>NC_081406.1:637030586-639430586 GCF_030272615.1 Cryptomeria japonica
ATCAAGATCAGATAATGATTGGAATTGACAAGTTTAATTTTAGGTCTATTTTGGAAGGACTATGTTGATGCAGGAGCATCGATCTAGTTCTTACCGGTTGAGCAGTTTTCAGTTGAATTGCTTGAGATCATGGCATTTCTTCTTGTTTGAGTGTTCAGTGTGGTGGTTTTGGGTTTATTCCCTTGTGTTCATGGTCTTTGTCGTGTTCAAGTTTCGTGGCTTTTGGATTTAATCCTGATGAGTTATCGATTTCGGCATTGGCCCGGTTGATATGTTCTTACTGGTTATTCCGATAGTGTGTTGAGCAAAGTTGGATCAGGTTGTGGTTGATCTCTGTGACTTCTGGATCATGGATTTATGTTTCTTGTGTCATGTCTGATGTTCCTGGAGGACCGTGCATTGTCTTATGCATTTTGGAAGTTGTTCTTAGTGATTAGAGCCAACATGTTACCGTTGCATGTTTCATGAACTGGTTGATCTTTGGCTCGACTTGATTGAGTTGTAATTATTTGTGGGCGGTATAAATGGAGGTTTGAGAATCATTTGAGGGGACAGAAGTTTGAAGATCAAAGATAGAGTTTAGAGATCGAGCGAAGATGTAGATCTGATGAGATTCTAATCTAGTGGCCGAAAGGCTGAGGTGCGGATTAGGGTGGAACCAACAAACTGTTTCTGGAGGCCGATCTGATATATGGATGATCTGCAGATCTTGTACTTGTGTCGTAAGAATTATTTGTTTCCTAGACTACAATCCAGCATGTGGCATATGTAATTCTTCAGAGTGTAATAAGGATTGTTTGTATTGTTTACTGGTTATGTGTTATGTTATGTTACTGGTTGTTCTTTATGTGGTTTCTGGCATCTTGTTATCGGTTACCGATATATTTTGCATGGTTTATGTGTTAGGTTGCAAGGATGGGTTGTCCTTCATTGGATCTCCCTACCTTGACTACATCATATGTCACCTAACATCTAAGTCCAATAGAACTAAGGTGCCTAGCGACATAGTACATTAGGACTATGATACCTAGCACCATTGTTCACCCAAAAAGGGGTGGAATAGAGGTAGGTGTGGAGTGCATAGGTTCAAGGCACAATATTTGATCACCTCATGAATATATGATGAAAATTTGGTAGTGAAAGGGCAAAAAATAGGAATGGAAAGAACTATGATGGGACATACTAAATCAAGTACCCAAAAAGGAGGGTGAAAATGGAAGGGCTAAAAATATTTGACATTACATTTCCCCACTTTAGTGGGAGTATGAAATTACACTCATACTCATTATAAAGTAGGAGAGAGAGAGAGAGAGAGAGAGAGAGAGAGAGAGAGAGAGAGAGAGAGAGAGAGAGAGAGAGAGAGAGAGAGAGAGAGAGAGACAGAGAGACAGACAGAGAGAGAGAGAGAGAGACAGAGAGACAGAGAGACAGACAGAGAGAGAGACAGAGACAGAGACAGAGATAGAGACAGACAGAGACAGAGACAGACAGAGACAGAGAGACAGAGATAGAGAGAGATTAACAAGGGATAAGATGTTACTAAGTTTGAGAGAACAAGCCCAAGCTTAGGATTTTAACTAACACAACCACATCCAAGGAGGCACACACAAAATAGTAGGAAAAAAAAGAAAAGACAAACAAAAGGGAACAAAAGAAAACAAAGGCAAACAAAAAGACACACATAAGGGATTAGTACTAAAAAAAAATTCTCCAAGTCAACTAGTTGAAGAGCCCGATAATTTAAATGTCTCAACTTCTAATATCATTCTTGGAATGTTATTGCAAGAGAACAAGTAGTCCTATAGAAAGAGAAAGAGCATACACTAATTGATGAGAGAAGAAGCCATGATCCAACAAATATCAAGGTGTGTTATACTATGGGTCCTTGGGAAACCATGAAGTCAACTACCCAATAAGGTTTGTTATGTTTGGTGATTCATGTTAAAGCCATGGATTTTACTTGCTAGAAAGTTGTGTTATGCTAGGTGGTCCATGAAAAAGAGAGAGGAGCGCAAATTCCAATAGACAACAAAGTTTGTTATGTTTATATGATCCGTGTGAAATCAAGGAGAGTCAAAAACATTCTAGCAAGGTGTGCTATGCTAGTTGACTCACACTAAGGAAGGTTACAAAGTAAAATCTTGATTTGATAAATAATCTAAAAATGGAACTCCAAAATGGGTGTTGCAACATGCACCAAACACATACATAACAAAAAAAAGCCTTGTCTTGCAAAGTAATATGAAAATACAACTACAAAATGGGTGTTATGGCGTGCACCAAATTGTGAGATTGCAAAATGGGTGTTGCGTTGTACACCAAGAAAAAAATTGATATGACTATAAAATGGGTGTTGCAATGACACCAAGGATAAACATGGAGGCCTTACATTTCCTCCCCTTAACATGTCAATATACCTCCATGTTGAATATCATAAGAAATATAGAGATCCACATCAAAGATAAACACCTTCGCCACCAATGAGATATCCTTAACAAAAATGCATGCATTCCGAGCTAGGAAGTGTTGACGAGTGTTTTTGACACCCCCTCCAATAGTCCTATGGTTCTTGGGTCTTCCAAATGCAATGGTGGGATTTTTGGGGGGCCGATCTGCTCCAAAAATTAAACCACCTCCTAAATCTTGTAACCTCCAACTTGAAACCCTTGTAACTTTGATAAAAAAATGTCAGATTTAAACAAAACAAAAGTTAATACTAACTTTCTCACGCATCTTGGACTCAATGGTGAACTTAGATCTTCTCCAACATGTGCCAAAAATAACTTGCAATAAAAACCCATAAAAATGCAAATCCCAAATCTGGTGATTTTTCAAATTTTCATGATTCTTTAGGTCCATATGATGTAAGAGAAGAGCATACTCAACTTTACTGAAAAAAAATTCACCGAGATCTCTCATATGGAAACAACTCTACTCTTAAACATGAGGAGGGTTTTGCATGATCGTTGCTCTAATACCATGTAGGAGCTACAAACTCTAGGATCACTTGCAAAAACAAAGAAGGCTTCCACAAGAGAGTATGCAAGATAATGAGCTTGCTTGAATATTGAAATATGAGATGTTACAAATGTACAAGAGCTTTTCTTATATATGCAAGTTGTGATGTAGTATGACCAACTATCTTGATACAAACATTAAATGCTTAGGTGACCCCATTATAATTAACTTATAGAAATGATACCTAAGACCTAGGTTGACTTGACATGTCAATATGTCCCTATTAGGAAATTAAAAGGCATAAGGCCTCTACTAGGTACAATATATTATTCACTCTAGTTCACTACTAGTTTTCATGTTTCTATGATTTCTCAGTTATATGACCTTTACAACATAAAAAGTAAAATACAATAATGATGTTTTTATAAATAATTAATATATAGTATTTATGCACATATATAAAATTATATTCATGGATGAGATCTACATGTATAATTAATTAAATAATATTTTAGGAAAGATCTAATCTACTAAGCCATGCATCAAACTTATATATAGTGCATACAAAATATAAACATACAAAGATACCATTTGAGACCTACTATAATGCTTTAAGCAATGAATTTGAGCTATAGTTGACGTATAATGTATTTATCATGGAATTAATCTATGAAATACAAAATATTACAATAGAAAATGATTTGAACTTATAGTTAAACAAAATTTAATTTTGATTTTTTAATTATTTCATTATAACTAAAAATAAAAAATAGATAGATTCAAAAGGAACAAGTCTAAAATTTAGAAACAAATTGATTGAAAAACATTATGTTTTTTATTATTATTTTAGCCATAAGATATCTTTTCCTTTATCTATGTAGTTGTATTTAATTGATCGACACGAGGAAGTTAGGATTAACATATTTATTATTAATTAGTAGATGGATAGGAGTTTTAGTTGTTGATAAATTAGTTTATCATTTTGGCGAGTCTTACATATTTTTTGTAATTTTTTAAGAAATTCGTAGCAATAAATGAGAATGAAGTAGTACCTGGACATATGAGTATTAGAAGTTGTTATAAAGTGATGATATCTAAACAAAGTCTATCTTTTTCTTAGGATGGTGGGAGATATAATATTAAGATTTTGGGGATTATATCTTGTGATATTTTGTGATGTGAAATGTATTTAATAATTAATAAGAGGAGATGTATATGCAATATAATATTTATACAATGATGATGTTTATATGTATATGATTAATATCTAGTATTTATGCACATATATAAAATTATATTCATGAATGAGATTTACATGTTTGATTAATTAAACAAGATTTTAGGAAATATCTAATTTAGTAAGCCATGAATCAAGCTAATCTATAGTGAATCCAAAATATTAAATAAGACCTTTCATAATTCTTTAAGCCATGAATTTGAACTATAATTGACCTAAATGTATTTACCATGGAATTATTCTTAGAAATACATAATATTATACTAGAAAATGATCTAACTAATTGTTAAATTTTTTTAAAAAAATTAACTTCAATTTTTTAAAATTATTTGATTACAACAAAAAAAAGAAAAAAATAGATAGTTTCAACTTATAATTGAAAATACTCGTTCATGGGTTTCCCAGGGTTAATCCAGTGAGTTGTCCTTTTGAAGCTGATGTAGTGACGTGGTCAAAGTCGGAGAGGGGTTGGGTGAAGATCAACTTTGATGGGGCCTCGAAAGGGAATCCAGACACTTCAGGTGCGTGGTGTGTGGCCTGTGATGATGAGGGGAAGATCCTTTTCACAGGAGCTAGAAGATTATAGGATGGAACCAATAATGAGGTGGAGGCTCAAGCGGCCTTGTTAGTGGCGGATGTGGCAGTAAACATGAAGGCATCAAAAGTCCACTTGGAAGGGTATTCCTAGGTAGTGATCAATGCCTTGATCAAAGGTGATACCCCATGTTGGAAACTAAATAAGTTCATACATATAATTTGTGAAAAGTTAAAATCCTTCCAAGATTTTTGCATTTCCCATGTGAAAAGAGGTGGGAATGTCATTGTTGACGGTCTTTCAAACATGGCGTGTGAGCTCTTCAAAGGGGAGGTGAGGTGGCGAGATGGTCATGATTGCATCGTGCGATGGAGTTAAGACACCCTGCCAAGAATGTACTCCTGCAAATTCGATATGTGCGACTTGTAGCAGGCTTTTTATCCAAAATTGTAAGTTTGGTTTGAGTTAATGAGAATTTAATGCAGAATGCTCTCTGAAATGGCGGCGGTTGTGGATTGTGCCTCCTTAATTTCTAATCTTGATATATCCATGTATTCAATGGAGCTTTTCTGTGAGTTTGGTGGTGAAGGCTGCAGGTTATTGGCAAAGCTCAACAGTTTTTTGCAGAGTTTATTTTCTGAGGATGTCCAGAATGGAAGCAAACTTTACCCCGAGGTCTTCAAAGTTGATGCCAGCCTTTTGGGGTCCTATCCCGATGAAGAAGCTTGAGAAAATGTTTCTGGCAAAAGACCCTTTGTTCTTGAAAGCGGTTCAGTTGGTTTTAGGTGAGGAGGTGGTAGTAATCGACCATAGGTTTCAGTTGAGAGCAGACATTTATTCTCTAATCATGGCTTGGGGACTAGACTTGGGACATGCGTGCAAGGAAGTGAGGAAGGTGTTGAGGATGATCGTTCTGCATGCTTACCTGTTAAATTTGGAGTCTTTGTTGGAGTGGGTTGTTCCGGGTTGGGGATTTAACCTATATGAAGGTATTCTAGAGAACAATGCTGAGTTGCAGGCTAGGCACTCTCGAATTCCATTTTTTTCGACATCGAGAGGAGGTGAAATCTCGGTTCAGAGATGATGCTAGGAGAGGATGGGAAGGCTTGGTGGTTTATGTTTAGATAATGGAACTTGAAGAAAGCATCAAACAGGTGGGAGTGGAGGCTAGGTTGGTGGACGAGACATGAAGAAGGAGGTCGATCACCATACGACTCTCTGTGGAGCTGGCAAGACAAGTTGAGCAGGGCGGTGCGGTTGCTGGTTCTGGGTTGGCGGATGCTTTGAGCTATTGAGATGTTGCAGATGGTTGATGATCAATGGTACCCCTTGGTACATTAATTTTTTTGGCTTAATTATTGTTTAGTGTTCTTTTCTGATAAACTATTAATGCTAATGAGGCACGATGTATTGAAAGTTTTTCTACACTGGGGTGGGGTAGGTTTTTTGATGTCTCTGTTTGAATATCAATATGATTTTGGCAGGGTGGTTTAGTTTTTGGATGGTGGTTTGGATGAATGATGGTTTAGTATGTACTTCAGTTTACTTCTTAATAAAAACAAATATTTTATTTCCGATCAAACAAAACTTATAAATGAAAATGGAGATATGGGAAAGAAAAGAAACATAGAGTCTAAATGTTTTTAAAAAAATTGATTGAAAATAATTATGTTTTTTATAACTATCTTAGCCATAAGATATATTATGCTTGATCTATATAGTTGTATTTAATTGATCAATATGAGGAAGTTAGGATAGGACTAACATATTTACCATTAATTAGTGGATGGATGGGAGTTTTAAATTTTCTATTAATAAATAATTTTATTATTTTGGAGTACCTTACATAATTTTTGTAATTTCAATAGTAATAAATGAGAACAAAGTAGTACTTAGACATAATTATTTAAAGTTGTTATAAAGTGATGACATTTAATACAAATCTATATTTTAGGTAGGATGGTGCGAAAGATTAAGATTTTGGCATTAGGGAAGAGGATCTGATACTTGATATTTTGTGATGTGAAATGTATTTAATAAATAATAGGAGAAGATGTATATGTAATATTTAATATGGATTTTTGACATATCTAACATAGAATGGACATATGTCATTTCACACTTGTACATATGAAGACAATATAATATATATCATTCTTTTTTGACAAAAAAATGATATATATTCGAACTCAAGTATGTGATCTTTTTAATGAATATTTTAATATTGAAAATTGAATGAGTCCTTTATGATAAGGATTAGAATCCTTCAATTCAAATTCTAACTAATACATTTAAAGATATATAATTAAAAACATGATATTTCCATAATCTATGTAATGCATTCTAAAACTTTAGAGATACTTGTATATATCTTTTTTACATCAATTTTATTACAAAAAATATTTTTTAATGAAATCATCTCAAATAATACATTGAAATATTCAATTATTATACCAACTATAAAACCCAACTACATTAATTAAATTTCCATTTAAATTTATTTAATTTACTTAAAAAAATTGACACCTCCTTACCCTCGGAGATAGCTATCCAGCCCCTACAATACACCAAGACATGCATGCCCCTCATACATGATAATGGGTGTCTTTATGCATCCTAGAGACTCGATAACCATTTCCCTCTATCCCTCCCTTCAAAAGTAACATGACTGATGTGTCAACCCATTCACATATGGAACTTTGTTGATACAAGTCATTTTTTAGTGCATTTGTCTATAAGACCAACAAAATACACCGACCGAGAACCAATACATTCTATTGATCCCATAACCACAAGCCTTTTTACTTAATTAAAAAATACCTTATTTTTTTGTTGGAATGATATATATCAAATTGAAATTCATAATATAAAATTAAGTAAAAAATATAAAACAAATATTGTCCCTCTAGGAAGGGATAACATATTTATATGATGTTACTCCAATGCATATCCTCCCAACTACTCATAGGTTTTGGATAGACATTCAACCAGTCAAAGGTGATAAGTAGTTTTTTTTAATATAAAAATAAACGTCATACTGCAGAAAAAGAAAGCTTAAAAACATCCCTAGTGCGGCTATGGATAAGGAGTACACGTGTCAGGCACATGACGTGGATGGGAAGTTTACTTTCTTGCCGGGACATGACGGAAAAGCTGCCGGGAATTATTCCCTTGCCAGTCAGCAGATTTATGAGGCAAATGGGCACTGCAAGAAGGAAGCACACGTACTGGGTAAGGAAAGTCCACGCGTTCAATTTCATTCTCCCACTCCTATAACTCCCATTTTCATGTTTTACTTTTTCCACCGGGTTTTGTTTAGATCTGCAATTCAGAGGGATAGGGAGGACTCCTTCTCAGCTTTAATTTGAGCCCGATTTTGTCAAAATCCATCCATTATACAGAGAGCCATGACTGGTTCTGTGTGAGATGATTTTTTTCCGGTTTTGGTTTGCATATGTGGTGTGCTCCTGCTTAATTATGTTGTGGGTGCATCCTGCATTGTTTTTTTTGTAGTTGGATATGTCCATGGTTGTTAAGCAGGAGCAGGGCACCATGATAGGAGGGATTTCGTCATGTAATTCTATTTGTATAGATCCCTCTGGAATACCTAATATTAACAGTGAGATTTCGTTGAAAGAAGAAGACAATGTGGATAACAAGTGTTTGTCTTCCTCTTCTTCAATAGGTGAGAATAGCAGCAGTCGGAACCCTTCTACATTGACCACCTGCTGTGATGAGGAAGGGGCAGATATGGAGGTTCAAAGCTCCTTTAAGGGTCCACTTGATACTCTCAGCTTACTGGAGGATTCATTGCCTATAAAGTAAGTTTATAATCTTTCCTTTGTCTGAGACAATTTTACCTTTTTGTTGTTTTTGGTATTTCAAATTTCATTCTTTGCAGAACAGGGGATTAAATGGTTTATCCCTACCATTTTATGTATTTTTTCAGTACAGGGGATTAAGTGGGTGTTTTTCTTTTTCTTATTATTGGCAATACTGAATTTCATTTTTTTCAGAACTTAGGATTACCTGGGTGCTTCCAGATGTGTTGATTCTTCAGATTCCCTGAAACTATGTATTTGGTACTCAGTTGGGTCAATTGTTATTTTCCGTGGACTAGCTAGTACTTCAATTCAGGGCCTTGCATTTGAGTGTTTGGGTGCTCTGATATACGTTCCAGCACCTCCTTGAGGTCATAAATATTTGTTTAGGGCACCAGGTCTGATTCCTTTTCTATTTTATTTGCCATGGACTTGAGCCTAGGTACCTTCATGCTGGGGGTGCTCACTAGCTTTTGTTTTAGATCACATTGCATCTAAAATATTGCACAAACATACCTATCTATTGGATTTCACCCATGCTTGCCACTTGTAAGATTTGTGTTTAGATCGCTTGTTATATCAATATGTCAAAAAATTTAATTTTGGGGGTATGGATCTGCACTGATTTGGGTAATCTATGGAAATAGAATTGTAGGCATCTGACATTTGGAAAGAGATATATGCACAAGATTTTATCCAAATGTTTCTATGAAGGGTAAACTCTTTCCACTGGAGCTCACTGGAGCTATGAACTGGTGAGACCAAGAGCGGGCGGACTTCATGCCAACAATAACACTCCAACACTCTACCAAGAACCATCATGTCACAAATTAACCATCACACTATAACCTTCCAATATTGATTTCCACCATGTCACAAATTAACCATCACAATATTCCAATAACACTCCACAATAACCTTCCAATATTGATTGCCACCATGCCACAAATTAACCATCATAACATTCCATTAACATTCCAGTAGCACTCCACAATAACCTTCCAATATTGATTGCCACCATGCCACAAATTAACCATCGTAACATTCCATTAACATTCCAGTAGCACTCCACAATAACATTCCAGTAGGGAATACTCATCAATGTCACACTGCCCATAACAATACTCAATAACATTCCAGCAGGGAATATTCAATAACATTCTACTCAATCAGCAGAGGGAATACTCAGCAGGGGTTTGAAGTAGCACTCCACAATAACATTCCAGTAGGGAATACTCATCAGGGTCACACTCCCAATAACAATACTCAATAACATTCCAGCAGGGAATACTCAATCAGCAGCAAGAACCACTATGTTACAAAGTAACCATCACACTATTCCCAGCAGGAAATATTCAATAACATTCTCAGTGGCAAGAACCACTACCCCATAAATTAACCATAACACTATGCCAATAACACCCCGGGCTTTGAATCTTAGTGGCAAGAATCACTATGCCACAAATTAACCATCACATCATGCCAATAACATTCCTCAATAACAAACGATCACATTATGCCAATAATACTTCCAATAACAATCTAGTATGGGATGAACGCAATAGCACAATCATAGTTGAACTACTCGCAACTCGGCTCGACTCGCCAAGCCCCTGGGAAAAAAACTCGGCGAAAACTCGGGAAAAACTCGGAAAAACTCGGCGAAAAACTCGGCAACTTAAAAACACACTTAAATTTAGTAAAAAACGCATTTTTTTTGCAATTTTTAATGAGAAGATGCATCCAATGAGTCAATAAATGATAACACAAAAGAAACAAGCTGATTCTAGATATATTTAAATGCAAAGTGTCTACAAAATCGCATCCTCATGAGGAATGCTGATGGCTGGAAGCCTGAAGCAAAATAGTAAATTACTAAATAGTTTTTGTAAAACCAAAAGTAAATACATCATCACAAATTACAATTACAACTTCCTCTTCCCAGCTCTAGCAAAAACATGGGGAGAGGTAGAACTAGAGGGTCTAGACTGTCTAGTCGTATAAGTCTGCTGTGGGACTGGGCGTGACTGTGCCTCCTCGCTCGGTATGGTTGATTGAGACTCATCCTCCATCCTGGATGAAACTATGTCTCCACCTGCCTCTGGCACTGGCAATGAATCCTCATCCTCATCCTCATCCTCATCCTCCTCAATGTCATCCAGCCTGAAACCAAATCCACCCCCCTCCTCCATAGCCTGCCTCTCCAAATCAGTGATGTCAGTGTCGGAAAACAATGGAGACTGCTCCTGTGATGTCCAATCACTGTAAGGATCTATATCATCCAAGTCAATTGGACCACCTTCTAGTTCCTCTACCTTCTTTACGTGCAATCGAAGATTATATTGCACGTAGACAAGGTCATTGAGCCGTTTCTGCGCTAACTTGCTCCTCTTCTTCGTGTGGATTGCTTCAAACAAGCTCCAATTGCGCTCACAATTGGATGAACTGCAAGGCTGACATAAGACTCTGAGGGCAAATTTTTTGAGATGTGGGGTGTTTCCACCCCAATTTTGCCACCAAGCATCTGCAAAATAAATAAAATGGAAAAGTTAGAAAGCAAAGAGAAAAGAGAAAACATAATTTATCAATCATTTTAGTCTTTAGATCCCAAAATCCAAATGGCAAATGTTATACCTGGGGTTTGAGTGGTTCTTCCTCTCCTAGCTAGCTCTGAAGAGAATAGCTTACCCCTTCCTCCCTCATAATTTTGGAGCTCACTCACAATGAGGTCTCTCTCCTCAACATCAGGTACCATCCTCTCAATGCATGTACTAAGGCCCTCCATGACTTCTCCATTCGAATCTGAGTAAGAACCCCCGAACCTAAAACGAGGGTTGAGGAAGTACCCTGCTGCATGAATGGGTTGGTGGAGCTGATTGTTCCACCTCCTATCAACAATTTCCCAAATGGGATCAAATTTGAGCCTATCCCCCTTGTAGTAATTTTTGATAGACTCTTTGGCCCTATCCATGGCCTCATAAAGATATCCCATTGGGGTTTTATCCCCATCCACCAAGCGAAGAACTCGAACCAAGGGCTCTGACACCTACAATTGAAAAATACAAATTACAAAAAGATCAAAATTTAAATAATGAAGTTACAAATTAGTAATGAGAGACTTGAATCAAGAATAACTAAAATTTAAAAATTAAAGTTTTGAAGTAACAACCTTCACAATCTCTGTAGCCCTTTGTGCAAATTGGTTGTCGAAGACTATGCATGCGACAGCCTCTCCTTCAGGCTTCTTTGAATAAGGTGAGTTAAGCCATTCTCCACTCACAAACATTTGTTTCAAAGAAGTCAATGCAGCAAGAATGCTTTGCAACGTCAAGAAAATCGTTGCAAACCTTGTGACACCAGCTCTCACCAAATCTTTCCCTTGCGTGTGTTGTCTCATCAAATTTAGGACCCAAGGGTGATTGTAGATATATTTGGTGATCCTCCTTGCATCTTCCACAACTGGAGTCACCCACTCAAGTTTTCCTATGTCCTCCAAAAGAAGGTCAAGGACATGTGCTGCACAAGGTGTCCAAAAAAGAGTGGGGTGCCTCTCTTGGAGGATTCTTCCTGCAAAAGAAGAATTTATTCTTAAGAAATGTGCAACCAAGTAAAACAAAGCCCACAACAAATGAGAATATTGCTAATGCCTAAAGGTGATAATTCAAAAGGATTCTACCTGCTGACACATATGCTGCTGCATTATCTGTGATGATTTGCACCACATTCTCTACCCCCACCTCCATGATGACACGCTCCAACATTCCAGCCAATGTTTCTGCATTTTTCACCTTGTTGGAGGCATCGACAGATTTCAAGAACACTACATTGTCCTTGCAAGCGACCAAAAAATTGATGATGGTGCGGTTCTTGCCATCTGTCCACCCATCAGAAAGAATGGTGCAGCCATAATTTGCCCAATCAATTTTTTGATCCTCCATCACTTCTCTTGCCCTAGCAACTGCATTTGTGAGCAACCTGTAAGTGCAAAGTGAAATTAGGTATTAGTACACAATTTTGATTTAATAAACAAGAAATCTAAAAAATAATTAAAAATGAAATCAAGTGGACTATGTAGTAATTTACTAACCTCCCACTCAAATCCTTGCGAGAAGGGGCCTTGTACCCCTTTCCTGAAACTGTCATAGCAGTCACCAAATTCAACCAATAAGCATTCTCCGCCACATTGAATGCAATGTTGTTGAAGTACCAAAAATTAGCAACTGCAATGTCAGTTTTCTCATGTACCTCCTTATTCCATCCACTAGCCTCTAATGATGGTTGTCCTCCAGGTGTGTTTCTGGGCACAAAATAATCACCTATCGAACCTGACCGTTGTGATGGAAGTGGAACAAGGCCCCGACCAGGTACTCTACTAGAGGAAGCAGAAGCAATGGGCGAGCTGATGGTCGGTTTGCGGATACGTGGGCCACGCCGAGAGCCCACTATGCCCTCAAGTGCTTCTTCTTCCTCTTCAAGGTCAATAGAAACACCTTGAGATTCAGCTATGGCTGATCTCATGGCTAGTTTTGCCCTCTCCCTTTGCAATTTCTTCTCTTCCCCAGCTGCAAGTAGGGCATTCATTTGTCTTTTTATTTCTTCATTGGTCCCAGGGCATGCTCTAGCATCATGCCTATCTATTCCTGCAAGGTGGTATTTGAGGCGGTTGATGCCTCCATGAAGTATTCTCTCACACTTTATGCATATAATTGACCCAGGATCGGGTCCCTCATAGGCATACCTCCATGCCCCATCTCTAGCACCTCTAGGATGGGTGCCTATAAATCCAGATGGGCATGGATCTAGTGGCCATTGCTCCCTTGCCATGATTAATGCTTACTTAACCTACACATACAAAGTGCAAAAAAAAATTAACATTTTAGTTAAACAATTTAGCACTAAGCAAACTATCTACATTAGTTTAAATAAATTTAGACATCATTCGAAGTTTTTTTAAAAAAAAAGTAGGGTCTGAATTTTTTTTTGAAAACTAGATTCTTCAAAAAAATTGTGAAAATTCAACAAGAATTGTGTTAAATCTTGTGTAAATAACTTAGAAATGATTTAGACTACCTAGGAATCATTTGTAATCAATCTAAATGCAACAAAAAATAAACAAATTGTTTTAAAAAAGCATAGAAAAAAAATTTTAAAAACTTACTTGGAATCTGATTTTCCCTTCAAATCCCCTTCAAATCCCCTTCAAATCCACTTGGAATCACTCAATAACCACCCCAAATCACCTTCCAAGCCTTCCAAATGAGTTTCCCCCTTCTCAGCCCAAAACATAATTGGAAAACAAAAAACAAATGAATTTTTAAGCCGTTTTCGGCTGTATTGGAAACACGGGCGAGTTTTTTTCAAAAACTCGCTGAGTTTTTGCCAAAAACTCGGCGAGTTTCCTGGCGAGTAGAAGTCATTACTACTCGCCAGGCCCAAAAACTAAGCGAGTTTTTGTCACTCGCCGAGTTTTCGACGAGTATGTCATCTATGAGCACAATAATACAATAATACTCAGCAGGGGTTGCTATTATACAATAATACTCAGCAGGGGTTTGAACCTTGGTGGCAAGAACCACTATGCCACAATACTCCTCAATAACAATCTATGGGATGAACGCAATAGCACAATAATACTCAGCAGGGGTTTGAACCTTGGTGGCAAGAACCACTATGCCACAATATTCCTCAATAACAATCTATGGGATGAACGCAATAGCACAATAATACTCAGCAGGGGTTTGAACCTATATGCCAATAATACTCCTCAATAACAATCTAGTATGGGATGAACGCAATAGCACAATAATACAATAATACTCAGCAGGGGTTTGAACCTTGGTGGCAAGAACAACTATGCCACAATACTCCTCAATAACAATCTAGTATGGGATGAATGCAATAGCACAATAATACTCAGCAGGGGTTTTATCAAATGTTAACGAAAATCTCAGAGTTATTAAATTTTATCAAATGTTAATGAAAATCTCACAGATTAATGAACAGAGTGTGATGCAATCTTCTCTGAGGATTGGGTGTTTTCATTTTGAGAGTGTGCATAATCTTGTTTATGTGACAATTGTTATGCTTTTGTTTGCAACAAAGTTTTTAAAGTGTGACAGACCCTTGGGGATATTGGTCTTTTGGTTGTTGATTATCTAAGATCCATGTTTGAAATCAATCATGAAGTGGGTGTCTTTGCAGAACATTATTAAAAGCAGGATAAGCTGTCATTATTAAAAGCAGGATAAGCTGTCATTATTTTTTTTTTGATCGATAAAAGGCCAAAGCCAAATTTTATTTCTTTTATAAAATTATTACATCTCCATTCAGTGTGGGCACCGGTAGGAAAGAATGGAGATAAGAAAACCTCCGGTCTAGCCCAGATCCCTTATGGGATCAGATAACAAAAACAACTGTAAATTTTTACAATTCCTCATCTGAGGATGGTGGCTGTCTTATTAAGACATTTTAGTTTCTTTTTGTACATAAAATCTTGCAACACTTTCTGGTTGGATCCATCTTCACAAATATGGCGAATCCACTAATACTTCGAGCTTTAACTTATGTCCTGTATCCCGAATCTGCAAAACCTTATTGCAACTCACTTTGCCAGACTGTTAGTAGCATAGTAAACAAGATAATTTGTAACAATCATTCAATGAATAATAACATCTTTTCTATTTTATGTAAGAGGATTGTAGCTTGGATATCCATTAGCTTGAAACCATCTTAACCTTTTAGGTTTCAATTTAAGAGATTATCCAGGCTACAATTCTGCCTACACTAATGGAAAGGATCAATTTCTAACAGTTCCTTAATTACTTTTAACACAGCAGACATCTGATACTCCATAACATAAATAAATTCATATGCATATGTATGTACATTTAAATGTCAATATGCGAGATTATCATAGAGTCTGCCAGGATCATGAATATATACAAATGCACACAGAAATATATATGCCTGGAGATAGGAGTGAAACAACAAAAGAGCAAAGGACCTGTACAGAGTCTAATCCAATAGAACCTTCTACAAATCTGAATCAATGCTTAAGCCTGGACTGACCTCTACTTCCCTCCACAAAACCACTACAAAAAAAAACAAAAAAAACATTCCATCCATTTCTCAGTAGATTGTAATAACCCGAATGAACCCCACCCGATAGAGAAGGGGTATCTAAAAACCAAGATAAGTCCAATACTATGATACTCTATAGAATCCACTGCTGTACCACAATCATCGCAACAGAAACCAGTGTTATCTGTCCCCTATTTAACACAGGGCTAAAATCAATCACTATCCGATGCAATGAATCAAGAATATCAGAATGCAAAAAGCCAGTAACCTTAGCATGAATACACATAGCCTGGCAGACTCTAATTGTCAATAGAAGACATCATATATGCCATATTGAAGTCAATACCCTCGCTGCCCAGGACAGTCTAAACACAGATAACTTGCATTGGAGGGGAGACCTGCATGAGCCAGAATAGGAATACCCGACATCTACCAATCTCCTTTCAACACTCCTGAAACACCCCTTTCACCCACACACAGGGTCAGGTGAGGAGAGATTAATACAAGCATATATGAAGGTTCGAATAAGGATATCAATGAATACCTTTTTGTACACATATACACATACTCATATATATATAGTATCTGTATATATATATATATGTATATATGTGTGTGTGTAATTGTATGTGTTTCTATTTACACCCACACACATACACACACACACACACATATATATATATATATATATATATATATATGAGTATATATATATATGTATATATATATGATTGTATATATATACATATATCTATATATATGAATATATATATATATGTATATATTTGTATTTATATGAGTACACCATATAACATGAATCAGTCCATATGGGATTAACTACAAATATATACATATATATATATATATCTGTATATATATATATATATTTATCTGAAACTTAGTATACCAAAATGCTGTTATAAGGAAACGGTGACCGCATATCCTAGAATTTATACATGAGGGCCAAGGAGAGGACTTGGAGAGGAGTGATATGAGTTGTTGACATGGCCAACGCCAAAGTATTAATCCGAGGGAGTATCCTTCCTAAAGACAGACGAATTACCATCTGCCCCTAAATTTGCTAACTTGTCTGCTATAGAATTACCTTCCCTATAAATATGTTTAACCGAAGTTTCCTCAAAGTATTTGATCAAATCCAGAATTCTTTTTAATTCCGCTTTCAATCTCCAGTTAGACACTTCCCTAGTCCTGACTGCATTTATAGTTAATGTCGAATCACCTTCAATTTCCAGATATTTAATCTTGAGTGATTTAGCTATAATCAGTCCTTCCCGCAACGCTGAAAACTCAGCCATGTTATTTGAAGCCATACCTATGGGCTTATTAATGCTAGCTATTAGATCTCCGTTATCTTGATGAATAGCACACCCAATACCTGCTACACCAGGGTTCCCACGGGAAGCGCCATCAAAGTTTAGCTTAGCCCAGCCCTTTCGGGGGGGAGCCCATTTTGTTAACTTCCTATCTAACTCAGCCTGTTTCCCACCCTTCCCAATAAACGGGGGAATTATCAAACCCAACCATTTAGATCGAAGAACCTCATCCCATCTGGTTAAGTTAATAGACTTTTCCTGTGTATGTCTAAGTTTATTATTAATTTTTTCCACAATTGTTGCTTCGATCTTATTTAGAAGGGATTCTACCCTCAATTTTGATTCTTTGAAGATCCGCCTGTTTCTCTCCTTCCATATTTCCCATAAGAGGATTGCCGGGGAAATTGACCACACTAAGTGATATATATCCTTTGTGTGAGGAGGTTGCCAGCTAATCAGCCATTCTGAAATGTCCCTAGGTCTCGGCGTCAGCCATCCAAGGCTTGAGCAAAGCCAATCCCAACATCTCTGACTAAAACTGCAATTGAGAAGCAGGTGATCCGCATTTTCTTCCTCTGATTCGCATAGAGGACATCTCGATGGTCCCAGGAATCCTAATTTTGAGAACCAGTCTGAGGTAAGAATTCTTTTTTGGAAAGCTGCCCATGAGAAGATACCAGCTTTGGGAAGACCAACGTTATTCCAGCATAGGCTAATCGGTATATTAGGATTGGTTGCAGCTCGACTGAGTTTTAAAAGTGAGTATCCTTCTTTGGCTTTGTAAATGCCTGAAGAGCTACCCGCCCATATTATCCTGTCTTTCCCACTATGTAATGATAAATGCCTATGCCTCAAATTATTCCAGAGGATCTCCTTGTCTGCATTTGACAAGTTCATCTCATCAAGGGGTTTCCATTCCCAACCCAAAGCGGGATCATTGGAGATAAGCTTGATATAATCCTTAACAAACCTACCCCTGATAGATTTGCAATGTTCTATACCTTCTTCGCTTATACCTATTTTGTCTAAGGCTGGATAGCCCCCCCAAGAGTCTTCCCAGAACAGTGCCTCAGATCCTTCCACAATATCCCAAGTTAGATAATCCCTGATCACCTTTCTACATTCTATCATAAAATTCCAAACTTTGGATCCCTTGGGTAATATTTCCGTCCTCAATATGCTATCAGGGTTGGAGTTAGTAAGATATTTAGCTTTGAGGATCCTTACCCATTTAAGATTTGGTTATGAGTACATTTTCCAGACTAACTTTGCCCCCAGAGCCATGTTTTGTACCCCCAAATCTTTGATGCCAACTCCCCCTAAACTGATAGGTTGGCTAATTTTATCCCAAGAAATTAATGCGAATTTCTTTTTGTCTGAATCCATATTCCAAAAGAACTTCCTCATCTTTTTTACCATTTCTAGCCGAGCTCCTTTAGGTAATTGCTGGCAGGACATTTGATATATCGGAATAGCCGCCAAAACAGCTTTAAGTAATGTAATCCTCCCAGCCGAAGAGAGGCATTTGTTCTTCCAAGAATTCAACCTGAGATCCATCTTATCAAGGATACCTCTCCATAATGAAATAATATTGTTTCCCTTATCCATCGGTATCCCTAAATATTTACAAGGAAGTTTCCCTCTATCAAACCCAAAAATATTACACATATCTGTCTCTATGTTTTGCGAAGTATTGAAGAAGAAGATTTCCGATTTATTCTTGTTCACTTCCTGACCAGAAGCTAATGCATAAATGTCAAGAATCCTTTTGAAAGTCATGGCTTCCGTCCTATTCGCACATCCCATCAGCATTGTGTCATCAGCAAACTGTTGGTGAGTAATGGCCTCCATTCCATTAGTGATTTTAATACCTTTAATAATCTGATTCATACGAGCACAAGAAATGATTCTCCCAAGGCCCTCTGCCATTATGATAAATAAGAAGGGGGATAAAGGATCTCCTTGTCTAATCCCTCTAGATATCTGGAAGAAGCCTGCAGGGGAACCATTAATAAGTAATGACACCCTGGGAGATGAGATGCATTCGAATATTAAATTGATCCATTGTTTAGAAAAACCAAAGGATTCTAAACATTTACACAAAAATCTCCAATCGACTTTATCATATGCCTTCTTGATGTCTAATTTGATCATCATAGCAGCTAAACGATTTTGTTGTAACGAGTGCATGACTTCTTGAGCAACAATAATGCCATCAAAGATAGATCTACCTGGAACGAATCCGGTTTGTTCCTCTGAAATTATGCAAGGGAGAATGCCCTTCAATCTATTCGCTAAAATTTTTGTAAAAAGCTTGTAGATTGTGTTACATAAGGAAATAGGTCGGAAGTCATCAAAGTTTCTTGATTCCTCCTTCTTAGGAATCAAAGTAATGAAAGTATTGTTGATCTCCCTTAAAATACTTCCAGAGTTTCTAACAGCTTCCAATGCTTCCACCACCTCCTTACCAATAATGTGCCAGCATTTTTGAAAAAAGCAAGCTGGAAAACCATCGGGGCCGGGTGCTTTATCAAGGTTAAGTTGCCCCAATGCTAATTTTACTTCTGATTCTGAAAATTTGTTGCTAAGCGCTTTGTTTTGGTTTTCAGTTACGATCTTAGGAATATTCCTAAGCAAAGTTAAATTGGCGTCTTTAGGGGAAGATTCCGAACTGAATAGGGTTTTGAAATGGTTCACCGCTTCTGTAGTTATGTCCTTTTGATCTTCCAGAAGTATACCATTATTACTCATGATCTTGTGAATACTATTGGTGTTCCTCCTGTTTTTTGTACTGTTGTGGAAGAACTTAGTATTCCTATCCCCATTTTGAAGCCAATTCTCTCTAGATTTCTGTTTCCAAAAAATTTCTTCTTTTGTTAACGTTTCCTCATATTTCCCGAGGAGCTCCTTTTCTTTGAGGAAGCTATCCTGATCCATTCCTAGTCTAAACACTTTTTCATTTAGGTCTGCGATTTCTTTTTCTAATGAAATTTTGGTTTCAAAAATGTTACCGAAGACTTCATTATTCCATTTCAGTAACTTGCTTTTAAGATGTTTTAGTTTATTTACGAGGCAAAACATTTTTGATCCCTGAAAATTAACCTCAGACCACCACCTGGCTACGAGATCATAGAAATCCGGATTTTGCATCCACATTTTTTCAAACTTAAAGGGGCAGCACCTCGGTGTAGCCTCTCCCTCAATATTGAGGATGACAGGATAGTGATCAGATCCTGAAGATGGGAGTAACGAAGCTGAGAGGTTAACCGCTAGATCGCTCAGATTCCCTCTAAAAAGAAATCTATCTAATCTCTCAGCGATTTGTGTAAAGCCTGATCTTCTATTGTACCAGGTATACACTCCATTACTGGTTTCTATATCAATCAGATTGTTATGAGCTACCCACTCTCTAAAGTCTTTTAAGGACTGCGGTTCCCTGCGAATACCACCCTTTTTTTCTGATAAATTTAGGATAGCGTTGAAGTCCCCTCCTAGAATAACAGGGGAAGAGGGATCTAGCCCCATCATAAACGAGATTTCCGACCAAACTTTGCGTTTCCCAGCATCTGGAATCGGGCCATAGATGTTTATTAGGGTAAATGAGAGCTTGCTGAGTTTGCTTATTACCTTTCCCAATAGCCAGTTTCTGTTTCCTGCTATTGGGCAAAATAATATACTACGCGGATTCCAAATGATACCTAATCCACCAGAGGCACCCCTGGCTTCCACAAATTCACAGCTAAGAAGACCTAATTTCCTTTTAAAAGCCTCAGCTTCTACCTGGGCTAATTTAGTTTCTTGAAGAAGAACGATGTCATGTTTCCATTCTATGATGTTGCGTCTAATTAGACGCTGTTTGTTAGGGGCATTCATGCCCCTAACATTCCACGAAGAGATTTTCATTGGACCGTGGGAAGGCCCTTCCCCTTCCCAGCATCAAAGAAGGCAGTTAATTTGCCTTGGTCTTTTGCATTTCCATCCTGCAACCTTAATTCGCTCAAAGATTTTCTGCCTCTACTTTTAGCTTCTCTAGCGCAGTCAGGAAAGTTTTTCCCGTCATATATGTTTGTTATTCCTAAGGTTTGCTGGGGAACTATCACTCCTTCTCCGTCATCCTCTCCCAGCTGGGACTGAGCTGCTGTGTAGTCATTGACAGGGAGAGGGGTAATATCTCCTACCCTATTCTCATTATTTTCTTCCTCATCCATAGAGGCTAGAAGCTCCTGAATTAGAAACCTCTTCTCATCTTCCTCTTCCGGGGAAAGATTTTCAACTACATTATTATTGAATACCTCTAGAACAGCAGTCATTCTAGAAGACATTTCTTCTTGATCTGCCTCATTATCTTGCCCCAAGTTTTCGACTGATTTTGTTTCAGAAGGCGATTTCAATGAATCCACCGAATCGGAGATTCTTTTTGACATCTCCACTAAGGCTTCTTCTTTTATGGAATTTGCCTCATCTATTATCTTATCGAGATCATTAATATTACTGAGATTATTGTGTTTATTTACATCTGTGTTAGTCACAGGAGGGCAGTTAGCATTTTCATGGATAGAATTTAATGTGATTTTTTCATTCTGATCTGAAAGAGGGTTTTCCTTTTGATTGATACTATTTACCAGTACCGGGCTTGATTTCAGCCATATATCAGTTTCATTTATGACCCCATCATAGAAGGTGGGATGAATGTTCCACTCCCCCCTGTTTGTTACTAGCTTGGTGGGTTCCAAGACCCGAGAATTACTGTCAAATTCAACTAAGATTTTGGTGTTCTTGTTTAAAACCATTCTTTCTAATCCTTCACAGCCCAAAAAGGACCCAAACTGTTCCCCTAAGTATTCCAAAATTTTAAAATCCAAATATTCAATTGGTAATGAGCCCAGATTAATCCATCTTGGATATTTGTTTAAATTCTGTGAATGTGGGTCAAAATTCGGCATCCATTCACATCGAAAAAAACCATAACCTCTATACAATTTAACCTTACCATGCATAATGTCATTCCTTGTATTTTGATTATCACACAAAATTGCAAGAAAATTATTTTCCAGGATAGTAATACTTACCTGTCCCGGATATAGGGCCAACCACCAATCGACAATCCTTTTTGTATCTTCACCAGATCCAGTCCATTTTACAAAAACCCCACATTTGCTATATAAACTGAATTGGGGTTCCATCAGATAAGCCGGGATATTGCATATACGCCTCTGCCTAATATTAGGTTTCGGCTCAAAAATTCTAACTTTCCCGAGCGGCACCAAATTAGCCCCAGTTGCCGGAGATTGCTTTGAGGCTGTGTGTTTGAGCCTATCAATATTTAAAGATGTGTCTCTATGATTGCCCATCTTTTTCATAATTTTTTTCGAACGAAACACTTGCCAATTTCCGTCGGAGGGTAGCGACAGGGCTTCGGCATTTTTTGCCCTAATTTCATCATTTATCCCAAAATCGCCCTCTCTAAAAACCGAATCCCTCCTTTCGTTTGACAACGTTATGTTTCTAGCAGGGATTTTCTTACATGGCGGACTGAAGACAGAGATGCTCCTCGGGCATCTCGGGCATGTGGCAAACACCTGTCTGCACCCCCCCCCGAAAACCTTGACAAGTTCGCTGCGTGATGAATTCGCATTTTCGCCAGATAGCAGAGCAGTTTTACTTTGTAATTTGACTATGTTGCGGATAAGCTGTCATTATTAAAAGCAGGATAAGTTTTCATTATTAAAAGCAGGATAAGTTGTCGTTTGGTAATTTTCTGATGGAATGAGTTTCATAGTTAATTGTGGTCAAGAAAATATTAGGGCTGAATGTGTAGAAGAGGAAGATGGATGCAGTACAATCAGGAACTTGTCATTGTTAACAAAATAGGGTACAACATACTAAATGTTTCACCTGTGAAGGAGATACCCTGATACACTATAATAATATCACAGAAGTAAATTGGTTGGTTTGGTTGAGGCAGAGTGTAAGATTTCAATTTTAAAGCCCATAAGTAAACAACAACGATTGTGATAAGGATTTAACAGCACTGTTGTGATATTAAAACAGATGTTTTTTTGGACCTGTTCCAATCATTCTTTATTTCAATATTTTTTTCAAATTTTGACAAAGGAGAGTTTTTCTTTTAATGGCGTGCAGAAGAGGTATTTCAAAGTTCT
The DNA here is from genome assembly GCF_030272615.1 of Cryptomeria japonica. Classification (NCBI taxonomy): domain Eukaryota; kingdom Viridiplantae; phylum Streptophyta; class Pinopsida; order Cupressales; family Cupressaceae; genus Cryptomeria; species Cryptomeria japonica. The sequence continues at coordinate 637,053,713 of NC_081406.1, forward strand.
TCACAGGAAAATCAAGGTCCTTTTCAAGTCTGTCCGATGCAATTTCCATCAAAGATCTTTCCAAACCAGATAATCCTTACAATAAGAGGCGAAGGAATTTGTTAGTGTCTGGGAATAACTGGGATAGAAATCGTTTTTCTCCAACTGGAATATCCAAGAAGGCAATTCGTTCTAGCAAAAGCACGTTGGCCCTTGCTGTCTCTATGAGTAATATGGAAGGCTATGAAAATGAGTTAAGGCTTCCCCCTCTTCCTCCATTGCCTCCCCGTGCGAAGTTCCACAGTACTGGTGCTCCACCAGCCTCATTTTCCATAAGATCATTCTCTTTAACAGATTTACAAGGCATTGGCAGTCAGCTCGATTTTGCAAAGATTTGAGGTAACATCAACAGTAACTTTAACAGTAACTTTATCTGTACAGGACAATATGCTTCCTTCATAATAGCCAGCGGCTAGGATGGAGAGAAAACATACATAATGACAAGCAGAATCATATGCCAAATGGATTGGCAGTGATAAGTAAATTGATAGGACTAATGTAGAAAAATAGCTCTGCTAACTCTTAATTGTGTAAGCAACTACTTACCAAATAACCAAAGACTAATGCCTCCATGTACATTATACACATTGTTAGCTCTTTAACATGAGCTGTAATGAAAAAGGGCCTTATAAGGTAAATTTCACTTGCAAATATGGCTTTGTCTAGTAATTGATGAGACTTTTATCCTGTATATCATAAGAGACTAATCTTTTGTGTATTTTGGTTATGATATACAGAGACTAATCTTTTGTGTATTTTGGTTTTTTAAGAAGTCAAATATAATATTCTTTTGTGTATTTTGGTTTTTTAAGAAGTCAAATATAATATTCTTTTGTGTATTTTGGTCATCATGGTGTTATGGACTGTGCCCAAAAATAATTGCCCATATGGATGAGATGGGTGATTTCACTGAATAATTTGATTCCTTAGACATCTTATAATATCGATCTAATTTACATTTCCCCATTTCATTAGGATCACACTCATAATATAGATCTAATTTACATTTCCTCATTTCATTAATATATATAGATCTAATTTACATTTCCTCATTTCATTAATATAGATCTAATTTACATTTCCTCATTTCATTAATATAGATGTTTAGGATCACACTCTTTTACAATCATTTTCTATTTTCTCTTTTCTATTTTACAATGATAGATCATGGGTCTCATCCTAAACATCAATCTCAACTTAAAATTTAGAGAGTTTTGGTGAATCATTTATTCTTTCACAATGATCATTGAGTGTCATCTTAAACATCAATCTTAACTAAATTCAAAGAATCTCCTCTGAATCGTTTCCTCTGTTTAGGATCAGGAATCGTTTCTTCTGAATTGTTTCCTCTGTTTAGGATCACACTCAATGATTATCATTTGCTCTTTAGGATCAGGAATCGTTTCTTCTGAATTGTTTCCTCTGTTTAGGATCACACTCAATGATTATCATTTGCTCTTTTACAATGATAGATCATGGGTCTCATCCTAAACATCAATCTCAACTTAAATTTAGACAGTTTTGGGGAATCATTCGTTCTTTCACACAATGATAGAATAGATCATTGAGTGTCATCTTAAACATCAATCTTAATTAAATTCAAATAATTTTGAGGAATTGTTTGTTCTTTCACAATGGGAAATCATTCATTCTTCTTTCACACAATGATAGAATAGATCGTCTTAAACATCAATCTTAATTAAATTCAAATAATTTTGAGGAATTGTTTGCTCTTTCACAATGATAGATCATTTAGTGTCATACTAAAAATTCAGAACTCCATAGAATAGATCATTGAGTGTCGTCTTAAACATCTCATTTGCTCTTTTACAATGATAGATCATGGGTCTCATCCTAAACATCATTCTCAACTTAAATTTAGACAGTTTTGGGGAATCATTCGTTCTTTCACACAATGATAGAATAGATCATTGAGTGTCATCTTAAACATCAATCTTAACTACATTCAAATAATTTTGAGGAATTGTTTGTTCTTTCACAATGGGAAATCATTCATTCTTTTCAAATAATTTTGAAGAATTGTTTGTTCTTTCACAATGGGGAATCATTCATTCTTTCACACTATGATAGAATAGATCGTCTTAAACATCAATCTTAATTAAATTCAAATAATTTTGAGGAATTGTTTGCTCTTTCACAATAATAAATCATTTAATGTCATACTAAAAATTCAGAACTCCATAGAATAGATCATTGAGTGTCGTCTTAAACATCAATCTTAACTAAATTCAAATAATTTTGAGGAATTGTTTACTCTTTCACAATGATAATGATAGATCATTTAGTGTCATGTCATCCTAAAAATTCAGTGTGTTAGAATGTTGGAATAGAACTCCATTATTGAATATCATCCTTAAATATGGCAAGCTTTTATAATACTTCAGATACAATTCCTATAAGATGTGTGGTATGTGTGAGATGGGAGATGATTTCCAAAATTGTTTTGGAATTATTTTCTGTGTCGATATTTGTGAGGGATCAAGCTTAGTTTCTGTATTTGCTTTATCCGATGAATTCTTCTTCGGAGAGAAGGCCATGAATTAGTTCTAAAATATAGAATTACGTCATATGGCTATTGAATTAGTTTTAAAGTATACAATTACGTTACAATGGCTTTTGTTTCTCGGTTTCAAAGATGGCGTCATTGAATTAACCAAACTTTGTTAAACCTATTTGCTGTCACTCAATTTTATATATGAATCATTGTACAATTTAATGTTATTGAATTTGTTTTAAATTTTGAGTTTTGACTGCATTGCTTTGTCTTTAGATATAATTTTGAGATTTGACTGCACATCTTTGTCTTCATATATACCTACCTCAACACATTTGGACTGTCTTAGTGACACAAGTTAAAACTGAGAAAATCAAATATCGAATAAAACATTAAATAAATTTTCTCTTTAGGAGATAAATAAATATACAAATTTCAAATAAATATTCTTGAGCAAATAGTTAAACAATAATAGAATCTTAGAATAACGAATTGGGATTGGAACAATAAATCCATAATTTTATTTATATAAGTTAGATGATGAAAATGTTTGGAATAGATGTATAAATCAGTTGAAAAATAAGATTTTCATAAGATTTTCAATAGACAAACAGTTCATAATAGATAAATTACGAAATTGAATGTATAAATCAGTTGAAAAATAAGATTTTCAATAGACAAAGAGTTCATAATAGATAAATTACGAAATTGAATCTAGTGCATAGAATGATTTAAATCTAGTGTATGCACATTATCTTGTTATAACTATGTTTAAAGTGGGGCGGTGCCAAGAGATTGATGTAATCATAAATGGGGAGTCTAATGGAGGGTCTAATAAAACATTGTCTAACCAACCATGTAGCCAAGCCCCAAAATCTAAGTACCTAACACTTAAATCTAATCAAATGGTGGGGTAAGTGCACCAAGATGGGGGACCAAGAAGATGTCACTTTCTTTTTTTGGCCCCCATCAAAGCATGTGGTGCTTGCCAAATTGGTTCAGAGTGACTTAGCCAATTCAAACCATTTGGCATTCACCAAATGGAAATGCATTTTCCTTTTGTGCAATTTGGGTGAGCGCCAAAAGAAAATGCATTTTCAGAATGTTAGCGCCAAATTGTCTGCATTGGTCCAATTCTCTCTCTCTCTCTCTCTCTCTCTCTCTCTCTCTCTTTGATTAAATGTTTCTAACTCCCCATCTTTGTCTTCAAATCAAACTTAATCTCTGAAGAAGAATATATACATGAAAAACATTCAAGTATAAATGCATTTTCCTTTTGTGCAATTTGGGTGAGCGCCAAAAGAAAATGCATTTTCAGAATGCTAGCGCTAAATTGTCTGCATTGGTCCAATTCTCTCTTTCTCTGATTTAATGTTTCTATCTCTCAAGAAGAATATATACATGAAATATAACATTCAAGTATAAGTCACATTTCAATATGTTTTAAGTTATATTTCGTGTATATATTGCTAGGATGTTTGAGAGTGGTTTCAAATCTCTTGGAGTAACACATTCCTATCAACATTCTCTCACTCTCTCTATCTCACTCTCTTTATATCTCCCAAACACTCTCTCTCTCTCTCTCTCTCTCTCTCTCTCTCTCTAGGTCTCTTCCACCCTCTGTACCTCACCTTCCCTCTTTATTCCCATTTCTATCCCCACCTCCCTCCTTTTATTTTCTTCTCTTCTCTCCCCCTCTTATTATTTCTCTGCCCTATCCATTCTCTCGATCACTACCTCTCCCTCCCACCCTCTCTCTCATTTCTATCTCTTCCCCCTAGGTCTCTCACCTCTATATTTCTCCCCTCTCTAGTTCTTTCCCTCCCTCTCCACCTCTCTCCTTGCCTCCTTACCTATCTTTTTCTCTTTGTGAACTCTCTCTTCCTCACCTCTCTACCTCTCCCCTCTTTAGGTCTCTTAGTCACTCCCTATCTATCTCTCCCTCCCTCCCTCCTTAGCCCTCTCTTTCTCTTTGCTCTCTCTCATTTTCTCTCTTCCTCCCCTCTCTTGGTCACCACCTCTCCCTCCCTTGTATAGGGTATAGGGTATAGGGAATAGGGTGTAGGATATAAGGTTTAGGGTTGTGGGTTGTGGGTATTGATATAGGGTTTAGGGTACAAGATTGATACTCATATTTCAATGTCTTTTTTTTTTCTTATACTTTGAGTTATATTTTATGTATATATTGGCATGTGTTGTGTTTTCATAGGTATCACATGTCAAGAGTAGCATATATCCGATCACACCTTGATGTAAGTATTGAACTACTGAAGTAATAATGTTGAGTGAAGGAGAGCGATCTGAGAGTGTGTATACGATACCGTTCCAAGAATGAAGACACCTTCAACACTTATATGTGTATTGTGACCCTTCACATGAGTCATCCTCCTTCATAAGGAGGGCGACTCTTCAATTTGAAGAGTGTTGACTTACTTAAGTCGGCCTATAAATTAAGTTGGCGATCATAGACAATTAAGTCTCCCGCCACTAATAATGGGCCAACACTCCCTCTTTAGCTAGGGAGATATTTTTCTTAGATACTCATGTCATGGAGTCTCTCAACATGACACTCACAATGGCTACACCCATTGGTGAAAAGAGTTTATCACATAATCTCTCAATGATATCAAAGACGTCCATCGTGGTTACTCCCATGTGAAAGAATATGTGTACAAGTGCCCATCACGGAGTCACTCAATGTGATGTCATCATGGAGTCTCTCAACATGATGTCCACTATGACTACTCCCATGTGGAAAAACACAAGTATAAAGATGTTGTCATGGAGTTTCTCAACATGACATCCACCATGGCTACTCCCAGAGGGTGGAACAAGGGCTTTCACCTCAAACTTCCTTCTCACAGGAAGAATGCATTCACAAAGGTTTGCACTTCAAACTTCTCTCTCACAGAGAAGAATGCAAGAGAAGAATGCATTAACAAGGGTTTGCACCTCAAATTTCTCTCTCACAGAGAAGAATGCATTAATGTAAAGACATAAATCGAGCTAACTTCAAATAATAGCCGAAATACTCTTTATTTTTAAATAAACTCATAAATCAGTTAATAAATCTGTTTCATTCCATTTTTCCATCCATAGCTTCATTTGATCATTCCATTTAGATCGTAATACACATGAAATTTCTATAAAAGATAAATATTCTTCATTCAATAAATCGATAAAGGTAGTATTTTGATCATACAATACTTACGCATTTCAAGTTGTCGTAAGTTCAATAACAAAATAATACAAAGTAAAGGATGAGATGCGTCCATTGATCTGCAACCCAAGCTGTCGCCAACCTTGAAGCTTACGCTTCCCCGGAATTCTTGGTCAATCAAGAATACTCGACCCTGCACGAATTGCTTAGCAAAAGAATTCGAAAGGCAAGATGGAATTTGGTGCATGCCTAGATGATACATGCATTTTCAATTTTCTAATTCTATTAAGAAACAAGCATTCATTATCAATCTAGGATATGGTAGAGAGGATAAAATAAAAGAATTCCATTATTTCAATGGTTAATTCAATTTGATAACTCGGCCAAGTATAATGCCATGCACAACAAAAATAGATAGTTGGAAAAACAACTATACTCTCTATAATCCACATTCGGCACCCGTCCTGGAAGGTAACTTTCCACAACCATAAGCCTATCTAGCTTGGTTCACATACATTCATTCAAAAGACAATCTTTCGCCTTTTAATTCTAGCTTCCTATTTCTTGTAAGATAAAAATACTATGCTAAGAAGACAATCTTTCGTTTGAATAGAAATTGAAAAAAAAAAAACCTTTTATTACAACCAATCCTATCTGATAGGAAACAATCTTTTACGGATAATCAAATATACATCTAAAAGAAGACAATCTTTCCCTTCTATATTTCAAGCAATTTAAAGACAAGATTAAAATATTAAGAAGGTGTAACATATGTATGTACCTTACATATAAATTGAATAGAATGAGTACACATTCTTTTATTCAATTATTAAAACGTTTAAATAGCATAATCATTAACATGCATTCCATTCTTATGGTTTAGAATTCTAAGTTTATCTCGTCTAAACTCTCTCTCTATCTTTCCAAGTGTTGTGGTTCATTTACCTCTTTTCTCAAAACATCATATTTAATTTAAATACTAATATGTGACTTTTCATGATTTAAAACTTAACACATTGACTTCACTACTTTACCATAATGACAATCTAATATGATACAAGTTCATAAAACACCTATCCATAAGGCTTTTCAAATGAGACACTCGATAACCATCATTATTTTTCTTTGCAAAATTTGAAAGTCTAAGTCTTTTCTTGTGATATCAAAATAACTTCATTATTTAATAAGTCGTTATCCTATTATTTCATCTTCTTCGTGGTTCAATCTCAAAGTTTCTCTCTCTAGCCTCTTACTTAATTTCTAGAAGATTGGATAATCTCATTTATGAGAGTTTCACTAAGTTTATCTACAACCTTTGAGAAATTATTTCACTATTGTATCTCTATTTACATGAACGTAATTTTTGAACAATTAACAATGATTCCTTTCACGATTCTATCTCTTCCATTAGTATATTACATAGGTCTAAAACTACATCATCCTTTAGAGAATATGTAAAGCAATCTATATGCAATTCCTACTACTTTTTAACATCTTCCATGCATGTTCTTAGTTATTTTATCATATATACCTCATCATAAATTTCTCCATAAGACTATTTAGAAGTGAGTTCAAACAATTTTGTTCTAATCATGGCTTGACTCAATCAAACTTCATTCTAATAAACATTATATAACTTCATGACTCACTTACTATCCTTGCATAGTGACCAAAGAATTAAGGTAGATCCTACCTCCTTATGCTCTTGTAGGCTTGAGGTGATGGATTTGCTTCCCTCTTCACATTTGTTTTCTCTCTTTCAAGATGGTACACAACCTCTTTGACGCTCTCCATCTATCGATTCTTCTATTAACTCTATCATTCCTTTCTATCTTTTATTTCTAAACTTTACTTTGAAATTCGACTCTAAATCTGAGATGATCATGGTCGATCTTTTACGACTCGATCGTAAACATTTCTAAATCTCACTACTTTTCTCTTCCTTATTCCATCTCTGATCCTTAGCTGTTTTACGACTCGATCGTAAACATTTCTAAATCTCACTACTTTTCTCTTCCTTATTCCATCTCTGATCCTTAGCTGCATCTCACCTTTTTCCTCTTCCATCTCCCCTCTCCAACTATTCTCACCTTCCCTTCAAGAAATTATCGCTCTTCTAATCTCATGTGAGAAAGAATGAAGTGAATGAGTGTGTGCATATGTCTATTTATTCGAATCTTGGCTATGTTTGCTGCTATCCTCTGGGTCTTATTTACTATTCCATTATTTCTATTGTCATGTGGTTGTAACTGTATTCTCCACGCAGTCTTATGGATTAAATACCATCCTTGTTTTGTGGCAAGTTCGAGTCTTATTGTTTAAAGCTTCCAACCGTTTCAGTTGGAGCTTGATTGTTGCATGGAATCTGTCGAATACTGCAGAGTGGTGTTGCATGCCAAGTCGTAGGAGTGTTTTACACGTTGTTTACGTAGTAAATGGGAGTAGTGGTGGTCGGTAATATCTCCTTAAGCTACGCCTACCTTAACATCTTACCTTATTGCCTCCCACCGTATTTGACCTGCGTTAATGCTTTGATAGTGGCCACCGTGGATGGAGGGAGACTGTTATCTAACCGACCAAAGTGGCTACCATGGGTGGAGGAGTTTGTTTACACCGACCAAGGTGACTCTTCCATTTGCTTCAAACGGTCGACCACCTTTTTCAACCCGCCACCTTTTATTATTATGTTTAATATTATATTTATAATATGGTATGTTTTATAATTTATAAATGAATTTTCATTAAACATTAAACTTTGTTCTTAATATATTCTTTGATAAACCTTTTCTTTGATAAAGAAATATATATATCAGGTTTTCATTTCCTAATTTAATTTCATACATACATATTCAATATTTACAAAATAGATGATCAAATTATTATTAGACAAATTTCGAATGGTCATGATCATAAAATAAGAAGATAATTACTTAAGCGTAATTAAATATTATATATATATATATATATATATATATATATATATATATATATATATATATATATAATGGATTATTATAAAATAGTTTAATTCCTCAAACCTATATTTGATAATTACACTCTTATCTATAAGTCTGTGATCGAATTATCATTAGAATTCATATACACATAATGCGTATATGTTTTTGATCTCAAATGATTACGTATATGTATAAACAGAAGTCTTGACGAAATCAAATTTCACTATAATTGGATATTGATATATGTATATGATTGAATAAATTTCTCATATATATATATTAGACTATTATTCAATTTACAAAATTTAAACTCGTAAGTACTCTTTTCATACATTTACATATCTGAACAAGAAGGACATAAAAACTTAGGGTCGATATTCGTTTTTGAATCGTTTATATATTTCATCTCTTTTAACAATAAAGCATGATATTTCATCATTACTCATGCAACTTAAATTCAATTCAATCGCCACTCACATCATGCTATCAATGCACATGTCTAATTATTTAAATCAATCTACTACTCATACTAAATTTATCATTTCAATTTGAACAAACACTCAAATTAGGTCATTTAAATCATCCATCTTTCAAGATGCAAATAGAAATCCTAATGTGGTGTGTGAGAGATTCCATCTATCCTAACGAAATACAAGAGCTAAGACAACTCTACCTGAACCATGTTCTCGCCTTCATCATTGTTCACCTGTTCCTGCATTCACTTTGCACTCAATCACTCATTAGCAATGACGATCCCAATTTACAATAAAAATTATTACTGATCATTCAATTTTATATAAATCATATCAGTACATTCGATATCCTTTCTTATTTCATTAACAGTTCTATTTCATTTCAATTTCATGTGAAAAATAAACATTATTTTCCTAATTAAATAATTATGGAAAAATAGGGTTCGTGACAATTAAAATACATCTCAAGAAATTGTTGATGCTAAGGCTCCCTCTTAGCAAAGGCTTCAAGCACTAGTATCAACCTCTTGACCTTCTCGTCCAAAGTTGCCTTTGTTGACAACTGACCTTCTCGTCCAAATTTGCCTTTGTTGATTTGTCAGACTCCCTTTGAATGTTAATTCCTCCTCTAAGAAACTGATTGCAATGTACTTCCTCTTCGAGAGATGACTCAACTCAGTCCCATGGCTGCAAGTTGTGTCTCCATACATTTCTTCAACCTGTGTGACTTCCTCATGGGATGCAACAATCTCTTCCTCCCTAGAATTCTTTATGCAAATCATTCTTTTGCTCCTCGATCCGTCCATGACACCCTTCGCAACATCGACAACTAGCACAACGCTATCAGCAAGCGCAAGAGCGATTGTCATCTCGTCGGAAAAGTTAACATGGCCAAGGGAATCTAGGACATCCTAGAGGTAGGATTTGGCGTTAGTGTCCTCCAAAACAAGCGACATGAGAACCGCCATGATAGAAATTTGGTGCTCCTGCTCGTCAAACCGAGTGATGGTGTACCTCATATGCTTCTCGCTGTGAACGTCAAAAGTAGAAATGTGATGGGTCTGCTCGACCCGCATGTCCATGAACATGGTTTTGTCGTGTTGGATGTGTCCCACTAGAGCAACATTTCTTACTAACGTGGAGTTGACATTTAAGCCAAGCAAGGAATCAGGTGAATATCGACAATTCAAAATCTAAGCAATTTAAGCATATCAGGATCTGAATCTGCATTTGTTGCTACACATACAAAAAAAAAACATCGGAATAATCCACCCGCCGCCCGACATTCACAACATTGTCGATAAAACATGCATATTACCAGCATCATGTTTCAGAATTCAGGTTGCAAGTTCAAAACCCAGTGTAATTACAACCCAAACCCGCCAGTGGTAAGGCTGACGGGGTTACACCTGCAACGATTGCTACCAAGGGTGCTCAGCCAACAAAGCCAGTAGATTTATCGGTCAAACCCTTATTGCCTCCCGAGGCAGAGCAGTACACGGTAAGGCTTCCCGAGGGCATCACCGGCGAAGAACTAGATATTATTAAGCTTACTGCATAGTTTGAGCAAGGAATGGTAAGTCCTTTTTACAAGGGCTGTCGAGCTGCGAAGTAAACAACCCTCAGTTTCACTTCTTGAAACCTGGCTCGAATACGTCTGCTTGTGCTAGAGTCTGTCGTCCATCAATCATAGAAGTCTCCCACAAGTTTTCTCAGTCGTGAGCAGTATGTGAATTTCATCAACCATGAAACAAGGAACCGACCCGATCAATGAAAATCATGAAGGTCCTCGTTCAAGAAGAGATCGCGACAAGTCGATGGACTGCATAGATGCCTTGTGATAGCCACTGCTTGAGCTCAGAGAAAAAATCACTATCAAATGGCAATATCACAGCTCAAAAGGAAATAAAAAAAATTATGTCACACAGCCGCAAATCAGAATACACTAGCGAATACAATAATGATATCTATTGCCAAGGATGATGGGCATGCCAAATAATTGATGCAAATGATTTCAATATTTTTTTTTTGTTAGCAACTAGGAATGATTGTGTTCTCCTTCACATTTCATGATTAGCACTGAAGAATGCAGCTACAACTCTTTCGAATCTCACGCCTCAGACAACTCTCAAATATGCACACCAGACCAAATAGAGGGGTCGATCCATCTAGACAATGACGTCGCCTCTATTAGTGATAAGGGGCCTGCGATATGAATATGTTGTTTAGATGAGAGTTGACGTCCCTGTCCACTGTTCATATGGAGACAACATCCACAGATCTAAGAATACAGGCCTTGAGCACCTTTAAAATCTTCAACGTGTGCTGCTATGTGAGAGGACAAAATCATTGATTCAAGAATATGAATGAGCCTACAGAGCGTCACTCTATATTCTGATAAAGTCGTGGGCAGATTTATGATTCGAGCCTAGACAAGAGATGATGAAGTTCCTTCACCGGACCATGAGCCCATCAAGGAGCTGACGAGCAAATGGCTTCCACCTTGCACTGATCAACAAAGGTCGATCCATATTGATATACGCCAAGAAAAGAAAAACTTTGAACTCGCCAATGCTCTGTCAAGGCACTTGAAATAAATAATGGCATTTTCTGCCGCTCTAAAAACAGATCTTCTTTCAAAGCCTCATAAATCCAATGCCCGTGTCAGAGACACTAAAACACTCTAGACAGAACGACGCAAAAGTTGAGAGAAAATCCCAGGAAGCTCAAACATTCCGACAAGGCACAATTCAGAGCTCACGATAAGAGTAAAACGACTTATTCAAAATTGCGATTCAAATTGGGCCGGGCTTCACCAACACACTCGAAGCTTTGACTGCTTCGAGTGTCTTCGGTGGGGCCCAACCAAAATTCGTCTCCCTCCCGTTTTCCGTTAACAAGGTCGGTTGATGGATTGATGGATGAACCATGCCCATCCATGGTATCTCGTCCAGCAGCATTTGTCAGTACGGTGGTGGTCTCAATAGTCGATGGTCTGTCACACTATTATGTTTTGGATGGTTCCAAAACGGCAGTACGGATTGACTAACACATATTGTTAGTCGCATGTTTTACACCGTCGATTTTGCAATAAACGGTTGAGATTGACTACCATGTCACTAACACGCTGTACGAAAGGTTTGTATTGGAGCCAGAATAGCTTCAACCCTTTTCAAATTTGCCTCATCCTGACTGATAATTAAACGCCCTCCCAAATCAAAATCTAAAGAAACTTTTCATGAGGGGAGCGGGAAAATGAGTATTTTACCTACCACAAGTGGTGCAGGGGATTTGCCATGCGCCTCCCAATCAAATCCACAGTGAGATCAAGAAACAGGAGCCCAGATAGTGAGGCAAACATTTGATATCGAAGATTATGCCCACTAGCATGTCGGTTCCGAAGATCCAAAACAACTTTTTATGCTCTCAATTTTTTGTTCTAAATCCTCCAGTTTATCACATACACCTTGATATATCTTAATTTTAATGGAAATTTGAAATACAAGGGCACCTTGATCATTATCCTGGAACTCTATATTAAAATGTTAGGATTTGAGGTATTTGGGGGTATTAACCCTTTCCTGCAGTGTTTTCTTTCTTTTTCTAATTAAGCATCATAGAATGTAGTTGTCTCTGTTTTTTTTGTGTGGATTTGAGCTGCATTTTTGTTATTTGCTTTCATGGATCTTTCCTAGTTCTTAGTGAAGGATTGAAGAAGAAAATAACACCTACACAATATTGAAGAAATTGGATCAGAGAAAAACATCTCATTCGATCTCAGATTATTGATTAAAAGACTCCAATGACAAACTGTTCTAATTGTGCGTCAACAGAGATAAAAATCTGTTTTGAATATTGTTCTTTATTTAGATCAAGTTTAGCTTCTCTTTGACAATGATGGATGTGGCTATTGAAATTATAATATTTCTCTCTTGTCCAGAATTTTCTCTCTTGTTCAGAATACTAGTTTCCAGTGAATCAAACTCAGTTCTACCTTCATCAGTTTTTGTGAATCAGATTATTGGTTAGAGCCTTTTTTTTCAATAAATGATAAAATATAATAATTTTTTTAAGTAGGCCATGGTAATATAACATTTTAGTGAATTTGAGATGTTGGCATTACTTATATTATATTATATAGATATTTTAAAAAACTATATTTTCTTTATGTAAAATATATAATTTTTTCTTTAAGACTTATTAAGGATAATCTTCAAATATAAATATGAAAAGTGAATCTTTTTTCATGAATTTCAACTTATACTAATAGATGCCAAGATTAGTGTTTATTCTTATAATTATTGATACTACTTTATAAAATTATTTCTATCATGTAATAAATTAGATAAAAGAAATTGAAATATATATTATTGTAATAAAGAATCTAATTAACTCACAACATGGATAACCTAAAATTAGAGTTAGCATCTTAAGCATTGTTAATAATGAGTATGAATAAAAAATCAATTGACAACTCACTCATTATTAATTAATACAAAAAATATTTTTCCTTATCATATTTGAGTAATTAGTTATAGGTAAATGGGGATCTAGCCCTTCTCCTTTTCTAAATTTTAGTAATAAAGTAAATAATTCTTATCCCACTTCACTACCCCCTCACAAAAACTAACTTTGTACATTTTTTAAAGTGAAAATATTCATGGAACCATAAAACTTGGTGTGGTTTAAGATGGGCTCCATTTCTCCTTTTCTTGATTATATTTTCTTTTGATTAAGAAAAAATCTTGCTTATATTTCTTATTCATGACCTTATACTTTTATGAAACTTTTGGCTCTACTTATTCTCAACCCTACTCCAAAATGTAGCAATAATTTAGAATAATTTTAAATTTTTTATTGTAGTTTGTTTGATAGGTGTTTTTGAATTCAATTATGTAAGTCTTTTTACATCGATGTTTTAGATCAAACTTAGTGATCCATCATTAGGATGAAGTTTGAAATTATAAGAGTTGGATTGGAAACTTAGCACTATAAAATAGGTTGTAATGACAATAAAGAGAAGAGGAGACACATAAAAAGAGAGGAAACAAAGAAAAAGGGGAAAAAAATCAAATATTTCATAATATCAACATCATAAGAGGTGTCAAAAATTGTAGGTAGTAATTTGGAATGATTCTTAAATTTTTGTAATGGTTCATTTCATAAAAAAAATGTTTGCATGTAAGACTAAAAGTCCATTTTATTAATTATAATGCTACAATATTAATATCCATCAAGGTCTAAAAAATAGTAATTTTAAATACTCTTAACTCACAGCTAATCTTTTAAAACTATTGATTTTAACTATAGCTGTTAAATTTGAGCTAGAATGGAAACCGAGATGCATAATAAAAAAAATATTACTCAACTTAAATAAGAGTTGATTATATGATTACCAGTGCAGTTGATTATACATCTTAGGTTTAGTGATTATTATACTCATGACATGATATGATAATGTTATTACCCATCAAGGTCTAAAAAATAATAATTTTATACTTTTAATCCAAAAAATAATTCTCACAACTAATCTTTTAGACTATAGATGCCAAATTTGAGCTAGAATGGAAACCGAGATGCATAATCAAAAGTTATTACTCAAACTCAAATAGGAGTTACACACTTAAGTTAGAGCAAGAATGGAAGTAAAATAACAATGCAAATAAAACAAAATAAGAGCAATATACCTCCATTAGATCTTTGTCATGCACTCCAATAGTTGAAGTATTGATATGTGGATGGTCTCTACTTTGATGTTACTAAATTTGATAACATGTAAGTTTGACGAGTGATGGATCCCCAAGTCCATTTGAGAAGCCTTCTTAAATGGATTTCTAAGTTGGATATGGAGGGATTGGATTGACTTGGGTAAAATCAAGGGTTAGGATTGGTTTGCATGGATGTGTATTGTAGACTCTTGAAAAGAGGTAGAAGGAGGTGAGAGATGCTTGATCAATGGATGATGTTTCCTTGGAATACAAGATGGCTTGGAGATGTAGGAAAGTGAGAATGGATAGAAGAAAAATAATCAAGGGATGACGACATAAAAATGTACTAGACAATTTTACTTTTCTATAATATGATGTCCCATTGAGAGGGAAAATGGGTTGGAAGAAAATGGGTGTGTTGTTAAAATGGATGAAACTAATAATTAGTAAAGGAGTGAATATATGTGAATTTGAGTGCTAGAAGAAGTGATTGGAAATTATGAAGAAAGTTAGCTGAAGGAGGAAGGTTAAAGGAAAAATTGATAAGGATGATATGGATATAAGGAGAAAGATGAGGGTTAGTGGATGCATGATATGATGAAATAGGTTTGCATGGTGTTTATGTAATCTAGGGTTTTAGTTTCAACATAGATGTTATGGGTTCATGATATGATCTATGCAATCAAGTGGTGTGGGTAAATACAAATATCATATTTACATGGCATATACATAGTTAAGGGTTTTGGGTTTGACATAGACACTACAATTATATGTCATCTACATTTTAGGGGTTTTAGGTTTAGTTTAGATGTTATAATTTTCCATCAATAGGTTTTAAAACATATACATATGTAAATATTGGATGTCAATCATCGATTCAAAGTCTCCAATCTCTTCAAAGCCTATAAAAAATTACACAAAAGTTGAATGTATGCTATAAAAAATAAAGCCTTGTGAGAGAAACAATAAAATCAATCATAAATGCAAAATCAAGCTCTTATTTTCTTCCTCTCACTTGTGAGGAGACTTCGCCTATCAAACCCATTCTCCCTCGAATCTGCAAGAATGAATGGAAGGGAAAGAGTTGGAACAATCCATAAAATCCAAGGGTTCAAATTCTTTCCACCTACTAGTGGAAATTTGATTCTCACCACCTTAGTTTTAATTTTGACCATTAATTTAAATATTTTTAGTTTGAATTAATTGTTAGTGCCTTGGTGGTGACAATTTCTATGGAGTCCCTTGTATTTAGTTGTTCTTATACAAAGCTTGACCTAAATTTCTTTTATAATTTAAAGGAGGTTATTTAAGAGAAATAGTGAACCATTGATACTAACATGGCATGAGTAATTTAATTATTTTTAAAGGTTATGAATGAAAATTGGTTTTTTTAAAGTAAATTATGGTAGTTGTCAAGAAATATTAAGTTTTATGTTCTCTTTGAAATATTTAATTTGTAAAGTTAATTGAGTTAGCTTGATTAGTTTAAAGATTAATCATATTTGGGTACATTAAAGAGTAAGATTGTTGTCTCATATTCCTTATATTAATTTGGGAAGATTCATTGAATAGAAAATTTATGGTCTCATCATGATGACTATTAAGCTTTCATATAGTTTAAACGTGGGAATTATTATAAAATAATTATTCCCTTGTACTAGGTAGCACAACTTTACCTAACCCTATTAGGAATTCTTATCTTTGTTACTGTGTAAGGTAGAGAATCCTTATTTTTCGTATTATTCAAACTCCATCTTCTCTGCCCACTTGGTGGCATGATATTGATGACACATAGTAAGTGTTGCTAGTTGCACATTTTATTTAAGAAAGGTTTAATTACATTTTCTTCTCAATTGAATTTTATATTGGTTTATGTTAAAAGTAAAAAAAATGGAGGTAGTGTTATGTTTACATGTGTTAAAAGATGGGCATGACACTCACATATACATATTTAAGGGTTATGGGTTTGTCACAAACACTACGAGTGAGGAATTTATGTAGTCAAGGGTTTTAGGTTTGGTGTAGAAACTACAAGTGTATAATGTATGCATAGTCAATAGTTTTTTTCAACATAAATGTTATGTGTGTGTGTGTGGCATTTTCCTAGTCAAGGGTTTGGAGATTTGATGTAGGTGCAAGAGGAGGTAGTGCCTATTTCACAAAAATGGAAAGGGTATGTGTAGCTGCTACTAGGTGAGGCATTTTTATAGGCACATTCTATAAGGGGTTATGGTTCCCCTGAATTGTCCAAAACGAACACATATTGGCACTAATCCTCTCTAAGCTTCAAATAACTAGTCAAGACTTCTTGAAAACATTGTGATGGGGCTAAATCATCCTCGTAGACTAAACAAGACATCTTTAGATTCATTTTAAGCACCAAATGAAGTGTTCCTAAACACATTTCCAATACATAATATTGTACTCAAGGAATCTAAGTATAACCAATCATGTCTGATACCAACACCAACACATATAAGCAAATCTAATCATTTATAATATCTTATGATTACATATATCTCCATGAGGAGTTTTTAATTATACAATCTCATCAATATTTTTTTATTTTTTTGATATTAATATTACATTATCTTGAAAAGGTAAATATGGAAGCATGAGAGAGAGAGAGAGAGAGAGAGAGTACTTGATGTTTAACCTTGATGCCAAGTCCACTAACCCCTAATGGTTTTTTTGCAATGCCACTTCACCATGTGGAACCCATAGGTCCACCCCACCATGCTCATGGATATAGTCACACAGACCAAACACTCAAACAATGAAGACAATGTATGTGGATAGATAGGCTTACATATACACCAAACATGGAGTAAACACATCATACATGACCTTAGAGAAACACCAAAATAGTGAAGTTCTCAACAAAATTAAGTCATCACCAAAAGATATAGAACAACATCAAGTAAAAATGATAACAAGAAGAAGGCACCATATTAAGGAGCAACACCAATTTGACATGAAGCATAATTTCAAGAAGAAATCACCAAATGAGAAAGGAACCGACATCTCTCAGGTGCTACTCAAATACTAGGACCTAGATACTAGAGTGCCAAGTATAGGGCGTGTCTCCATGTGTGGTCGAAGGGATGGCACCACATAGAATCAAGAAGTCCTCTCATATAGATGAGGATACTCGATCATGCTAGATCAATGCCCCACAAATGGCCAGGACTTCCCAATACATCATTAGCCTACACAAGTGCTCAAGGAATGGAAGGGGAATCCAATTATCTTATTTGGAGCTTTACCCTATTTTGATAATTAAGTTTTCACTTGAACTATTCTCACTTTCCAATGAGTTACCTTAGTGGCCACTTTGGGACTTGAACCCAATTAAGAGCCACCCCCGTGAACCACTCTATTAGCTAATCCTAAGGCTCATCCCAATCTATAAAAATGAGGACAAAAAATAAAAACAAAAGAATGAAATATCACATGAGATCTAATCCAAGACTCTAGGCACATCTGGCCTTTTTCATTACTCTATTCACATTTTATGTTCAAATGATCAAACAATCACAACATCATGTAAATGGATCTAATTCAATCCAATTTCTAAATCCTTTTTATGTTTTCCATAATTCCACATTATAATATCACATCAAAACCATCCAATTACACTGTTTATCAAACCACAAAAATCCCAATAACTCGGGTATAGTGCAAGTTCACCATTAAAAGACCTTCAAGAATACTGAAAATTCAAATGCAAATCTTAAAAATATAAGGATAACCTTTTGGTCCCAATGCTCCCAACAACACAAATTCATATTCATATCCATACTTCATGCATTTAATAAATTTGTTGATAGCATAACATTTCCTAGGGTCCGTTTTTGAGAAATTAATCTGAACAATTGTTCTGATTAGTTTAAACTAAGAGAGGCACAAACCATTACATAACTGCTACATAGATGAAAAAATGAGAAAATCCATGAGACTCACAAGGATTGAGAACCCAAAACCCCAGTGCCAACTGCCAAGAAAGAACAAAAACAATAGGAACCCAAAACCAGATGCAACAAAACTCAAAGATAGATGAGAATAAAGACTAACAGAAAAAATAAACACCGACCCACCCCCATTGAATGCACGAACTAATGTTCTACCTGGTGGGTGGATTCTTAATCTTCCAATCTTGAATCATAACCTTCACTTTATTAGAGAATGAGAGTTGTTTATTGGATCCTTTGCAAAAACAAAATTATAGCACAAATCCTTTGGACAAGGAGAATCCACCAAAAAAATCCATTGAGCTCTTATCTATAAAAATCTTCCTAATAGATCTCTCACAATGACGAAACCAAATTTGAAAAATAGGAGGGTTTTCTTTGGGAGAGAAAATTTCAAAAGTAGTTAACTATCCAAATGTATCTTTTTTTCCCAATATAAATCTCAATTACTACTCACCTCATATAAAACATTTAAAATGATTAAAATTAAATAACACTTATAAATTCCAAAAATGACCCATTAGCATAATTATGCATTTGCAAACATGATGAATACATGTGAGGTATGCGTTTAACATTTAAATATAAAATTATAACTAAAAAACCATGTTTAAAATCATTTATATATTAAAATCGGTGATAAAATACAACTTAAGCCTATATGCACAAACTAACTTTATTGGCTAACCACATAAGACGATTGGGTTTTCTAAACATTACCAACAATGGTTTTCGGGTTTCAAACTAATAAACACATGGAAATCACCCTTAACAAGGTGCAATGGGTATGGTTTGAGGACATTGTGGGCAATGTGTTATCTCCTATTAACCATTGTTAGGAAAGTGTATGATCACACTTGTGGAGCCAAGTGGAATTGATTCCTAGTACCTGCATTACTCAAAATGTCAGGGGTACTCATGCATATGCATCATAGCCAGAGTGCATATAAATATTCCACAATCAAAGCTAACATCACTAACATTGCCAGTACATAACAACATTACTCAAAATGTCAGGGGTACTCATGCATATGCATCATAGGCTAAGTGCATATAAATATTACCCAATCAGGGCTAACATCATTAACATTGCCAATACATAATAACATTATCATATCATCATGAGTATAATAATCACTAAATCTAAGATGTATAATCAATTGCAATGATAATCATATAATCAACTCCTATTTAAGTCTGAGTAATATTTGTTAATTATGCATCTCGATCTCCATTCTAGCTCAAATTTGACATCTATAGTTTAAATCAATAGTTTAAAAGATTAGTCGTGAGAATTATTTTTTGAGTTAAGAGTATAAAATTACTAGTTTTTAGACCTTGATGGATATTAATATTGTGGAATTGTAATTAATAAAATGGACCCTTAGTCATACATGCAAACATTTTTTTAATGAAATAAACCATTACATAAATCTAAGAATCATTCCAAATTACTACCTACAATTTTTGACACCTCTTATGAATGTTGATATTATGACATATTTGATTTTTTTTCCCTTTTTCTTGGTTTCCTCTCTTTTTATGTGCCTCCTCTTCACTTTATTTGCATTGCAACCTATTTTATTGTGCTAAGTTTCCAATCCAACTCTTATAATTTCAAACTTCATCCTAATGATGGATCACTAAGTTTGATCTAAAACATCGGTGTAAAAAGACTAATTGAATTCAAAAACTCCTATCAAACAAATTAAAATAAAATTTGAAAATTATTCTAAATTATTGCTACATTTTAGAGTAGGGTTGAGATTAAGTAGAGCCAAAAGTTTCATAGGTAACGAATAAGAAATATAAGAAAGTTTTTTTCTTAATTAAAAGAAAATATAATCAAGAAAATGAGAAATGGAGCTCATCTTAAACCACACCGAGTTTTATGGTCCCATGAATATTTTCACTTTTAAAAATATACAAAATTAGTTTATGTGAGGGGAATAGTGAAGTGGGATAAGAATTATTTACCTTATTACTAAAATTTAGAAAAGGAGAAGGGCTAGATCCCCATTACCTATAACTAATTAATTACTCAAATTTGGCAAAATATATTTTTTTGTATTAATTAATAATGATTTGTCAATTGATTTTTGATTCATACTCATTATTAGAACTGAGTTCCATTCACTGGACAAGAGAGAAATATTAGAAGTTCAATAGCCACATCCATCATTGTCAAAGAGAAGCTAAACTTCATCTAAATAAAGAACAATATTCAAGACAATTTTTTATCTCTATTGATGCATAGTTAGAACAGTTTGTCATTGGAGTCTTTTAATCAATAATCTGAGATTGAATGAGATGGTTTTTTAATCTTTGATCTAATTTCTTCAATATTGTGTAGGTGTTGTTTTCTTCTTCAATCCTTCACTAAGAACCAGGAAAGATCCATGAAGACAGATAACAAAAATGCAGCTCAAATCCACACAAAAAAAACAGAGACAAAACTACATTCTATGATGTTTAGAAAAAGAAAGAAAACACTCAAGAAAAGGGTTAATACCCCAAATCCTAACATTTTAATAGAGAACTCCAAAATAATGATCAAGGTGCCCTTGTATTTCAATTTTCCATTAAAAAATATATATTTCAAGGTGTACGTGATAAACTGGAGGAATTAAAACAAAAAATTGAAAGCAAAAAAAGTTGCGTTGGATCTTCAGAACCAGCATGCTGGTGGGCATAATCTTCGATATCAAATGTTTGCCTCACTATCTGAGCTCTTGTTTCTTGATCTCACTGTGGATTTGATTGGGAGGCGCATGGCAAATCCCCTACACCACCTGTGTTAGGTAAACAACTCATTTTCCCACTCCCCTCATGAAAAGTTGCTTTAGATTTTGATTTGGGTGGGCGTTTAATTATCAGAAAGGATGAGACAAAATTGAAAAGAACATAATGGTGTGACGGACCATCGACTGTCGAGACAACCACCGTACTGACAAATGATGCAGGACGAGATACCGTGGATGGGCATGGTTCATCCATCAATCCATCAACCGACCTTGTTAACGGAAAATGGGAGGGAGACAGATTATGGTTGGGCCCCACCGAAGACACTCGAAGCAGTCAAAGTTTCGAGTGTGTTGGTTAAGCCCGACCTTCAAATTGCACCTTCGACTATGCCAATAATATTTCACATCACAAAATAATACATACTAAATAATAGGCACATGATCTACACTGCTCTGATACCATGTTGTGTTTTCACAGGTATCGCATGTCAAGAGCAGCATATATCCGATCACACCTTGATGTAAGTATCTAACTGCTGAAGTAATAATGCTAAGTGAAGGAGAGCGATCTAAGAGTGTGTATACGATACCATTCCAAGAATGAAGACACCTTCAACACTTATATGTGTATCGTGACCCTTCACATGAGTCGTCCTCCTTCACAAGGAGGGTGGCTCTTCAATTTGAAGAGTGCCAACTTACCTAAGTTGGCCTATAAATTAAGTTGGCGATCATAGACAATTAAGTCTCCCACTGCTAATAATGTGCCAACAATGATGTTCAAGAGTGTTTTCAAATCTCTAAGAGTTATAATGTGGATTCTAGGTTTGAGAAGATCTTATAATTTTTCAAACTTGGTCAAATTCTAGTAATCAATAGGCTCCTATCAATATTCTCTCACTCTCTCTATCCCACTCTCTTTATCTCCCCCAAACTCTAGACCTATCTCTCTCTTTATCACTCTTCCTTTGTCCCCTTTCTACCTCTCTCTATCTCACTCTCCCCTCTCTCCCCCAAGATCTAGCCCTATCTCTCTACCTCTCTCTCACCCTTCACTCTCTACTACATGTCTACTTTCTCTCTTTACACTCTTGCCCCTTACTCCCTCTTTACTCCTATTCTCTAGGTCTCTCCCATCCTCTCTCCCTCTTTACCTCACCTTCCCTCCTTACTACCATCTCTATTCCCACCTCCCTCACTCTCTCTGCTTCTCCCTCTCTTATTATTTCTCTCGCTTCTCTTGATCACTACCTCTTCCTCATATCCTTTCTCTCTCTCATCCCTAGGTCTCTCCTTCCCTCCATTTCTACCTCTCCCTCCCTATCTCATTTCCCACTTCTCTCTCTGCTCCTCTATCTCTCTCCCCTAGGTCTCTCACCCCTCTCTCCTTGGGCTCTAGGTCTCTCACCTTTATATCTATCCCCTATCTAGTTCTTTCCCACCCTCTCCACCTCTCTCCCTGCCTCCTTACCCCTATTTCTCTATTTGGAAACTCATCTCTCTCTCTCTCTCTCTCTCTCTCTCTCTCTCTCTCTCTCTCTCTCTCTCTCTCTCTCTCTCTCTCTCTCTCTCTCTCTCTCTCTCTCTCTCTCTCTCTCTCTCTCTCTCTCTCTCTCTCTCTCTCTCCCCCTCACATATCTACCTCTCCCCTCTGTAGGTCTCTCAGTCACTCCCTATCTACCTCTCCCTCCCTCCTTAGCCTTGTCTTTCTCTTTGTTCTTCTCTCTCCTCTTTTATCTCCC
The DNA here is from genome assembly GCF_030272615.1 of Cryptomeria japonica. NCBI lineage: Eukaryota > Viridiplantae > Streptophyta > Pinopsida > Cupressales > Cupressaceae > Cryptomeria > Cryptomeria japonica. Next base: position 637,077,022 of record NC_081406.1, read on the forward strand.
TCCCATCTTGAGGTCATCACCTCTCCCTCCCTTGTATAGGGTTTAGGTAATAGGGTGTAGGATATAGGGTTTAGGGTTTAGGGTATAGGGTTTAGGGTTTAGGGTACAAGATTGATGGTATATGGTTTAAGATACATGTGATTGAGGGTATTGCCCATATTGATACTTTCCTCTATCTCTTCATCTTCCTCTCTCTCTCACCTCTATCTCCCCTTTCTAGGTATCCCTCCCTTTCTTCCTCTCTCCCTCCCACCCTCTCTAGGTTTCTCCCTTCCTCCCTCTCCACCTCTCTCTAACCCCCTCTATCTATCTCACCTTTCTCTCTCCCCATCTAGGTCTCTCTCTCTCTCTCTCTCTCTCTCTCTCTCTCTCTCTCTCTCTCTCTCTCTCTCTCTCTCTCTCTCTCTCTCTCTCTCTCTCTCTCTCTCCCTATAGATATCGCATCCATCTACCCTTACCCCTCTCCCTTTATGAACACTCTCCTCTTCTCTCTCTACCCTCACTTCTCTATCTCCTCCTTCCCTGGGTCCCTCACTCCCTCTATGTATACCTCCCCCTCCATCCTTTCTTACTCCCTATTCTCACTCTTCACTTTCTTTCATCCTTGAGTTTATGTCGCTTTGAGTTCTTATTGCCTTTAGTCCTGTTGGAACTTTGGGTCCCATAGGGATATTCGGTCCATGTCCAAGTTCCTTCCCTATTCCTGCTCCCTACTTCCATCTCCAAGTTTGTGTCGGACCTCGAGTTCCTATTGCCTTTTGGTCCTATTAGAACTTTAGGTACCACAAGGATATTTGGACCAAGTCAAAAGGTCCAGGATCCTTCCCTGTTCCTGGACTCCCCACTCTCTTCCACCCCTCAGTTCTTGTTGCTCATGAGTTCCTATTGCCTTTGGTCCTATCAATTTTTTGAAACTTGTAGGGATATTTGGACCATGTTCAAAGGTCCAATTTCCTTGTTCTCACTCCCCACTTCTTTCCATCCTTAAGTTCTTGGTGCCCTCAAGTTCCTGTTGCCCCCAAAATCCTATCACCGTTGGTCTTGTTGGAACTTTGAGTCTCATAGGAATTTTTAGACAAGTCTAATCAATTTCCACGTTTTGATCCAAAAATCACTATTAATGTTGTAACAAATCTCACAACTACTAGATCTTGATCTATGAAGCTATAGGAAGGGTTTTGAATTCTTTTTTACATGGATCCAAGGGAAGATATGATGCCCATTCTCATTTATAGTATGGAAAACTCTTGTTTGTTAGAAGGCCATCACTGTTGTAATTTTTGCAGCAATTTCTACACTTCTTCCACATATTCATCATGTTTGGGCATGGCTATGGTGTTAAGAATTTTTCTTGTGCCTCCAACTTAAGATTTGAAGTACACATGTCTGCATATGATTGGTTATGTAGGAAACTAGGTTTTCTTGCCTAGGTATGTGCCCTATCTACCTTTAGCACCATACAAATGAATTAAAGGCACTATTGTGCTCATTGTAAGGGTTCTTCCCTTAGTTTTCTATAAAGACTCGTGCATTTTTTCCATCTCTATTACTATAACTTGGCATATCTCTATGCATTATACTTTAAATGTATTGCAACCTCTTTTGCCATTGTATTTCACCAAATATCTAAAAGTTTTTCTCCCCATCTCTATATGATCTATCATAAAAATTAGTATAATTTAAGAAATACATTGTACCAAAAAATTTGTGTTTGTGGTCATGACGAAATTTTGAGTGAAAACAAGATAGGTATAAGATCAGTGGCTATACCACTATTAAATGTTGCAGGATTGAGATCCACATGAGGAAAATACCATTTAGATTACAAAACATGTTTACCAATCATATTCATATTTAATGGATTGAAATTGACAAAAAAATATGTTGAAAATTGTAGCAACCACTTATTACTATTTTACTTGTAATTGAAGTGAGTTCGTGATAGAAATATAAAATAATGGACTAGAGGGGAACTTTATTAGCATTTTCATCATCAAAACAACGAAAAATTAAATGGATATGCAGTATTTGCATCTGACTAAGAATTTCAAGGGATCAACTAGATGTGAATTTCCTTTGATGTCCTCTCCTCAACCGACATGTGTTGCTTTGTCATTATGCTTCAACCATATAGATGAAATAATCCTTTCATGTGAACCATCTCCTCGACCATTGTAATCTACATCTTCTCTAGACTTTAGTTGACATCCCACTCTTTTGAATTAAAATGTATTAGACAATGCACATGGAAAAAATGATTACAACATAATCAAAGAAGAATGCAATAAATTATTTGAGATTATTTCATTAATTTTTACATTTCAATACATTGGCTTTATAATTCCTTTAATCTTTTCATACAATTGCTTCACTTCCATATGGAAAGCTATTCCCAACAACCAACCTTCAAACTAATTATTAACACTACTAACATTTATTATTAATAAACTTTATTTATTTATTAACTTAACCTCTATACCATATAATGTAATATATTTCCAATAATATATGTCAAAAAGACACTCATACTATTTCCCCCATCAAGAAGAGCAAGGATGAGTGTGTGATCCTGCTAAACAACATAAAACTTTGTACCTCAAGTGGCAAGATAAAGTGAAACATGTAACATAAAGACATGCTATGTAATGATGAATCATGTATAATAAACAAAGATACCATCTAAATGGGAACCAACATCTATTTTATAAAAAAAACATGTGTTGTAAAAATCTCATGTTCTTGGCATGATAGTTCCTTTAACATGCTATATTGCACAAATGATGATGGTGGTGGTGGATATACTTCTTTATGAAAAAAAGGTGGCATATAAGGATGTCACCTTGGTTTTGTTGTCTATATACAATGTTTGTATAGATGTTTCATTATCATGACATTAATCATGGCCATGAGAGTGTACATCTAAAGATTTATCATTGGAAACCTTCATCTCTCAGTGCTTTGTTTGAGATACCTTTGTTTCTAAAGTGATTTGCATTGGATTACTTAGACCAACCATCATGTCACAACACATTGTGCCATTTATGCTCATTCATACATAAATATTTCATTCATTGTCACATTGTTTGAAGTTTAATGTAATTTGGTGTCATATGATGAGCTAGATTCCTTATGCTTGTGATGTTCCTTATTAGTAGATTAGAAAGGACATCCTTTGCTATTTTCTTTACCATCAATGTTCTTAACTTGTTGTATCGTAATTTTGTCAATAAGACCTTGAATTTTATGTTTTCATATAATACACCTATCCATGGCATGTTCATGTATCCTAAGATAATCACATAAGCTTGTAGCATCAAAGAGTTTTGGGACACATTTAGATCTATCAATTTTCTTAGTGTGAGGTAAAGTAATGAAATTGTGTTGAAAAGGTTATTTTAACACTCTATAGGGAGGATCCTCTAAGCTAGCGAAATTTATAAATGCTTTGTCTTTCACTTGAATAATTTCACATGAGATGTGGTGATAATAGTATCATGATGTATATTTCTATTTAAAATAGTGGGTTAGGTACAAGGGATAAAACAATACTAAAATGGTCATTAGGAGACCCATTACAGAGATCTAAAGATGTTGTATAGTGAGCAAGTATAGTCACCCATAAGAATCCCCCAAAAATAATTGTTATAGATTGAAAAAGTAGAAACACAAGAAGAATATACCCTAGGAAAATTGTTATAATGTCCAATAAGGGCATAAGAAAAATTAAAGAATGCACAATGAGAAGATTGAGACACATCAAATGATAATATAGTCTCGTAAATGACCTCTAAACACATTAATTAGAAAAGAATCATTATGTGTGTGATAATGATATAAGAACATGGAGAATCTAACATGTAAGAATGTACTTGTATCTTCCCTAAAAACATGATTTATAGGATCTCTATTGGTATGCATAAAATATAGAGAAGGATACAAAACATTATGAGAAATTTAAGTATTCATATAACTAGAATTTGTTACTTGGAAAGAATGAGTGTCATTTTTATCTATAATAGCAATGCGTGAGAAATAAGGCTAAACATAATCTTTAAGTAAACATGCATCTTGAAGGTCCTCTTAAGATAAATCATCAAAATATATAAAAAAGGAGTATCATCATTATTTAGTGGAACATCACCATCACATGAAACATGATCCCTAGATGCAACATAAGAGGCTAGGGCTAAGCACTAGATGTATGTAGTATCAATTGTCAAACAACATATGCATTAGACACATGGAATACACTATCATCACACAATGAAGCATCAATATCATCATTACAAGACAAAACAATATTATGTAAGGGAGAAAACAAGTAGTGCACATTAATAATCAAATATCATAAATATCATCACTAGACATATCATGAAATGAGAATTTAAAGTATCATTGGTAGACATAAAAATATAATGATCATTATATAAAAAGTATTATCATCATTCAAGTGAGGGTCACAACAAGTGAAGTGAATGCATATAAAAGGGAAGGAAAAACATTGAACAACCCTATGAAGGATTATGGATTGCATACCTTGATAAAATAATGTTTGCATAGAGCATGCACCGTGATTCATGTGGTAGGAATTAACATCATCAAGGATTGAAGAATCAAATATAACAAATTATAAGAACATTCATTTGAAATCCTTGAGACATGCATGGATAGAAACTATAGTAGTAAAGGAAAGGCTATATGAGATTCCATAGTTAGGGATATAACAATCAACAAACAAGGGATGATGGAAAAGACCAAACTAGGTCAAAATCCTTGGTGAAACGAAATTGTAAGCAATGGGGATGCAAACAAATTTTAGATATGAAAAGAAGATAAATGTAATAAAAAAACAAATTTGAAATGAATATGTGTGGAAAGATAGAACCAGAGGAAAAACCCTTGGAAGTGTAGGAACTAAATGATGGCAAGCAACTACTAGTTAAATCCTAGGTTAAGCACTATGTAAGCACAAGAGCAATAAAATTGGAAGATAATGTGAAAAATCATAGTACACAGATCTAAAAACACTTAAAGAAAGTGTATGTATTTTTTGCACTACTAGGACAATGAAATTAGAAAAAACACTTTATTATAGGGGATAGGACCCAATAGTTGTGCACCTTAACTTCGCGCTTCTCAAAATCATACGTGGAAATTTCAAATCACTCCCAATTTTTTATAGTAGCTTACTTGGCAAGTCCCTTGCTTATAACTGAGGTTTCAGGGCCACATCATCAAGTATGGTGCCACATCAGCATGCTTTTTGCCAACGTGTCCAAAACAATGCCCCCCCAAAAGTGAGACCAATAGGCATGAGAAGAGGCCCCTAAAATTGTGGAGCTGATGTGGCATCACATGATTGATTGCTTTTTACAACTAATGGTACATTTCATAGCAATAATAATTTTAAAGTCACAACTATTGGTGCAATGTATTGTAATTAATAATATATAGCACACAACAATTGACATTTTATGTTTCAAACAATAGTTTTTATTTGTACTATTTTTGGAATAAAAAGTATCAACGACCTTCAGAACAATTCATACATGCTCAACTACTGGTGCTCTTCCCTTAGAGTGTGGTGCCTTCAAGAAAATAGAAACAAGCATTTCAATATAATGATAATGGTAGTAGTTTCGTGCACAATTTATTTAGCAAGACTATTGAGAAGATGGAAATGCTTGCCATCTCTTTAAATAGCAAATAGATTGAAGTAGATAAGATCAAATTGATGAAGTTGGCTTTCCTATAGACTATTTTTAACTTCATAGACATTACCTACAAGTTTTTCTTCTTCTAAAATTACATTTGAATCGACCATTCGTTGGGTTTTGTTGGTTGAATGACGGTCTACAAATAAATTGTTGGATCCAATCCAAGTGCAATCCCTGGTCTTTGAGGCTGGTGTCCTATGGGCTCTATTTTTATGAAAAAGGCGGTCCTATGGATTTTTTTTTGGCTACAGAATAAATTTGGAATCTTCTCCTAAAAAGTAGAAGCTCCTACTTTTTAGATTTTCATTTTTGAGCGGGTGCAAATGGGATGGGTCTCGAATTAGCCCCTAGAGCTTAGGGATAATTTATGCTACTTGTCAATTATAATTTAATAAAAAGTTATTGTTAAAATTGCACACTACAAAAATAGACATAATTAGTCCTTAAATTTAAGAACTAAATTTTTTAAGCTGAATTGCATTGTTTATAGAACCACCAGCTTCCTTCAATTTAAAAGCTTAAATTTTTAAGAAAAATGCACTACAAATTTTATAAGACCACCTACTTTTTAAAATTCCTTAAAAATCTATTTTTAGGAAACCCCTACATGGGACCCAGCCTGACTCCCCAGCCTGATTCCCCAGTCATACCGTCGTCAGGGAACTGCAATGAAAACATAATTCCCAGAAGCAAAACAAAGCTTCACTTCAGCTCCCCAAAATACAAACAAAACACACCTTGTCGTGCATATTGAAATATCACGCTCTAAACTAATAATTCCAACGTTCGTCCCTTCAGAGATATGAGATAACCTTCCGATGGCTGTCCATAACATCGTGGGTAAACAACAAATTATCAGCCAATGAAGTGCTTGAACATAGACTCTTTTGCCCGGGCCTCGTTTCAAAGGGGTGATGTTATAAATACCTTCATTATGCATGTGGTGGCCAATAATTGGCTGATATGCTTCAGAAAATGCAGCTTATAGGAGCACAGAAGGCCACACAGAGATTCTCCACCGTATCATGCCTGCAAAATCCATACGAGGACGGAACGTTATTATCTAAGCAGGTCAATTGGGTATATTGATTACCCGAAATCCTTGTTCTTATTAACTGGTAGAACCGTTCTCTAGGATTTTCTAGTTGGGGAGTCGACAATCTTTGGTTTACCCATTAATATGTTTGCATTTCTCTAATTCTTTTCCTTAATACTTATGTGGGTTGATACGGTTCCTTTGTATCTGTTCGTATGCAGGATAATGTGCAAAAGTATAGCTCAGGTAATCAAATTCTGTGCAACAAACATGCCAGTAAGGCCTTTCTCAAGAACCCAATTTCTCTTGGCTTTGATTATCCCAAACCCTTGGAACCCCATAGCAGGAGCCGTAAAGCAAGTTCCGACAGTGGTGCGGGGGCAGCTGCTGAGACGGAGGTTGAATTCCCCTGTGACTATGGTGAGCTACTTGAGCAGGTATGCATCTTGTCTTAATGAAAGGAATATCTACATCATTCTATTGATAAAGGAATTCGTAACTTGGTACTTGCGAATGCGGGGTACTTAACCAGAATTCTACACTGGGTCTTTAGCAAGATACCCCTTTCCCTATCCTTCATTCTGATACATGCCCACGGACATATTACAGTGTACTTAACTGAGAATTGATGAGAGTGGAGCTTATTAAATGCGTTTATTTGTGTGAGTTGAATGTGATGTAAGTGCGCCCTTGCGGTTTAAAATATCTCCCTTATCATAGCATGCCTAACTAACTACTAGGTCATATGGTAATGGGACTTATATCTAGCTTTCCGAATCTGTACTAAACCTACATTTAAAAGAAGTTTTCAGCAGTTGTTTATGTTCTTCCATTACTGTACTTTTCGGTTTCTTGTGAATAGTAATGTCTTGAGAAGAGATTAAGCTAATAGGATGAATCTTAGGCGGAATAGAAATATAAATTATTTTACCAAAGAACCACCCGGAAGACAATGCTTATTCCATACACCATATCGATATTATATAAGTGAAACACTAGTTGTTTATGTGAACTTACGTCCAAATTTATAATGCAGTTTTAAAACATAAATACTGCAAAAGCTACGCCACTTCATTTTCATCTCAGGAAGTCTAAAAGCAATGTGATTAATAACTAATAGTTGAGTATTGATCTGATGTTAGGATCTATGACTGCTGCACGTGAGATGTTAACTTTTGCAACGATTAAATGAAGGTCTTAAAATTACAATCAAATTGCTTAAATAAACATAATAATCAAATAATGATAGATTGAACAAAAGAGAGAAAGAAGAGAGAAGACAAAACACAAGTTGATAACGGAGTTCACCAATTGGCTACGTCTCCGGGTCTCTCCAATGGAGTGGCCGATCCTTGTTTCAGTTCCAGAAAATGGTTACAAAGCACCTCAATGGTTACAAAGACTCCTCATGTCTCCTCGGACAATAATGAATTACAAAAGTCCTTCTCCCACGCACAACAAGCTCAAATTCAAGCTCCCAATGTACAGAGACGAATCATTCACTATCAAACTCTCCAAAATAATTTCTCTCACACTTCTCCAGTCTCAATTCACTACCAAATTTCCTCCTCCCAAACTCACAACATACCCCCCTTTTTATACACACATTTTGCCAAATATGGTGTAAAACCATATGATTGTACAATCACTCATATCTCCCAATTTTAACACTTAATCTTTTAAAATTATACTCAACCCTTAAAATAATTGGCTCAAGCCTTAACAATATAATTTTGGGTTGGTTTTTAATATTTTTTTTTTGATCTATAAAAGGCTGAGGCCAAAGAATTTTATTAATTTTTAAAAAATAGATAGAATTACATTTACACCTCCATTCGGTGTGGGCACCGGTAGGAAAGAATGGAGGGAAGAAAACCTCCGGTCTAGCCCAGATCCCTCAAGGATCAGAAAAAATTAAGAATGTGATACAAAATGGAGATACAAGATCACAGAGGGAACTTGTCCAAAATAATGAAGATTGTCTGTAGAAATCCTCTGTGTAAAGTTGAGCATCAGATTGCCCATTTCTTGGGGTGATGCTGCCATTTGTGGGCGACAGTTCTTGCTATTCTTGAAACACAGGGTTAAGCATGCTCTGCTCCATATGCTGCACAAAATCTTGAGAAAATCTCTCACCAGAATGTTAGGAAAAGGAAAACTGAACAGGTCAACTTATACAATATATCATACCTGCCTGGATGGTCACCCTGTTAGGATACATAGCTCAAAATATTAGTCTCAAAAAATCTCCAGAAACATAATGCAAGAGTGATTACCCATCGGAAAGCATAAACTCAATAAATATTAACGAGGCAAATTCCATAATTATTCCTGCAAAGAGATCGCGGGGAGCTACCATCTTAAAGAATATACATAGCTTAACAAGATTACGAAGCTAAGTTAAAGCAACCTAGAGACATTAAAGCCTGAAAGCTTCTTAAGAACAAAACAAGAGACAAAACATCAAGATTATAGGGGACCGAAAAGGTAAAATAGAGATGAGGATAGCTAGGTTAGTGTTAGTCCTAAAAGAAGACAATATCTACATAAATAATAATACCTATATATCCATGATCACATATATCCGGGAGCGAGATATGTCAGCACGTTTATATACCTATGCTCATTAATGTAAGGTATTGCCTCCTTCTAGTCTTAAAGCTTATCCTAGCAGAGCGACGATGAACTTAAGAAAAGACTCATCGAAGACAATAATTCCATCGACAAAAGATAACGAGGAGAGCGAAGATGGTTTTCATCGACAGGAAAAGGTCTTTGAGGAGATAATACCATCGGTGTAACATAAAAAGGGCTCACCAAAAGGAAAGTTCTCATCGAAAGAATAATGTCGATCAGACAAAAGGAAGCTACATCGATAAAGGTATCGATGAGGAAATAGGTATCGAGGATGCTAAATGCATGGTTTCACCGATGCGCCTTTATCGGTGGAAGATGATAAGGGAGGATAAAGGAAGGCTTCGGTGAGACAATAGATCCATTCATCGACAGGGCATGATGATTTCGATGGAAGAAGTGTTTCGGTGGAAAAAGGGTCACCAAAGCCCAAGGTTTCGACATAAAAACCCAATGGATATCAGATAGGTATCGGTGAGGAAACAACCATAGTGGTCGAATACAGTATTTCGATGAAAGAAGGATAATCTGTGAAGTTAAATTATAAAAGCCCCCTATTGTTAAAAGAAATTGTCATTTTCATTAATACCATGGTAGCCCACAAGTCATCAAGCGGGTGTAATAGCATCCTATTTAAGATATCCAGTTTCAAATAATATTGATGAGACCCAACGATGTCTTATCGATATAGAAGGGCCATCGAAGAAAGGAAGCGCTGATGAACTTTAGAAAAGACTCATCGAAGACAGTAATTCCATCGACAAAAGATATTGAGGAAAGCGGAGATGGTTTTAATCAACGGGAAAAGGTCTTCGAGGAGATAGTACCATCGGTGTAACATAATCACCGAAAGGAATGCTCTCATCGAAAGAATAAAGTCGATCAGACAAAAGGAAGCTACATCGATAAAAGATATCGATGAGGAAATAGGTTTCGAGGAAGCAAAAAAGGCATGCCTCCGATATGCATGGTTTCACTGATGCGACTTTATCGGTGAAGGATGATAAGGGAGGATGATAATATCGATGAGACCCAATGATGTCTTCATCGATATAGAAGGGCTGTCGAAGAAAGGAAGCGCCGATGAACTTCAGAAAAGACTCATCGAAGACAGAAATTCCATCGACAAAAGATATCGAGGAAAGCGGAGATGGTTTCCATCGACAGGAAAAGGTCTACGAGGAGATGATACCATCGGTGTAACTTCTCAGCGAAAGGAATGTTCTCATCGATAGAATAAAGTCAATCAGACAAAAGGAGGCTACCTCGATAAAAGATATCGATGAGGAAATAGGTTTCGAGGAGTCTAAAAGTCATGCCTTCGATACGCATGGTTTCATCGATGCGACTTTATCGGTGGAAGATGATAAGGGAGGATAAAGAAAGGCTTCGGTGAGACAATAGATCCATTCACCGACAGGGCATGATGATATCGATGGAATAAGTGTTTCGGTGGAGAAAATAAAGGAGGTCACCGAAGCCCGTGGTTTCTTTGACATAAAAACCCACTGGATATCAGATAGGTATCGGTGAGGAAACAACCATAGTGACCGAATACAGTATTTCGATGAAAGAAGGATTATTTGTGGAGTTAAATTATAAAAGCCCCCTATTGTTAAAAGAATTATCATTTTCATTAATACTATGGTAGCCCACAAGTCATCAAGTGGGTGTAATAGCATCCTATTTAAGATATCCGGGTTCAAATAATATCGATGAGACCCAACGATGTCTCATCGATATAGAAGGGCCATCGAAGAAAGGAAGCACCGATGAACTTTAGAAAAGACTCATCGAGGACAGAAATTCCATCGACAAAAGATATCGAGGAAAGCGGAGATGGTTTTCATCGACGGGAAGGTCTACGAGGAGATAGTACCATCGGTGTAACATAAAAAGGACTCACCGAAAGGAATGTTCTCATCGAAAGAAAAGATGACGATCAGACAAAAGAAGGCTACGTCGATAAAAGATATCGATGAGGAAATAGGTTTCGAGGAGGCAAAAAGGCATGCCTCCGATACGCATGGTTTCACCGATGCGACTTTATCGGTGGAAGATGAAAAGGGAAGAAAAAGAAAGGCTTCGGTGAGACAATAGAGCCATTCACCGACAGGGCATGATGATTTCGATGGAAGAAGTGTTTCGGTGGAGAAAATAAAGGAGGTCACTGAAGTCCGCGGTTTCTTCGACATAAAAACCCAATGGATATCAGATAGGTATCGGTGAGGAAACAACCATAGTGACCGAATACAGTATTTCGATGAAAGAAGGATTATCTGTGAAGTTAAATTATAAAAGCCTCCTATTGTTAAAAGAAATTATCATTTTCATTAATAACATGGTAGCCCACAAGTCATCAAGCAGGTGCAAAAGCATCCTATTTAAGATATTCGGGTTCAAATAATATCGATGAGACCCAACGATGTCTCATCAATATAGAAGGGCCATCGAAGAAAGGAAGCGCCGATGAACTTTAGAAAAGACTCATCGAAGACAGTAATTCCATCGACAAAAGATATCGAAGAAAGCGGAGATGGTTTTTATTGACGGCAAAAGGTCTTCGAGGAGATAGTACCCTCGGTGTAACATAAAAAGGACACACCGAAAGGAATGTTCTCATCGAAAGAATAAAGTCAATCAGACAAAAGGAAGCTACATTGATAAAAGATATCGATGAGGAAATAGGTTTCGAGGAAGTGAAAAGGCATGCCTCCGATACGCATGGTTTCACCGATGCGACTTTATCGGTGGAGGATGATAAGGGAGGATAAAGAAAGGCTTCGGTGAGACAATAGATCCATTCACCGACAGGGCATGATGATTTCGATGGAAGAAGTGTTTCGGTGGAAAAAATAAAGGTCACCGAAGCCCGAGGTTTCTTTGACATAAAACCCAATGGATAACATATAGGTATCGGTGAGGAAACAACCATAGTGACCGAATACAGTATTTCGATGAAAGAAGGATACATGCGTTGAGAGTGCTTATCTGTCCCAGATAATTCATGAAAGGGTCCTGGGCTGCAAGAATGTGAGATAAAACCTGCATATATGTATATATATGTAAATATATATATATATATATATATATATATATATATATATATATGTGCCGATGAGAGGCTGAATATGAGGATGGATGACTGAATCAAGGTGAGGGTCTGAAAATGAAAGTTCCCAGACAAGTATATACAAAAATATTAGACGAGGGGCCTCTCTGTAATGTCCCCACTTTGAAATAGAATTTAATAATAAATGATAATAATAAAATTAAAACATTAAAAATTAAATTAAAATATAAAATAATATAATTAAATATGATTAATTAAAAATTAATTAAGTTAATGAAAAGTCAAAAGTCATGAAAGGAAAAGTTGTGACTCCCTCAACATTGAGATATAAAAGGGAGAAGAGAACCTCATTTGAGGGGGGATAATTTGGAAATGAGAAGTGCAGATCTGATTTAAATAATAAGTGCACATCTGATTATGAAAGGCTGTGTCCCTTTCAAAGGGTAGAAATAATGAAGAGTTGCACTCTTTCCAAAGGGCATACATGATGAAGAGGTGTGGCCTCTCCCTCAAATGGAGAGATATAAAGGGGAATAAATCGCTGAGGAAAAATCACGTCTGGACTTCAGTCTGAATATACGCTGCTCTAATCACTAGCCATTGGTTGACATCCACTGCATACGAACAACCATAGCCACGTTGGAAGCAAAATCGTGGAAGGAGGGAAGCATACCCAGCATATCCAGGATACACCACCAGCAAGTAATCGGTTCACCCTAAACCATAGTAAATACTTCATGAATAATGTCGTAGAATTCGAATCATACCGCATGATAAATTTAAATAGAATAGCCGGTAAATAACAGAGATACATTCTAAATTAACAGAGATGCATTTATAATCAAAGTTGCAGAGATACATTCAGAATTAGCATAATAGAGATGCACCCAGAATTGTAATGACACTTCTAGAGACAGAGATACATTCAGGATTATATTATAATAGCGATATATTAGTGATGTTAAATAACAAATTACCATAAGATTGTAGAGATACACTCAGAATTAAAACAGAGGAAATAGAGATTGCTTCGGAGGAAATTTACAGAGCTAGGGATCATTGAGGCATTTCAGAGCAGAGTTGAATGCCAAGATTCCAAGAGGAATCCAGAGAGAGATTCATAGGGAATCTCTTAGAGACAATATATATATTGTAGAGATTAACCATATGCATATGTTAGAGCTAGAGAGGCTTGAGCAGGGGTGGGATCTCTGCCAAGCTTTGAGAGCATTAATGATTTCACTCATTAATAGAGATCCCAAATAGAGACCTTAGGAGGACGACATCTTGGATTGCTCCTAACTGAGAAGTGTTTCTCAATAGAGGGTTGGGTCAATCCAGGTAAGGTCCAACTAAGTATTGTATCCTTTTTATAGATAACAATAAATTAGTTTAACATTATTTGTTAAATATGTAGAATAACGTATCGCATTCTTTCTTGTATAATTGCACAAATAAATATATATGTTTAATTACCTTTCATATTGTTTGTATACTAACGTTTGTTTGCAGGACTTGGACGCCAAATAATCCAATCCCCAACTGGGAACATTACAGTGGTATCAGAGCTATGATCCTGCCATCCTGTAGGGTAAAGATGAATCATTGAATCATTCTAGTCAATAAGAAAAAAATCTGACAATATGTGTATTCACGTGTATGCTTCGTGTTTTTCATGTGTATGCTCTATGTTTTGATTTATATTGGTAGATGACTTAGTTTGAGAAAGTTAAAATTGACATTGCTTGAGGACAAGCAAATTTGGGAGGGGTGGACTGTAATGTCCCCACTTTGAAATAGAATTTAATAATAAATGATAATAATAAAATTAAAACATTAAAAATTAAATTAAAATATAAAATAATATAATTAAATATGATTAATTAAAAATTAATTAAGTTAATGAAAAGTCAAAAGTCATGAAAGGAAAAGTTGTGACTCCCTCAACATTGAGATATAAAAGGGAGAAGAGAACCTCATTTGAGGGGGGATAATTTGGAAATGAGAAGTGCAGCTCTGATTTAAATAATAAGTGCACATCTGATTATGAAAGGCTGTGTCCCTTTCAAAGGGTAGAAATAATGAAGAGTTGCACTCTTTCCAAAGGGCATACATGATGAAGAGGTGTGACCTCTCCCTCAAATGGAGAGATATAAAGGGGAATAAATCGCTGAGGAAAAATCACGTCTGGACTTCAGTCTGAATATACGCTGCTCTAATCACTAGCCATTGGTTGACATCCACTGCATACGAACAACCATAGCCACGTTGGAAGCAAAATCGTGGAAGGAGGGAAGCATACCCAGCATATCCAGGATACACCACCAGCAAGTAATCGGTTCACCCTAAACCATAGTAAATACTTCATGAATAATGTCGTAGAATTCGAATCATACCGCATGATAAATTTAAATAGAATAGCCGGTAAATAACAGAGATACATTCTAAATTAACAGAGATGCATTTATAATCAAAGTTGCAGAGATACATTCAGAATTAGCATAATAGAGATGCACCCAGAATTGTAATGACACTTCTAGAGACAGAGATACATTCAGGATTATATTATAATAGCGATATATTAGTGATGTTAAATAAATTACCATAAGATTGTAGAGATACACTCAGAATTAAAACAGAGGAAATAGAGATTGCTTTGGAGGAAATTTACAGAGCTAGGGATCATTGAGGCATTTCAGAGCAGAGTTGAATGCCAAGATTCCAAGAGGAATCTAGAGAGAGATTCATAGGGAATCTCTTAGAGACAATATATATATTGTAGAGATTAACCATATGCATATGTTAGAGCTAGAGAGGCTTGAGCAGGGGTGGGATCTCTGCCAAGCTTTGAGAGCATTAATGATTTCACTCATTAATAGAGATCCCAAATAGAGACCTTAGGAGGACGACATCTTGGATTGCTCCTAACTGAGAAGTGTTTCTCAATAGAGGGTTGGGTCAATCCAGGTAAGGTCCAACTAAGTATTGTATCCTTTTTATAGATAACAATAAATTAGTTTAACATTATTTGTTAAATATGTAGAATAACGTATCGCATTCTTTCTTGTATAGTTGCACAAATAAATATATATGTTTAATTACCTTTCATATTGTTTGTATACTAACGTTTGTTTGCAGGACTTGGACGCCAAATAATCCAATCTCCAATTGGGAACATTACACTCTCCTTGGGCTAAAGGATGGAAGACTAAATGGGTATGAAGGAGAGGAATAAAATCTATGATTGAGATTTGTGTTTTAATGATTATATCCGACCATGGATTGAGCCTAACTACCTGAGTTAAAGTCTGGGAGAACAGATATATGGGCATATTTAAGCTGAATGTTTGTCTAAGTATCTATATGTAAATACAAGGGGCAGGAAGAGGAATAAATAAGGGGGTTAAAACAGAGCCTAGGCAAGAGAAACATAAGGGGATGAAAGGAGAAAGATGCTAACGACCACTTAGGACACGAAAACAAAAGAGGGGGTTGCCTTAAGGTGGCACAGATAGGAGATTGATGCCGTTGGCTCCAAAGTTGGCCAACTCATCCGCTCTTTTATTGCCCTCCCTATAAATATGATTGACTGTGAACCTATCAAGATCTCTGCATAAGTCAAGAGCTTTTGACAGCAAAGTATTTAGTCTCCAATTAGGCATACTACCTTTCCTCAGAGCATTGACAATTATAGCTGAATCTCCTTCAATTTCTAAGTTCTTAACTCCTAGTTTCCTACATAAATGTAGACCCTCCACCAGGGCCATAAGTTCTGCCCAATTGTTGGTGTTGATGCCAACCGGAGAGGCAAGGGTTGCCAGTTCCTTGCCTTCCCAATTATGAACAACACATCCTATCCCTGCTTGCCCTGGGTTGCCACGAGATGCCCCATCAAAGTTTAGCTTCACCCAACCTTCGCCTGGGGGCTGCCATCTGCATGTATCCCTTGATCGAAGACTTGTAGTAGGACCATCTCCTACAAAGGGAGGAAAGGATAAGCCTTCCCATCGTTTTTTCATCTTTTCATCCCAATAAGTGATAGAGGCATTCTTCAATGTGCCTGATGACAGTCGGTTGTTCAAGAGCTCAATGATAGCTGACTCTATCCTGTTAATGGGAACCTCTAGTTTCTCATTTTTTAAGAGACGTCTATTTCTCTCCTTCCATAATTCCCACATAATGGAAGAAGGAAGAGCTGTCCATAAACCTTCAAAGAGACAACCACGCCTGAGGAGAGGCCATGCCTTGAGCATTCCAAAGATGGTGTGGGGGAAGGCCGCAGACCATTCAAGTTTGTTGGTGAACCAGATCCAACATTTGTGAGCAAAGGGGCAGTTAAGGAGGATATGATTGGTGTCCTCCTCCTTTGCCTCGCATAGAGGACATCTACTAGGGCCCTCATACCCCATTCTTCTAAATTTGTCCGTTGGTTTTTAAAATTATTAATAGTTGGGTTTGTTTGAATTAGTTTATGCTTGCAAATGGGGGAGGGCTCGGGTTTGGCCGAAGCCCTAAACTCACGGTTTATCATATAACAAAATCCAAAAATCGCCAAGAGTATCCTGAAATACCCGCAATTGCACTGGTGGAGAGAAAAATGTGAAGAGTGGAGGTCGGTGGTTCAAAACTGCTCAACTCCCTTTTTAGCAAATGAACTATCCTTAGCATAGAAGTTAAATAGAAACCGCCGAGAATAGAACCCAAGGAAAGCGGATGGCCTGGTGGCAGTGCATAAGAATAGGAGATGGGAGGTTCATAGTTCGAACCTTGTAACACACATTTTAAGCAATCAAATCTTGATTTACTTCTATGAGGCGCTACATGGAATTTGAAATTATTTTGAGCATATCTGCTTGGATCAATCCTCCCCACTAGAAAACTTTTGGACCTCCAAAAGTTGCATCTATTTAGAAATTATGTGAGGGCATGGCCTCCCCACTTGTCCAGTATCCTCTACCCATCTGTACACCTGGCTCATCACAACAATCAAGACTGCAGCAATATTGTTGAACATATGCATCATGCTATCACTTCCATAAACATCTACATCAACTGCTCCAACTACTAACCAATAACCACTGATTAATATCAAGCTGAATAACAATGCAAATACAAAAGTGAATGAATCAACAATGTGTTTGTCTTTCAGAACATGAACAGTTTTACCCAAGGGAACCTTCAAACTCTCAACCATAAGTTGAGGACTTGGATCATCGATGCCATTTGTTGTCTCCTCACGCTGTACTGTTGGTGTATCCTGCGACATTTGAACTGTATTAGCCTTGATTGCTTCAAGTTCCTGCCTAGAATCACCTGACCTGACAGACATAAGAGACAAATCTTTACTTGCATTAATCACCCTCTTCAACTGCCCTGTGTTTGCAAAAGACTGATTAGTCTTAACCTTGTGAGAGTGTATAATATACTTGATGCCATCTTTAAGCAAATGATAATGATTCAATTCCTTGTAGAAAATAGCCTTCCGATGATACAAATAAGGGCTACCCAACACTATTCTGCAAACATCTAGTGGAACCACATCAAATTGTACCTTATCAACATACTTAGTTGAGATTGCAAACCTTAAAGTACATTGCCTTGTTACTTGCAATTTACTGTTTTTGCAAATCCAACCTAGTGGATAAGGTCTCTTATGTGGTGTAGTTTTCAACCCTAAATTCCTTACAACATCTTCTGAGATTAAGTTAGTTTGGGATCCACTATCTATGAGTGCATCAACTTTAGTGTGCTTAGCAACAACCCTTACATGAAAAAGCTCACTTCTTTTCTTATCTTCAGGGACATCATTAACTTGAGAAGTAGACACACAACAATCAAAGGAAACACTGGCAATAAGAGCCTTACCTTTTAAACCTGCTGAGTGCGTACAATCACATCCCGCTCCGCCACCAATACTTTCTCCAAAGCTGTCTTCACCATGTGTGCGGCTTCTAGCAACTCCTCTTTTGTATCCGCTGCCTTCGTCGCGTAGACCAACCGAGTGTGCAACAAACTCCTCTCGGTACTGACGACATCCAACTCTTGCTGCACGTGGCTCCTCACACTCTGCTCAGCCGCCAGACGAATCTCGACCTCGGCCTTCTCTGCTCGGGTCTCAGCCGTCTTTGCGCGGGCCACCTCTAGCTGGGCCAACAATTGCACCCTCTTGGCTGCCCATGAGGCCTGCTGACTGGCCACCTCCATCTCCAATGCTACTCGCGCAGCCTCGCGGACCGCAGACTCCTGCTGTGTACGCCTCAATGTACAATAGGCATCTTGGTAGACCTGCTTGATCTCGCGGACAACTGCCGTCACCCGACTCTCCACAACGGGCTGACGCACACGCCAAGCCTGGAGCATCTCCTCCGTCTCAGTAGTCGGCCAACCCTGAGACTCAAAGCAGGTAGCAAAGGCTGCCGGGCAGCCCACCCGCATAAACTGTAAGACCTGCTCTAGCTCCACCACCACCTGCTGCAATGCTTGCGTCTGGGCAGCGGCCACCACCCGCCTACCCCTCGTCACCATGTCAGCCATGTCAGCTAGATAGGTCTCAATATCTTCCCCCGTCTGCGCTGAAGGCTGTGAAGTCTCTGGTGGAATGGACACAACCGCATCCTGCTGTGAAGTTACCTCCTCCACCATCGAAGGTGTACCATCCCCTGGCGCCTGCCCAGCAGAGGCGACCTCCCCTGCCTCGTTCCCAACTACGAGTCCATGTGCCTCGCCCGATGAGTCGTCCAAGTTGACTACCTCCGTTCTAGTCTCTCGACACGGTGAGAATACAACAACTCCCTCTGGTTGTGCCAATGTCATCTGAAACTGTTGTGTGAGCTAGCTCTGCATAGCCACGACCGACGGGTCGACACACATCTCTACGACCAGGGGATGGTTCGCTGTCGTCGGCTCCTCCAACAAAGACGCAGACACAGTCACCACGGTGTCACTCCCCACAACGTCCAACTGCACCCGAGGCTCTGTATCCACTACCTTCCTCAGCCCTTGCTCGACGACTACTACCCGATGCAGTGACTCCTCCGTCCCTGACTCTGCCATGTCCTCCGTAGGTGCCGCCATGGTTGGGCTCGGTGATGCGACCCGTTGCTGTAGGGGGCCAAGTGTAACTGGCATGCGGCTCTGTCCGAAGGCTGGAATAAGGGTGCCGCCTACTCCAGATGATGGCAACGACGTGCCCATCAGTAGCAGGGGTGGGGCAAACAGGACTCGCTCCTCCGTTGCCCTGCTGCTATCATCCTCCTCTTCCGCTTCTGATTCCTCGTGCTATTGGAATCCCTCTCGCTGTCAGGCTCCCCTGAAGCCGAGGCCGTATCTACCGCCCTTTTCCGCTTCGCGGAAGAGTGCCCAATGTCCAAGTGCCTCCAATATTTCCCCTTTGCCTCTTGCCATCACGCTCTGCGTCCCACGACGATTGTTCCGTTTGCGCATCGTCAGCCTCTGGGTTAATCTCACCGATGGGTAGGCCCATCGTGTCCGTGCGCCATCGCGTCTTCCGTTCTTGAGTACGTCTAGGCAGCGGCGCCAAATGTTTGCCCTCTCGGGTGAATAGCTTAAAACATAAAGCACGTAATGCAGAATAATAACGCCATAGATATCAGACAAGTATAAGAGATCTTCTTCCATTCATA
Organism: Cryptomeria japonica; assembly: GCF_030272615.1. Taxonomy (NCBI): domain Eukaryota; kingdom Viridiplantae; phylum Streptophyta; class Pinopsida; order Cupressales; family Cupressaceae; genus Cryptomeria; species Cryptomeria japonica. Next base: position 637,097,125 of record NC_081406.1, read on the forward strand.
ATTGTTCCCCCCCGTCACAAGTTACATTCGGAAGTATATAAAGATACCGAGGGGGGGCGAGCGCCAACCGTCGCACCGCAACTGCCACCCCTCGGTTGCCAACTAACCAAGACAATTACAACTTAATTAACTAGTTTTATTTTCATTTACAATATTGCCGCCAACACTTACCTTTCTGTTTCTGAGCCCACTTAGGTTTCAATTCTGGATGCAACCGCCAACAATGTTCTTCATCATGACCTTTCTTGTCACAATGAGAACATGTGAACTCCTTAACAGTAGCTATCTTCCTTTCTCTTCTTGTTTCTGCAACCTTAGATGAATTTTGTACAAAATTATCATTGTCAATATTCTTACTCCTGGACTCTAGATGTGTGGCTTGAACACTGACTTCATCCAAATTACTAGGATTCAACATCAAAATAGAATGTCTTAGGTACGAATGCAAACCACCTATGTACTTAAGCAGTGTATCCTGAGTATACAATGGCACATTCAAAGCAATAGCCTGTTTTCTGAACTCGTGGGTGTAATGTTGGATAGATTGACCCTTAGATTGCCTAAGGTTTGCCAATTCATTGTCAATTGTTGCATATGACCCAAAGGGTAGAACTGCTTCTTGAGAGCAGCAACAAATTCCATCCAAGTCATACTAACATTACCATGGTGAGCAATTTTTGCTTGAGTCCTACTCTTCCACTAGGTGAGAGCTGTTCCTCCCAATCGGAGAGTGGCTAACTGGATCCTAGAGGCATCTTCTACTAGGCCTTGTATTCTACAATACACCTCTACCTGTTGGACCCAATCATCTAACTTTTCAGCATCTAACTCCCCACAGTACTTAGGTAATTCAAATTTTACATCCAGTTTAATTACAGGCTTAGATGTGCTCTTGAAAGGATTAATAGAAGTAGAAGAAGAAGAAGGGGAAGAAGGAGGAGTTTTTGGTGGTGAATCGCCACCTCCTGATCGCTTCCCTTTATCCTCTCGATCTCCATGGTCCTTCGATGACTTTCCTTTTTCATGCTTCATCCGATCTTGCCTCTCTTTGTAGAGTACTTCCACCATAGCCTTCATTTCAAAAAAAGCTTTCCGAAAGTCTCTTTCATTGAGCTCAGGGTATTCCTGTTCAGTTACAATTTCTGACATCTTCGGTGGAAAGGTCCTTTGTTTACTGATCTCAGGATTATACTCTGCAAATGTGCCTTCACCACATTGGCTCTTAGATCGTGTTAACATCCACCTCTGCAAACACTAGTCAAACAAGCTCTGATACCACTTGATCTGATGTTAGGATCTATGACTGTTGCACGTGAGATGTTAACTTTTGCGACGATTAAATGAAGGTCTTAAAATTACAATCAAATTGCTTAAATAAACATAATAATCAAATAACGATAGATTGAACAAAAGAGAGAAAGAAGAGAGAAGACAAAACACAAGTTGATAACGGAGTTCACCAATTGGCTACATCTCTGGGTCCCTCCAATGGAGTGGCCGATCCTTGTTTCAGTTCCAGAAAATGGTTACAAAGCACCTCAATGGTTACAAAGACTCCTCATGTCTCCTCGGACAATAATGAATTACAAAAGTCCTTCTCCCACGTACAACAAGCTCAAATTCAAGCTCCCAATGCATAGAGACGAACCATTCACTATCAAACTCTCCAAAATAATTTTTCTCACACTTCTCCAGTCTCAATTCACTACCAAATTTCCTCCTCCCAAACTCACAACATACCCCCCTTTTTATACACACATTTTGCCAATTATGGTGTAAAACCATATGATTGTACAATCACTCATATCTCCCAATTTTAACACTTAATCTTTCAAAAATATACTCAACCCTTAAAATTAATTGGCTCAAGCCTTAACAATATAATCTTGGGTTGGTTTTTAAAATTATTAATAGTTGGGTTTGTTTGAATTAGTTTATGCTTGCAAATGGGGGAGGGCTCGGGTTTGGCCGGAGCCCTAAACTCACGGTTTATCATATAACAAAAACCAAAAATCGCCAAGAGTATCCCGAAATACCCGCAACTGCATTGGTGGAGAGAAAAATGTGAAGAGTGGAGGTCGGTGGTTCAAAACTGCTCAACTCCCTTTTTAGCAAATGAACTAAACTTAGCGTAGAAGTTAAATAGAAACCGCCGAGAATAGAACCCAAGGAAAGCGGATGGCCTGGTGGCAGTACATAAGAATAGGAGATGGGAGGTTCATAGTTCGAACCTCGTAACACACATTTTAAGCAACCAAATCTTGATTTACTTCTGTGAGGTGCCACATGGAATTTGAAACTATTTTGAGCATATCCACCTGGATCAAGTATGCTGTTTAATGTTCTTTCCTGGGTTTGATTTCTTTTCTTCCTTTGTTTTAGTTGTAGCCCCACTTACATGCGCAGCTTCTCATGGTATATATTATTCAGTAAGAATGATAAAGATGCATTTTCACTATTTGTTTAAAGAGTAGATTTGTTATTTCTTATTTTTTCCACAAATTTGTAAAACATTGATATCCTTGACTTCTTAAAAACATAGGCAGAGAGGCGCTAGTTGTTACTCGTAACAAAGAAAATTGAAGATATTTGTCTCTCTATCCTGTTGAAGGATCACCGAATGTGATCTGGCCAAAAAAAATAAAAATATAAACAGTTTTCTTCAGAAGCTCTTTTATTCTAAGAAGATATTGGTTTTAATAACCTGTTTGAGTGTCTATGTTATTTCTAATAGTTAAAAATTGAGCAATTTTAGTTTACATAGTCAAATCCAGAAATATTACCGAAGCTCATATCATATATTGAAAATTTTGTATCTTTAGTTTCAATTTAGATAGCGCTCAGCAAATTCAAAGTGCATCTGTTTAGAAAGTAGTAGATATGATTAATGTAGTTCTAAGTGCTCATTCGGCATTAGTTTTAAATATTAATTGTGCTCATTTTTATCATGTAATCTTCTAGGTTTAATTTTAAGTGGTCAACTCAACTTATGTTTTAACTTTGCTTAATATGCATTTTAGCTTTAACACTGTTTTCCTGATGCTTATTAACATTTGAGTATAATAAACTAGAAAGTAGCTTCTAGATGTCTAGTGGTAATATTTCTCCCAGCTATCTTCTTATCATGGATTCTACATGCCCTTCTTTGTTTATACTTTTACTCGAGATTAATTAAAAATGGACACACAAATTTGAGTCCAATCTTACTTAGAGCAGATCAGTTTGTCTGTCTAAGATCATATCGTTATTTAATAATAATGCTTATATGCTTCAATTTGTCTTGTCTCTTCTTGATTTTCATAGGTAAAAGTGGCAACACAATTGGCATTGAAGGAATCAAAACATTTGCTGGTAAGCAATCTTTTAAGCTTAAATATATTTGAGGAGATAGAAAATGTCTAATCATGTGATTGCTCCAACTTTTCTCATTATCTAAATCTTACGATGAAGATTGCTCTCATTATGTTTCATGCTATGTCAGGAGATTGAATTTCCAACAGCTGGGCTTGATTCTGTTTCGGGTGCAAAATTTTCTAATTCCTTTCTTTCCTTACATCTTACATTGAATTTTTTAATCTAGCACACATACATCAGAAGGTTGATGACTTATGCAGTAAGAATTCATTTCACATTTAGTTATTTTTCTTACACATCGCAAAAAAGAAAGAAAGTGGGGAGTCTCCTTCAGTTATGAATAGAACTAGCAATCTCCAAGGTTTATATATAGTTCAATTTGACCATTTATGATGATCATCATTACAGAGCAAATGCTGACAAATTACCTGTATAAAGAGCTTCAGGTGATGCTGAGGGAGGCATAGAAATGAATTCTAACATGGCTCTGATTCGGGAATTTTGTGGAATCTTCTTCAAACCTGAACAAGCCACCCGCACGCGCATTGTATGTTCTGACCTTACATTGTTTCACTTTTTCTAAATTCATTCACCTGTCTGCAATCACAGCTAGTTCATTGAATTCACGTACGCAGAAACCTAGCTGTAGGGAAGTGTAATTTCTGACTCTTGCATAGAAGAGTGGATATCAATTTAATGAGGCCATGTTTACTAGTTCTTCAAATATTAGATTGTCAATTGGTAATCTTTTCATTAGCAGTAGTCAACATTTTATATAAAGTATTATCTAAATAGATCATACTAAGTAAATTTTGCTAAATATTAGTATGATTACTTATTTATTTATTTTTAATTTTTTGATATCTGGGGAAATTGGTAGTCCAGTAACCTGGCATTGACTCAGAAGGTGTTGAACAGCAGGACGAGCGACTATAACCCCTATGCATTGCTAGGATTCCCAACTCCTGCTCTGCAGTTTGATTTGAGTTTTGAACTGGAGATGTGTTGAATGCTAGTCAAAGCGTCTTACTGTCTGAGCCTATGCTTGAGGGCCTAATATTAGTATGATCATTTATATTTCTTATTTGTAAAAACCTATGTTATCGAATTACTCGAAATTGAGGCCGATTCCGGGTATGAAACATCCCAGAATAGGAGTCTGCATGGAATTGGTGCAAGGGCAGAATTTGGCCCTAAATTTTGCTGATTTCCGGACCTCTAAATGTTGTGTTGGAAATAAGCCACATCCAGACCGACGATGGACTGGTCCAAGAGGGGCGGGTAGCTCAGTGGTAGAGCACTCCAGCAGCGTATGGAAGGTCCTAGGTTCGAGTCCTAGCTGGTCCATGTCTCAACATGGTATCAGAGCCAGGTTCAGGCTAGGAGCCCCAAGCACACGAGAGGTGTGGCTTAAGGGGGGTGTTGGTGTTGGAAATAAGCCACACCTGGACCAACGATGGACTGGTCCAAGAGGGGCCAGTAGCTCAGTGGTAGAGCACTCCAGCAGCGTATGGAAGGTCCTAGGTTAGAGTCCTAGCTGGTCCATGTCTCAACACTAACAACCCCTAAACAATTTTCTTTACTGCCGAAAATTAAAAACCCTAAACCCAATGAATAAGAACCTCATTTTTTTCAGACAAAAACTATTAATAAAAAATAAGAACCATAAGCTTTGGGGGATGCTGAGTCGCGTAGAAGAGGGAGAAGGAGAGATTCGAAGTCAAAGCCTTAAGGGAGAGAGGGAATTGATTAGAGAAAAGACTGCTAAGTGCTTGGCCAGGCCACACCTATTTTCCGATTATAAATTTATAATATTGCGTTCGTTCAGCTGCTATATATATATCTTTTAATGTACCAATGCATTCAAACAAAGATCATATGATGGTGGTCACGGGGTCTAGTACTGCATCGTTGGCATTTTCCTAGACAAGTTTAAACTTTTTTGATGTTAAAGGTTCTTGAGATAACCAGCCTTCTAAGTTCTAACAGTGCAAGACTGAAAATTTTATTTCATTTTATTCATTGATCTATTATTGGACTTATCACGTAATTAGTTGAGTTGAGGTTTTTGATTCTTTTGTTGGATACGAAATCTCTTATCCTTTGCTTATTTTTTTAATTTTTTTTTCTCCAGAAGCCTTCAACTTTCTATTTACAGTTACACAGATGTAATTTACTAATTTTATCAAATTATAAATATTAGTACTTTATAGGAACATATATTAAAACAATCAAATTTACAGAAATAGGAATCCACTATACTGCTTATTTGTAATGATTTTCAAACGTTTATTAAAAATTAACCTAAGGAAAATTCTGCATCAGATTTGTTTCATTCACATCCTGTTCTGCTTCAAATATCTTCCAAGTTGTAATGCAATTTCATGGCATAGATTAGGCTCAAGAAAGTTGATGCAAAGGAATGTAAGTCCCTTCAAAACATGCCTCAAACAAACACTCTAAACACACAAACACATCTGCTGATAAACGACAGAAAAATGGCTGGAAATGAACAGCAAATTGATGCAACAAAACTTAAGAATTTCTTATTGAAACTTAAAACAATTTTGCAATACAACTAGGTTAGCCTATATGCTTCACAATACACTTTCCCAATTTGATATAGGTCTGATATAGACCTGCAACAATGCTGAATTACAGCAGCATGTGGCTTCTACAAGCCTTCACCCAACTCTCCTCCAACTTCCCACTTCAAAAAATCTACCATGCAAATGAAATTCTACCCTTTTCTATTCATCAACCCAAAATGAAATTACCTTTCCTTTCCTTGAATTTGGTTTCCCATAAATGCTACACTCAAAAACCATAACCCCCTCTCTTGCATGCCTTAAAGCTCCTCAAACATGCATGAAGATGCTCCTACAGTTTCATAAAGAATTTGCCACTTGTCCATTTCTTTCTGTGGCTGGCGCCTGGAATAGAACTGGTCAACCTTCATGGAGATTCTTGTCATACCTGTAGCCTCTAAAAACATGCCAAATGTACATCTTGGGGCCATTTGAGGTGAATGTGGGCTGCCAAAAGAATCCTACGCCCAAATGCATCAAATTCACTCAAATTTACACTAAACTTTCCTAAATGCAATTTGGACACCATTTACATTTATTACAAACAAATGCCAAAATATTTTCTAAAATATTTGGCTTATTAAATACCAAAAATCCACCTAAGCCAAAAATCCAACTAAGCATAAAATGAAATATTTTTGGGTGTGTAGGATTGCTTGACCCACTGCATCAGACACCCAAGGTAAATTTTTTTTGTGAATATGGATTCACAAACTGGAGCTGATTGGTAGTACTATTTCAAATTGCAAACAATCTGCAACAAACTCCCTTGCTGAAATTGGCATCTCTGACGTGTTCTTCTTCCTTCTCTTCCAGCACCTACATGGAACAAGTACCCTCCACTAGAAACTCTGTTCTGCATTCAACCTCTTGAAAATGTATAGTCCACTCTCCTCTAATCTCATGGGACTCAACCCACCATAGTCCAACCACCTCCACCAAAATGCATCTGCATAAAACACTGCAACACTATACAAACCGTTCTCTACATACCAATCAACACTAACAAGATCCACCTAGACCATCTCATCTGTATTCTCTAAATCATAAAACCCATCATTTTCAAATTCAATGAAATGTGAATTTACCTTCTCATTACGTGCTACAACTTCAACTTTGTTCTCTTCTTTCATGCCTTCAACAAGACATATAACCATAGCACCTTGTTGACCTGCAACCAATACATTCCACTCTACCTCCACTGCTGCAATCCTCATTAACAAATCATCTCTTCTCTTTCCATTTCCACATCCTCTAACAAATAGTCAAACTCTCTAACCAGGCAGTCGTCATCTTCACTAGTCTTAAGCAAGTCAACCTCATCATAACATTCAATAAAATCAGACTTTACCTTGTCACTTTCTGCTGAAACTTTAGCTCTACCTGTAATGAATTTATCCCATTGATTCAATTTGTAAAAGTAAATCATCTTGTTCAGCTGCATACATAACTTCACTTACAAATACATCTTTGTTAAAAAAGTAATGGGTCTCCTTCATGACCATATTTTCTTCTTCTCTTCTCTTTTCTACACAAATATTCAAACTCTCATTCCTCCTTCAATGTTCACAAGTATTATTGTTAACTGCCTCCTTTGGTGATCTATTTACAATCACAGGAACCTCTGCTCCTCAAATCCTCTGAAAATTTCTTCTTATAATGTGCACATTCATCTGCAAGCAAAATCCACACACTTTCCACCCTCAGGTCCTGGTGCAAACTGCCTCACATTCGGCGCTCTGTCTGCACACACAGGAACTCTTGCTTTGATACCACTAATGCAATATAGAATCCCTTTGCCTACTTACAACTCACAAAACACACTTCCACACACAATGGAAACTAAAGAGATGCATTCAAAAAATTTCATTGAAATCCAAAAAGAAAACAATTACATCCAAACAATTTACATAAATCTGCATCTAGCAAAACAATCTTGGCTTTCATAGCCTCTAATTCTTTTCACTTGCAATCATTGTGTATCCCATCTTTGGATTTATTTTCACACTCCATACCTTCTTCCTTTACTCTCTTTGTTTTTAATCTGTAATTGAAAACTTGGTCTTTTGTCCCTCACATAGTCACTGATCTTTTCAAACTTGATGTTTAAGTCTTCCTTTATCTCTATACTCTGTTCACCTCCTAGAAGTGCTAGCTTATTCTCTTCCTGACGCAACCCTTATTCTCCTCTTCAACCTGCACTTATCTTCTCCTCTTCCTTTCCTTAACACACTTATTGATCAATTGGAGACACCCCCAACACATCATTCTCTCCTGTTCACTCTCATATTTTTATTGCCTTTCTACCTGCAGGTTTAATTCTGCCATTGCGCACGCTTGGGAGGGCTCTTTTCTCACCTCTCTACAGTCTCACATTTTTTCTCCTTCATCTTGGGCCATTGCTTACTCCCCCACTCTCCGTTACTTCATTCATGCCTTTCACTTTTCACTTTTTTTTTTCTCTATGCAGCTGAGTCGATACTTCTTTCTCCCATGATGCCCCTTTTCCTAGCCAATTCTTTTAGGTGTTTTTCCTTCCCCTGCACATGTAGGCAGACTCAACACCTCCATCAATGCATTCTATTATCTCTTACATACTTACCCTTCACCAAAGCTATATGCCCAATCTGAAAGAGGCACACACCAAAAATATTAATTGCAAAAATCAGTGACATTTCTGACCTTCGAGCCATTTTGGGAGTCTTTAGTGAGCCGGTCAAAAGACAAAACACCCACAATCTCACGCCTACAAGAAGCAAAATTGGAAATTTCAAAATTGAAGTTCTCCTCCTCCACGTGGATACCCCTGCATCAAAAGTTCATAATGCCAAGACGCAATTTACCTGTAGTATTCTCAATCTTAATTCTAATAGCAGCTGCAATTTGCAATGAAATTAGCTTAGTTTTATCATTAACATTTGTCATCACCCATCATTACCTCCCAATGAAATCATGAAAAGTCAATATAAACCCATCACTATGAGAGTTGAACGAATGCATAACAGAAAATACACAAACATTGTGTTTGATATCAGGCTACAGATGCATGCCTTAAGTTTGCATCCATTGTCATTGGATATACAAGGGACCTATGCACGAGGCATTACACATCTAGCCAACATCCAACTATGTATATGGAAGAAGTTGAGCTTCCATTATGCCTTTTGAGACCTTATAGGAAGTTTGCAAGCCTATCAAACACTCAGAAAAATCCTGCTTGCCAGATTTAAAGATTTAGGAAAAAAAAACCATAAAGCCAATTGTGGTTAACTTGATGGATTCATCCATAGTTTGCATACTTGACTAGGCAGACTAAAACTTCTTCTGCCTCATTAAAACTCAACCAACTAAAAAAAGGATGTTTCTTAAAAAACATAAATTTTGTGCAAAATTTAGTTACAAAATGTATCAAATGAGACTACACAGTGTTGAGGGAGTGTTTTCTACTAGATTTGAATACAAATAAAGAACAAAATTGCATCATCATGCGAATACAACGGCCACTAGTAAATGATATGAATTAATGATGATCGCCATTGAAATTCGTCATCATAAATTGCATATCCCTGCAAGTTACAAATTGCAAGAATTTACAATTTCCTCTTCCTTGTTCTAGTGAAAAATTGAGGAGAGTGTCTAGTCCTCACAAATTTTTGCTGCTCCTTGCTTGGCCTAGAAGGTTGCAACCATGGCTCCACCTTGCTACTAGATGGAAATGTTTCCTCCTCTACTTCATGTTCAACATCATCTGCATTGATGTCATTCAATCCAATCTCCCAGGCTTCTGCTGCATTTACACCCTCCATAGCTTGTCTCTCGAAATCAAGTATCTCATCCTCTATAAACAAGGACAACTCCTCATCCTGCACAGTCCAGTCACTGTGGGGATCAATAAGTTCTTGTGATTTATCCTCCACCTTCCTTGTGTAAAGCTTAAGGTTGTTTTGCACAAAAACTAGATCATTGAGACATTGAGTCAACTTATTGTGTTTCTTTGTGTGGATGGCTCAAAATAACCAGTGTTCCACAGGATCGTGTCCCCCCCAAGGCCCACGTGCCCCTATCCCTGAAACCTGTCCCCGAAACTTAAGCCCTTTGTCCCCCCGTCCCCGAAGCCCATCCTTGCGTTCCCCCGTCCCCAATGCCTGTGGAACATTGAAAATAACTATAGTTATGTTCACAACCAGAAGAGGTACAAGGTTGAGACAAGTCAGAGGGCTACCTTTTGAAGACTTGGGCTATTCCACCCCAATCTTCCCACCAAGAACCTACAAACAAGATAATATGGCCAAGAGGGGACCTTAATTAAAAAGAGGAGTCTCATCCTTATATATTCAACTAAGGGATGAATGCTTAAGACAATAGAGGAGGCACAAAACCTAAACTAGATTGAAGTAGAATGATGATGTCCTTCTAACTCACAAATGCTATCATCATTTAAAATTAAATTTATAATTTTTAGAGAATAAACTGGAGCTTTTTTTCATGCTGATGTAGCTCCAAATGGAACATTATTTAAGATGATATCATTGAATAATGGACTGTGCCACGGAATTCTCAATCTTTGTCATTAAATTGTGTCCAAATATCATCAAATAACTTCACAAAATAACACATATAACTCAATCATGTCTTCTTTGATCGGAAATGAAGACAAGGTGAATGAGTGCATATTGTATGGATGATTTAGTTTATGTCAGCACAACCTTTCTATGACATTGATGAGTTAACCAATGTAGAGCTATGTTACCAAAAATGTGAGGGGAAACCTTTGTTTTGTGTTTTTCTGTCGCAGACGGCCGTTTCCAAAGCTGTAATCACCGTTTCAAGCCATTGCTGTTAAAGTATGAACGAAAGTCTTGCATTTTTTAGCTTTCTCCAACTTCGAGGAGTCAAGCATTGTTAGTGACCATTTTTTTAATGCAACCCGATATGGAGTTTAATATTTTTTGATTCTTATTTTTATTATAAATTATAATTAAATTAAAATAGAGAAATATGTTTTATAATTTTTGTTTTTTTCTAAATTAATTTTGTTACATTTCACAAATGTTTACTTGTATACATATTTATTTATAGGAAAATGTATATGTATATAAAATCCATTTCTTATATGCAACCTCTAAATATTCTATTTCTCCTCACGTTGCCGTTGCCATTGCAGTTTCCGTTTCTTGTTTCTGATAATATAGATGTAGAGAAAATTAGCAAGCATGTTGTTCACTAATGCTTTGCTAGAACTTACTATTGTTTGGCCAAAATCATCTGCTATTAATTGTTTATTGCTGCACTAGACAAATATTCCCCTTTTTCAAAGGTAATTGTTTGGTGACTCTGAATTTGACTATTGTGCTTGATTTAGCAAACTGCTTATTGCTTGCCTTGATTAAATCAATGTCAACTTTTCACATGCACCGTTTATCTTTGGTTTATTCTCAATTGAGGGAGCTTGTGAGACAATTGAAATCTTCAGTTTGGATAGATTGAGAGGATATTGCGATGAACATTCAGATTGAAATTTAGACAATTCAATGTGTCATTCTAATGTTTGAGCTAGATAAAGTCCAAATTCTAAATAAGAAAAGATAGCATATTCCCCACAAAATAGATGACAGACATCAAAGAATGTGGATTCTTTTGATATGTAGTTTGCCAAGGATCTTTCTGTGTCTTAGACCTATCAGGTTTTGACAGTTTATCTTGGGGGTTTATGTGCATGCACTAAGATATCCAAAGTGCTGGTGTTGCATATTGACATCATGTGTAGATGTCTTGATGGAATGATTATTGATTAGTAACACAAAGCCTATTTAATTATTTTAAACCTAACCCCCCATGACATGGTAAACAACAAAAATCTGAATCAAACCGTGGTGTATTGATCTTGATCTCAATCTGCATATGGAATTAGAACTGGGCTACCCTGTGATCCTCAAACTAGATAACTCCAGTGTTTTCCCCCGAGGGATGTGTGTGTTCAACAATGCATAACAATGCATAACAGTACCGAAATGTAGGAAATATGACAGTATACAGCAATGCAAGTAAACAAAAGAACTCAGATCTATGTATTCATTAATGCCAAATGCCAGTACATTCAAATCATAACTTTCTTCGACAATATCTACACACTAAAATAGGAAACCAAGTACATATATATAGGTGTCGGTGTAGGTTGTCCAATGCCAACTGCCGACAACCGTCACGTAACCACCGACCCTTAACACACATAACGTTTTAATTACAATAGGACATAATTACCCGACAACATCATCCCCCCCAAAAAAGGTCATCTCTTGATGACATACAACAAAATGGGAAATGACACTAAGACCAAACTTGAAAATCAAAGTCGAGGGGGTACAGAGGGCGTCCTTGATGAAAAAGGGGCCGGTGGTGGTGGTGCTGCCAACTGCTCCCTCAGCTGGTGAACTTGTTGTGTCCTATGCTGGAGATCTCCCTCAGCTTCACCATAAAAACTGCCTCCATGAGCTCCTTTTGTTTACCATCTGTTAGCACCCTCGCAATTTTCCATTTAAAATGTCCAAGCTTGCGGGTTGCCATTTGGTGTCTCTATTTCTTTCGGGTCTTTTGTACCTCTTCGTTTTGAACTGTTGACGTGTATTTTGTACACCATCATACACAGAATAAAATACCTAAAGGCATCTTATCCTCTCTTGAGAAAATAGTCTCTAACTGCTGAAGATTCGCGTAAAGGATCAGTTAGGTAGACTCCAAGGTTCTTTTAGTGGGGTCTCCATGTGTGGACAAGCTCCAGTGGTATGATGTGATTTGCTGGAATCACAAGGGGACTTACATTGAACTTCCGATCTGCTTTGCTGGACACAGGCTCTTACTAACTTAAATTAAAAAAATGGAAAAAGGATAAGGGCGAAGAGAGGATCTAATCCTAATACTAAGAATGTAGGAGCAATGACTTGACCTTTTGATGAAACTCTAACTAGATCTTGTTTTGACATCAATGGAATATCTACACAAGGCTAGTGCGATCTTCTAGGGAAGCTTTATGATGTTCAAATCATCACCGCAGGCATAGATACCATCCAAGTTGATGCATATCAATGAAGAGGCGACAAGTTGAAATTGAGCTTAGGCTGAACGATTCCAGTTGACTACGCAAGGCAAGTCTGCAATCAACAAACTGCTAGTAGTGTGGATGTACGAATTCCATCATTAATCAATCGCATTTCCTCCATTCATCTAATTATCTACCATCTAAGATTGAAGACTTCAACAAGAAACCATGCAAATTGCAAGAAAACGACATATTTCACCATTACTTCAATGAAAATGGAGTTTGTTTACAATCAATGGCAACAATTTCTTGCCTTGTCCTCCTATTCTACTCTAATTGCTATTCTATCAATTATTTACAACTCTCTCTAATTCTATCTACAACTCTCTCTAATCATCTAAAATTCCACTTTTACAAAATGAAATGCCTGGGCTTATATAGTGCCCACAATACAATTTGATGGCTTAGATCAATTCAAGATCAATGGCCAAGATTTTACAATGAAAACCCTAATTAGGGTTTGTTACAACCATTACATAACATTTAATGCTTGACCAATGATAAAATTGTATTGCTTGGACACATGTCCCTTTTAGAAAAATCGACCAATGGATAGCCGGGGTAGGTACATCGGAGTTTGTGCCACCTTCCATGAGTTAAGTACATTGAATCTGGACATGCTGAGATGGACTTCACTGATTGGAGAAATGATGACTAGGACGCCACCTCATCTGACACTTGAAGCTTGCTAGATATTCAATTTGATGTCGTTGAGAGGCTATCTTTAATTAACTCTTGTTCTAACTCCTTTTGTCCTTGATGTGCAGGATGACGATGTACCTCGCCTTGGAACGCTGGATTGAAAGAGGTCGCCCATGTCTTGGCTTGATCGTCCTGGCGAAGACCGTCCTGGCGAAGACCGTCCTTGATCCGGCTTGATTTTCCTTGAAGAGACCTCCATTTGATGCCTACACAACATTTCAAAATTAGTACCATGATTTTGCAATACATAACATAAATTAGAGAGCAATTTTTTAGGAAACTTAATGATAAGTCCTTTATTAATCATTTCCTAAAAAAGACTGAGCTAAGGAAAAACAAAATAACAAAATTAAGGCAATGACAATCAAAATTCGAAATTAAAACAAGAGATCTTGCCATACCTTACTTGAGAGCTTAACTCTAAAATGCAAAATGAATAAAATTCGCCTAGGCGAAATTTGAAATAAGATGGTCTTGATGTGATCTTCAAAAGAACGTTCCTCTTATCAACTTCGCCACCCTTCAAGTCTTGGACGTGATTTCCTCTTCAAGTTAGCAATTTCGCCATCTTTGATATGTCTTTGACGTCCTAGGCAACTTCGCTCAAATGGAAACTTCAAGTTCGCCTCTCCTTTGGATAGTAGTTTCGCACCACCTTTGATTGAATTCGCTCCTCTTCTTGAATGATAATTTCGCCCTTCCTTTGTATGAAATTCGCTCCTCTTTTGCCTTCTCCAAGTTGCATATGAGAGATGATAAATGATGATGTGAAAATGAAATAAACACCTTCCTTTATAGGCGCTCACCTTCATATTGACCTTAGGCCGACTTTTTGCAAAATATAGCAATTAAAACGATTTTTAAATAAATAATAAAGGCCGACCTTGACAAAATAAACCCAAGCGCTCCCTTTTGATTTTTATTAAATTAATAATTAATTATTAAATGCCTTTATTTTTAATTAATAAATTTCGATTTTTTACAAAGGCAAAAAATAATTAATAAATACATACCATGCGCTATTTAAATGCTTTTAATTAAATATCGATTTTTTTCTAGCATTTAAATAAATTTAAAAAATGTTTGTTTAGCGCCCAAAAATGAAAAAGTGGGAAGATACGTACCTCATCGCCCTGGTCCCTGACTGAGGGACAGGAGCGATTTTGCTCTTGTGGGCCTCATTTCACTTCATCACCTTCGAAAATTATATTCAACGGATTCGCAATGCCTCCTTTCATTCATTCATGCCTTGAGATCGGTTGAAATTTGGCGAGAAAATCATCTACAACAAAAATCGCTCTGGTCCCTTCCTGAGGGACAGGAGCGAACTTAAGCATTTTGGTCCTTTGTTGACGTTTGATAATCTTCAATTTGTCTTCAACGGGTTCGATTGACCTCCTTTCTTGCCTTCGAACATAAAATTTGCTTGATCTTTGCCCAGATCGTACCTTATGAAGAACTTCGCTCTGGTCCTTCAGTGAGGGACAGGAGCGAATTTGACCCTCTAGGCAAAACTTCATCATTTCATTGTTTTTTGATCAAGTCTGGATGTTCTATCATGCTCATTTCGTCCTTCACCATGCCTTTGATGTCTCGATTCGTCCAAACAAGGTCAGGAATGGCTCAACTAAGCATTTTCGCTCTGGTCCCTTGGTGAGGGACACGAGCGATTCGCCTTGGTCCCTTGGAGAGGGACACGAGCGCATTTCGCTTTGGACCCTTGGAGAAGGACACGAGCGAAATTTGACTTTTCGCACTTTTCGAAGTATAAGTGACATTTCCTTCTATGTTTCTTCTTTCTTATACTTTAAGTTATATTCCATATATACTTTCAGGATGTTTGAGAGTGGTTTCAGACCTCCAGGAGTTATATTGCAAAATCTAGTTTTTGGAGGTTTTTTCAGTTTCCAGACTTAGTCAAATTTCAGGATCAGGACATTCCAGACTTAGCCAAATTTCAGGATCAGGACCTCACTCAAGCCGGACTTGCTACCCTGTTGATCTCCCCGACAGCACTTCAAGTTATATTCATTTGATAAAATGTACCTCTTTGGACCTTCTCACATCGTCAAGACGTTAAAATCTTGCAAGGACAAAGCAAAATTGGATTTGTAGCTCCGGTCCTTCATTGAGGGACAGGAGCGATTTAGGCAATTAGCACTGTTATGGACGTCCCAAAAATCTTCAATTTATATTCAACGCATTTATCTCATGTTTTTCCTTGTTTTTGAACGTAAACTTGCCTTGACCTTTGTCTGGATTTTGCATAATGAAGGAAATCGCTCTGGTCCCTGGGAGAGGGACGAGAGCTACAAGGTACCTCGCCCTGGTCCCTTGGAGAGGGACAGGAGCGATTTGGTCAATATAGGTCATTCTCCTTCGTTTTTGCATATCAAATTATATTCATTTGGCAAAGTATCTTCCTTTGGACGTCCTCCAATTGCTAAGTTATTAAAATCTTGCAAGGACGAGGCGAAATTTGATTTGTAGCTCCGGTCCTTCACTGAGGGACAGGAGCGATTTTGCTCCTGGAGGCCTTTCTGTGCTCATGAAAATCTTCAATTTATATTCAATGGAAAGATCTCGTCGTTCTCCATCACTTCAAACGTAAAATTTGTCTGAACTCTGCAAGGATGATGAGATATTTGAAAATGAGCTCCCGTCCTTCACTGAGGGACAGGAGCGATTTTGCTCCTACAGGCCAAAATAACAAGATTTTACACATTTTAACACTTCACAAGGCGAAAACAAATCATTTGAGATGCCTAGGATCAAAAATCAAAAATGTCAAAATTTGGTCAAAAATATTCAATTGGACAAAAATTCACATTTCATCTTCAACACTTAGACAAATTTAAGCTCTGCATCAACATTCCAATTGAAAATTAGACCATTCTGGCGAATTCATTTCATTCAAAATTTGCATTCTAGAAAAGGAAATTCAAAAAAGCTCTCAAAACTGACTGGATTTTGGTCCGAAAAGACGGTAATTAGAACCCTAAGGCTTGACCCTAAATCCAGACAACTAACAAACTAACAAAACCCTCTAAAAAGCAAAGCGAAAACGAGCAAAACGAGCAAAAAAACATGGGTCCCCATTTGCAATGGGGCGATGTGTGAAAACGTCACAACATGAACCTAAACCGTTGAACTTTAAAAAATAGTTCAATAGGTTCAAGGTTCAAGGCGCGTTTTAGGTAAATGTCTTTAGCGGCCTTTATCTCCACCAAAGCAAGCGCGTTATTGTTATGCGTTTTGAACTTTGAACCCGTGAACCTTTTTTTGGTTCAAGGTTCAAAACGTCTTTTTATGAGTCGCGGCTATGTAATGTTATTTAACGAGCAGGTGTGAATGTGTTTTAAGTTGGTTTTGAACTTGAACCTTGAACCAATTGTCTTTTCGATTCATCAGTTCGAGGTTCAAAGTTCTTGCTTGTTAGTCATGGTTATTGCTCGTTCCCGGTATTGTTTTGAGCCGCTAGTTCATCCTTGTTCTTCCCGATTGAACTTGAACCATGGAACTCTTTGTAAGATGGTTCAAGGTTCAAAAAGTTCACTTCAAGCTGATTCTAAAGACTTTGTTAAACACTGAAAGCGGTGCAGCAAGAAGGAATATTCTCAGCATCTAACAGTTTAAAATTCTAAATTTGGAAAGTAATCATGAAAACATTAACTACTTGTGCGGAGGTGATGGGCAATTAAGAAAGTGTCAAGTTTTTAGTCATTTCACTGTTACTTCACACGTTTAAAGGAATCATTATGAAGCGTGTGTAGTTTTCTTGGTTCTTTCCCGTCTGTTCAAAAAGGATATATGAATTCATCTTCATAATTTGTAAGGGTTGCAGCTGCTATAATTGAGCGAATTGGAGACGCCGAAGGTAAATTCAGCTCTACTTTCCTGAGAAGGTTTCCAGATTCATGGTGGTAACGGGTAAGTTCAAACAATTCCCCTATGCTGTATTTCTTTAGTTCTGAGGATTTATCAGTGTAGGAAGGAAATCTTTAGCTTGTTGGAGTAGAATTCTACCCTGTTTTAGAATTGCTTGATTAAAAATATAGATAGGCAGTATGAGGCTGGTATTGTCGAGCCGGACGTCATGTTTAGTGAGCATATTACCAAAACTAGATGATACTTCCTTGGCTCATGCCAATCTAGGGGATTTCTTAGAAAGAACCAAGAACCCTCAAGCTTGTTCAATCATGGAGAAAATGGTGAGAAGTGGTCTCGTTGAAGCCGCTGCATTTCCACTTGGTGCACCATGTCTAGATTTGGTGGTAGCTTGTATGAATAGGTATGATGTCGAGAACAGATACATAAGAACCAGTAATGGTGAGCTGCTAGTTGGTATCAATAGGGAAACCGTAATGGCGGCGATGGGAATACCACACAAGGAATCATACGAGGATTGGTCTATTGGGATCTCATACGCCTTCTTCTCAGAGAAAAAGAGTGTGTATATAAGTGTAATTGCAAGAAACTGGCTCCTTAGAGTTCAGAAAGGAGGGTCACGGCTGCCAAAGCCCCTAACTAGAGAGCACTTCATCACAGAAGTGCGAGACATTGTTATACTACTGAATAGGCTAAAAGGGAATTCACACTCCTTTTACTGGGAAGATTGGATGTATTTTTACATTCAGGTGCTATTATCCGGTGACAAATATCTTGATTGGGCCCAAGTAATTGCAGAGAGACTCCATGAAGGTTTGAGTAACTTTGTGGGTATGTCTAGTTTTTATATGTCCTCTTATCTTTTCTACATACTAGCTTGTACCAGAGATTGGCCTGGTTTGCTCAATGAACCATGGGTGGATGGCATGAAGGTTTATGATTACTACCCTTTGTTATAGCAGCAAAAACATGTAGAACATATTGCCAGGTGGAATGGTGTCTTCGTAGGGAGACTTACTTTTGAACTACAGGGTGATGTGAACAAGAGAATGTTAGTTGAAGCAATGGAGTTAATAAGTATATACGACAGCTTCTTCATTCAATTTCCTAGGTTCACCTACCTTCGGGTAGGTGGTTTCGAAGGTGAACCATTCAAGCTACCTAGGTATGCCTTCGATAGCTATGTACTCATAGAGGTGAGCAGGCAACTAGCTCATATTGATAAAAGGTTGGGGGCAAAAGGCGAATTTGGAGTTGCCTTTCCTATTGAACTTGGATACTATAGCTATAAGTCCGTATCCAATGCTTTAAATTTGGAATTGGAATTTAAGAGGATGAACCTACAACCCTATGTTGCTAGACGTAGGTTTGATAACAGAGATTATACAATGGAAAACCTAAATGTGGACAACCACTTCTGTCATGAACCCCACTTGGAAGATTATTGGGAGAATTGCAGTGATGAATATGAGGTAAGGAAGAGACTGTGGTCAAGATTTACTCTGCAGCAGATAATCACCATGAAGCTTCCTATCAATGTATCCGGAGTACAGGAGGAAACAAGGGAAGATGTTCTGGATCCTGAATTCAACAAGGAGGTTCAAGGAAAGCCAATCCTTGAGATTGACTGGAATAAAAAGGAAGATGATAATATCCAAGCTAAAACTTTTAATGTTGTAAGGAGAATTGAGAAGTGGTTGAGAGACCAAAAATTTAAGAAAGGGCCGCTCATATCCTCCCATGAACTAAGAGTTGACTCACGTGCTGTGACTCAACTTCCCATTTCTTCCACTAATGAAATTGTTGATATTGCAGGTGGTTCAAAGTCAATTGTTGAAAAAATCCAAACCAGGAGATCAAAACAGTCACCATTAGGTTCTACAGTAGCCTGAGTAACTCGGTCAAGGAGCAAGAAAAAGAGTAAAAAGCCAACATTGAGCCACATTGTTGTGGACCTGGATCCAAGTGAAGAGGTTGAAGTAATAATGGATCAACAGGATTTGGGTGAGCCTGCATTACAAGAAATGGACATAGGTAAAGAAATGGAGAGTGAATTGAATCCCATGAACACTCTGGTTATTGTCAATTCACCAAATACTCAGACAACCCCTCCCATGAAAACTCTGGTTATTGCTAATTCACCAGATACTCAGACAACCCCTGCATCCAAAGAACCTGCAAACACTCCGCGATGGTTAGAAGCTGCTGTTGGGAAGAAGCGTAGTGTGGTTCCAATTACAATCCCTATAGAAGATATGGTCAACAAGTGTCTTGGAATGGTATCCAAGCCGAAAAGACTCTGTGTAGGAGAAAAAGTGAAACTAAGCAAACATGCCCAAATCTCACTTTCAACCACACACTTGTGGAATACGAAAGAGCCTAGAGGTATCACACAATTGGCTACTTCTTTTTGTGGAAGAGAGAGCCACGGGATACCTATTAGGATTTCTATTCCCTTGTTGTAATTGAAAGATAAAATGATGCAAGTTCAATCCCTAACCCCAAAGTGCAAGTATGAACTAATAACAAGATTACAGAATTGAACTTAAATGATGGAAAGCTGTAAACACAAGGATAAGACAAGAATGAAAATGCGTACCCGGAGTTAAAATCTGACTGAAAATGTTCGGGACAGGGGCGCGGGCGCCATTGTCCTGATTCTGCCCCTGAAACTGCTCCGGAAACTGCTGTTTTGCACTTTGGGAAAAGCTGTCAAAAATGCTGAAAATGCTGTCTGTCAGGAGGACCAGGGCGCCCAGCGCCCTTGTCCCAGGGACCAGGGCGCTCCACGCCCCTGTCCTGGTCTTTTGCTCTGAAACTTGGTGTGTTGTTTGGTCTCCGCCTGCTTCTTCCGGATCTGTAACTTGCGGCGTCGTCCGAGTCCCGAAACCTGCACTTATATCTGAAAAGGTGTTTGGGCGGCTATATAGGGTTTTGCCTTAGTCAAACCCCCGCTTCGGTGATTTACACCTCCACGAATAGCCAAGTTGTATTGTAAAATGTATTGTGTGTGCAGACCTAGTGTGTGTGCAAGGTCCTAAAATGCAAGAAAGCAAACTAGAGCAACCTAGAAAGTAAACCCTAATTGCTTGTAAATGATAATGTAAATGCTCTAAATGAAGATGCAAAGTGATCTAAAGCATGAATAAAGGATATTTGAAGCTTATGCAAAGACATGAAAACAACATGAAATCATACCCAACCCTCAAGGGAGGAGTACAAGCCAATCTTCAGTCGGTAATCTCCTATTGCTCTTCAATGTCTTCCAAGCCCTAAATGGATGAATGAAATTGATAAATGCTTGATAGAAAGATGTTGGATGTTGTTGAAGTCTTCAAAGATCTTCTCTTTCGCTGCATATGAAGTTCCTGAAAACAAAAATCGGATCCTTTCAAATGAAGAAAGAGAGCTCTTATGTATGAAACCCTAGGTCGCAATTTCGTCTTTTGGCCGACCTAGAGATTGAATATCCCGCCAATTTCTTGGGGTTAAGCTTTATTTTATGATTGGATCGTGCTCCTAAAATTTTGGGAAAAATGTCCGGGACCATGTGCACTTCGGGCGCCATGGTCCCGACAACTTTTCACCAAATTTTCAGGGCCATCGGATATGATGATTTTAGAGAGAATTCCGAAGTTACAGGTGATTTCGAGATGTTTTGACCCCGAAATCAAGCCCCCAAGTTCAAAATAGGACCTAATTAGGGTTTTTGATTAAATGATGTATAGGAGGAATAAAATGAAAAGGGCACACATCAATGAAAGGGCCCAACTTTATGATGTGGGAGATGATAAAATAGAACCTTAGACCTAATTAATTTGATTAATTAAGTGCTCAAGGGGAAATGCAATGCAAAATGTAAAATGCACTAAGGCGGGTGCTAAACTAGGTGTGAAATTGTACCACCCTAGCAAGTGCGTACAATTTACGACGCTACATTTAGCCCCCACTTTAGCGGTCATATGAACACTACGTGCATATGCAAGCTAAAGTACAGAAAAGTAAACATTATTTGAAAAAGGATATATCCATAAGTCTGTCGAACAAAGCCCCCAGCGGTATCTGCAGTACACAGTTAGGAACCGCACCCTACAAAACACACGTGTTAGATCACAAAATCACCTAATGCTTACTAAGGAAGGTGATGAAAATTCGAGGGTAACTATATGCCCCCCCCTGTTTCGGCTTGCTAATTTTAGTGAGTTGAAACAGGGTATCATGTTTACCACTTTGAATTGTTAGAGAATATTGATGACAAATGCTCCCAAGAAGATTTGATATGAGATCTAATGGAGAATCATTTGGTAAGAAAGAGGACTAAATCTCAATTCCAACACAACAAAGAGTGTGACGATTTGAGAGTTCTCTAACACAAGATGAAGGATGTAAATGGAAACAAAATGCAAAGAGAAGAAAAGAAAGGAAAAAAGCATGAATACACACATTGGTGATCCATGAGAAGAATAGTGAGAGAGAAAACATGGACTTCTCGCCCCTAGATTTTGTCTAGGTGATCCATGGGAAAAGGACATGGAAAACTAGCCCCTAGAGTCTGTCTAGGTGATCCATGGGAAAAGGACATGGAAAACTAGCCCCTAGAGTCTGTCTAGGTGATCCATGTAAGGGAGGAGAGTGAGAAAGTCTAGCCTTATGCTGCTAGTTCCACTCAACCTCGTGCATGTGTGTGTAAGGGAGGTTAGAAGCACCTCATAGGAGTCTATGCTCGAGTATGCTACAACTTGTATATGTATAGTACAAAAGCGTGACATCTCGCTCTAAGAGTCTGTGCTCTGGTTCCGAGAATGACCCATTGCTCAAAAAGTGTAATGTTTATGTCATAAGCAAAGTAGAACAAGGATACCTACCTTCATCACAAAAGAAGATACCCCAAAAATGCAACAATGTCATAGATCCAAGCAAGAGAGTTTTGCACTCTTTAAGCAAGGATAATATAGTTGAGAAGGGATATCCTGTAGTATGTGTAAAGGAGATCCTTAGAGGAGAAGAGATCTTTGTACAAAAGATACCTATCCCCGAGAGGAATAAGACAAAGAAGAGAATAAGAATGCAATACTTCCTTCTTTTGTGAGGTGAAAGTGATTCTTAATGAAGGATGACACTCCTTTTAACCCAATTGGGAGAGTGAATTCATTATGGATGTATTTTACCAAGTTCAAAAGAGGTTGTAGTCAAGGACTTACACCTCTTGTAAGAGAGAATCCTTGAACAAACAACAACAAATGCATACAAGGAATAACATCACGTAATAAAGTTCACACCATCCACAAAATAGGAAAAAGTGGATCCTTAGATAAAAATAAGGAAAGATCATTGCCTCAATGAGAAGGACTTACACAATCTTCTAGGGAGAGATTTGGACATAAGCAAAAGAAGAGATGTATGAAATCACCCTTGTCCCCATAGGAACAAGAGATAACATAGAGAATTAGGCTATTATGTTGCTTCAAAAATATGATTGCACTTGAAATTGTACTATCATGAATGACAATGAGCCCCTAGTAAATGAGCTACCAATGTCACATAATGATGAGCAACATAATAGCCATTAATGTTATTTAAAGACATGATAGATTGAATGAGGTATTTGACATGCTAAATGCTCAACTATAAGTGAGATCAAAAACATGTATAAAGTGATAATAATTGAAGAAGGACAGTTACGAGAAATCTTAGAAGAAAGATGAGTGTAATTTATTAGAGCCTTATCCCTGGAGGAAAGGACTTTGTGATGAATAGGAGATAAAGATTCATAAGTGGATCTAGAAATTTGAGGGGAATCATAAAGAGATTTGTTCATCGCCAAGATTTCCTTATGAGGGGAATGAGAGATGATAGAAGTAGAAGATGATTTAGTTGAAGTGAGATCATCATCACTACTAAATATAGCATTCACATTGAGAGATGGTCTTTTAGATGCTTTGGTACGTTTGCAGGGATTATAGCCGAGTCCAAAGGCATAATTGTGAAAATTAGTCTCTAGAGGAACTTTTATCCCTTGTTCATGAGCACCACAACCATTTCCATGATACCCATGCTTAGCAAAAATGCGAAAACCACGACCATAACGATCAGCCATTTCAGGAAGAGAAGGTGGTTTTTCATAAGACAAAGAATCAAATTCTTCAGAATTAAAGGTGTGAGGAGAAGAAGTTTGAGAAGCGGCCACAAAATTATTGCTCATAGGTTCAAGTAAGACTGATTGATCTCTAGTTTCTTCCTTCTTTTTACCTTTAAGATCTCTAGGAGGAACCCTATACTCACCTACAAAGGTGGGATTAAAGTCAAGGGATCCCCAATCGTCTTCTGCGAGAACCTTCTCAGGATCAAAAGCCTTTTCATGTGTAAACTCAAGTCGAGAAGGATCTTCTTCAGGAGCTTTAGACTCATCCAAAGAATTTTGATTATTAGAGGGTGATGATTCATCCATAGGTATCTTGTTTAACGAGTCATCACTAGAAGAGGAAGGCTTAGAAGAACTCCCTTTGGAAGTAGATGTTTGCAAACAAGCCTGAAGATTAGTATCACCTATCAAGGTATATGTCTTATTGTTATAAATAAATTTAACTTGTCTATGCAATGTAGAGGGGACAGCTTGCATACTGTGAATCCAAGGTCTCCCTAATAACAAGTTGTATGTTAGATTTCCTGACATAACATGGATAGGAGTAGGCAAAGTAACAGGTCCCACTGTGATGGGTAAGGTGATAATACCTAATGAAGACTTAGCCACATTATCAAAGCCTCGAATGGGACGAGAGTCAGGCTCAATAAGGGATGTATCCACATTCATCTTATGCAATAGATTAATGCTACATACATTAAGGCCAGAGCCATTATCTACTAGTGTTCGTCTTATAGCCGTGTCATTTATGATAACCACAATCATCAAGGGATCATATTGTTGTTGAATTTCACTAGTAGGCAACTCATCTTGGGTAAACACAATTTGAGCTTTAGGATTCATCACAGAGTTAACTAAAGATGCTATATTACTAGATGTATTCGATGGAGGAACATTCAAATCTTTCAAGGCATCTTGTAACATTCCATGATGAGCGGAAGAAGTTTGGATCAAATCCCAAAGGTATATCTTAGCAGGGGTAGCTTTAAGTTGTTCTATGAGATCATATTCCTTACCAAGAACTTGTGAAATACGTGGAGCTTGCGGAAGAATTGGTTGAGAAGGAGGAAGTGAAGTTGGGATAACTGGAGGAGGATTAGGTTGCCTATTGTTTCTTGTGTTATAGGTATGAGCAACCGCATGATAACTCTCTCTAGTCAGTTGCTTAGCATACTCATAAGGGCTCTTAGAAGAATAACCTCCTTGCACAGTAATAATAGGTTTCTTAGGAGTGCAAAAAGAATCATTAGCATAACCACCTTGAACCACTAAGATAGGCTTATTTAAAGGTTGAGAATTTTGAGAAGGACAAGCACCTTGGACAGTGAAGAGAGTTTGTTAGGTGTTTCATTCACATGTATCAAATTGATTGAGGATGGTTTAGAGGAATGAAAAAAAGTGTTGGAAGAATTGTTGATGGTCTTCTCTTGCACCAAAATCTCATCACGGATTAAATCAATTTTAGGAGAGAGACAAGGGGTAGGCATTGATGTTCTAGTAGGAAGAGGAAAGGTCATATCATCCTCTATCATCAAATGATCTACATGGGGAATAAACTCTCTAGGAGAAGGATCAACATTACTCTCTAAAGTCTCACTTTTGAGAGGGAGATCTCTGAAAGAAATGTTAACCATCTTGCTTTGAACTAGGGTTTCCTTATGAGTAGAACCAAATTGAGGAGAGGGAGATGCTTTATTTTTAGAGGGAGAATAATTAAGACTCAAGGAAGGTGAGAAACTATCAAGGGAGTTTTCAATCTTGATTTCATCCCCTTTGGCTAGGGTTCTCTCACGGGGTAGAGAATAATCTACACCTTCTTCCAATGGTTCATCCCGAATAGTGAAGTTGTTGAAAGGAATGTTTGAAGTATTGTCAATTTCGGGAGAGGAGATAACATTGTTTATTAATTCCTCATCCTTAGAAGGGAGAGCATCAATAGATGTGTTAAACTCATCCTCTTTCCTCAAAATATGTTCAATATGATCTTTAGGGGAGAGAGAATTAAGGAAAGTGCTTATTATTTCATCTTCTTTCTCTAAGGGATGCTTATGGGTAAGACAAACTTTAGGAGAAGGGTAAGCATTTATCATTAATTCATCATCTCTAGTGGGAATTTTGTTAGAAAAGGAAATGCCATCAATAGGAAATGTAGGGATAATGTCATCTTCTTGCACAAAATGATCCTCATGAAGGGAGTGTTTTTTAGGAGGAACATGAACATATTTCTCCAAAGATTCATGCTTAGGAAGGAGATCTTTGAAAGAAGTGTTCATAACCTCTTGTTGCACTAACATGCCCCCATTGGAAGGACCAACTTTAGGAGAAAATAAGTCAATGTCCATCAATACCTTTTCACTTAGAGAGGCATCATGTAGGGAAGGTGAAGTAACATTAAGAAAGGTGTTTATGATATCATTCTCTTCCTCTAGGATAGCTAAATAGGAAGGGCACATTTTAGGAGAATTGTCAAGATCACTCTTAAAGTCTTCATCCTTAGAGCATGGGAGAGTCTCAAAGGGATTGGTAGCAACTCTTTTAGGCACTAAAATGTTGTTATAGATGGGGGGAGGTTCTTTAGGAGAAGGAAAAATTGAAACAAGGGAAGCTAACCCATTATCACATCTCTGAAATGAATGCATCATGACAACAATTTTCCTCTTTCAAATGATAACACATGCAAAATAGAAGGAAATGCTTAATTTTAACCAATGCAAGCACTTAGAATGTAGATAAAATTTATGATTCAAATGAGTTCCTAAATCAGATTTAAAATTATTGATCCCAATTAAGCTATCCACAAGTTCAACTTTGAATTGAAAAATTAGGGTTTTAGCAAAAATTTCCTCTAAATTTTTAAATCTTGCAAGAAATTAAAACTTGTAAATACAAATTTGAATTTGAAATAGCATAAACACTCAAATTTGAAAACATAAATCAGAATTTAGAGAAGATTGGAGTTCACGTCGGGTTCACCAAAATGTGTAGGAGAAAAAGTGAAACTAAGCAAACATGCCCAAATCTCACTTTCAACCACACACTTGTGGAATACGAAAGAGCCTAGAGGTATCACACAATTGGCTACTTCTTTTTGTGGAAGAGAGAGCCACGGGATACCTATTAGGATTTCTATTCCCTTGTTGTAATTGAAAGATAAAATGATGCAAGTTCAATCCCTAACCCCAAAGTGCAAGTATGAACTAATAACAAGATTACAGAATTGAACTTAAATGATGGAAAGCTGTAAACACAAGGATAAGACAAGAATGAAAATGCGTACCCGGAGTTAAAATCTGACTGAAAATGTTCGGGACAGGGGCGCGGGCGCCACTGTCCTGATTCTGCCCCTGAAACTGCTGTTTTGCACTTTGGAAAAAGCTGTCAAAAATGCTGAAAATGCTGTTTGTCAGGAGGACCAGGGCGCCCAGCGCCCCTGTCCTGGCAGGACCAGGGCGCTCCACGCCCCTGTCCTGGTCTTTTGCTCTGAAACTTGGTGTGTTGTTTGGTCTCCGTCTGCTTCTTCCGGATCTGTAACTTGCGGCGTCGTCCGAGTCCCGAAACCTGCACTTATATCTGAAAAGGTGTTTGGGCGGCTATATAGGGTTTTGCCTTAGTCAAACCCCCGCTTCGGTGATTTCCACCTCCACGAATAGCCAAGTTGTATTGTAAAATGTATTGTGTGTGCAGACCTAGTGTGTGTGCAAGGTCCTAAAATGCAAGAAAGCAAACTAGAGCAACCTAGAAAGTAAACCCTAATTGCTTGTAAATGATAATGTAAATGCTCTAAATGAAGATGCAAAGTGATCTAAAGCATGAATAAAGGATATTTGAAGCTTATGCAAAGACATGAAAACAACATGAAATCATACCCAACCCTCAAGGGAGGAGTACAAGCCAATCTTCAGTCGGTAATCTCCTATTGCTCTTCAATGTCTTCCAAGCCCTAAATGGATGAATGAAATTGATAAATGCTTGATAGAAAGATGTTGGATGTTGTTGAAGTCTTCAAAGATCTTCTCTTTCGCTGCATATGAAGTTCCTGAAAACAAAAATCGGATCCTTTCAAATGAAGAAAGAGAGCTCTTATGTATGAAACCCTAGGTCGCAATTTCGTCTTTTGGCCGACCTAGAGATTGAATATCCCGCCAATTTCTTGGGGTTAAGCTTTATTTTATGATTGAATCGTGCTCCTAAAATTTCGGGAAAAATGTCCGGGACCATGTGCACTCCGGGCGCCATGGTCCCGACAACTTTTCACCAAATTTTCAGGGCCGTCGGATATGATGATTTTAGAGAGAATCCCGAAGTTACAGGTGATTTTGAGATGTTTTGACCCCCGAAATCAAGCCCCCAAGTTCAAAATAGGACCTAATTAGGGTTTTTGATTAAATGATGTATAGGAGGAATAAAATGAAAAGGGCACACATTAATGAAAGGGCCCAACTTTATGATGTGGGAGATGATAAAATAGAACCTTAGACCTAATTAATTTGATTAATTAAGTGCTCAAGGGGAAATGCAATGCAAAATGTAAAATGCACTAAGGCGGGTGCTAAACTAGGTGTGAAATTGTACCACCCTAGCAAGTGCGTACAATTTACGATGCTACAGACTCAAAACGCAGATAATGCTTGAGGTAGATGAAGCAACAGGTCATTGGACGACCGAGATAGCCAAGCCTATTCCAGATAGAGACATAGACAAAGCTACCGAGGATTTCACAATAGAAAAGATTGATTTGGGGGTTGCTTCGCGAGCCTTGATGTTAAACATTTGGAGTCTTCCACGAAGAGAATGATTTCTAGATCATGGAAGGACGAGAAGGATAAAAAGGAGCTGAAGCAAATCATCACTCAAATGGCTGAGTACATCAATGCCATTCACCATCCAAATCCTCAACCCTTGTCACAGGTGGCAGTATCATTTGATCTCAAATCTCCAGCAAATCAAAAGATGTTGGATCAAGTTCAAAGAAACAGAATGGTCGCGAAGATGTTCAATAAATGGCTGGATCTTATAAAACAACAAGGTTCAGACTATATTGTCAGTCTGGTGAAAGTATATGAGGATGCTGTGACTGTGAGTAAGGAATTGGAATTAGAGGCCGTTGCCTGGGAGAAAGAAAGGACCAAATGGGTGGCAGTTCTTGCACAGATGAATGATATACAAAAAATTGGTGTGATGAAGTTCTTGGCTGAAAAACCTGTGGAAAACCTGGATGACAATGTATTATATGTATCAAGGAAAAATGTGGAGTGGCGTAATTCAATTATCAAATAGGGCCACGAAGAATCCACTAAACTGCTAAAAGGATTGACAGATTTAATTGATACAATGCAAAAGGATCTTAAATGCATTGACGTCCAGCTTATGAAAGATGATGCCCAGACAATCGAAGCTGCCATAGATATGTCAAAAATCTTCCAAGAAAGGATACAGTTCATTCGAAAGACAAAATCCTTGACTACGGATGATTTCTCAAAAGTAGGCAGGATTGAGTCAATGCTCACGGTTTGTTCCAATCATCTGGAAACGCACAAGGCAAGGGTGACAAGTAAATATGGACAAGGAGGTTTGGAAGCAACGAATCCAACATATTGGACTCCCCTACTTTCAAGTCATCCTGAACTTCTCGGCGGCACATTTAGAGTGGCGTGGCATGCGTAGTTCTGCGGCAAAGCAGGATAGACCAATGGCTTCCTCTGCCACGGTGGAGTCATGATCGATTTGGGGATGAGTTATCAGCGTTTTTGTGGCTGTTATTTTACTTTCTCTTGTTTTTAGCAAACGGTTTCTTTAACCTCTGGTTAAAGTGAATTTTTAATGATTATGTAACAAACTATGAGCTTGGAGGCTATTTAAGCTAGGAAGTAAGTTTATGTTAAGGTCCGAAAAACTATGATTTTTCAAGGAACAAACAATATTTGTTTTCAATGAATTTCTTAAAACTGGAATGACTGGTTTAGCAATGAAATGTTATGGTGTGCAGTCTTGAATCTATGTGTTTGAGGATTGGCGATCTTTCTTGAGAAATCAGCTAATGTGCATGATATCATTTTGTTATCAGTTATTCCTATGTTTTATGGATTCATTGTTACCATTATTTGCAAGTAAATTCATTTGTGGATTGAGTTGTGCTGATCCCCCTTGTCCTGTGAGACATGAGAGAGAATCGATCAGAGTTCATAGTGCTACGCATTTGCTTTTGCTCTGAATTTATGAAATGAACATGTGTGAAAATCGGAGTCTATGAGCTCTTATTTGAAATTGATCTTCAAAATATTCTTTCTGTTTTAGTTCAAAAGCATTCCTTTGTGTTGATAGATGAATGCTAAAGCCTTTCCACACGCTTTCTGGTCAAAAGTGTATTCATTTCAAAGTTTTCTGCATAACATTCATTGCAAATCATACGAGGAGCTGCCCTCTAATGCAGAGGATGGATTTTTAATTGGTTCATCCAACTGTTGGTTTATTTGTTTCCTTTCATAAAGGGGTGTACAAGAGTCATATTATTATTCAAAGAAAGCAAACATTATAATCTAAAGAAAGGAACAAATCTGTTAATCAACACCATCCAACGCCTCAAAAGTAGATGTGAGACGGGTCTCAAGGGTTACCCATTCTACTACCTCGTGTGCACACCCTGCCGTCTCCTGGGCTAAGTCTACCCTGGCACGAGCCAACTCCTCTAGGCTGGTCGCTTGGGCTCTCTGCTGTGCCAGCTCCATCTCCATCGTATGCAGGCGAGTGGCTAGCCCCTCCCGAGCTGTGATGGTCGCCACCTGCTCTGTCTCTGCTGCTGAGGCACCATGCTAGGTACGTCTGAGCTGGTAGTACCAGTCCCTGAAAGATTTCTCTAACCGTTGTAGCAGCAAGTGTACTCCACCAACCTCATCTGTCTCCTCATGCCTCCAATCTGCCAACATCTCGGAAGTTTCCATAGCAAGCCAACCCTTGGCCTCAAAACATCGCCCAAACTCCTCAGTACGCTCGCCGGTGGCAAAGGCAAGGAGTCCCTCAACGACAGATTGCCCGACGGTCTGCTCCTGAATAGAGACTGCCAATCTCCGTGCGCTGACCTCGACCTCTGCTGCCATCCTCCGCGCACTGGCTCCCATCTCTGCCAAAAATACCTCTATGCCCTCCAACTGGCTCTCCATAGTGGCCTGCTCCTGTTGCTGCATCTCCACCATCTCTTCCTCAAACCCAACAGTGTCATGTAGGAAATCCATCGCCAACTCTTGTTGTCCGGCTTCCTGATGAGAACTACCCTCATTGAGGTCCACAATCTCTGGAAAAGGACGTGGCTGGGGTGAGGTAGGCGGGGGTCCCAATGGTGCCATGGGAGGCATCTCATAGCGACCCAGCCATGCATCCATGGTGGCATCATCATCTCCGGTCACTGTACCCTCTATTGCTGAGACCTCTGTATGTACGGGTTCCTTCCGTACGATAGATCCAATGCAAGGAGGTTCGCTGGGAAACAATGACACTGTTGGAATGTCCTCCACGAGAACTGCTAGAACTGCTGGAACTGCTATGGCAACCCTAGAAGGTGTAGGCATTGAAGGTCGGGGTCTCAACTGCCCAAATCATGGGATGGGTACGGCTGGTATGGCTCCTACCGTCATCCCCGAAGTCTGGAGAGGTGTCAATCCTCCATCTTGAGTCAATACTAGTGGTGCATACACCAATTGGCCTACTCCCGTAGGTCGCACTCCACCCGCCGGTAATTGACGGATTCCTCTCGTCACGTGCCCAAAAGGCATTACGTGGCCACTTCTCTCCTCCGTACTTGGGGCTTTCTCTACTTCCTTCCTGCTGGCAAGGCAGAATGTGTCATGACTCTGGCTGCTTCGAGAAGAAGTGTCCTCAAAATCGTCCCCTTCCTCTGCATTACTGTCAGCCTCTTCTGCAGCCTCTTCTTCTGCATCCTCGTCAATTGTCTCCGTCTCCTGTTCTGTGTCTACCTGTGGTGGTCTCCGTTGCTTCCTGCTAGAATGGGCTTCCTCGCTACCTGCCATGGTATCTAGGTGGGTCCAATAAAAAATGAATGGCTGTGAAGGGTCCCTCGTCTCTCAAGGTTTCCAGACATGCTTCTTCGGCGACACCTGTGTGCGTACAACGTCGAGGAATAACCCTATGGCGTGAAATGGCATGTAAAAAGCCTTGTGTCGGAGGATCAAGAATTCGTGGATTATGTTGGACAAAACTGTTGCCCAGTTGTACACCGTCCCGTTCCTCAGACCATTCATCAGTGCAATCATGGGTACCGCCGTGTCGGATGCCCTATTGGCTCCTATAAGTTTGTTTTTCATAACATCCAGCAGACACTGCCAATCTCTTGGAACGATGTAGGACTTCTTCAACCCTCTGCCCTTGGGTGCCTTGATCGCAGCCCATTCCCGGTCAGAGAGATCACTTAAGCAAATTAACCGCAGTAGTTGTTCTTTCCTTTCTGGCGACATCTTCATAGAATTCTTGTCTATTTTCTTTCCCTTGTTTGGGATGCCAAATACCCTAGCAAAATCATCGGGTGCAAAGGAGACAGTCACGGTACTTTGCTGGTAAGAGAAAGTTGATGCCCTGGTCGTGCTGTCATATGTAGCCACCGTCATTCAGAGACATGATTTGAAATCCCTAATGGCGAAGATGGGCATTTGAATTGCCCAATGCACCCATGCCTTCCTTAGAGATTCTTTAATTGCATAATTATTTGGGGTTTCTAGCCACCAGGTCCTGCATACATTTTCACTCAATCCTTCGAATGTAATAGTGTCAGGTTTGAATTTCTCCGGCATTGCCTTCTTCTTGGCTTTTCTTGTATCCGCTGACCTTGCAATTTTCACTCCCGACTGTAACACTCGCTTCCCCTTGTCCTTGGCTGCTGTGCTTCCCTCTGCCATTTTCCTTGACTTCGTTGGTTGGTCCAACTGCTGCAACCGTTTTCTCCAGTCTAGCTTTCCCAATTTCTGTTTTCCTAATTCCATTTGAATGATTTAATTGCTGGCACCAATACTTTAATAAACTTTTTTTTTTTCAAATGCCGTTACTTTTCTTTGTGGCTTTGTACTTCTTTGGATATGTACGGATTGTACGAAACTCTCCCCCTCTTGTTCAATCCTCTTCACTAACCACGTGTACAGATTTCTACTGTCGCCACTTTTGCAGTTTGGATAGGACGGATGGCATGTGCACTTTGACTAGTACAGATTTGATACCCCACTGCTACACTTGGCGTACGCAATTTTTATTACCTTTTGCCATTGTACGTACGTATTTTTGATCGCTCTACAACCAATCTTCAGTCTTCATTGATGTCCTTGCCATTGTACGGATTTCTTTATGTTGGTCGTACAATGCTAAGCTGGTCGTACGGATTCTTTCTCATTCCTTGATACCGTACAGATTTCCTTTAGTGACTATGGATTTGGTTTGTATGGATTCCTCCAGTGATTGTACGGATTTGCAATCGCCTTTGTATCGTACAAATTCTTCTTGCACTGATTATGTTGTACGGATTTCTATGTTTGACTGTACAAACCTTCCTGCTCTGCAATCATACGGATTCCTCATCGTACTCATCCTGCCAAATGTACGGATTTTAATGGACCATGTCTAAATCGTACGGATTTCTGTGTCTGGCGATTCGATTTTGCAATGTCCGTACGAGTTTGTTTCCTTTTGTCCTCCTTGGCGTATGGCAATGTACGGTTGCTCCTTGTACGGGTTTTTTTAAAATGAATTCCGTATGCCTTGTTAGTACTCTTTTTACCCTCTGTCGTACGGTGTACGACTTTTTTCCACCGTACGGTATGTTAATTTATTTTTTATTTTTTTAATTTCTTGTTTCTTTATTTTATTTAGCTAAAAAAAAATCAAATAATACCTTTTCAATTTGTCCGGCTGGGCCCCGCCTCTTGGCGAACTGGATCATTCCGCTACTGCTTGTGGTGATAAATCTTCAACTTCGACCCATTTACCGTCTCCTTTATCGGCTGGTCGCCCAATGTTGACAACTTAATTGCTCCATTCACAACTACTTTGCGGATTTTAAATGGCCCCAACCATTGGACTTTAAATTTCCCAAGCTTAATTTCATTCCGCCCATTACACTTCAACACCCACTGTCTTGGACGAAATTCCATGCGCCGGATGTGCTTGTCATGCCAAAATTTTCGTCTTTGTTGGGCGGCTTCAGTGGCCTATTGAGCCATCATTTTGCATTCATCCAACTTGCCTAACGTGTACAACCATTCCTGCAGGCTTTCCATATCTCCTAGGTGATTCTCGATCGCGATCCTTAAACTCGGAACCATGAATTCTACCAGCACAATTGCCTCCTGGCCGTACATGAACTGAAAGGGTGTCTGGCCTGTGGTGACTTTGTAGGTGGTCCTATATGCCCATAGTACCGACGACAACTTCTCCTCCCAATCTTCCTGTTCAACTCCGCAGGACTTGTAGATCACTGACACCAGTATTTTGTTAGTAGCCTCCGCCTGCCCGTTGGCCCTCGAATAGTACGGGCTTGACAAGGAATGAAAAATCTTGAATTCCATTGTGAACAGCTTGACGACATGATTCACAAAGTGCCGACCGCGATCACTCGTCAGTTGGATTGGGATGCCGTACCTTGTAATAATCTGTTCATAAATGAACTTGGTTGTACTCAAAGCTGAGTTGTCCGACAGTGCTCGTGCCTCAGCCCACTTCGTAAGGTATTTTGTTGCCACCACAATGTAACTCCGTGTTTTGCTGACCTTCAAAGGTCAAATGAAATCCAAACCCCAGCGTTCAAGCAACTCCTGGGCATGGGATGGATTGAGGGGCATAAAGTCTCTCTTTAATGGTTTTCCTGCCCTCTGGCACATATCACAGCCCACCACCCATTCCCGTGCATCATTATACAGGGTGGGCCACCATAGTCTGACCAGCAATACCTTGCGTGCGGTGGTGTTTGGACCCATGTGACCTCCAGTGGGCCCTTCGTGTGCTTTCCAGAGCACTCCCAGAATCTCTTCTTCCATCACACACCTTCTGAAGACTTGGTCAGGTCCCATTTTATACAACAGCCCATTAATTAGCTGAAATGTCCTGCTTCTCAAGACCAGCTTCCTTCTCTCACTCGGTAACATTCCGGCTGGGAACCGAGAGGTAGACAAGTATTCCCCATTGTTCGCATACCAGGGTGGTAGTGCCACAATTTGGAACAAATGTGCATCAGGAAAATTGTCATTGACTCCCTCCGGCGGCTCCCCCGACCTAATCCAGGACAACTAACTGGCGATCACATGGCTCTTGCCTGGACGTACAATTATTGTGAAAGTGAACTCCTGAAGGAGCAGTAGCCACCTGCTTACCCGGCCTTGGATAATGGGTTTATTTATCAGGTACATCAACGCTTGGTGATCCACATAGAAAGTGAAGGGTGTCGCCAACAAGTAGTGCCGAAATTTTTGTACGGCATAGACCATTCTGAGGGCTTCCCTCTCGGTGGTACTGTAATTCTTCTCGGCTTTCGACATCAACCGACTGGCAAAATAGATGGGATTATCCAATCCATGTCCCCCTTCCTGTGCTAGCGTAGCCCCAATGGCATAGTTCAAGGCATCCACGTGTATGTGGAATTTTCGGTCCCAATTTGGATAGGCCAGAATAGGTGCTGCCACTAGTCTCCTCTTGAGTTCCTCTAATGCTTCCCCTTGTGTCGGTCCCCATATGTACGGTTTGCCCTTTCTTGTCAGTTTGTCCAGTGGGAATGAAAGTTGAGCGAAGTTCTTGATGAACTTCCGGTCGTATCCTATATGTCCCAAGAAGGATTTTACTCCCGTTACATCCATGGGCGGCTCCATCTCCACAATTACTCATACCTTATCCGGGTCAGTTTTCAATCCATCTTTACAAACAATATGGCCTAACAACTTTCCTTGTGGTACCATAAATCTGCATTTCTGCGGATTCAAGGCCAGCCTGGCCCTTCGACATCTCTCCATGCACTCTCTCAGCGCCACCAAGTGAGTGTCTTCGCTACTGAAAATCGACCAGATATCCAAAAAGGCTTTAAAATTTCCCACAGACATCTTATTGAAGATGTGAAGGACTATCCTCTGGAAGGTTGCCAGAGCATTGCACAACCCGAACGACATTCGGTTGTACGCATAGACTCCGTCCTCCACCACAAAGGTGGTCTTCAACTTGTCCTCCTCAGCTATCGAAATCTGATTGTATCTGGAAAAGCCGTCCAATGGCCAACCACCTCCTCCAGGATGCTGTCTGTGAAAGGTATAGGGAATGGATCCTTGACGGTGACTGCGTTGAGACACTGAAAATCCACGCAGATGCGGATGTGGTTGGCCTCCTTTAGTGAGATCACAATTGGCGAGACCCACTCACTTGTCTCCACTCGAAATATGATGCCGGCCTCAAGCATCCATTCAATCTCTTCGTTCACCTTGGCCGGATAGTTCTTATCTATGTTACCCCAAGTTTCCGGGACGGGGGGACGGGGGGACGAGTTTCCGGGACGGCAAATTTTTTTGCCAAATTTGGGGACGGGGGGGGACGGCAAAGGGGACGGCTGTATAAAATATAGGGAAAATTTAAAATATATAGGAAAATTCTAAATGTTCATATGAAAACATGGATAAAGCATGCATCTATACATTATATTCATATGAAAACATGGATATAGCATGTGTATGATACTATGAAAACATTTTAGAATGCAAACATCGAACATACAACATTATCAATAGACTCAATACTCAATATGCACTCAGAATTCAGAATTTCAATTCATTCACATTGTCAATATGCATATCATAATAGATATTAAAGAAATAAAATACATAATGGAGCCTAATCAGACTCAGAGGTTAAATTTTCACTACTTCCATCAGCGCAGTTCCCCCCTATATTTTTTGACGGGGGTTTGGGGGCAGCGCCCCCAACTTGGGGTCAAGGGGCATCGCCCCTTGCGGGGTCAAGGGGCAGCGCCCCTTGCGCACTCCCTGTCGCGATACAGGGCGGGGTCGAGGGGCAGCGCCCCGCGAGGCCAAAAATACTTTTATTATTTTATATAGGCATCGGGTGTTATTTTTCTATTGGCAAAAAACCCTTCATGAGATATTTCACTCCCTCAATTACGCAAAAAATATCATTAAAAAAAATTTGAAAAT
Source organism: Cryptomeria japonica (assembly GCF_030272615.1). Classification (NCBI taxonomy): domain Eukaryota; kingdom Viridiplantae; phylum Streptophyta; class Pinopsida; order Cupressales; family Cupressaceae; genus Cryptomeria; species Cryptomeria japonica. Next base: position 637,134,073 of record NC_081406.1, read on the forward strand.
ACGACTTTTTTTATTTTAATATTTTTCCCTAGCCCTAGATGTGGGGGACTTCTGGCCGTCCCCGGGACGGCTGGGACGTCCCCAAGCCGTCCCCAGCCGTCCCCGGGACGTACGGACGTCCCCCACAGCTAGGGAAGTCGTCCCCCCCGTTTCGGGGACGTCCCCTCAAAATTTTGACAATTTGGGGACGGGGGGGGGACGTCCCCTGGCCGTCCCCAAGTCCCCGAAACGTCCCCGAGACTGGGACGGGGGTTTTCAGGTAGGGGACGCGTCCCCGGGTTTCGTAGGTTCTTATTCATTCGGTACGACCTCTTTTGCATCGGCTGGGCTCCCGGGACCAATGGTATCCGATGGACGCACAATTCTGACAGGAACTCATCTTTCTCGCCTGGCTCTTCAATTTGCAGCATGTGACAAGCAGGGTGAAATACTTCATAATCTTCCATTTGCCAGTGGAAGAGTCCATTCAATGAGCAGATGTCATCTTCCGAGCAGCCATCGAGTTCAAGCACTCCTTCATTGTTTGGTTCCATCTCGTCTTTGCCTTCATAGGAATCCCACTCCCATTTGTTTAAGTCCTCTGAATCAGAGTTGGATGATGCAAGCTCCTCGCCGACAACCTGGGTCCTCAGGTCAATGATGTACTTCCGCCTCCCTTTCTCCATGAACAGGGTGTTCTTCTTCTAGTTGTGGTTCACTTTTGCTGTAACCAACCACCCTCTTCCTAAGATGGCGTCATAGCCCTTCTTCTTAAGTGGGATTACCACAAAATCCAGTAGGAAGGGTTGTGTGCCAATGGTCACGGGTTGGGCCATCAAGGTGCCGAGTGGCTTGATGTCGTGTTGGTTTTCTCCCACCAAATTGAATGTGGGTGGCCATAGTGTTGTCTTCCCGAGCTTCTTCCATGTATCCTCCGGCAGCACATTCACCCCAGAACCTCCGTCCACGATGGTGTCCTTGAGGATAGCCTTGAGGATTCCCATTTCCACTACTGCAGGATGCCGACCACTATTTAAGGCCAACAACATTGGATCAACTGAGGGGCTGACTGGAACTTCTGTCTGGGTCACACCCGAAGGTGCGTGTGCGGTGCTTTGTACGGAACTGAAAATGGCGGTCCTCAGTTGTGGCATTGTGTCTAGAAGGTCCTTCACCCTTATCGACACCTCTATCTACAAGACTTGCCCAATTATGTTCTTTTCGGCTTCAGTATGGGATGATGTACTCACCACCTCTGCATTGTTCTGTCGTTCTACCGTCATCTCCCGCTCAATGTTGGCCTTTGCTTCCTGTAATCTCTCCTTTGTACGGGGGTCGAGATAAGTGGCCTTTTTGTTCTGAGAACGGGTGATTGCCAGTACTTCTTTATCACTAGTCTTCTCAATATTGAGAAGATTAACCCCTGGATTGGGGCAATTTGTCTCATCGTGGTCTCCAGGACCACACCATCTGTACAAGTTCTGCGGTGTCTCCTCTTTTTGGCAATCCCGCGCAAAGTGTCCCCACTGGTTGCATGGCCGACACTGAATCATCGACTGTCCTTTGGCATCATACTGCATTCGACTCCGGTTATTGCTATTATTATTGTTGCCTCTTCCTCTCCTTCGGTTACCTCTGTAACCGCCAGATGATGTTGTGGTGTTGGCTTGAGGCTACGATGTGCTTGCTGTTGCGGAGGGTGACGACTGCTCCTAGGTGTAGAGCACCTGATTTCCCTATGTCTTCATGTTGCAAGGATATTCTTTGGTGGAGTGTCCCAACACTTGGCAAATGTCACAGAAGGCCTTTTTAGGACAGGAGCCTTTTGTGTGACCTTCCTCCTTACATTCCGCGCACCACACTTCCTCATTTTTGCTAGTGCTTCTCTTCATACTTTTGAATTCCTTCATCATGCGATGCATATCCTTCTGAAGGGCTTGCACCTTTTTACTCGACCCCTCGTCGCTGCTACTTCCGTTGGAGGAATCCTCCTCTCCAGAGGATCTGTCTTTCTTCTTCCTGGATGTCTTCCCTTCACTTTCCAGGTCCATTGCTCGGTTATAGGCATCTTCGTAGGATGTGGGGGGTACGATTTTCATTTTCCTTCTGAGTGACGACTTTAAACCCTCCACAAACCACCTTTTCTTCAATCCATCACCGGGCTGGTTGTCCATTTTTCCCAGCAATTCCTTCAGGTGTCGGCTATATGCTTGGATGGTCTCACTTTTCCCTTGCTTAGTACTCAGGATTTCTGCCATGATTTCATTATCGTCCTTGAGAAGTCGAAACTTTGTTTCGAAGACCTTGTGTAGTTCATCCCAAGTTGTCAACTTAGTTTTATCAGCATCTGAGTACCAATCGATGGCTACTCCTTATGTAGCAGGGAATTGCACCACCCATTCTGCCCTGTCAGCCACGCCATTGGCCGACCAGATTGTTTCACATGTATGACAATGGCGTATCGGGTCTTCTTTCCTGTCTTTGTTGAACTTGAGCAATTTTTGCCGATTCGCCATCACGTTCCTTGGCGGTGGCCCAGTCCGCCTTTCGGAACTCGACCTTGACCCTCCAGGAACTCCTCCTCCAGACACTGGTCCTCCCGAAGATACTCCGCCGAGATTTGGTCTGTTAGGTCCCACCAAGTTGCTCTGAGTACCAGGGTGTGATGAGCCTGCACCGAATAGATTGCTTCTACTACCGTGACCTTGTGTCCTCCCGACACCTTTGGTCGCATCGGTATCTTCTGCCTCTCTGTTCTCGGTCTCTGTCTCCTCTTCCCTCCTGGTCTCGGCACCCCTGTATGGTGTGTACGGCTCTACCGTACTCCCGTCACCAATCTCTTCCAATGTCAGAAACTTGGCCCTCAGCACCCGAGCCATCATTGGTAGTTGTGCTTTCTTCCACAAGTTTCTTTAGTCTTCGCCGACGTTCTGCTTGTTGTTCTAACCTCAGCGTCCTCGCTGCTGCCTCGTGCGCATCTTCTTCCTCCCTCGGCACATGGTTTCTATCCTTATTTAGCGTCACGGGCATCAATTCCTTCTTTCCGTGGGGTTGAAGGTTCATCGATGGCTTTCGTCACGTTCCTCCTCTCGTCGACACCTTTCTTCAAATTGCTGCAAAATTTGTTGTTGCTGGGTCTTGCGGTAGGTTTCTTCCTAACAAGTTTGGATAGCAAGGAATGCTTGTGCCAACAAGCTAGGCAAGTTGTTCATCAACCGATTTACGACCGGACTTACGCCAAGGGCACTCCACACTGCGCTCTCAGGGACGTCCTCAGTCGTGGCCTCCCTCCATACGTAAGTTTCAATGGATGCCTGTAGAATGCAAGTGAAATCCCTTGTTAGTGCTCCCTCTCCTTCGAACAACTCTGTCGGCTCTTCATCGGGATTGCTGCTGGTCCGCTCGCTCACTGGTTGCCCCATTATCATCGTGCCATGTAGTATGTTCTTGTCATTCCAAGTTCAATTTGGCAACGGTGCCAGATGTTTTCCCTCAAGGGGTGTGTGTGTTAAACAGTGCATAACAGTATCGAAATGTAGGAAATATGAGAGTATACAACAATGCAAGTGTAAACAAAAGAACTCAGATGTATGTATTCATTAATGCCAAATGCCAGTACATTCAAAACATAACTTTCTTCGACAATATCTACACACTGAAATAGGAAACCAAGTACATATATATAGGTGTCGGTGTAGGTTGTCCGGTGCCAATTGCCGACAATCGTCACATAACCACCGACCCTTAACACACATAACGTTCTAATTACAATAGGACATAATTACCTAACAACATCCAGATCAACAACATTGGGAGGAAATTGACAACAAAAATCCATTCTGCTCAAGTTGGCTTGAATTTAGAGTACTTTTGAGGGTAAAGATGGCATAGCAAGAAGGGCCTAGACCATTTTAACACCATCTTAGCTGTATGAAATCCTTCAAGAATGTGACGTTCCTACTCCAATTGCATCTTGAGGATTTAAATTATACAGAAATTAGTAAACACAGTCAAGAAAACTAGAAAAGCACAATACCATCTTTGATATGATTGAACAGTTGTCTATTACTACTCAATTTTATATTTATTATTTTGTTTTAAGTGGTTTATAGTATTCCTTTGTAAACCATTTTCTTCGGTTGAAATGCCACAATAATTATTTCTCAATAATCAATTGTTTTATGCTATGAGCCATAGGTTTATAAATGTTTATAAATGATAAACGGCAATACTATTCCACGCTATATACAATATTTGGATGCAGATGCAAGAAATATGGCTGTGGAAAATGTGACCAATATGCCTTCTTTATATGGAAAATTCTGTTCTGGTTATGTTTTATATTAAATAATTTCTCGTCCAATGCATGACCGATTCTTTGATAAAGGCTGCAAAATTCAAGTTGGTTGCATCTTTACTGTTTTTTCAAACATTAGGCGCCCTAGTTGTTTCATGTTATGACCTTATTTCATCTTATTGACTTAATCTCAATTTTGCATAGAATTTATAATTTCCTGGATATTTGTTTTATCCTTGAACAGTTTTTTCCTGAAGCCAAAGAAGTTGAATTTGCCAAGAAAACAATTTTTGAGGGAGTTTCATTCAAGTTGGATTACTTGACCAAGCCATCATTATTAGAGGATTTTGGATTTGGCACGAAGGTGCAAATGGCAGATCATGTACAGCCAGGAGATGAAATGTTTCTGGTTGCCTATCCATATTTCAATGTGGACGGTATTCTCTCTCTCTCTCTCTCTCAAGCTCACCCACACACAGGCACAAGTGTGTGTAGACATACAAAAAGAAACTTTAAGAGAGAAGAAATGTTTTTTGAAACAACCTACTATTCATGACATCAAAATTGGTACATTCTTAAAATGGATTGTGTCCCATACTAAGACTTGTGCGCCTATAAATTCTGATGCTTCAATATAAACATCTGATATTAGCAGAGAGGTGTAAGTTAAATTCGTACATTGACTGTTAAGTGAGAGATATATTCAAACCTTGAGACTACAAGAAAACAAAATAGAACTCATTGTTTTGTAGAGCTATCAGAATATATCTGGAAAGAAAGGCAGTGCATCTGGCAGTAACAAACTTTGGCTGGACTTATTTCATGCGCAAGAGTGATAACCTTCCAATAGGCAATGAAAAGTTAGCTGAGTTCATCATCACATGCTACTAACTTCGAGGGCATTGACAAATAGAATAGGTACTTCACATGACACATCCCTTAGATGTGATTAATGCCATACAAATTCTCTTTCAGAAAATGAAAATTTCTCTATTGATTTCTAAAGGCAAATGTTAAATTGATTTCTAAAGGCAAATGTTAAATAGATGTTGAAAAGAGTGCAATAGACACTGATTAGGTATAATTTATATAACAAAATTTATATTCAATCTACAGTAATGAATATTTATAGAAATTTTAGAAATATTCCAATGGATTGATGCAATGGAATTTTTTGAAATAATCTACTATTGACACACTAGCGAAAATTCTTAGCCATCATTGAGTTTGTAGTTGTAAAATTGGTTCTGAATATTTGAGTTGTATTGAATTACAATTCTGAAAGACAACTTAATTAACAGGAGTCCTATTTGAACATTATTCTAAATTGCTTGCACTTGTAACAGATGGTTACTAAACTGATGTCTAATTCATATAGAATTCCATAGGATTTTTGGAAAGTTTTTGTGTATAAAGCTCAAACACATTCAACGTTAGAGATAATTACAGTTAAATTAAGATTCTCTGGAAACTCACCTGGCCACAATCTGCTTTTACTAGATTTTATAGTGCACTAAGCTACCAAAAACATTACTTGAATTCTTCAAAAAATTTTGCCCTATGATACAGTAAATTTTGATTTTCTTCCAGAAAAAATGAAGTTTAGCAAATTTCAAAGTTTTGTTTTAATATACTATGATTTGGTTGATAAAAAGAGCAGTGAAATTTGATATATCTAGATCGTAGATTGTACAGGTACTCCAATAGATGATTATCATCATAAACAAGGAAATAGTAATACATACTAAGGCCAGGATAATGCTTTACTCATCTGGTATATGTAGAGGATTCTTTAATGTTATGCAAATTTCTACTTATAGAATTAATTTCTTTAGAACTGTTGTACATTGTACTGATAGGAGGCTATCTTTCCTAGAAATGCTTGTTGTCGAGGAACTTTACAAGGATGCAGTTGTTAACACAGAACGGAAGATGATTATATTCAATGGAGAACTAGACCGAATACGGAGTGGTTGTATCTTTCATTTATACTTATTACTAGCATTTTTATAGAGTTCTGATTTCATCTTTATATGTTAAGTTGGAGGTAATATAAAAAACAATATATGTTCATTAGGTAACAGTCTAGAATGATGTTTATCTTTGATTCACTTAAGATTACCCTCCATTCTTCTATCCAAAGCTTGCAGCCCTTGCAAAGAACTTCTTACCCAAGCTTGAGACTGCATACTACATACATAATTTCAAGGGCCAAGGTGGAGGGACGCTTTTCAGGTAACATTCGTTCATTTCTAACTAAGGAATCCATGGCCTTACACTTGGTCTTATCCATCCTATTACACTGTGCATGCCTCCTGTAGAAGAGAGATAAGGATATGGTGGTATTGGGTCCATCAGACTGCTGATATTTGTGCATTTGATTGCACATTTCATGCAGGTCATACCCAGGACCTTGGAAAGTACTGAGAAGAATTAACGGCAAGCACATCTGTTTACATCAACAAGAGACAATGCCATCGCTGAAAGATGTTGCACTTAACATTCTTCCTTCTACTTGAGACTAAAAGTTCAAGAGTTGTTTTGCCCCAGTTATTGAATCTCAATGAACATCAAATGCCCTACAAAAGGAATTCATCTCTGTGCTATCTTCTTCCTCCAATTTGGAATGAATGGTCTTCATATATTATGTTAATAAAAAAATTCAATTTATTTTGATATGATAAAATGTGTATAATTTCTTTTCATGAATATTCAACTTAGCATGATAACTATGTTTCTCAGGCAATTTTCTTAGATTCCTTTAATAAAATAATCTTTAGTGTCCAAATTTTTGTTTTTCAGAAAAACTAGCTAGCAAAGCTTAACGTATTCTCTAGTAAAGACAAAATTTGCAACTATGTCATGTGACAATTTTTATGTATGATTAATAGAAGTGAAATGTATGACAAACTTGCACAACAAAGTAAGCATGTATGGCAGAATCGCTTCTGATAAAAGATTTTTTGTATTTTCCAAATGTTTAAAAGAATTCTCTGGAGACCTTTTGTGCTTGCTCTTATTTTGGGCACTCTAGTTCTTGCACCAGGTGATGCCTCAAAATAAATAATAGCTTCCTGAGGTAAAATGTGGAAAATTTATGTACTTGTTCAATAAGGTGCAAGATGTTCATATGTTGCCACAGTTCCTTGAAAATTTAGCAGGCTTGGTACCTATGGTATTGCGCAGATAAGCAATCTGCCTAAACTGATTTATTGCTTGGAACACCCACAAAGAATCATACACAACTCATTTATAGCTTGATCTCATGTATAGCAATAGAAGACTATATATGAAAATAATAAAAGATGACATTTCATACCATGATGACAGTAGTACATACTGCAATGAAGGAGGAAGCAATAATTCTTACACCAATAGTGGAGAAGACAATAATTCATACCAGAATGACAAAATAGATGGATATCAAAGAGGCACACGTTTCAAGTGTGGAAAAGGACATTAGGCATTTGAATGTTACCAAGGAAAAGGAAACACAATCAAAAGGTAGTGTAAGAAATACATATGTAGATAAAAATTCAAAAGATCGCCCAAGTCAGATGATGAACTAGAGAATGGTAAATCACTTATCATGAGAAGAGTATTGTTGAAGTGTGATAGTGAAGAAGTAGCAATACAAAGAAATAATTTATTTAGGATTAAAAACAAATATGGATGTAAGTGGTGTAAAGTTAGAGTTGACAGCAATAATGCAGATAATTTAGTTTTAGAAGAAATGATTGATAAATTGAAATCGAAAAGGTTAAAACACCTTGGTCCATACAAGGTTGCTTGGTTGCAAGATGAACAAGTAATGGCAAATAATTTGTAGTGAAATTTAAGACTGGAACATATCATGTTGAAGTCTCACACGTGATTCTGTCAATGGTTGTATGTCATATGTTATCAGGTAACAATAGCAATATGATAAGAAAGATATAAATGATGAGAGGAAGAATACTTACACTATAGTGAAAAATGACAAAAGACATTCTTTGATACCTTTGAAAGGGAAGGATAGTCAAGTGTGCAAGAGTGCCAAAATTTGCTTAGTGGATGAAATAAAATTCTTAGATGGTCTAAGGTGTGAAAATATATGTTTTTCATTGATTTTGTTGGTGTTTTCAACATATTGCCTGATCTGCTCTAAAAGTTTTCAATGTCTTATAATCAAGAATATTAGATTAGTGGCCAACACAGAGAGAATTTACATTAAAGGTAATTCTCTCTACACTATAGGCTCTACAAAGGCACGCTGGTTTCCCTACTATCAATATCATCAAATTATCAACAAGTTTCAACAGGACATTGAGAGTAGATGTGTTCTCATATATTGTAGCAAGGAGATGTAAAATCATTGTAGGATTGGCTAATTTCCTTACTTATTTTTTAGATCCAAGCAATGAGAGACTTGTCATTTTTAACTATCTTGGATAATGCACAAGACTAATTACCTTGATCAATGTCTTATTCGGACAACAAAGTTACACAAGTTTCAAGAAATGTTCGTTCACAAAAAAACAATTCAATTCAATGGACAATTTGCATTAATTCTTTGCAATGATGCATCCTACTAATGGAATCTATTGCATTTCTACTTAATAATCCATAAGATATCACAACACTCAGCATTTCATCAAAAAACATTTAATCTATTATTTGAATAGAAGCAGCCAGTTAAACATTCAATGCCGGAAAATTTGCATAGATGAAATAAAAGATCCTCAATCATTTCATTCATGGGAAATTGTTGTGTACAATATGGAGACAATTGTAGTAGACACATGTTATTCATATTTTTGCAATCAAAATAATCTCTATAATTACAATATTCTTCAAAAATCTTCATTTAACAGACTTTGACTCCTATGTTTCCTGAATAAAACTTGAATTCTCTAAACTAAATGTTTGCTTAAAATTACACTTCCCAAAATCTCAAGTAAGCTCAAAATTCCTTTTTATAGAGATAGCGCTAGGATATCCAAAAATACTAGTGAATTTTAATTGCATATGGCTTTGAAGTTGTAAAGGTCTTTTGTCTTGAATATTTTCGGCGGCAAGATTTGCTTGAATATTTTAATGTGTAAGAGGTATGCAACACCCCAGATTCATTCCTTTGTCCACACTATTGCCTCTTGCATATGGATTGTGGATTTGTTGTTGACTCATACCTCAATAGTTACATTTTGTGGATACATGTTACTATGGACTTGTGGATTTGGCATTGGATTTAATGAGGGATTTGTTAGTATATTTGGATTTATTGGGGTTGTTGTATGATAATCCTTTGCTATGGAGTAGACCTTGCAATGTTGAATAATGAGATATTTTGAATTGAACTTGTAGGGGGAACACTTTGTGACATGCTATTAATAGGAATATTTTGAAGAATAAAATTTGACACAATAGGATTACCAACTGCATTTACACTTCTTAAAGCATCTATTCTTCTCTTCATATCATCTCTTATCCTCATATTTTCCATCTTGTCTAGCTCTAATTTGAGCTCATTCACCACTTTCAACAACTCTTCTTCGCTTTAGACTTGCTTTTTTGAGGTAGAGGCTTTTGGGTAGGGATAAGAAAATATTTGCATCAATATATTGTGTGGTACTTGAAGTAAAAGCATTTAGGTACCAAAATGTGAAGCTCTTTTGCATCACAGGTGCAATAGCAAGATTCACAAATGTGGTTGTAGTTTTGTTTACACTAGCAAAGCTAACTTGTGCAAATATATTTTCTCGAAGATCATACTCCCTTTGGATCTTCTCTCTTTCCCTCAAATTTATTTAATAACTCGTAATATTATGGACCCATCCAATTTATTTCATCTTTTAAACAATTCACATCAAACACAACGCCTTGATTGTTTGGTGTAGCCTAATCAATCTCCAAGTGGGAGATTATTGATATGTGGTGATTGATCATGTTGTCATGCTTAAATTTGTTGACTTTAATAGTCACTTTTTCCCTCCAAATCAATTGACTGGGGAGTGCAAGGGGGTAGAGCCCAAGAGTGGAGCCCATAGTAGGGGTTAGGGGGCAATACATCTGAAGAAAAATTATCCATTATTTAATAAAGGAGTCGGTTGTTGTTTTGGTATGTAAAATAAGCTTTGTAAACTACTAAAAAGGCTTGATATATAAATGGCTATGAAATGTAAGTCTCTCATGATATTTTAATTTATTTCTTCACTGGATAATAGAAGAAAGTGGATGGTTGTTTCTTTGTGGATGCAACCCACATTGGGCGAACTAATTTTTGTGTTATTATGAATTGCTATTTTTGCCTTTTATTTTGCATTATAATTAATATAGTTGATTGCTTTGGTTTGCTTGAACCCTAAAATCGGTGCTCCTACTCCCAAGAGGTGTGGTCTTAACATTTTCTTCATTAATTGAAAGAAGATCAATGACACCTGGGTAGTAGACTTATTGGTGCCCTTAACTCTCCATATCTATCTCTACTTCATAAGTTCACTAGCCAATTTATTTTCAGGATCATTCTAGAAGAAGTATCTCCTTCATTCAATCTTTGGAGATGCAATTTAGCTTTAATTCATTGATTTAGATATTTTAGAGTTGTCGCCCAAGATTGGGAACAAAATTAAAAAATCTATTAAATTTTGCCATATATTAACATAGGATAAAAACCCTTTCAAGTTTCTCGACAATAAACACCTATGATATCAATGATTTTATAAACCACCCAATATTGACTGCTAGACTCCAGGGAATATACCAAATTTGTGAAATAAAACAATTAATTCTCCAATAGAGTTGCCAATTTGTTGATATTTCTAACTGATTGTTTGATCTTCTCTAACAGTTTGCCATATCTTATGATAAAAAATATTTGATCAATAGCCAATGAATAGAGAATTCATATTAAAGGTAAGTTCTCTCTGCACTTTATGCTCTGCAAAGCCAAAGTGGGTTTCTCTTCTATCAAATCGTCAAATTGTCAACAAGTTTTAACAAGATATTGACATAGCAAATGCATTCTTATATATTGTAGCACGAAGATGTGAAATTATTTTAGGATTGGCTGAATTCCTTACTTATTTTCAGATACAAGCAATGAGAGCATAATATAATTAAGAATAACATACAACAGTTTCTGAGAGATTTATCTATTTTAACTATCTTGAATGACATACAAGACTAGTTACCTAGAGCGGTGCCTTATTTGGGCAACATAGTCACACATGTTTCAGTAAATGTTCCTTTACAACAACAAAAACTCAATCCAATGCACAATTTGCATTAAGGCCTTGCAGTGGTGTGTCCTACTAATGGAATCTATTGCAATTCTACTTAACAATCCATAAGATATCACAACATTTCATCAATAAGTATATAATCTATAATTTAATACTTAAATATAAGCATTTAATGCAAGAAAATTTGCACAAATGAAATCAAAGATCCCCAGTCATTTCATTCATCAGAAATTATTGTGTATTACAATTGAAATGATATCCATTATTATAAAAAAAACCATTTCATAGACTTTACTTCTTTGTTCCCTAAACAAAACTTGACATCTCTAAACTAAATGCCTGCCCAAAATTACATTTCCCAGAATCTCTACAATGAGGTTTAGAATTTCCTTTTATAGAATAAGGGAACAAATAATCTTTGATCCTTAATTATAAATGTCACTGTTTCATTTGACATCTATATAACATCACATCAAAAAAAAGGTGTAATTGTCTCATATAAGACAATAACCATTTAAAGGCAAAGGCAAATATTGTTGTTAAGGTCATTGTGGAAGATAGACAATTGGTTTTGCAGATAGACACAAACTATTGAAGTGACTAGATGCCTTCTCACTGGTATTTTTCTAGCCAAGCAACATCAAATGGCCATTGATAAGGAATATTTTAATCTACATTGCCCATATGAGTTGCATATTCATCATTCAATATAGCTTTGGCATCCTTAAACAACTTTATTAATCCTATTCTAATTTCATCAAGCTATGCATTGTAGAGTTACAAAAATCTATATTAACTTCATTTTCAACACAAATGAAATAAAAAAGAGGACAATTTTTTCACTAAAATTAGATCTTTGGGAATTATATTCTTTAACTTCACCATAATTCTTCATGGTCCTTAGCATCATATCACTTTCCATCTCTTCAAAGAAATTTAATTCCTCCAAACAACCCTAAAATTTATTGGGAGATAGTAAAACATCTCCTAATAAACTTGTTTTTTCATGAAGACCAATTAATTCATTAGGAGCATAAAAATCAAAATTGGCAATGATTTATCATGATACCTGTCAATGGCATCCTTGTGGTCCAAATGTTCCAAGCATCTTTCAAACTATGCTTAGTTTGTACATGACTAGTATATTTGTTTCTCAAAGTATTATAACAAGTCCATGCTTCTTATGTGCAATGCAAAATACAAGATAATATATGCCCCAATAGATTATCAATTATGACAATCATTTTCTTTTTACCCCCTCTTTAAGGAAACTTGTCTATCTTTTTATTTTGTTTAAGCTCTTGTTTCAAATCCTTGAACCTTAGAATAAAAGTCTCTCTATCCTAAAGGGATGTATCAACTAAAATGGTTTGAGGAGTGGATGAAACTAAATTAATATCTTCAAGGAGAGGCAATAAGGCCTAAACTTGTAATCCTACAATAATTTCAAATTTTCCCATTGTGCCTTATTATAAACTATTTATAGTTTGCTTATTATAGCCTAATTAAAGAGTGCAATATTTACAACTAAGGCTTCTACCTTTGGGGCACTAGTACATGCAAGTATCCTGACAATGAGGTTACTAGTGAGCTCAATCACATCCTTGATAACTTGTGGCTTATTTTTTTTGAGATATATTGACCATATTTTTAAAGTTTCATACTTGGTACTAAATGATGAAACAAAATGTAAATCTTGTGCTTGGTCATTTGATACTATTAGTGGTTTATCTATATCCCACTTTATGATGGTATCTAAAGCAACACGAAAAGAAATATCCCATCCTTCAATTAACATTTACAACCACTTTTTGCACAATTTCCCTCCAGTCTTTAAGACTGATATGGCTTTACCTCTACCAAGATTTTCCTAGCCAACCTATCCCATTCTTCTTTGGTAGAATTTTTTCTCCTCTCTCAATATTTTAGAATATTGCTCAACTTTATTCTTAACTAATAAATATTTAAACTCTTTAAATTTGAAATTTTTGTTATTTGACATGAAAAGTTTAACTAATAAATATTTAAACTCTTTAAATTTGAAATTTTTGTTATTTGACATGAAAATTGGGCATGTCAAGGCTCTAACAGTATCTACTACATCACCCCCACTTTCAAAGTTAATTATAATTCTATCTTAAGGGGTAGCCTCAATCACGAACCTTGGAGGTGAACACACTACTTTCCTATCCTTTGTATAATTAGACACATCGTCCTCATATTCGTCATCATTAGGTTATCCAACCATGGGTTGAGGAGCTACTTGTAGTGGCATTACTTGTTAGGGATAGTTTTGCACAATCTGTTGAATTATTGCATCATGTTTGCCCATTTCTAATTTTGGAGCTCCAACTATAATAATGGCATCCTTACCCAACATGACTAAGATTTTGATTGGGTTCTCAATCTTTGAATAAGCCCTCATGCATGTAGGTTCTACTCTTTTTTCTTTTTTTTCTCTTTTCTTGTTTATATCTCGATCCAGTATTCTCTTCTCTTTTGGAATTTAGCCTTAGAAGATAAGTTCCTAATAAGGTCTTTAACATTCTCAAATTGATGAACATATATTGCCATCTTATCTCCTATTCTAGTTTGATGAATAAAATGCTCTAAGTCACAATTTTTTTGCTTATCCACTTCCATTCTATATGCTTGCAATTTGGAGTATATTAACTACAAACCCTCCTTGGCAACATTCATGAAATCTGAAAAATGTCCCTTCTTTGCATTTCTCAAATGGGTTCTATTAGCATCATTAAGTTGCCACATTATTTCCAAAAATGCAATTCTTTTAGGTACTGATCTTGGCTAGTGCACCATACGCTTTGATCACAATAGTATTAGCATGAAAAAATCAATCACCCTAGTTGTGATCTATCACAATCTCTAGATGCTTGTCCTTTGGCCTCAAAAATCTTCTATTTTTATTAGATACTCTCTAATCAATAAGATGCCCTAGATTTCTTAGCATTTCTCTCACAAATAATTCTTTAAAAATCATATAATTTGACTATCACAATGCATATCCCAAATGTAATTCCAATCTTGGACTGACAATATGTATCTATTCTCATCATGAAATCTTAATTGCAATAGAGAGCCCCAAAGTTATCTATCATTATACAACATAATGTGACAAAGAAGATAATACCACTTGAAATGCACATATGTATTACCCTCAAGTGATTGCCATCAAGGCTTTATGAATTCCATCAACTATGAAAGTAACATAATCAAAATCCTTGTTTAAATCTTTATGTTGTACATTTACAACTATTACTATCAAGGCTAATGGTATTTATACTTTTACATCCATAGCCTAAACTTGGCATAAGGTGAAATATGTGTTAATGAAGTAATCTTCAAACATATCATAATTAAAAGGTTATATTTCATCTTAGGTGAACCTTATAAGCTACCTATTTGGATCCTTTCTTCTATGATGAGGTAACCACTTAAATCTATAATTGTCTCTATCTCTATAAAATAAACACTCTTTATTTAATGAACCAAGGCCAATTGGAACATGTGCATTATTTCTGAGATAAAAGACTTTACAGATATATCAAAATGTGCTAGTCTTACATCCTTATAATTGAACATAACCCTAGTATTAAGGTTATATTGTCTTACAATTGCTTTGATCAAGTCTATATTTATAAACACATTGGAGAATCATGAACAGTATCAAATACAAACTCTAGTCTAAAATATTGGCTCCTTTTAAAACCATATATGAAGAAATTCCAACCTTGTACCTGAATAGTAGCATCCCTGATAACATCTACCCTATCAACCATTCTATGAAAAATGTTCTCAAATCCTTGAGAATGCTTAGCGTTTTTTTATGAATCGGGTAATTGAATCAATGTCTTCATCTACCCCTCTTCAATTTCCTTGTTTATCTTGTCATTTCTTTAGAATGAAAGTTGACAAGTGGGTGCCAAATGGAACAAAAATTCAACCATATAACAATCTTTGAGAAATAGATATGGCAACACCAGGCGCTGTCGCATGTTCCACCAGATTCCTAGAATATGTGGCATCACAAGTAGAAGGGACACCAACATAGATGGAGAGAAGATACCACAAGAAGATATATCATAATTACTAATAGAATATAGGGAGATCATATTAATAATATGAGAAATGGATTACCATTGTAAGGGAGTGTCAATCATCATATGTACCTCATACCAAGAGAAAGTTTACTAAATGAAACACCACATAGGATGACACCAATAGGAAATGAAGAAGTAAATCAGTAAGTACAAGAACAATTGAAGAAATGTTTGATTAGAGTAAGTTTGAGTCTATGTTTAGCACCCATGGTACTAGCACCCAAGAATGGTGAGTGGAGTATGTATACAAACTCAACAACAATCGACTATAGATTCTCATTATTGAGTGAAGCAGTCGCCGGTTAGGAGGGACCGGTCAGCATGAGTAAACATAATGGAAACACAAATATATGATGGAGGAAATGCATAACAGATTGAATTATAACATGAAAATTGATTACAACCAATAGGTAACAACCGGGTTACAGAAACCGACTCACATGCCTGCTAAACACGCTCAAAGTACAAAATAGGTCACAATTGAGACCTTCAATCTTAAGATCTATCTTCTACGCTTAGTGTAACCACTTGATTGTTTGATCATTGCATTCTAATGCTCAATACAATTATTTATACAATCCAAGGGATCCGGTCGGCCCAAAAAGGGATCAAAACCCGAAGAACAAGACCTAACGTGTAAAACAAACAAGGTCAACCTCTGCCAAGAGATTCCTCCAAAAAAATCCAAAGGATGAAGTGTAGATCGTGGGAAAAGGTCGGCCACACCCTAAGGAACATCAAAATCAACGCTCAAGGCTCCACAAGATATGAAAGGGAGTTCCGGTAGATCACCAATGCAAATAGGTCTAGGCAACCGGTAACAAGAAACTGTCATGAAAACCTATAGTGATAACTTGCTGAAAAAAGATCCAAATGTTGTGCGGTTTGGGAATAAGGAAGATGATCAAGTCTTCAAGTAGAATCCAACTCCACAGGATCCGGTGAGCCAAATCTGGGACACACAGAAAGAAATTTTGAATCTGCAAATAGAAAGCAAAACAAAAAGGAAAATATTTTTTGGTTGATGCAAGATTGCTATGAACCAGGGATTCTCCTGCATCAGACATCCGAGGTTTTTGAAAAAGTGAGTCTCTCACTTTGTTGGGGTCAAAGAAAAGCCAAGGCGGTCTACCTCTGCCTGAGAAATCCAAGATGAATCTTCAACTAGTTTGAACTTCCACTTCACAAGATACTCCTTATACTGATTGCTCCGGGTACTTCGCCCAATCCTACTCTCCAAAATGTCTTCAATCCAACTTGGTTCCTTCTGGGGAAACTATTTCTCCAAGTCTACAATAATGTCCTCGTTGAATTCTGGTTCATGATACTCATGGAGATCTGCAATGTTAAACACAGGTGAAATACTCAGACTATCCAGTAACTCCACTTCATATGCATTCCCAAAACTGAACTTCCTCAAAATCCTGCAAGGTCCAAACTTTTTCATTTGTAATTTGTTATAAGTTCCAACTGGGAATCTCTCTTTTCTCATATACACCATCACTTCATCGCCAACTTCGAATTCCTTATGTATCCTCTTCTCATATGCCTTCTCCTTATACTTGATGTTCATGTCCTCCAAATATTGCTTAACCTGAATATGGAAGGCTACCATGTGATTTGTAAAGTTTTCTTCTTCTAAACTTCTCCAGTCTTCACTGCTAATATCTCTTAATTCTGATATACCTCTAGGATGCACTCCAGTAATATTATCAAAAGGTTTTCTTCCGCTACTCCTATTTAATGAATTGTTATAGGCAAACTCTGCTTGTGCAAGGATCAAATCCCAACTTCCGGTCTTATCTCTTACTAAACATCCCAACAAATTTCCCAAGCTCCAATTAACTACTTTTGTTTGTCCATTAGTCTGTTGATGAAAAGTAGAACTGAACTTCAAATCTATCTTCATCTTCTTCCAAAGTGTTCTTCAAAAATAGCCAACAAACTTAGTGTCTCTGTTTGAAACTATGCTCTTAGGTAATCCATGCAATCTCACTACTTCCTTGAAAAACAGGTCTGCTACATGTAATGCATCTGATGTCTTCTTACAAGATATGAAATGAGCCATCTTCAAGAATCTATCCACTACCACAGATATAGAATCATCCCCTCTTGGTGTTTTAGGAAATCCAAGTATGAAATCCATGCTTATATCCTCCCAAGGTCTTACCGGTACTGTCAAAGGTTTATACAATCCCACATTATGACTACTACCCTTTGAAACTTGACAAACTCTACAAATTTGCACATATTTCTTAACATCCTTATGAATTTGGGGCCAAAAGTACTTCTCACTCACCAATGCTATTGTTTTGTCAATACCAAAATGTCTAGCTAATCCTCCATTGTGTTTCTCCTTTATAAGATTCTCCCTCATAGAACTCTTAGATATGCACAACTGAACTCCTCTGAATAACATCCCATCCTGAATGAAGTAATCCAACCACTTGCTTCTATCTACCATAACTAGTTTTCTACATTCTTTCCAAGGTTTTGCAAAATTTGGGTCATCATCATACAAGGTCTTCAATTCTTCAAATCCTAATATTGTCACTCTCATCTCTGTCAGCAAATTCCTTCTCCTACTCAATGCATCGACAATTTTGTTAGATTTCCCACTTCTATTCTTCAACACAAAGGTGTAACTCTGCAAAAACTCTACCCATATCATATGTCTCCGATTCAACTTACTTTGACTGTTCAAATACTGCAAGGCTTGATGATCTGTATACAACATAAACTCCTTAGGCAATAGGTAATGTCTCTACTTCTTCAAGGCTTTAACTATGGCATAAAACTCCTGATCATACACTAAATATCTCCTCTGGGCATCATTCAACTTCTCACTGAAATAAGCTACTGCTCTCCCTTCCTGACTCAAGATTTCTTCTATTGTTGTTCCACTTGCATCGCAATCCACTTGAAATACTTTATTGAAATCTGGTAAAGCTAACACAGGTTGCTCAGTCACTTTCTGCTTCAATAGTCCAAAACTTTTGTTTGCTTTGGTGGTCCACTTGAATTCCTTCTGGATCTCCCTTCATGGTCTCAAACATAGGGTTACAAATTGAACTGAAATTTCTAATGAACTTCCGGTAGAAACTAGCCAATCCATGAAATGATCTTACCTCTCCAATGCTTTCTAGTGTAGGCCACTCAACAATTGCTTTTACTTTCTTAGGGTCCATCTTCAAACCATCCTCATATATTACAAATCCCAAATAGACTAACTCATCCTTCATGCAAGTACACTTCTTAATATTTATCATCAACTTTTGTTCTCTCAACCTCTGCAAAAATTGTCTCAAATGCAACGAATGCTCCTATTTTGTCTTATTGAAAATCAGATTGTCATCCAAATATACAATAACAAACTTACCCAATAATTTCTTCAATACCTCTTTCATCAGCCTCATGAAAGTACTCGATGCATTAGTTAACTCAAATGGCATCACCAACCATTCATATAGTCCTTCATTTGTCTTGAATGTTGTCTTCCACTCATCTCCCTCTCTGACTCCGATTTGATGATATCCACTCTTCAAATCTATCTTTGTAAAGTATTTGGCTCCACTCAAACAATCCATTATGTCATCTATCCTAGGCAAAGGAAACTGGCATTTCACTGTGATCTTGTTTATTGCTCTGGAATAAGTACACATTCTCCACTCTCCATTCTTCTTAGGTGATAATACTTCTAGTACCGCACAAGGGCTCAGACTTTCCTTGATCAAACCTTTCTTCAACAACTCCTGCACTTGTCTATTCAGTTCTTCATTCTCTGTCGGTGTCATCCGGTGTGCAACTTTGTTAGGAAAACTAGCTCCGAGAACCAGGTCCATCTAATGACTGATACTTCTCACAGGCGGAAATCCATCAGGTACATTATCTGAAATGATGTCTTCATCTTCTGTCAGCAAATCTTTTATCTCTTCCAATTGTTCCTCTTCATGCTCTAAATTCTTATTCTTCTTAGGAATTAAGGCAAAACACACATTCTCATGTCTCAATCCATCCAGGAATTTCCTTCCATCTACCAAACATATTCTAGCATTCGTACATACTTCATTCTTTAAAGGCTCCTCCAAGGGCAACAAGGTTTGCTTTATCCCACTGGCCAAAATAGTGCATGTATTCTTCCTCCCATCATGTACTGCCTGTCTATCAAACTGCCAAGGTCTACCCAACAAAAGATGACAAATATCCATAGGCATAATATCACACAAGACTTCATCATGATAGTTCCCAATTTTCAATTTCACCAAACATTGCTCACTTACTAACAACTTATGTTCATCCTGAATCCATGCTATCTGATAAGGTTTAGGGTGTTTTAATCTCTCCAAATTCAACTTATTCACCATCTCTTCTGAAACAAAATTATCTGAACTACCACTATCAATAATAACTTTACAACACTTACCAGATACCTTACATCTGGTCTTCAAAAAAAAAATTGTTTGCAAGGGCTCTTCATCTCTCCCGGTATGACACAGAGCTCTCCTCATCATCAACAGTTCTCCATCTTCCGATTTATTATCTGATCCGGTGGGGTTTTCTTCCACCGCTGCTGCTCTTCCGATATTTTATGTCTTCTTACACTTGAAAGAACGATGTCCTTCTCCTCCACACTTAAAGCAAGTTCCTCTATATGTTCTCTTGTCTTATCTTCCAAAATTATCATTCCGGTAGCCATCTGGTTCTCTCCTCTAGTAGAAATTTCTATCATCTTTCCGGTATGAATTACCTTCTTTTTTCACTTCGTTGTCCTTGTTTTGATTTGTATAGGTTCCTCTACCTCCAGTATGTCCTCTTCCTCCTTGAAATATTTCTTCGTTAAACCTTCCACTTTTGCCTCTCTGACTCTACTCATGTCTTTTTTTTAGCTTCTCTTCTACCTTTAGGGCATACTGGTAAGCCTCTTCAACACTCTGTAATTTAATCAAACTGAGTTCATCTTGTATAGACACCTGTAATCCATTCAAATATCTTGCAACTTGTTCAACTTCATCATCAACATGTTTGGATCTGATATTCAACTTGTAAAATGCTTCGGCGTATTCCTTCACACTAGATTCCTTCTGTCTCAAATTCTGCAACTTCCAGAACATATTCACTTGATAATCAGCTGGCATAAATTTTGACTTCAACTTGGAAATCATTCGATCCCATGTCTTGATCTTTTTTTTTCTTCTTCTTTGTCTATCAACTTGCAAATGTTCCCACCAAAGAGATGCATGACCTTTCAACCGGGTACAAATCCATCTTTCCATCATATTCCAGTGGGGTAAAATGAGGTTTAGTATTCGCCCTACTCAAAACCCTCAAAAACCTTTCCTCATCTGGATCAACCGCCGGCGGGTTTACTTGTTTTTTTAGGGCTTCTTCTCCTTCATCTTCACTTACATCTTCAATTTGTTGGCCTCTTCTCTGGGTTGTCTCCACGGCTTCCAATCGGGTTG
Source organism: Cryptomeria japonica (assembly GCF_030272615.1). Lineage (NCBI taxonomy): Eukaryota > Viridiplantae > Streptophyta > Pinopsida > Cupressales > Cupressaceae > Cryptomeria > Cryptomeria japonica. Next base: position 637,155,152 of record NC_081406.1, read on the forward strand.
CTATCCCTCGCAACATTTCCATTACAACAGGGTCTGCATTTCCGCGCGCTCCACCATTCCTAGTTCCTCTTTGCACCATCCTTTACGCCAGTCCTCTACAGTTACAGGTCGGATCCATAGTCCACCACCGTACAACAAAATTCTCAACACACGTAACCTCTGGAACAAAAACTCGCTCTGATACCACTTGAAGTAGTCACTGGTTAGGAGGGACCTCAAAGAGATCAATCCAAACCGCTCAGCAAGAGTTAACACAACGAAAACACAAAGATATGATGGAGGCAATGAAAAATAGATTGAGTTATAACATGAAAACTGATTACAACTAGCTGGTAACAACCGGGTTATAGAAACGGACTCACATGCCTACTAAACATGCTCAAAGTACAAAATAGCTCACGATTGGGACCTTCAATCTTAAGATCTATCTTCTACGCTCAGTCTAACTACTTGATTATTCGATCATTGCATTCTAATGCTCAATACAATGATTTATACGATCCAAGGGATCCAATCGTCCCAAAAAGGGATCAAAACCCGAAGAACAAGACCTAATGTGTAAAACCAACAAGGTCAACCTTCGCCAAGAGATTCCTCCAAAAAATCCAAAGGATGAAGTGTAGATCATGGAAAAAGGTCAGCCACATGCCAAGGAACATTGGAATCAATGCTCAGGGCTCTGCAAGCTACGAAAGGGGGTTTTGGTAGATCACCAATGCAAATAGGTCTAGGCAATCGGTAATAGGAAACTGTCATGGAAATCGATAGCGATAACTTGCCAGAAAAAGATCCAAATGCTGTGCGGTTTGGGAATAAGGAAGATGATCAAATCTTCAAGTAGAATCCAACTCCACAAGATCCGGTGAGCCAAATCTTGGACACAGAGAAAGAAATGCTAAAACTGCAAACAAAAAGCAAAACATAAAGGGAAATATTTTTTGGTTGATGCAAGATTGCTATGAACCGGGGATGCTCCTGCAACACCGAGTATGGATGATGTAATGGACTGCTTGAGTAGATCAAGTTCGAGTTTATGTTCAGTAATCATGGTACTAGCACCCAAGGATGGTGACTAGAGTATGTATACAAACTCAACAACAATAAGGTAGAGATTCTCATTGTCATGTATGGATGATGTAATGGATTGTTTGAGTAAAGCTAAGTATTTAATAAAATTTGATTTGAAAAATGGATATCATTAGAGAAGGAGATGAATGAAAGACAATATATAAGACAAATGAAGGTTTGTATAAATAGCTAATTGTGTTCTTTGAGTTGACTAATACACCAAGCATATTCATAAAGTAAATGAATGGAGTATTGACGAGATTTTCTGATAAATTTGTGATTGTTTACTTGGATGACATTTTAGGAATGCCCAGTTCATATCATATTAGTAATTGAAAGGTTGAAGGAAGAAAAGTTGCTAATCAATGTGAAGAAATGTACTTTTATCGAGTTGGTATTCTTGAGTTTGTAATTACAATTGAAAGGTTGAAAATGGATTCAAACAAAATTGGAACAATTATTGAGTGGCCTACACTAATGAATGTTGGAGAGATGGGGATATTTCCATGGTTTGTCAAGTTTCTATAGGAAGTTCATAAAAAATTGAAAAATATTTGTGTATTGCTAATTAAGACAATGAAGATGGACAAGGAAAAATTTAAATGCACATCAAGAGCAGATAGAATTGAATTGTCAAAGGTGGCGATAGAACAAAGAATACTAGCATTACTAAATATTGACAGAGTATTTCAAGTGGATTATGACACAAGGAAAAATGTCATTAGAATAGTATTGAGCCAAGAGGAAAGACCAATAATATATTTTAATAAAAATTTCAATGATGTAAAGAGATATTTAGTATATGATCAAGTACTTTATGCCATAATTCAAGCATTGAAGTAGATAAAACATTAATTGTTACCAAAGGAGTTTGTATTTGTAAGAATTGGCTATAGAGGTAGCTACCCAAGATCTAGAGGCAATGGAAAGCACAAGAACAAGAGAGAAATAATATGTGACAAGAATAAACTGTATTCCTATCAAGATGTAATAAAAAATGGATCAACCGGATTCCATGAGATTAATTGGATAAATAAACAATGTACATAAGCCTTCTTATACAGGCAAGGCAAAAGGAAATGAGAACACACAATAATGACATATGGCTTAATTAAATGCAAGGATAGGTAGGAGTTCGTTAGAGCTCAACCACCCAACAAAAAATACTATGCATCCTAGGAAAGGATAAGTACACCTAAAGTGGAAATGATTCAAATACTCCTATGCAATTCCCTAAGTAAGCTTAAGTAAAGTGTAATTATATTCTAAGAGATAAATAAAATAAATTAATTACACCAACATCCCCCCCCCTCCCCCTCTTAAGTGCAACTGGGGAGAATGTAGAATCAAGCTAACAATGCAAGATGGGTCCTGACTACTAGGCCATGTTAGGTCTCCATGTACAAATGCAATGCAATCTCTCACAAATGAAGAAAGAGAGAAACCCAATGGGAACCCCCCCCCACCCGCCCCAAAGAGAGATGAAAGCTCACAATTCTCTCAATGAAGAATGAGAAGAACAAAACCTAATGTGAGGAAAAGTCCCCCAGATAAGAGAGAAGAGGAAAGACCATGAAGCCCCCCCACAATTTAGAATCTTCTGCAAGGATGGTCCAATCATGTTGAACAACATTCCTCCCCATTAGGAAGAAATAGAGCCAATGTTGCACCAAGAATGTCAAAGTGTGACAAAACCAGGTACCATTGTCGATGAAGAATGATCGATGAATCACTCGATGCAACATGATAAAGATCAAGCATGGAGACAACCTATATGAGCATCGACTAAATACTTAAACTACATACATTCTCAATTGGAAACATGTACCAAGTCTCACAAGATAGTTCCTAATCTATTGACTATAGGAGGATTATATCAAATATGTCATCAATGACAAAGTACAAAGAGATATGGCACTTTATATTAGTGTGAGTACAACATAGCTCATGAAAGAAAATACAACATGACAAAGTGAAAATTTGGAAACATGAAGATGATGCCACCAAAAAGATGCCCTGTAGAAGACTGCAGATGAAGATGCCTTCGATTCGTATGTTGCCAAGAAAAATGTAGGGGCAATTGAACACGCTCCTGGCTGCTGGTTGGAGGACGATCACTGCAAACAGGTATGTAGATGGAAGAAAAAATGTGTTCCTAATTTTGCTTTTTGTAAAAAAATTGTTTTTAAAAGATAATTTTTTTATTATTATAAACTTTATTAAAAATACTAATAAAGAAAAATACTTTTTTTTATTTGTCAACATTTAAATTTTTTTATTTAAAAAACTATTTTAATAAAATTTAATTAAAAACAAAGTTTTTATTTAACTAAAAAATACATTAAATTTTTTTAAAAAAAATTAAAAACACCTATGGGGGATTGCAAGTGGCTTGTGATACCCCCAGGTACACTTGCGGGTTGTAGGTGGCCTACGGTTCTCGTAGGTACAATTGCAGGCTGCAAGTGGGCTATGGTGCCACAGGTCCCTACGAGGCCTGCCCCCAAATTTTTATTTTAAAAATAAAAAACTGAACCCCCCTAGTTTTAAATAAAAAAATCTGATGAAAAATAAAAATTTAATTTATTTTTATGTTTTTTTTTAAAATTGTGTCTGCAACAGAAATGTCGTCTATATGCTTGGGGTGCATGGCTCCGATTTTGACAAATGAATAAGCGATCTTGGGGTTCTCGAGCCTTTTGATCACGATGTGGATGCCAAATTTGACCCCAAGTGCTCCAAAATTGAAGAATGTTCTTGGGTGAAGTAACCTCCCTCCACCTTCAAATGGCTGTAGATTTAGCCTCTAGTGTCGGATTTGGATGAAACAAAATGCATTTGCGACTTTCTCGAACCTTTCAAATCCAATGGTCACTCGAGGTTCGACCCAACAAGCTCCAATTTTGATCTATAATATAAAGCCTCAAAATGCAAAACTCCAAATTGCACCAAAATTCTCTCAAATGAAAAATCAATGGCACTCTAATGGCTCTGATACCATGTAAGATTTGACTCTAATACCATGTAAGAATTGGCTATGAAGGTAGCCACCCAAGATCTAGAGGCAATGGAAAGCACAAGAATAAACTATATTACTGTCAAGATGCAATAAAAAATGGATCAACTAGATTCCATGAGATTAATTAGATCAATAAATAATGTACATAAGCCTGCTTATATAGGCAAGGCAAAAGGAAATGAGAGCACACAATAATGACATGTGGCTCAATGAAATGCAAGGGTAGGTAGGAGTTAGTTAGAACTCAACCACCTGACACAAATAACTATGCATCCTAGAAAAGGATAAGTCCACCTAAAGTGGAAATGCTCCAACTACTCCTATGCATTTCCCTAAGTAATCTTAAGTAAAGTGTAATTATATCCTAAGAGATAAAAAAAATTAAATTAATTACACCAACAATATTGTACATTGATCAAGCATTGCAATATGTGAAAAACTAAGGTAAGTTGAATAAAAAACATACGATGGATAGAATTTATGCAGCTATACTTTTGTGTTGAAGCATAAGAGTAGAAATTCAAAAACGGTTGCATATGTGCTAAGTAGGAGACACAATTTGTTAATCAAAATATAAATAGAGGTAGTTGGATTCAAAAAACTTACACAATTGTATGCATGATGTCACAACCCTCCCTTATCACTTTTGGATTTAAAATACAATTCTATTATATTTTTGGATAAGCTATTAAATGATTGAATGAATATTATAAAAGAATAAAATAATAACACACACACACACACACACACACACACACACACACACACACACACACACACACACACACACACACACACACACACACACACAGACACACAGAAAATATACATTATTTTTATTTATTTATTTTCCACATCCAATTATGGCACATGTTGTAGGAAGAATAAGAAGCTTCTAGAGGATTCTCCACCACCTTGCATGTAACTCCCCCACTAAGTCTAATCAATTTGCATGAAGTCCAAAATTGGGAAAGAATCTCCTTTTTAATTAAATTTTCTAGATAGTGGAATGGAGGGAATTTTCTTATAAAATTATATTCAAGTTTCAAAGAAGGGAGTTGATTATGTTTTGAAGGAAGTTTCCCAAGTTTTAGAAGTAGATCTTTTCTTTGGTAGTCTCATTTTTCATTGCAAGAATTTTGAAGTTGTTGTTGAAGGATTTCTCTCAAGTTGCAAGGAAGGATCAAAAGGATAACCAGTGGATTCAACATCAAGCTCGATAAACCAAGTTCTCTCCCTATTATTTCACATTCACTTATGAGGAATTCGTATTATAAAAAAAAAATAGTTATAGATCTTCCTTTATATAAAGAAATTCTTTTATTAGATTTTAAATCTTTTATTTGGGATAAATAATAATGATAATGCTTTCATATAGTGCATGTAAAAGATAGTTATTTATTTATTTTATTTCCCTCAAGAAAATATGCACATGATCTTCCTTCTTGTTTTTCTTCCAAAGATTTTAGCAAAAGAAAGTCATATTCCTTTATTTGTTTAAAATCTCTTTTTCTAAGATTAAAATTCTTCCTGTGTGATTTGAATCTTTATGCCTCCCTCTAATTCATTTCTTTGGTTCTTCGAATGGAAATCTGAATCTCATTCTTTAATCTCTCTGTGATTATTTTAAATCCCTCTGTGATTATTTTTAAAATCTCTCTCTGTGATTATTTTAAATCTCTCTGTGAATACTTGTTAAATAAAATCTCTCTGTGAAATGAGTTGAATAAAATCTCTTTGTGAATATTGGTTGAAACTCTGTGAATATCAGTTAAATAAAATCCTCCTGTGAATACTGGAATGAGCTCTCTCTCCCTCTGTGCAAATGTTAACCTCCTGTTTACTGTAAAATCAATCTGAAACAATTGTTTGGTCATCTATTTTATCCATGTTCTTAGTCTCATAAATAAATTCTCTTTTGTTTTTATATATCATTAAGTAATTGGGAATATGAAACCATATATATATATATATATGTATGTATGTATGTATGTATGTATGTATGTATGTATGTATGTATGTATGTATGTATGTATGTATGTATGTATGTATGTATGTATGTATGTATGTATGTATATTAAGTTTATTTCAAATGTTAAAATATATTAATGTTGCATTATAATTATATTAAATTTATTTCAAGAGTTAAAATATTTTAATGTTGCAAGTAATTCACGGACTTCGAAAATTATTTGAGCGATGCACAGAGACGTACAGGGGCGGCGGTTATTGTAACCGTCGGAGGGGACAGTGGTACCCCCCACTACCCCTACGGTCACTGTCACGGTAGTGGCCGCAGGGGAGTGGAGGGGCCCATGGTGTCGCCTCAATGTAGGACCGCAGGGGTGATGGGACCCATGGTCCCCCCCCCCCCCCCCTATTGATTATTAAACGTTAATAATTCACCATGTTTTTTTTGTCATTATATTATTTAGTTTTTTTTTTATATAAATGTATAAAATACAATTTAGAAATAAATGTATAAATTGCAAATTTGAAATCGTTAATTTTCTTTTTCTTAGTATAAACTTTAAGTTATTAAATTAACTTAGAAAATTTATAAATATTGGGGATTATTGAGGAATAAATTCACGATTAACTTATCTATAATAAATACTTGTAAATTATATTATATCAAATGTTATAATTAGAATCTTTCGATCTATTAAGATCCATTGGGGCACTTAGCTGGCATTAAGCAAATAATTCACATTAATATGATTCGAATCAAATGCCTAAATTTAATCACTATTTTTGGATTGCTTAATCATGCACGCAAGATACACTATTCTTATAACATGCAAATTAATTATAGATTAATTACATTTATTGACATTTTCATGCAAGTACACATGTAATTATTAATATGCAAATTTCATGATGGTCATTGTTATGCAAGTTATATCTCAAGTAGTTATTTCAATTAATTAAATTTTGCGTGTTCAATTAGTAGCTATTTTCAAGTATGATGTTTTCATAGCTCGTAGTTAGAAAATTAAATAAAGGAAGATGGAAACCAAAACATAGTAGCGTTCGGTATATACGGTGCCTCTGGGTCACGCTTACGGGTAATGTTGTCGTGTTGGACTACTGCACTTAACGCCTAATAAAGCTACATCAACGACATCTGTGGCATTGTCCCTATAAATCATCGAGAGTAATAACGGACACTTGGAAGTTAAAATCCAAGGGGTGGGTAATCCCTCTTGGATTGATAATCTAATAAGATAATTTCCAAATGATTTTTCATCCGTTGAAATAAACCATAGTAAACCCACTTTAGGGTTGGTTAAGTAAAATGCTTTTATGAAATTGATTTTAATCTTGAAGAGATATTGGTAATTGACAATTTGGTCAAGGGTGACGCTCATGATAGGTGTTAGGATGTAATTGTTAGGCCACAAACAATAGGCCATCTTGAGCCTTTGTTTAAGTGCTACCATCATGGGTAGCAACCGCAAAGAAACTGTCTGGGACATTGACCCTAGAAAGGGTTGCTTACCCACTAATCAGTTTACATCAAACCATAGAGTAGAAAATAGAACTACATACTTTACGCCTTGATCCCTTATCGAAGCAGGTAGGTAGGCAGTCTTGGGATGGAGTTGTCCCTCGTACTCAGGCGTTCGTGGGTGGGCTCTAGACTTGGTATAGAAGGATTGAATAGAATCCTAATTTGAAAGATAATTAAAATGGGAAAAAGTAATTCAATGCATACTCGGAAGGAATCCCGTATGGATTCGCTTGACTTCCCAAGGCTTTAAGCCAAATTTTGAGGCGGAATTCAGGCTTGTATTATGTTATTTAATTACTCCTAAGGACGACGGCCTCGGTGCACTTCTGTTAGAAGAGTGTAGTACTTAGTGAGTGGCTCAGGACCCGAATGGTCCCAATGATTCTAAGTCTCTGGCCAGAGCACCTTCTATCTCGATTGGATAGATGCCTACCCCGCATGGGTAGATGCCTATCCCGATTGGATAGATGCCTACCCCGTATGGGTAGATGCCTATCCCGTATTGGATAGATGAAATCTTATGTCTCGTATGGAAAAATGCCTAACCCGTATGGTTAGATGCTCATCCCAGATGGATGAATGCCTAATCCAAATGGATGGATGCCCAAAGTATGCGATTGAATCAAACACAATGATTAAATTAAAAAAAAAAACAGAGAATGGTCAATTTTGTTGAGTTAATTATGGTGGGTTACTACATGTGGTATCAGAGCAAAGGTTCAAATCTAGGCCTTGTGCTCACTTCAACTTATACATCTAAGGAAATGTTTTGCAATGGTAGAAATTAAATTTTAAAATCCTAAATCAAGAACTAACTACATAATTTAACTTTCAGGTAAAAACCTAGAATGGCTAGAGGAAGAGGAAGAGGAAGAGGAAGGGGTAATGGAAGACGTACTAGGAGTCAAAGGGAAGAAAACCATGAGGAAAACCATGAGGGAAACCATGAAGAAAACCATTTGGAAGACCATGAAGAGGATCGACACAACCCAGGAAATAACAAAGATGGGGTCAAAGCTATAATCGACCTTCTAACCGAACAAAGAGATAAAATCAACTTCTTGGAACAATCAGTGCAGGACCTTAGGGAAAGGCAGAATGACTTTGAAAATAGAAGTGGTATCAAAAATGGAAACCCTGGTAGCAATCAAGGGAATATGATGGGTAATAGAAAAGAAAATAACATATTGGAACTCTCCAAGGACTTAAAGAAAATCACCCCTCCTAAGTTCGATGGGAGGCAAATTGGTGAAGGAGCTGAGAATTGGTTAAATGAAATGGAAAAGTATTTTGAACTAAGAGATTTTAGCGAAACAACCAAGGCTTTATGGGGTTCGTATCAACTCACAGGGGAGGCAGCTAGTTGGTGGACCAACACCAAGGAACAAAATGGGTATAGCAGGGATACGGTCACATGGGATCAATTTATTCACCACTTCTGAGAGAGGTGGCTCCCTCAATTGTTCTTTGATGAGAAGGTGACAGAATTCCATAATCTACGTCAAGGGCCCCTTTCCGTTCAAGAATATTGGGATAAGTTCGCCAAGTTGCTTAAATATGTACCTATGTACCAAAAAGATGAAGAAGGCCAAGCAAGGAAGTTCATTTTGGGGCTAAATACCAACATAGGGGCAAAGGTTGACATGCATGGACCCAAAAACATGAATGAAGTACTTGAAAAGTCCCTAAGGCAAGAGAGGAAGATTCAAACACTAGCAGGGCAGAACTATAGTGGGAACCACTCATTTAAAAGGAAGCAAGAATTCAATGGGAACACTAATTTCAACAAAGGTCAAAGGAATAATTCTTCCGAAAGAAGGCCACCTCCTAATCAATACCAGAGGAATGGAAATAATAATAATAATAGGGGCAATAATAACAGAGGCAACTATAATAGGAATGACCAGTAGAACAGGGTAACTTATCCACCCAGGGCCAATGAAACAAGGAATTATCCCCCTGGGAATCAAGGTAGGAGGGGTCCTCCAGGTGGATGCTTCATGTGTGGGGGAAACCATTTTTCTAGAGAGTGTCCCAGGATGCAAGGACAAATTAGGGCAAATCAACCCCAACAAGGGCCCCAACAAAGGATTCATGCAGCAGTTAGGAACCGAAGAGGAAGATACCAGAATGTTCCCGTGGAAACTACAGGTACACTATTTGAACAACCAATTTCATTTCTAATTGACACTGGATCATCTGAATGTTTCATCTCACTTGAATTAGTAAGAAAATATGCATTAAAAGTTAATCAAATGGAGTCATCATGGATGGTTCAATATGGGGATAAGGCAACTAGGGAAGTAACTAAGTGTTTGCTGAGGGCAAGGGTACAATTTCCTAAGTTCGAAACAAGGGTAGATCTCTATGTGGCACCCCTAGGATTATATGATGTAATTTTTGGAATGAGTTAGTTAACAGACCATCAAGCTAATGTAGATTGCTATAACAAATTTGTTGAATGTTTGGATGATGGGGGGAAATGGGTCAAAATCCAAGGAAAGTTTAAACCCATTAATATAGAAACCATCTCAGCCATGCAATTAAAGAAGGAAAGGAGAAGAGGAGGCTTAATCTATATGGTTGAAATTGATGAAGGAAAGGAAGAAAATACACCAACCTTTGAAAATACCCCTTTCTTAAAAGAATTCAAGGATGTTTTTCCAGAAGAATTGCCCGGCTTACCCCCTAAAAGGAAGTTTGACTTTTCTATCGAAGTACTACCAGGAGCTGAACCGGTATCAAGGGCACCTTATCGAATGAACACAACTGAATTACAAGAGCTCAAAATGCAATTAGAGGAACTCTTAGCTAAGGGATTAAAAAGGCCAAGTGTATCACCATGGGGAGCGCCAGTTTTGTTTGTTAAGAAGAAGGATGGAACCTTAAGACTATGCATCGACTATAGGATGTTGAACAAGGTCACAATAAAGAATAGGTATCCCTTACCTCGCATAGAGGATCTTTTTGACCAAATGAAAGGAGCAACAATTTTCTCAAAGATAGACCTCCGGTCAGGGTACCATCAACTCAGAATTAAGGAGGAATACATTCCGAAGATAGCTTTCAGGACTAGATATGGGCATTATGAATTCACAGTAGTTCCTTTTGGTGTAACCAATGCCCCAACTGCATTTAGGAACCTAATGAATAGTGTACTCCATGACTACTTAGATAAATTTGTTTTGGTATTTTTGGATGACATATTGATTTACTCTAGGAATGAGGAGGAACATTTAGTGCACCTACAAATTGTTTTGCAAAGGTTGAGAGAACATAAGTTATATGGGAAATGTCAAAATGTGCCTTCTTCGAGGAAAAGATTCACTACCTTGGGCATATAATATCTAAGGAAGGAATAGCAGTCGATCCAGATAAGATAAAGGCAATAGTAGAATGGTCGATCCCTAAAAATGTTTAAGAGGTAAGAAGCTTTATGGGGCTAGCAGGTTACTATAGGAGGTTTGTGGAAGGATTCTCTAAGATAGCAAACCCCATCACCTCATTACAAAGGAAGCGTAAAAGGTTAGTGTGGACAGAACAAAGTGATAAGGCGTTCCAAATTTTGAAAGGGAAACTAACTTCAACACCCATTCTAAAGGTACCAGATCCGAATGGACACTTCACAGTTGTAACTGATGCTTCTATTGAAGGTTTAGGAGGAGTACTTGTCCAAGATGAAGGGGTAGTAGCTTACGAATCCAGAAAGCTAAAGACTCATGAAGTCAATTATGCACCCCATGACTTAGAGTTGGCAGCGATTGTGCATGCCCTACAAAAATGGAGACACTTCTTACTAGGGAAGCCCTTTGAGTTAAAGTCAGATAACCAAGGACTAAAGTACATCTTTACCCAACCCCACTTAAATGCCAGACAAAGAAGGTGGTTAGAGTTTCTAAGTGAATATGATTTTGAAATTGAATATATTAAGGGGAAGGAAAATAGGGTGGCAGATGCCTTAAGTAGGAGGAGACACTTGATGACTATAGCAACATTCAAAACTTCTTTCAAAAGGCAAGTGATGGATGAACAAGGACATGACCCATGGTATGAGCAAGTCAAATTGACTTTAGAATATGATCCAACTGATCCTAAGATTGAAGGGTATACATTAGATGAAGATGGGTTGCTCAGATACAATAATAGAATCTATATTCCTAATTCAGGGAACTTAAGGGAAGTAGTCTTGTCGGAGGCTCACAATGCCCCTTATTCAGGGCACCCAGGAGTTAACAAACTTTATGCAGATCTAAAGAAGTTATACTTTTGGCAAAGGATGAAGAATGACATTGTCAAGTATGTGGCTAAATGTTTGGAGTGTCAAAGAGTAAAGGCAGAACATAGACATCCAGCTGGATTGTTACAATTACACGACGTACCTCAACACAAGTGGCAAGTTATTAGCATGGATTTTGTGCAAGGGTTACCCATGTCACCTTCTAGGCATGATGCAATAATGGTGGTAATTGACAAACTCACTAAGGTGGCACACTTTATACCAGGGAATCTGACGGATGATGTACCTACCTTGGCTAGGTGCTTTGTTAAGGAAATATTTAGGCTACATGGAATACCAGAGAAAATCATATCAGATAGAGATGCTAGATTCACTTCAAGGTTTTGGACCGCTCTTCAATCAGCTCTAGGAACTCAACTAAATTTTAGCACTGCATACCATCCTGAAACCGACAGTCAGACAGAAAGGACAAATCAAATTATGGAAGACCTGCTTTGCATGTATTGCATGGACCAACAGAAGAAATGGGAAGAGTACCTACCTCTGGTAGAGTTTGCTTACAATAATGCACATCAAACATCTTTGGGAATGACACCTTTCAAAGCTTTGTATGGTAGACCATGTCGAACACCTTTGAGTTGGGATAGTCTTGAAGATAGAGTGATTGTTGGACCAGATATGTTGAAAGAGATGGAGAGGAAAACTAGGGAAATTAGGCAAAGATTGAAGGAAGCCTCAGATAGGCAGAAAAGTTATGCAGACAAAAACAGGACACCAAGGGAGTTTGAGGTGGGAGAGAAAGTCTTCCTAAGGGTTAGGCCACACAAGAGTTCCATAAGATTTGGGAAAAAGACTAAGCTTGCACCTCGTTACGTTGGACCCTTTGAAATATTGGGAAGGATTAATCCAGTTGCATATTGGTTGGCCTTACCTACCCAATTGAGCCGAATCCATGATGTCTTCCATGTATCTCTCCTTAAAAAGTATGTACCTGATGAGAAACACATTTTGAATTGGGATGCTTTACAGGTCCAGGAAATGGGAGGAATAATGATAGAGCCATTCAAAATCTTGGAGAGGTGCCAGTGCCAGTTGCGCAATAGAGAGGTTGATCAATGCAAAGTACAATGGGACCAGTATGATGAAAAGAATGCCACGTGGGAAGATACTAAGGAAATGCAGCAGTTGTTTCCTTTTTTGTTTTAATCATGAACTATCGACTCTTTTGGATGCGTTCAATAAGTGCATCGGGACGATGCACAAATTAAGGTGGGGAGGATGTCACAACCCTCCCTTATCACTTTTGGATTTAAAATACAATTCTATTATATTTTTGGATAAGCTATTAAATGATTGAATGAATATTATAAAAGAATAAAATAATAACACACACACATACACACATGGAAAATATACATTATTTTTATTTATTTATTTTCCACATCCAATTATGGCACATGTTGTAGGAAGAATAAGAAGCTTCTAGAGGATTCTCCACCACCTTGCATGCAACTCCCCCACTAAGTCTAATCAATTTGCATGAAGTCCAAAATTGGGAAAGAATCTCCTTTTTAATTAAATTTTCTAGATAGTGGAATGGAGGGAATTTTCTTATAAAATTATATGCAAGTTTCAAAGAAGGGAGTTGATTATGTTTTGAAGGAAGTTTCCCAAGTTTTAGAAGTAGATCTTTTCTTTGGTAGTCTCATTTTTTGTTGCAAGAATTTTTAAGTTGTTGTTGAAGGATTTCTCTCAAGTTGCAAGGAAGGATCAAAAGGATAACCCGTGGATTCAACATCAAGCTCGATAAACCAAGTTCTCTCCCTGTTATTTCACATTCACTTATGAGGAATTCGTATTATCAAAAAAAAATAGTTATAGATCTTCCTTTATATAAAGAGATTCTTTTATTAGATTTTAAATCTGTTATTTGGGATAAATAATAATGATAATGCTTTCATATAGTGCATGTAAAAGATAGTTATTTATTTATTTTATTTCCCTCAAGAAAATATGCACATGATCTTGCTTCTTGATTTTCTTCCAAAAATTTTAGCAAAAGAAAATCATATTCCTTTATTTGTTTAAAATCTCTTTTTCTGAGATTAAAATTCTTCCTGTGTGATTTTAATCTTTATGCCTCCCTCTAATTCATTTCTCTGGTTCTTCGAATGGAAATTTGAATCTCATTCTTTAATCTCTCTGTGATTATTTTAAATCCCTCTGTGATTATTTTTAAAATCTCTCTGTGATTTTTAGTTAAATAAATCTCTCTGTGAATACTTGTTAAATAAAATCTCTCTGTGAAATGAGTTGAATAAAATCTCTCTGTGAATATTGGTTGAAACTCTATGAATATCAGTTAAATAAAATCCTCCTGTGAATATTGGAAATAAACAATTCCCCTGTGAAATCTGGAAATAAACTCCCTCCCTGTGAATGCTGGAATGAGCTCTCTCTCTCTCTCTCTGTAAATGTTAACCTCCTGTTTACTGTAAAATCAATCTGAAACAATTGTTTGGTCATCTATTTTATCCATGTTCTTAGTCTCATAAATAAATTCTCTTTTGTTTTTATATATCATTAAGTAATTGGGAATATGAAACCATATATATATATAAAGTTTATTTCAAATGTTAAAATATATTAATGTTGCATTATAACTATATTAAATTTATTTCAAGAGTTAAAATATTTTAATGTTGCAAGTAATTCACGAACTTCAAAACTTATTTGAGCGATGCACGAAGGCGTACAGGGGCGGCGGTTATTGTAACCGTTGGAGGGGACAGTGGTACCCCCCACTACCCCTGCGGTCACTGTCACGGCAGTGGCCACGGGGGAGTGGAGGGGCCCACGGTGTCCCCTCAACCCTGCGGGACTACGCATGCAGGATTGCAGGGGTGATGGGACCTGTGGTCCCCCCCCTATTGGTTATTAAACGTTAACAATTCACCATGTTTTTTTTGTCGTTATATTATTTAGTTTTTTTTAATATAAATGTATAAAATACAATTTAGAAATAAATGTATAAATTGCAAATTTGAAATCATTAATTTTCTTTTCCTTAGTATAAACTTTAAGTTATTAAATTAACTTAGAAAATTTATAAATATTGGGGATTATTGAGGAATAAATTCACGATTAACTTATCTATAATAAACACTTGTAAATTATATTATATCAAATGTTATAATTAGAATCTTTCGATCTATTAAGATCCATTGGGGCACTTAGCTGGCATTAAGCAAATAATTCACATTAATATGATTCGAATCAAATGCCTAAATTTAATCGCTATTTTTGGATTGCGTAATCATGCACGCAAGATACACTATTCTTATAACATGCAAATTAATTATAGATTAATTACATTTATTGACGTTTTCATGCAAGTACACATGTAATTATTAATATGCAAATTTCATGATGGTCATTGTTATGCAAGTTATATCTCAAGTAGTTATTTCAATTAATTAAATTTTGCGTGTTCAATTAGTAGCTGTTTTCAAGTATGATGTTTTCATAGCTCGTAGTTAGAAAATTAAATAAAGGAAGATGGAAACCAAAACATAGTAGCGTTCGGTATATATGGTGCCTCTGGGTCACGCTTACGGGTAATGACGTCGTGTTGGACTACTGCACTTAATGCCTAATAAAGCTACATCAACGACATCTGTGGCATTGTCCCTATAAATCGTCGGGAGTAATAACGGACACTTGGAAGTTAAAATCCAAGGGGCGGGTGATCCCTCTTGGATTGATAATCTAATAAGATAATTTCTAAATGATTTTTCATCCGTTGAAATAAACCATAGTAAACCCACTTTAGGGTTGGTTAAGTAAAATGCTTTTATGAAATTGATTTTAATCTTGAAGAGATATTGGTGATTGAAAATTTGGTCAAGGGTGACGCTCATGATAGGTGTTAGGATGTAGTTGTTAGGCCACAAACAATAGGCCATCTTGAGCCTTTGTTTAAGTGCTACCATCGTGGTTAGCAACCGCAGAGAAACTGTCTGGGACATTGATCCTAGAAAGGGTTGCGTACCCACTAATCAGTTTACATCAAACCATAGAGTAGAAAATAGAACTACATACTTTACGCCTTGATCTCGTGCCGAAGCGGGTATGTAGGCAGTCTTGGGACGGAGTTGTCCCTCGTACTTAGGCTTTCGTGGGTGGGGTCTAGACTTGGTATAGAAGGATTGAATAGAATCCTAATTTGAAAGATAATTAAAATGGGAAAAAGTAATTCAATGCATACTCGGAAGGAATCCCGTATGGATTTGCTTGACTTCCTGAGGCTTTAAGCCAAATTTTGAGGGAGAATTCAGGCTTGTATTATGTTATTTAATTACTCCTAAGGACGACGACCTCAGTGCACTTCTGTTAGAAGAGTGTAGTACTTAGTGAGTGGCTCAGGACCCAAATGGTCCCAATGAGTCTAAGTCTCTGGGCAGAGCACCTCCTATCCCGATTGGATAGATGCCTACCCCGCATGGGTAGATGCCCATCCCGATTGAATAGATGCCTACCCCATATGGGTAGATGCCTATCCCGTATTGGATAGATGAAATCTTATGTCTCGTATGGACAAATGCCTAACCCGTATGGTTAGATGCTCATCCCGGATGGATGAATGCCTAATCCAAATGGATGGATGCCCAGAGTATGCGATTGAATCAAACACAATGATTAAATTTTTTTTAAAAAAAAAAGAATGGTCAATTTTGTTGAGTTAATTATGGTGGGTTACTACATGTGGTATCAGAGCAAAGGTTCAAATCTAGGCCTTGTGCTCACTTAAACTTATACAACTAAGGGAATGTTTTGCAATGGTAGAAATTAAATTTTAAAATCCTAAATCAAGAACTAACTACATAATTTAACTTTCAAGTAAAAACCTAGAATTGCTAGAGGAGGAGGAAGAGGAAGAGGAAGAAGAAGAGGAAGGGGTAATGGAAGACGTACTAGGAGTCAAAGGGAAGAAAACCATGAGGAAAACCATGAGGGAAACCATGAGGGAAACCATGAGGGAAACCATGGGTAGATTTAGCCTCTAGTGTCGGATTTGGATGAAACAAAATGCAGTTGTGACTTTCTTGAACCTTTCAAATCCAATGGTCACTCGAGATTCAACCCAAAAAGCTCCAATTTTGATCTATAATATAAAGCCTCAAAATGCAAAACCCCAAATTGCACCAAAATTCTCTCAAATAAAAATCAATGGCACTCTAATGGCTCTGATACCATGTAAGATTTGACTCTAATACCATGTAAGAATTGGCTATGAAGGTAGCCACCCAAGATCTAGAGGCAATGGAAAGCACAAGAATAAACTATATTACTGTCAAGATGCAATAAAAAATGGATCAACTAGATTCCATGAGATTAATTAGATCAATAAATAATGTACATAAGCCTGCTTATATAGGCAAGGCAAAAGGAAATGAGAACACACAATAATGACATGTGGCTCAATGAAATGCAAGGGTAGGTAGGAGTTAGTTAGAACTCAACCACCAGACACAAATAACTATGCATCCTAGAAAAGGATAAATCCACCTAAAGTGAAAATGCTCCAACTACTCCTATGCATTTCCCTAAGTAATCTTAAGTATGGTGTAATTATATCCTAAGAGATAAAAAAATTAAATTAATTACACCAACAATATTGTACATTGATCAAGCATTGCAGTATGTGAAAAACTAAGGTAAGTTGAATAAAAAACATACGATGGATAGAATTTATGCAGCTATACTTTTGTGTTGAAGCATAAGAGTAGAAATTCAAAAACGGTTGCATATGTGCTAAGTAGGAGACATAATTTGTTAATCAAAATATAAATAGAGGTAGTTGGATTCAAAAAACTTAAACATTTGTATGCATGATTATTATTTTACAAAAGCATGGAGAACATGTAATGAGCCAACAAGCATGGGTATAAATAAGTGGTTGGAGTGTTGGATTCAAAATGAGAAGTTTAAGGGTGAGTAGTTGTGCATTCCAAAAATTTTAATTAGAGAAATTTTGATCAAGCATAAGCATAGTGATGGTTTAGCTTAACATATTGGAGTAGATAAGATAGTAGCATTAATGAATGGAAACTATTATTGTCACAAATATATAAGGATGCCAAAAAAATTGTTCAGGATTGTAGTACTTGTCAAGTTGTGAAGGGTAGCAATCAAAATGTTGGTTTTTATCAACATTTATCAACTCTAGAGAGACCTTGGTAGGATATAAGTATGAATTTTATATTAAGATTTCCAATAACACAATGATAATATGATTCAATAATTGTGGTATTTGACAAATATTAGGCTTGAATAACTATGCATTCTAGGAAGTTTAATGAGCGAAAATTTGATCAAGAAGAAGCATAGTGATGGTTTAGCATAACATTTTGGAATATATAAGATAGTAGCATTAACGAATGAGGACTATTTTTGTCATAAATATATATAAGGATGTGAGAAAATTTGTTCAAGGTTGTAGTACTTGTGAAGTTATAAAGGGAAGCAATCAAAATGTTGGTTTCTATAATGTTTACCAATTCTAGAGAGAAGACCTTAGGAGTAGGTACATATAAATTTTGTAATAAGATTGTCAATAACACAAATATAATATTACTCAATATTTGTGGTAGTTGACAAATTTTATAAGATGATGCATTTTATTACATTTAATAAAATTAATGATATGGTAGATGTAGTTCACTTAATTATCAAAGAAGTTGTGAGGTTGCATGGTTTTCTAAAGATTGCAGTTTCAAATGAAGATAATTTATTGGATACTTTTGAAAGACATTGTGGAAGAAGATAAAAACAAATTTTAAGGTTTGTTCAACATATCATCCATAAACTAATGGAGAAATGAAGGTTGTAGATAGAGGCTTAGGTGACTTGTTGAAATGTTTGGTTGGAAAGAAAGTAGGAAATTGGGGTATGGTTCTATTGCAAATGGAGTTGGTATGGAATAAATAAAATAGAGTATAGGAAGACACCATTTGCAATTTCATATGGTAGTAGAACAAGGAATGTATCAAAATTAGAAGTTATCAAGAGTAGAAAAAAGACTACAAAAGTAGAGAAACTTGTATAATACATAAAGGACATGCAAAAGGAAAGAGTGATTTGGAAATGATGAACAATAGATATAAGGAGAAAGCATATGAGAATATAAATCATAAGGCGTCTGCGGTTGGAAATGAAGTGATGATATACCTTAGGAAAGGAAGATATATAATTGGCACATATAACATGTTAAAGATGAAGAAATTTGGTCTTGTAGAATTCTGAAAAGATTTTATTCAAAAAAAGCATATGAATTGGAGCTACCAAAAATCCTAAGCATATCGACATTATTAAACATCTAATACTTATATCAATACCATGAAAGAGAATCAAGAGCAAGAGGCACATTGGGATAATCAAATATTGTAACTACAAAAGAAAGAAATTGAGGAGTATTTAGTGAAGTGGAAAGAAAGTCTTGAAGAAGATTCATCTCAAATTACTAACATTGAGATTGTCTATTTTAGTTACCCTCTAGCCATCAAAAAGTGAGGGAATCACTTTTTAAATAACCTTTAGTGTCTAATATAGGAGCATCCCAAAGTGTAAGAGCAAACTTGCGTCACCCAAAAATATTTTCTTTTATTTGATTATTTTATTTGCGAGTTTTTATTTACATTCTAATCATTAATAAATCAATATAGATATTACCATATATTACTGCACTTCAGATATTAAACTTCACAACTGAGAACATGTGTTCTACACTGATACTTCAAAATCATATTCAATTTTTAGAAGTTTCTAATCATTACAAAGACATTTATCAAATTTTGTTATAATAAGGAGCATAACAAAATAAGACAATTTTAATGTTCTAGTATTGCGAAAACTTTCAAAAACTTTCAAAAACAAAAGGAATGCATTATAAGGTACAATAAACTTGAGAGATCTTATATTGTTAACCACGTCTAGATTCATCAATCCACCATCACTCATTCATATTTGCAAATTCTTTCACACATTCTAGTCAACTGCATGTTTTACAAGGCATAGCTTTATGTCACCATGTGGCTAACTAAAACCCTTACTAAGTCTAAGAGCCATTACAAAAATATCACTTATAATTATTTGAAAGCAATCAAGTTGGAGATTCAAGTTGGGAGTCAAGTTAGAGCATTATATTATAATATCATTCAAATTTTCTAATTTGCATTTGTAATCAAATAATGAAGGCCTTGCATGTTGAAATCCCATTATGACAAATTATAATTTGTTCATGATTGAGAATTAATAAAGCTCGTATTATTGTTTCATTATTTTTTTTTGTATAATTGTGCATTATTTCATTTCAATGCATAGGTGAATTATTCTTCATTGGAACTTCCATTCGTGATTGTGTCAAGATGTGACCTCAAATTTTAGTTTGGGCACGTTGATGACAACCTTTAAGACAAATGTTCTTAATTATTTACAAGCATAGTTGTTAGATCTAGTGAGTAATCATTCAATTTATTTGAGAATGAGTATTTGACAATATAACTCATTGAAAATCTCAATAAGTTTCTATAAATACTCATCAATTTTTGGCAACTATTTACTAGAAACTCAATGAATCTAACAAAAAGACTCACCAAACATGTTGGTTGTGCAAGACACGCCAAGAATAAAACATAAACACTCAAAACATGTGTTTTTCTTTTATAAAAGAATTCATGCCCCTCACACTTTTCACACAACAATCTTGCATCCTTTGGAGCTAATTGGAAGGATTTAGAGTTGAGTTTGAAGGGAAATTTGAAGAATTTCATGAAGGTTAGGTTAGTAAACTCTTTTTTCTTTTCTTTTATTTTTCAAGGATTTAAATTCATTTTGATCTGAAATCTAGAATGTAGGTTGAAAACAATTCATAATTTTCTAAAACTTAATGATATTTTAAAATTTATTTCCAAAAAATTGGATTCATCACCATTTTTTATTCATTTATGTTATTTCTTTTTAGGAATTCGTTCATTTTTTTATACATTTTTTTTCTTCTAATTTTAATCTTTTTTGGGAATAAAATGATTAACGTGTATTGAATTAATTAATTTTAAATTTTAAACTAATTTATCTTGATATATAAATTTTAGGCTAAATTTATGCCAATTTTTAATAGTTTATGTTGAATTTAAGGTTTTTTTTATGTGAAAATTAAAATGTTGTGTTTTCACTTTGTACTTGTAGGTTAAATACAATGGCGAATAGAGAGGCTTCTAGATCAATCTCAAGCTTAAGTTCGGCCCACTCAATGTTGATTACAAGCACTCATTTTGTTAGGGTGAAACCTTTCTTAGAAATGTTCTACAAGACAATACCTAAGACACTTATTTGCATAAGATGTCGGATCCTATATCATGGAAGCACAAATTGCCAAAACCTTTTATTTTGGACAAAGAAATCTTGTCCTTGTGAAGGAGGAAGAAATCATTCATTCATTAATGCATACTCTTGCCTATGCTTTGCAACTCGTGAAGCTTTTTAAGTTTTTCAAAGAACAACATCCTTTTGGCTCTTGCTTGCCATTTTCTTCATGGTGGTATTGTGGAGTGCAATATTGTTGTAGCTTTGGAATCTTTTTGGGAGTCTGACAACTTTTAGGTATACTTCTCTAATATTGATTACCCTTTTCTCATTGTGGGAAATTCCTCAAAGCTAATATTTTAAATATCACTAGTATCATTATATTATTATTTTAGACACTCAAATTTGTCCACTTAATTAAAATAATACTTAGTATTTATTTGATTGTTTAACCATTGTTCAACTATTGATTAAATTAATATTTAATTAATTCATCCCAACCCTCTTCTCCTATTAATTAAATAAATTATTTGATTTAAATCATTAAACCATATTTTGATAATTAATTGAATAAATAAAACATATTTGTTTAATTTGTACCCTCTCTCACATATTTAAATCCCCAAAAACCCATCCTCACATTTAAATAAATAATTATTTATTTATAACTTCCTAAATTCCTCACCCACTTGCACTTTATAGAAAATGCAAGTTGCATACTAACCCTTCTTCTAATCATGACTAAACCCCTATTATTAGCCTAATAACCCTCTAAGTGTTTGCATATTCCTAAACTAAGGAATTAAGGAAGACTCACTTCTCAAAACATTTATGGCTCTTACAAAGCATTAAAAGGGCTTCTCCCTTTCACAAGCTAACCCACAAGGGTCTTTGACCAACCTAACCCACCTTTAACCCTTGCACATTCCTTTACCCCTTGGATAAAATATTTATCTATTAACCTAACCTTAACCTAACCACCCACGGTAAGCATCATGTCTCTTCAAGCATTTAATTATTTTTCCCTCTCCTCTCAAGCCTTCCCTTGTTGACACTTGTCAACATGTGAGTGGCTTGAAGGGGAGCACATGGATTGTGGATCATTGCTTCCTTAGACAATCCTAACCATTTGTCAATCAACTCAATCTCAAGTTCTCAACCCTTCATTTTTCCATTTTGCCTGTAAATGGAGATCATTCCTTCATTGTTAGGGAAAAAAGAGTGATCCATGCATTGTTATTTTGTTTAGATTTTGAATGATTTGTATGATGTTTTAGCTCTTCCACTAGTTGGAGTTGCTAGTTTACATTAACATTTCATTTGCATCCTCATCCACACTTGACATAATCAACCATCTGCCATCCTCCATTTGACATACCTTTGTGCTAAGTGCTCAAGCTAAGGGCATACATCAAATAGCAGCAGGATCTTGGAGAGGAGGGTGACAAGGAAGAGTCATGGCATAGGGAGCATCACGGGGAAGTTCATTTCATTTTATTTATTTCCTAATTAGCTTCTTGTTTACTAATCTTTCTTGATACATTTTGAAAGGGTTTGAGATCATTATGTTTATGGTTGAGCGTGTTATTTAGATGATCTCATATTGGTTTTCCACTAATCCTCGTTTCATTGCATCAATTATTAATCTATTAAACCTTTATCTAGCATTGCATGTGCTTAAAAAAATATCACTTTTATTATCACGTCTTGATCATCAAAATCCATTTTAGCTATCCATGGAAGTATAAATACCAAATGGGGATTTGATTGATGCAAGCCCCTAGAAAACCACCCAAATATTTATGTTATTTCATGTGTGCAAGTCATTTGGAGTTTGAACATAATAATCCGGTGATACCTATCCTTTATCTTGTTACTTCATTTTGATACATATCTTTGTATTTGTTCTGATTAATTAGAAAAGAAGGTTTTCAGGACCCGAAACCTTTAACATAGGATATTAAGAAATGTCATCATAGAGTTCCAAAACATAAAAACCAGATACAAATCGACTAGCAACAAGCCAGTAAACAGAAAAGACAACATAAGATAGGAATAACAAAACAACAGAAACCGGGAATATCTTTGTATTTGTTAAATATTATGCTTTTTGGTATATTATGGGCTTATGATATCTTTTATCTATGCAAGCATAAACTTTCATTTTGTTCTATGGCTTCCTATTATTCGTTGATATATGATGGCAATGCAGTACGTTATAGTCTACACATTGAGGAAGAGAAGTTGCACAAGTCACATAAGTATCATAAAATATGAACATTATATTTCTAATATTTTCAAGTTGTAATTTTATTCACAAAATAGATATTCTTATCAATCTATTACAACTGAGAATTTTTAGTAGAAATTATTGTAATTAATTTTATTTTTTATTTTTATAAATTGTATAAAAAGGATATATCACTAATTTGTAAAATATTTGGTTCATTTAAATACAATAAGTACTTTTGAATCTTGAAAAAAAAATTCTTCTGTAAGAGTCAAATTTTCTTCATTACATTTTGGTGAACCCAGTGTTTTTTACAACTAAAAATCTAATTTGTCAAGCATTTTCAAACAATCAAATCAATCTTCTTCACCTAACACTTGAAATACCTATCTATCCCTTTTTATTAATATTGTTAGAAGAAGCTTCACAAATTCATAAATGTCTCAATCTCCACCTCTTAAAAGTCCTCTTAGACCTGGACCAAACTTTATAGCAAAACCATTCTTAACAAGGTTACCACCTAGCTTTTCTCCACTTTATCACCTTTTTCCAAGTGGTTCTCCTACAATGAGCCACACTGATCATGAAGATTCTCTTAGGGTCCTCTTTGAGCACATTCAAAACTTGGAGGAAAACTTAAGGGATTTTCAAATTGCTTTATCAAATTATCCTTAAACTCTTGAGGTGTGTCTATTATTGATAATTTTCACAATATGTTAATTATTGATCACAAAGCCCTTGAGTTTCTTTGATCATTGGTTTAATTTTTTCAAATCCATATCCCTTCTTATTTACAAATCTTGGGAAACATAAGAGATTCATAGTCGAATGTCACTGGCACACACATATATATGTCAATGTTAGGGGCTACTAGTTTCTCTATTGGTTGTTCCTTGGGTCTTTCGTTTGGTTTCTTAGGTGGTAGTCTTGGTGCTTCACAATCTTTCTTTGGTAATTAGTCACTTTTTATTGCAACATCCACAACAATACAATATTTTAATGTGCAGACTTGTAGAGTTCAAACTTACAATTTGCAAACCTCACTAACTCATTTGAGGTAAAAAACCGACAAAATTTTTCGACGAAAGTGAATTAATTTATTGTTTCGTCAGGTAGCTTTCAATTTAATGTGATTTTTTCATTTTATTTTTTTAATTTCTCCCCAAAGTTCACCAAAATTTTGACGAACAAGAAGGTTCATCGATAGTCCGACGATATTCCGTCGAATGCTTAAAGTCAACCTTAATTTGTGGTTGACCGGTAGGTATATAGTTTGATGCCCTAGCCGATTGTTCTAATATGTTTACTTACAGACCTATTTGATTATTCCAATTAGCACTTGAGGTTGAGATAATCTTGTGAGTCTGATCCATGTGGCAAAAGTCTGAATCCAAAGTTCATAGTCCTTGTCAACTAGGTGCATTGACATCATGAATGGATGTGTAAAGCAACATGTTTGAAGCATGGTTTCATTGTTCCCTACTATCCTATTGATCAAAAGTATTATTCTTTTGAAGAACATGTTGTTCCTTTGTTCAAGCCTATCCATGAAGTTGGCCTTGTTATGTGTTAAAACCCGATGAGACATTGTGCCAAGAAGGCCTTATGGGTGGGTTTATTGATTAGAGCCTTGTTTCGACAATTTATCTAAATATTCAAGCTTGGTAATGAAAAATCATGTCAGATAATATGAGTGCAGAACAAAATGAAGAAACAATTGCGAGATTGTGGGCTAGATTGAAAATAAAGGGTGATGAGAAATGTTATTGTCCTTGCAATAATTGCAAGGGCTTAAAGATGAGAAGACTTTTAATCACAACAACTGAGAAACATTGTAGGCAACATGGTCACATTGAAGGGGGGCATGATTATCATGCATTGGTAAGTTGTTCATTATATGTATTTATATTGATTGAATTTGTAAATGTTTATATCGTTTTAACATTATATATATATATATATATATATATATATAATCACTTAATCTTGATCATGGTTTATTTGTGTCGATCATTATTATAATGGTGGGACGCCCTAGGGCACATGATATGGATTATCATGGCATGAAGAATGTGGATTTGCAAGTGGAGGAACATGGAGCTGTGAATATCGAAGATGAAGTTAATGATCCTATGGAAGAAGATGATAATGCGCCAGAAAACACAGTTGAAGATGATTGTACAAATACATTGATCCATGACACATTTAGTGACGTAGCTGATCATGATGATGATAGAGATGACTTTGATGATGTTCATGATTTACCTATACTTGAGAAGGCATACAAGCCCCTTTATGAAGGCTCCCAAAAAATTCTTCTCTTTGTTGTATTGTTGCTGGTGAACTTGAAGGTTATGAATGGTTTATCCAACATAGCAATCTCACAAATGTTAAGGTATGTCATATATGTCATCTTTTTTTATCTATTTTTTGTTGTTAGTTCATCACTAATAAATAAAGGATGAAATATGTACCATTAATGTTCGTTATAATAACAAATTATTTTTTGTTGTAGATTGATAGGTGAATTTTTGTTACCACCATCAAATATTTTACCTTGCTCATATCGAGATTTATCTACCATTATGAAAGATATTGGAATGGAGTATAAAGCAATAGATGCATGTCCCAATGATCATATTATATGTCATAAACAACATGAATTTGCAATAGAATGCTAGGAATGTCATATCAGTAGATATCAAACAGATCAACTAACAAAAAAGGTGCCTCGCAAGGTTCTTCATTATATTCCCATAATTCCACGTATGCAACGATTATTTAGGTGCGAAAGCTTAGCGAAATGCATGGATTACCATCCACGTAATAGAAGTGGAGATGGCATTCTTCCAATGCTTGCAGATGGTTTTACATTAAGGGACATGGAGGAAAAATGGCCACACTTTAAAGAAGAACCTCGTAATCTCAGGCTTTTATTGGCAGCATACGGTGTCAATCCATTTGGAGAGATGAGATCTATTTACTCCGTGTGGCCTATTTTTGTTATCAACAATAACATTCCTCCATGGATGTCAATAAAGAGGGAGCACATAATGTTGGCAATGATTGTTCTAGGTATTTGTTTACATTAGTTTTCTTTAACATGGTAGCATCTCATTTGTCTTATTTGTTGCATAATGACTTCTATCTTTTTTCATTTAATAGTCATGTACATTAATTTATATATATTGCAGTAAAATGGTTATAATAATTATGTAATGTTTATGTTCATTCAACCAGGTAAGTACCAAGTTAAAGATATGAATGTATATATCAAGCCTCTTATTGATGAGTTACTAAAGTTATGGAATGACGTCACTATGTCTGACGTCTCTAGACCATTATGACAAAGACAATTTCAATTCCATGTAATGCTTGTATGGAAAATTCATGATGCCCCAGGGCTAACACATTTTTGTGGTATGTTATAACGTTCGAATGCACTTAAACGATATTTAATTTTATGAAGTAGATATCATGCATCTTTTTTAAATAATCTATTCATTATATATAATTATAAAAATTGACATATTTAATCCAATTATATATGATCTTGTAGGTCTTCAAGCAAAGGGAAATTTTGCATGTCCAGTTTGTGGTCCAGAGATGAAATCTCGCCGTTCAACAAGTTTAGGAAATCAGGTGTTTGATGAGTATAGGCACTTCTTCCACATAAATCATAAGTATCGAACCACTGGAAAACATCTTTTCAATGGGAAAGAAGAGACTACATCAAAACCACGAAGATTGACACCTCGCCTATCGAAGTTGGAATATAATAGAATTAATCGTCAAGGTTATACATTGGATCAAATTGTTTATCTATCATATATGATATGTTTGGAATTTATATTTTTATATTGTGTTTCCTTGACTCATGTTGTAATTGACAATGATTGTCGTTGTTAATTTGTTTAACTTATATGCTTCATGAAGGTCATCAAGGCATTAATGGTCGGTTTCCACAAGGATTGAAAAGTTATCCTAGACAATTTAGTAGGTTGCCCTACTATGAGCATCTACAAATTGTGCATTTGTTTGATACAATGCATATCGGAAAGAATTTAATAGAAACATTATGGAAAATATTGGATGGAAGGCATGAAAAAGAAAAAATTGTCAAAATTTGTAGTGACATTTAGGAAGCCAATCATGCAATGAAAAATGTCATTCAATATAATAGCAATGGAGACCAAATTAATATAAGCGCACTTCCTTGGTTATTAATGGAGCAGCAAAGCAATTCTATAAAAGAAGTCATATGAAAATTTTGATTTCCCACAGGATTTGCTGTGAACATAAACAATATAATAACAAAGAAAAGTGAATTTGGGTCAGGGATGAAAACACATGATTAACATACTTTCATTAAGGTAATTATTCTGGTAAATTATATATATATATATATTGCATGTACTTTTCAGTGTATTATGTTTACTACTTTTGGAAAAATAATGAAAAGATTATTTTATAATTGTTGCAGTACGTTCTACCTTTATCTCTCCAAGACAACTTCGACAACAATGTCAAGCAGGTTATATATGATCTTGGAAAATACATGAGGTAAGTAGCGATATTTGTTCAATTCTTTGTATATGTCAGTTTCCAAATCAAAAGATCCTAGATCCTAGAGAAATAGCCACTAACTCATAAACAGACCTAGGATTGGATTTGGCCAATGAACAAGATTCAACATAAAAGCTACAATCTTCTTCTATTTAGGCTCTGCAGGACCTAGGTGGGTATCCCTATTGCAATGTTATATAACATTTTAGCTTTATATGAGCAAACATTGCAATGTACAACAGATGCTTTCAATGAAAATATACCAAGAAAAGTATGATAAAATACAAATTCTGGCGTGAACTTTAGCTTGTGTCACTTTGCTTGCATTGAAAGTGGCTCTAATCTATTCTACTCCTAATGCAGAAGAACTGAAAATTTAAATATAAAAGGTGAAATAAGAATGTGAAAATGATCCCAAAACTTAGAAAAGTGCAACTAGTGCCTATTCAAGGGAAAACAAAGTCAAATAACAGGCCTAATGACAAAAAGTTTCATATGATCAACATTAGAATTCAATACTAAACATCTAAGACTTGCTTAACATGTTCAGAATGAGAACACATCTACTCCTTCCTCACAATTTCTCAAATACATATATATTGCAGTGTTTAAGATAGAATTTAATTCATTTACTGGAAATGAAACCTATTCAAATAACACATATTCTACATTAGAGAAGACAAGCTAAAATATTATTAACACTTCAACTTATACAATAAAACACCAGAGATTGGAGTAAGAAAATGATTGTATTATATATTAATTTTCAAAAGATGAATGATACACTCATGATAAACTGTTTTTCTCATTAAGCTTCCAAAAGAGTAACCGACACTATATTGCTCTATAGTTTTCCTAGTACATACTAATCAAAATTTTTGAATCCTTCTTCTTGGCCTTGAATTCCCTTTTATAACACAAGGGAGCAAAAAAAGCCTTAGGCCGAAGAAGACACATGTCAAAATCTAATTGCATTACCAATTTGACCTAAAGCCTAGGTCACTGGTTCTTTGCGTGCAATATTCCTTGATGCATTTAATGAAGGCGGTTGGGAAGGCATCATCCTAGGAGCTTGGGATACGAACCTGCAAAAGGTGTCCTCACATTTGTACTTCATATCTTCTCCTGTCAGGGTCAAAAGTGAAATCTGGCATTCGGTGGCAGGCTTCTTAGAGATTGGTCCTTGCTAGTTGGGTGTTCTAATCATTCTCCCAAAATAGACAACCTATACAAAAATTTTAGGAGTGACAAAAATGGAATGACTGAGACTAGTCTTCCTCTTCAGGCTTCTCTTCTTCCAAAGAACAATACTTTCTGTGCAACGCTTCTATTTCATCATCTGGCCAAGATAAATCCCTTAAGCCTTGCAGCTTACTAATTGCTTATTTTCTCTTGTGGGTTGGTACAGTTGTGGCTCCCAAAGTAAACTTGTGATACATTAAATCCACCTCCATTATTTTATCAATAATATCATAATATGTATCACCTTGGGTCAGATCAATAGCCAGAGAATTCAAAACTACATTTATGGCATCTTGGAAGCCTTGCTTCCACTCTTCTAGGCTTTTGATTTGTCCTTCACCTGTCAAAAATGTGGGGATATCCCACTTTTTCAGCCCTTGGAAAGAATTAATCATCCCCATCAATGTTTTCCTCTCATCCTCTATGTTGGGAAATTCCTTAATCAACAAATTATAATTCTTCCATGTTATCCCCACAATTTGGCGTGGAGACTCTGCATTCTTGACCACCAACATGACTTCCTTTAAAATTTGACTCTTTGGCAACCAAGTAATCCCAATGGCTTGAAAGAATGAAAGAATTTCATCTAGATGACTAAGAAGCCGAGATGTCAAAGAATATGAAGTATGTATCTCACTCAACTTATCAATAATCATATTTGAAATCCGCCAAATTGAAGATTTCTTGATTTCAAAATAATTATTTTCGGCCTCATCTCTGACCCTTTGCAACTCTTTGTTCATCCTTTCCAATTCTTTAGGTCTAATTCCTCCTAAAGAGTTTGCAGTCATCTTCTTTATTTGCTCCTTTAATGCAACATTTTCAATGAATAACTTATTGTGTCTTGCATTTAAGGCCACATGCATGTCCTTTAGTCTTACATGCTTTTTCTCAAGATCTTCAACTACTAGTTGAGAAAATTGGACTGCATGTGATGTGATTGTCATAGCCTCAGATGCAATCGTATCTTCTAGTGTCCTAACCACTTGATCTCCTATTTTTTGTTTTCCACCCTGCAAAACTACAGGTTTCTAAAAATTTGGGGCTTTAGACCATAGAGAAAAATCCTTTGAGCTTATACTTACCCCTGACCCATGCTCTCCAAACTCTTTGGAAAAATTGGGGTCTTTCTGCCGCATGATTTGATCTACCAAGAAAATTTTCTCAAAATCCCAGCCGGGAACAAGAAGCATGCCACTATTTTGAATCATATCCCTATCTTCTTCAGGGGTGCATCTGAAACTATTCCTATCAAAATTACTAATCTCTTCATCAGATAAGTTCTTTAATTTTTCCCTAAGCCAAAACGATTTGAACTCAGAAGAGTTCACAAAATTGTCATCTACCATAAAGTTCTTTGAAGCAATAATTATTTCATCATTTGTTTCTTCTATAGGGATTGTGCTCGGGATGATGGCCCTATCTAAATTATTAAGGACTTCAACAACTTCATCTTCATGGGATGTTTCCCGCAGGGGAGAAGGTGGTGGCACATTTGTATCCAAATATTCTTGGATGTCTACAAAATCAGACATATTCACTTTCCCCTTCTCAATATTTCTTGCATGCTCAAGAGAAGATTGCTTTTCTCTTTGTGCATTACGCTGAGAGGTTCCAGGGGACAGTTCTTCAACTGTTACTGTATTTCCCTTCATCTTGTACATTGTAGGGGTTGGGTCGATTGTCCTTTCTTCAAATTCATCCCCTTTATCCTTGGCATCCCTTCTCTCCATCTCCATCTTTATTATGTCATCTGCCTTTCTAAGCATGAAAGACATCCTAGCAAAATCACTCTGAAAATTTCTGCACATACCCTAGAAATTAGGATGCTCCTTCTTCCTTTCCCTCTCTAGCTTCTTCATGAGCTCCCACTTTTTTCTTCTTTGATCTATATCAGTAGGTAAATTATTCCTGGTTAAATCCTCTCTTTCATCAAAAGAATGGAAACAACTTTTTTCCTTGAGCTTATGTATCCTAAGATCATTTATACATCCCTCAGGGTCAAAATGCCTGGCTTGGGCAGCCTTTAATCTGTAGGTTTTTACCAAAAAATTATATACCTTCTCCAAAGTATCACAACCTACAGTGAATTCACCAAACACAGTCACCCTAGGGAGGAGCTTCCCTTTCTTATCAATTTTGATCTTATCTTTCTCCATCCACATTATCTACCAGATGAACTTAATAAATGCTAGCCTTGGAGAAACAAAAAGTGGCAACACATGGGGTGCCTTCTCACACCCATAGACCCTAATGATAGTGCAGTTTCCATACAAAAAGAAGTCCCCAAAATTATGGGTGAATGCACCCTCGGGATATACAATTCCATCAGCCCTGCAACTATTTACTCTCAAAATTTTGATGATGTCCTTGGGCAGCCTTGGCAACCCAACTTCAATCCTGGATAGAATATTTACAACAAAATGGTCAAAGAAAACATAGTAATCACCATGCCTAGACACCTTATCCCATACTTGTGTCCACCTCTGCATTGGACACTCAGAACCTATGCATGGGTCAATAGTCCTTATATTCAATTCTAGACCCCAAAAAGCCTTGTTTTGATAAAGAATAAGATGACATAGTAAGAATATTATCTGAACTCCAGCTTCTCTACTTTATTCTTTGCTCCTATTAACCCCTCATGTAGCTTGTCATGAATAATAGTTGCAAAATCATATAACTCAATTATTGAATGGTGCTAGATGTTGATGGAAATCATCATGAAATCAATGGAAATTTGAGTAAGCCCACAATCAACTCCAAGAATCTGCCCCAATGCATAGTAAGTCTTAACAAAATAGGGTTCAAAGCATTCCAATTTGAAAGGCTCCCTTTCAGATGGCAGGACATAATTATGTGAATTTTTGAAAAGTTTCCTCATGAATGGAGGAACAAGGTCCTTTCTATACCTCTTTTTTATATTGATAGTCCCTTTGTAGATTGCTCATGTTGATGCCCTTGAGCGCAGACCCATCCAAACCAAAACATTCAACAATGGCCCTATGTGAGATGTCCAATAGGACATAGCCTTCTATAGTCCTTATAGTTAGACTTGAGGCATCATAAGCTTCAGCCAATTTTTTTATCAACATAGGCTCAACCAAAATATTTGGTACCATTAGATTTCCCATATTCAATGTCCAAGGGTTAGCTATTGGGACAGGCTTATCTCCATTGCCATAAAAATAATAAAAAATGTCCCAACCCCTTTCCTTTGTGAAAGCATCTCTGCACCCTGCCTCCTTATCATTGAAGGAAATTCTAAGGCTATCATTCATATCAGAACCCTCAAATAATTCCAAGAGGTTCTGGTGTAGACTCTTTGTTTGTCTGGTTGGCCTTTGAGCAACCTCTTCTAATTTCTATTCAACTTCATGCTGCAATTCTTCTGCACTCATTGCAGGAGCAAGAGTGGTAGTAGGCACTGTTGTTGTCTTTGCTTGGGCCATGCTTGGGCAAATGATTCTCCTTTTGATGGTTTCCTAGGCCGCCTTGCAACTTTGGGAGTTGGCCTCTTTGTAGGAGCAGTTTCCTTAACTTGCTCCAGAGGGTTTTCTTTTTGAGGATTTTTCCCCTGAGGAATTGGGGTTTCCTTAGCAGGAGGGTTAATTGCAATAGGGGCACTTTTTGCAGGAGGAGTTTCAATGGTGAGTGCTTCAACAAAGGTCCTTTGAGTGCCCCTCCTCCTCTTTTGGGTTGGTTTTCTAGCTTTGGGAGCGGGAGCGGGCTCACCTGAAGACTCTTTGTCTTAGACAACATTGATAGTCTTTTGAATTGTTCTTCTTTTCCTCTTTGTGGCCTTTTCCTTTGGAAGGGAGCTAGCTTCGGCCTCCTCGGATGGTTGCGAGGAAGCTCTAGGGTTTTTCTCTACATCGGGAGGACTTCCTATCTCTTGCAGAGGAGGAATCATATCAATTGGTGTAGCTTTAGTGATAGGAATTGAGGAGATGGATTCAACAACAGGGGTTTCCTTTGAGGTAGGGCTAGCAAATTTCTCAGCAGGAGAAGTCATTTTATTGCTTAAAGCAAAGAATCCCTAGAAAATTTAAAAGCAGACGCAAACTTATAGGCTCTAGGGTACACACAACATCCTAACAATGCACAAGGATGGTGAGATAATCAACTTACTGGTTTTTGCTTAGCTAAATTGCTGGAGGGCGCACTGGTTCAGTGAAACACACTCTTCTTCTTCCTCAGGAAATGCACTGAATTTTCTTTCAGCTGCAAGGTAAGGAAGAACACCAATGAATTCCTCTTTTATGGCATCGCCATTAATTCATCTGTGCTGGATAGAGTTAGTCGTTGGCGCCAAATTTGAATTTCATCTATTGCTTAAGAAATGAATGGTCGAGATTGTCCTTTGATGTACTCTGAATGGTGACTTGGCATTTTATGAAGCACTTTCGACCACCCTTGACTTGTCAAAATATTTATCATTTTGTGTTATTCCAGCCATCCCATGGCCTTTATTATCTCTACGGGATAAGCCCTCATTTGTATTTACCTTCCTCTCTTATCCTGCATTGTCTTTCACAACTTGAATTATCCCTGCAGAATAAAGTTTCTTTGTGTTTGCTTTTCTTTCTTATCCCGCAGCACCTAAGAGCATCTTTTTCATCATTGCAGGACAAGCTTCCGCTATTTTGACCTCATCGGCTTCTATCTCTTCTTATCCTGTAGCGCAATAGTCCTCCTTGTTTTCCTTTGCAAGATAAATCTCTATATATATATTTTTAGGAATCCTTTTATCTCACGTTGCTCATAGCCCTCTATATGTTTGCTGCTTGAGAATGATTTTCTTCATGTATCTACCTCTCTCAAGGTAAGCATATAGACTAATATTTTCTTAGCCCGCAACCTATCTCTCATCCCTGCGGGAATGCGTGGGATAAGAAATCCTCTTGTCTTTGTCTTGCAATTATTATCTCACGACCCCTTTTGAATGGGTGAAACTCCTTGTGGGATAAGGCCTCTTTAGAATCCTTTGTTACTCCTTATCCCGAGGGACCAATCTTTACAAATGAAGAACATGATGGGTCAAACCCTTATACTCATTACCTTTTCCACTCTCTTATCCCACATTACCTCTTTGACGGCTTGGAAACCTTGCGCGATAAAATTTCCATTGTAACTTTGAGTTATTTCTTATCCCGCAACCCCTTTTGAATGGGTGAAACTCCTTGCAGGATAAGGCCTCTTCAAAATCCTTTGTTACTCCTTATCCTATAGGACCAATCCTTGCAAATGAAGAACACAATGGGTAAAACCCTTATTCTCATTACCTTTTCCACTATCTCTTATCCCCCATTACCACTTTGACGGCTTGGAAACCTTGCAGGATAACATTTCCATTGTAACTTTGAGTTATTTCTTATCCCGCAACATCATATCGGTGTTCCTAAGACACTACAAGATAAGCCTTTCTTTAGCACTCCTCTTCTTGTCTATGTTGGCTTGCAATTCTTATCTCGCGACCCCTTTTGAATGGGTGAAACTCCTTGCAGGATAAGCCCTCTTCAGAATCCTTAGTTACTCCTTATCCCGCGGGACCAATCTTTGAGTTATTTCTTATCCCGCAACCTCATCTCAGTGTTCCTAAGACATCGCGAGATAAGCCTTTCTTCAACACTCCTCATCTTCCCTTATCTTGCATGGTCACAGTGCATACTAAAAACTACTGCAAGATAATCTTTTCTTCCTATCGCTCCTGTGAATGCTCCTTGTCCCACACGATCCTTTTGCTATTATGAAGCATTTGTGGGATAATATTTTTTTATATTTTCTTTAGACTTCTTATCCCATGGAGCTCTACCATTACCTCCAATGTGCCACGAGATAACACTTCCTCTTTGAGTAGTGTTATTCCTTTATCCCGTGGGGCTGAGACATTCTGCTAAAATGCTCACGGGATAAACTTTCTTCATATTTCCCTTTGACATGCTTATCTCGCACAACATTTACACTAAGGAAGACACTTAAGTGAATCTTTTGAGCACGTGGAGACCTTTTATGGGTGAAGTGATCGTGCGTGGAGACCTTCCTAGGGGATTTTAGAACTTTATGTCACAAAGATTTTTGCAACACTTAGGGATATAATAAAAAATTAAAAGAAATGGCTTCAAGCGATGATTCCTAAAGTGTGGGACCAATAATCCAATGATAAAAGGGCCTCCTGATCATGACTTAAAACAAGGTCACCGAAAAACGCAAGTCAACTGCAAAATATAACATAGCACGGGGAGAACAAAAGGTAAATACAACAGGACAAAAAACCTTTTAAAACCTAAAACCTAGGGATTGAGAATAACAGGCAAGAAACAATAAAAACTATTTTTTATCACTTCTAACAATATAGATCTTATATTTTCCATTTGTTTTACTTGTTATGTAATATATTGTATGTTTTTGTTAAATCTCGTTAATACATTTGTGTGTTGAATGACTTGTAGATGGTTGGCATCTAAAGAAATCCATAAAGAAGATATAAATTATTGGAAGAGAAAAATTCCTCATCTAATATGTGAAATGCAAAAGTGTCTACCTTTGAAATTTTTCAATGCACAGGAACACTACCTCATACACCAAGTTGAGGAGATTGAATTGTGTGGACCTGTACACACAAGGTCAATGTGGATGGTTGAGAGGCACTTGAAATTTTTGAAGGCTTTGGTTAGACAAAGAGCACATCCTGAGGGTTCTATGGTGGAGGGATATATGGTATACCAAACCATGGTGTACATTACTGAATATCTTCCTAAGTTTGCAGCAAAGTTCCATGTAGATCATATTTTGGATCCCAACTCCATTAACAAATTCAAAGGGGAGTACCTGATGGGGAAAGGTAGATTGAGGAAAATGAGAGGTAATTATAAGCAGGTCATGGAGATTAATTAGAATACATTTTACATTTAGTTTTTATGTATATTGTACTTATTTAATTATTAATATTTAATATACATCAATTATAAATTAAGGTTGTATACCATGGTAATTAACTAATTATACATCGTTTGTGAATTTCAATTTTTTTATATAGTTGGTTGAGAGTGGGATGCACTACATTTGTACGTCGCAAATAATCTTGATTGGATGACGTTATAGATTGAATAATGTCAACAATCTAGTCGCACAATAACATGGGAAGGTGTGGCTTCATTGGTTAAAGAAGCTCATTGTAATAGAGATTTCAATGTTACACCAAGGGAAATTGATTTAGCATATGGTTTAAGAGATAAACACGTACATATAAATATATTAATCACCCATATTATTTTATTATTTTTAATTATATTATTGATGTATATATATGTTGAGTTTTTTTCCTTTGCATACATTCGGCCAAGAATAAATATGTTTATCATCTGACGATGCAATAAGTTTTACATGTTTGACATATTGCAGGTGAAACACCACAAGGCTATGTGGTGCAACGGTCGTAAATTTTGAATCAAAAAGTTGGATGACATGAAGAAAAATTGTGATTCTGGGATAACTGCAGTCTTTCATGTGACTAATGTTTCATCCAGAAGTGACATACATCCAGAAGTCTCAAAAAATCGATACTATGGGATTTTGGATGATATACTTGAGTGTGACTTTAAGTCCTTCAAAATAGTTATGTTTGTCATCCAATGGTATAGGCTACGATTGAATGAAAATGATCCCGAGAGAACTATTATTGAACATGATAATGGATTTACCATGGTTAATATAAGGTCATTCAAACGAGCTGTAAATGAGCCCTATATTCTTCCAAGCCAATGTGAGCAAGTATTTTACTCAGAGGTTATAAGTAAACCAAGTTGGTCATTTGTTTTTAGACATGATCCAAGAGGAAGGTCGATAAAGTATAATGTGGTGGAAGAAGAAGATACCGCAAAACTAGAAGATGATGTAGATGATGATCAGGATCAACAGTTAGTTGATGACATGCCTGAGGAAGATGTTAAAGAAGAGGAACTAGATCATGATGGTGTAGGAGTTAATGTTCATGAAGATGATATCCGTGTGGATGATGACATTATCAAAACTAATATCAATGACAATGATGATGATATGACCAATCCTAACAATGTCAAATCTGGATCGAATGATACAAACAAAGAGTTGTATGAAGAAGAAGACCAATGACATTGAAATGTATGAGTTATGTGACTATATTATCTATTCGATATTTATTTCTTGATAGAAATATATTTGACTTATATGGTTACATAATTAATTCATGATGTTTTTAATTTTTATGCCATATGCATCCTGATAATACAACCATATAGCAACATATATAATTTCTTCACATAGACATTTAAAGCAACAATGATCAATTATAGATAATAACAACAAAGAACTGGTTTTGCTAAACTAAACATAGGTTGACAAGATGAAGATAACTGACCCACTATGGCATGAAATTGATCTAGATTAATATCACTAGGGACTTATGATTCCATTAAGGTGTGATCCAATATGTCCCTATGGATAGATGAATATAAAAGAAGCTCCAAGATAGATAACTATGCTAGAGTCTTATCAGGCATGCTTTACATAGGATCTGGGGCATAATAGAGATGAGATGTGGGACTCTATGCTAGATGAAAGAAAACTTTTGTAGCTTCAAGCTTTCACCCTTTTAAATACAAAAGCTTGGTGATGACTAACATGCCAGGGGTACTACGCATCATTATGAAATTTCAGGGTTACAAAAATTTCATGATCCTTTTTTTAATGATAGACATGGTTACGTTAGGGTTTAGGTTAAAATTAGAATTGTATTGATTAGGTATATTTGATGGATAAAAAAATGACATATTTGCTAAACTAAATATAGGTTGATAAGATGAGGATAGCTGACCCAGTATGGCTTGAAATTGATCTAGATTAATATCACTAGGGACTTATGATTCTATTAAGGCATGATCCAATATGTCCCTATGGATAGATGAATATAAAAGAAGCTCCAAGATAGATAACTATGCTAGATTCTTCCTAAGATGCTCTAGGATGTCATATTGGGCAACTTTTTGGGAAGAAGAATCCCTCTCCACAGTAACCTAATTGTGGCTAGTGTTGGCAACACAATTAGAAATTTTAATAGTAATGGCATAAATTTATGGATAGGTTTCCTCGATGTGACCCACTAATATTGATTCATATAAGATAGACAAATTACTAGTTTTGACCTTGGTTGCACAAATATTTTGAGATGATCCTTTATTTGACATAGAGTTCTATTTCTATCGTTCTTGAGAAAAAGATCATAATAGGTAGCCATGAATTGTTCATCAGGAGATGAGATACATGGCCATCCCCCAAACACTCATTGTGTTTGATTAGATATGGCTAGAATTATTATGTTTCGTGCATTTGTACATAGAATGACCTTTTACATGATAGTGCTAAAAGTACTAAATTTCTTTGTATCATGCAAGTTTGGGTGCATTGTCATTGAAAACTATGGTATGTGGGAATTTAATAAAGTTAGCTTCAACTTATTTTTGAAATACTACTTTGATATCCCTAAACCCTAACGATAATCATAAAAAACCAAATCCTAATCCTAATACTAATCTTAACCTTAATCCTAACCTTGACCCTAACCCTAGCCCTAACCAAATCTAAATCTTCACCCTACTCCAAATTATAATTCCGATCCCAACCCTTTTTGTAATTCCAACCCTACCCTTAATGCTAACCAAAACCCTATTCATAAACTCAAAACCTGTTATAATTATAATCCAAACCCTAACACTAACCATAATTCTACCCCTAACCCTAACATAATTCTGACCATCACATTAAACCCTAACCATAACTATAAAGCAAATCTTAACACTATTTTCTACTTATAGTTTAATAAAACACTATTTTTAGAAGGCTTGAGATTAGAAAGATAGGTGTTACTTTTAGATACTTTACATGAGTTTCCTAGGGCCATCCATTTGTTATAAATTACCTATAGCATTAAAATGTCCCACTTGTGAAGCATGCATTGAAGATCATAATTCATATATGGAGAGAACTTCTGGTTTAAACTATCCATTTTAAAATAGACCCAAAATCATGAATTATTAAAAGCCTTCATGGCGTAAGAAAAGACTCAATCATATCATCATATCCTTATCTACCAGCTAGATACTTTGCACCATCCACTCTTATTGACTTGGCATATATTTACATATTTATATCTATCTCATATTTAAGTTGTAAAGAAGTTTATTCATGCAAACTAAAGAGATTACTTAGAGGAAATGTTGCATGATATTAGATGTTAGATCAAACTCTTTAATCAAAAGCCAAGTAAAATGGACAAATAATATTACAACACATTAATTTGGTGAAATGTGCATATTATTCTATAATGTCAAACCAATTTCTAATGTAGCATTATTATTAGATTATTATTTTTAGGCCTTGATATCTTCTAGGAGGTGTTCAAATAAAGTGTTTTGTAGACATTTTCTGCTTCAAGTTTACATAATAATTAAAATGAAGGAAAATAATTGGACCCAAATTTTATTTTAAATTTGAAATATAAAATTTTCTTTTGAAAGTCTAGAAATGAACTTATCATCTATTTGGCTTGTTATTTGAATCTCGTGCACGTAGGAGCAGAGAGTTGGGGCTACGATACATAAGACATAATCCAATTCTATAAGCAATTGCAGTAGAACCCCCATTGGCAAAATGACTGCAAGGATCAATTCATATACCAAGCCACCCACAAAGCATCCAACCAGTCAAAAATTGAAAAATGGAGGGAGAAAGAGGAGGAACAAGTGCAAGTGCCAACAAATTCATTGTAAGTGTATGCTATATTTTTCTTAAATCCCATTAATCTTCAAATCCACTATAAATTCCTTCCAATTTACTAAACATGGTTGAAATGGTAGTGTGTTTTTTTACATTGAGTGGGTAAGGCTTATTGGGGCAGAAAATTGTGTTTTTTGCAAAACTTATGACAAGCGTTGTGCCTTATGAACCATTCATTATAGATCCTTTTAGCTCTTCAATTAAATAACATGATTCGAATAACTTGATCTCATGTTAAATAACTTGATCTTGTGGCAAACCTAAAACAAGGAGAATGTATGCAATCAACCTTAATCAAGGAGACTCTATGATTTGTAACTATCTTTGTATACTGATCTCCTATTTGGGAGCATACTGGTTGGATGTGGTGATGGAGCTCACATTACTTTGTATATGTTGTTATCAATTATACTCAATAAAAAAAAGTGCATATTATTCTAGAATGTCAAATCAATTTCTTTTTTTTTTGGTCGGTAATAATATGTATTTTATTAAATATAAAAAGTAGTTACATCATGATGATGATTGTTTGTTCTCCTATCCAAAAAATTGTCATTCTTCAAAATTGGCAATATACAGCTAATACAAAATCTTTACACAAAAAACTCTTTTTTGCTACAACCTACCCCCAGATTTACTATCAGACGTTATCCATAATTACATAGCAAAAATTTAGCCAAAAAACATAAAAAACCACACCCTACCCCGTTTGTCACCGTCCCTACAACATTTTAGAAGCTCCCAACCTCAACACCACCCCCACTCTCAGCCTCCTTGGTCAAAGAGTTCTTCTGGATCCCTTTGCCTCCTCCCTAGCTATTGCAATGATTGCATCTAGTCCTTTGATATGAATTAACAACTTCATTGCCTCCAATCCATTCTTTGCCTCCACCTTGCGATGGTAGGCACTCATATCCGACGCCAATCAAAGGAAGGGTATGATTTTTTATTTCACCCCTTCATCTTCATTTTCTTCTCCCTCACCTATATCAAACCCCTCACCTAATACTCCCCGTTCCAAGCAAGTTTCTAACCATTCACGAAATTATGTTGGAACAAGAAATTCTACCACCCTATGAACTGTTGTAATGCTTTCCTCCACTTCCAATCCCCAAGCCAGAATGAGTGAATATATATCCATTCGGGTACGATATATGTGTTTCATTTTTATAAACACCTTCCCCAATATCAGAAAAATACGACATGGGAGATAATCATCCCAGAAGTTAAAAAGACCTTTGAGTCGTCTGAATGTCAGCTCACCCTGAAAAGCTCAAATTTGCTTCTTCGTCTTCAATTTGAAATTTGCCTCCATCTTTCTCAGGCAGAGATATCACCTTCAGCTCAACGTTCACCAAATCCCCTTCACTTCTCTGAGGTCTTACTTCTAACTTCCTTCATACACTAAATGCAAGATGAAATTTGAGGTTACTGGCATTTAAACCCACTACACCTTTCAAAACTAGTGTCATCAATAATATCTTTCCCAATTAATGTATGTGATCGCCTTGTCACTCCCCGGTCATCTTTTTGACTCTATGGGAGTACCAAAGAGTAGGTCCTGCATTTGTGATCTAAAAAACTCATAATAACCGCCACCCTAAAATCTTATCTAATTAGATCTTCAAATCTGACTTCATCTGCTTTTTCAAATGTGAGTGCCCATTTAGATAAAATATCTGCCTCTACATTCCTTGTTCACCTAATGTGACTTATGCCCCCCCCCCAGAAGATTCTCTTGTCACAAGTTAGCATAAGATGACACACGTCTTAGCTTTATCAATGCTTTTTGAAATCAAATCAAAGTCCATGAAAAATAGCCAGCCAAGTTGAAGGGTGTAGAAAACTAAGTCCATCTTTCGAG
Source organism: Cryptomeria japonica (assembly GCF_030272615.1). Taxonomy (NCBI): domain Eukaryota; kingdom Viridiplantae; phylum Streptophyta; class Pinopsida; order Cupressales; family Cupressaceae; genus Cryptomeria; species Cryptomeria japonica. The sequence goes on from NC_081406.1 coordinate 637,197,067, forward strand.
AAACCTCTACTAATTCCATGATTTCTTGTAGATGCACTTTGTCACCTTATAGCTATGCTCACCCACGCCTTGATGGACCATGAAAAAAAATCAGGGAATTTTCAATTACTATCTCTCTCATTCGATGGAGTGCAGGTACCACCAAATAGGTATTTGTTAGATCTGTCTTCCTCGAGCGAGGGAAATTCAAGAAGAGAAGAGGAAAGTGAGACATGTAATAGGTCTAAAAGAGGGAGATCAACTAGAGGTGAAAAGATTAGAAGAAAATTTCGTAAACTCATGGAATTTTTTCTTACTGAGGGGGGGTCATGTTCTTATGGTGATGAGAGCATAGGTGACGTCAAGGTGCCCTTGAGGTAGAAACATCTAAGGAAACAATGGGTACCCAAGGAACTTCCTCCAATAAACACTAATTTTTGTGTCAATGAGAGGATATATCGCATAGCACCATCGTCATTACATGGTTTGGGCCTATTTTGCATGGACGACATAAAGGTCTGTTATGAAAAATTTACTGAATTGATGGAGTATGTCAGAACCTGTTATAGTTACAAAGATTGGATGCAGTTGGTTCAATATACATGAAGTATGTGTAGGTATGCACTGTCAACAAATTATATACAGCTAAAAGATAAGAATCAAAATAAAGGAGTGGCTATGTGCATTGACGTAAGGCCAAAAACATCAGGTAATATTGCAGGGTTTATAAACAATACACGACTTGGGTCAACAAATAAGCAACCCAATTGCATATTTGAGGCACGAGAGGGAAACCGTGTATTCGTATGTGCAATAAAATCAATAATTGCAGGTGAAGAGTTGTTAATAGATTACAATTTGAATCGCATAGATACAAAAACAATTACTATGGAGGTGGTACATACTATATACCATTTTACCCAACCTCCAATTAATGACTCCAATATACCATTTTATTATTATGTTTTTTTTTTCATAAGTCTATTGGTCTCATTTCGCTAATGTTTTTTTTTATATTTAATTTTTGTTATAGCGGGACATTGATCCTATGGGGAAGGCTCCGTCCCAAAGCACATATCGTGATGCATCTTCATAAACTTCTAACCGATAGGTTTACCTCATTGTTTCATGTTACTGTCTCCAATTAGGACTGTCAATTCCTTACTTTCATTACCTAGTCACATTCTAATTTTGATCACAATGTTTCATAAAGAAAACACAGTTGGGACTGAATCTTATTGTCTTCGAGCCTTCAAGGCTTTCATACTACAACTCAATCCACACTCAATGATAAGCAATAAATCTTCATTACATCAGTCTTTCAAATCTGATCATGAAGGAGCCAATTAATCACAGTATAAAGGACTGCAAAGCTCTTTATTTAAAATAAACCCTTAATGAGATGAACTGTCATATATCCAGTAAAACATATTATCACTTCCTTAGCATGAGTGGTTATTGCATTCAATAGTAAAATGCCAAAAACTTACCGATTCACGTTAATCACCTTCCCATTAATATAATAGTGTTACTAGGGCCTCCCATAAACTATGTTAAAACAAAGAGTTTTAACAGTCTTTAGAAAAAACTACTATATCTCTTTAAATACTCGATGAAAATTCATAAGAAAGGATTCATTGGAAAGATATTTCATTATACCATCATTATAAAATACTTGCAAATACAAAATATAACATTTATGAGCCTTCTTGGCTCTGTGACAGTCACAGACCCTTTAAACCTTTATGGCAGTTGAGGGTTTGATGGGTAAACTTTGTCAAATGCCCTCCAAACTGCTCCTCCACTCTTGAGCTCAACCATACATGGTTTTATAAACCATTAAAAACTGACTTCCAGTCCTTCTAACTGCTCCAACCAAATCATGAGTGATGGATGACATTTTACATTTCTTTTGCACTTTTTGGCAATGTTGCAACTTTGCAACTTTTGTATTTTTGACACAACTTTGCCAACTTTGACCATATCCTTCTTGGATGTTTCAAACATGACAAAAATGGACTCAATATAATCAATTACAACATTTTTAATCCTTTTATGAACATTTTGACCTTAGTTGACTCTATCAAGACCTATTAGGTCTCTTGGTACAAAATGGCTTTTCAAGCCTTACAATTGAGTTATTTTTATATCAATGGACTTTATGACCTTACAAATCATGTATGAAAATTACAAATAAGCAAAAAAAATGTACTTTCACCTCATAAGATATCTTTATGCCTGGGTGCCTCTGCACCATTTTATTATTATTTTTTTCATAATTTTATTGGGTTAATTTCAATCATGTTTTTAATATTCTTGTCGCAGTCGGATGATCGAGGAAAGACACCAATAGTAGAGGAGAGCATCCATAGGGAGGTGCAGTCACTATTATGTGATGATGACATCACATATTCGGCAAACCCTCTGGATATGGTAAGGAAGACCCAAAAAAATGCAATGAAGAAATAATTCAGTTATTATTCATAGTTCCTCAAATAGATGCGATAAGAGAAAGGGTTAAAATATTGATTGAGAGAGCATGAAACTTGCAAGTAAGTTGTCATGAGATCTTTAATTATAACATAAGTTCATTCATGGTTTTATATTTTGTACTCTTTTATGTAATGAACTATAATATGTGTTGTTTTTACAAGATTTTTTTTGTCCCCATGATGCTGGTAGACATGATCAAGGTACTGTAGGTGCTGCCCGGGGAGTAAGGGTTGGTACAAGTGTCGATCCTAATCTTCCTATGCATACATCACATCATTTTACCCCATCATCCGCACCTATATTGTCGATTAAAACGTCAGCAACACATGGCATGCATACATCAGGTAGTGCACCCTCTGGTAGCGAACACATGCCAGAACATGCATCGGGACATATACATGTGGATGCAGAAGCCACTAGTACTAGTGATGTTTTAGAAGCATTTCCTAGATCTTCCTGTATTACTCGTACGAGAACATTTCTGGTCACATTTGTGGTGACCGAAGATTTCATTCCCATAAAGATAGAGAAGGTCCCAGGTACTTTAAATGTTTTAATTATTATTATATATAATCCAATTGAAATTTACTTATTGATCACTCTTTTTAGACTAATGATCCCATGATCTTTTTGCAGGAAATCATGTTTTTAATAAACATCTAAATGATATTACATCAGAGCTCTTTGGGCCCACCATACATACATGGTGGAATGCCCAAAATGAAGATTCAAAAGATGAGCTCATTAACCGTTTAGTTGTGTTGTTCTATAATAACACATTCAACCGAACCAATGTCCTTAAGAAATTTGGTACGTATCTAAAGTATGTGAGGGACCAATGTAGGTCACATTTAGAGAAGAACAAAAAGTACGAGCATCCCTCTATGATTCTGGAGAGGGAGTGGAAAGACTTAGTGTTGGATGGAAAGGAAAAGGCTGAAAAGAAAAAAGGAAAGACACCATTGGGCCAAGGAAGGTATGTGATACTATCAACAATGTAATTATATATTGATTACTCTTTCTTTTTACACAATATAACGTATTTTAAAATTTTCATAGGTTGTTTGACACATCGAAGGCAACAAAATAAAGAGTAGAAAAACATGGGCAACACAAACTTGGCTCTGGTGGTTATATGAAATTAGTCACACAAATTGTAAGTATCAATAAATGAAATATTGCATCCAAACAATAAATTGAAAATAATTTTGGTTTTATCACACCATAGAAGCAAAATTCACAATCTTATGCAAAAATGCAGGGCTTTGAATTCAAGAGAGTGCCCACAGAAGAGGACATGAAGATTTCCTTCCAGCAAGGCTATCGAGTCGTGGTTGAACGCCTAAGACTCTTGATTGGGCAAATACAAGCTTCCACTGCATCTAACACACAGGTAAATAAACTCAATAAAGTTTATTTAAAAATGAATACTTGTGTAATCTATTCAATATTAAATTCCACCATAAAATAATTATGTGCCTATTTGTTTTAAACAAGCAAGCAATGATAATACTGCACATGACATTGGAATGCAGTCTGGTGAGGGTAGAGCACAACCTGCAGATGAAGGTCATGGTCGTGTGCATCCTAGTATTGGATGTATTCATGTGCTATACATAACGCATTATGGATTAATACGATTAAACATATTTAATTGCATTTGGTGTACTAATTAATGTAACCTTTCATGTTTAAACTTTAGAGCATGTAGAGCATGATCAGGCTAGACAAGATCAGGAACACGATGTGGATCCATCATGTAAAGAGGATCACTCTAATGTTCTTTTAAACATATTTAATTGAAATTGGTGTATTAATTAATGTAACCTTTTGTGTTTCAACTCCAGAGGATTTAGAGGGTGTTCAGCATGTTGAGCATGAGGCTATAAGACAAGATCAGGAACATGATGTGGCCCCATTAGGTAAAGAGAACCACTCTAATGTTCTTTTAATTAATGAAATACTTGTAACAATAATAATAAAATATATTAATTTAACATTTCTTTGTTATTGCAGCAGACCCCCCCTTGTAGCGGCCTCCATGTCTTGAGTACACGACTAGGCATACATTAAGATCACGGGCAGAGGGCAGAACAACTGAAGGGGGGACATATGATTTAGAAAATGGATTAATACAATTAAACTTCTTCTTTATTTAGTTGCAAAAAAAAAGTGATTGGAATCATATTATGACAACCATATTTTTGATAATATATAAAAAAATGAAACAATGAATGTTATATGTTAATGAATGAATGTGAATATGTTAATGAATGGATGTTATATGCTATTAATGGATGAATTAATTAGTGTTATATGTTATTAATGAATGTTAATGGATGAATGAATGTTATATGTTATATGTTAGATGGATGAATTAAATGAACATTAATGAATGTTATATGTTATTAATGCATGAATGAATGATTAATGTTATGTGACCAGGTATGGGGAATTGACAGTGATGTGAGGGTGGGGGGAGGGGCCAAATGAGCTTCCACCTTCACACAGTTGGCCATGTTAAGTAGAGAATATTAAACTATTCTCGAAACAAAGAGAAGCTCAATAAGGTAATGCACTTTTCAATATTTCATTATGCTACATTTTTAAGCTTATGTGATTTTCATTAGTTCTCTTAGCTTCAATATGTTACCCTTTGTACTTATTTTACTTTTTAACACATCTCATATGTTACCTTGGATGACAACTTTTGTAGGGGATTCCAGTTGGCACAATATTTCCAATTGAGATATTATTCCATATGGAGGGGCTAAGGGTGGCGTTGGTTGTTCCCCGAGGAATTTAAGCCTTAGTGAGTTAGAGCGAATTACTTGTGTCTTTACTTAGAAGATACATGACTTGATTGGTGTCCAAACAAATGTTCTAGCTCCTGATATGGGTACTAATCCACAAGTATTTTCATGGTTTTATGCCCCTTTTTTTAATGGAATATAACCTAATCTATTCTATCTAATTACTCTTGTGTAACTTAATGAAGTGGTCTTAAGTGTAAATGTATTATTAATATACTCATAAAGTTTATGTGACACAAACAATGACCTGGATATTACAAGATGAATACTCAAAATTATATGGCTACTCACCTGCAATTGTAACGGGAAAACCTATTGTGAGTATAATGAACTCAGCTTGAAGCACCAATTAGGATTTATATAATTTCTTGATTTTCACAAGACTTTTTTATTTGGGTAGGATTTAGGCAAATCCCTTGGCAGAGATGTTGCAACTGGTAGAGGTGTTATGTTTGCAATAGAGGCTTTGTTGGCAGAGTACGAGATGAGTATATCATATCAATGTTTTGTTGTCCAGGTAAGGATATTTTTCTTCACCCCATGGCTTTGTTTAGTCAAGATCCTTGCCCCTTTGTGTGACTAACTAGGGTATGGGTCAAAATTTTTAACAATAAGAGGTATGGGTCAGATTTAATAATTATTTTTATTCGAGTCTTTGGTACACAATTAATTTGACTTTATTTTTTCTTGGTTTACAACAAAGGCTTATTTTTCATATTTTCTATGTTCCTTTTGGGAACTTTTTTTCCATATTATAATATAGTGTGTCACATTATGACCTATTTGTGGTTTTTGAAGATTCGTAAAAAGGATCTTGAGTCAAGAAGTTTGTAGCCTAGTGTAAAGGCCAACCTGCTTGCCAAACTAAGGGAATACAAATCTGACCTAAACAACTTTAAAAGAGATGTGAAGAAGGCTTCCTTAGTTGATTCGCAAAGTGCAAGAGATGAGTTGCTTGAATCTGGAATGAGTGATGCATTAATAGTATTGTTTCTAGCCAAAAAAAAATTGTCAGATCTTTCTTTTTTACCATAAGATAGGTGTGAATTCCCTCTGTTTGAACTTTTCTATTTTCATTGTCTTCAAACATAGGATTCTTTCTTAGAAAAAGGTATATTTTTGTGGGATTGTAAAATTATCTTCAAACCTATGTAAATTTCTGATGTATAAGTACCATCTTCTTCGATAATCAATATCACCCATCTATCAATTGCCAAGTCTACAATTTTGCTTTTAAATGTGAATTTTATATGAATCCACTAGGTGGATGATATTTAATGCTTTTGTTGGGTATTAACTATTAACTATTAAGGTTGTCACATTACTTCTTCCTGCTTGTATATGATTTTTCAATTTTAAGGAATACAAGTAGAAAGTATTTGTACATATGGAGAAATGTTCCATTTCAATTTTTTAATTGTTATATTACTATGTTGATCTGTTATGATTCAGGCATTAGCAGATCAAAGGGGGAGATTATTGATGTCAACTGAGAGGCTTAACCAATCTATTGATCGGATCAAAGAGAGTAAGAGAGCCATACTAGAAACAAAAGAACTTGGGGTTTCCATCCTTTAGGACTTGCACCAACAGTAACAAACACTTTTGCGCACACATGATACTATATAAATTTCCCTTGTAAATTGTTCTAATATCATTTTTGTCACATGAAATCTTTAATTTTTGTGTCCCAAATTACATATCTTTTAGTTCCATTCATAGTTTACTCAACCAAAGAAAATTCTAGCATTTTTCTCCTCAGAAAATTAGGTGTACATGTGGCTTACAATTAATAATTATAAAGAACAACGCGATTTTAAATCTGATAGTCAAATATATAACATGTTTTTGTATATATCTGGCACTTCTACTGTAGAATTTGAGTTTCAAAGAAAAGTCTTACAAAATTGTCTTGTGCATTTGAAATACAAGCACATGACAAAATTAGCAAGCAAACAAATCTATTCAAGAACTACAATTGCATGATGATTTAGTTTGACAATGTTGTCGTAATAAACATTCCTTGTCGTAATAAACATTCCTTATGCCTTTAGAGAAAGTAATGAAACCATTCAACACTCCCACAAGATCCATCCTCAAGTTGTTAATCTCAAGATGGCCATCACTCATCCCTTACCAGACAATGGCTCAATGAACCACTCCCTTTTGGAGCCAATCTTTGGTGGTCTGGACGCACCTAGGGCTTCTAGTTAAGTCTACGATCGGAATAGCTGTACCGATGCCATATTACACACTTGCTTTTAAAATAAGTTATACTGTCAAATCATGGGTGATTCATTATCCTGATCTTATTAGTTATACTGATAGGGACTATGTCTTCATTTTCTTTCATCGTCATAGGTTTCCCCGATGTCAATTTCTCAGTTAAGAATTCATGATCGGAATAACTATTCCGATATCATTCTATTTGTTCTCCATTGGTACAACTTCAACTGTTAGATTGGTGCTAATGTGTTATCCTGACTTCATTAGTTATTCTGATGAGCCTACTCAATGCTTATTGATAAATTTCCTCTTATTTTCTTTTATCGGGATAACTCGCATCATCTGGATAGCCTTCTATTCCTATCCCGATCTTGTATATGATTTCGATAAAAACATGTATCAGCATAACATATTTTGAAATACACATGTTGTAATAGTTTACTCTATCTAAACGAATAATTTATTTTTTTGAAATCTACAAGTTTCGTGGCAATTTCAACAAACCCCATCCGACGAAAAATAAAAACGTCTGATGTAGTTGTTGTACAAGCGACGATTATTTCGTCATAATGTCAATGAAATGTTTGGTCCACATCATCGAAATATCGATGAACATTTGGTGTTTTTTCGTCGTAAAGTCAACAAAATGTTTGGTCAATATCGTCAGAATATTGACGCTTTTAAAGAGACATTGCACATTGTTTTGTGATTATTTTCATCGCAAGTTGGGCGAACTTTTCATCAATTTACCGACAAAAAACCACCTCCAATATCCGTCGCACTGTCCAATGATAATTCTTCAGAGGTTCGACGTATTTATGTTCGTTGAAAAAGCAACAAAAATCTTTTGTGCATTTCGTCGGCAATTTGACAAAAGTTTGTCGATATATCAACAAACATTCGTCGGAATTTGGATTCAAATACGTTGGTGCCTCTATAGGTGTGATAAACCTTTTGCTTAATACACTTTTACAAAACATAGATCGAATGTAGAACCAACTAGTTGATTTAACTCATACTTATTCGCAACCTTTAATCTATTTGTACTATAGGCACAATCCATTAGACTTGCACATCCTTAACACACTTTTTCCACAAGGGTTTGAAGAAACTAGATTCAAAGAGTATAATGGAAAGAGAAGACCCCCAATCTCATGCATTTTCATTATGCAATGATTTGAATTTTTAGGATGCACTACTAGCAAAATTATTCTTGTGGTCATTGAAAGATATCTTGTTGGAATGGTTTTGCTCTTTTTCATAACTCTATTTATACATTTGAACAGTTAATTAATTAGTTCCTTTAGCATTTTCAAGCTAACATTGGTCAACAAGTCACCTTCATTGACCTTGTTTGTTGTAAACATGAACCTAAAAAAAAGGTAATTGGTTTTATCTTTCAATATCGGTCACCCCTCTCACATATTCCCTATGTGACAGTGTTGTTGAAACCCTTCATCTAGCACTTAGAGATAAAATCTTGTTAATCAAAATATATTCTTTTCGCTCATTTGTGCACCGACTTATGTAATCTCCGACAATCTGTGACTCGGTATGGGGGCTCTTCCTCATCAGCTCAATTTGATAATTTTGGTATTATATCTTTTTTAGTAATTATAAGGAAAACAATCCTTTTAATTAGCAAGCTAGCATAATCACTATACCTAAGAATTTTGAGGTCTCAATAGTAGCACCCTAGAGAGAATACTATTTTCTAAACTATCTTATTTTTTCTATAGCACTATGTAGAGGCTCTTGAAAGACAATTTGATCACTCTTCCTAAGATAAGGCATCTTCCTTCTATTAAGTCTTATCTAATTTGGTATGGCGATATAATTTTCTCTCAATATCATTGAATTCTAGGATATGACACTAAGAGATGCATGCATCTTCACAACATTATGTAAGAACACGTTGATAAAGGCATTATCAGAATAAGTGAAAAGAAACAAAATGCAAAAAAAATTGTTGAAAAATCAAACCAATAGCTACAATTCTACACCAATCCATTTCCTTCTCATTCCACCAACTTCGCAACAATTGAAACTTCAACATCTATACAATACATAAACATGGTTGATGTTGACTCTACATCGTTTAGAACATGTGAATTTAACTTTCATAACATTTCATTCACTTTTAACAATATATTGTATGATGGATAGTATGGACCATTATCTATCCTTGATTCTAAACTACCCCTACCCCGAAACCATATGTTCAACTAGAAGACCCATAAATTGTGTTCTTATTGATCCTTCAAGCAGGGTTAATTTTATTACAATAAAATATTTTTATCAACGAATTCCAAAAACAAAAAAATGACTTATTACCATCCATACACATGATTGTCTCCATTTATCTTCTATGGATTTTATTACTTTGTTGACCTAGGTAGGACTTGTGTTAATAGAAACCATACTTGTGGTCATCCCTATGTCTAACCTATTAAGGATTAAACTAGGCATTACATGGCTAGTTTCTATGAATTTGGTTGGATTAGTGGTGCACAAATGTTAAAATTTTCTCACAACAACATTGTTCACACTATCTAGGACACAAGACATAATCCATTAGTTTCTCATGGAAGTTTTTTAGAACATTTTTGGCCTACTCTAGTAGGACCTTGTAGTCTCATGATGACTACTTGTTCAAAAGATATTCTAAATTTAAAACATGTTTCTCAACGTCCTCTTCTGATATTCCATCTTCATCTCCTTTTGTGATTACATCATGTTTGCAGGGTAAAGACAAAATCAGAACAATCAACACAAATCTTACTATAATCCACCACAAGGAGGTTGCATAGCTCCTACTGAAGAGGCATCATCTACACTAGTAGTAGTATGTAAGGAAGGCATCCCTTTAGATATAGATTTGTATAGGCAAATATATAATGTGACAAAGTCAGAAGAATAGGAAGAATGATATGCACAATGGCAAATATATAAAATGTAGAGTAGAAGATAGGAGAAGTATATGATAAATATATAAGCAAATATAAGGATATAGCAAAAGGGAAAATCCCTACATGCATGACATGAGTGATCAATTATTATTTATATAGAGGAAGTTCTATCTAAGATATGTTATATTTTATGAAAACTTTGTCTTTTGTATTCTATTAAATGAATTAATATACAACTCAGATCAACTTCTTACTCATTTTTTTATGATTGAGTCTGGGGTATAAATACAACATATGTTAATTACTTGGGGTTTAGAAATCTAGTTCCCCTTCCTCCATTTTCTTGCTAACACATTCCCACATGTCACTCAATCCTTATAGCATGTCTCTATCTCTATGCCTTCCTCTTCGAGAGCTAGAGATAAGCACACTCCTTTGGGTACACCAATCCTTCCCCTAAAGATTTCACAACCTCTAATGTTGGTTTTGTTCCTCCTTCTATTGTTACAATAGAAAGGGGAAAATCACTTTTCCTATCCAAGTCTTCTCATGTTTTTTTGCCCTCTGGTCATTCTTGTGGTCCCTCGATCTATTTCATTGGTAAAATGGAAGCAACCTGTCGATGTTGGATCCTCATGTGCATTGTGTATGTCTCATCCTTAAAGGGTACCTGATGTTCCTCCTACTTCTCCAAAGACAAATAGAGGATGGGCACCCACAATGTAGCATAGATTGCATACACCTTATATACCAATGCAACATAGACTGCATACACCTTAGGCATCTCTTACTCCATCTAGAGAGATTTTTCTTCCACCTATTTCAGAGGTGAAGATGACTTTGTCTATGGAAATAGTGTTCTTACGTCATCTCAAACACCTACTTCAAGTCCTCAACCACGAAAACTAATTTGCATGTGAGTGTAATTCTTGTAGATGTGTATTAGCCCACGAACATGTTGTTTTGCATATGTTTAAGAAAAAACATTCTCCACCCATGTGACCACCTCCTAAATTTGTTATGCCTACGTTTTCTATAATATTATTTAACATTGGTTACAATATATGTGGCTCCATATTCGATTCCATCTAGTGATCTTGATGAACCTTACCCAAAGAGATTACAATTGTCCATTGCTCCCTTAATCGGTCCCAAATCTTCCTAGCATTTTTCCTTTCACTAATCCACTAGATATGTCATATATAAAAGTGGTATTTAATTCTTTTATCAAACCTACCATGGTTAATGTCAACATTCATCATCAACAACTTAATAGTGGATTTGAGAAAGGTCCAATCCCATCATTCCTCAAGCAAAAGCCTAATCTCCCTTCTTCACCTCTAATAAATCTTTCTTCATTAGTACTTATAAAAGAAATCCTAGCTTCTTCTATACTCACCACTACTCTTATTCTAGAGTCTAGAAGTGATGCTTCTTTTGTCTCTCATCTTGTTATGCATTCAATCAATTCTCCTCCCTAGGAATATTTATTTGAATCATTAAAGGATATTCCAATATTGTTTATGATCTTCACACAATCATTGATAGTCATCTCGCAAGACATCTAGGACTATATTGTACTTCTAGATTCTAGAGTCTAGTAGTGATGCTCCTCTTATCTCTCATCGTACTACACAATCAATTGACTGTCATCTCTAAGTGTTTGTTTGAATTGTTAGAGGATATTCCAATATTGTCTACAATCTTCATGAGATCATTGGCAATCATCTCGCAAGACATTTAGGATGATGCTATACTTGAAAGTTCTCCTTTGGTTGTTGTTGTAGGTGAGATGCATATAACTGCATTGGCGTTGGTTCCTTGACATTTTTGACCTCCCTTTTCATCTAATCAACGTTGAGAGACTAATGATTTGTTTGAGGATTTTCCTAGAACAATATGCTTCTTATCTTTATGACATAGAAATTTGTTTGATTGTTTTTGTTCCTATGTACTTATATGTATTTGTTTGTGCTTCTTACCCGAAGGACACAAATTACCCTTCTAGCTACATGAATATAAAGAAGATAAAATATTGCCAATGCTTGTGTATGTTGTAAAATGATTTTATTTTTCTTGTGAGGACAATGCAAAGCATTAAGACATTTAGGACCCTTACATGACCCAAAGATTTTGTTTATTTTCATGTGAAACTTCTTTCTTTGTACTTGTTCCACTACATCTAGGAATAGATGTCAATTCATGAACCATGTGTGTGTGATGTTGCAATTTCCATGTTGCATCCCTAGATTTGTATGATGACATTTCATGAATAAATTTATTTTAGGTTTCATGTTGCAACATTATGCTTTATGCTTTGTCCTCTATTAATCTCTCTTTAAAATAATTTTCACTCCTTTAATCATGCAATTATTTTAAGGGGGGTCTATCATAATGCATTATCATGTTTTTATCTAAAAAAAAAAATTATCATCTTTATAGAAATCTGATAGCACGAACCACCTAGCACAAATTAGTTTGCTAGACTATTGGTTTCTCGTATGTCTTGATGTCTCCATGGTTGTCCTACAACGTAGTTTGCAACAATCATAATCTATCAAAATCAATGTATGTTCTAAACATAACACAATTTTTTAGTCATACTTATCAAATCACTTTATCAAACTTTTTATATCATCTTTTGTTTATGTACTTACTTGAATCCTTATTTCATATCATTTTTGTCTAGCATGTGTTTCCAGCTAACATGTTTGTAGTAAAAAGTTTCAATATAACATGCTTGTCGTGTGCAAGATATCTTGGTTGTTTTGCATATCTTATCTCTAGAGCATTATTTATGTGGACTGGAGACTCTACATCCTCTACAATATCCTTGGTAATTTTCAAAGTTATATAATTTTTACTTTAGCGTGTATATTTAGCATAGTGCATATGTTTGCTAAAGTGGGGGCAAAATATAGTGTCAAAAATTGCACGTCTCTGCAATTTCACGTTACATGACACCTCCCCTTTAGCTTGATGAAGAGAATATCCTAATTTTCATATGATGATAGTAGAATATGTCTATACTAGCATAAGTACCCTATTATTGGCTTTTTTAGTCTAATTTTCTTAGACATCTATGTGACACACTAGCGTCTTGCAAAAATCTATAGTTCAAATGATCATTGAAACGTTACATTCCCAAGAATCTGGTAGAGTAACACTCCTTGTTGATAGTCATGACTTGCAAAGATTTCCAAAACCTATTTTAGAAAAAGAAGGCTTTTCCTTGGGAAGGAAGGATAAACCATTCATTCATGCATACTCTCGCTTATGCTTTGCAACTCTTGAAGCTTCCAAAAAAATTCACAAAACATCCTTTTGGCTCTTGCATGTCATTTTCTTCATGGTGGTACTATGGAATGCAATCTCCTTGTAGCTTTGGAATCCGTTTGGGATTATGTAATAACTTCTAAATGGACTTCTCTCAAATTGATTGCCCTTTTCTTGTTGGGGATAATTTTTCAAAAAGCTACTATCCTAAATAGCATTGGTATCATTATATTACTTCAATTAATTTCCTTTATGTGGCATTTCATGTGCTTAGATAAATATTTTCTCACTTCTATTATCACATCTTTTATCAAAATCCAATCTGGTTACCCATGGAGGTAGAAATACCAAAATGAGGGCTTGACTGAGGCAAGCTCTTAAACAACCACTTAAACATTTGTGTTCTTCTTTCTTGTGTGCAAGTCATTTAGAGTTCGAACAATGATAATGTAATGATACATGTCCTTTATCTTGTTACTTCATTTTAATTTAAATCAGTTTGATACATATCTTCTTTTTCTCGTTAAATATTGTGTTTTCTAGTATATGTTTGGCTCATGATAGCTTTTATTTGTGTGGGCATAAAATTTTGCTTTGTTCTACAAATTCCTTCTTGATGACATCATAACATGATATAGTCCACATGTAGCATTGGTGTCCAAGTCACACATGCATCTTTAAACCTTGTACATTTTAATTTTTATATTGCCAAGTTGTAATTTTGTATATAAAAGCAAACATTCTTATCAATTGATTTCAATTGAGAATATGTATTAGAGGTTATTGTAATTAATTTCATTTCCAACTATAAAATTGTATAAAATGACAGATCAATTGTTCGCAAGACATCTTATTCATACTAATGTAATAAGTGATTGACTCAAGGAAAACACTATCTTCTGTAAGAGACATTTTTTCTTGATTATAGCAAGCAATAGAAGATGTAGGTGCAATAGAAGCTATAGGATTGAATGACATTGATGAAGCAAAGAAAGAGTCATAGAGCCAAAAGCACAACCTTCTATACCAAGCAAAGAGACGCAATGGACTCTACGAATTAGAACCTCAACCTCTTCCCAAGTTTCCCCTAAATTAGAGAAGAGGAAAATATAAAATGTTGTATTTTGTAATATGTAATTTATGAATTATGATGATGCTTTTCAAAGGCAAACATCATAAATTCAAAATAGTTGGCAAATTTCTATTGTAACAAGATTCTACATCATGATGCAATTTTACACTCAATTTGTATTCAAATTAATCAAATTTAATAACAAAACACTTATGTGCTCATTTATGGACATTAAATGCATTTTATCATTGAATTTTGCAAAAATAAAAAATATTTCTAAAGAAATTAAAACAATTTTTCAAGATGCTGATTTTTTTGTCAAGTTTTTGCCTAATTTATAACTTTGGGTCTGCCAAGTTTTGTCGAATTAGAGTTTGCCAACCATGTTTATAGATTTAATAAAAACAATTTTGAATACCCTATTTGCTCACTACATAATATTATTCCTATAAGCTTATGTTGATTGCTATATCCATTTCCATGTTCATATTTTTAATAGGAAAATATAAACTAGCATACCTATATTTTTTAAAATTTATGTAATCTATACTTTGAGACATCAATTTTAAAAATATTTAACATTTATAAATACAAAAAAATCACTAAATTCGTTATTAAAATCTACCAATAATTAACTAACTATAAATATGCTACTCTTGTCATTTTTAGAACTATGCTCTAGGTTCATGCCTTAATAATAAAGAAATAATTTGCACCATTTCAAAATTTAAAATGAAGTAAAGGTTGTCGAGAATTCTTTTTTGTTAGTGTAAGTTTTTATTTTCCTAGTTGGGTTTATTTTTTTCCTTTTTCCTAGGTTTTCCCTACACTTTAATTAAGCTTGCTTAGGTTAATAAAGCATGTTTACTTAAGACAAGTGGGTATTGATGTGTTGGCATGCTATGAGGAGGTGCATTTACTGTGTTTAAACCATCATGGTGGTCTCTCCGCATTGGCTGGTATTGCCACCTCCACCCCTCACTCGAGTCATATAACCATGCTATCTTGCTTGTATTTTTATATTGGATATTGGGAGATTTCTCTTGATGTTATTCTGCCATTGAGCATTCACATCAAGTTTCTCTAGTATTGTTATTATGTCCATTTTATTTCCAATATTTTGTTCTAACTCTTTCAATTTGATTACGGTTTAAATCTATTTTCTTATATTTTAACATGGTATCAAAGCACAAGTCATTGGTTTGAGTCCCTCAAGCCCTAGACCCTTCATCCACGTAAGCTTGGCTTATCGACATGGTACGTAGTGGGTATGAATCCTACATGGTATGTGGTTGTATCCGGCTCTATCGTGTGGGGGGTGTTGGTGTAGCGACTATATACACAATGAGATCCCTCTCCACCAAAAGCACGTACTTGTGGTGGAGAGGGATCTCATCGTGGATATAGTCGCTATGACAACACCCCCCCACATGATAGAGTCGGATACAACCACGCACCATGTAGGATTTGTACCCACTACATACCACGTCGATAAGCCAAGCTTATGCAGATGAAGGGGCTAGGGCTTGAGGGACTCGAATCAATGACCTGCGCTCTGATACCATGTAGATTTTTGTCGTCACACCAAAAGCACGTATTTGTGATGGAGAGGGATCTCATCGTGGATATAGTCGCTACGCCAACATTTTTTGTGTGGATTAATAATCAAAATGATAAAGAAACCCTCTCAAAGGAAAGAAATAATATTGACACTCAAGAAAGCATTAAATTGTTTGAATAAATATTCATTGAAATTTAAAAACTCTTCAATTTTAATTTAAATAAAGCTCAGTTTTTATTGTTCATTCAGAAAAATTTAGTATTGTATTTAAAACCTAAAATTATATTTATACTCCAATCTATACAGAATACATCTGAAATATATTAAAAATAAGGATAGATTTTGAAAGACATGACGCAACTTGAGAGTTGAAGAATGAATTTTGGAAAGAAAATGTATTAGCATCACTTTGGCTAATGTCGCTTATTAGCACACCTGCAAATCTACAAACATCTACACATAGGGATAAGTTGACCCAATACCCTCTCTTGCAATAAACAATAATTTTTTTTAAGATATTATTGAGACATATTGAGAGACTAATATTTCCCATCTCCTTTAAATCGTCTTTAAATTCTTACATTATCATGACTCATGAATACAACATACCTAAGTTCCACAATCCCTCTCATATCAAAACATCCTTCACTATCCTCAAATTCTTTAAAGAATTACAACTAAAAGTATTATGCAACCTATTATACATGAACGCTTCATGCCTTAATGGGTTCCTCAAATTTGAATTGCATGTCATCACCATCCAAAGGCCAAGAGTTAACCACAAACTCTATAGAAAATGATACACTCACAATCATTAACAAAATTAACCAAAGAAAGACCACATGAAATCTATCATAAGAGAAAAACATGCAAAAAGTACATAGCATCCGATAACCATCTTTACACTTTCAAAATTGATTTGAGATACGAAAATACCAACTACAATTTGCAAAAATTTGTTACTGTTGCATAAGACCAAGTCATAATTTTTTCAATATGCAATTATTATTCGTTCAAAAATCATGGAAACTTGCCGATGGAATTCTAATCCATTATCCTTATCCTTATCCTACATTTTGTATTTCGCATTTTATAGGTAAAAAGAGGTAGTGGGAGGCATTGTCATCTCTGAATGGATAAGAAGAGGAGAACACTCTTCTCCTTTAAATGATACGGATTAGAAACATTTATATAAAAAAAGTGGATAGACAACATTATCAAAACAAATATTTTATTTGTTCATTATTCCATTAAAAAACTATTATTATTATATTTTAATTGATACTGAATTATTATTATATTATGATAATTAATATTAACACTAAATTATTAAAATCACTTAAGCAAATAGAAAAAGTAGTTGTGATTTTTTTTTATCAAATATATAATAATATGAAATAACAAAAAATCCTTTAAATGGAAACATGCCTATGCGTTCCACTTTATACAGTGAAAATTAAAAATAAATTAAATCTAATACGAAATTTCAAATCCAAATTACCTGAATAAAGACATGTCCATAATGTCTATTTTCTTTATTATTAGTTTTTTTATTTTTCTTATATGAAATGTGAAATTAGAAACAAAAGCAAAAGTAAGAGTAATCATATGGAGTCTCAATTTTAATAAAAAAAATTTATTGACAGATATTCTTCAATCCATTATGTGAATTTAATACACCTCTCGACGTAATGAATAGGTTTACCGTCAAATATGTAAATTTAGGGTTTCTCTTAGACCGGTTTCCTTATATCATTCTATAATTACTTGTTCGTTGTGTTGTCCCAAGAGTAAGGGTATATTATTACAAAGGTTGACAAGGGAAGGATTGGTTACCATCAAGAACAGACTAATAGTAGGAACTAGAATGAGAGAACCAATAGGATCCCTAGCATGTCCATAACGTAAAGGAACAAATTAGAGCGTAGTCAAACACTAAGAGCAAGTCGTTAAGTGTCTAATGATTTCAAAAGGTAAGGTGGCCTAGAACATGAGATTAAATACATTATAATTGTTATTTTGATTGTACAAGATTTAAGAGCTAAATTCACACTAAGTTGTTAAATCTTCATAAAATTGACAGAGCAAAAGCTAGTGAAACAATACTGTTAGATATAGTATTTTCGAACTTGATAAAAGATGGAATTATATATAAAATGGGAGTGGGAGACACTCGGTATTCCTACCCCACAGATTGGTAGTTATCTTTGAAAATAAGAATTCATAATTACAATCTTTTGCTGACAATCAGAGTGAAGAACGAAAACAAAACTTTTGACATGGTTTTGTATAACACGTGCAATTATAGATATCTAACATCTTGCAGCTTCTCCTAAGTTAAAAGCAGGGACCTGCCTATTTTCCACCAAAATTAATGACAAATAGGAAAACTGATAGTGAAAATAGAACCACTTGGACAACAGAAACCAAAACAACACAATTTCTAAGCCAAGAATAGACCCCGCAAATGATTTTTCACATATGCAGGCTCCTTCAGGGAAAGAAATACAAGAATGACACTGCAAACAACAGATAAGATAGAGGTTACATCAAAGCTTCATAACTATAATACACTTCCAACTTGGGTACCCAAATTCAGATGAAGCTCTTTGAGCTGAGAGCATAATTCAATGCGTTGCCTCTCATATGCCTCTAGAAGATGGTTTTTTCCACTAACTAATTGCTTGAGTTCAGCCACTTCTCTCTCCAAGTCTTTTACACTTTCTATGGTGTATTCATCTGTAGCCATCGCTTCCTTTCTGTCTGAAGGAAAACACTGCAGGCCCTCTCCAATCTTACATATTTTAACATCTGAAGTTCTCAAATCATACCTCTGGCCCTGTTCCTGTTCTTGAAATCTGTGAGTTTCTCCATTGCAGTGATCGGCATCACCAACTGTAGAACCATATGCATCTTCCATTGATCTGTTTATTGAATGATTTAGCAATACATGGTTATTGGTCATTGGTCCAGGAGAGCAAGACATATCCACTGCGTTACCTGCACAGTGATCAGCAATTGCTTTGCGCAATCGCTGAATTTCCCTTTCTGCTCCAAATAAATCTTTGTTTGCAGCATCAAGTTGCATCTGTAAATTTTCCATATGCACGAAATGACTAGTTATTGTTTGCTGCTGATAGGTAATTTGAGTTTGCATCTCTACTATCATGTCATCTCTTCTTTTCACCTGCTGCCTCAATCTACGTGCCACATCACGCTTAGTAAGCAAATCAGGACTTGTGTCTGATGTGGACACTGATTCTGAGCTGTTGGACTGCTGTAAATGACCATTGGATATATCATGTTGCTCTAAACACTCCCATAAAGGAATATTTTCTCTACTGTTGCAAGGCACTGAAAATTCAGATAGCTTCTGTTGAAGCAAGGCAAGGGTGTGTGAACTTTTATTTTCACATTGGCAGACAGCATCCTGAGGCCCTACCTTCATCTCTACCATCCCATGAGAACCACCTTCAAGAACAAGCACTCACCGTTATATTTTCCTCACTATACAGGAAAACAAATAAATTCAGCATGTTTCATATGCTCGATATAAATATCGACGTGATAAATGTGTGATTGAACAACAAAAACCATTAACAAATTATCTAACAATTAGTCAATCATGGAAAACATTGATTCGTAAATGTAGATAAATGTTTCAGCATTCAGGGCTGCAAAATTTACAAAAAGACATTATTATTGTGAAATAACCATGCAACATTTTTCATCTGACAGAATGAAAGTGGTGGCTACATATGAATATACAATATTCAATCACAATTTCTATGGCATATTCATAAAAAACTACATGACTGTTTAAGTGTTTATCTATTATTCATTTATATGTTATAACATACCAAACATATGACTAAGGTTTCTAAAATATCATGCTCTTAACAATATAATTTAAAAAGTGGGGAGAGAGGAGGGGGGCAGGGCAGTAAGTTTCCTGCAAGCATATTATATGAATCACATAGAATCTAGGTGCAGCTACTGCTAAATTCAGTGGAAGCTGGAGAAAACCTCTAGAAAAGGAATGAATCCATGGTGTGCTGTATAACTTTAATGGAATCCCAAAAACTTAATGACAACAATAAACCCTATTGAAATTTTAAAATACAAGCAAAGAAATATTAAATGACTGCTGCAGATGCATATCCAACAGTGGGCAGATTGATACTAGCCAAAGAAACAATATAGTCCCTACAGCTCATCCCTGGGACTTTAGGGGAATCTCACAGATGTCCCTTGGCCACACTTGTCAAAAACGGGACTCCCATATAGGTCTCGCCTTAATACTAACACACTTGAGTCGAACAAGATTTAAAATACAATTAAATATAATATTCTCAAAAATATTTAAAAAGCTCTAAAAATTTGGAAAATAGCTATATGCACTAGATCCTAGTTGTAAAAACGAAAAAAAATTCAGGAGCTAACAAACAATGTACTAGTTGTAATAATAAAGACAAAACTAAATTTATTATTTTGTTGGTTAACAGATTTGTCCTTTGATAAAACTGAAAAAATCACAACTCTATTGCCCCTTTAAAGAACAAAACAGTAACCAAACAGTTGGGTAAACTTATGAAAGTTTCCCTCTGAATTTTCTGAGGTACAGCTCCCCCTTAGATTTTCAATGAATGAAAACAAGAAAATAAACTATACATATACTTTTAACCAGAAAGTACGAAAGGCATTTTCACATCTACACATCACTATGCTGTAAATGCACTTTTTGAAATATAGTTCTAAAATGACAAAGCTCACAGACTTTGTTATGTTTCACACTTATCATTCAAAGAAACTTTCAGACTAATCCCTTCACAAATACATAACATTCCTTAAAGAAACAAGAGACAATTTTGACAGAAATGAACTCCAACAGAAATTTGATTTCATTCATCAAACACAGATTTGAAACTCCAAAACATTCACTTTCATTCATTCACAGATAAATGAGTGTTTCTTTTAAAACCATTATGCAACTGCAAAATAAAGCATGTCAAGTCTGAAAGCCAAAAATTCTCGGACCTTCACAGTCTTTTTAAAACATATAAATAGCTACAAAACGGCTAACTGCAGTTTAGGGAAACACAGAGTTACATAACTCTGCTCCTGAGTCAAGATTCAGTTTTTAAACATAACCAGAAAACTAATTCCTAAAACTGTCCTAAAAGTCATCAACAAATAATTTCAAAGGTCCTCCACGGCCGAGATTGCAGCTATGGGGCGGGATCCTCGGGCTGATTCTGCACTGCACTGGTGACACGTTTCCAATCCAAATGAGCGGCTGAAAAGCCTTGTATAACGGCATAGTTTGGAAGTCCAATGTGAGCAATCCTCTGACGCTACACTTCTTTGTCTCGCCGGACTTGGGCCACAATATCCGCATGACTTCCCAAGTGTTCTATGCACAGAAAAAGGAGGGACTCAATCTTTGCCACAGTTGAGAAGTCATTTGTTGTTAGATTTTTCGCTTCCCTAACATAATTAATCTTTCCTTCGAAGGATTAAGTAATAACTTCAAGACTTTCTATTGTTTTCCCGTCTTCCTTCAGACACTTAATTCCTATGCATTCCAAGTCATTCTGCATGGATAGAACGAGTTGAGCTAACTCGTCCCGTAGTTTGGCCGACTCTTCACACCCCTGCTCCACTACAAAGTTATGCCACTCAATGCTTTTCTTGCACACATAGAGGACATTATCATCCAGGCCCTACACTAGTTTTTCTGACAGAAACTTCATTATGCCATACTTTTGTACATCATTCATTTGCACTACCATAGCCTTCCACTTGGTTTCCTCCTCCTTTGAATTAGCAATTTTTGTCTCTAGCTCTCTCATTACAGTTATGGCGTTTTCATACACCTTACTCAGATTCTTGAAATACTCCATGCCAGATTGAGTAATCCCTTCCAACCATTCCTAGAAAATCTCTGTCACCATCTTGCTTTTTTGAATTTGACCTAAAAGTTTATGATTAACAAGTGACTTAGGATCAAATGACATGGGCAACTGTGAGATCGGTTGGGCATTGGGATTATGAATAGCATCTATGTACTCTACCATGTGCCTCAGTGTCTCCTTGAGATCCTGTTTATCCCTTTCGTCCTTCCATGTCCTACTTATTATTCTTTTGTGGAGGCTTCCAAATGTTGTACATCGCCTACTTGTGATCCAGCACCTAGATTAATCTTTTCAACAATAAAATCCCTTGTTGAAGGATTTTCCACCTCTTTATCTGAAACAGGACGAGTGATTTCAGCAATCCAATTGCGTTCTGGACTTTGGAGTTCTGCCCAAACATTTACTAACCATATCTTCAATAGGAATTGAAGCAAGGACCACATTTCTCTTTTTGCTACTAAGAGCAGTGTCTAACCAATGAGGAGCACTGGAATCTGCATCCTTCTTTGCTTGGGATTGTTCAGCACCAACATTCGCTAAGATCAATGAACCTTCAATGCTTACTTCTTCCTTTTCAGGCTTTTCAGTATCTCCAACTTCCATGGTGGGTATCTCAATGTTTTGTTCCACCATTATATTCTGAGCTTCAGGAGACCCTTCTATAACAACCACTACTATGCTTTCTGGCAGCTTTTTGCCCTTGTTTTTGGTTCTTGATCTGGTGACACGGGTTGGAAGCTGGCTAACAAGAGATTTCTTCAAACCTATGACAATATCTACCTCAAGTTTAACTTTGGTGCCACCTGCAACACAAGTTTTAACAGATTTATTAGACAACATTTTGAACTCAAACAAGAGAATCTTCAATTACTAGCTTTCCCAGTCGCTGCTTTCGTAACCACTACTCAATTCTGCAGATAATAGGAAATGTTCTCATTTGGATTTGATCCTCCTCTTTCTTATCCCATTCTATCCCAGGGATTGGGGAACCCTGTACTTTCTCTGCATACTGTGGAACAATCAAATCCTCACCATTATCCACAACCCCTGTTACATTCATTCTAAGTTGAAAGGTAATAATCTGATCCACTGTGAACCTGGAAAATGTTCTCCTCACTTCAAATTCATCTCCGCAATCTTCCCAGAAATCTTCAAGTTGTGAAATATAAGAGAAACCCTCTTTGAGAGCTAGATGCGCCTGAGCATAACCTTTGCTGTCAAAATTAGGTCGAGTTGCATAGTGTTGAACGTTAAGCTTTTTGAAGTCAACTTCTAGGTTCAACGCATCGGAAACAGTATGGCAAATATAATAACCCAATTCAACTAGGAAAGAAACACTTGAATCTTGTCTTGCTAGTGTCCTCTTGTCAATATGAGCAAGCTGCCTAAACAGTTCAATCAGCACGAAGCGATCAAGGGCAAACCTCGGTAATTTAAACGGTTCTCCTTCGAACCCTCCAACCCTGATGTAGGTGAACCGAGGATAGTGAATGAAATAACTTCCATATGTGCTCACTAGTTGCATAGCCTCATCAAATAGTCATTTGCTAACATTCCCTTGAAGTTCATAGACTAATCTCCCTGTAAACACATCATGAACCCTCCTTTCTATAGCTGAAGGTGTGGATGATAATCATAAATTTTCATCCCATCAACCCACTCCTCATGATACAAACCAGGCCAAGGTCTGACACACGCCAAACAATAGAACAAGTATGAGGACATATAGAAGTTTTTACTCCCGAGGCAATTACTTAGTCCTTCGTATAACCTTTCAGCAATTAGCTCTGCCCAATCTATATATCACTTCTCATCTAATATGACCTGAATCTCCCTTTCACCTTATGCAACAAAATAACAATGTCCCTTACCTCCCTGATCAAGTGCTCTCTGGTTAAGGGCTTGGGTAATCTCCCTTCTGAAATTTCAAGAGCCAATTCCTGGCTATAACACTTCTATATTGGGATTTCTTTTCTGAGAAAAATCCGTAAGACGTGGTTATCATCCAATCCTCATACAGCTCCTTAGCAGGGATTTTAAAAACAGCCATAACAGTTTCTCTATTTACATTCAATAGAACACCCCCATTTGTATTTCTAATACATCTGTGTTCGGGGTCATACTTGTTCATGCACTCGAGCACTAATTCAAGGCACTGTATAGCAGGAGGGAAAACAAAAGCTTCTATTAACCCACTATCCACAATCTTCTCCATCATGGATGAACCAGAGGGATTCTTAGCCCTTTCTAAGAATCCTAAGGACGTCTCCCCAAATTTTGGGAGAGAGAAACTAAGACCTGATTCTGACCCTAATTTTGGTGGAACAGGTCTCATTTTCAACACTAATATAGGCTGCAATAACACCCACTACGGCTACTACAACTAAAATTAACAGTTTCTTCCTTGAAGCACGAAAACGACAAAGACGGCAAAGTTTTTCAACTCACCTTTCATGCAACTGAGTGTCTGCTAATCCTGTGAAAATTACCTACAGCACCGAACCTCCACCTTTCCTAATTTAGCTTCTTCATGAAGATATAAATCTTTTTAAAAAATCGATATAAATGGCTTAAAACTCAATTTCATGATTACCACAACTCATTCACTCGTGTTGAGTTACGGCAGAGATGACACTCCTAACACCTGTTTTTATTACAAAACACTTTGCGCAATCCCTTAGCAAGAAAATGATTACCTCCTTAAGTGAGAATTCTTTCAAATAAATCACCGAGATTCCTGGAATATTCCCCTCCATGCCGATCATTTCCCTCCTTTGGCCTCCGCTTTTACAAAGCTTCCATTTTGAATGTGGAACCACTGAACCATTGAACCATTGAACTCTTGAACCAACAAAGGTTCAAAGGTTCAAAGGTTCAAGTTCATTCTCCGCACGAGCTTTCTGCACTAGTTAGACTTGCTGCAACTAAGACATAATACACACAAAGACTCGATGAACCAATGAACCAATGAACTATTGAGCTAAATTTCGGGTTCAAACAAAAGGTTCAAAGATACGAACACTTTAGACATAAAGACGCATTGGCCGAGACGGACTTAAAGCAAAAAGATAACAATTTAAGAGAATTGACTGTCCTAAAGTAAACACACAATATCTCGGCATGAATATTCCAATGCAAGGAAAATCAATGAATGCAAAAAATAGGAGGTAACATATTTCATTCCAAATATAGTGCATATAGATAAAAACAAACATTATACATCATAAAATCTATAATTACTTTTGCCTAACAGGGTTTATGTAGAAAGCATACAATTGTCTTAAACAGTATGCTATTATATCATGAAGCATTTCAGGGCAGCCCTGTGATTTTTACCAAAACCTTAATTAAGGTATAAATTAAAAGAAAATAGTTCATAGTGGTTTAAATTTTAACTTGTAAGCAAAATCTAGTAATCCTTAGTTTTTTAAGTGTCCACACATGCACAATGCACTCACAGATTTCATATTACTTGTTCTTTTTACAAGGAAAAAAGCAATGTTGGCACTTTATAATTTTAAAAATATTCAATATCTTTCTTAGGAGGGCCATTCTTCCCCAAATGACAAGGCACTTGAAAATTGGATGAGCCAAAGTGTGAATACAAAGTTAGCTTCTGCCACTATGCCAAAACTGAGAAAAAATAATTATTGCAGATGTGAACATTGGGAAATGCCCAAAAGTAAACTCTGAAATTGGAGAAAAATTTATAAGTAAATCTAGGAGTGATTTCAAAATCTAATAAAACCTCATGTTACAAATCGTGTGAAAAGCACACAAATAAAGGACCCCAACATCAATCCCGCAGGCCTAAAATAGTAGGAAAGAAATTAATTTATTATGATCAATAGCAGAAAGTGTGTACCAAATAGTGAAGTGCATAAAAATCCAACATCTACTTTGATGATATATGTCATCATAGGAAAGCTTTCTTGGCCCAGATGCAAGCATCAGCTCCAATTTCTCCAGCATGGAGGAAAGAATATTAGAGATTAAGAATCCACTCAAAACCTAACACCGTCATTGTGGCTAATAGGGTATATCACCTTCACAATTTGGCTATGGAGAAGTTGAACATATTTTAGATTTAGCCTTTCCATCACATTGCAATAATAATAATCAAGAAATTGATATCATCAAATGTGGTCAAGAGACATGATGCCCCACTCTTAGCCTTATAACATTGGTTGGCTGAGATAAGTTTCAAAGATACATTCATGCATTGGTGTTCTTTCCTACACGCAATCAATCCATTTAGAGATGAAGCTATCTGTAAGGTTGCTCAAGTGCACATATATGCTATGTTTTACTTGGCCACCTTTCATCTGGCAGTGTCATGGTGTGTATGGGTCAAGACCTAGAAGTGTTACTGTTAACAACTTAACATTGTAGAACAACATGACAAAATTCTAGATACAACTGCCAAATTTTCTTCGCTTTAACACCAAGCAATGTCATAAGTAGGTACCTTGTTCTCTTGATGATCAGCATAAAGGAGAAACGATCTTTTTTGAAGCCAAATTTCACAATTAGAGCAAGCGAACAATATATTAAAATGCAGTTCTACCTTGGATGTGCAGATGCAGGCCTCTGCACAAGTTTAAAAACCATGCCAAAGATTCAAAAGATTCAAAAACCATTACAAATTTAAGTCAACTCATTTAAAAACACACTGGTGCAGTTTCACATAATATGGATATCCATTCATTTACCATATGGCATCATCAAGCTTGAGCAATATCTAGCATATAACTAGAATCAAATGGCATAATTGGAGCATAGAAGCAATGTTAGTATGGCAACCTTGGGAAAGACACTGTCATACATATATGATATATGTACCTTGGTAGTTCTTGTAGTCACAAAATAAATTCCACTATGGGCAACAACAGAAACAGTCAACTTATCTACAATAGTTCCACTTGAATATCATGAATAAGAAGCGTACATCCAATTCAGTAGTTGATATTAGAATCTTCCATCACTCAAAGTAGGACTCATTTCTTGGTTCATGTAGGCATTAGATAGCTTCAGGATCAAAGTTGTAAGAGAATCCTCAATTTTAATAGTAAGGCATATCAGACATTGGAAGTTTATAATGTGATGTCCCTGATTTTAAGAGACATTGTCCATCAGTATTTTATATAAATAATAATAAATGAAATCATTATTTATTTAGGGGACCAACATTGGAGAATATTATTAAAATATTATTATTAATTTGAATAAAATCGCCTGGGCCGACCTATTCCTTTGTATCGGATTACCTTGGGTCGGTTTTGCTTTGTGGTTGACTTAGCTTAAGGTGGGCATATATAGGAGTATGTTTGACTGTTCAAGGGAGGAAGAGTTTATACAGGAAATGCATTAAATGAATGCAATGTCCCTTTCCAGATGCAAACCTGGAAGTTCTTCATTAGCAGGACGAAATCCTTGTCAGTAGCTCTGCTCAGAATATTATTGTGTTATCTTCACTATTGCCCAGCAGGTTCATAAGCGCAGTAACAATCTACATATTGTTTCTGCTTCATTCACCACTCCGTAAGAGTTTATTATCAAAGGAAGAAAGGATATACTGCAAGGAGTCAAATTGTGGACACAAAGAAAAGCATCCAGTTGTCAGACTTGACAGAAAGTACACTGCTGTGGTTGGAGGGCATCTTTCAGGAGTTTGGCGCCACTCCAAGGTAACTATATTGCTGTCCACAGGCTGCACCTAATACTAGGGTTCCATTAGCATATCAGAGTCCCTATTGCACCTCAGAAAGAAGACATTTGACCTGGGACTTCTGGAAGTCGTTTTTCTCAGAAAGGCCAGCGATCTCTCAAGTACGCTTAATGCAGTTAATATGATCTGAGTATAACATTAAATATATTGATCTGACTGATAAACTGTTTGTGAGCAGTAATACTGGCGTGTATTAAATTAGTATGCTGATGCTATTTATGTTGTGAACTCCAATATTATCTGTGGGCATTGTATTCTGAACTTCAAATCATTTGTGATTTTATATTAATCTGAGAATAAGATTATTGTAAGTCCTGCTGTTGATATAGTTCTATAAGTTTTTGCATTGCGTCCTATGCTGGTATATTTTATGTAAGCACGTTCCAAATTTCTATTTGCAAGAATCTAATCCACCACCTTAGACACATTTTTCTAAAATTAGAAGAAGTGCACCAAAAGTCATTATAGGAAGCAAATTTCGGAAAGTTAGTTGGACATTTTGGAATGGAGGAAACATTGGAATTTCTGAGGAAGCTGTCTATCAGCTACATTTCTTGATACTTGATAGTTGTTGCAAGATTTTGTATGGCTTGTGATATAGCAAAATATAATGCCTCCCAATATCCTAAAACTTATCTGATATTTAATTGTTATTAGTGATAGGTCAAATCCTCTGATTCAATCTAAATATTATGGGTATAGCTCTATGTTTGTGTTATTGATTTTTAACTATGGCATTATAGTCATCCATGAAATTTCTGATATGCTCTTTCTATTTCCACTGACTGTATGTGTGTTTTCAGGAATGGAAAGAGGGTATCACCATAGCAGCAAAAATATTTTGGGGAAAAAATCGGCAAACTAAAATATAACTTTTTGAAAAAATCGGGATTCAAATGGGAAAAAATCAGGAAAAATCGGATTTTTAAAAAATGTTGAAAAAGCTATGTTGCCCCAAGTTTCCGGGACGGGGACGGAAGGGGACGGTGGGACGAGTTTCCAGGACAGCAATTTTTTTTTGCCAATTTTGGGGACGGCGGGGGGACGGCAAAGGGGACGGCTATATAAAATATTGGGAAAATTTAAAATATATAGTGAAATTTTAAATGTTCATATGAAAAATAGATAAAGCATGTATATATACATTATATTCATATGAAAACATGGATAAAGCAAGTATATGTACATTATAGAACCTTAACATACCACATTTCTGTTCAGAATTCATTGTCAATACTCAATATGCATTCATAATTGAAAATACATTGTCAATATGCCAACACTTGTTTGCATATAGATGATTTTTTCTCTCTGGTTGAAGGATATTTTGATCATCTTCCATTTCTATTATGACCTACAACCGCTTCTTTATGCACCACAAAGTTTTGGATGTTTGTGAAATTCTATACCAAGTTGTTATTCATATTTCTGAGTGCTTTTGGCTATGATTCAGACCTGTTTACCTTTTATAATTGTGAAAAGTCCAATATTGCAGACCTACAACCACTTTTTTACGCACTACTGTGTTCTAAGTGTTTGTGAAATTTATTACCAGGCTGCTGCTCATTATTTCTAAGTGCTTTTGGAAGTGATTCAGACATGTTTACCCATCATATTAGTGAAAATCCAATTTTATAGACCTATAATAAAATAAAAACATGTTTTTTTGAGCATTTGAGTCCTTTTTTGTTTTTTAAATGTGCTGGGAAAAGGGGGGACGGCGCCGTCCCCGGGACGGTTAGGGGACGGGGGGACGTCCCCTTCAAGAGTCACTGCCATCCCCAAGTTTCCGGGACATTTCCCACAAATTTTGCAATATTGGGGACAGCGGGGGGACGTCCCCTAGCCGTCCCCAAGTCCCCGAAACGTCCCCGGTACGGGGACGGGGGATTTTAACCCAGGGATGCGTCCCCGGGTTACGTAGTGAAAAAGAGATAAAAACTAGTTGTTTTTTAAATTTAAAGGCATTTTCATAACATAAAGATATAGAGAGCAAATAAATTAGAGAGTTTAGCCCATGAATTCAAAAGAAGACCTCAATTTATCTGGACAAGAAGCAAACAAATGACCAATACCAAAACAATTCCTGCATCTAAAAGTTAATTTTTCATAAACAAGTTGCTATTTCCATTAACTATTTTGAATTCTCTACTTTTCACCATATTTCTGCTAGCAATCCCTCGGATAGATCCATATCAATTTAATATGCATGCAAACATAGAATGAGAAATATTTTCAGTTTCTACAGAAATGGGTACAAAGTTACCTAAAGACTTGAGTATGCTTTCAAGAGGAAAAGGAATACAAAAATGAAGAGGTCTATTGGGTAATCTTAGATTCTTACCCAAACTGGAATGGTTTGGAAGTTCTCAATAAGAGCATTGAAATCAGCAAATCAAGACTTAGCATAGAGTATGGCACTTTTCTAGGCCGAAAGGTTGTTAGATAGAATCACGTCTATTTATTTTAGACGGAAATTCACTATGAAAAATCCTTGAGCACAAGAAAACAACTTCACTTTACCAGATATTAGCGGCTGTCATGCATCCCTTGCCCATTCATTCAGGAAATAGCTCTCATTTTTAGATTCAATAATTTATGGCTAGAAATAAGCTCTACAATTGGGGTTTTCAGTGCCAATATAACTCTATTGCCTAAAGAACCATACCAACCTAACGTAGCACTATTCAGCATCCTCTAGTAACTTCACACAAGATCTACACATTTGGTGTCCCTCGATACCATCCACCTGGTTGCCATTATGCACTCTTTCCCCTTAAGCCTTCATGCCACCTCCAATTGTGAGCCCTTTCCCTGGCACCTTTAGACCTAAGTTACCGGTTCCGGTTCGGATTCGGGTTCGGATTCGGGTACGGATTCACGGATTCGGCAAAAAAAAAAAAAATTGGGGTACGGGTACGGGTTCGTCCGTACATATATATATATATTTTAATTTTTTTTAATATATATATATATATGTTCAAACTTCAAACATCAAAATTATATATGTTCATAGTTCAAACATACAAATATGAAACATCAAACATACAATGTAACTTTCCCATACAATGATACATAAATGATAACAGATAAATCATAAATCATAAATCCATAATTGCCAATGCCAATAAATATTCAGTAGATGTAATTATAAGATTAAAAATATTGTTTTTTTATTGTTTTTAATTGCTTGCTAACCCGTGGGCCCCATTTTTGGGAACCCACGGGCTTGGGTTCACCCAGGTCCTCCTGGGTTCGCTCTGGGTCCCACCCAGGTCCTGCCCAGGCGGCTGGGTTCCCTGTGGGTCCTGCATGGGGAACCCAGCCGCCTGGGCAGGACCCGGGTGGGACCCAGAGCGAACCGGACCAGGACCAGGACCGGGCACGGACCAGGACCAGGACCCAGCCAAAATAGGGGAGAACCGGTATCTGAGCTTTAGACCATGTTGATTGCCCTATGTTCTAAAATCAAAAAGCATTACACCCCCATGACAAGAAGCAAAGATACAAGGATTAGAGATACACGCTATAGCTGCCACCTCCCTCTTACTCTCCCATAATTAGAGATCCCATTACAATAATCACATGTTATTACAATGTGTTTTAAAAAAAATGATTGTAATTGTTAGTGAGATTAGAATATACCAGTGTTTCGTAAGGATGATGCATTACATGGAAACTTTGCACATTGCAATCAAGCCTTGGGAGTTGGACTCTGTGGAACCTTTTAGGCCTTTCTACTCCCATAAATTATGAAAAGAAACCTACCAACAGGAACAAAGGGCTATATACTTCATTGCACATTGCAACCAAGCCTTGAGAGTCAGCCTCAATGGACTTCCTTTCAGATTTTTCTACTTCAATAAATCCTTACAAGAAACCAACCAACAAGAAGCAAGGACTACATATTCCTTTGCACATAGCAGCAAAACCTTGAGAGTCAGCCTCAACAGGCTTCCTTTCAGACTTTGCTACTTTCATAAATTGTCGCGACTGTGCATTTGTACTAATCAATGATTTCCCAAGTTCTAGCACCTTGCTAAAAACCGGTCTTTAGTGTTGGATCAAAAGTGTTCTTTCAGTCTGTATGGGATAACCATTTTGTTCACAAGATATATTCTATGACAGGCAACAAATTTTTTAGCACCTACGAGACATATCTTTGGTCAGTGATGGACACAAAGCTTATAAAATTCACAATTTTCCATTCTCAGACCAATGGACAAACATAAATGGTAAACAGAATGCTTGTGCATCTTTTGAGGATGTATATATAACTTAAATTGACAAACTAAAATGGAATGAAAATTTGCCTTTCATTCAGAACAACAAACATTTACAACAAATGCTCCACAACTCTACAAGGCAATCTTTTTCAAAATTTCTTTGGTTTTCAGCCCTTTAATACCTGTAGTTTACCCTTGCCACTAGCAACAGAAATATCTTTGACTATAAAAAATGTATCACAAATTTATTGAGCAAATTCAAATAGAGTATGTAATGTTCAATCAGCATCAATCGTGACGCAAATAAAGCATTGGTAATAGAGTTTGATTCACAAGCTCACACAGGAAATTCAAACCTCTTTCATATGGACCATGCACCATCACTAATTATGTGGGCTGTAACACTTTTGACTTGAACCTTCCATCCTATCTGCAGTCTAATCCAATGAAGGACAGCTAATGCACCCTTATCAACACATCAGCTCACAAGCATATAGCCTGGCAACAATTACATAGCAAAAGAAAAAATAAAATCAAAAACCTCTCAATTACAAGCATAAACATTAACTTGGAAAGCATTCCAAATCCAAGGGTATGCCTCATTCCCATACACTGATTTTCTTCAACTTATTTTCTGATCACCCAACTAAGGTAGCAGTTTTTCTCAATTTCCTTATTTTGAAATATACCCTCAAACTATTTTTGTCTAGTATATGGATGGATGCAACCCACTGCAGCGTTGAACTGTCCATGATCTCAAAATAGTGATGTCACCCCGAAGCATGGGAAGCCTTAAATAATAGTACTGCCCCTTGCAACAACCTTAATAAGATTATGGCAAGTGTACCCTAACTGCCAGGAAGTGCTATAAATAGTTATAACAGTGAAAGATTTCTAGATGCCCAGCAGGTGGAAAAGTGACTGCCGGTGACCATCCAACATAGCAAATATTAAATATGAAAGTAATGGTCACTACAGTATCCACGGCTACAGTAACCACCCAGCAGTCGAGTTATTTTAGATACCACCTAGCAAGAAATAGAATATTTTGCCACCATGTGACTATAAGACAGCCAAACAAGACTAAATAAGAATCCACAACCAGCATTAAGACTCCAAGTTGATTCAAGAAGCCCCAGTTATGCCCATCACAAAGAGATCAGAAAAGAAACAAAAGAAGAAAACCTGCAAAGTGCAAACACAACCAATAGGAAAACATAGAAAACCAATATTGAAAGAAGAAATCTTTTTGGGTGTGCAAGATTGCGCAAGCCTCGGATGCTCCTACATCACATGGCCATCTCCTAATTCATTTACTTGCATACCCTAATTTGATTAATGTCCCCATCCCTGTACCAGCACCAGTACCGCTGCATGTCCCAGTAACTATTGTGTGATTCTAGATCTGATAAAGAGAATATACTAGGAAAAGATCCATGGTCAGGGAAACAACCACCCTATGCATAAAACCCTAGTTTTTGTAGTTAAACCATTTTGTGGAAAATTTTAAGGTATTGCTAGTATGGGTTTGGGTACCAAATCTGCCGATACATTTTTAGCTTTCCTCATCACTAGCTCCATTTGCAACTCTTTAGGGAGATTTATTTCAGTATCTCTAGATACTATTGCATGTACCCAGACAATTTATGCTGCAATCTTGGTAGAGATGGATCTCTCCTTGGGTCTCCCAAAACAAATTTGGTTGAAAATAGGGGATACAATCTAGAAGCAACTGTTGGATTATGACAATCATGCTTTCAAATGCTCGAAACACCATGAGATCGGGCACTTGGGTGGGATATTCCCAGGAAAAGGGCTAAGATCAGGTAAGGCATCTTAGTGGCTGGATGAGTCACAAGATTTTCTATGAGAAGAGAGCGGCCTCCCTTCAATACAGATGAAGCAATTAGTAAGGATGTTGTGGGACAGTTGGGTGGAGCATTGAAAATCAAAAATAAGGGAGCACTTGTAGGGGATGACGATGCTTTAGAGGAGAGTCATGATAATCAAGCAGTATAGCTGGTATAAAACAACCTCTTTTGAGCAAAGAAAACTCATGAAACCTTTACAAAAGGACAAAGAGGAGGGCATCCAAAATCCACAGCTGAAACTGAAAGTATTAATGTTGTGGGAGGGATCTAGAAATAGGGAAATGATTGAAGATGCTAATTTAGATAAATCTCTTGAAAGCAGAAGGCTGAAATTCTGCTGGTAGTAGAAAATTTAAATTTATAGAAAGCTCCTCTACAGTAAAAAGAGGATAATCATAAAATATGTTATGCTACTTAGCACGGCTTCAAGAAACTGTTCGAATGGGGTTTTAGAGTGTTTGTTAGACAAGAGTTGAAGATTTTGACATGTAGAAGGCTTTGTTAGTGGAATCTAGGTCCCTGTATTGAGCTTTTATGCATTTGGTATTTTATTGTACTAGGATTTCTTTTCTTGGCAGGGGGGCCTATAGAACCCCCACTAACTTATCTAAAAAACAGGCAGCTTGTTTCTGTTCACTATGTTCACATTTTCATGGTGCTTGTGATAATTTCCAAATGACAACAAAACCAAACAAATAAAATGAGTTAAAGTCAGTGAACAAAATTCAAAAGTACAAAGTAAAGCTTTTAGAAATGCAGCACAAAATAAGTGAGCCAGCAGCTCACTAGTGCCAATAAAGTCTAGAAGCTTGTATTTTAAAGAGTTTAAGTTAATTGGATTGGCATATTACATCCAAAACAAATAGGAATTTAGGCTTGTCCATGTTGTAAGCTTACTGCAGACTTAAATATTTGAAATCATGCTTATTTACTGCAGCTACAAAGTGGTAACATATTGGCTGAGTATATGTAGATAAGAAATGAAAAATAAAACATGGATAAATTGGCATACCTGAAACATAATGATTTCGAACCACCCCATCCAGCCTATAGCAACATAGCCTTGAGTGCAATGGATTAACTCCCAAAGTTCCTTGTGTATCAGACTTTCTGTCTGTAAGCATGATAATAAAAAAAGTCAAGTAGCGCTTCAAAGAAGATAGGGAAAGCTCAAGCCAGAAAAAAATTGATATTAGATACCTGGCTCATTTAGCGTTTTCACGTCATCCCTCTTCCAGTTGGTTCCAATGGCCTCCCTCAATTTACGCCCAAGCTTAACTGACAAGATACTCACTATAGCCCCGCCAAATATAATTACCCAGTTTGGACCCCCCACTTGAGAGGCATTTTGGACTGAATTTTGAACAAAAGCAGGTTTCCTAGTTTGTCCACTGTTCTCAAAATTCTTCATAATATTCAACACTGTGCAGGGATAGAGTTCAAATTCACACTGAAAAGCAAGCATCCAACACAGTGCAGAAATGTAAGCATTTTTGTGTAAATACACTAGCTGTGCTGTTAACAATCCTAACTAAAATAAAAATGCCTAAGGGTGATAAGCTTTCCTTCTAGTTCAAACATTAGTCAAAACAAAAAACTCAGCCTCATAAGCATAAAAATAGTTTGCAGCATTATTGGTTCGCTTGGATGTGGCAATACCTTTTTTTGACGCAGTTCAATTTTGCATTGAAGAAAACAATAAAAAATGGGATGCCTCCAGAAAGAAGTCCATGTCTAAATCGAACTAAATACTGATTTTCCGAAGGATAAAAGAAGAGATAATTTCCTTTTATTGTACTTCAAAATTTAGCAATATGACTGACTTTGGCAGAAATTCTCTTGTAATTTCTATAATAGTTTCATATCCAAGCTAAACAAAAGACTAGAATAAATTTGAGATCCATGGAAGAATTCCCCTGGAGGTTATTAGTCACCAATTCATCAATGATTGCATTCCCATCTGAGGATGGGATCTGTGTTTTAGAAGTAGTATATCATAAAAACAAGAAACAATGAGGTCAAAGGCCAAATCTCCCTAGACTATATACTAAGTTATAACTACTTAGTTACTGCAGCAGAGCATAAATTCTGGCAATTTCCTATCATAAATAGTTTCTGCAACAAAGAATATGTTCCAGCAATTTTCTATTATAACTATTGAATTTTCTCTTATAACTGAATGTCCTCTTCCAGTCCCATTGATCTATTTTTGATCATTTGTAGCCCATAACATAATTTTCTTTCTTTCTTTCTTATAAAATGTTATGACTCTTCACCAAAAAATGGTTTCTTAAAATCTAGCATATCAGCATATTAGAGTATGATATCAGAAAATTTGTTTTCAGAAAGGTAACGTGTTCAGCATTAACGATGCAGTGGAATGCTAAAAAGACAAATCTAGTAAAAAGTAGTGTTTCAGTGGGTTTTACAAAATTCAGAAATTGTAGACCTAGAACTTATACATGTTTCTATTTTGGCAAGTATTTTTAATTGTTATCAAACAGCAGCAGTATCTTAAAATTAACAAGATGTGTGATCTATGTCACTAAACTTTTACAGCTAACCAGCATTATCACTGTCTTTGTGAACGTAACAGAGCATTTGTGAACAGAAAAAGCATCACACCTGAAACTAAGTGTCCTCCACTTGCAGTGAAAGCAAGTTTGGACAAATCCTTGTCGATATAGCGAATGTATTGCTGTCTATCTTAAGAGATTGATCACTATCATTGTGAACGTAAACAGAACATTTGTGAACAGAAAAGGCATCACACCCGAAACTAAAGTGTCCTCCACTAGCAGTGAAAGCAAGTTTGGACAAATCCTTTTCCATATAGCGAATTTAATGGTATCTAATCCTTAAATCAATTTTTGAGAAAATTATACCCCTCTAAAATAGTAGATAATCAAAGATAGGAAGTGCATTCTTATTTTTATACTGCCTCTAACTAGGGCTTTGTAAATTCCCCACAAATATTTTTCCCTTCACCAAATTAACAAGTGCTACAAATGAAGATTTGCGAGGTTTAGATGAACCTTTCTTCAAGGATGCACACAACTCCTAGACCCCCTTATTCCCCGAGATGCAATTTCAAAATATAAACAGACAGGAAATATCCTGACACGGTTCCACTGAAGTTTCAGAAATTAAATACTCAGTCAAATTATTTTGGGCCATTTATGGGGCATCTTGGGATGTTCCCACGATCTAGGCCAAAAATCTAGAAAATTTTCTCAAACCCCTTCTACAACATCCCAGGGAAAATACACACTGAGATAGCAATAATTGTCAAACTATCAAATCAACAAAATAGATGAGGATAAAAAGGAGTTAGCACCTCCATGGAAATGTTTTGGGGAAATGTAGAGCAAGATATGCACCCTTGGCTCCATCTCTCTTCCATTTAAAAGGGAATCTGGATGGAAAATTGGAGAAAAGACAGAGAAAATGGGCTATGGGATTGTGACACAATCGTGTAGACTATGTTGATTCATTATACTACTTGCATAAGGGCAAGTAACAAGGCAGAAGAGATACAAGTTTGGAACACAAACTTGTTAACTCTAAAATGTTCATGAATAATAAATTAAATCATTGAACACCATAGGTTATCTAATAACACTAGCATGTGGAAGAAAACGAATAAAACACAATAAAATATAAACCCAAAGTAAACTCTGCTGAAATAGTTCCCAGGGGTAAGATCATAGTACAGTTAAGATCACCGATAGTGGAGATCTCTGTTCAAAACACAGAAAAGAAAGCTATTGAAATATGAGTAGAAAAGATCAATTGTCGAGCAATCCTTAATGTATAAATCTATCATATAATTATAATTATGTTTTAAAGTAATTTGAATCAATAATCTTGATAAATAATAAGCTCAATCTGCAACCTTAGAATTCAAATTAAAAAAGGCTAAGTAAAATTGGACTTGCCATTTATCCTCACTCGAGCATAGTGAAAGGCAAGTAAGAGCTCCTTAAGGAATCTTGTTGCCCAGAACTGATAATACAAAGAGTGCATGGTTGTATAAAGTATGAACACAGACAACAGTTAAGGTAGTATTTAAAAGAATTTTGAGTGGTATTTTACCTCAAATTGCATTATTGTGAGTTGTGACCATTTTATCAATATCATTGAGAAGGTATTACAATAAGAAAATCTTGACACATCATGTTCATGCATAAAACATGTTGTACTCTTATCAATTTTGTCGAGTGACGACTTAGCTTAAACCCGTTTAATTAAACCTTTTTGTATCTGCTCTAGGTAAGTATTGGTATAGACTCTTCTACAAAAAAATGTTTATAGGCTCAATAAAATTCAATTCATTTTTTACAAGCAACTCTTATTGTGGTACTGATTGTTAAGGCTGGACATTTTCTTTTCTTATTCTTTTACATGTGTCCTGGGATTTTACCAATTCTAAATAATACTGATTTGATTATTCCCCACTACAAACCAGCCAAGGGAATCTCATGAGCTATGCCTCATAAAATTACTTCACCACCTGATTTTCCTTCATGTGCCTCCCATAAGATATCCTATACTTCTTCAAACACATCACCTTAGCATTTGATCTTCTCTCTGTTAAAGTAGAACCAGAAAGCTAAAAAAAAAATGACAGCAACTAAAAAAATTTATGAGAACAAGATACACAATAATTATCCTGGGAAAACCCTCCACCTGAGGGTGGAAAACCCAGCCACACAAAGAAATTATTTATTGAATGCTCAAACTGAATACATAGCTCTCAAAATGAACAGTCAATTATCTAACGATAACCATGACTGAACATGAATACTAATATCTTTTACTGAGACTTCGTTCAACTTCTGAAATACAAAAGTAGAATCAGACTGACTGAAGATAACAGCAGCATATAATGATCAGCAACATCCAGAACTCTATCACGGAAGATCAGCAAAACATAAGAATATTGAATGTCTCGAACTTCACACACTTCGGCATCTATCAAACTCACAAAATAAAATAACACGTCCAGATATAACTCTCGAAGGAGGAAGATGGAAGATCAAGCATCAAATGAATTGTCAGTTACACAACCGACACCAAGAGAAGCCTCGAACACACAGAAATGATGAACTTGAAACGGAAGAAATCCACGAAGAAGTAACTGCTGCCAGCTCAAATACAGATTGGCAACGGTAAAGGAAGAAGACACAAAACTACAGCTAATTGCTGACGAACACAACGAAGAAATAGAACTCTATTCTCCTGAAGCTACACACACAATAACACTCCCTCTTAGCAAAGGAGACATCATTTACTAATTTTCCAAGTCATGGAGTCTCTCAACATGACAAACACAAAGACTACACTCATATGAATAGATAAAACAAAAAATAATCACGGATTCTCTCAACGTGATAGCATCATGGATTCTCTCAACATGATGTTCACCATGGCTACTCCCATGAGTGAAATAAACACAAACTCTCATCACAGAGTCACTCAATGTGATGTTGTCATGGAGTCTCTCAACAT
This sequence comes from Cryptomeria japonica, assembly GCF_030272615.1. Taxonomy (NCBI): domain Eukaryota; kingdom Viridiplantae; phylum Streptophyta; class Pinopsida; order Cupressales; family Cupressaceae; genus Cryptomeria; species Cryptomeria japonica. The sequence goes on from NC_081406.1 coordinate 637,236,647, forward strand.
GACATCCACTATAGCTACCCCCATAAATGGAAAGAGCATCAAGGGCTTTCACCTCAAATTTCTCTCTCACAGAGAAAAATGCATTACAAGGGATTACACCTCGAACTTCTCCCTCACAGAGAAGAACTCATTAACAACATGTAAAAGATTCATTACAGTTGAGATACCCTCTCAACAAGAGCATCATTCTCCACTATACCAAGCTTGTCACGAAAATAACAAAACTTCACTCTAGGAAGTGGCTTGGTGAGAATATCCGTCGTTTGCTCTTCAATGCAAATATACTTGAGCTCCACTGCTTTCCTTTGAACCATATCTCTCAAGTAATGATATTTTATTTCCACATGCTTGGTTCTATTATGAAAAAAAGGATCAACTGAAAGCTTCATACAGCTTTGGTTATCATAATAAATCACTGTAGATTCCAAAGGCTGTCCAAACAATCCTGCAAGAAATTTGTGAAGCCATACTGCTTCTCTAGCTGTTGTAGCAGCTGCAACATATTCAGCTTCTGCAATACTTTGGGCCACGCATGATTGCTTCCTGCTGCACCAGGAAATCATAGTTGAACCTAAACTAAAACAACAACCGGAAGTGTTCTTCCTGTCAGGTACACATCCTGCCCAGTCTGAATCAGAAAAACCTTGCAATTTCAGACCTCCACAAGAAGTATATTTCAGACCATATCCCATTGTACCACGCACATATCTCAATATATGTTTAGCTGCAACAAAATGAATCTGTCTAGGCTCACTCATAAACTAACTGGGAGTGTTAACAGCATAACATATGTCAGGCCTAGTATTAACTAAATACATCAAAGATCCAATCAATTGTCTATACATAGTAGGATCAACTAAGTCTGAACTAGCTACAACCTCATGTAACTTTTTCAGATTTGCTTCCATGGGAGTTGCCATAGACTTGCAATCTAACATACCAATTTTTTTCAAAAGATCAATGGCATATTTCCATTGACTCAATATGACTTCATTTGATCTTTGCCACACTTCTAAACCAAGAAAATAATGCATCAAACCAAGATCTTTCATCTCAAATTCAGAAGCTAACTCTTTCTTACATCTAGCAATGAGATCATCCTCTCCAATAAGAAGTAAATCATCAACATATAGAAATAAAATTAAGGCTTTATCATCAATTACCTTGAAGTAGATATTTGGATCTGCATCATTTTTTGAGAAAACCCAAGCTCAACAAATACTGATCAATTATTTCATACCAAGCACGTGGAGCTTGCTTAAGACCATACAAGGCCTTTTTCAATCTGCATACATGTGATTCTTTCTCATGGGTCACAAATCCATCTGGCTGCTCAATAAAAAATTATTTTTCAATTACACCATTCAAGAATGTTGTCCTTACATCCATCTGATGCAATTTCCACCCTTTAACAGCTACAATAGCAATAATAGTTCTGATAGAAGTGTAGCGTGCTACAGGTGCAAAAGTCTCTTCATAGTCTATGCCTTCCTTTTGTGAAAAATCTCTAGCTACAAATCTAGCTTTACATTTTTCTACACTCCCATCAGCTGCATGTTTAATTTTGAACAGCCACTTAGAAGAAACAACAGATTTACCTTTGGGCCTAGGAACAATATCCCACACATTATTTTTGATAATGGATTGATACTCCTCCATCATGGCATCCTTCCACACTTGCTGATTTGAAGCTTCTTCAAAATTAGAAGGCTTGGATGCTATAAAGTGACTCATCAAAGCTACATATCTTGCAAACTTATGAGGCCTTTTACTATCTCTGAAGGTGCCACGAGGGGCTGCATATTTTTCAGCCTCTTCCATAGTGTGCCGAGCCCACAATGGTCTTTTCTTATTAGCTGAAATATTATTGGGACCTGCAGAAGTATCTATAGAATCAATTGGATCAGCAGGATTAGCAGTCTTCTAAAACTGTATTCTCCCTCTGAATCTTTGAAGGTGAATCCGGATCAGCCATATCTATGTCTTGAGGAGGCTCAAAGTCTTCTCTATCAAATTCCATGTTAGACTCTTTGGATTTCTTGCAAGCTACATCTTCATCAAAAGAGACATCCCTGCTGATTTCAATTTGCTTTTGACCTAGAATGTAGATTCTATATGCTTTTGAAGATTCACTATAACCAACAAAGATGCCTTTCTTTCCTGAAGGTTCTAACTTAGTTCTCTTCTCTTTTGGAACATGAATATAGACAAGACATCCAAAAATTCTGAGTTGACTAATGTCTAGTTTGATACCTGAAAAAGCTTCTTTTGGAGTCATGTTGTCTAGGATTTGATGAGGACTACAATTTTGAATGTATATACTGTTGTCCTGCAAGCCTCTGCCCATAAAAAAAGTTTAAAGACTTTGATCGTGGATCATAGCCTTCGCTGCCTCAATAATTGTCTTGCTCTTTCTTTCAGCTACACAATTTTGTTGAGGATTATAAGGGACACAGAACTCCCTCTTAATCTCAGCTTCAACACAAAAGTTATGAAATAAACCAGAAACATATTCTCCCCCATTATCAAATCTTAGAACCTTTATCTTCTTGTTAGATAAATTTTCAACAAGTGCTTTAAATTCTTTAAATCTAGACAGCACTTCATCAGATTCTTTAGACTTAAGAAAATAAATCCAACACTTACGAGAAAAGTCATCAATGAAGGTAACATAATACCAAAAACCACTAAGGGAAGCAACTGACATAGGGCCACACAAATCAGAGTGAATTAACTCTAGAATATACTTTGCTCTATTTTCACTACTATGCAAAGTACTCTTAACATTCTTACCTAGAGCACATCCCTTGCAGACACCTTCATGGTTTTGATTCAGCTTTGGAAGACCAACAACTACCTTCTCCATTGAAGACAAAGCTCTGAAATTTAGGTGACCAAATCTTTTATGCCACGGCTCACTTGAACTTGTAGAATCATGAGCTAATGCTTGGATAGGACGGGCTGAAAGCTTGTAAAGACTGTCATGACGAACACCAATCTCACGAGTTGACTAAATGCTAGTGTTCTTCTTCCATGCAAGAACTTTTCCATCAGCAAAAGCAACCTAATAACCCTTGTCTTCTAACACTGAAATAGAAATCAAATTCCTCTTAATACTAGGAACAAAGAGAACATCGCTCAGAAGAAGAGGAATACCAGAATCCAACTGAAAGGAAGTAGAACCAGCACCCTTCACAGAATAACATGCATCATCACCAATGATAACTTAGAGATGAGAATCTTTTTCCTTCAAGTTGGAGAGGTGTTCACGATAACCAATAATATGGCGGGAGGCTCCACTATCAATAAGCCATGTATCACTGTCAGTAGGAATATTACTGGAGAGAGCAGAAATAAATAAGAACCCCTCTGAATTTTCAATAGACTCTCTATGAGGAGGAACATTTTCGACATTTGTTGTTGCAGCTTGTTGTTTGGGTGTTAAAGGACATTTTCTAGCAAAACGACAAAACTTGTCACATCTGAAGCATTGTACTCTAGAGAGGTCCTTTCTTCTCTTAGATTCAGAAGCTGAATCAAAATTTCTATCTCTGTTCCTTTTGAAGTTTCCTTTCCTTCCTTTTCTTTTACACGTATGGGCAGCAGGAACATGATCTTTTTCATGATGAGATTTGCATCCAACTCCTCTTGCCTCCAATCTGCATTCCTCTTGAATGCAATCAGCTCTCAATCGATCAAACTTGGGTAGCTCATTTCTTCCACTAATACCTTGAATGAAAGATTCTCAAGAGTGAGGAAGGCCATTCATGGCCAGCATAACCAGGTCTTTATCCTCAATAGAATCTCCAATAGCATTGAGTTGATCCTTCAATTCTGTAATCTTCATAAAGAAAGAAACAACAGATTCACCTCTAGCCATTTTGATATGAAAGAGTTGACGTCTCAATGCTAGAGCTCTACTAGTACTGTTGAATTCATACAAACTTTGAAGACACTCGAACATCTCTTTAGCTGAATCCAACTTGGATATAATAGGTACCAGATGATCCTTAACAGAATCAATCAGTATCTTTCTTGCCAAGAAGTTGATCTTTCTCCACTGTGCTTTCTCAGAATCATCAGAAGGTTCATCTACAACAGGCTTCACGTAGTTGAGAAGATTATTCTCTTCAAGCACAATGAGGACTCTAAACTTCCATGAAGTATAATTAGCTGCACCATCCAATCTATCTTCAACTTTGAGTCCATTCACCATTGTTGAAACTTGAAATACACAAGCAAATATAAAGCAAAGAATATTTCAAAACTAAACGATCTAATTCTGGATCTTTTCTTTAGACCCGCTCCAATACCATGTTAAAGTAGAACCAGAAAGCTAAAAAAAATGACAGCAACTAAAAAAATTTATAAGAACAAGATACACAATAATTATCCTGGGAAAACCCTCCCCCTGAGGGTGAAAAACCCAGCCACACAAAGAAATTATTTATTGAATGCTCAAACTGAATACATAGCTCTCAAAATGAACAATCAATCATCTAACGATAACCATGATTGAACATGAATACTAATATCTTTTACTGAGACTTCATTCAACTTCTGAAATACAAAAGTAGAATCAGACTGACTGAAGATAAAAGCAGCATATGATGATCAGCAACATCCAGAACTCTATCACGGAAGATCAGAAAAACATAGAATATTGAATGTCTCGAACTTCACACACTTCGGCATCTATCAAACTCACAAAATAGAATAACAAGTCCAGATATAACTCTCGAAGGAGGAAGATGGAAGATCAAGCATCAAATGAATTGTCAGTTACACAACCGACACCAAGAGAAGCCTCGAACACATGGAAATGATGAACTTGAAACGGAAGAAATCCATGAAGAAGTAACTGCTGCCAGCTCACATACAGATCAGAGACGGTAAAGGAAAAAGACGCAAAACTACAGCTAATTGCTGACGAACACAACGAAGAAATAGAACTCTATTCTCCTGAAGCTACACACAATAACACTCTCATATTATACAATGATCCTTCAACATTTTGCAAGAGTAATTTTAGGCAAGTAACTTCCTATAGATAAATATTCAGCAACACTATTACCATTTAGATGGATACAAAACCCACATAAGTCATAACCAAGATTTTGGATAGTCATCGCTATATCTCTCCATCAGTTCACTTTTTAATTCAGAATAAATGATTGGCAGTAACATAGCTTTTTAGATCCTTACCAAATTACCACTATTAAGAACATAACATGTTTTTAGCTAAGTACATCAAAGCCTAACAATACAGAAAGAAAAAAATGAATTTGCCAGCAATAATGCCTGAATTTTTATGTAGACCCAAGGCGTCCCTCTTCACTGTATTATAATTTAGTTCACATTTAGAAGTTATCTACTAGCAAAATATAGTGGATGGTCTCATTTAAGAACACCTTACAACAAAAGTACACCCACTCGCTTAATTGGATGCACCCACATGCATATGGAACTTTCTGTCAAAATTAGGATAAGCCAAAATTGGCACACTCATTGGGATACTTTCCAGAATTTCAAAAGCATGTTGTTACCTATTTCTCTATTCAAAGTTTACTTCCTTCCATAGCAAATAATCAAGTTAACATAGACCTTTCAAAATGTGTAGTAATCATTTGCCTCATCTTTTGAGAGTCTCATTACTAATACAATGTAAATTTTCTTCCTCCTCTAGCCATAGAGAATTTGTGTTTTTGTCATTGTTGTTTCTTAGAATATTGGATTGGCTTGCTTACATGTTGCCCTTGCATTGAAATCACTCACAGGAACTACCTTACTTTGTTTGTTGGACTGAAACAAAGACAGTATGGATCTTCACAACCTAGGTCATGCTTCTTGAAAGAGGAGGAGCATTGTGGCGAAAAGTATCATGTAACTACATTACTTTTAATCAATATATACTGTGCATTTGCATCTTATCATTCTATTATTAATTCATTACACGTCTACTCTAACTTTCTCTCACTCATACTATTATTCCATATATCCTTTGTTATTTTCTACCGCATCATTCTGTATTGACGTCTCCATGTATTCTTCAAATTAACGAGTACTGTACACACCATGCTTATCTTTTTGTGAGAACTACTAGTACTTATATCCTTATCATTGGCTAAGGGGCAGAACTGAGATACTCTTCTCCAAGGATAACCTTGTTCTTTACAGTTCCATCTTATAAATGTTGGAAGATCCTAGAACTTCCAACCCCCTATTTGCTCCAGGTCAGCTGTTCAATAATGTGGGCCATGCTCCATTGCATTCATTTATTTCTACCTTCACTTTCTCCCATTCCCCATTTTTCTCTTCTAATTGTATTTGCATAAGGCCTTGATCTAAGTAGAATTGTGAGCCTCTAAAAAAACCTCTGCTTCTTGGTACCCATGTACTTTAATAAATCTGTTGCTTTTGTCTTCACTTCACCTATAACTTTTCAAACCTTTGACGATTATATCTACCAACTCGTCATATTTTTCTCTTTATCATGTCTCATATACTACATTTCTAATTATTCCTCTTTGTTTAAACATGATTATTCTTTCACTACCTCTTCGATGCCATTGCCTCATCTAACTAATTTAAATTGTTCTATTTCATTTCAATATTTTCAAGTGCAGTTTGTAATTCATTGATTTATACCATATTTATTACTACTGCATTTCCTGCCAAGTGCATCATGCCCATTTAAGTTGACGATTGCTCTGCTTTAGGGTTTGTGTGATATCCACAATATTCTGCAGATTTTTAGATCTTCTACGATAACCTCGTTGTCTTCTTCCAACTTTTGTTTGGCCTTCCGCAACCTTTCCCGGTTGGAGAACTTTCAAACGAAAAGACTTAAAAAATCTTATACACACAACTTGGGTGGCCAGAGTCATAGTTGCTTCCCTACTTCACATACACCAATTACCCCATTTCATTTTCTTGGCCTTAATGCTGATTCAATTGACTGTTACATTCAATGTAGGAATTCTATTTTTGTGCCTGTTTGATTCATGCTTTATTTTGATTCAAAAATAAGGTCGAATGCGAGAAAACTTATAGAGAATGCATAGAAGGCACTTACTTGAAAACAGTGGCTTCAAAAATATCGTTGCTTCATGTGAAAACCCTAATTTGAACCCTGCTTCACTGTTGCCTATGTTGTTGTTCTACCCTGGTCTTTATTCGTTCTCTGTCACTCGTCCATCGTTAATGGGGGCCGGTGAAAGACACGTTTATACATGGATATTTTGAAGTTGTAGTGTTGCTTTATTTTATTAGGGGTAAATACCTTTTTAGTTATTGTGATGGTGAAATTTGTATATTTATGGAAAATTTCATCTTAATAATGAAATGTCACAATATGTTTATATAGTGACAAGTTAGTTTGTTTCTGTTTTCAATTTCTATTTATTTTTATTTACTTTCGTTTTCATACATTTTTATAAATTTGATCTTAGTTATAGTTGTATCTATTTGTACACATTCATCACATTATTAGTCTAAAATTTTATGTATTCATTCTCGATCTTGAGACTTAGGTCTTTTGTCTACGACCAATCCTATTTTGCTCAAGACTGGTCCCAAATATTTTAAGATTGACCCAAAACCAAATTTTTAAATTTCTAATTGTTGATTCTCACCCTCTCATATTAATCATTGACCACTAATTTGGTACACTTTTTACATGACTATTCATTATTGCATGTCATTTAAATATACTCATTTGTGCATTAAACATCATCCAAGAATATCCAAGAACATCTAAGAATCATCTTAGATAATCTACATTACAAGGAGCAAACACCTTAGGAGCATTTTGACTTTGAGCACTAAAACGAATGTGTTTGCATCAAAATCAACATATATAGCCAAAATATCATAAAATTGGTTTATCAAGGGGGTTAATCAAGGAGAGCTTGACCATTACAATTTGGTAGCTTTTTGAAGGTATCTTTAGTATTAGTGGTTTGCTAATTTTTTTTTCTTCCAGTCTTTTGGTTCACCTTGCTTTTCTTTATCAACTTCTCATTTTTTTCCTATGGTAGGGCCCTATGGATCACCTTGTACTTGTGATTCCTACTATGACTTAGAAACACATAGGTATGAGGGTGGTGGCGAAAGACTTGAAGTAGAATGAGGGGAGGCTAGCTTTTATGCAATAGAAAGGACTATGGTAGCTCCTTGCTCTTCCACCTTTGTAATTTTCCTTGATATGGGTTTTCTCACTAAGCGAAATTGATTCTCAAACTCTTCTTTCTCGTCATATTTATCTATCACATGAATAGGTTCTTGCTCTTCTCTCTTCAAGTACATCCTCTAAGACACCATTTTATTGTGTCTCCTCATGTGTTATACCTTTAACCTTAGAATGTCATGCTATACTAGGGTTTTCTTCTTATGTTTCTTCCCTTGATGACTCCCTTTCTTCTATAGTTTATTTCTTAGAGGGATCCACCTTCTTAGGAGTTTGTATCTTGGCTACTTTATGCATGGATTAGATATTTTCAATGCTTTCTCTTGTTCTCGCTAGCACTTATTTTATTTTTGCTTATGTAGAAGTGTTCCCATCAATCAACTAACTAGTCTTATAAAAAATAAAATCAAAGATACTCTTTTCATAATCACAAGGGTCAAACAATAGGTCATCCTCCTATACACTCTCGGGGACCATAGCAAGATATCAATTCCTCACTTCAACTATTGTTATCTTGTAGTACTCTCTTTTTATGACCTTGTATTCATCTAGAAGATGGCCTAGTAGTCCTCTAGATTTGGTTGATACCAATATAAATTCCCTATTAAAGGGATAACCTTCCTAATTGGATCGAAATTTCCCATGAGTTGATATACATCCATAATGAATAATGTTATTCTATCATTAGCTACCCTTGCATGATGGATGGATAAGTAGGTGTACATGATTCGATAGATATAGGGAATTGAAAGCTTGTTTTTTATGTTTCAACAATCAACTTTTGGAACTCCACCACTTGCTTATAAATCTCTAGGAGTACCAACTTGTCATTAAGGTACCTAGAAATGTTTTTAATAGCTTTGTGAAAGCTTCCTAACCATATATACGTGAATATTTAGAATTGGATATATCAACTCCCAAACTCAGTAGTTGTCAGCGTAGCTTCTATTAATGGACTCTTTTTATATTCATTGTTATACTCCTAAGGAGAGAATATGAAAAGGAATATTGACTCTACTATAGTATTTCAATCTTTCTTTAAACTATAGTTGTGGGTAGCATTTATATACCCTATTTTCTCAAAGATCTAAATTTCCCACCTTGCTGAGACTTGGAAATAGTGCTCTTGTTATTTCCAATCAGGCAAGGTGGGAAGTTATACAAAACCTATTTATTTATTTAATTTCAATCAACTAGTTGTGTAGGTTGTTGCTAACAAGAGTTTCCCAATCTATCTTATTATAGCTAATGATAGACAAAATGAAATGGCATATGGATTTAATTCAACAAATTGATTATGTCATGAATATTCTACTTAAACTCACTTCTATGAATGATTTATACATCTCAGTGACATAATTTGTTGTAATCAAATAATTATCATTTACAAATTTTACTATTATGGGATTACTCCTCTAATAGTACTTTAGGGCTTCTTGCATGTCAAATTTGTCATACTTCTAGTAGATAGGAACTCCAAAAGTATCTTCATTTGATTCACAAGTTATGTTAAGAATAGTATGGTGTGCAATACCAAAAATATTTTTTGTCTAGGTCATACTATTGTGCACATGTTAGAAGCAACTCCAAGGATTATAGAGAAATAGGAAAATTTGTAGCTTGTACCAACCCACTATGAGTAACAACTTGAGCATTTATTGTCCTATCACCCTCCTAACTACTTCAATTGATAACTTATTGGGCATTGACTTGTCCAAGGTCAAAATCTACTATCTCTAGCCAAGGAAATAAATTTTTGGATGGGGGATGATAACCATTATACTCATGCTTCCTCTGCTTGGCTAGAGGATTTTATTTCATGAATATTACAAGCACACCAAAATTCCACTAGATGGCTCAATAAATAATATAATAATTTATATGTTTTAAAATCAAGGTTTATAAGGTGCTTAAGTAATGAAATTGCATGAAAGTAAGTGTCAAATCAAAATACCAATAACATAAGATAAGATAAAAAAACCCTAGGATATGTTAAGGTTTTGGAGAACCTCATACCTTAACACAATTTATGGAAGATTCAAAAAGCTTCCCAAATGTATAAAACTTTCTAAACATGCAATGTATAAGGTTTTACAGAACTAACATAATGAGTACATAACAATAATCAAGATATGTGAAATTTTGATACCTCGACAAAGTAAATGTAGGCTTGACATCAAAGCAATGACTAAGAAACCATTAAGGAGTGGAATTTAAGAACAACTCTTACAAAAATCAATAGTTAAACATTTCAATTTTTTAATTTGTGACATACAACAAGTCAACCACCATTCTAACTCGAAAAGAAAAAAAATCCTAAAAACACAAAAAATTGAGATTCAATGTATGGGTTTATTAGATATCAACTTAGGAAAATCAGGAAACCTCCAACTCTAAATTATGCACTCTAAAAAGTCAATTAGCCACCAATATATATTGAACAAACTATTAAGTCAAACCTCGCAAGCTCAACCTCAAAAAAATGAGCTTACCAAACTCCAATGACAAAAGTGCACGACAAGGGAATAAAAACCCTAAAATTTTGAAAACACCTAACTTAAACTTAACATTTGAAATTTGAAAATAAATGTCCAACTTAGGGTTTCTGTATATCCTTGAACAAACATACTAAATTTTATAAACATGACTAAGACACAAAAATAAACTAAACGCAATTACACAAATGGTCAATCAAATGACCATATGAATGAAAATAAAATCAAAACCACAAACAAGCAAAACTCGATACTTAAAATCTAGACAAAGTAGAGCAAAAACCAAAATACAACATCAAAACTTGCAAAATAAAAATGGAAAAGAATGAAATCATAAATAACAAGAAGGGCACGTAAACCCTACCTTAAATAATTAAAGAACAACAAAGTAAGACTTCCAAACACACAAGAACATTATCACATGACACACGAATAATGTTTTTATATAAAAATGCCAATATACATGAAAATCTCCTTGAAATGCAATATGGAGCATGAGAAATCAAACACAATTAGCAATTCAAGACCTAAAAAATAAAACTCAAATCCACAAAATTCTCAAATAAATAGATGTTGATTATTTTGTACAAACTCTCACATGCAAAAGATAACCATAAATGTAGAGTCAAGTGGTAGATTGGGATTTAGGAATAAAGCGTGTCAAACATCAACATTCAAGTTTAGGCTTACCTCTTGCAATAAACATTTGGATATACTAGTAAGGGAAACTTTATAAACTAATGATGAACTCTATCTATTAGAAAACCAAAGAGTTGTCATTAAAACAAACAAACGTTAAGGATTCAAATATCCTCATATTTGCATATAAGTAAAGAAAATTTAAAAAAAAAAGAACAAAAAGACTCAAGACAAGCAAAATTTATAAGACTTAAGGACTAAACAAATACAAACCAAAGCAAAAAAAGTTTATGAAAAAAATGAGGGGGCCCTTATTTTGCCAAGGCAAAAAGGGGCATGTATACGAGGAACAAGACCATCTTTTACCTCCTTTGCCTAAGAAATATTTATTTAACCAATTTTTAAATCACATACAAAATGATTATATAGAACAGTAAGTAAACTATCTCACTCTCAAATAATATTTAAAAATCAATATAAAATATATTTATCATTGACTACCTTCTTTTTTATAAAATAAAATAAATATTCTATTTTAATCTATCTATAAATCATGATAAATATATCAACAATTAAAATTCTTATATTTCAATAAGAATTATTTTTCTTCATAAATGCTATAAGTAAAATAAATGTTTATTTTTAAAATGAAATAAACATCAATGATCTTATCTATAAAATATTTATTTTAAACTTTTTTAATCAAAATAATTACAATATTAAATTATAATTTTTATAAATAAATATTTTTAAAGTAAATCATGTAAGCAATAATCTTCAACCATATCAATTGATACATTTACATTGATTCATAACATTTATAAAATAAATATTTTATTAAAAAATATCTACCTTTATTAAAATAAAAACTAAATTTTATTGCACTTATAATAAAAAAGGATAAACTTTAAGATAACGTGTTTAAGACGAAGCTTAAATCTTTATCAAGGTGCTTTAAGGCAATTAAAAACACTACAATAAAACTTTGAAATATCTTACTAAAAATGTAGGCCACCTAATTAATTGATAAGATATTATAAGATATTATTGAATGTATGAAGTTTAAATGTGTACCATAAGCATTTTTTTATCATTGGGTTGGTCAATAACAAAGTAGATTGTAAGGAGGGAGAAAGTTTGATCACTTAAACAATTAGAAATTAGGAATGTATAAGTGTAAATGTTTATCAAATTTTTAAGTAATTTTTTATCATTGAGTTGATCAAATATAAATTAGATTGTTAGAGCGAGAAACTTAGATCACCTAAACAAATAGAAATTAAGAAGAGAGTTGAACAACATTTTTTATGTTTTTTTTAATTATAGAAAGATCATAAAAATATTTCTTATAAAATCAAGTGGATATGGGATTCCATATTTTTTTATGGAGGTTCTAATCATGAGCATAGCAGTCTAGCAGGGCATGTGAGCATGAGCCTGTAGGTTGAAACCTCTTCGACTAAGAGTCAAGGACTGAGGGGTATCCATTCCGTCAAATTTGCCTAGGGCACGATCCCGACCTCATCTCTTATGATGTTAGAGCCTTGCACTCAACAAGAATTGATCCCTTATAGACCCATTTTGAACCATTCAACCAAAAAATATTGTTTAAGTGAACTAGAAAAAAGAAAGAGAAAACAATACTCAAATATGCACATTTATTAAAGCAATACTCAAATATGTATATTTATTAATAATAATTAAAGTTGAAGTACTTGGAACTAATCATTACACATCTAAGAAATGTAAGTATTAGTGAATAGGATAGCCAACAAATTAGGCATTAAATTCACTCACACTTCAAGTAACTAGTCATCTAAAAATTTGGGAAAAATTATTGTCTTTTTTAACTTTTAAAAATTAACTTCATTATAAATTAAATAATTTTTCTATTTAATACAAATTAGATGAAATGTTTAAAATATTATTTCTATTACCATTATTACTATTTATAATTTGATTTAAAGTTTCTTAAAACATATTTTTTTTCATTTTAATGATCATATAAAATTATCTTTTATGAAAGAGAAAAAAATATTTATAATAAAAAATTAAATATATTATATTTTACAACTCTTTATGAAAAAAATTTCTTAATTTTATGTTTAGAATATTTTTTAGTCAATATATTACTATAAGGGGAAGCTTTGGTTGTGAGAGAGGATAAAGTATTGCCTTCCACGAGAGATTCTCTTCTTTGTTTTTCCTTGCTAATAGTGTGAATTCTAATGTATCTTCTTTTGAATTTTACTTTCCTTTTATGTTTATTGGTTTTTTTTTATATGTTTGTCTTGGTATTCATGTTAAAAAAATTGTATAGGTTTATGGTGTAAGGTAAAGATAAAAAAGTGTTTTAAATGTTCTAAAATATTAAGTGGGTTATTTTTTTCAAATTTTGCTTAAAATGTATATGTATCATATGAATTTAAGATCTATAGTAAATGAGGATGAGAAGAAGGGATTATGAAACATATTTGATAATGGTAGGAATTATGGAGCTCATAAGGTTGAGAAGAAGGGATTACAAAATGATCTGATAGTGGTAAGAATTACGAAGCTTTTTCATCTTTGGTGATTTTTTTTTCTACAATGTCTAATAGCTAGAAAGTGGAAGGAAAGAGTGAAGAAGGGATAAAGATTTCAAGAAGTTAGTCAAAGGAGACCAAACTATTTCAAACAAGAGTAGCATTACATATTGCTACAACTAGAAGGGAAAGAGGCCTCAATGTCATGAAAAACACTTGTTAGATGCTCTAAAATTCTTTGCTTCACATATAATAATGGGATGAAGAAATCTATAGATGAGAACAAAATTATAAGGAAGAAGAATGGTATGTTTTCATTTGTTTGGATGTTTTTGAGGTTGTGAAAATTAGTTTCTTTAATGAGTTGATTGTGAATGTGTGAAAGACAAAAATAAGAATTTATGAAAGATTATGTTTAATAATACTAAAAGGGGTTAAAAATTATGTTTAATAAAGATTTGTTTCATTTTTTAAAATCTTAACATGTTTAAATGTCTGATTAGTAGATATTTTTGTAATATGGTTAGTTCTATTATGTTCCCTCAATCTCATAAAATTAAGGCTATACAAGCCCTTACAAGATTGAGATGTGCAATCTTCCTTTCTATTTAGTCTTTTTAGCTTAAGAAATTAAACCCATTGGTAAAGTTGTTAAGGTACTATATATTTGATTTTGTTGAAGCCAATAGAATATATTTTGAATGTCTGTGAATTTTGTTATAAAACCAAGAAAATTGTTTGTAGGTTGTATGGTTTAGGACTTGTTGCTTTATTTTGTAAGATACATGGACATCTTAGCAAATATTTGTTGTTGATTTCCAATAAAAAATCTATTAGGTCTAAAAAAAATATGTCAGCCAAGTTGAAGGCGTTTCACATTTTTTAGTAGCTCCTTGTTCACATAATAATGACAATATTGAAATTTATCCTCGAAACAATTGGCTCCTAGGCCAAAAGAACACGAATTGAATGATAATAGACATTATGAAGAATGCATGCTAACCTTGCCAAGGATCAACAAATGACTTGTCTAAAATCACTTTACATCTCCCAAAAACTTGGATTTTGATAAATATATGTAAAAATCAACATCTCAAGAAAGGGAAAAAAAGAGATATTTTTAAATATTTTTAAATTTTAATAATGTCCAGAAAGCCTTTCTATAATGTTGATTAAATTCATCATTTCAATAGATAACAATAAAATTGTTTATTTAATTGGGTTGTAGTAGAGAGGCTTATAATAAATCCATCAATGATCGAGAATGATACAAAGAGGATGAAATTGAAAAATTAGATTAAAAAAAAAAGATTAATTTGAAAATGGAATATTCATCAAGAATTAAAACCTATTATTTGTGAAGAAAATTTTTTCCTACCTCTATAAACATGGTGTTCATGTTCATGAGGAAGCTAAAAAAGAACACTTTAAATTCTTCTTTAGAATTTGAATTGGGAAGAGAGTAAGGATGAGAAAATCATCAATCTCTTTAAGATGCTTTCTTAACTCAAGATGCACTCAAATTCCATGATATTAAAAATCAATGAAGATTGTTATAGAGAATGTTACGAAGATAGAAGCACATGATATAAGAGTTATTATTAAAATGCACATAAGGAAAAGAAAGGATGCTAAACTCATGCTTCACTATGAAGATAAGTCTAATTTCAATACTCTGAATTGGGATTTACTAATCTATCATATTTAAATTTACACTCTCCATTAGAAGGGGTATGAATGGAAGGTAGTAGATGGGGTATTTTCTCCTCATTCAATGGTAGTTTGGGTGATTATTAAAAATGTACATTTTAGCATCTGTTTAGTGCTTGCCTATATTTGATTTAGAGGATCAATATTTATAACTAGATAATAAAGACTCATTGCAAGAATGTGCATCAAATTGTCAAAAGTGATTTTAATATAGTAAAAGATAAGGAGAATGAAAGAAGTTGAAAACTTTGATTACACAAGTAACAAAAAAAAAATTGTACAAAAATGAATAAAATTTTAAAAAGCATTGATACTCTTTATAAGGCTATAAGGGACAATGATATTGACAAATATCATAATTGTTGTTATTACTTTTGCTATATGATATTGAGTACCTTGTAAGGGCCTCAAAGATTTGATTATTTATATTACCTTCATACTTTTTTCTAGTTTAAAAATTTGTTGTGCCACAAACATGGGCCTTGAAAATTGTCTTCATGATTTAGTAATAATTATGTCAACATCAATGTGGACATCAATCTGAAATGTACTCTAATTTTTTTATCTTCATATGAAAAATACCAAAGCCCATCTTTATTGTATCCAAAATACAATCTTGATTTATCAAGCTCCAAAAACATAGGGTAAAGACTATGCTTAGGACAACCCCTCAACTATTGAATTATAGATCATAAGACTTTCCTAAAAGGTTGTAAAACATTGCATAGCATTAATGGTAGATCTTACCTTCTTTTTGCCAATATGAAAATTGTTCATTGAACAATGTACTTCAAGTGCTCATAGTAAAAAATCCTTGCCATCTATTTAAAAAAGTCACATGGTCAAGAAAGCCAAATCCCCTATTTCAACACCCTATAGCTCATATGGTAAATAATTGCTTGTATTGGCCTAACTATCTACCCACTCACATGACGGTCTAAAAGGAAGCATGCCTACACAATGATGCAATCCTTGAATGAATGAATGGAGAAGTTTTTATGACGTCCACAAGACCATTAGTCTATGGGACCAAGAGTATCATTGTTAACAATTTTCAAGTTCCTTTCAATGTTACCTCTTATGTTGAGGATCTTGATCGAGAAACTCATAGTTTTGTGAAGTCTTGCCTCCTCAAATAGTTCATTTAGACTACTCATCTTCAAATTGTTTTCATATTGTGTACGAATATCCTCATATGTTGCACACTCAAACATGAAATCATTTGGTTTTCACCAGCCCTTTGTTGCGAAAAATAGTACTTCTTTCATCCCTCTTCCTTAGGGACTAGCCATCTACTCGTCTCATATCTAACATGATGAGAATCAGTTCTCAGTTATGGAACAAAAAGTCAGCCTTTCCCTTAATTGTCACCTTTAGGTAGTTTTCCTCAAGGGTTGAACTCTTCCCTTGGAAACGTGAATTGGGATCCCATTCCCTATAAATACACATCCTCAAAATTGAAGTGGCATAGCCTTTCCCTTAATTGCCACCTTTAGGTAACTTACCTCAAGGGGTTGAACTCTCCCCTTGGAAGCATGAATTGGAACCCATTGGCCTTTGTAGTTGGTCAATGTTTTGTAAAATGGTGTCTTTTAATAACATTTTAGTTAATAGAATTTTTTTTTTTAAAAGCTATGCAACTAAATGATGTGATACTATCTCCCCTCTTTTCCCATGCAAGTTCAACATCGTCGAAAATTCAAGGAAGAGCTTAGCTCTAAAGGAGAGAGAAAATATTTTGTTAACAAACTAAAATAAGATGTGAATTTTTTTAACACCATGCAAATCCTTTGAAACAACTCACGTTCATGTATTTACAAATTTAATGATCCCATTCAATATTTTTTACAATGAAAAATTTACATTTTAATAAACTTTATAAACAATATGAGATTTATGATTATAATACATTAAAATTGGATACTTGATGAATATGATAATCGATATTTTCACATACAAAATTCATATTTATTATTTTTATGAAGAAAATTCTCTAACTACCTTCATCGTAATTTAAATTAATAATCAAATTTATATAATATAAAACTTTTTCCCTCACCATACAATACAAAAATTTAGTATCTTTACAAAATAATACAATACTTTTTCCCTCTTTCAATTGTTCTTTACAAAATAGGTTAACTAAACATATAGATTCAATAGAGATACATGCTATCAAAAGAATTTATCAAAATTTATTAAAACATTAAAAGAGTTTTTTTTTGAAAAGAATATTTAACACTTTTTTAAATAACACAAGTATTTACCTATAATAAAGATTAAGAATAACTTCAATACGAATATAATTCTAATGATACTAATGATACAAATAATTAATCAAAAATATATCATGTATAATATATTGATATATCCTCTCAATATTCTTAATATTAAGAAAAGATTGGCTACTCCACACTATTTATAGTTAAAAACACTAGCTATGCAAGTCCAAACCACTTCCAATTTTTTATATTATCCTTTACAATGGCATATGCCTCTAGACATGATATTTCATATGATAAGGATAAATCCTGCACTCACACATTTTACATTTTGAATTAAACTGATTTTTACCAGTATTTATAAAACAATTATAAATTACTACTTATCTATTTACGTATAATATTAAATTTTATATTTTTTTAGTTTAAAAGATGTAAAATAATTTCAATGTCTTTAATTAAATTTTTTATCATGATAGAATTACCCACTTTTCATAAAAGTTGTGTATAAAAGTAATAATAATCTATAAATGAATTATATCTTTTGATCAGTACTAGCTAATGTTTTTTACTCGGTAAACATTATTGATATGGATATCTATTAAATAATAATTAATAACCTGTTTCGCAGTACAGGAGGTTTGAAATGAGTTGGTTGAAAACTGGACTGCAATTAAATCAGAAGATTGAGTCAAAGAGCAAGGGCATCAGATTAGATAGTTAAAAATGAGACAATGGATGCATATATTGAACCAAACAGAATAGTAAAGTGGACCTTAACAAATTGGTCAAAACATGACTTTTATAGCTCTTGCAAAAGATCTTTGGCCTAGGGGACGTTAAAATTTCTCTCAATTTTATTTTGTTTATAGTTATTCATTATTTCATTCAATATTTTAGAATGTAAAGAAAGGATATGTATATTTTACAATATCAGGATAGTGGAATCAGAAAAACGCTTTATTTTAGAATAAGATGCTTTCAAGGATATTAGAGACAAGTATGGCAACTTAATGACTGCTGTTTCAGTGTAAAGATAATTGAGAAGATGGGAATGCTTATCATCTCCTTGAATAAGAAATGAACTGAAATGCAAAAGATAGTTGCATCAAGGTTGGTTGTCCCATAAACTACTTTTAACCTCATGAATGCTAAAAGTTCTATCTGATTTGTAACTTCAATCAGTGAAGGTTAATAAAAATGAATACAGCTCTGAGAATTTTATTTCGTAGAGGATAAGGACAAATTACATCGTCTATACACTTGACAGGTGAAACAGACCAATTTGGTTTGGGAAACGTTTAAAGCTCATCATTTTATCAATATATCACAAAGCTAATGGACAAACTGAAAATATAAAAAATAACCGCATATACAGACATCTCACTTGACTGATCATACAAAATAATCCTTCAACTGTCATTTGAATACTTTACAATGTTTACATTATGATTCTTTGACCGTAACAGAGGAGGGAGAAATCAAATAAATACTGGTCAAAATAACTTGATCCACAAATAATTTGTCCAAATATGAAATTTATTAAGGAAAAAAATTCTCCTGAAACAATAATTTTCATTCATACTCAGATGAGCACATAATACGTTAAAATGGATTGGCAACACCTTTCTATTCACCAGGCACGTGCCATTATATAATATTAAGAATGCTTAATGAACTAACTTAAATCATCAGCTAGAAGCGTGACAGTTTCTATAATGCTTTATACAGGAAGAAAAAATGGATAGTTAAGAATCAATTGACAAAGTCTTGATAAAGTTTTGTTGCAAACCCAAGCTCAAAATTTGTGATTAGATGGCTCAAAAGGTTTAAGGACAAAAAAGAAGCGCATGAACGGTATTGAAGCTAGCCGGCTAGATTAAATGTTCTACAATAGATGAATGAATGCTGACAGGTGCTCCCAGTGCTCAGTCATCAAGGACAATGACTCCCGGATCTTGATTTTCTGTTTTTGGAGAGGTTAGCAGCGAGCCTTTATCTTTCTTCTCTTGTCCAGTTTGAGAGCCCTGACTAAGAACGGACACGGCTGATGGCACTGGAGATGTTGTCTGGGCAGGAACACCAGATTTCTTTGGCGACCCCTTCACATGAGTAAACTGTTGCTTGCTATCAGAATTGACCTCAATCCCGGGACCAGGATCATGCTCAGGATCATCTGATCGAGCATCAGCATCATCACCAATTTCGGAAGGTGGTGACAATTGATTCAAACCTGGAACATCTGTAGTTATCTGTTGGCCTTTGAGAATCTTTCGAACCTCTTCACAGAAGTTGTCAAGAGGACGAAGATTTCTTCTTAAACGAAGTCCCGCTGACTTGTTCCCAGTATATGTTTGAATTGATTCTTGCTCATTATCATTAATCACCTTACACATCTGCACTTAAAACTATAGTTCAGAAAAAGAAATTGTAGAATAGAGATAATATATACATCATGTTAAGAGCTGGATTTTTATTAGCCATACTAGTTATAATTGGCAAAAGCAAGATCGAGCATTAGATTATATAGTTAGGAAATGGACCTCATTGTAAAGTCGAGCTATTTCCAACCGATTTGGCTCATTGTCTGATGCAAATCTTAACACCTCTTCTGGACCTAAGAGTTACAAGTTAGTTTTAGGCATAAATACAAATGGACGGTTAAAATTTCCCCATAAATGGACACCTCCTACTACTTCCAAGATTAAACATCAAATAAATCAAAAAATCGATGAAAGTATCTTGATTACTACTAACCTATTGGCAACAGGAGAGGCGAATTGGAACTAGGCATCTCTGTCTGTTGTTGATTCACAGGGCTTGGAACATCTGCTAGCAGAGGTTCTTGCTCCGGTTCTTCAAATTCAGTCTCAGATTCCTTATGTGATGCCTGGAATAACCAACAAAACAATTTTGTAATCTAATAATCATTTCAAAGTCAGCTCTCTACTGTGTGCAACTGCAAATCATGCTTGTCAAAGAAATGCTGAATTGACAGCCTACAAAAAGGATATGTTGAAAGTTGGGGTACAAAGAAGCGAAAAAAAAAACACACAAGTTTCAAAGATTACTAACAAAATACGGTCATATGCCTTGAAGACTAATACGATATATTACATACAGGAACTTCAAGGCATAATCAAGAAACATTCTTGAATCATACCAAGCAATATATGAATATCCTGAGAAACATAATCATTTGAAGAATTATTAATGACGAGTCAACTGCATATAAAGTTATAAGCGCAATAGAAAGAAATGTGCTAGGTATATAGTTGCACTATCCTACATTGATAATAATTGTGGACGTAGTTTCATGAGGTATTGCTTGCAAAATAACCTTTATTAATCCTTACAAATACCTTTGGGGTCGAAGCCCCCAGGTTTATGTGTTCACATCCTCCACTCTGGAATTAACACTGCTTATGGGGTACTGGTATGCTATGAGTCATATTACCTCGTCATATAATTAATGTCAAAGTTGCATGGACACGGACACGGTATTGGATACGGATACGGATACGGATACGGCTATTTTTTAAGACCCCCAATATGGATACGGCTGGATATGTCATTCATAAAAAACACATACACATATTTAGCATAGTTTTCTAAGTTATTCGAGGAGATTTTCATTACTTCAAAAGCAATATAGAGTATAGACACATAATTGCTACATAAATAATGATAAGTTGAATTGACATTTTACAATGTGCAAAAATAGTAGAGTTGCATTGGAAGATAACCCAAAAAATGGGTCACTGAAATAGAAAAACATTTCATTCGTCTTTCTCATTTGGTGTAGGTTTTGTTAATATCAATAATTTTTTTTAAATGCATGAAAAGTTTTTGAAAATTAAATTTAGGAAGATATACATCAAATTTTTTTAAAAACTCAAATCACATTAGTGTCTAGCATGGTTGGAAATCAAGGATTTTTGGGCATGCATGGGTACAATATTCAACGTGTATCCGGGCTGTATCAGATACGTATCCATTTTGGAAATGGGAACGGATATGGGGATACGCATTCCTAGGGAGGGACAAAGGAGTTTCCGGCAACTCTAACTAATGTAATAAGTGAAAGGTCCTTGTGGACAATAGGCATCAATGAGACATGAGATTAAAAGATAGTTATGATTCATAGTTTTAAAACTCGTGGACTCGCCACGGGAACGGATATGGGGATATGCGTTCCTAGGGAGGGACAAAAGAGTTTCCGGCAACTCTAACTAATGTAATAAGTGAAAGGTCCTTGTGGACAATAGGCATCAATGAGACATGAGATTAAAAGATAGTTATGATTCATAGTTTTAAAACTCGTGGACTCGCCACGGACTCGCGAGTCCATGGGAGCCACGAGTTGACTCGCCAAGGACTCGCGAGGCGAGTCCTGGTGAGTCCATCTGAAAGACTCACGAGTCTTTTGCAAGGACTCACGCAAGTCTTTTGCATGGACTCGCGAGTCTTTCAAATGGACTTGCGCAACCCAGAAAAAAAGTCATGCAAGCTTTAAAATTGAGTTTTTTTTAAAAAAATTTGCCTTCATTTGGCATAACTGAGGGAGTGAAAAATAAAGGAAAAATAACACCCGACACCTTTATAAAATAATAAAAGTATTTTTGGCCTCACGGGGCGCTGCCCCTCCACCCCGCCTTGTATCGCGCAAGGGGCGATGCCCCTTGACCCCAACTTGGGAGCGCTGCCCCCAAACCCCCGTCGAAAAATATAGGGGGAAATTGCGCTGATGGAAGTAGGGAAAATTTAACCTCTGAGTCTGATTAGGCTTCATATAAAAGCATAATTAGCATTGAAGAAATCTTGGTATTATACATTTTAGAGTTGAAAGTTTGAAACTATGAGTATGTGACATGTGTAATGTTTCAATTATGGCTCTTATGTTCTCTATATGCATTAATTTTTTTATGTTTTTTTGTAAAACTACGGTTTTTTTTTTTTGCCGAGTCCTTGCCGAGTCTTTCACGAGTCCGAGTCCGAGTCCAAATTTTTGGTTTGCCGAGTCTGTGGCGAGTCCGAGTTTTTCCACTATGGTTATGATCAAGTGTATGGTGACAAGTGCTTGAGGTCTGAATCAAGCATAGCACGAAGGAATTAAAAAAATAATAATCATATTCTACACTTGTCATCTGAGAGAAAAGGTTAAATTGAAATGCCCCCACACCCTAAATCTTCATGGGAATAACCAAAATGTATGTATATACTATAGACTAATTTTTATGAAGTTAGACGACTGTAACTACAAGTCAAACTATTGTTCCAATTTTTTAGGTGATTAGAGAACAAAATAAGTATGAAGAATGTTTCTTGGAACATATATGCACTACCTGAAATCTATTCAGCCTATTTTCCGAAAACTGACTCCCACCATATACAGTCCCTTATAACAACTTTACAAGCTAAAATCACCTATTTCTGCGCTCAGTAAGTTCTCTCTGGAAGCAGACTTTAGGGTATTGTCCTAAAGAATGTTTAAGCATCCTGCCTTTTTCAGTACAAACATCACCTGGAGCTTTGGTGTCATGCTATCTTTGGCTTGTAATTGTTATCTATGTGATGCTTGTCAATTACACGATTATTTACTATAGTGGCATATGGGATTCATTCCACATTAGCACTTCAAATTATGTGCGGCACATATGCTTCATGGAAGACAATTGAGAGAAAGAGGTGGTTTATGAGTCATTTCCCCACACCAAAAGCTTTGCCAATCTGAGAATTGGTTTTGGTACACAGTTTCTAGGTTGACGGATTAACAAATTCTCTCTCCGGAATACTAACATCCTGAGGTTTTGGTGTCATGCCTTGTAGGTAATATCTAGCTTGTGGTTGTTATTTTTGTGATGTTAATATATAAACTGTTAGTGTAAATAGAATCATTATACAACTAGTTTGCTAATCACCTTTCTAGAATTGACCTCTTCACATTTAGCTTAAGTTTACTTATGTCATTTTATGTTTTTGTCTCACTTGATAGCATTGAGACATGTATCCTCATCACTTGAGACACCTATTACATGCATGCTTGCCACTTGCTCACACACTTGTCAGCTGAACTCACAAGTGTTGCACATTTGGAGGGGTAGTTAATCATTGTTTCCTACCTTCTCATCCCATCATCATTGTATATATAAGCAAGGCTTCTATATACACTTTATACACTCTTCATTTTGTATATGATAGACATAATATTGTGCTTCGTTGCTCACTTGCGGAAGGTTTATCAATTTGAGCTTCTAGATACTAGCTAATTACAACATGGTATCAAAGCCATGCTAGTAGATCCCTTCCTATATCATGAATCTCGCACATAGCCTTATCATCAGAGTCATGGAGCCAAACGAACACTATCAATGCATATGGATGGCTCGAACAAAGAAATACCTTTCGTTTCAACAATTTCGATAATATACAACTTTTGCAATTTTTTTGTTGGTGTATGGAAAAGTTGTAAAACTTTGAAAAAAATAAATAGCAAATGGCCAATTTACCATCTACCCTCTACCCATTTCAGGTGAACATTTGTGTTTTGCAAGAATTTTGGCCTATTCGGTCTATTTTGTAAGATTTTGGCCTATCGAACTATTTGCAAGGGCAGTCAGGGCAGTCATTATGTAGCCATTTTTGGCTATTTCAGCCTATTTGCAAGAAATTTGTGGTCTTCATCAACCTGTTTGCAGGTTTTTGTCTCCTTTCGGAGATTTTCGTTGAGGATCTCATTTCTACAAGAGCCACTTCCTTTGTTGGATTAGATTTTGATGCTTTGGTGTTCTTGAAGAGATCGGCATCCACAATAATCTACACTATATGAGGCTTTCTCCAGCAAGTGGCCACTCTTTGGCCTTTACACAACTGTAGAAGGTTTAAAATCAGAGTGGCATATTTTTTGCTCTCATCAGGCAACAAAGTGCAAAGGGCTTCTGTTTTGGCATTTCAACATTCTGCAATAGCACAGAGAGGTACCCCTGTGACATTAGCAACATATTCTACATTGCTGATGCTTCTGCACCATACATTTTGACCTCATACAGCAGTGCATTGATCACCCATACATCATCTATGTCAAGCACCTCTTCCCTCCGAGTCAACAACACCTAGGAAGCCACATATCTCCAGTTGCGGCCCCACTTTAATAGCCTCAAACTACTCAAATATCTCTGGAGGGATTCAACATGTTTTGTTGCGAAAGTTTCTATTGCAAGTGAAGACATATTAAAATCTTCTTTGTGGCGTCCCACCTTCAGCACTTTCACATGCACATTGTCCCATTTATTTGTCAGCCTTCCAACACATAATCCACGGCCTCTCTGCCCCAACAGAACACCATTTGCATAATCTATCCATACAGCCACATTCGAGGGTTTTGATATTGCTGAGATCAAAAGCTTGTCAGAGATCTGGGCAGAAGGTGTTCATTGGGGTGTATATAGTTCCATCTAAGGCCTTCACCCTGTAATTTGATATATTGCAGCTAGAATGTATTGCCACAACTACCACATTGGTGATGGATTGTATTGAAGTTTGTTTTTCCGATGTGTAAAAAGTTTTCATTGTTGGTAGCACAACACACACTCCTTGCCAACAACCTTTGCCTTAAATTTTTTTCACACACCCTATGCAACTTTCATACTTCCATGCACATGTACTCCTCAACAACAACAAATCTTTGACATGGTTCATTTCACTTGGTAGTCTGCCTTTTATTATTATGTTTATTCCCAAATGAGCTCACAACTATTGCACCTTTGGAGGGATAGTCAAAGTTTCATTCTTATCTTTTCACCTCCTGTACCTTACCTATATATACAAGGCTTCTATGTACATTTTGCACACTCTTCAGTTTATATTAATCGAAATACTAATGTGCTTCATTGTTCACTTGTGGAAGGTTACCAATTTGTGCTTTCAGATTTTGGCTAATTCCAATATGGTATCAAAGCCATGCTAGCACATTCCTTCCCGTATTGTGACTCCCATACATAGCCCTATCATAGAAGCATCATGGAGCCAAACGGACACTATCATTGCATCTGGAAGGGTCAAAAACAAAGAAATACCTTTCGTTTCATCAATTTTGGTAAATTCTCAATTTCTGCAAATTTTTCGCCATTGTACAAAAAAGTTGTAAAAGCTTGAAGAAAAAATTAGCAGATGGCCAATCTGCCATCTACCCTCTACCCATGTTTTGCAAAAATCTTAGTCTATTCGGCCTATTTTGTAAGATGTTAGCCTATTGACCTATTTGTAGGAGCAGTCATTGTGCAGGCATTTATGGTCATTTCGGCCTATTTGCAAGAAATTTGTGGCCTTCATCAGCCTAATTATAAGTTTTTCTCTTCTTTTGGAGATTTTTGTTGAGGATTTCATACCTAGAGGAGTTGCTTCCTTTGTTGCTTTGGATTCTGATGCTTCGGTGTTTTTGAAGAGATTGGTGTCCACAATAATCTGCACTACGTGAGGCTTTCTCCCAGAGAAACGGGAATCGCCCAAAATCGCCGATTTTGGGCGATTCCCGAGTCGAGTTGCCCTCCCCGAGTTTGCCACGCTCGGACTCGGACGAGTCCAAAGGGTCAAAATCGCCAAAATCGCCAACTCGGCAAAATCGCCCAAAATCACGAGTCTCGACGACTGGACTCGGCCGACGTTGGGCATAATGAAAGTAAAAGAAAAAACACAATTTAAAAGGTTTTTTTATGATGTTTTTTTTTGGTTTATTATGCTATGCCCCTAAAACTGAACTTCATTTCCTTCATTTGGCAAAATAGGAGAAGAAAAGTGAGTTGTGAAGAGAAATAAGGGTTCACTGAAGAAAAACCAGCAAGGAGGAAGCTCAAGATTCATCCATTCATCACATCGGGGCTGCATTGTACTTTGATTTGGTGCATCAAGAGTTGGAAAAGAAGAGTTTGCAGCTCATTACGAGCTTTTTGTAAGAGGTAAGTTTGATTTTTTGAGTTTTCTTTATTTCTTGTAAGCAAAAATTTCATTTTCTATTCATTTCATTTGAAAGTTTTACATTTTTTTCCAAAATCTTTTGTATGTATGGTTGTATGTAGGGTTTGTAAATTTTTTTTTTTTTAAAAGTAGGGTTTGAAATTTTGATCAAACCCTACATTTCTTATTAATAAATTTTACAAACCCTACCTTAGTTTTTTTTTTTTAAAAGTACAATGAGAATGAATGCACAAATTCTCAAATATTATTTTTTTTTTGTATTTGTAATATCTTATTGCAGCAACCTTCACTTTCTTGTTTGCCTCAATTTTTACAAAACTATCATACAATGTCTTCTTCTAGACCCCCACATAGAAAGGACCCTGCTTGGAAGTTTCATGAAGATTTTCTTGGGCAAAAAAAAGGGCAGACAAAGTGTATGTTTTGCAAAACAATATTCCATGGAGGCATTTATAGATTGAAATACCATATTGCTGGTGTACGTGGCCATGATGTCGAGCAATGCGTAAAAGCAACTATTGAGGCTACACGCGAGTGCTATGTAATGGTTGAAGCACTTGAAAACAAAAAGGAAACGGCAAAGAAGCAAAAGGAAGATTGTGCGGCCATTGGAAGTGGAACAGCTTTAGGTTGTGTTGGAGGGCCTTCTTCCATGCCTCCATATTGTCCCCCTCACCGTGCTACTGCTAGCACTTCTGCTTCTACAGGTGGCAGTGCTAGTGCTCAGGTTCCTTGCACTGCCAGTGGTAGTGGGAGTGTTAGCATTGGACCTAGAATTCGAAAATCTAGGTTGGATTCCTTCTTTGAGCCTCGCTCTATTCCTAGGTCCCAACAGTCGCTTGAGGGCATGGGTTTGAACAAGGAGGTCCATGATGCCGCTAAAATGGCAGTTGGTAGGTTTTAGGTCTACAACAGTGTTCCATTCTTTGCAACTAGGCGAATATCTTATGTTTGATTGTTTTAATATTTATAGTTTGATTCTTTGTTTGTTTTTTTCTCGTACATAGTAAATACTTATCTCATTTAATTTATTTGTGACAGGTCTCCTTATTGGTAAGAAATGGTTGATGCCCTTACCATATACGGGGCGAGGTTCAAAGCCCCTTCTAAATCTGATTTAAGGGGATCAATTTTGACTGAATTAGTGCATGATGTGAAGAGGGAATTAGCTGATCAACGCCAAATATGGAGTACTAAAGGTTGCACAATCATGACTGATGGTTGGACGGATAGGAGAAATAGAACTCTCCTTAATTTTCTTGTTTCTTCCGCAGGTGATTGATTAATTTTAATTTCATTTAGTCATTAATTTATTATTTTTCATTTAATGATTTATTAAATGATCATTGATCTTGCTTTATTTTTTATTTCAGGGGGCACTGTTTTCATCAAGTCCATTGATGCCTCCGCACATTGCAAAAATGCCACATTCCTGTGTGAAAAAATTGAGGAGGTGATCGATGAGGTGGGTGAGGAGAACGTGGTGTAGGTAGTCATCGACAATAGAGCAAATTATGTTGTTGCAGGTAAACTTTTGATTACAAACTAATTTTGTTTGCAAATTAATTACTATTTTGTAAATTCATTAATTACAATGCAACAAATTATGTTGCTGCAAGTAAACTTTTGATGGAGAGGCACCCATCTATAGTTTGGACTCCATGTGTCGCCCATTGCATTGACCTCATGTTGGAGGATATTGGAAAACTCCCATGAGTTAAGAGATGTGTGGAAAGGACGAGAAATATTTGCAAATTTATATATAAACATTCATGGGTGTTAGCTCTTATGAGACAATACACAAAGCAGAGGGAGTTAGCTCATCTTGGAATCACCAGATTTGGCACTAACTTCATTACATTACAGTCCATGCTTCGGTGTAAGGTGACCTTGAGACGTATTGTTGTTGGTGAGGAGTGGTCTTCCTCTTCCTATGCTACTACCCCTGCAGGGACAGATATGGCAGGTTGCATTTTTTATGAGGGAGGCTTTTGGAGTCCTTGTAATGAGATTGTGAAGGTAAATTTTTTATAAATTCTACAATTTAAGTTTTTGTTTTATAATTTATTCATCATTTTCTCTTATTTGCTCATTTTTCTAAATTACACAATATTTGCAATTTTGCAGTTTGTTAAGCCCTTGGCGGTTCTCCTGTGAGTTGCGGATGGAGAAAAGCCCACAATGGGCTACAAATATGAGGGCATGGATAGGGCCAAGGAGGCCATCAAATCCGTCTATTCAGGAGATGAGAGCAGGTATTGTCCCATTTGGGAAATTATTGATAGGAGATGGCATAACCAGCTTCACAGGCCCATCCATGCAGTAGCATATTATCTAAATCCGACATTCCATTTCAGCCTTACTTTCAAGGCTGATGAGAAGGTTCTTAGAGGGTTGTACTCAGTCATGGAGAGGATGGCCCCTTATGGTTGTTCTTAGACCGAACTTATACAAGAGATATAGTTGCTTTGCAATGCTCAAGGGGAGAATTTCTCTCGTACTATCTACAAAGAAAGTAGGACATCTATGATGCCAAATAAAAATTTAAAATACATTCTAAGGCATAATTTTAATTTTATTATATATTGTTAAATGAGAGTCCAATGACTCTTTTTATTTTTCTCGCTTCAAATTCAGATAATTGGTGGAGCTTTTTTGGCCCAAAGACACCAAATCTTCAGAAGTTGGCCATTCGCATTTTGACCCAACCATGCAACGCATCTGGTTGTGAGCGCAATTGGAGTATGTTTGAGCACATACATTCCAAGAGGCGCAATAGATTATCTGTGGAGAGGATGAATGATCTTGTCTTTGCTCACTACAACCTCTGCCTCAGAATGAAAAGGAATGCATCAGCTGACAACTCCCCTATCATTCTAGCTGAGGTTGATCCTGAAGCTGAGTGGGCCACTGAGACAAAACCTATCTTTAGTGACGATGACATTGATTGGATGGACCAGGCAGATGCAGAGGCTGAGGCCATAGCCATGGCAAAGGAGCA
Source organism: Cryptomeria japonica (assembly GCF_030272615.1). NCBI lineage: Eukaryota > Viridiplantae > Streptophyta > Pinopsida > Cupressales > Cupressaceae > Cryptomeria > Cryptomeria japonica. The sequence goes on from NC_081406.1 coordinate 637,266,400, forward strand.
GAGAGCACAAGCAGAGAGAGGCACAACAGAGCCAAAGGTAGACAGTGACACAAATATTCCTGATGTTGGTGAGGGTGGCATGGTGTCACGAGGAGAGGCTATAGCTGCCGAGTTCCAGGCCCTACCTTAGACGCCTTTGTAGGGGGCCGAGGCCTGGGGATGCAAGCTCTTCTGAGCCATAGGCTTGTAGTTATTTTTACTTTTGGTATTTGTATGGAACATTTTGATTTGATTATATGATGACATGGATTTTTTATTCCATGAGTTTTGTAATATTGTATACATTTGACAATAGTTATATATCTATGTTTGTTATTTCCTTCAACTACAATTTGCGATTATGCTTATGTGATTGATGTATACTTGTGTATGTAATCAAATTAGCTTCTATTTGATGATGTTATTGTGTCTTTAAGGTGTATTTTATAAAGGGTGCATGAAACAAGTTTGAAATCCTTAAAAATCTCTAAATTTCTTGAGTTTTTCACTTTGTCGAGTCTAGTCGAGTCTGTGCCGACTTTCGACTCCGAGTCCCGAGACGAGTAGGCCTCGTCGAGTCGGGTCCGAGTCCCGAGTCATGTTTCTTTGTTTCTCCAGCAAGTGGCCACTCTTTGGCCTTTATTACACAACTATACAAGGATTAAAATTGGCACGGCATATTTTCTTCTCTCACTAGGCAATAGAGGGCAAAGGGTTTCTATTTTTTGCATTTCAACATTCTACCGTAGCATTGAGAGGTACACGTGCACCACTAGCAACATTTTCTACGTCACTAGTGCATCTATACAATATATTTCGACCTCATACGATGGTGCATTGATCACCACAGAAGTCACCTTTGCAGTGCAAGCACATCTTCCCTCCACATCAAAAACGCCAAGCAAGCCACATATCTCCAACTGCAAGCCCCCTTTAACAACCTCAACCTGTTGAAAAATCTCTAGAGGGATTCAACATATTTTGATGTAAAGCTTTCAGTTGCAAGAGAAGACATGTCAAAATCTCCTCTAAGGCATCCAATATTTGATGCCTCACATGCACATTGTCCAATATTTATTTGTCGACCTACCAACACATTGCCCACGGCCTCTCTAGCCCAATGGCCCCAAGGGCACACCATTTGCATTAGTTATCCATACTACCACATTCGAGGATTTTGACATTGCTGAGATCAAAAGCTTGTCATAGATCTACGCAGAAGGTGTTCATTGGTGTGTGTATAGTTTCATCTATGGCCTTACCCTGCCATTTGACATATTGCGTCTAGAAGATATTGCCATGACAACCACATTAGTGTTGGATTATATTGAAGTTTGTTTTTTGAATGGTGGAAAAAGCTTTCATTGTTGGTAGCACAACATATACACTGCCAACCAACGGCCTTTGCCTTGAATTTTTCACACACGCTAGGCAACCTTCATACCTTCGTGCACATGTGCTCCTCAATAACAATAAATCTTTGTCGTGGTACATTTGATGTCAATCTGCTGCCCTTAAAGGCGGTCAAATCAAGCCACGCCTCTCACTGTTTTTAGAATTGTCTCTTTCACTTGGTAGTCCGCCTTTTATTGTTATGTTCATTTCGAATCTTATATGTAACCATCTCACTAAGACATCTTGTGAGACATCATCTTCATTTGGTTATGAACAATATAGTCGCATGGCTTGCATTCGGATCTCATCTTCCACATCACTTGATGCTACATCGAAATCCAATGTTGGCTCATCCATGAGTTCCAGTGATTCTTTACATCATGACATTCCTATTGTCTTCCCAAATCCACCACATTGGCATGCATATCTACTAGACATTTCATCTTTGTTTGTAGAATTTGCATTGCCGATTGGATCACACTATTGAGGGCATTCGTCTTCATTTTGATGTCAGCTTTGATGAAGTTGCATCAACCCATCTTAGAATCTTGCTTGTCTCATCTACATCAACTTCTATTGTGACAAATTGTGCAAATATTGATGAATTGACATATCCCAACTCAGTCATCATCTATGTTGTCATCGTCTTCAAAAATATCAGATTCACATTGGTCCAGTTGTCACCATACATAAATGTTCCCTGTTCTTGAATCTTCTATGATACCCGATCCATCATACCAAATTTGTCAAAATCTAGCAATGGCTTGGATATCTTTGAGCAGATTAGAAGATATCATGGGCATTATCTCAGTCTATGGATCATGTGCAGAATTCAAAGACCTACATGTTACTTGCAACCCATTTCTATCCGGAATGGGAAGTCATCTTGCACATATTTGTGGTGTTGATTCTTCCCAAGGGGAGAAATGTTGTTCAGCAATCGTGGATCATCTACAACATCCAGTGTTGAGCATCTACCAACACTAAAAGCATTATTTTGAGGGTAGGTTGCATAGTTTCTCTTCTCATCTCAGTTTTGAGAGGAAGCATATTTTTGCATGGAGTTCTTTCATCGTTACTTTCTAGAGGGGTCACATAAACCTTCTCTCTTCTCTCCTATGGGGAGAACATTCTTGTACATTGTATTAGAAGTAGTCCTTGGGGGTCATCTTGGGTCCTATCTCATCTATTCTTTCACTTGTACATTTCACTGCATTTGCATCATTTCTCTTTTGGAGAGGATTTTTGTTCCCATTGGGTTTTCTTCCTTTCTCCGCTTTATGAGAAATTTGTACGAGTATCTAACATGGCCTAGTAGTTGGGACTCATCATCTTACATACATTACTCCCTAAGTTGCATTTAAGGGTACTTGTTATTGTAAATAGTGTCATTATACAACTAGTTAGCTAATCACCTCACTAAGATTGACCTATTCACACTTAGCCTAAGATTGGCCTAGTAGTTGAGACTTCATAGCTTGATACATATCCTCATCGCTTGAGACACCTATTGTATCCATACTTGCCACTTGGTCACACACTCGTCAAGTGAGCTCATAAGTGTTGCACATTTGGAGGGGTAGTCAATCATTGTCTCCTACCTTCTCACCTCCTCATCCTTGCCTACATAAGCAAGGTTTCTACACACATTTTACGCAGTCTTCATTTTGTATATAATAGACATAGTATTGTGCTTCATTGCTCACTTGTGGAGGACTATTAATTCACACATTTAGATCTTGGCTAATTCCAACACAAACTACTTACTAGTTGCACATTCCATATTATGGAATTTCATCACATTATATTTACTTTTCTGTCTCCAAGAAATGCCAGAACTAACATTCAACAACCTGAAATGGCTAAAACTGCCTATGAGCCAACTAACTAGAAGTGGCCACAAAACTCTCTGAAATATGAAGGACCAGACCAGGCTTTGAGAAGCCAAATGGGATTTCAGTGTGAAAAAACATGTAATAAATTTCCATCAACCACATGTACCACAATGATCGTCATGTAATCACAATAATAAGTTTGTACTACTTAAATGCATGCAATGCTGTAAAAGGAACACAAAGTCGTAGCAGATCATAAATGATGCAATGAAAACAAAGATCGCAAACAAGAAAACATGACATTTCTAATTCAAATTTGTTATTTTATTATTTAAGAAATCGAACATAGGAGCATAAAAACAACAAGTGCTTCATGTCATGCAAAGCTAATTTTGCCTCTTGATCACATCACCAGTGAAGGCCTAAGAGAAAAACAGTGAAGAAAACAGGTAATACTCACAATTAATTCCTTATAGTACTCTATATTAAGAGCTTTTTCTAAAAGCGATACTCTCTTTCTTATAAACTCAACAAGCCTCCTTTGCACCTCTCTTGAATTTTCTGAAGAAATCAAACCAGATTGATTTAGTTGGTTCCCTTTTTCAATTGCTGATGCTGCAGTCTCTTGCCTAATTTCACTTGCAACATTAGCAGAAATAACTCCAGAAAGTGGCTTGACATGACCCTCTACCCCATACTCCTGTAACTGGGGATCTTTGTTTACTGCAGCAGGAGGCACTCCTGCATCTGTTTTTATTGAAGCCCCCAGAGCAGATGAATTCACTAATGGTAACTGTAACTCCATTCTAATAACTTCCTGAAAACGAAGATCATAATCCTCTGCAATTGCCTGCCATCTACCAAATCCGTGCCTGCAAAATGCAAGAGAGAATCAAACCATTTTCATTATCAACCTGCATCCAAGATTTATTAGAAGCCACAGTTCGTGCGTACTTTAAAATAGCCTGTAACAGTCTGCAATCATGTTCCTCCTTCCAATATCTTTCTTTCTTTAAGCCAGGAAATTTACTGTAAATGTCATTGGAAAACAACGGCACACCTGGATTCTCTGACAAGAATGTTACCTAGACATTTGCATAATGAACCCTTCATCAGTAAATTATAAAGCAATCGTTCTCAAAATGCATGCATTGGATTCAAGTCATGCAGTCACCTTCCAAGAAACCAGCTAAGTTGAAAAATGAAAGTAGATAAAGTAGCAAAACAGTAATACCAAAGAAGGTACAAATGAAAAAGAAACAAACAAGAACACACACCTTGTCTCCTATGAGGTGCAAAAGTGCAAGACGAACAAGAACATCTTGTATCCGTAGACCTTCTTTTGGTACACCATCTATTATCACAAGTTCAATCCAAACCAATCAAACCTTTTCAGATTTCAAACAAAAAGATGCAAAACAAGGTTAGAAATCAATATCAAGTACAAGTTTGAAAAAAAAAAATACCGGAAAATGTTGAGGATTCAGTTATCTCCTCAGAAATATGAGATAGAAATAGAGTTGCATATCTGTTAAAAAGGATACCAATTAGAAGAAACTAAAAATTCTTTCATTACTCACTTCTGTTTCAAGATGTAAAAAGCAGAGCAAAACAAATGCTTTCGTTAAGACATAGTATAGAATAAACATTCTTGAGTTCTCAAGAAAAGTTTAGCATGAAAATCATAATACAATCATACAAACATTTCTAGAATATGCAAACTAGTTTGCATTACACCCAGAGAAGCTAACATGAAGCAGAGTTGATCTATATCATTAGATTGCACCAAAGGTAAGGGTAGCTGAATGCATTTCTTGGTAACAACAAATGGTTAATAATGAATTTTACGTTGTGAACTTATAAACATATCAAGATAAGCAATTTGAAAGTTTATTAGACAGCAAGTATACAATTTGAAATATATGAAATAATTTGAAATTTATTAAAATATTATCGAGATACATACTCCTTAATCTCCTCCGGAGTTTTCTGCTTCATTCGAGGAATAAACTCACTCCAATCATAATTACCCAGACCAAACCTACATTTAAAAATAAAAAAATAAGTTACAGGACCTATTACAGAATGAGAAAGAACACGTGGAAGTAACTGAGAATCGGTTGAAAGGCTGATAGTAAACCAAAACTGTAGACCTAGTCCACAAAATCATATTCAGCATATCAAATAAAAAGGTTAATGGTACAGAGCTCAACCTCATTAATATCTGGACAAAAGTAGTGCGTTGATTTTGACTGAATCCAAGAACTCTAAATGATTTTCCGTCACGTTCCATAAGAGGTGGTGGGTCTCCTGTATCCACCAGTTTTTAAAATGCCAATGTGTCAGATAATATTATCCCCTAAAAACCAAATCAATGGCTTATAATATATACATCAAGCAGTTCAGCCAAAAAAAAGGCTCAAGTTTACAACCCCTTGTTCGCTTTCTTGAAGACTGAGGCTTTCTTGCAGAAGGATCTGCCGGACCTTTCCCTGAAACAGGTGGCTCTGCTTCCATCCAGTCAGCTTCCTGATCCTCTTCATCGTCATCTGAACTAACATCTTCCAATCCAGCCAGATCATCCTCTTCCGTAGCCACAAGCTGAAGAAGACAAGTGAAATGGATTGTTTTCTTCGTATAAGGAACCCAACACATTTACAATTGAATCATCTTATGATAGCTTTAAATTCATCTGTTCTTTATTATTTCCTTCAGAATTGGAAAAAATAATTTCCCTCAAAAGGGATACACTGATAGTGTCAAATTGGATATCTACACAGATCTGTTCAGGCACAACTAGACAAAAATCTTATTTTTCCCTTTTGAAAGTAATTGTCAAATAAATTTTGCTCAAAGAAAAGTGATTACTTGGAAACTTACAGACAAGATGCAGAACAAAATACTTCAATTGCATGACCAAATAGAATTTGAATATAACAAGGAGGGATTTATACTCCCAAATCAATTTTTACACTTGAATCTCTATGGTTTTTCATTTTTTACGAGGTTCTGGCCATGGTTGTTCCCAAAGTTGGCACACTCCGAAAATACTTGCTGAGTTTTATTGCTGGCGAGTTACTCACTGGTTAACTTGTGAGCAAAACTTGCCAAGTTTCTGGCGAGCAATCGCCATTCTAGAAACTTGGCAAGTATTTGCTAGAAACTTGGTGAGTCTGAGAAAAACTCACAGGGTGCTTTTCAAAATGTAAGACGTGCCCAAAATGCTTCAAAAACACATTTTTTGCTTATGAATCCATCAACACCCTCACTATTCCTCACACAGCATTTCAAGAGCAAATTTGAGCTATTTGGAAGGATTTCAAAGGCAGTTTAGTAAATTTTTTTATGTTTCTTTTTCAAGCATTTAGATTCATTTTAACAGCTAAAATCAAGCATATAGGCTATAAAAAACTCATAATTTCCTAGAACCTAGTAGAATTTCGAGTTTTACTTCCAAAAAAAGTGGATTTATCAGTATCTCCATTTTTTTTCCATTTATGCTGATTCTTTTTAGGAATTCGCTGTTTTTTTAATACACCAAAAATATTTTTCTGATTTTAACTCTATTTTGGAAATAAAATGATTAGGTTATATTAAATTTATGTTGATTTAAATTTATTTAAGTTGATTTATATAAGTTTTAGGCTAAACCCATGCTAATTTATGCTATCTTTTTTGTATTTAATAAATTAAAATGTTGTATATTCACTTTGCACTTGTAGGTTAACTGTTAGATGCAAAGGCAAATAGAGAGGCCTCTAAATCTAGCTCAAGCTCGGCCCAAGTGACACTGGTTATAGACACTCATCGATCAATAGCTAGAGAACCTGTTGGAGTAAATAGTTATTTATCCTATTTTACTCATGCTTAAGTTTACTTAGGCATTTATCATTTGATATTTCTAAAGTGCAGTAATATTTGTAGCTAGGTAGTTGGCTTCTACCTACCATACCTACTCTCACATCTGATTGAGACACATGTCCATATCATGTGATCTCCTACCTACCGCTTTTGCCTTTATTAGCAAGGCTTATGTACATAGTTTATCATCTCAGATCAATTCGTCTTCTAGTGAAATATTTGTTTCTCTTTGAGAAGGTTACATTGCAGGTTGGGTTCTTGGCAATGGAGTTTTTCTTCAACAGACCCTACTTGGAAATATGGTGTACGAAAAAGACCTACACCAAAGATAGTAATTTGCATTAGATGCGGAAAGCTACATCATGGATGCATAATCATCTCAAATACCATCTTGCAAGCATTACTCATTGTGATGCCAAGCCCTCTAACAACACCACTAAAGAGATCAAATGTGAAATGAATGCACACCTTGCATTGGCAAAAGAGAAAAAACTACAAAGAGAGAAAACAAAGGCAGCCATAGCAACATCTATAGCTAGTGCCAGTGGTCACAGTCCTCAAGCAAAAACAAATTAAGAAACAACATTTTAAGATGTAGTGGGCTCCCTTTGTGGTCAACACATACAAAACACATTGGTATTCACTTCAAGTAGAGCGCCTATATGCATGCCACATAGATTTTGTGTGCCCAAAAACATACTTGGAGTAGAACCATCATTGGAAGGTATAGGGTGGAACAAGGAGCTGCATCAACAAGTAGATAAGATGAGTAAATTTTCGGTACTTCAACAACCTTTCTTTTAGTTGGTTGTTCCAACTGATTATCTAAATCCTTCTAGAGGTTTGCCAATTTCTCATGCTTAAAGGCTTTAAGTCAGTGGCCAACAAATAAGAGCAATTTAAAATTGTCTTCTCTGCACTTTAGGTTCTGCAAGACTGGGGAGAGTGATCCCATACAATAACTAAAAGATATTTCACTTCACAAATATGGTATTGTTAACAGCAGAAAGCTCTCACTTCTTCAAATCCAACTTTTACAGTAAATTCAAAAATTGTGGCTCAATTCCAGCATTAACTCATTCATTGGTCTTAAAAGCAGATAACCTATCTAAAATAAAGAGAAACACTGAATGTGAAATGGATTTTTCATTTTAAAATTGTGATTCTTTTCTGATTTAGGGCCAAGAAATCAGACGGGTACCTATCTAGGGTTACAGAGTCAACATTTAGAAGTATAGAACATATAGATGATAAATGAATATTTATCATAGAGTTCCCAATAACACCAACTTGTAATGATACCTTAATATATGGTCTATCTACAATTCTTTGAGATCCATAAAATTCTACCCAAACCCTTATGATAAATAGTTTTCCATGCAATATGGCATATAACAATACAAAACTTTTTTTTTACTATAACCTGAGAAAAAGCCCTGTACAAGACTCAGACATTGAACCCCTACCAAATGGCCTGGAATTCCCTTTTATGACATTAGGGGAGCAACAAGCTTAAGGCCATTTACAATTTGATATTTTGGTAGGTAACCACTTAACTTTTCAAAAAGACAAATACTTTAGAGAGTGCAGAAGAGACAAAAACATTCCTTGCTCGCTGCTAATGGTAGTTGGGAAGTTATTTATGTTGATGATTCACCTAACGTGTCTACAGGTTGATCCAGAACAGATTTGATCAACCTGGAAGCAACTGCAACTCATCAAAACCCTGTTCCAATGATGTGGCATTTACAACCCCTTTTTGAAGATCGATTGAAATGCAGATCAAATCTTTGCATTAACTTTACTTCATCTCAAAAAAGCTGAGGAAATCTGTGGCTAAATATTATGGCAAAAGTAGTCCTGCTGATGACAAATTGAAATGCAAATTGAATTCGCTTTTACTCTTTCCAACTGCAACTTCAAAAATTTTGAGGGGACTTGATCAAAAATGCCAAAAAGCTGATTGTGACAAAAAATCAAGTTGCTTGCAATACTTCTCCTGCCACTGAATGTAGACAACCTCATCTTGGCCACTTGAATGCTTGAATTTGTTGAGTGTTGGCCAAATGTTCTTGCCACTTGCTATCTAGTGTAGCCTTAGCCTCCATAATGAGACTGTCAAATCCATGCTCTAAGACAATAACCCTATCCAAGATGATATTAAACATTTGATGATCAACCTTATCACCTAAATCAACAAATGAAAGAATGAAAGGTACTAATAAATCAAATGCTGATCTCCACTCATTATAGTCCTTTATTTGTTGATTAGCATCAAGGATGTCTAGAACTATCCAATGATGTGAAGTAAAAAGTCAATTTTTGACTTAATCTGTTTCTTAGCCTGTTGTACATATCCAAATTCATTGACGACCAATTTAGTCATCTTCTCTGTTGGCCTCAAAGCTTGTGGAGCATCTGGCTTGTACTGAGTGATTTGGCACAACATAGACAACGTGGCCCTTTTATGTGACCACCTATCAAAAATGGGCTTAGACTTTGGAAACTTTTCCTTCCATTGTTGTAAAGCTAGACATAATGCCTGATATTTATTATGAATATCTTCCAATTTATTGATTATCTTTTTAACTCTATATTGGAGGATATCCTCCAAGGTAGCCAAATTTTTCATTTTACTCTCCCTTCTAGCCTTTTGTATATCTTCTTCCAAATCCTCAATTCTGCCTACTACCTGCTCCTTATATTGTTGAATGTCTGTAGATGGAGGGGTAGGGAAGATGGCTTGTATACTACCACAGTTGAGGGGTCTGTTCCTGCAACTGGAGCCTATTTCAACCTTACATTTTCTGCATATAGCTCATTGTTGGCAGCCTGAATACTAATTATGTCCTACTTTAGTTTGTCATTTTCCTCCTACAAGCTCTTTGTTGCAGCTTGACTAAACATAGTAGTGTGCACTGCTAATGTTGTTGCCTCTGCAGCAGATGTATCTGATAACGTCCTCACCATTAAAGTCCCCCCCCTCCCCCCCATTTCTTGTGTTACCTCTGCAACTCTTGGCTTCCAAGTGTCGAGGGCAATGGCCCACATTGCCAAGGTTTCAGTTTTGGGGTTGAATCCTGACCCCCTTATTCCTTTCTCTGCTTCTATCTCATTTGCAAAACCTTGATTTTCCAGCTCCTAATTACATCTAGGGCCTGTGCAAAAGTAATATCCCAATTTGGGAGGAGAAGAACAGAACTTTCCTCTACCATTTTTCTTCTCTCCTCAGGAGTAATGTTTATTTCATCAAAATTTACCTTTTTCATTGTTGAGGTAGCTATCTCATCATGTTTTGAGAGGTCAGCCCCTATCTTAGTTGTTTCTAATTTCTCCAAATATTCCGTTCCCTTCATTTTAAGCCATAGCCCTTTCAACTTAAGACTCTTGAAGAATTCATCATCAACAATAAATTGGGCATAGGCCAAGGCTTATACATCATATGAATCATCAGGCCTTGCCTCCCTATGCATCTCTATCCTGTCAGCAAGCACTTTGGTGGCTTCTATCTCTCTTGGAGGTGAGGGCATGAGCTGATTGACTGAAAGACACACAGCCAATACTGAGAGGAGTGGGGAGGGAGGGTGGGGTGAATCAGTATTGGAGAATTTGAAAACTTCGAACAAATTATGAAGCCACTTGAAAATATAAATATGGAAATGCAGGCAAAGCACATAGACAAGAACCCAAAAAATTTCACGTGGAAAACCCTTTCAGGTAAAAAACCACGGCACAATTGAGCTCTTATTAATTCCAAATAAATGGGCACCAACCCAAACTTACAAAAGTGAGCTTCAACTCACAAAGGGCACCAACACTTTCAAAGAAACAACCTCTCAAAGACTGAAGCACAAACTTCAATCTAACAAAACACTTTTAATTCAAACTGATTATGATTGCTAAGAAGAGCTTTATTAATCACTCAGCTGCTCGCTCTGTATACACAACATTCAATCCTTTCTGAAAAGAGTTCACACTGCTCTGTTCTGCAAAATGCACACCAAAACAGATTCTTCCCACTTTTTATCAACCACAGCACCACATATAAGCCTTTTCAATGCTTTAAATTAAAAATGCCTGCTGAAAACTTACACAGAACCTTCTATCAGCAATCAAGTATATACAAAAATATCATTCACTAATCACACTGCCTTTGCCTCTTAACCAAATGCACACAGGGAGAAATCAGTATCAAAACTGTTAGTAAAAACTGGAACCTGCATATAATCCAGTATCTGAAATAGTTATTTTATTTAAAAAAGAAAATCTTCAGCTCCTCACATCAAACTTCGCACGCACACGCACACTCACTTCTGTGTATAGCACCATCAAAACATACAACGATTTCACCTTAAAAGAAACTCAGTCACTTTGAACAGCACACACCAAAGACGTTTTCAAAATGAGTTCCAAAAGATTGCCTTCAAGGTTTTTATTTACATGCCACCACCACTTGCGTTACTAATTACTTCCACGATTTTTAAAACAAAATCTTCCAATTCAACCAAAGCGACTCACCACAAAGAATTTGCTAAATTTCTTTATTTCTCCTTACATCCACAATTCATGTGTTCACTGCCATAACTTCTTTTTCACATCCAAACACCAAGGACCGGAAAGAAAACGGCAGCCTTCATAAATTTGCATCATATTTCATGCATATAACCCACGATACTTAATGTGCCCAGTTCAAGAAAAAAATTAAGGCTCCAGCCACCACATTAGGCATTATATATTTTTTTAAATCGTTGTCCTTCACAGCAAAGTTTTTCGACTTTGATTCTGCATTAAATTTCTGAACACACAAAATTCGTTGTCACTCCCTTTCACATTTAACTCCACAAACTCTGCAAGCAAAACATAAATCAATTTCATTGCTGAGTGAACCGCAAAATTTTTAAAACGGAATCCATGATTATACAAAAAAATATAGCTAAACTTCTTTTCCGCTAGAATATATTTGCGGTTCAAATTAAACTATCGTGCTCTTGCCAAATAAAGTGCTTCCGATGCATCATGGCAGCCAACCGACACCCCACCCAAAAAAAAACTGAGTTCGTATAATTTTATTTCTGCCAGCGAAAGCATAATTCAAATTTTGAAAGCTCTGACTAAAACATCTTTCCTTTACGTAGAAATCACACGGTTGACAGGGAATAAATTCCGAATTACCACTACTACACTTAATTATACCAAATACGTCTTGTGTATGGCCCATGACTTCAGTCGTTAAGCTCCCACAAACTGACATATCCTGTTTTTAAAGAAAAAAAAAATTAATGCCATAGACATATTCTCATGGCGACATGGCAAGGGAGCTGACTTGGCATAAAATCTGATTTGGCGTAAAGAAAAAACAACAAGCTGCAAACATAACCAAACAAGCTAATACGTAGCTCAAGCAGGAGAACAAGCAAGTAGGCAGATTAAGCAGGTCAAATTGAGATCTGATGAATAATCAGCAGCAACAAAGCTCAGCATTACTTAGAGTAATTCTCCATCAATCTGAACCATTTGACATCAATGACAAGAAAACTTCAACATTAACTTCTTCCTCTTCACCTACTAGCCTTGTGCTTTCTTCTACACCTCGGTATCTTCTTCCCCTTCAGCTAAGGACTAATCAACCAATTGTGGATACTCTATCCTCTTTCTCTTGGCTTCTTGTTGTTATGATGGTGGGCTTGGAGGAGGAGCTTGTGCAAACTCTATATCAAGTCCAATTATTTTTACACCAGTTAACTTAGGTGCTTGCACAACTGGAGGTGGTCTATGAGAGGGTTTATCCTCCACCATTGGAGCCTTTCGACACAAGTTTTCAAAAATTTGATAATTAAATTGATGCTTTCAATAGGATTAGTGATTTCAGGACAAATACCTGGACAATCAGAATTAATATTCTTTCTTTCATCCTCTCCCTTCTGGATTATCTCCCACCTTCTTCTCTGATACACTTGATCCAAATTCTGACAATTTCTAATTACATCTTCATTAACATGCATTTGATGCTTGTATGCTCCTCTTTTGATTTGCATCCTAAACTAATGTATAAATCCCTCAGGATCAAAGTTTCTTGTCACTCCAACTTGCAAATTATATCCTTTTAGGATGAAGTAAATAGTATCCGACCCTTCCCTGCTTGATGTAAAATCACAAAAAACCATGCAATAAGGCAAGAATGTGCCTTTCTTCTGTCCTTCCAAATGCTCTCCATTAACTTCACTCATTTGCCACATGTATTCAAAAAATGCCCTTCTTGGAGGCACAAACTTGGGCAAAACATGTGGTGAAACTGGGCACCCATATAATCTAAAAACAATGTGGTCCACGTGCAGGTACCAATCAACCTAGTTGTGATTGATCTTCAAGTCTGGCTTCCTCTCCTTGGGCCTTAACATCATAACAATCTAAAGAGGCAGCCTATACATATCTGCCCCAAGAAAACCTATTATTTTAATAACAAAACAATTGTGCAACACAAGAAAATCTGCATTGATGCAATGTTTATCCCAGACATATGTCCAGCATTGGACAGGCATTCTCCTATTGTTCTCATATGTTGTAGTCACCTGCAAAGCCTTGTCACAATCACCCCTACCTTCATGCAAAAAAAAGTGGCAAAGTAGGGAATTGATTCTGAAATTGATTATCTTGTCATTCCTCTTTATCCTTATTTACCCTTTGTGTATCTCACCAGAGATATGTTACAAAGTCAAACTCTACATTTGGCATAAAGTTCTCAATTTCCACAGCCATAAACACAAATTCAATTGGCATTCTTTGTTCACTATCTTCTCCCAGAACTTGGCAAAGAGCATAGTATGTCTTGACGAAGTAGCTCACAAATGTAATAATCAGGAACAACACCCTCTCATTTGGTGGAATAGGAACAACCTTATTCTTGATTCCCTTCAACCTATATTATGGAACCTCCCCATATCTTGGGGTTCCCTTAAAACTATCGAAGTCAATGGCCTTATTGGCAACCTTGTTTAGCATGAATGCATCAACAATTCTATGTTTGGAGATAGTCACTAGCGGCCCACCATCCCTTCTCCTAATAACCCTAAAATTTTCATCATATGCCTTTGCCAAAACCCTCAAAAAGTCGACATCCATAAAAACATTGGGTACAATCAGTTTCCCCAAGTCATAGATGCAGACATTTGAAATGGGTACTACCTTGAATCTCTTACAATAGAAATGTGTGAACAAATTCCATCTAGAGAAGGGGATCCATGCATCCCAATATTGCTTACAAGTATCTTCAAATAAGTTGGGATGAGTGGATGTTTTCATATTTGACCCTAGAAGGAGGTCCAGTATATCTTGTTGCAGCATTCTATTCTTCTCAGCAGGGGAAGAGGTTTGGCTAGCCTAACTCATCTTGAATTTTAGGGTTTGTACTAGGTTATGCATTTTGGGGCTTTCAACATAAATGGGATGCTAAAACAAACTACTTCACTAAAATAGATTTGCAAAACTTGAGAACACCGAGGATAAAGCTTTTAGAACTTACTTGATATCGCTTTAGAAAACCATATTGTTTGCCGAAAAAAATCGCCTTATCGCTTTCAAAATGCTTGAATCTCCTTCTTTGAAGGCACAAGTGACAAATTTATTACAAAGAGAGGGCATTTATTCACAATTACTGGCAAATACATCAGTCATCTCCACCATTAACTTGCTCACACAAACCATAACTCGGTGAGTAGCCGTTTTACAAGTTTAAATTTGAGTCGTCAATCATTTTAATCAAATGGTTGAGACTCAATTGACCATCACTAACAATGCTTGAATTTAGCTAGGAGAGTGGGAAAAGACCACATCAACCTCTAGCTTTCCACATGAGCCAACACTTCATTGCCACTAAGCCTTGCCCACAAGTCCACAAGGTATCTCGAGTCCCACCAAGTCTCCCAGCACAAGGAAACGTTGGATCTCTATTTTAAGATCTCAATCGTTGAAAGCAAGTCATTATAACACTTATCGAGCCGCTAACATTTACCTTCTTCCCGCAATCCCGCAACGGTTTAGAAGACTACTAGTTAACTCTCGCAAGACTACAAGGAGCACTCAACAGTTACCCTAGCGGTAATATTTTCCTTTTGCCTGGTGGCCCACAACAACCTAGATGGTGGCGACTTAACACCTATAGGGTCATCAGAAGCGTAATAGCTAACAACAAACGGTCCCACTTGCAATTAGGGAAATGGTCTCAGGCCCACCCACAAGGGCTAAAAATTAAATAGTAAGCAACTTGTGGGGTGCTAAACAACAAAGTAAAGACTTGATGGCTAGAAAGTAAGGGGGTTTCCCATTCACCCGCGAGGGCTAAAAAAATCAAGCTAAGCAGCTTGCGGAGGTGCAAGGAAGCTAATGACTTAAGCCTTTTTAATTGGCATGTGCACAAGTGCATAACTTAACATATTAATTGGTAAACTTACGAAAGATTGTCTGTAAAAGGATAAAGTTATAGGAGAAGGAGCTAATCAAAATATGATGCTCATGGGCTCAAGTCATAACTTAAAGGATCGAGAATCGGCTAACAACAATCAATGACAAAATATAAGTCCTAAACAAATTTGAAGACACAGATGGTTTAGGGTTTATGTAACATGACAATTTGACCCTTTTGGACTTGAAAATGCGATATTTTTCAAGGCCTTAACACTTTCATTGTGGTGAGCAATCCTTATTGAGAGAATTTGGTAACTGTATTGGCAATTGCAAAACAACGCTACAAGGCACCTTCTTGTAAAGACTTACATGGAAGGTTGGTAATTTTTACTAATTTATAGTTAATTTATGTTGAATTTTACATTAAATTTATGTCGATTAATTTATAGTAATTTATGTGGATTTAAAATTTTGTACTTTTGGGTTCTTCACATAATGTGTTGATTAAGTGGTGGTGGTGTTGTGACCACTAAGGTTCAAACCCCCGCTGGGCCATTCTAATCGCAAGCTTGTGCCTTTGCTGATCAAATGTGCTCACAGGTTTGAACCTCAGTACTATTCAATGCGAATGAGGTCTCCCGTTTGTGACCTCACCAATTCATAGCTCCAGGTCAAAAGCGTTTCACGTGGTACCAAAGGTGTATCATGCCAACATCACCGATCATGTTAAAAAGTTTACTCGACACTCTTTAAAAAAAAATTGTACTTTCACTTTGTACTTTAGGTTGCTCATGGATGGAACTGAAGAGGCAAAGCTAATAGTGGAAGAACAAAAGAAGCAATGACAAAAATATGGCTGCACTATTCTTTTAAATGAGTGAACAAACAAAAAAAAATCTGCATCATTATTAATTTTTCGGTAGCTTCAAATGGTGAGGTGAATTTTTTGAAATCGATTGATGACTCTAAAAAGGTAAAATAATGCAAAACATTGAGTCTTATGTTGAAGGAAGTTGTCATGCAGGTGGGCATAGAGAATGTCATACAAATCATAACTGACAATGCATCAACATATGTGGCAATTGGGAGAGTTCTCCAAGACAAGCATTGGTCACTCTTTTCTACCCCTTGCACAACACATGGCCTAGACCTTCTTTTGGAGGACATAGGCAAACTTGATTGGGTGACACTAGTTGTAGATGATGCAAGGAGCATAACAAAGTTTATCTATAATCACCCCTTGGGCTCTTAATATGGTGAGAGATCACACCCAAAAGAAAGAGGCGGTGCAATTGAGTGCCATAAGGTATGTAATGATTTTCCTAATGTTGCAAAGCATTATTGGTTTATTGACTTCTTTGAAACTGATATTTGTGAGTCAAGCAATGCTAGACTCATCATATTCAGATATTCAAATAAGTCTGAAGGAGAGAGGATTGCAAGCGTAGTCTCGACAATGTTATTGCACAAAGAGCTATAGAGATCATGAAGGTAACCTCAAAACTTTGATTTTAAATTCAAATTGAATATTTTAATTTTTAATTTGTCTTTCATTATAAATTTGTAACTTTAATCTTTTTTGTATTTGTATTTGTATTTGGTGTTAACGTTGTAGTGCATCCAGCTGTGAGTGCAATTGAAGTTAATTTGAGGCCATCCACACAAAGAAGAGGAACAAAATAGCTGCATCTCAATGACCTTGTCTTTGTGCAATATAACCTTCAGCTTCACCTAAGAAGGATAGAGGAAAAATCTAAGGAGCCAATTAATTTGGATGAGATTGATCTTTGTAGCAATTGAACAAAGTGGGATGAGCAACCCCCATAATTTACTGAAGATGATATTCTTGATTTTGAGAAGCAAGCATTGGAGGATGTGGGTGCAGCAGAAGATAGAGGATTGGATGACATCGATGAGGCTGAAGAGGAGCAATTGCCATCTACTAGCAGGATGGAGGTTGATCCAAATCCACAAGCACAACCATCTATGCCAAGCAAGGAACCACAACAGACTCCAAGGATTAGGATCTCAACCTCTCCCCAAGTTTTCACTAGATTGGGGAAAAGGAAGATGTAAAATGTTGCATTACAATTTATGAATCATGATGATGATTTTCAAAGGCAATCATAAACTTATAATAGTTGTGAGGTATCTATCGTATCAGCCATTAGGATAACACATGATGATATGATTTTGTACTCAATTTGTATTCAAATTAATCGAATTTAATAGAAAACACTTTTGTACTCAGATATGGACTCATTGGATACATCATGTCATTGAAGTAAAAAATTGTGTTTCTAAAGAAATTTGTTGAGACATGGACCAGCTAGGACTCGAACCTAGGACCTTCCATACGCTGCTGGAGTGCTCTACCACTGAGCTACTGGCCCCTCTTGGACCAGTCCATCGTTGGTCCGGGTGTGGCTTATTTCCAACACCAACACCCCCCCTTAAGCCACACCTCTCGTGTGCTTGGGGTTCCTAGCCTGGACTTGGCTCTGATACCATGTTGAGAGATGGACCAGCTAGGACTCGAACTTAGGACCTTCCATACACTGCTGGAGTGCTCTACCACTGAGCTACTGGCCCCTCTTGGACCAGTCCATCGTCGGTCCGGGTGTGGCTTATTTCCAACACCAACAAAATTTAACCAGTTTTTTAAGTTGCCAAAACAAATTTTTGGGTCTGAAGTTTTTGCCCTAGTCTGAGTCTGCCAACTATGGTTGTTCCCATAGAAAGGAAATTATTTCTTCTAAAAATTGAGAGAGCCATTTGGCACACACTAGTGAGGGCACTTCATGTTCGGAAAAACGATCACCAATGCAGGCCAGCAGACAATAAATGGGGCATTTTAGTTTCCCACATAATCAGAATGAACTTCCATCTGAAAATACAGAGCTATGCTTAGCAACTTTTCAGGTTCTCTACCTTTTGAAGACAAAGAGTTGTTTAAAGAACCAGAACCTCTAATAATTAATGCAATAACTAATAAATATAGCATACTACTAGCAAACCCCAAGTGTTAAATTGAACAGACTAAGCTCCCCCATCAAACCAGTTCCTTTATCCCCTATTTTCTGCAACAAACAGTTTTAGCACTCGGGGACAAAAAAGAGAACATACCATCAAACTAAATGCATCAAAGAATTTAAACACCAGCACTAACTTCAATGAAAATTAATGTGAGGAATAAATCCATTCATGTAGAGGATGACAGACACATTATCATGATTTTAAAAATAAGGAACTAGATATTCTACTACTAAACAATATGACATCCATACAAGAAAGGTTGATCAAGTACTTGTTTCCGACTGCGCTTTCCTTTTCCAAGTTCTGTGAATGTCTCAACCTTCTGTTCCACATACTTGTCTTTCAGCAAATCGTCCCAGTACTTGGCTCGTTCAGCCGCAGTTACTTCTGCAAATTTGCGATCTGCTTCAGCTTGTTTCCTTGCCTCTTCAGCCCTAGCTGCTTCAGCTTCCTCTTTATCTATATACTCAAAATTTGCTACCTACAAAGTTTGTACACAAATGACAGCAATTAATTTATGTTCTGAAGAAACCTTAAGCCCAAAATATGAAAATAATAAACAATAATTTCAAGCACAATTGATGTAAGTTACTAATCCTGTGCACCTCGGAAATAAGAGTTTTATTATCATTATGATAATAATTACAAAAAGAACATGATATTCTACAACAAATGTGCTCCTGGTGTAAGAAAATTGACAAGGCTTGGTTCAATCTCACGCTTGGTAATGAGATCAAGACTCAAAACACAGGATGACAAATTTGAATGATGTGTAAGGTAGCTAAAGTGAAAAAGCCACCTTGTTCGCATAAGGAAATCTGGCAGGTGAACTTGGTATAGTGTCTAGGCTGGGAACTAAAAATCATCTTTAAATAACCTTATTTCACAATAATAACAGTTCTCTAAACATGCAAAATAAAAATGTCCCACTGAAATGTAAAGAAACCACTCTTAGGTTAAAATTAGAATTGCATAAATTTTTAGATCCAGGTTTTGTACATTCACCCACCTTGTGCAGTTAATTGGTGAACTGCGTACATTTAAAAAAAAAAATAGATATCACAAGGCACATCAACTGTATCTGCACTTCTGATCAGAAAAAAATTCTAGCAAAGAAAATGAGCATGTGGAAGTCGCAATTAGATGGATCATGGAACAATGGGACCCATCTGTTTAAAGTTGTGTTGCTGAAAGATGAATGAATGAAGCAACAAACAGTTTTGCTTTCTTTAAAAAAAGAAAAGTCTGTTCAGATAAGTCAAGGCTGACAGATGCAGATTCAAGAACCAATCTCAAAAAAAGCAACTTAAGACATGAGACAGTAGGATTTTGGGATGTCCTCAGTAAGAAAAGTGTTGCCCTGAGTACAGTATATTCTGTTTCCAAGATTTTGACCCCTAGCTTACATTCAATTATTTTTGCGTTGGGAAAACATTCTTGATCAGTACACTGAAAATTTTGATACTTCAGCTGTCTCATTTGTATTGATAGGGGAGTAGACAAACTCCAGGAGGATGGGTGCTTGCCTCTCCTCATACACACTGGAGCTCTAAGCATACTGGGGCTCAAACATAAACCTTTTGCCTAGCAACGCCCTGTCTAAATCAGTCTGCCTGTCCCAATGGAAAATTTTCGTGCAAGTTATGACATATATGGGATAGCCATACTTTACCATTTTCAGTCAAAACTTTATGTTGTAAGGGTACATTTTCCCTTCAAACAGTAGATCTTAAGTTTATAGGTCCATCAACTAAAGACATTTTAAAGATTTTTGAGGTGTTTATAACTGAGAAAGAGCAGCAGATATCAAGAATTCCATGCACGTAATATTTTCTCATATAAATAAAAATATTGGGTGTGCATGAATCTCCAATTATGATCATAAGAGAATACAAGCTTGTCTTCGAATCCAGTTTTGCATAAGCAGAATTTGTTATTTATCATATGAAATTTTTCTATAGAAAGAATTTAAAAAAAGATACATCAAAACAGGATATGATTACCCTGAACAAGATTACATAAAGTAAATTTGCATTTTCCTAGAAGAATATCTGATCTGACATGATAAGAAAATTTGAGCCAACCTTAGCAAAAAATATAGCTGAATCTGAACATTGGCAATATGTTAGTCAATTGAATGCCACTGTCTTAGAACATGAGACATTTGTGACATTTTGGCTGTAAAGAAAATAGGATACAGGAAGCGTCCAGTTCTGAAAGCCAAAAGCATGAAATTAAACTACCCTAGCACAACCAACCATGGCCAGTTTGATATAAAAGTTGGAGTATGCTGCTTCTTTGATTTTATGTTACATATTTTGGATAAGTTATTTATACTAACCTAAGATTCATTTTGCCAGGAATACTTAACAAAGACATTAACTTGTATAAGATTAAAATATCCAGGCCAACTCATATAATAAGAGTTTAGAGTAAATGTCAAATTTTGCTTTCATACTTTACAAATATGTAATATTAAATATCTTAAGGACTATGAACATCCTTTGGATTTCTACAAATTTCTGTTACTCCTTCAATAAAATAGAAAAACATTTTCCTTTATATCTTTTGCGCATCCAAATTTCTTACTGTAATAGCACAAAAAGATACTAGTGTACGTTCATGCAAAATTAATCTTGCTACAACATGCTTCTCAAGACATCTTTAGAAACATTGGGGGTTCTTCCCATTGTGTGTTGGTCAAGTGGCGGTGTTTTTGTTGTGACCACCAAAGTTCAAACCCCCACTGGGCCATTGTGACTGCAAGCGTGTGCCTTTGCTGATCCAATGTGCTTGTGGGTTTGAACCTTGGCATTGTTATATGGGAATGTGGTCCCCTGTTTGTGACCTCACCGGTTCTTAGCTCCGGGTCCAAATCATTTCACGTGGAGGCGGGGGGTGTGTCATGCCAGCGTCACCAGTCACATTAAAAAGTTTATGGGGCACTTGTTAAAAAAAGACATCTTTAAAAAATCAAAAGAATATGCTCATCTGCAGAGCAATAGAACACAAGGCCTTTGCTGCAACATATTCATAGAACTATAACCAATAGATTTGCTACAAAACTGAATCCAAAGATTTCATTACATATATTTCATTCAGTGCTTCTTGAAATACCTAAAAAGTGGTTCTGCTTGGATTCCATTTTAATGCAAAAGATAATGAAAATGTTCAAACACTTCACCAAAATTTTATTTGGTTGATTGACATCCAATCCCCCATACGTTTGTTCTATCATTCATGTGGCCATCTATTCACATGGGTCTCTCTAAGATTTAATTATCAGGCTTTGATAAGTTCAACCACCAAAATAGAAGGTCCAAATAAGCCAAAAGTGGTTCTGGTGAGACCCCATTATAGTACGGAAGTTATTGAAACTACCCAATATGTATGGTTGAAAGACATTCCATTATTCCAATCCCCCATTTGTTACTTTTGTCACTTCTATGCCCATCTATTAATAGGGTTTCCATTTAGGTCATTTAAGCTTTTACAGGTTAAAGTTGAACAATCGGTATAGCAGCTTATAAGCAAAATAACAAAGGAAAGTAAAACAACGTCATATATGTTAACATACAGTATAGAAAAAACCACATCTCACAAGCAAGAAACAAAGATAACGGGGAAATGACAGGATCATAGATACTCACTCAAATGCTAGAACACATTACCTTAAAAGCCTTTAGAAAACCATTCTCTTCTTCTTCATCTGCCACGGCCTCCTCACTTACAACTAGGGACCGGTCAAGCAATCTTCCAAAAAAACATGTAACCCAAAAATCAGAAACAATTGTATTGAGCCTTAAATCTAATTGCATTATTCATAGTTATGATGTGAATGCCAGGAATTCTACCTGTCTATAGCTGCATCATCATAGTGAATTTGCCTTGCCTTCCCAGACTCATCATTTTCATCAGCGAACAGTTCTTTTGCTCCATAACGTAAGATGTCATCCAGCTCTTCCTAAAAGGAGTAAGCCATTAGGAATATGAAAATCATATTGTTGTGAAAAGGCCTCGTTCTTATTAACTTAATTGCAAGTGCATTAATGTCATTAAAAAGTAGAGACATACATGACACGTATATTAGTTTTGCTCCTAAATACCTGATTAAGAACTTGGGTTTTCAAACGTCCAACCACAAGGTGCTCAAGAATCATTTTCTTCTTGGTTAACTGCATCATTCGCTCATCAATGGTTCCTCTATTAACAAGCCTAAAAATCATCACCTGTCAAGTGTGATCATCCCAATTCATTTGAGTCTTTAATCAAAAGTGAATATAAATTTGAATAGGTAGATAGAGCTTAACATTTGATAGTACAAGGCAAAATCAATAAAGTAGACCTTATTTATTTGTCCCAGGCGGTGAGCCCTAGCCATTGCTTGCAAGTCTGCATGTGGATTCCAATCACTGCATATAGTTTGAAAAATGAACATGTGAAAAGTCATTAGAAAATCAAGAAGCCTAATATTATTGAAACAATCACAATGGAATGATATCAGTATTCCCACTGTCCACGTATTACAACTAGACTTACCTGTCGTATATTATAACAGTATCTGCAGTTGCTAGGTTAATCCCCAGTCCCCCAGCTCGTGTTGAAAGAATAAAACAGAATCTTGCAGAATTGGGTGCATTAAACCGATCAATTCTTATTTGTCTCTCTACCCCATTTACTCTTCCATCAATTCGTTCATAGCTCCATTTCTTCAATCAAATATAAAGACATAAGAAAATATAGGCAAGCCATAACTCCAAATCTCAAAATTACAAGACCACTGAACAATGATAATTGCATCAAAAGTTCCTTAATTAAGAAAAGCATTAGCATAAGAGACTCAAACAAATACCTTATAACTCAAATAATCTTCTAATATGTCTAGCATGTGCTGAAATTGTGAATAAATCAGCACTCTATGCCCTTGTTCTTTGAGTTTAACCATCATTTTGTCTAATAAATATAGTTTACCAGAAGCCTCCAACAACTGCCTGCAACACAATAGAACAAATTAAGAACCTTAAATGACAATCCATGAGTAGCGAAACAGCTTCACCATTAGAAATCTTGCACTCTTCTTTGATGAAAGGAGAATCATTTCAAAAAACAGGGTTATTTCTGAAGAGAAGACCTGTAAGCTTCATGTGCATTGCTAATTTGTGGCTCCACTCCTTCTAACATGTAAGGATGTGCACAAATCTTCCGAAGTTCCATTACTACATTATTGAGGGAAATCTAAATCATAAAATCATATTAGATCATAATAAACTCATCATACACAAATCATGAGAAACTTAAGAATGCATGGCACAGACCTGTGGGCCACCACGGCGGGAAAGTATATGATAGTTACGAGTAAGAATGGCCTTATAGTATTCTTTCTGCATGGAACTCAATTCAACACGTAGAATGAGTTCTTTTTTGGGCGGTAAATCCTTCATCACATCTTTCTTTACTCCTGCAAAAAATCATGTTACATATTAATCACTAGCAGGTTCCACACATGATCCAGTTCATTGATGTCATAGATAAGTCTCAACTTTCAAAATTTTGTTTAAAGAGATTGTGCAAAGTAGACCATTGATGACAACATGATTAGAAAAGCAATCAAGATTCTCCCAAGACATAGGATAGAATGTCAGAATTAAAGCACAAAACACCCAGTAAAACCAAAATTTGTTATCGATGCAAATCATGGCATATATCACTCAGAGTTCATTCATAGGGTGTATACATTCAAAAACAATATGAACTCACAGATAAACTCTGGAGCATCTAAAGCTTTGTTTGGGTTCTCCAGTCCCCTAGAGCCTATCTCAATACCTCATGGGTTCCATTTCACTCATTATGTATTAATTTATCCTTGAATAGATAAATTCCTAATCTTTATGTCTCTTTAATAGTTCGATAATATGTATAATATATTGTAACTAAAGTAGGAATGCTAGGGATTTGTTGAGACAAGCACACGGTGCTTCATACTTACAGCAAATTTGGAAGATGTTTTCACACATAGGGTCCATATAACACAGCAAATTAGTGCTTATGCCAGTGATTTATCCACTCTGATCTTAAACTTCATAACATACAATTGTCAAGAAGCATAAACCTCAATGCTAGACAAGATAAATTTGAAGCAAGTTCAGAGACAGCAGTTGAGCTAAACTCAAAAGAAACAAGGACCTATTGGACGGAAAACACAATTTTTGGAGGCAAGTTGGTTTGATGTGATGACAATAGCAAGATCCCATACTGATAACCTCAAACAAGTGGTCAGAGGATATGGCGAGACTAATAACTATAGGCATAGGCATCATGTATGGCATAGTTGCAGATATTCAACAAAACTACAGGCCATGCGAACATAAATTCATTTGAAAGAAACAGTTCATTGATTTCTGCAAAATAATGTTCTTTTTCATGTTGAATATGAACTCATCCATAACAAGTTCAACATTTATTTCAAAGAGAAAACAGACAATAATGGCATTACTCTCACTGATTGGATATTCAAGGAAATAAAATTATCATCTCAACCTTCCAAGGGTACTCAAACTGTGTGGAGCAATGATGCAAGAAGTTTGAAAGTCAATAGCTTGATGACAAGAAGTAGATGTAAAGGCCAGAACTAAACTGTAAACTGAAGTTGCATGAATCAATTGTAGTCACGAATTATACAGAAACATTTTTGGAATATGCTTTCAAAATAAGTACAATAAAAGCAAGATGAATTTAAAACAACAGTTCTCTGCCCTGGAAGTATTGTTATCATTACTAAGTTCACAAGAAGTTTCCAAAGACTAAGCAAAACTGTTGTGATCGGAAACTACTGTACATAAAAGCAGACATTCCAAGTTGAAATGAACAATAGTTCATGGTAGCCTACAGCCTTCAACCACTTATGTCAGTGGACATTATGCTAGGTGCAGTTTTGATAAATACAACATAGCAGTGGATAAGAGCTTGTGAATATGGCCAGGCTAAGATCCACTGATATGGCAACACTATCTGCTTACTGCATTCAATGTAAATCTGTCACAAGAGAGCTCTAATGGATTTTACAAAAGATCAAAAAATGATGTATACTCATTCAATACAGCAAACGAGTTTGCCCTTATGATTACTAGTTTTGCAGTGGATGGAAAGGAAACTATACAGACAAGCTTGGCAAGCGACTCTGGACAGGTCAACCCTATAAAGGCTATTTACAAAGGAACTTGTGCCACAAGAAAGCTTCCTAGTGATAATGATAAGAGAGGGTTTGTCAACATTTGTAAAGGAAGAGATTCTTCTGAAGAAACAAACAAAATTTTGTATTCAATGTAATTGCTCTGAATAGCAAAGATAATTCTTTTGCAGCTTATAGCAGCAAGGTCATTAGAAATCTAGTGAAAGAATCGTGAGATATAGATGGAATGGCATAATGAAGTACATCCCACTCAACTATAATTTTAGGATCAAAGCATGGATATAAAATAACCAGCCAAGGAGGGCAGAAAATAATAAACTTGTTTCCTTGTGGCCCTAAAAGGTACAGCAGAGGTGTTCACTACTTTTATGAGTTTAGATTTTCTTCCTCTTGGAAAGGCAGCAAAAACAGTTTGCAAGTTGCTTCAAAATCTAAATATCATTTTGTTGGCATCATTGTGTTTGAAAAAAAAATAGCAGCATTTGACAGTGTTGAGTAGAAAAAGTGATGCATCGTAAATTGCTAGAGTTATTGCAGCATTGCAAATTAGCTGAAAAAGGATACATTGAGCACATTTAACAAAAATGACCGGGATTAAGGTGTAGTAACATTAACCCAAGATTCAGAAATTCGTCCTTTTAAAATTTGTACAGAATAGGAATGTGTTCTTTGACCCTTTACAATGGATTATATTGGACAAACTCACAAATATCATGGTAGGAGAAAGGCCAATATTACTGAAAATGAAACCACCTCCAAGGTTCTTTTCTGATTAGTGTTTAGATACTTTTCATAACCTAGGTCTTTGTACCCTAGTACTTCTATATTGTAACTGAGTGTACTTTTAAGTCCCATTGACTTGCTGTAGTCATTTGGGAACATCATTTGCTGAGAAAATGAAGCATTCATAACTATACGTTCTATTTTGGTGGCTTTGTCACAACTATAGCAATTTTATTTCAGTGGTTCCACCACAATCATAGCATTTTTATTTCAGTGGCTCCATCATAGTCATAGCACTTTTATTTCAATGGCTCCGTCATAGTCATAGCATCTTGGTGGGTTCTATAAGAATATTTAATTATATTTTAGTCACCTATATTTAGTTCCTTGTTTAATGGTCATTTAGCTTTTTAGTTAATTAGCTTTTAAGCTTTATTTAGCATTTAGCTTTTTCTTTTTAGTTAATTAGCTTTTAAGCTTTATTTAGCGTTTAGCTTTTTAGTAGTTCACTTTAAACGACTTGTTCTTAATTTAGAACGTCGACCTTGTAATCTCTTTATATACGCTTTTATATTGTTGAATAGATTATCCGATTATTGAATCATTCATTCAATTTATTTTTCAGGTTCATCATAGCTACAACATTTTTAATGGCTTCGTCACAGTTGCCCAATAGCCATATCAATTATGAATTAATAAATTTCAATTCTTTGTTGAATCTATTGTTTGATGTTTTATTTTAGTTGTTTGTTTAATAGTACTTGTGTCCAATTGCATTCCTCTCGCACTCCTCTACCATTCTCATACTAAGTTTTCCACTTGCAAACCAATTCATTGCAACAATTCTATTGAAGATACATAGTTGTAGTTCCATTAACAATCCTAGCAACAACTTTGAGTTTCTTTCCACCACCCTTCTTCCGCCATACACAAGCAATACATGCATTTTCCTAAATTGGCAACCTTCTAGGGCAACTTCAATACAATTAGCACACATCACTATATTACAACTGCACTTTATGAATCACACACCAAAATCTCTGACATTTACTTCTGTTGAAACATACCACACAAAGGCTTCGTTGAGGACTCCTCGTTAATCAACACACCAAATTCCACCGCATCCCCGTACCCATATTTGAGCCCGTGTACACGTACAAATACAGTATGGCTCCCGATCCAATACCAGTACCTGTCCGCATACATCCAGGGTATTGGCTAGGCATCCCAGTACACTGTGGATCCCTCACAAAAGGACCCACAGCATATCAGAATGCCCAGTAAGTACCTTGGGCATACCCAAGCAAACCCACAACCTAGGACATCCATTCAAGCTGATTTTTTTACGAAAATAATAGATTTTTTCTTCCACACTCTCCTCAATGAATGCATTCGCCCTAAAGTGCTTTCTATTTGGTGTTTGCGAGTCATTTGACAAAAAACCAAAAAGAGCATTTTTTTCCTCCAAGCTATCATTGTTTGGTTTGAAGGTTGCTTTATTTTTGTTCGAAGGTGAGGACTACGAAGGAGTAAGACATACACCAAGAGCTTAGGAGTCATTGCACAAGGAAGATTCAACCATCAAAAGTGAGTAAATCTTTCATTTTTTCAAGTTTTCAATATTTTTCAAAAAAAATTAATTTCAATTTTTTTTAAAAATAGTAACTTTTGAATTAATTTTTTAACTTTTAATGAATAATAGGGGGGTTATAATGCCATTTTTCTTTTAATTTTTGAATTGTAATTTTGTTAATTTGTACTGTTTTTCATTTTAGGTTTATACAAAATAGCTGGAAGTTCTAGTTTGGTTGCTCAAAGTCAAAATGAAGAGAGTTCTTTGTAATGTCCCCAAATTAGAAATTCTGCCCCAATTGAAGTGGGATAGGGGTTAGAGATACCTGTTACTTAAAGTGAACCCCAACAAGTAAGTTAGAAAATATACAATAATAATATTTCATTAAATAGATCTATTAAGTAGGAAACACCAATTATGGAGTCCAATCACAGAGAGCATAGAAGAGGGTGACTAGATAGGGTGCCCTAGAGACCCTCTACCCTAGGCCCAAGGGCGGATCTCATTCCCCCTTGGCCTCATGTGGCCCATACCATATGAGGGAATGCCTAGTGAGGTATCCTATCACCGTTTTCCTTAACCTTGTCACCCCTATCCTATGTCTCATGATTAACGCATTCATTCACCATGATAGAAAGCATGAGGGCCATCACAATAGGGTGCCCAGAAAGTCTATCCTTCATAGGCCCAAAGGCGGCACCCTTTGTACCCCTTTGGCCTCATGGGACTCCCCGGTCTTATAACATGAGGTGGCATGCCTAGAAGGTAACCCCAACACTGTCCCCCTACTTGCAATCCTTTCTCTCTATCATGGCTGGAAATACTCAGAATGTATGCAGATATACTGTTTGACATTGAGAACATGAGCAGAAATATATTTGACATACAGTAAGTCAACTACAGAATATAATTCACCAGATTTCTATTTACTGGTATATATATAATTCGTAAAGCATTGCATCATAAATTATAAGAATGCAGTAATAACATATTTCATTACAGCACTTTATACTATGCACATAAATTCATACCAGCTGGAGTGTTGATGACTATTAAATCAGAAACCTTTGATGATACTTGTATGATTAATTGATTGATTCAATGAATTCCTTTGATTGGATGATTTGAGGTATTGGTGAGTTGATGACTAAATGATTCTTGAATCGATGATAGATGAGTGAGTGAGTGGTCCTTGAATGCTTGGAATGTTCTCCCCTTTAAACTTTATTGGGGGAAGAGTCACCACCTTTCATAGGATTTGAGGCACCACCTTTCATAACAATTGAGTCGCCACTTTTCATTGCTACCTTTGAGAATAATATATTATTCTCCAAATTGATCTCCCTTCCCTCTTCCTCAAATGAACCTTCTCCACTTTATATCCTCCCATGTGAGGGAGAGGTCACATCTCTTCATCATTCCTGCCCCTTGGCAAGAAACACGACCTATCACAATTTCCACCCTTTGAAATAGTACAACCCTTCATAATTCTTGCCCTTTGAAAGAGACCCAACCTTATCTACTTCCCATTCCTTTCTTCCTCCATTAATCCTTCCTTGATTCCCATGCTTCATTCCTTTCTTACCTCCTCCTTATCCCCTTTCAAATGATCTCTTCTCCCTCTTATATCTCATTTTTTATAGTCACAACTCTCCATTCCATGCCCTTGACCATGTATTAACTTAATTAAATTTTAATTATATTATATTATATTTAATTATTTAATGTTATAATTGATTATTATTATCTATTATTGAATCCTATCTCATAATGGGGACATTACATTCCTTTAAATTTAATGCAGCATCACCTCTTCAGTGATATAAAACAATGATTCAACAAATTACTAATTGTGGGGGTTCTCTTTGGCGGTGCAAACATTGTGCAAAAGAGTATAAGAGCTCATATTTTTTAGTGAACTCTCACTTATGCGGCATCCCCTTACAAGGAATAAAAGTTTGTTCGAGGACAAATAAAAAAGGGTTGGCAAAGGAACTAATATTGGCTTATATTTAAGTATTACATAGTTAATTGGTAAAAATTGAATGAATTAAATGAATGGTTGAAAGATTATTTATAGAGTTACAAGATCGATGTTTCCATAAAGAAACAACCAACAACTGAAACAAAATTAGAAACTCCTGATATTTACAATATCATACAATATTGACCATTAAATAAATAACTAAAGATATTATTCTAATACCCTCCCTTAATGGTGAATATGTCTACTACACCAAGGAGCCCCCTAAACTTAACAAATTTATCCGGATGTAGGGACTTGGTGAGAAAATCTGCAGTTTGGTCCTCGTTAAGAACATACTGCAAATCCACGGATCCATCTTCAACCTGCGCCCAAACTGAAGACATACCCGGATGTGGACTTTTTGTCATCAACAGAGCTTGCCCAATCCGAACTTATGAAATCGATGAGTCTGGGATCTTTGGTCCATCCATAAAGGATAACAAAGTCTGAAGTGCACTTGACATAGCGCAAGATCTACCTCGCTGAAACCCAATGATCTGATGTAGGAGTTGTCATGAAGCGGGATATGTAACTCACTGCATAGCTCAGATCAGGTCTAGTGGAGGTGAGATATATTAAACTTCCCACTAGTTGCCTGAAATCAAACTCATTCTCAATTGAAGAACCAGATTTGGCCGACAACTTCGGGCCTTTCTCCATAGGTGTAGATGCAGGTTTGCAGTCCTTCATTCAGAACTTGTCTAGCAAAGCCCTAGCATATTTGGACTGAGAGATGAAGATGCCATGAGACTGCTGCCAAACCTCAACACCTATGCAGTAGTGCAGAAGCCCAAGGTCAGTCATGTCAAAAGACTGGCATGAATTCTGCTTGATTCCCTAAATCAAAGATGTTGAAATGCCAGTGATGATCAGATCATCAACATAAATAATCAGAATAATGATATCATTGCCAGCAGTCTTGACATACAGATTTGAGTGGGGACTCCTCTGGAAACCCTGATCTGTGAGGTACTTATCAATTTTCATGTACCATGCCCGAGGAGCCTGTTTCAGGCCATAGAGTGCTTTCACCAGTTTGAGCAACTAATGTTCTTTTCCGGCAACCTTGAATCTAGGAGGTTGCATCATGTAGACCTCTTCCTGTAACTCATTCAAGAAGGCACTCTTGACATCCATCTGATGGAACTTCTAGCCACACTGAGCTGCATGACTAGGACTAATCAGATGGTGCTCATCTTTGTTGTCGGAGCAAAGGTCTCCTCGTAATCAATTCCTTCACGTTGAAAGAAGCCTTTGGCAACGAGACGAGTCTTATACTTATCCAAAGTACCATCAGCCTTGTATTTGACCTTATAGACCCATTTGGATCCAATGGGTTTCTTCCCTGGAAGAAGATCTGACAAAACCCAAGTGTTATTTTTTAGCAAGTTGTGGTGCTCAGTTGCCATAGCTTGTTCCCACTCAGGTATCCCTTTCGCCTCTATGTATGTTTGAGGTTCATACACACTGTAAATGTTGGCCATTAGAGCAAAATTGACATAATCAGGTTGTTTGCTCTTCTTCTGAGCAATTCTACCCTAGACGAGCCCATCATCATGAAGATCAGCAACTGTCTTAGCCCACCATTTAGGCCGGAGAGTAAAAGTGCCAACATCAGATGTAGGAGGTGCAACAGGATCAGGTCCATCAAACAAAAGATTGGATGAATCCTGAGGAAAGTCAAGTGGACCAACTACGTGTCTAGGTGATCCTGCAAGAGAAGGAACCAGTGTAGGTGCAAGAATAGGAACAGCTGGAGCCCTCCCATTAGGTGGACCTAATGGAAGACGGGCACCCAAGTCTGAAGCCTTCAATGGTTGGTCCTCTAAATCCACAACTAGAGGGGAGAGTTAAAATGGCCCTCGTTCCTCATCGTAAACTAAATCACGACTGAAGATGAGACGATTTGTCTCGATGTGGTAGGCTTTGTGAGTATCACTGTAGCCGGTGAGCATGAGTTTCTAGCTCTTGGCATCCAGCTTGGTGCGTTTAGCATCAGGGATCCAAACAAAAGCAGTGGAGCCAAAAACTTTCAAATGATTGATTCTGGGCTTGCGGCCTAACCAAGCCTCTTCCCGAGTCCTATTCTTCACAGCCACAATAGGAGACCGATTCAAAAGATAGACTATAGTGTTAAATGCTTCAGCCCAAAACTTCTTCGAAACACTCTTGTGTTCAAGCATAGACTGGGCCATTTCGATAATAATGCGGTTTCTCCGCTCAACGACACCATTTTGCAAAGGGGTGTAAAGTGTAGTGAGTTGGCGCTCGATGCCATGTTGTTCACAGAAGTGGGAGAAGGCAGAAGAACAGAATTCGGCCCCATTATTAGACCGAAGAGTAACAATATGTAGACCAAACTCTTTTTCTACTAGTGCTTTGAACTTTTGAAACATCTGATTTCTAATGAAGAAAATACACCCACATTTTTTACTGAAATCATCAACAATAAGTAAAAAATACCTGGACCCAGTAACAGAAGGAGTAGCCATAGGTCTACAGATATCGACATGGACAAGTTGTAGTACCTTAGAAGCTCTCTAGGAGTCGCCATCCAAGAACGGAGTCCGATGCTGCTTTCCAACCTAACATGCTCCACAAACTCCGAGGTTTTGTGTCTGGATCTCTGGCAATCCAATGACAAGATCTTCCCAAACAAGTTGAGAAAGATAGTGCACATTTAAGTGCCCATAACGCTGATGCCAGAGTGTACTAACAAAGGAACGCTTGGCTACCATGGCAAGCTCTTGAGAATCTTCGGAATCAACTAGTCTGAATAGACCATGATCCTCAAGACCCAAGGCAACAGTAGACTGAGTCTCCCAATCAATGATAATGCATTGATGTGAACTAAAGGTCACATCGAGCCAAGGAGAATGTCTCAAAATTTGACTAACTGAGAGAAGGTTGAGTTCCATTCCTAGAACATAATACATGTTGAGGAAAATCAATTTCCTCCCTCCAAACTGAATCTGCACATTGCACTTTTTGACAACGGTGTACTCTTCCCCTCCTTCAAAAACAACTGAATCTGAGTAAGGCTAAAAATCAGTGAACCAATCCCGACGATGAGTGAAGTGGCGTGAGGCACCTGCATCTATATACCAGGCAAAGGATTTTACATGGTCTGCAAGTCTTTTAGCCATGAAGGCATAAAAGGCAAACTCGCTCTGCTCAGCGTGCTCCACTACATTTGCTTTAGGTTGTGAACCACTTTGCTTGGCCTGTGCAGCCAAGCGTTTACGGCACTCAAGTTTCATATGACCAAATTTATGGTAGTAATTGCATTGAAAATATTTCTTCTTCGAGCCTTCGGATGACAGAGCAAAGTTCTTCTACTGAGAAGACTGAGATTTGCCTTTACCCTTATGAAAGGATTTGGCTGCGAATGCTTGTTCTATAGAGGATGAGTTGGTACTGTTGCCAAAATGCTACCTCCACCGATCCTGCAGCAAAAGTTTTGTGCAAAGATCAGCAAACTTCAGATCAACACCAGTTGAGGTGATGTTGAGTGTTTCAACAAAATGCTCGTAGGACTTTGGCAAACTCGTCAAGGTGATAACAACCATGTCCTCTTCCATATTCCGATCGATGGCTTCTAACTCATCACCGATGTCTTTGATCTGATTGAGATGCTCTTGAAGGGATTTGCGCTCATCCATGAAAATAGAGAACAGCATATTTTTCAGAAAGAAGGCCCAACTCTTATCAAACGTCTCATGCAACGTCTTGAGATGCTCCCATATCTTGGCAGCTATTTTGCCAGAAGGTATCTGAGGAAGCTGATCGTCGGTCACTGAGAGCTTGATGAGCATGACAGCTTCATGATTTTGTTCATCAAACTTTGTCTGATCAAGACCGGTTGCAATGGGACGGGAGACCTTTCCAAGGACCAAC
This sequence comes from Cryptomeria japonica, assembly GCF_030272615.1. Classification (NCBI taxonomy): domain Eukaryota; kingdom Viridiplantae; phylum Streptophyta; class Pinopsida; order Cupressales; family Cupressaceae; genus Cryptomeria; species Cryptomeria japonica. Next base: position 637,300,314 of record NC_081406.1, read on the forward strand.
CGATAGATGACACGATACTCAAAAATTGTGAGCATGCGCTACTTCCAGGTATTGTAGTTTCTATCGTTGAATTTCTGACTCCCCTCAAGCAGAATATTCATTAGAGATGCTATCACTGAAAACCAATGTCAAAGCTGATTGACCGAATGATGGCGCGAATATTGAGGTAGGAGATAGTCATCGCATAAATGAAACGCGTAAAGAACAAAACTGAGGCAGAAAGATTGCACTGATTTTGAGGCGGAATTGTGAATTTCCAAGCATGGATCCCAATATATGAATTTCTAATGACCCAAAAAATTCTGATAGAGACCCATAAGAGGCTTCGAAAAACATAGAAAATAGTTTTCTGAGAATGATTTTTTGAAAAACCTTAGCCGCTAGAAAAACAAATTGAGGGTTCGTATTTAACCAGAGGTAGCAAAAATGAGGTGAGAACCAAACGATTTTGTAAAAAAATAGTGATAAGAATCCACCAATAAAACAAAACCCTAGCCGCGAGCTTCTGAAAAAGATATTGCAGAAGAGAAATGACGTTTGCGAGCAGCAAAGAGGTAAAAATACCATCACGGATGTAGACCAAACTCATGGGAAATACAGACCCAAGTCGCAGAAACCCTTAAGAGTGTGATTTTAGAACACGAAACCCTGCAGATCCGATGCAAAACAAAAACAAGTCGGGCCAAAAACGGAACACAAAACCCTACAAATCCGACACAAAACAGAAAGACGCGTCGTGAATAGAATGAACATGCACATATCATGTTGCAAAGCAAGAATGGAGGTTGCGAGCAGGAGAAAAAAATGCCCACCACGATCAAAACAGCCAACACAAGATCGCACAAAGGGCAGAAGCGGGCGTGAAAAATTACGCAGAGTAGAACGGGCGTGAAAAAAAAATCGCGCGGCTGACACATTTGAAAAAACGGAAAACCCTAGGCAGGTTTTGAAAAGATTACTGAATATTGATTTGAAAAAAATTTCACAAAAAAATTTAGAATGATAAAAATCTTTTCGAAAAAAAATTATTGCCCGAGCTTTGATACCATATTACACAGGTAATTGATAAAAATTGAATGAATTAAATGAATGATTGAAAGATCATTTATAGAGTTACAAGATCAATGTTTCCATAAAGAAACAATCAACAATTGAAACAAAATTAGAAACTCCTAATATTTACAATATCGTACAATATTGACCATTAAATAACTAAAGATGTTATTCTATTATAAAGAACAAGGGAATGTCGACATGAGAAGTAATAGAGCACATCCACTTGCCAAGAAAAGCTGACGGAAACCTTCTAGTAGCTTCACACAACCAGCTAGCCCACATCCTTTCAAGCCAATGCCACCATCTTCTAAAGAAGATAATGTTTCGGTTTCACAAAAAAGAGGCCCATCACACAACACTTTCAAAAATGAAGTGAGAGAGGTTGCAAATCAAAGCTTTGCTCATTGCATGTATGGGAATGAGATTCCTTTCAACATTGTTAGATCACCTTATTGGTGAGATATGTTGAATACCCTTTGCAATAGACCTACTAATTATGTTAGTCTTAAGTATGAAAAGTGTGAACCACCTTATTGGCGAAGGAGAAAACTTTAGCAAAAACATTGAAAATAATCAAGGATACATGGCCTGAAATAGATGTTTCCACCAATTTTTTTCCACCAATTTTGATGGATGGAAAGATTGCAAAATAAAGCCAATTATCAATGCTACAGCAATGTTCCCTAAAGGGGCGATGTTTTTGAGAGTGGATTGTGAGGGGCAAGTAAAAGATGCAAGTTTCATTGTAAATATCCTCATAGAATCCATTCAAATGGTGGGGCCTGAAAATGTTGTCCTAGTCATAACGAACAATGCTAAAAATCGCAAGGCATCTAGGTCTATAGTGTAGGCTACGTATAGTCGTCCACTCACTGAATTTGATATTGCAAAAGATTGGCACACAAATTGAATGGGTCAAACAAGTCTACACAAAATAGCGAAGGAGCTTCAAATGTTTGTGACTAATCATCATATGTCACAAGCCATTCAGGATCTTCTCCAAGTTGGAGTTGTTGAAGGTAATTAAAAACTCATTATTTAATACTCTTTAACTTCTAATTTTTATTTTTTATTGTTGATATGTTATATGTATTTTTTATACCATGTTAAGTTGTTGAAACACGATTTGTGTCTCACACTATTGTCTTAAGACGATTTTTGAAAGCACAAGAGGCCTTGAGCTCTATGGTCATCAATAGCTTTAGTGTATGGAGGCAATCAAGCACCAAAAGAGTGCAAAAAGTAAAAGAATCAATCCTAGATGATGACAAGCAGGCTCGTGGGGAATATGTTTTGAATTTCACTACGCCCATCAAGAGCGAAATTAGGTATGCTGATAATGATTACCCATGTTTGGGTGAAATTTATGATGGCATAGACTCCATTGTGGAAAAAAAAGAAGCAAAAATAGAGGCCAAGGAACATGAGCCAACAAAAACATCTTCCAAAATTGTGCAAAAGATTACTGTTGACTGTTGGAACAAGATGACCATCCTTACATCGCTTAGCATTTTCTTTGTCACCAAAGTATTATAGCAAAGAGGTACTTTCATTGCCAAGCAAGGTGTCACAATATAGAGATGAGGAGGCTGTTGTTGGCTATAAAGCTGCATTTAGAAAGATATATAAGAATGAAGGAAAAATGTTGAAGTGTGGTAGTATCTGCATGGTCAAGGCTCCATTTTCTTGCAGCCTCACGAAATGAAAATTCCCTCCTAGGTATGGATTTTTTTTATTTTTTTATTTTTCTCATTTTTCATTTGATGCTACCATGCTATTAGCTATAAATTATATTTTAAAATAATATATTGTTATAATTTATATTTTAACTTATAAGTTTTAATTCCTTTAATAAAATTAATACTAAATGTTGTATGCAAACTCAACAGGTAGCAAATTCTTCTTCAGCTAAGCAGAATTGGAGTATATACTCCTTCCACTCATTCAAGTGCAACCATTTGGGTGCAAAAAAGGCAAAGGATTTGGTCCAGAAACACTCTCCCTAAATAGGGATCCCAGTACAAAGAATTGGGATCTAACCCCTTACTGTGCTGATTTAGATTGAATCAAATGTTCACCTTGATGGTTTTGATGAAGAAGAATATGAATATTAAATATTGATTGTAATTTGAATTTTCATTGTGTAATGACATTTTGAGACTTGAGTATTATCATTTTTGCAAATTATGAATATGAAGCATTTAAATATTATATTTATTTGCAATTATAGATTTATGAGTATATCATTGTTCTAATAATTTAGAATTTTGAACACACACACGTATTCCTGTACCTGTACCTAAGGAAAAAGAATTTGTCATACTGCCATACCAGGTTCCAATTCCCCTTTTCACACCCGTACCCAAACCAGCAACTTAGCTAATTTTGGCAAACAGATCTAGAAAGTTTTGAAGCCTCACAAGCCAAGGACACTACCATCTAAGAATGGTTACAAGCATGTTTAGTAAGCTGCCTCTGTCTGATCCAGTTTCCAGGACCTCTGCAAATATCCAGAACACATCTCAGCTGCTCCTCCAGTACCTTCAGCCTTCTTCTACTATCAGATCAGCTCTAAACCTCGAATTCAGATACACTTCTCTAACCTCATACCCTTTCATTTCCAATTTCTTGCTCAATCTTGACTCATGTCAGTTTACTTAGCTTGAATATTTAGTTATTTCATTTAATGTTAATTAAAAGAAAAAACCAGAATCAGCTAGTCGAGTACCACAATAGCAAAATAAAGTAAACACTACTTAAACCCTAGGTAGCACTTATACTTGCTAAACCTTCTTACCTACCAATGTCATGAAGAACAAGCTCCATTCAACAAGAACCCACCAGACCCAAAGACAAATTGATGCATGTACTTAACCTGTGCTTGTGCGCTAGATTGTACAATGGAGCATCGAGGAGATTAGTCTAAACTAGTACCACAGAACATTGTAGATCACTGTCATAACCAGATAGAAGAAAACTCCACACTGACCAAAAACTTGCATAGTACAGAATATTGCACGTGAATTGCAAAAACAATAATCTTGGCTTGGGGAAAACAACTATGCAAAGAGTGATCAAGGGGAAGCATTAAAAACTGAACACCATGGAAATAACATCAAGAACGATTGAAGTTTTAGCCAAACATGGAAACTCATAATCCATAACGTCAATGCTAATAAGGAAGCCAACACAATAAACAAAAGGATTATTAATTTATTACACAAGAATGCTAACTTGGCCCTTCATATTGCAAGAATGTTTTTTCAATGCATAAAAATGGCAATTAACTCAATTAGCAAATGTACCATAACATTAAATTTCCTTAAGAATGATCTAAAGTCAGACCCAATACCTCAGAGAAAAAAGAATAAATAATGGTCCAGATACATGTTTCAGATAGTACCAATGGACTTCATACTTATGTCTGAAAGCCTGCCCGATCCCAGCAGTTGGGTATTCATCCAAGCATTACACACATTGTTTTCACAACAAACTAATATTCAATACACATTACTAGACACAATCTGCTTGCAATGGGTACTTTCATTACTTACTAATGGATCATAGAATTCATAAAGCAATTATTCACGTGTGGTATGTTTCTCTACAAGGATTTACTTTGTCAACCTGACATTACTAGCGAAAATGAAATAATAATTTAATTCATTTTCAGACTAGTAACGAATAACATGTAATTACTACTAGCAAATCTCTCTTGTAAAATATGTAAAGCTTTCAAAATATGCATTTTAATCAGTTCAAAAGTAAACATTGACTCACTTTGTGCAAAAAATTGTGTTCCCTTCATAAAAATATGTTTTATAGGCATGCAAGGAAAATGTGTTGAAGAGATAGAGAAATGTAAAACAAGATACAGATATTAGACATACTTCGAAGGAGATGTGGTGCTAACATCTTATGCAACCTCCCAACTTGTTCCTCCTGACTAATATCTTTAAATTCGTGTTGAAATTCTTCCAAACTGCCAAACTGCAAAAATGTCAAGGTGAGAAGAGTGGAAGGTACGATAGCCTAAAAGATCATTGTTCCTACAAGAACGTTCAGCCATGGCAAATCCAGCGTTCACTAACCTTCCCAGCATCCAGAAAGTGCATAAGCATGAAGAGCTCATCCAAGTTATTCTGAAGCGGTGACAAAAAACACTAAAATGTAAGTGGCACTCAGATAGATGGTGATCTAAAAACAGGGAAAACATTAACACAAATGGAAAGATACACATAGTTGGCAGCCTGGAATGTGTTCATCAGTTATTAAAGAATAAAGTATTAGATAGATTATGCTGACATCACCATAAAGTTGGCAATCTCTCATTCACTGCACCAAAGCAACTCAAAAATATATAAAGTATGCATTTTTTTGCCTAACGAAATCATACAAATCAACAAAGTTTACAAAAGTATACTATGGTCCACTAAAGTTGGGAAAATGATGTCTGAAATGTTGATAAGAAACTATATAGTCTATTTCAAAGTTTTTTCCTGTGTTGATATCATACTTTTCAGTGTATTTTGATGATAATGGAAACAAGCACGAACTACAGCTAAAACATTAGTTATCAGTTAGCAACTAGCCATTGTATCCACTATCTGGCTTTGCATGCTAATGCGATTTTGCTAAGATACTGGTTCTTGGCAAAATGGGCTGGAACCAAGGCCCATAGGAGAACCAAAGACGGGGCCCACAGGTCATAAAAACACAAAAAACAATAAAAAAACACCTTTTTCAATATTTTTTTAACATCTAAACCCTAATTTCGCCCCTTCTGATGCATGAAATACATCAAAACATATATATCATTTTGATGTTTGAAAATATATATAATATATGTATATATACATATATAATTAAAATATATATATTAAAATATATATATATACGAACGTATCTGTACCCATACCCAAAAAAAAAAAATTGTCGAATCCACAAATCCGTACCCGAATCTGTACCCGTATCCAAATCGGTAACTTAGCGATTTTGTAATGCATATGTATTGAAGAATCAAATTTAATAGAAAACAATTCCTCATGGTTCTTAAGACTCATTGATACATTTTGTAATTGAATTTTGCCAAAAAATTGTGCTGTTTAAAGAAATTTTAGTAATTTTTGAGTTGAAAGTTTTTGCAGAGTCAAAGATTTTGGGCTTGCCAAGTACTCTTCAAGTCCGAGTCTGGGAACTATGATTCAGACTATTGCATTTCAATGTTATTTAATGGATGTTATAGAAAGTTTGTTACCATTCCTAAGTTACTAAACCTTCTTGAGCATGTAGAGTTGCAAGCATGTTGACTCAAGAGAAAGATAAATAATTTGACATGTCACTGATTTGTTTACAAAAGCTGACATTGAAATATCAGCTTGCAGCTAATTGGAAGCTGCCTCCTCCCCCATTGCTGTAATTGTCATTCCTAATTTCTATTTCACTTATGTCTCCTAGACTAAAAGGAAAACAATACTACATTTACCCATTGTAAAACAAATACCAGAGAAAGCAGTAGCAATTTCAGACCAAACGGAAGAAAGAGCAGGACAGAACAGATCCAAGGTGTACATTTAGGCAGTTCACAAAAATAATCTTAACTAAATTATAAGAACATGGGAAATTTGAGGGAACAAACTGCGGATGCGATTAATCAAACAATAGAATTCCACAAGTGATCATCCTCATAACTACCTTACATGCTATTTGTAAAAATATTTATATTGGGAGAACCCCCAAGCCCAAATTAGGCTGACTCAACATAAATAGAAATTCTAGAATCTACTTGAAGACTAGTGAGAGGTTATGAATGCCATGAGCCGACCACCTCATAAACAAACACACACTTAAAATTTCATGAGTAGGGGTGTTACAGTACCTCACCTTTGGAAATGCATAACCCTCAACACTTAGCAGCCGCAGATGTTCTTGCAAAAAAAAATCTCATCCTCAAGTAGCCTCTTTCACTGTCAAGCTCTTCCATCAATGAAGTATTCTGTGACATGGCTCCTTTTATCAATTACTGCTGCTATTTCTAGGATTATATTTCCTTCCTCTTTTTGTTTGTGAATTTCCAATTTGAATTGGAATTTTGTCTAACATGAACTTCTTCAAATTAGATATGTGAAATACTGGATGAACCTGAGCATAGAGTTGAAGTGTAAGCTTGTTGTCTTTCTGTTGATTGAGAGATGCATTTGAATGGTTGAAACCTTAGTAAAACTCAATCGTCCACCTCAAAATGTATCTCTTTATTACACTAGTTTGTTTGTTGATTCATCCTACTTGTAATGTCTCATTCTAGAATTTTCCTTAATTTTGCTTAAAATAAATCTCATACTCACAACAGAGCTTGCATTATTAATGACAAATATTAGTTTATAATTTTGGTATATAATTCAGATTTCAAATTTGTAATATTATTTTGAAAGTATAAAGTTTATTTTGAATATCTGGTCTTTGAGTGGTTTCGTCCTCAAGGTTGCTGAATCATTGATTCATACTTCCATGTAGGAAAACATAAATAATTATCTCTGCTCAATCCCCTCTTTTATAATTTCATTGTATTATTACTTAACTTTTAGAGATTATGTTCACTGTTATAGTGGTGACTTTTCTTAGTTTTCTTCTACACCTGTGGCTCACATTCTGAATGTTGCAATCTGTATTTTTGGACCCTTTCTAACCACATGAATGCTTAATTTATTTCTGAGTTGACCAATAAAGCATATTCCTTGAGCACACTTGTAAATAAAGTTATAAACACATATTTTGGTACCATCTCCACAAATGTTTCTCCTCGCATATATTCTTTGTTTTCTCAAACTAGCCAATCTCCTCGTCTCTTGTAATGTCCCCACTTTAAAATATAATTTAATAATAATAATAAAATTAAAACCCAGCAAAAAAAATAATAAAATTAAAATACCAAAGAATAAAAAATAAAAAATAAATTAAAATATAATTAAATATTAATACACTTATTTAGTATTGTACAGCCTGAGTTGGCCTAGTGGTGGAAAGCTTGTGTTCTTGAAAGGGAGGTCACAAGTTCAAATCCCACAAGGGGGTAACGTATGTACACCTCATTGGCTTCGGCCCATTACCGATAAAAAAAAAACACTTGTTTAGTATTGATTAATCATCCATTTATTTCTATCAGCAATATAATATGGATTGAATCAATTAAGCAATATAATATTAATTAAATAATAATATTGAATATTTAATATGTATTGTTAAATACATATAATAAAGAAGAATGTGTTAATAACTAATAGATTAAATAATATCATTAACACCCAATGAACTGATTATGAATGCCACGATTTCTTATTGGGTAAAGAGATACCGTTTAATATTGGGAGGACGTGACTCAAGACTAAGTCACGTCTTCCCCAATGAGCGTGCCTTTTCCTTTACAATAAAGGTAAGCATGCGTGGGTCAAAGGGAGGAATAAGTCTGGAATGATCTCAAATTGGATACAAAAAGGAAAAACAAGATTATAACTCAGAACTCAGAACCTGAACTCAGATCGAATACTTCTTACAAGTCAAAACAATAAGAGTTTGACACTTAGAAAAACTAAACAATTAAATAATGAAAAGAGGAAGAGGTAGATAGCAAATCTGGAATAATAAAAGAATACTATATGAGAGAGAGGAATCCAATCTCTACAAGCAGAGTTGTATTATCAGTCATCGCATGCATTAAAGACATGTTCAGGAATAGCAATACAATCAAGTTCATAGTACATTATTGACATATCAGAAGATTTCTATAATCTTTATCAGTTATTATTTAATCATTTCCAATGACATACGTTCATTACAAAATCAGACATTGCAAATAAAGAAATATAAATAATTGTCTTTAAATTGCAAGCTGTTCAGAATAGGGAAGGAAATGGGAGTTGGGGGTCAACGCATGGAAGGAATACCACGTGAGGAGTCTTTTATCTGACAGAGATATCAAAATTTAAGAAAAAAGATTTCAACAGTAATTCAGATTTATTAGTATTAGAATAACTTGCCACAGTGCTTTGTGAACCCCACACACACAATAATAATTCAGAAAAGGATCGTCAAACAGAGATTGCAGCAATAAGAAAAGGTTTTGGAGATTTCCAATTATTGATGTGTTTTTTAAGCAGCAGCTCCACAAAAGTGAATGGGACCCACTTGGAAGACTTTGGAATATTGGTTGTGGTTTTTATTTCAGCCTCACCTAAGCCTTGCAGATTATTGATTGTGATTTGAACAATCAGCATTACCACAAGGTCAACAATGGTCTACGAGGAGTCAACAACATGTTGAAGATTGAAGATTTTGTTTGGGAAAATTATTTGTGATTTTTACCCATTCTCCACTAATTGTGAGAAATCAATCCGAAGGTCTCGGAGGATGTTTACAATCTAGAAACATATATCTCAAATCAGAGAATCTATCAAGAGCAAATCCCAAAAGAGGACATTACATCTCTTCCTTTCCTGTGGAGATTTAGTTCTTCTAGCACAACATCATTCTCTTCACATACAGGCTGCAACTCCTGCTACATCCCCTTCTACATATAAGATGATGGACAGGTGCTCACTCTAGAATTTTTGGTGAGCACCATAATGTGATAGGTAAAGCTGTGTTGCACTATCAAACACATCTTGTTGCCCTACATTATGCTCGATCATCATACTGGTAATTACACCATGAATTGCAAATGTCTTGTTGAGTGAAGCAGATTATCGTATCTATTTAAAACTTTAAATTACTACTACTTTAGATCTTCTCAATTTTTCCCCACCTATTACAGGCCCTATAGCTAGCAACTTGACTATGGTTTATTTAAATTACCACAACTTTAGATTTTCTCACTAGGCTATGATCCCAAGTCTAGTTCTGCCATTTCAAATGCAAAATACACATCTGGAATGTGATCATTCGAGACAAGAAAAATTTCAATACATCTCCCGACAATATTTTTCACAGAGCAACCCTGCAAGAATCACTCATCTAGAATATGATTTGACAATGTATACATATCCTTACACAGAATTCTTTTGGGGAATAAGATGATGGATAGAAACCAAGTTCTTGTTTGAATGATGGGATTGCTCTTGTTAACGCATGATAGCTTCGGTAAGATAAATGATTGAATGAGAGATAAAATGAAGTCTCTCATTCAATCATTTATCATATCGAAAACTATGATAAAACCTTCAAACAATTAATTCCTCTTTGATAGCCATTCTACATTTGCATATAAACAACCTATTGATAATCATACTATGTATTTTGGTTATGTTCATCGATCTAATAAATCTTGTATTTAGATAATATATCGGGTTGCATATAATATATCAGGTGGCAATATAACAAAGGTCACCGATTGTTATCGGTGTGTTAGTCTACACCGATAGTTATCGGTTGTTAAGGCTAACACACCGATAACTATCGGCTGTTAGCATTAAGCCAACACCGATAGACATCGATTGTAATACTACTCCCACACCGATTGGCATTAACGTTGAACATGCATTTGTTTAGTATAAACAAAGAGGCACGATCAAGTAATGTCTTGATCGGTCATGACCGATTAAGGCATTGCCTGACCTTGCCCCATTTGTTACATACTTATATTGAGTGGCATTCATGAGATAGGACATAGAAAATATTAAAGGCTCCTCTCACCTGCCACAAACAAGAAGATAGTCAAGTATATACATTAAGGCAATATTAAAATTAGTTAATAGAATATAAATTGCATATTGAATGTAAATTGAACATCGCTTACATGGTATCAGAGCTATAATTAAATCGAACCTAAGGCTGTTGAATTTTACGTAAAATTCAAATCAAGTATATATTCAACATCACAATCCTATCAATGGCTAGTGCTATCAAATTTGAAGACAGACTTGCAGGAGGTGACGACTTCTCCCCATGGAAATTCAGAATTTAAATGATTCTAAAAGATAACAAAGTTGAATCATTTGTAAAGAATGAAACTAAAGAACCTGAGACTGAACCTGATCAAGCAATTTGGAGAGAAGGAAATGATAAGGCTATCAAAATAATAGTTGATGGGGTAAGGAACAATATTATGCCCATTATAAAGAAACACGAAACAGCCTTCAACATGTTCAACGCACTTGAAGACGCTTTTGAGATATCCAATGCCAGTAGAACCTTGGCTCTAAAAAGAGAGATAAATCATATAACCATGATAAAAGGAGAATCAATTAATGCCTACTTCATGTGGATATCTACCTTAAGGGATGAACTAGCAACCCTTGGATATGAGATCCAAAGCAAAGAATTAACCCTCATTGCTTTAGATGGGTTGCCTAGTATCTGGGAAACATTCGTCCAAGGCATCAATGCAAGGGATAACTTTCCAAAATTCGATAGGCTAAAGGCTGACTGTCTCCAAGAGGAATCAAGGCAAAATAAGAAAGGAATCAAACAAAAGAATATAGATGAAGATCTTCAAGTTCTAACTATGAACTCAGACAGAAAGGGCAAGAAGAAGCAATTCAGGAAGAGAAAAGGTCGTCACAGCAAGAACTCTTTCAAGAAGGACCTCTCTCAAATTCAGTGTTACAGATGTGACAAATTTGGGCACTATGTTGCCAAATGTCCAGAAAGAGCTAAACAAGCCACATTTGCCAAAACAGGAAAATTGAAAAGGGAAGAGGACTCCGAGAAGTATGTACTCTATTCACCACTCACAAATCAAGCATCAAACAAAGTGAACTCCTGGGTGATCGACAGTGACTCATCCAGACACATCACAGGATTCAGAGAAGTACTAGACTACATGAAAGAGGAGAATGATGAAGAGGTAACCATCAGAGATGACTCCACACACCCTGTCAAAGGAGTTGGAAACTGCACCATCAAACTAAAGTCAGGTGTATCATTACAACTTAGAGGAGTGCTATATGTTCCAGGCATTAAGAGGAATCTTGTCTCACTATCAACAATGGAGGACAATGGATACAGAGTGACCTTCATGGACAACAAAGTGTTGGCTTGGCCAAAGAACTCATTTATCAAGGAAGCTAATACAATTGGTCAAAGACAAGGCTACTTATATGAGCTATGCACAGAGCCCAACTTAGCCCTAATTCATGAAACTACAGATGCCAATGAAATATGGCATAGAAGACTAGGCCACCTAAATTTTAGAGCTTTATCATCAATGGGAGACCTTGTCACAGGTCTACCTAAGCTAAAGCAATATCATTCAGGGGCATGCACAGGATGTGCCCTAGGTAAAAATACTAAGGGTGCTTTTTAGAGTAGTACTAGGAAAACAAGTAAAATTTTAGAGTTAGTTCATTCTCACGTATGTGGACCTATGTCTGTAAATTCATTGGGGGGATTTCTGTATTATGTAATATTTGTTGATGACTACTCTAGGAAAACCTGGATCTACTTTATGAAATGTAAAAAATCAGAAGAGATCCTTAATAGGTTTAAAGAATTCAAATCACTAACAGAGAACTACTCAGGAAACAAAATTAAAACCCTAAGAACTGATAATGGGGGGGAATACACATTAGAATTATTTAAAGAGTTTTGTAAAAATTCAGGGATTAAGAGGGAGTTAACAATACCTTACAACCCTCAACAAAATGGGATAGCAAAAAGGAAAAATAGGACAATCCTTGAAGCTGCCAAAGCTATGATTCTTGATTAGAATCTAAATATCAATCTTTGGGCAGAAGCAACTAGCACTGCAGTATATATTCAAAACAGATGTCCTCACTCTCATCTTGAAGACAAGACTCCTGAGGAAGTCTTTACTAAATCAAAACTAGATAGAAGCCACCTTAGGATTTTTGGATGCCCTGTCTATATTCATGTACCTAAGGAGAAAAGATTAAAATTAGAGCCCTTTGGAAAAAGGGGAATCTTTGTAGGATACAGTCAAACCTCCAAAGCCTACAGGATATATATACCTGGTCAAAAGAATATTGAACTAAGTAGGGATGTGACATTTGAAGAAAACCTAGCCTTCAAAAGAGCCCAAAGCTCTCTAGATCCTGAAGTCTATATTCCCAACCCTAGCTTAGATAGAGATCCTACTCCTGAGCTTCAGAGGGAGAATCCTGAGGAAACTATGAGTGAAACTCTAAGTCCACCTAGAGAAAACCTCAAGAAAAGACCACTATGGGCCACCAAAACTGTAGAAGAAGCTCAGAAGTTTGTTGCTCCCTTAGGAACCTTCAGAGAAAGCAAAAGGCCTAATAAATTCACTAGCTATGTTGCCCTTATGAATGACCTCTCTAACGCTGAACCAAACAATGTATCAGATGCACTTGAACATCAAGTATGGAAGGAAGCCATGTCTAAAGAGTATCAATCCATTATGAAAAATGATGTTTGGGAGATTGTTCCTAGGCCAACCAAGAAATCTGTAGTTTCATCTAAATGGTTATTCAAAATCAAACATGCTGCAGACGGCAGTATTGAAAAACACAAGGCCAGATTTGTAGTGAGAGGCTTCTCACAAAGGGAGGGAATAGACTATGAAGAAACCTTTGCACCTGTTGCCAGGTATACATCAGTAAGAGTTGTATTAGCCATTGCAGCAGCAAAAGGATGGAAGGTACACCAAATGGATGTTAAGACAACATTTCTAAATGGTGAGATCTCAGAAGAAGTCTACCGAGAGCAACCTGAAGGGTTTGAAATTTATGATGCAGAGTCTCATGTGTGCAGACTCAAGAAAGCTCTCTATGGGCTTAAACAGGCTCCCGGGGCCTGGTATGAAAGAATTGACACCTATCTCTCAGGACTAGGCTTCTCTAAAAATGAGGCAGATCCTAATCTCTACTACAAAAGAAATAAAGGTGATATGCTAATGTTGATTTTATATGTTGATGACTTATTAATCACAGGAAATGATCATCTTATAGATCAATGCAAGAATGATCTATCCAAAGAATTTGATATGAAGGACTTAGGACTCCTTCATTACTTCCTAGGATTGGAAGTATGGCAGAATTCTGACAACATTATACTAAACCAAGGAAAGTACACCTTGGATATTTTGAAGAGATTCAGAATGCTAAATTGTAGACCCATGACCTCTCCTATAGAAACCAACTTACATAAACTTAAAGAAGCAGCAACAGAGTCACAACCCACTGATCCTACTCAATACAGACAGATGATTGGGTCCCTGATGTACCTGGTAAATACAAAACCAGATATCTGTTATGCAGTTAATGCTTTAAGTCAGTTTATGTGTGAACCGAAGGAGATACACCTGGTTGCAGTGAAACACATTATGAGGTACCTACAAGGTACTCTAAACCTTGGTCTCAAATACAAGAAGGTTGATATAGACCTACATGGATTTACAGATTCAGATTGAGCTGGAAGTGTGACAGACAGGAAAAACACTTCAGGGTGTTGCTTCAGTCTAGATTCAACTATGATATCTTGGATCAGCAGGAAGCAGTCTTCTGTAGCTCAAAGTTCCACCGAGGCAGAATACATTGCAGCTTCTATGGCTGCCCGAGAGGCAGTATGGCTTAGGAAGTTGCTTGTGGGGTTGTTTGGAGAACCTATGAAACCCATTGTTATACACTGTGACAACCAGAGCTGCATAAAACTTTCAGTAAACCCAAGATTTCATGACAGATCCAAGCATATTGAGATTCCATACCACTATGTGCGAGATATGGTAGAAAGGAATGCAATCCAACTGGAATATGTTTGTACAGGAGATCAAACTGCAGACATTCTGACCAAACCCCTTTCCAGAGTAAAGGTTGATCACTTTAGAAAAGGCTTAGGTATGATAGAAAGGTAATTTGCTTTGTAATCTATCTTTGCATACCTATAAGATGTTTAATGTGTAAACCTCTTTGTCATGTTAGGACAATTTTTGGATTCTATCCCCTGGGTTCACATCTAAGAGGTGACGATCTCTCAAGATAGTGAACACTTGTATGGGGACATTATAAGGTGACGATCTTGTAATGTCCAAACCAGTTATCATGTTGGATCTCTGGTGTGTCATGGATGTGCCATGATTGTGTTGTGATAAAACATTTGTATAAAGTGTTAGTGCACATATCACAACTTGGATAAGGTGAGAAATTAATCTTTCTCATATGATTATCCTTAAGTATTGCGTGTGTAGGCAATACTGATATCACATGCTTAGGTGATATCCTGTAAATCACAAGATTGATGTGATGAACTTTAGTATCACGTGTTTAGGTGATACTTCATACCATATGATTAGGTGGTATGATTTCCCATGAATGTCTAAAATGATTACTATCAATTGAATTGTGATGCTTGAATATATTGTCTACATTCATCTTACCTAGCTAAGAGGGAGTGTTAACGCATGATAGCTTCGGTAAGATAAATGATTGAATGAGAGATAAAATGATGTCTCTCATTCAATCATTTATCATATCGAAAACTATGATAAAACCTTCAAGCAATTAATTCCTCTTTGATAGCCATTCTACATTTGCATATAAACAACCTATTGATAATCATACTATGTATTTTGGTTATGTTCATCGATCTAATAAATCTTGTATTTAGATGTATATCGATTAACATAAATAATGATAAATAAATGATTAATGAAAACACCAATTAATATATATCGAGCTGAATATAATATATCGGGTTGCATATGATATATCGGGTGGCAATATAACGAAGGTCACCGATAGTTATCGGTGTGTTAGTCTACACCGATAGTTATCGGTTGTTAAGGCTAACACACCGATAACTATCGGCTGTTAGCATTAAGCCAACACCGATAGACATCGGTTGTAATACTACTCCCACACCGATTGGCATTAACATTGAACATGCATTTGTTTAGTATAAACAAAGAGGCACGATCAAGTAATGTCTTGATCGGTCATGACCAATTAAGCCATTGCTTGACCGTGCCCCATTTGTTACATACTTGCATTGAGTGGCATTCATGAGATAGGACATAGAAAATATTAAATGCTCCTCTCACCTGCCACAAACAAGAAGATAGTCAGATATATACATTAAGGCAATATTAAAATTAGTTAAAAGAATATAACTTGCATATTGAATGTAAATTGAACATCATTTACAGCACTCACCACTCTGACAATCCTAATTGTCAACCAATCAAATCTATTTTTAAGCAGTAAGGTTATGTTATTTTTTGTAATCATATAGCTCTACGACCCTTACAAATATTATTTTCACTACTTGTCACCCAAATCTATGATATAGGGATTATGATTGCAGCCTATATTTCAAAAAATGGAACTCTCACATAGATTAGTGTAGGAAGCATAAGAGGTGCTTGGGTGCATCTTTTAGGCGCATTTCACATAATAGTTTAACTCCAAGTTGGCTAAATATGATTGTGCTGCTGCACACTTTCTAATTAAGCTTAGGATAATATTTTCAGAATGTATCATCAAATATTGCACCTTATAAGATAACTTTATGCTCATATTTAGGATGAACTCATTTCAAGTTATGCAATCATAAAGCTATATCATTCTATTGCTATTTAGTATTATTTGCATTCACAATTATTTGATAATGATCATTTTTACTATTTACAGCTTTCATATTGTTGTAACTTCTCTGCATAGCTGTAATGAACACTTAGGCTGAATAAATGTCATCATTGATAAGCCCAAAATAGCAGTACAAGGTTAGCTTAAGTCCCTGTTTGTGGAGATTAGTTTCAAGTTTGAGATGTGATAGTATCATAGTACACTGAAGAGTAAAACAACTAAGCAGAAGTAAGAGAGACAAGGAAATTTTCTTAGTTGTGGAAAAAAACTGCCACATAGATATTAACATCTGTCAAATTCTTGTTTTAGAATCAAAGATCATTATGTTACCTCCACAGATCAAGCTAAAGCAACACATAGAAGAGACATTAATTGCCAAGAAAAATTTGGAAACGATAGTCAATGGAAGGAAACATAAAAACACAAAGAGCACTTGGACCAATTCAATGTGCACAAAGTTGAATAGAAAGTAACAATAAGGACACCACACCACCAACAAAATGTAGGACAGGACAACCACACAATAGAAAGTAACAATAAAAACAAGGAATAAAGGAAGAAATGAGTTCAATACATCAATTAGTATCTTTGATCAATGGCACTATGGTCAAGTAATGGTAAACTTTTAGCAGATTGCTCACGACAATCAGCATAGATACATACAAATGAACCACCAAAGGAAATATTACACCCAACAGAATGTTGGGACATGCTGCTGTTGGAAAAAGATGTTCCAAAAGTAGAGCTATAAAAATTCTAAACATGTTTCTGTCCAATTCTTTGACTGTGGAGCAAATATTAATCCTGAAAAAGTATAGAAAAAGTTGGGAAGACCACCATTACTAACCACATATTCCAGATTAAAATTAGCAGAACTGAGAAAGGATTGTGCCCTTATGTCTCCTGCTGTATCAAGATTAGAATAAGTTGGGTATGGTATGTGCAAGGGTAGGGGCATCCACAGAATTAAGTAAAATCCATTAATGAGTGGGAGCACAAAACCATAGCAATAAAAATTGGAACAGCAGGGTGACCATGGACAAACTGAAAGATAAAATTATCAGTGACAATCAGTCTAGTTCCAATGGTGGACTTGACTCAGAAAATGAATATGATTGAAGAGGGTTATCTTATATGTGGATGAATACTCTGAAGACACTAGATGTAGCAAACAAACCCTATTACATTGGCAAACGGAGCATATGAAATGCTGGAACTTGCATACTTAGTCCATTGTATTGAAATTGAGAAACCATTGATCAAAAAAAAGACAAAAATAAAACAAAGATGATACAAGGTATATTGCCTACAAATAGACACAATGTGAAACAGTGTAACACAACCAACAGACACCAACAAAAGGTCACATCCAACACATGTCAATCAATGAACATGATTGGAGAGTAAAGATAAAAAACTGGAGAAACAGGAATCACCAAATGAAAAAATGCCGCCCAGAAAGATTGATAAAAATCAAATAGGGAAACAGTTGAGAATTAAAATTATTAATGCATTTTCAAGTTTAAGCTTCAAAGGACATCTCAGATGACTTTTATAATGCACATGACATTGATGGAATAGAACATGATGCTAATGGCAACATAAGAAATTCATGGTTGCATTTAGTATATGGTTGAGCACCAAATAAACTAGGTTAGAATAATGCTGTTGCATTTATTCTAATAAAGTTTAGCCATTATTTTTAGAAGTTCTCATCAGACGTTGCACCTTTGAGAGAAACCTTATACTCAAATTTAGATGAACCAATTTCAAGTTGTGTAATCATGTAGCCACGTCATTCTATCGCTGTTATTTGCATTCATAGCTGTTTGATCATTGCTGCTACTTACCAATGTCATAATATTGTAACTTTACTTCCTTGCATAGCTGTGAAGAGCACATATTTAGCCTTTTAGGTGAACCAATTTCAAATTGTGTAATCATGTAGCCATGTCATTCTCTTGCTGTTATTTGCATTCATAGCTGTTTGAAACCATTGTTGATATTTACCAATGTCATAATATTGTAACTTTACTTCCTTACATAGCTGTAAAGAACGCATATGCTTAATGTTCGTTGGGAATAACCTAAGTCACCAGGTTCGAATTTGAATTCGAAGTTCAACAGCTTTGAAATTCGAATGAAGTTCAACAAGGGAAAAATTCGAAATGTATAAAATTCAAATTAAATTCGGCTTATATAAATAATATATCCAATAAACCATTAAATTAGTTTAACTATTATTTTTTAAAGAAGAAAGATGCTAAATTTAAATTTATTATAGTTAAATATTAATTTTTTATAAAAATTTAACATAAATAATATTATTGACATCTAAGTCTTTTTAAATTAAAAATAGAAGTTGTGAGAACATATCTTTTAAATGTTAATAGAATTAAAATAACAGAAGAAAAACGTAAAGGAAAAAGTACTTTAAATGAACATAAAAACCTAAATAAAAACTTAAACAATGAAATTCTATTCACGCGACTTGTGACGACATCAAACTTGCTGGGTCACACCAAACTTGAAGGACGTCGGGTTATTCGCGTCGGAATTGTAGGGCATTGGGTTTTTAGCATCGAACTTGCAGGGTGTCACCTCCGTTCAGATTTGCAAGACGTTGCTTGGTCGTGTTGGACATTTGTGAATAAATAGACCCATGAAGGAAGCTTACGGTTTTTAAAATACATTTTTTATTAAAAAACCTAACCCATCTACCGTACGAATTTAAGACAAACTTAAACGAATTTTTTAGGGGTTTTTTAAAGTTCGTTGAATTTCGAATCTCATGGATCAAATTCGCCGAATGCGGTGACTTAGGGAATAACTACCAGTAGCCATAGCAGTTATTACTATCAAACAGAATTTTTTCATAGCACTTGCTATTGTAAGATGGAACCTCAACATCTATTTGATGCAGACAAAATCACTAAAAGAAGAAACAATTTCATAAAATGAGAACTGAGTCCAGATTGAGAAACTTCTGAAATAGCAAAAAGAGATCACAACCTTCATCAATGACTATGCTTTCAACTAAGTTCATTTATTGATTCCATTATTAAATTTCTGGAGTTTTATATTGAAAAGAGAGTTTAAGCAGTCCAAATTCTGTAAAAATTTAAAAAGGTTGCTTGGTCTAGTAAACATTTCATACCCAAACCATTAATCATAGGACCTTTCCCGGCTATAACATTGTTTTAAAATTAGAAAGATGGACTTTGAAGATTCTGCCAACCTGAAGTGGAGTGCCTGTTAACAAAACCCTATGCTTCGCAGAATACTGTGTCAATGTCTGAAAAAGCTTTGAATCTTTGTTCTTAAGCCTGTGACCTTCATCAACTATCTGCAATTCAACTTGCCTTTAAAACCCACCCTTAAGAAAGCATATATTTTCTTGACAAGGACAGTGTGCCTAAGATCACATAAATTAACATTAAGAGGAAACCTTTGTTACACAAAAAAATTCATGAAACTGAAATCAACCAATCAAAAAGTCACATTTATAGGAATTAAATATTTACCATGCACTCCCATTTGATCGGTTTTAAAACTGCAGTATCAAAGTTTATCATTTCATATGATGTCAAAAGAACATCAAATTTTATCCTTTCTTGTTTAGATTGATTTGAAGTAGAAGCTGACTTCTTTCTTCCCTTATGCTTCTTTGACAGTTTGCCTTTCTTAGAATGATAAAATTCATACTGTCTGATCATACTACGAGCTGGAGCAGACCCCACATACATCACCTGTGAAAGTAAATAGCTGTCAACGTATAATTATAACACTTGTACAGGCATAAGCATCACTGCACTTGTGTACTCTAATAAAGAAAAATTACAGCTAAAGAATTAACCAGGTAGTTGTCCAACATACAACATTCATTTGTGGAGCCCAGGTTGCAAATTCACGCTCCCAGTTTCGCAATGTAGAAAGAGGTGCCACAACCAAATGAGGATAAGTCACATCCTCTTCAATGAGAGATGCCAAAAACGAGATGCTCTGTACAGTTTTGCCTGCCACCACCAAATCATTTCAGCAATCAATATAAACTATCTCAAATGCGATTTGCAATCAGATTAAAGGAATTACTTCACAAAAATAATACCAAGTCCCATTTCATCTGCAAGAATAACATGTGTCTCCTTGAGCCATGCAAACCGTAAAAAATTTAATCCCTCAAGCTGATATGGGTGTAATGTACCTGCCAATATATATTTCCAATAAAAATTTATGCACAACACAAAATTTCAAAAATAAAGACACTTACAGTAAATATCCTTCAAATACCTCCTGTGAGAAAATCTGGAGTTTGATCATACTGTTCGAAATCTTTTCGACGACGCTTTGCTTCTTTTCCATCTGAAGCTGAACCCTTCCGTTTTCGAGCCATTTTGACTTGTCCTCTAGCCTTTATTGAATTGAACCTTTCAATTTCAGCACGAAAAGCAGAAATATCTTCCTCAACTTCCCATGTACATTCATCATATTGAAGCTCTTTCCATTTGACCAAATATTCCCGCAATTCACCAGTAAGTCTGAGAAAAAATTTAATAGCAGAAAGCACTTAGTGTTTCACTCCATGATTAGTTAACAGGCAATAACAAGTTGCCCAAATCTATCTGCATCTAAGATATTTTGAGTTATATGGATGACCATCTTTATGTTCAGAAATTTCTACCACCAAAATAAATCCTCACAAACAACTGTCTAATATTACAAAACATGTACCATAACACCAAGATTAAGGAAACAAGCCTGATATTACAAAACATGTACCATAACACCACTATTAAGGAAACAAGCCTGATATTACAAAACATGTACCATAACACCAATATTAAGGAAACATGCCATGCAAAATCATTCATAATCTTTGACAGAATGCAAATGCGATATTATAAGCGTTCATTAGATCATATTAAATTTCACATGGGTTGAGCATATTTCATGGTTAAGACAGATTAAACAAATCAAAAAATTGCATTTGCTTAAGTAACATTGGAAAATATAATATCTAATATCAACAACTCACCAGGTTAACAATCAAACACTCAACTAAAATATGCTCCAAGAGGTTAAAATTTGATGTAAACAAGAAAACCCAACTAATGACCTTTGTTTGCTGTGAGCTTTTATGATAGCCATTTCAATATGCAATAAGACAGGAATCACCTGCTACTAATGATTCTATCCACAGTTGTCCACTCAGGCCGAATTGGAACCCAATCATCTTCTGAAAATTTCATAGAATCCATTTGCCGATTAAAATTATTCATCCTTGTCTTGATGCGTGGAATTTCCTTGAAAGATTTCTGAAACTCCTCATAGGGAACCCTGCAGATGACCAAGTCACATGCATGATTGTTAAGAAACCTTGAACGTTTTCATGGTAACAAATTAAAAATCAGAAACATATTAGAGGTCTTAACCTCATCCCACACTAATAACACAAAAATGAAAGTTGACACAGACGGAGAGATAAAGTGATCATGTTAGCGTAACACAAAATGAGGATCATATATAAACAGAACAGGAAGAAGAATTACATAAAACCAGAAATTGTATATAAGTATCTTTTTGTAACGAGTATGTACTGGACTTCCTGTACTCAGCATGAATGTGCAACTTGTAATTTAGGATAAAATATAAATCAATAATTGTGCCATATTACCATGAGCAGTGAAGATAAGACATTGACTTCCACTTTACTAAATATTGCTTGACTAATTTTTTAGTTGAAGACTCCCCTTCATCATTGCCATCATTTACAGGTCTCATTTGACAATCTAATATTTTATCAAGTTCCTGAAGGGGATTGACCTGTTAAAATTACAAAATTAAGTGTCAAAGATATTCAAATGTGAATAGGATTTCTAATTTGTATCAAAAAAAAGAGAATAGATACCGAAGATTGGAAACTTACACACTGAGGGCAGCTCCAATTTCCACGAGGCACAAGTTTCAGAGGTGGAGTCAAACACTTAAGATGGTACACAGCAGTGCATGTATCACAGCAGAGAAGCTTTCCACTGCCTCCACAGGCATAGCAAGAATCATCACTCTGCGTAAAAGACAAACAATGCACATCAGACATATAAGTACTAATTACGGGCATCAAATTAAACAGAAATTAGATGAAAAAATGATTACAGCATCCGATCTAATTATTTTTGTGGGCTGCTTTGTATCGTGTCCCATTGCTTCTTCTTGTTCTTTCCAATCTGCATCATCTTCCATTTCATCTGCTTCATTGTAAGATGGCTTCTTTCCTGACCTAATTCTTAGTCTCTCTGCCATGCAATTGACTTCCTGGAAATCAAATATATATAAGATGGTTTTGAATTTTCTTTTTAAAAAAGTTGAGCATTATGTCTATAAAACAAATAGAATCTAAAAACTTTAAAAATGTTCTTTAAATATGTGTAAATCATGCCATGGATGTCCATCAAATGAGCAAAATCAAGCTTATGACTTAAACAGAATATATTTTACATCAAACAGTGAAAACCAGATTCAAGATAGGGAAGTAACATATTGTATTGCTGGTGAAATTAAACCGTGAAATACACTAGGTTGTTGACCTATTTTGCCTTGCCCAAATAGTTAAATAAGACAGTGTCCTGGATTCTGGAAAACCTCTAACAGGAGAACAAGGAAATTAGATCAATCTGATCCTTTTGTTCAATCATCTTATCAAGTCAAACTATTGCTACAAAGCTCAAATCTTCAATGCATAGAAAGTCAGAGACCTTAAAAAGTCCCAATTGTGTACTCTCCAAGCATTATTTCCCTTCTTGAACAGCAGCATTATTTGCAATAGTCATAGACAAAGCTACGTTGTGCATGAATGAAGTTAAATTTCAGCCACACCCCGTATGCACCACATAAATACATGTAATCTCCTGAGACACACCTAATCATATACCAGACCCAAATCCAAGGTGTATTTCCAACTCACCATGCCCTAGGTATAAAAACCGTTTAAAATGGAGTCTAAAAAGTAAAATCAAGTATTATATAAGGGCTTATAAACCCTAACAAAGTCATGTTGCAGCTTACATGTAATCTGACTTTTTATATATGATGTATGTAAATTTGAGTTAGGATAGATAAATCTATAGTTTAATAATGCTAAATGTGTTATTATGTTTAAATATATATTACATATTTTTGTGCATTAAGTGTTAATTACCAAAGTTAAACTTCATATAATTTTAATGCACTTAAAAAATTATTATTTTTCTTAAATAGCTGTGCCCTTGAACATGCTTACCCAAGTTTTGGAACTCCACTCTGAGAGTTCCGTACCCTTACCTTGTACACCCTCACAATTGTGCACCCATAAAACCTTGGTTGTAGATTAATTATCCACATATCATCTCATGGCCTAAGGCCACAATTAGAGAGCCCACATTTTCATATCACCAGAACCTAGTCAAGTAAAGCATTATACTAGTCACATCTTCTCAATATATAAATTTTGCAAATTCAAATTTATGATGGAGAAACACTCAGTCTTGAAAATTTGATGGCGAGAGGAAGATAATATCTTCATTTTCAAACCCAAGAAGCTTGTTCAATCCTTCCTTATTCACAATGATAGCGATAAGTAGCACTTTTTGTTGGAAATTCCTCTTGCATACACATTTATTATTAAAATACAATATGCCAAGTATTGTTCTTTTCATCAAAGTTTTTATTGCCATGCTAGATGTAGTGGATTAAGTAAAAGCGTGTAATATTGAAATATGTATTGGTCCAATATCTCTTTGAATAGGACTGCTTGACAAATGCAAGTTTCGAAAGGATAAGACATACTAGCTCTATACACATGGTAGATTATATAATAATTTTCAACATCTTATTTTTTGTAAATAACCCTAATGTTTGAAAAGATTGTCGAATTCTTCAAACAGGTGTATGAACTACTACCAGAGAGACCACAATGTATCAAACAACATTAATATACCAAACTTAATTAACAATTACTGAAAAAAGATTAGGCATGGATTAGGCATGTTTTATACAGAGTAACAACAATATGGATTGCTTAAATCTTGCAAACAAGAAAATTTACATAATCAAACACTACATCATCGTCATTTAAAATAAATTTTGGCCCAACCCTAAGACATTAATTACAAATTTATAAACAAAAGAAGTATTGCAGTTTTCATTTTATTGTTGCCTATTGATTGTAATAGAAATACAAACAGTCACCTGCTTAAATATGTCCCTTCAAATATGTCAAACATCACAAACACATACAAAGTCCAAACAATCACATCCTGGCATATATCCAAATAAAAAATGTTATTTTGGTTTGTCACGAGAATCGACATGCAAAGCATGATAGCAAGACACGACATGAGAAAGAAAATTCTACATCGCGTGACATTTTTTTTTTAGGGGAAGTGATTTTCAGAATAGGACTCAAAAAAAGACTATGGTTTATTACAGTTCTATTGCAGCAACTGATGTCTCTTATGATGCTTTCTTTCACATTTCTGCATAGAGACAGAGTTGTTGCTCACAATGGGAACCATACATGAACGCTTTCTCACAATTGATTTGCAAACTCCCAAAGTGTCACAATAGTCTCATATCTTAACGTACAGAATAGCCTAAATTTGTGTTACAACTCCAACTCAAACAATTGAATGCATCACAAACACAAGACTCATATTAACGTTACATCACAATAAGACACCATCATATTGTGTAATTATTTTATCCTATGCTTAGCGTGATGACAAAGAAGATCCCTTCACTTGCTTTGTTGACTTCAGAAAAAACTTTAACACTAACAGAGCTGCTCATTTGACCAAGAAAGGTGTTTCCAAACAACAAAGAGCAAATTGAAAATGCAGAGATCTGATAACAGACCACATTTCGAGGAAATCAGTAATGGAAGGAAGGCGGCCTTTTGGACGGATTCATGGAATGGTTATAAACCTCTGTCAGAGATTCCGGAATCGGCTAGAGCAAGGGAAACAAATACCCAGGAGTATGGGGAATTGATTTCTGATTTTATGGTGATCGATCAAAATGATAAAGGGATGGAGTTTAGATGGAAAGATTTCCGGATAATTGACCACTCAAGCAAAAAGATCTTGATGAGTGAATTGGAGAAACATCACATCGTAGTTGGAAGGGATGAAGACCAAATCATTTGATGCACGGCCAAGTCTGGCAATTACTCTCCAAAACTTGGGTATGAACTTTCAATACAGGACATGGACAAATGCTCGAGGCAGCAAGAGCTATGTTGGAATTCGTACACTCTTCCAAAGGCCGGTGCTTCTGCCTGGTTGGCAGTACAAAATAAAATTTTAACAAGGGAGAGATTGCAGAGGTTGGGATTCATGGGGCCTTTCAAGTACTCACTGTGCCGCAGGAAGGAGGAGAATGTAGATCATTTGTTTGTTCAGTGCGAGTTTGAAGCTATTTGATATTTTTTCAAGCTGGCTGTTGATACATAAGGAATCGGTTTGGGGGGGGCTTGTGGATAGCCAACCCTGCAATGATAATATGGCATATATGGAGAGAGAGGAACAAACGCATTTTCAATGATAAAGAATCATCTCTGCTCACAATCTTAAATAAAATTGAAGTAGCGATATGTGAGCATATCAATGTTAAAGTGGCAGAAAGGAAACATAATAAATGCACTTCCTAGGATGATCAGTTAGCAAAGTCATGGCCCCATTTGATACCTCCAAAATGGGATAACATCCAGAACAATAATGCACGGTTAGAGGCTAAGGGGACACTTTCGCCAAAAGGCAGATTGAAATTGAATTTCGATGGTGCATCCAAGGGCAACCTTGGACAATCGGGTGTTGGTTTTATCATCAGAAATGACAGAGGAGAATTAATTTGGGGGGATCAGTCAAATTACCCCATGGCACCAACAATGATGCAGAGTTTGTGGCTCTTCTATGTGGTATGAAACTATGCAAGGAGAAGAAGCTTCTGAATATTGACATCGAAGGTGACTCTCTCAATGTGATTAGAGCAGTTATATCTAATCAAGCTCCGAGTTGGAAATCAGACGTGGCTGAATGGGATACACGAGAAACTGGAAGGAATGGATGTCCCGATAAGGCATATATGATATATATCTAGAGGCAAATAAGGAGGCGAACTATCTCTCAAACCATGCCATAGATCAGAACTGCCAATCCATAATTTCAAATGTCAAAACAGCATGGGATGGGTTGAGTGAACTGGATGGCAACTTGCTAGATACGAACACCTCCACTACAACCAAGTGACGTGAAACAATCCGAACAAGGAAAGAGATGCAATCTGCATCGAGGCACTGGATGAAAGTGATGAATTCAATGAAATAGTTAATATAATGCAGGCAGCTCTGGAAAACAATAAAACGTAAACATATGCTTATGTAGTGCACTTCAATAAGGACGTATTTTCTCCGAATCAGATCGAAAGGCTTCAAGAAGTTATTGAAGCCATTCATATTCTGTTGCATACTCTTGGTAACTGAACTATGTAATGTTTTTGGTGATCAATGGAAGGGAGCTATCCTTTACGTAGTGATTTATATGTGCACGTGTGTGTGTTTGCCTAAATATATATGTGTGTGTTTGCCTAAATATATATACGTACATACATATGTATATACATATTTATGTATGTACATATATTATATACATATTTATGTATGTACATATATGTACATACATATGTATATACATATTCATGTATATATATATATATATGTACATACATATGTATATGTACATACATATGTATATATATGTATATGTACATACATATGTATATACATATTCATGTATGCACATATATAGATATATACATATGTATGTATGTACATAACTACATATATCTATATATACATATGTATATGTATGTATATGTATATGTATACATTTCAGAAATTAAGTATTGCAGCCTTTTGATGAAAAATCTATTATTTAATTAAGAATAATCTAGCAAATTCCTTCAGCAATCTATGCCTTACAAATACGAAGGATGGCCAGCCTTCCAAATTTACAAGAGTTGAAGGACCAGAAATCCTTCATGCATCTTATCAAGTACACCACCCCGAGATGGATGGACAAAAAATCATACCATGCTCGTGTGCCAAGAGATGGAACGGACCATAAATCCATTTCGTGCTCATGTAGTTGGTCGAGGAGGATGGCCAGCCTCCAAGATGGACTAAGGGATGGGATGGACCAGAAATCCTTCCGTGCTCTCACAATACAAGAACAACCATTCTTGAGATTGCTGTTTCCAAGCATTTCCAATTAATTCCTAATATGGTTGACTATAAGGAATATGCCTTGAAACAAATAGTAATGATATTAGGGTGTATTGATTTAGATATGAATAATGCTTAAATGGATTTAGCTGCTATCATGGATTCTTGATACTTAATGTTTCTAATGTCAGTTTCTAGTGATTAATATTATTTGCAGGCCCTAAACCAGGAATATCTCATAAAGGGCATTATAATCGGTAATTTTATTATAAAGTTATGTAATTTTATTATAAAGTTATGTAATTTTATTATAAAGTTATATTGGTAAGATGATATGATTCTCACCTTAAGTTGGAATTACTTTGTCAGAACTAAATTCAGGTAAATCCCAAAAAGGGATATAACAAGTAAATTGCTAAGTAACCAATCTATGTAAGAATAGAGGCAAGAGATGGACATCTACATTTTAGTTTATGTGCCACTTGCAATTAACTTCTAGACCTAACGAAAACTGAATATGATGGATTAAAAATCTTATTAATAAAATCTGTGTATAGTTTTTTTGTATCAACATTTCTAATCACACTCCATGATCCATCATCAAGAAGAAGATAAAAATGATATAAAATGGCAGAACCAGCTCCTTAAAACAAGAGATAAGAACTTGAAATGGAAAAAAAAAAAAGGAGCAGTATTGAGAAACAATTCAGACCAAAAAACAGTGAAGATAAAGTCTGAAAATATAATACAACAAAAGAATAACAGGAGAAAATCAGCAAATAAATAAATAAAAATAATGCGGGAGGTGATTTAAGAAATAATGGTAAGGAAAAAACAATAACAAAAAATAGAATAATATTAAAATAAAAAAGTAATAAAATCAAATAACAATCACATCGTCTTAATCTTGATTTTTTATTTCAATATTATCTATTTTTTGTTATTGGTTTTTCTTACTATTTTTCCTTAAATCACCTCCCACATTATTTTTAAATATTTATCTACTTATTTTATTTTGTTATTCTTTTGTTGTATTATATTTTCATACTTTATCCATATTTCTTGTTTTTCCAATGTCAAGCCTCTAGCTCTCTTTATAAGGAGCTGGTTCTGCAATTTTGTATTATTTTTATCCTCTTCCTGAGGCTGGATCACAAAGTGTGATCAGAAATGTCATGAAAAAAAATTATACACAGTTTTTTTTCCAGAAGATCTTTAATACATTACATGGACCGTGTTAAAATCATGTCTTTAATTGATATGGACCGTGGAAAAATCATGTCTTTAGTTGATATATTGGTCTAAGAACATCTATCAAGTGGCAAACTTCATTTACACAATAAATGATTCCCTTAGAGTCTAAATGAAAACTATAAATTGTAAATTTATGGGATTTTCTATATAAAGATAGATAAACAAGATTATTTCTAAAAACTGACTGACTCTAGAGTTTTGCAACTATATATGGGCACAAAATGTTGGTACAATAATTTTCCTTCCAAATATTTTATATCCATGGGTATGGCAACTTACATATCTAAATCAATAGCCATGATATGGGAATATGAGAAGAAAATCAAGGTGACAGACAACTGAATGCGAAGTGGGTGGTGATGACATGCATAGGAGCTGAATGTGTTCTTTTACAACAATGAGACGATTATTACGAACAGAACAACTCAATTATACATATTACATGGCAATAAACATTTGACAGTAAGAATTGCAAACATAAATGATGATAAATTGCATGCAAAGTTTGAACATCATATAAAACTAGTCACCAAAGGCATCTTTAAATCTTTTTATATGCAGCTCTTCATTATTTCCTCATTAAATATAACACATACCATTCAACAAACATGTATAGAACATAATAATTGTCCCCTCATGCTGCCACAATTTCAATTTTCTCAAATTGTCCTGCGACTTTATTGAGTAATCTCGTACTTAATACACCATGGTTTAAATATTTTTGGATCTTTGATTTCCTGTTTATTCGCTTCTTTGGGTCTCTTCTTGGTTTCTGATGTGATTCCTATTTTATTTTTTTATTATCAATATTTTCTTCCTCTTGTTTCTTTATTATGTGCCATGATGGATGTAAGTGAATTAGTTCGCAAAAGTTGTGTTACCACCTTTGATTTTTGTTGTCATGAGGATTCTGATGTTTGTGCCAGTTGATGCTTACGTTTGGGAACCCAATGAGTACCCTACAATTTTTTTCAAAAGGCGAGTAAAGAGGGAACAAAACAAAAATATTCAGAATGTAAAGCATTTAACAAGAAAAACGAAAATCTGAACATGGCTGTGATCTAATAGTGACTGTGATCTAATAGTGATGATGAGGTCTTACAATGCATAAGGCTCAATTTTGAACAAGCTAAGTCATAGAACCCTTGAGTGAGTGAGCGTGTTAAGCTCGGCAATTCGCCACAGGGATCTTCGGGAAAGAGAAAATCAAGGTTTCCTAACTCTGCCTTGGTGAATACAAATTAACAAGAGTATTTTTCATGCTCAACAAAGCAATTAATAAAGAAAACAAGAGCATGGCTTCAAACATTTTCAAACCCCAGCCCACGTAGAAAACTTGCGTGTACTGAAGTGTAGAATTTGAAACGAGTAATCTCATGGAGAGGGAGAAACCAAGATTGCATAGCTTTGCCTCAATGGAACATAACATGTGCCACATTATATAAACAAAAATTAAAAAACCATAAAAAAGAAAAGAGCAAGAAGTACACTCTACTCCAGTAAAAAGCATTATGATTTAATAGCTCGACTAACTCAAACCTGAACTGAAGCAAAAACATATATACTGATTTACTAGTTCTCGCGACAATTTGGACTTTCGAGACAAAATAAGCGTATTAACTAAGCTGCGAATTCTCCAAAAGCTTTGGATTTTAAAAAATTAATTAAATTAACCCTAATGGAGAACCCAAATCAATAAGATCAGTAGCCTTGTAGCAAAATAAACATGAGCGGGAATGAAAAAAATGAAGAGAAGGGATTTCTTGCCTCTTTGCTCTTGGAGTCATCGGAAGAGTCATCACTCTTGGCCATTGGAATGGGAAAAACGCGCGTTTCTCCCTGAGATTCGAACTCGGAACCTGCTCTTACCCAAGTAAATGGTTGATATGCTGTTAGCAGCAGCAGGTGGACTTCAGCGGTCCACCGCGTAAATTGAGCCCCCTACCCGCCAAACAGCAGAGGAAACCTCCCTTGTAAATATTAATTAAAATGCAGAGAAAAATGGCGAAAAGGGATTAGTGTAAAATTAACATTTAAAGGCTGGTCCTTAAAAGCTCGTTCATGGACACTATTTGAGGGTTATAAGCTTACTCTTAATTTGCTTCGGGGAGAAAGAGACCTTGGAAATGAACTAATTGTTTTTTTTCTCTGGTTGAGGAGGAGAAGGAGAAGGAGAGAACAAAATAAATACATAAAATATCAAGGATGAAAGGAATTTTTCAAATTTTTTAGGTTTTTTTTTTGAGGTGGGTGAGGAGTATTGATTCCGAAAACATTATGGATTTAAGGTGAAGTCGACATGTTTTGCCTTTTTTGAATTTACGGCATTCTTATAAAAAAATTTGGAGCTTTTCATCTTATGGATTTTGAGTATGGATATGTTGTTGTAGTGACTATTTATCTATATTACTCAGTGTTAGAGTTATCATGCATTAATTTATAATTATTTATTTAATTATTAGTCTATTATCCTCTACGTTTAAGCTAAATTTAGGCATTTAATAATATTTAGGTATTTAATAATTATTCTGATTATTAAATACACATTATCCCTTTAGGATTTCTTTAAGGTTGCACCTTTAGGGTTGTTAATTTCCTTTTATAAAGATTGTATTGTATTTCATTTTTAATTCCCTCTCTGAATGATAATCTTTTTCTTCAGAGTCGTGATTGTTTTTCTGTCTCTATTCTTCTCTTGTGACGAGTATTTTGTTTGCATGTGCTCTTGGGATCTTTGAAGTTGTATTTCTCAACTTCTTTATGGTATCAGAGCCTACATCTGCTACTACTTGTTCCTAATTTTTCAGAAGATTTTTTGGAGGCCAGGGTTTTAAGTTTTTTCAAAGTTTTTATTTGGATATGGATTGCTTCTTTGTTTTTGGGCATTTTGGGCTCAAATGGACTTCACCGTTGAGCTCAAAACACCCAAAAAACCCCATTACCCTTATTGGACACAATTTTCGAGAAAAAAAATCAAAAAAATATTTTAAAAATGTGTTAGGGCAGTTTAACAGCTTGTCCAGGCCAATTCTCTAACCGCAACGGCCTTGGAGCCGCTGGCAGTCTCCAAGACTGCCACAGAGAGCCTTGGCGGTTACCGTCGAGGTCTGTAAACACCCGATGGTCTGTAAACCGCCAGCCTCCACAGCGGCCCCGCCGCTCCGTCACCCGGAAAAATCCACCACCTGGAAAACTGCGTCGCCCGGCCACCACTCTGTCGCCACTCAGCCCTGTCACCATCTCCTTGCCACCAGCATGGAGGGGTTTTTTTTTTCTTAAAGGCCTATTTGACCTAGGGGTCATTTTTTTGTCATAACTTGGGCAAATGGAGTCGGATTTTGGAAAATGAATAGGCATCAAAAATCTCTTTCCAAGCTCTCTTCAGATCTGGAGGTTTGATCTTTTGTTTTTGTTGTTTTGATGTATTTTTTTGATGTCAAAGCCAAACGTTCTTTTTTACACTCTGGGAGGCATATCTTGAGCATCTGGACTTCGTTTTTGGCACACGATATATCGTTGAAAATCTAGTTTTGTGCACTTTCCAGTGGTATGGGTCTTCTTTCCAAATTCTGCTTCAGGTTCATTTTATTCAGTGTTTTGTATTTATGCACTTTGGTGAATATCTTGGATGTTTCAGCTCTTAGGATCCTTTTCTTTGTGTGGGATGACTCATCTTTGGTTATTATTTCTGTATTTCCAGCCTTTTGTCTTTTTTGAGCATTGTATACATCATTTTGTAAACATTTCTTTTTTTTGCAAACGCATTGAGATAAAGTGTCACTATGTCTTGCATGCTTGGGATCTTGCACATCTTGTGTCTTATTGTACTCGCACTCCATTATAAAGTGTCATGGGGGGGTTGATGTTTGCCTTTGTTTGTCATCTACCTTTGTCATGTGAGTGTTCCTTCCACGATATTAGCCTCATGATGTGTGTCAAGTGAGTGTTCCTTCCACAACACTAGCCTTTATATGTGTTTGTACTTTCTGTTGCATTCTCAATGTTCCTAGTTCTTCGTCATGCAGTTTTTTCTTGGCATTTAGTTTCAGTGTACCTGTCATCTCTCCCTTGTCATCATTATGGGGGGGTTCTCTTGTTGGTTGTTGGTTCTAATGCTTCCATGGTTCGTTGGAGTGAGCTATGTATTCAGTATTTGTTCCTATGTACTAGGCGGATGCAGTGGCTGGTTCCCTATGCATTTCGATGAGATGGGTCATTTACCATATGGACATTCTTTCATTCTTATTTTTGAAGGCAACCTTCCATCTTCGATTGATTAGCTCTTCAGACTTTGGTGTTTTTGCCATCTGCATCTTCGAGTTCAGTTGTTTGTCTTTGTTTGTCTTTGTTTGCCATTTGATTCGAGTAGTGTTATTTGAGGGCATTCATGCAGATTACAGTCTTCTCTACCTGATCATCTTCTATTTCAGTGGAGGTTCTTCAGATCAACAATTATTCTTCAACAGTGTTTGCATCTTCATGCTTCAATGGTATCCTTCATATTCATCCTTTGTTCTTATTTTCTCGAACATTCTCTAGTTTGGAGGCTTCTTCAGTCCTTCACTAGCTTTCATCTATTTTTGGAGTAGAGTTTTTTCCCATGAGGTTTTCTCTATTTCTCCGCTTTACAGAGATCTTTTGTACTTGGGTACCTCATCAAGCTTTGTTGTCGAGACCCAAATTTGCCTTCATCGTGTAGTTGCATTTTTGCTTCATGCATTTAGTTTTTTAGATGCTCCCTAAGTTCATATTAAGCGGGGGTGTTAGAGTTATCATGCATTAGTTAATAATTAATTATTTAACTATTAGTCTATTATCCTATACGCTTAAGCTAAACTTGGGCATTTAATAATATTGTAGGTATTTAATAATTATTATGATTATTAAATACACATTATCCCTTTAGGGTTTCTTTAGGGTTGCACACCTTTAGGGTTGCTAATTTCCTTTTATAAGGATTGTATTGTATTTCCTTTTTAATTCCCTCTCTAAATGATAATCTTTTTCTTCAAAACCATTATTGTTTTTTTGCCTTCATTCTTCTCTTTGTTAAGATTCCCACAAATACTAAGAGGGGGGGTGAATCAGTATCTAACCGGTAATAAGAATTTCTTAAGTTAAAACATGCAAAGCATAAAATAACAGTGTACCGGTATACAAGAATTAATGCAATAAACAAAATCCAAAATATCCACATGAAAAGCACACCATAACACAAGATGTTTAACGAGGAAACCCGGTGTGGGAAAAACCTCTGTGGGATTTGTGACCCACAATATTCACTCACTGGCCAATAAGAGAATATTACTTACAATAGGGGCCTGCACATGCAGGAAGGCCAACTGCCTAGAGCTCACTACTCAATGGGAAGTCACACTGACTTACAATAAGGATTATACTAATCTAATGACTTGTACTGCTTTACAATAGCATCTTCAATGCCAGATTCAGTACTGGTTCTTGCTCTGTTCTTTACATATACCCTCGACCTATAATTCGCACATTAGGTCTGCCTAATAATTTTCTTTAAGCTCGCTACATTACTTCTTTGAATGTCTACAATGATCTCCTTTATATACAAGAGTCATTTTACAATTTGCCAAGTCGGCTTACAATAATAAACAAAATATTACATAACAAAAATCTTGTCGGCCTCTATGCCGGTATACATGTTTTCTTCTGTGTCGGTGCCGGTTTAGAGTGATCTGTTGATGTCGGTGCACGGTCTTGCCTATGTAATGCTTTGCCGGTATGATGTCTTGTCGGTGTCATAGGATTGCAAGGTTGCCATCAATGACAAAACCTTCAATCACATACAATGTCTCATTGGAGTGTCCATATGCCAACAATCTCCCCCTTTGGCATTAATGGCAACACTCATGAGAAATTTCAAAAAGTGTCCAAAACGTGTAGACCAAAAAGTTTACCAAAAATATGAGGGCTCCCCCTGAGCATATGATTCCTGTCTTTGAACTTTCTCATCCTACTACTCCCCCTTTGGCATCAATGACAAAAGTTGTCAAGATGTTAGTAGAGTTTGTAGTTATATCTATCCATATCCTCAACCCTGTAGCTGGTTAGTTATTATCTGAAAAAGATCTCCCAAAATTAAGTTTATACTATCCATAAACTTTTTACTATCTTTTATTGTTGTTTCAGTCCTCTTCACAGTACAGCAAATGTTCTGCCGGTGTTTTGCTTCCCTGTGCTAATGCCTCTGAGATTTCCTTCCGCAGAGATGCTAAATAGTCCAATCTTAGACTCAGTTTAGATCTCAAGTGTTTTGCCTTGTTTATTATTCTTTCTTTTTCTCTTTCCAATTTGAGCAATTCTTCCTCAAAATTTGCTATCTTCTCTTCAAAAACTAATAATGAATCCGGTGAGTTGACAAAATTGTCTGCAAGCTTATTTATCTCATCCTGCTTATTTTCTTGTCAATATCTACAGTCAAAAAGTTTGTTTTACATGTATCTTTATACAGATTTTTATATTCTTTTAACAAACTACATAGTTCCGGTAGAAGTGTGTCAAAGTCTCTGTTACACTTCTTTATTTCTTCATTAAAGAATTTTTGTTTCTCATTTTCTTCCTTGTCCTTTACTGATTCTTCCTTTATTTTCTCAATATTTCCAGAAATATATTTACATAACGTGTCCAATTGTCCTAAAGAATCTATATTATCTATGTTACAGTTAGGAGCAACTATCTTCAAAATTGGTATTGAATCATCTATTGTTTTATAAGCCTATGAACTGCAGTTAGTTATTTTCTTTATGGAATCTAATAATACCTTAGTCACATTTGTTGACTTGAATGTTGATGATGATCCAACAATTTGAGTGCCGGTGGAAGTAACCATGCTTGTATTGACCTCTGGCAGGTCAGTTTGTGTCTACATTTCTTTTAGCACTGGTTTTCCTGCTTCACTACTTACCGGTGGCACTGTTTCCTTGTGAACCTGTTCCGGAGCCTTTAGCTCTGTTGGTTTCTCTGTATGTTGTGTTGTCTCTGTCTGTGCCTCGGATTCTACCTTTTTCTTTGTATCCTCAGCCGGTTTCTCTATTTCTCCTGTTATCGGAGGCTCATTAGCCATATCTGACTTGTCAGTTTTATCTTTATCAACTATTATGTTGATCTTTTGGGTATCAACATTTACAATGTATAGGACTTCAGAATTAGGATTGCTATCCTCTACATCCATACTTTCTGTTGCTAGTTGGTCTTCAGTGGTTGTAATTTTCACAGGTGGGGGTAGGTTGTCTTTAACCTTTATGCTCGGTGGTCCACCAACTTTGCCTTTCCCCTTGTCCCTGTCCTTCTGATATACCTTTATAGGCTTAGGGTTCCTGTATTCTTCCTGTTTTTCCTTGTCAACTAGGAATATATCCCAACCATCTTCTATTTCCTCTGTTACTTCAGTAACTCTTCCTGCCATCAGTGAAATATGTCGGTGTGCAGTAGAGAATACTAATCGGTTTGCCTAAGCAATCAAATCATCAATTTCCTTGGGAGAGTTTACCGGATATACAACAAGTAGTTTTTCTATTTTTATTTTCTTATCTAATTCAATCACTGCTTGCCTTCTGGCCTCAAGTCTTTTGTACAAATCATTAGGAATTTCATTGACTACTTCCATCAAAAACTTCTTGTACATGTCCATATGCAGTATTACACTTTCCTCAACTTGCCCTTTCTCATCAGCAGATAGAGTGTCATAAATTTTCTCTATGTTTTTCAATTTTCCTTCCTCTGTGATTTCATTTAACAATATGTCTAAAGGTGCCAAGTCAGTTTTTGTCCATTTCTTTTTCTTTGGTGTTAGCTTCTTCTTCGGTGTGACCTTTCTAACCGAAGATCTCACTGCTTGTTGCTTCTGCCTTGTCCTTCTAGGTGAAGGAGTGGTTGCTGGTGAGGGATCTCTTTTCCTAACAACTCTTTTAAAAGTTGTTGGCATGTCACCTTCAGAAGAAGTACCTACTGGTGATAGATGAGCTTTAGGTTGTGGAGCTGCCAACTCATCTTCTGTTATGTCGGTTTTCTTTAGTACATCTTCCTTAATGGTCTTTGCTTGTCTGGATCCTTTCCTCACAAATGCCTCAACCTTCTTTACTCTTTTCTTAGATTGTATTTGGCTTTCTATGGTCTCAGCACTACCAAATACTTCTTCCTTAGGTCCTTTGGGGGCTTCTAGAAGTGTTTTAGCATAAGTTTCAACTATGTGATCATCTGTCTCATAGCCCATTTCGGTTACCCAAATTGTCCTTGGGATGACTGCTTCCATCTAGATTTCATCTTTCTTAATAACAAAGCATATATCATCTTTGTATTTGTCTACTATTTTCTGAGATAACCTTATTCTTTTCTTCATTTTGGTTTTCAATGCTTGGAAAAAGTCATGAATATTGTTCTCCTTGTTCTCACCCATGGTATTGAACAATTCTGTCAATTGTTTTCCTACCGGTATGTCATATCCTAGTTCTTTATATCCTATACCGAGAACCTATTTTGTTATGTGAAGCATTAGGCATACTAACAGATTTCCAAATCTGAAGGTTCCTTTCTTATCCTTCTTTATCTTTCCAAGGTTGTCTATTAGTTCATCTTTTAGCCATTCACAGATGTCAATTTTTGCATTGTCTGTTACCATATCATAAGCACTCTTGATGCATAAACTTGAAACTGAGTTAAGTCTATTAGCATGAGTGGCTTTGTAACCTAATATCATACTTATGAATCTCACATTGATATCTTTTACGTCATTAACCCTTAGAGATCTCTTATCGAATGTTGCACCTGTTGGGTCTATAACTAGGTCATTGGAAACTTTCTTGTTTTTATCTGGTCTCTTACTGGTGGTCGGTAACCCTGTGACAGCTTTTACAGCTTCCTTAGTGATCTTATGGATTGCATCTAACTAGAAAAATTCTCCATGAACTCTGCTTAACACTATCCTAATCACATCCTTTGGAAATTCAGGAATGCTAAGGATTTCTGTGAATCCTAGGGTTTCAATAACCTTGTGTTCAGCTTTAACATTGTCGGTATCATCACATATCTCGGTTTTATACATGGTTTTGATTTCTTCATCTCCTAACTCTTCAATGTTGCAGTGGATGTACATTCTAGGGTCTTCAGCATATACAACACCTTTAGGGATTTGAGAAAATGCACCTAAGGTATCATCCTTCTTTGCTATTTCGGGGACTAACTGAAATACGGGCCTAGGTCTTTTAATTACTTCCACAACAGTAGGGTTTGCTATGTATTCAATTGCAGAGGTGGATGCCATGATTAAATACCTTTTTTTGTCTTGGATGGATGATTTCTTGGGGTGTGCTTTCTTCTTGCTCGGAATACCTTAGCTCAGAATTTTCGCGCTCTCTGAAAATTTGAAATCACGGTGAAATGAAATGGAGCCAAAACCTTATTTTTATAATGTCTTTTTGCCATCTACCACATTAATTGCATGTTGGTTAAGTATTCACTTAACATTGTCTGCCGGTAATAAGTAATTTTCAACTTCTTATCTCTAACCGAGGGAATAATAGCACATGTGTCATTAGATTGCCAAACCCTCAAGGAAATTTTCTTCAATTAGATGAAGAACTTCCTGCTGGTGGAGCACTGCTTTGTCCTGCCGGTGAAGCATTTTTTGGTTCTACCGGTGGAGGAGTATTCCCAATATTTAGATCAGCTTTTCTAATCCATTGCTTTGATAATTCTTGCTTAACCTCTTCAACTTTTTCTCTACCTTTCAAACTAGCACTTTTGTTGTCTACCGGTGTACTTTTACTTCTACAGAATTTAGCAATATGCCCAATCTTGTTACATGCATAACAAGTTACATTATTTTTCTGAATAGCTTTCCCATAACCTATGTCGGTTTGTGTTTTGCATTGATTAGATAAATGTCCAAATCTTCCACAAACATAACATCTCACATTCATTCTGCAGTTTTCAGAGTTATGACCAACTTTGTTGCATTTTGAACATTGACCAGTGGGTATATTGATATTCTGATAATTCCTAGATCTACATTCATTTGCCCTATGACCATACTTATTACAGTTAAAGCATTTTCCATTGAATTTATAAGTATTAGGTTGTCTTACCGGTTTGTTGTGATCCTGAGTATTTGCAGTACCAGAGCTTTCACCAACTTCAAAGCCAATTCCAGAAGTGTCACCTTTAGGTTTTTGATTCTTCAATAAGGTACCAAGTTCCTCTGAGCTTTTCTTGAATTTTTCTTTATGTTGATTTGTAGTTTCCAGTTCCCTTTCCAAGATTTCTTTTTGTCTCATCAATTCATTTGAGTCATTCTGAGTATGCATCAGATCTATCTTCAACATGTCATTTTCATAGCTAAGTCTTGTGTTCTCATTTGCTACATCACTTAATCTTCTGGTCAATTCTTCTTCATTCTTCTTCCTATCCTCAATCTCTTTGTAAAATCTCATAGTCATATCCTCCATTTCATTTTTTGTTGTCATGTTCTCTTGTTTCAGCTTGCTTATCATATCATTAAGTGATTCCTTTTCATCATTCTCATTTTGCAATTTTTCACAAAGTTCTCTTCTCTTATTTCTTACAACAGTAAGATTTTCTTGAAGTACCTGAATGATATCCTAAGCTACTCTTAAATCATCTTCTAATTTGATATTTTTCAACTTCTCTGCATCATAGTCTGTAAGAGCTCCTTCAAGTTGTTTCATCAGATTTTCCATCTTTACCAGTGTCAAGATCTTCCTCAAGTTGTTAGGCTTCTGAAAATAGAGGACCAATCTCTAATACCAATTGTTAGAATTGCCACAGATACTGAGAGGGGGGTGAATCAGTATCTAACTAGTAATAAGAATTTCTTAAGTTAAAACATGCAGAGCATAAAATAACAATGTACTAGTATGCAAAAATTAATGCAATAAACAGAATCTGAAATATCCACATGAAAAGCACACCATAACACAAGATGTTTAACGAGGAAACCTGGTGTGGGAAAAACCTCGGTGGGATTTGTGACCCACAATATTCACTCACTGGCCAATAAGAGAATATTACTTACAATAGGGGCCTGCACATGCAGGAAGGCCAACTGCCTAGAGCTCACTGCTCAATGGGAAGTCACACTGACTTACAATAAGGATTATACTAATCCAATGACTTGTACTGCTTTACAATAGCATCTCCAATGCCAGATTCAGTACCGGTTCTTGCTATGTTCTTTACATATACCCTTGACCTATAGTTCACACATTAGGTCTGCCTAATAATTTTCTTTAAGCTCGCTACATTACTTCCTTGAATGTCTACAATGATCTCCTTTATATACAAGAGTCATTTTACAATTTGCCAAGTTGACTTACAATAATAAACAAAATATTACATAACAAAAATCCTGTCGCCCTCTATGTCGATATACATGTTTTCTTTTGTGTCGGTGCTAGTGCCGGTGTAGAGTGATATGTTGATGTCGGTGCATGGTCTTGCCTGTGTAATGCTTTGTCGGTATGATGTCTTGCTGGTGCCATAGGATTGCAAGGTTGCCATCAATGACAAAACCTTCAATCACATACAATGTCTCATTAGAGTGTCCATATGCCAACACTCTTGCGACAAGTATTTTGCTTGCAGGTGTTCTTGGGATCTCTGAAGTTGTATTTCTCAATTTCTTCACTCGGTATAGCCTAGTAAAATGTATAGTTAGTTGAAACAAGACTTTGGTTCAATAATCAAGGTTTTTATTCAAATTTCAACAACTAGATAGAGTTGTTGCATAAGATATATTATATTTATTGGTTTAATAAAAAACAATCAATTTTCAATAAATAAATAGAGTCGTTGTGTAAGATGCACTATATTTCTTTATGTAAGTTGTAATAATTTCTAAAGAAATGTTACAAAAGAATTCATGTGTATAAAATAATAAAATTAATTCTCAATACAAAAAAGTGAAAAAAAAACTACTATGCTTTAATGAGTTACACTTTGTAAAGAATCCTCTGCACTTCTTGAAAAGAGACACTTCCCATGTAGCTTTTAAGATTCTTGAGATGAGTTAGGTATTCTTCTTAAAGTAATCCTCTCCACTTCATGAAAAGAGACACTTCTCATGTAGCTTTTAAGATTCTTGAGATAAGTTAGGTATTCTTCTATATTGACTTTCAATTCTACATAGAAATGTTTTCCGTCTTCTCTTCACCCAAGCATACATTGAAATCTACATAGTATGGAATAGAGAGCAAGTTGCGATAGCTTCTTCTCTCTTCTAAAGAATTTGCTAATTATTATAATATTAAGAGTGTCAGAACTTACATCACTTCTTAGAGACAAATTTATGTATATGTTAAATCATCAAGATGTTTGGTTAAATTATTCAAACATTGTTCTCTAGATTGTGTATAATTTATCTCTGTTGTTTAATGTTTTGCTTACTTTCAATTCTAGAATCGCCTAAATGCTAGAATTCTTGAAGTAACTATTTTTTGTCTAAGATGTCTAATTCCAACAATTCAATTTGTTGTCTAGTGAATTATAAATTGAAGATCCACATGAATGGTAGCTAAATAATTCATTAAAAAAATCTCCTTAAGACACTCACACCCCTTTAAATAGTTGCCTTGTTGATGTTACAGTTTTTTTATCAATGTTGGGAATAAAAACCAGAATATACATCACAAAAATTGGAATTTGATTTATCATTCTCATTCACAAGTTACATCTATAAGGGTAGGTGACACTCAAATGAAGTATGCCACCTTAAATAAGCATTATTGGTTAAGTTAGAACCCAATGTTAACAGTAACCACACCTCCTTTGATGGATAACGAGAAATAAAATATGGAGGTTGATCCCTAGTCCATCATCATTGCAATATAAACTATCTCCCCTTTTTCACCCACACATCCTCCTCCCAGCCCCACCTTCCTCCTATAAAAGAAGTTGCGTACATCTTATATTCATAGCTATGAGGAAGAGAACAATGGAGCATATCATTTTGGACAGTTGCAATCAAAAGAGTGTGACTTTAGAGAATATTGACATTACGTTGAAGCTAACAAATCACCCTCAAACATAAAAACTTAGTCAGCTAAATCAATGTGGGAATGTATACATCAATAAATGGTGTCATCCTCCACATGTAGTCAATTCATTTAAGGATGAAGTTCAATGTGAACAGTTACTAAAGGTGAGTCATGTTATTAGTAAGTGTTTAAATTCATGAAAAAAATCGTGCTTATCTCTATTCAATCCATATTTTAATTCTCACCATGTGCAATTAGATCTATGATAGTATAGATGTTTGTTGGAAAAATATCTCTAGTTAATGTTGAGAAATTATTGCTCTTTGATCAACATTCAAATATAGATTCAATTTTAACACTCTAGAATGAAGTCTTGTGCATAAATGAAAGTGGAAGATAAGAAGTAATATTATCTTTCATAAGTATATGGGTAATTAAGATCAGATAAAGGACATTGAAATATGCATCGGATCATCACATTTGAACCTATTTAGACACATTTAGAGCCAAGACTACCTATAGATAAGAGACAAAATAAATAAGATAACAAAAATTAATAAACGCGTAGTTACCTAGGAAATGGAAATAACTAAAAAATGGTTGAGACACCCTTATAAAGAGTGGTTAGAATTGGAAATGGACTCAAAACAATGAAGGGGGGCTCTATGCCAAATTTCAACAAATATTGATCGAAGGACCTCTATATAACCTAATAATATATCGAAAAGTATGATTAGGTCCCAGGGTTATAGCCTAGTCCTATGTATTATAAAGACAAATAAAAGTTAGGAGATGTTTAGAGTGGTATTCTTTTCATTTTTCTATATGGACACCTATCAAGGTGAAGAGCATAAGCTAGAGTAAAAAAATAAAATATATTTATATTGAGTTTAAATATAGTTGAAGGCCCACTCAATCCCAGGAAAAAAGGACCGCATGGGAAGAGATATATAAAGAATTGTTAGTAAGAGGCAATAAAAAAAAAGGGTGGTGATTTCAATGCAATACTTGATCTCAGAATGGTGGAGCAAACAAAATTACAGAAGACATGTTAGATTTCAGGGATTTTGTGCAGAAAATAGAGGCAATTGACTGCAAACCATCAGAAGGATGGTTCACCTAGACCAATAGAAGGAAAGGATTCTCTAGCATTTTGGACTGATTGGATAGATTCTTGATTGGAAACTACTGGATGCAGGAAGGGATCCAGATCACATCGAAAACACTATCTTTTAGTATCCCAAATCATTACCCGGTATAGTTGGACATAGGTGGATTAATCCATCGTTGGAGTGGTTATTTCAAGTTCCAGAACATGTGGTGGAGAGACAATCCGTTAAAGGAGCGATTAGAAGAATGGTGGAATCAATGCAGCAATGTTAGAGGTACGCCTAGTTACTGTTTTTTAAAAAAGATTTCTTTCATTAAGGATCAACTTGAGTGTGGAACAAGGTAGTCTTTAAGAACATTTTTTTGGAAAAAGAATTAATAGAAGCAAAATTGGAGGCCCTAAACATAAAAAATTTTGTTGAGGCATGAACACGGAAGACTTTAGTAAGGAGAAGGAGCTAAAAGAAATATTGTCAGAAGTATTAGCCAGAGAAGAGATCTATTGGAGAGATAAGGCCAGAGAGTTGTGGATCACTGAAGGAGACAAAAATACGAAATTTTTTCATGCCACAGTTAAAGCAAGGAGGGCACA
Source organism: Cryptomeria japonica (assembly GCF_030272615.1). NCBI lineage: Eukaryota > Viridiplantae > Streptophyta > Pinopsida > Cupressales > Cupressaceae > Cryptomeria > Cryptomeria japonica. The sequence continues at coordinate 637,344,150 of NC_081406.1, forward strand.
AAATCTTATCGGTGAAATTGATGCTAGACAAGGTACTTGTTTAGAAGACAGAGAAACCATTGGACAGGCAGTTGCGACATACTTTGAGAAAATATTGAATTCGATTGATAGGATTGACGAAGATCTCAGAGAGCAGATGTTGGAAGATATCCCCAGGTTGATCACACAAGAAGATAATCTGATGTTAATGGCACCCTTTATGGAGGATGAGGTTAGGACTATGGTGTTTGGCCTCAATCTGGATAAAGCACCAGGGTTGAATGGCTTCCCAGCAAGATTTTATCAAAACTGTTGGGAATTCATCAAATCAGATCTATGCAAAATTATTGAGCAGGTAAGAACAAAGGGGAAATTTGTCAAGGAAATAAATAACACTGTAATAACTATCATACCTAAGAAGGATATCTCAAAGTCCTTTGAAGATTTCAGACCCATAGCTTTATGCAACATGGTATAGAAGATAATAACCAAGGCCATTGCTAATAGATTAAAGAAAATATTGTCGAAGCTAATTTCGCCAAAGCAAAATGGCTTCATTCCAAGGAGAGAGATAGCAAATAGCATTATACTTGCATCTGAAACCATTCACTCCATTGTCATGGATAGGAAAAAGGAAATGATTGTAAAGCTTGATATTTCTAAAGCATATGACAAGGTGCGGTGGGATTTTTTGTTTGGCATATTGGAAAGAATGGGTTTTGAGAATAACTATATTAGAATGATTGAACTATGGATATGCTCCCCTCATTTTTCTATACCAATTAATGGTGCACTATATGGGTTTTTCAGGATGATCCAATATTAACTTTCCTGTTTGTTCTCATGGTCAAATCCTTGAGCAGACATATAGCTAAACTAAGAGAGGAGGCAATATGAAAAGGGATATTAGTTCACGATCAGTTGAAACCTGTTACACACTCCCAGTTCACAAATGATATGATGTTGTTCGGTGAGGCCACCGTCAGGGAGACATTGGTTATTAAGGAAGTGCTAGATCTGTATGCATCATCAGTTGGGCAATACATTAACGAGAAGAGGACATTACCATTCTTTCTAATACAAAGATGGTGACTCGGAGGAGAATATCAAAATTGTTGGGGTGACAGGTTGGTAAGTTGTCGGCTAAATATCGCGGGGTCCCTTTATTCTCTAGTGCTGCTAGAACAGAATTATGGGAAGATCTAATTTCAAGATGTAGGCAAAAAATGGAACTGTGGAAACACAAATGGCTCTTGTTACCTGGAAGAATACAACTTATCAAATATGTTTTGGTGGAAATGCCCATATATGCCATGTCAGTATTCAAACTATCCAGCAAGGCATTACAGGATTTGGAAAGCTTCTTCGAGAAATTTCTATGGGAAGGAGCCAAACAAATAAAGAAAATTTTGCTTTGCAACTGGGATTTGGTGTGCAAAGCAAAATCAATCAGGGGGGCGAGGTTGAGATGTATGGAAAGGAAGAACCTAGCTATGGGGGCGAAACTCATATGGAAGATGTATAGATCCCCCAATAAAATTTGGTGTAAAATTAGGCAAAAAATGTATTTGGACAATGACGATCCCAACAAAATTCTCACAAGTAACAACTTTTATGGTGGATATGTGGTATGGAAGTTTATGAGGGAATGCAAATATATATTATCGTGGATCACTTAACTTGGAAAATAGGAGATGGGAAACATGCAAAATTTTGGTTCGATTCCTGGGATGGACATGAAAGTTTAAGTAGTATATTTAGTCAGTCTGATTGGATGATGGAGGCATGGGCAGTATGCAGAGAGTTTGTAGCAGATTATGTCAAGGAATCTTACCCAGGCAGTGGCATCTATGAGTGGATCCTGATTCAGTGGGTGAATATAGCAAGTGATGATCGGAGGAGATTGGAAGAAATTTTAAGGAGTAGAAGAATCATCATGCGACAGGTGCCAAATAAAATTGTATGGTGTGTTGCACAATCTGGTGAATATTCGGTCAAATTGGGATATCATATTCAATGTTTGGAAGGTGAGGATAAAGAATGGCCAACTCATCTTTGTTGGGATAAGATGGTTGCCCCTAGGGCAGGAGCCTTCTTATGGATTGTACTACATGGAAGAATTCTAATAGGTGAGAGGTTGAACACTTACGACATTTGTGGGCCATTGGTATGTGTACTTTGCAAACAAAACGAGGAAACTAAGAGCCATTTGCTATATGATTGTCCTTTTGCAAAAAAAATGTTGGAACTAGCTATGTCAAAGTTTGGAATGGTCCTCCGTAATGGATGATTGTCTAGAAAATTATTTCAAAAGATGGTCGAGGCTTTATAAGAAGTCAATGTGGGGGTCTTTGTGGAGGATTGCCCCATCCATGCTAATTTAGCAAATTTGGAAAGAACATAATCAAAGAATTTTTGAAGAAAAAGAGCTACCCGTAGAAAAGATTATTGATAAAATTAAGATGGGAATAAGTGAAGTAGCCAATACAAAGGCATATGGCAAGAAAATAGAATACCTTTCGGAATGGGACAAGAAAATATAAAAAGATTGGGGAACTCTGAAACTTCCTAATATAAATATCATTTACAAGGAGGTAAAAAGATCTCGGGTTGCATGGAAGGCTCCAAGGGAGGGATGGCTCAAGCTAAACTTCGACAGGGCCGCAAAAGAAAATCCGAGCATTGCTGGATATGGATGTATTGTTAGATATGAATCGGGTAAGATGATATTTTGTATGTGTGGACATCTAGGAGTTGCTACCAACAACGAAGCGGAGGCTATGGAACTTGTAAGGGGACTAAAACAATGCTCTGATATGGTGTTAAATTTGGTATTGATAGAAGGAAATTCCCAGATACTAATTAATGCTATCAAAAATGAATCTACACCCAACTGGAAGAGACAAAGGATCTAGAAGGATATTTTGAATTTTCTAGAAAAGATTCCTAATTACAAGGTTAGCCATATATATCAAGAGGCAAATAAGGCTGATCACATGGAAAATATGGGAATATCTAAATAAGGGACAAAGACGAGCAGATTTTTAGAGCAATCCCAAAAGAAGATCTAAAACAGATTCTAAAGGACGATTACGATGGCTCATGCAAAAAAAAGAAAAAAGGTATCGAATAGAGCCTGATAGAGCGAATGTACTTGTCTGGATTTCAAATCTTGATTTGAATCCAGTCTGGCCTTGGTAGATTAATAGGAGGACAAAATAGGCATCATCAAACGAGAAAAGCAGTGACAAATGAGAAACTGTGGCAAAAGATTAGGTTTGCTTGGAAACCGAGGTTGGCTTTGGGTTGTAGATAGCCCTGCACATCTGCATGGGGAAGTAGATTTTTTATCTTTTTTCTAGACAAAACTCTCTATTCGACAAATATGAGAATCCTGCAAACTGGAAATTGCAAGATTTTGGAGTCTTCTTCGGGATTCTTGCCATAATCGGTTTAGTCTCATAAGGTTAGATTATAAATATCTTGCTAGATTGGGCTTTGTTACATGTTGTGGGGTGTGGCTGAGAGAATGGTGCATCATTTCAGATTGAGTTGCTTGTGCGAGGATGAGTCGTTTTAGCAGCAGTGTCAGAGGCTCTTCCATTCGGACGAGCGAACATGGGATGGAATATAGAGATTGGTGAGGGGCATTTTGGATGGCGTGATGGGTTTATATATGAGGTGGTACTGTGTCCAATTGTAGATATCCTGGACCCTAAGGAAGTTTGCATCCAAATGATCGATGGTTTTGTGAGATTGGTTGATGGGTAGGCGGTTGTTAGTGCCATTTTGGATTGGACTTGGGTGGATGGACAAGCATCCTTGATTGCTATTTCAACCTTGACCAATATATTTTGGAATCGCAGGATGAGAGTTCAGACTCTGAGGATGAGGAAGCCAAGGAAGCAAGGGCCAAGCGGGAGAGGAAGAAGGATTTCATAGCAGAAGCATGGGAGGTGTTCCGAGTGGGTGTCAGGAACCATGACTGGGGGCCTTTCAAGAGACTTCTGCACTCTCTAGATAACTGTCTCAATGCAGCTGCTGCGGTGCAAGTGGTGGACATTGGAGAGAGATTGTCTGTGATTTTCCACTATTTGGAATAAGTAGTTGAATAATGGCTAGTTTACTTATGTTGTCTATGTATTTTGTTGAATCGAATGTAAGGGAGTTATCCTCTATTGATAGCACTTACCAATAAAAAAAATAAATAAAAAAAAAAATATATATATATATATATAGTTGAAGGCGAATTAAAATAAAAATTAAGAAGAATATATCTAATACAAAGTGTTGTTCACCACAAATATGAATTATATAGACTATTAGGAAGTTTTCATTCAAATTATGGCTAAAAGATATGCAAAGATCAAGCTATTTGGTAGGTCAACGCTGAAGATTACAGCCCTATCCTCTTGATATGCCTTGGACTACAACATGGTCCTCTTCATATGCCCAAAACTATAGTCTATCCCTTATCATACACCCTAGACTATAGCTTGGTCTTAGAGCGACCCAGATTAATATGTAAATAATGGATAAAATTTTATAAATATATTTTCATTGACATTTCTATCATACTTCCCTCTTGGTACTCCAAGATATTTCATCTATGTTTCTCTATATTTCACCTACAAACACCAAGTTCAAAGAGGAAATCATTTGTATGAAGCTTGATTATCTTCTTGATCAATCTCCAAGTGTGAGATTATTGGTAAAGGATTTTGATCTTGTTAAAGGCATATTTTTAAGTGTTTTCATATCCACATTTGGAGCCCATCTCATTATGAGGGGAGTGAAGGGGTTTATACAATTTTTAAAATTTTAAATGTTATTTTTATGTGATAAATTTGCACCATTCATTATCAAGACATATATCTTACAATAGAGGTTATGTTGGATTATCTTACCCTAGAAGATAACTCTATGTTACGAAGACATTATATTATAATTGTGTATTGTATTGTATGGTTTGTGGAGACTATGATAGAAAGAAGAGGAAGTTGCAACATGTGTGTTATAGGCTGTATCCCTTTATTTTACTGGATAAATAAAAAGGATTGGTTGTTTCTTAATGGATGTAGCCCATATTAGGTGAATTGTGTATATTTGTGACTCTATGTTTTGTGTTTTTTTGTTTTAATTTTGCATTCATATTGTTGCATATATTACTTTGAGATTCTATTCTTAACAAATAGTACCATGGTTGTACAGTTATTTGGTTGGTAAACTCAAAAGGAAGGTTCCTAGTTCAAGTGAGAGTAAGGACGAAAGAAGGCAAATTTAGGGTCAAGAAGTTTAATAGCCAAAATTACTAGCCCTTGAAGATGCAAATGGAGGACTATTAATACCAAAAGGATCTTTTCTTATCATTGGGTGAAAAATCAAAGAAGTTTTAGAACACGACAAATGAAGAATTGGAGATTTTTTATAGCAAGGCACTAGGAACAATACAGTTGTGCTTGGAAGCATTCGTGGCTTTCAATATATCCAAAGAAACAACAATAATGGATCTAAAGAAGGAATTGACTAAACTATATGAAAAAACATGAACTTCCAATGAGGTGTTTCTTATGAAATATTTATTTAATATGAATATGTCAAAAGGTAGTTATGTTGCTAATAATTTAAATGAGCTAACACAATTGTCAGTTAGTTAAGTTATGTAAGCGTAAACTTGGGCATTGTGGGAAGAAGGGACACTTGAAAAGGAAGACAAGGAGATGGACAACAAGAAAATAATAAGGAAGAAAATGTAGCAAGTGATGTGTTGCAAGATGATTTAATCCCTTCATTAGATAATATTACTAATTCTTGGATGTTAGACTCGAGGGCTTCATTTCATGCCACACCCAGTAGGAAATATTTTATATCTACTATGTTCAAGGTGATTTTGAAGAGGTTCATTTGGGTAATGATGAACCATGTAAAGTTGTTGGAAATAGTAAGATACAAATAAAATTACAAAATGAAAACTAATGGTTGCTGAAAGAGGTGAGGCATGTTCTTGATCTGAGAATAAATATAATTTTAGTAGGACAATTGGGAAGTGAAGGTTTATAGTTACATTAACAAAGAATTCATGGAAGAACACTAAAGGATCATTGATAATAGCAAAAAGAGAAAAGGTTGATACATTATATTTATGTACTCATAATTTAAATTTTTCTATTGCCTTGGATTCCACAAGAGTAAATATAACATCGTGGTACCGTAGGTTTGGACACATGAGTGAAAAGGGGATGATGATTCTTCAATTAAGGAACTTTTTACTAAGATTGAAGTAGGTTGATTTAGATTTTTATGGGGGAGTTGGGAAAGAAGCATGAGAATAACAAGTTGTATAGTGATAGTTGGAGTGTTATTCATCTTGTAAAGAACCCAACTCTTCGTTCTAAGACTATATGTGTGTGTGTGTGTGTGTGAAGTACTATTTTATAAGATCAAATTTGGAAGAAGGATAGTTAAATCCACAAAAGATATGTGTTGATAAAGACAGTGAATCGAGATAAAATGATTTCTTACTCAATTTTTAGTTGGCCTTCAAAGATGATGATGCAAATTTGAAACTTCCAAGTCTAAAGTTGGAGCATGCTCGAGTAGGTGTAGTTGCTATAATTAGTCTCCAAGTCAGAGATCATTAATATGGAGCTAAAGTATCTTCCTAAACAATATCTAAGTGGGAGATTGTTGGTAATTGTGCCTGATCTTATTAAATATCTAATTTTTGGGTGTTTTCATAGTCACATTTGGATCCCATTTCACTTTAAGAGAAGTGAAGGGGGGTTTACCCTCATATGGGGGTTTGGGGAAAATGCCCCAAAGTCAAATTTTAGATACATTTTTAAATCTTAAAATGTTATTTTTACATCGTAAATCGAGACTGTTCATCATTAGGTCACAAAATATATAGTAGAGATTATGTTGGAATTTCTTGTCATATAAGACAACCCTCTTTTATGATGGCATGGTATTATGGTTGCATATTTTATTGTATGGTGTGTGGAGACTACAATAGAGAGAAGAAGAAGTTGCAGTGAATGTGTGTAGATGGTATCCCCTTCTTTTGATGGATAAATAAAAGGGAATGATTGTTTATTTTATTTTTTATTTTTTGTGGAAATAACTCATATCAGGTGAACCATGTATATATGTGTCTTTATTTTTTGTTGTACTTTTATATTTTAATTTTGTATTCATATTATTGTATATCACTTTTTAATTCTATTGCTAAGAGAAACCATGCAAAACAAAATAGTTAATGGGGAAGTTGCCCCAGTCAATCCCCTCATGGGATTTTAAGCACAAATCTACCAAGGAAATATAAATGGTAAATATTAAAATTTAAAACTATGTAATATATCTAATTAATTCAATGTTAAATTAAAGAAAATTGTGTGTTGTGGAAAATGTAAACAAGGAAATTTGGTCAAAGATCAAGTTGGGAGATAGAAAAACTATGTGAATGGATACAAGACTTGAGATGGATGGAATAGATGGAAAGATGAATAAAATGGGAAGGATAAAATTTTGGTTTGGGGAATAATTATTTTGGGTTTGGGGGAAAATAAAAGGAAAATGTGAACAATGCTAACTAGGGTTTTGAGGGAGAAAGAGGAAGTGGACAATAGACAAGAAACATGTGAGATTTTGCCAAGATCAAGAGCTCAATGAAATGTACAAAATAGAGACACAATATAGGACAAGAATAAACTGTATTCTCATCAATAGAAAATGATCAATAACATAATTACATAGTTACATACAATGTAGATGAGCCTGCTTATATAGGCAAGGCTAGGGATATGTGAGCACACAAACATGACATGTGGCTCAATAAGAAATAAGGGTAGGTAGGAAATAGGTGTGGGTAGGTAGGAGAAATAATATAATAGTCCACATGAGGTGGATCACCCACTGAATGTGGAGTGTAACATCAAGAGTGGAGTGTAACAACAAGATCAACACCATAAAAGGTGGAATTTCTCCTACACACACTATCCCAATGTGGCACAAACACCCAAGTGTCTCATACCCAAACTACTATGAAAATGCATTTCCTAAGTAAACTTAAGTAAGTGTAATAATATCCAAGATGAATATTTATTTACACCAACAAAACATATATAAAATAAATTGATGTTAGTTTAAAGAGGCCTAAAATAAAAAATAGAAAGCACATATATAAAAAGGGGATGAAACTAAAACCTAAATGAGTTTTGATAGCTCGAAAGGAGGGAAGAAGAAAGTGGAAGATAGAAAAAGATAGACAAAATAAATATAGGTGATAATTAAATAGAATGGTGAGTGATCGGATATGAGAGAAAAGAGATATTGAACATTAGGAAAGAAGTGGAATAAAAGATAAATCAAACTAATAATAATATTATCTAACAAAGTCTAAAAACATGAAAAATAATCACCTAGCATCAAGACACATTGTAGAAGATGCTATAAATATCGAAGATACTCTCATAGACCTTGGGATGAAACCTAATACTTTATTGCATTATAGAAAACATTAAGACATGCTCGATTTAAGAAAAACAACTCAATAATAAAATTTACAAGTGGATAGTTAACCATTTCTATGTTGAAAAGATGAACGAGGAGGCCTATTCTATTAATTTTTTCAAGAAATCAAAGAGAAAATATAGTTTACCTTCAACATATTAATTAAATATACCATGCATTTATTTTTTCTCGTGATTGGAAGACAACACCAAACTATCCACCGAATGCCCAAGGTGGCATATTGGTCCCAAAGCTTGAGTAAGCCCATTTTTCAATGACAAAGTCAAACCAAGGCAATATCACTCATATATTCAATGGAGTTTTCTACAAAAATCAAATCAGTTTCAGTACTTGGTTTAAAAGTCTTAATTTGTATTTAAACTACATAAATATTTTTTATTTATTCCTACATGAGTTGACACTTGTTGGAGTTCAAATTTTTCATATTATTTTCTATTAATGTGATCGACCTCCCTCCTCATGATGCCCAATTTTGGGCAATTTAAAATTTGAAATTAAATTTCTTAAAGGAGCCAACCTCTCCTAGTTTAGATGCCCATTTTATTGGGAGAAAAATAAAATAAATTTTGCTACACAAGCTGACCTCATTTGGTGGGTTACATCATTTGATGAATGGGTGCATTACTAAATATAAATAGAAGATGCTATGAGATATTTCAAACAAGTATTCATTTAATATCATTAATAAAAAAGAGAAAATATGAAACTGTATTTGAGCAAATTCGTGAGAGTTATTAGACCACATTAATGAGAGATATTATAGCTAATTTATGAGGAAAAGTTGTTGAAGATCACAAGAAGATTCTGAGAAGCATTTTAAAGAAAATTTATAAAGTTCTTGGGGCAAATCTAAGAGATATATTAAGCATATCTCAAGGAAAAAATTGGTGAAGTATTTAGCTGATTTATAAAGAAGAAGGTCAAATAATTATCATATTACTCTTTTGGAGGTTGGTGACTTGAATTCAAGGAGATTGGTGTCTCTTGTTGAGTTAGTGCTCAATTTTGGGGATTGGTGTCTTCAGTTGGTCGGTGCCCATAAAGATTGTAAGAAGTTTCTAATACAAGTAATGTTTTGCATGGTTTTGTCTTGCAAGAATTTCAACATAAAACATTTAAGTATTCCTAATAGCTACATCTTGCATATGTGTTACTGTTGTGGATGATTAAGTTTTTAAGTATTGCTATTGCGATTAATTAAGTTTAAAAAAAAAAATGTTATTATATTGATTCAACCCCCCCCTCCCCCTCTCAGTATAACCAAGTGCTTTTCAATTAGTATCAGATTGGATTCCTTTGGATATAACCTAACCACTTGAAATAAGATCTAAAAGAGTACATAAGATCAAGAAAGAAGAATCTTCACAAATACAAAAAAGTCTTTATTCAATAAAATATTATATCTAATTGAAGGGGAGAAATGATAGAGAAGAAATACTCATAACAAAAATAGAAACAAGACAAAGGATGATAGAGACAAAAAGAAAGAATAAAAAGATTTAAAGGAGGTGCACAATGAAGACGAAGAGGAATTATATCTTGAGGAAGAACTCCATTATTCTTACTGAGAGAACGAGAAGCTTGAGAAAATAATTTTAAAATAAAAACCATGAAATGAAGAGGACATTGAAGCTTAAGAAAAACAAAAATCAAGTCTTGAAAAATCAAATAAAATGATTATAGATATGAAATTGTAAATAGAAGAGGCAAAAGAGATCGAGAAGGTTATAAGAGATCAAATTAAGGCAAAGGAATTTGATTGTGAAAAAGTAGAGCTTGAAATCATTTCTTTATGAAATGAGTTGGAGAATTCTATTGAAGAGAAAATTGAAGCTTGAGGCTTGACAAAAGTACCAAAATATTGGATGATATCTTCAATTCACAAAGGTCGTCGTTTATTAAAATTGGTCTTGGTTTTGATGAAAATCAAAAGAAGACAAACGAGGCTACAAGTTCTAATGCTATGGATCTACCACAAAGGTGAGTGAGGAAAAGCCAAAAAGCTACATTGAGGCTCTCAAGAGTTCCACCGAAAAAGAAGGCAACGAGAAGGAGGAGAACAAAGTCCAACAAAAGAACAACCCATTTCCAAAGGTAAATAAGCATGACCTCAAAAAATCATTTTATCAAAGACAACCATGTGTAATCAGGTTCCATCATTGCTTTTATGGCTATTGTTTTCATGCAATCATTTTGGTCACAAGGTAGTAGATTGCAAAATTTGTACAAAGAATAATACTAGACTCTCCAAAAGGAACTATAATTTATTTTTCTCCTCTAATGGATTATAACATTATATGCTACAAGTGGAACAATTTTGGACATAGAGCATGATTTTGTAGCAGTACTTTTGTTGAGTCCCTAATACAAAACAAGGAGGGTGTTAATGATAGAAAGAAGGATGAATCAACCAAGATTTGGGAGAAGAAGCAAGAGCAAGAAAACAAAGAAAGATCCATGTACATTCAAAAAATATTAAATGCATGAAATAAATGATATCAATGGTATGTTGATAGTGGTTGTTGAAGGCATATGATAGGTGGTATGAGTAATTTTTTTAATTTTAAATAATTATATGAAAGGATAATGAAATTCGAAGGAAAATACTAAGACAAATATAGATGGAAAAGATACTCTTAGTCTGGATAAGGGAAAAGAAAAAATTGAGAATGTTTTCTGTGTTTAAGGGTTGAAGCAAAATATCTTAAGTGTGAGTCAATTGTGTCATCAATGGCACACTCTCATATTTCATTCTAAAGGATGTGAAATCAAGAAGGATGGGAAGTGATGGAAGATCCATATTAAACAATGAATAATATTTAATGAATGGCACACTCTCGCATTTCATTCAAAAAGATGTGAAATCAAGAAGGATGGGAAGTTGATAGTAGATCCATATTAAACAATGAATAATATCTACATCCTTCATGAAAAAAATAAATGAAAAATGTCAAGTATGAGTCAAGAATATGAAAGCTAGTTATGGCATAGGAGAATGGGGCACCTAAACTTTGACAATCTTATCATGATTAGCCATAAGAAATTTGTGAGAGACATACCAAATATTTCAAAGCCCACAAATATTACCTATAGGCAATGTTAGCTTGGGAAGTGGGCTAGAGTAAGTTTCAAACCAAATGAACATTCTACATCAAAACTACATCAAAATTCTTGGAGCTTATAAATACAATTCTTCATGGTCCAAAAAAAACAAGAAGCATGTAAGGAGAAAGGTATTTCATGTTATTAATTGATGACTATTGTAGAACGACTTTCGTCACATTTTTTGAAAGAAAGAACTAAAGCTCTTGACAAGATTAAGGTATTCAAAGTCTCAATGGAGAATGAATTGGGCTCAAAGATAAATTGTCCTAGATTAGATAGAGGTGGAGACTTTACTTAAATGAAATTGAAGAAATTTTGTGAAACACATGGGATAAGAAGAAAATTTCCAATTACAAGGAATCCACAACAAAATGGAGTTGCGGTAAGAAGAATAGAATAGTCCAAGAAATGGCTAGAGCCAATGCATTAAAGGAGTCAAAGTTATCTTAGACCTTTTGGAGAAATGTGGTTCATACAATTTTATATACTATGAATTATGGACAAATGAAAGTAAACAATAAAAAAATATCACATGAGTTATGGAAAAAAAAGGCCCGCAATAGTGAGGTATTTAAAAAAAATTGGAAGTACATGCTATATAAGGAGAGATGAAGAAGATCTAGGAAAGTTTGATTCTAGAGTTGATCAAGGAATATTGTTAGGCTACTCCATAAAAAGTAATGTGTACAAGTGCTATAATAAGAGGTTGCACAAGGTTATTGAAAGTTAAAATGTGGAAATATATGCGGGAAGATGTTTTGAAGAATAAGTATAAGAAGATGTTCCTCAAAATGAAGAATTTTGCAAAGAAGAGAAAACAGAGGAAGAAACGGAGAAAGACAGTTGAGAAAATGGACCAAAAGACACCATCAAGAGCACCATTCCAAAATCCATCTATATTTGTACAAAAGAATCATCTAAAATATTTGATTATTGGGGACAAAGATACCAAGATTCAGATAAGAAGGAGATTTACCAACGCAACAAAACATGTTAATTTGTTCTCGCTCTCCAAAATAAAACCAAAGAAATTTGAAAAAGCAAGCAAGGACAAGCATTACATAAAATCCGTGGAAGAGGAATCCGATCAAATTGAGGAGAATGAAACTTAGGAACTTGTCCCAAGACCCAAGGATAAGAATGTGATTAGAACCAAGTGGTTTTTCAAGAATAAGTTAAATGACAATGAACAAATTGTGAGAAAGAAGACTAGATTATTTTGCAAGGGGTATGCTCAAGTTGAAGGAATTGATATCAAAGAAATATTTTCCTCCATTTCTCATATGGAGGTAATAATGATTTTTTTAGCTCTACCTAGCTTCAAGGATTTTAAATTTTAACAAATGGATGTGAAGTTTGGCTTCCTTGATGAAATTATAGAGGGAGAGGTTACATGGAATAACTATAAGGTTTCTTGTTGTTAGAAGATAACAATTACATGTGCACATTGAAGAAAGTACTATGCGGACAAAAACAAGCTCTTGAAGCATCATATGCAAGGCTAGATAAATACCTACAACAATAAGCATTCAAGAAGGGAGTTACAGATAACAACCTTTATGTCAAAATGATATGTGAATTTAAATTGATAGTTGTAGTGTACATGGATGATATTATTTTTGGGAGAAGCAGTCACGATATGTGCCAAGACTTTGTTATAGAGATACAAAAAGAAACCAAGCATATTAAGGAAATATTAAAGAAGTTTGGAATGGAGGATTGCAATCTCGCTAGCACACCCGTGGTAACAACATATAAACGAAGTGGGGATGATGAATCACCCAAGACAAATTAGACACTAGATATAGGTCAATGGTTTGAAGCCTATTGTATGTGACAACTTCAAGACCTAACATTATGTAGGCAGATGGTATTGTAGTAAGGTTTTAGGTTGGACCTAAAGAAACTCATGTGCAAGCAATAAAAGGATATTCAAATATATGAAAGGTACACTAGATTTTTTATTATGGTATCCATAAGTTGGAGATTTCACCTTAACAACATATATAGATATAGATTGGTCCACTAGTGTTGATGATAGAAAGAATACAAGAGGCAGTGCTTTCTTTCTATGAGATATTATTGTCTCTTGGTTGAGTAAGAGATAAGTGTCAATTTCTGTATCCATTGCAAAGGTGGAGTACATTGTAGCAGTATCTTATTGCACTCAGGTTTTATGGATGAAGCAAACATTGACATATGTAAAAGTAGAATATGACCATCCTATATCTATATTTTGTGATAATATGAGTGTAATGTACAAAACAAAGATTTCAATCATGCACTCCAAAACAAAGCATATAACCATCAAACACCACTTCTTAAGGGAATGAGTGGTCGATCACCAAGCAAAGTTGGAATATATTGCTACAAATGAAAAAATTGGGGACATGTTCACAAAGGTTCTTCCAAAAGAGACTTTTGAGTACTCGATAGAGAAATTGGGAGTGGTATCACTCCCATCTAGTTACTAAGTTATCTACAATAAGCATGTGTTTAGGGCGAGCTATTCATTGTGTCATCTTTTGACCCCAAAAATACTTTGCCATTGACATCAAAGGGGGAGGAGTAGAATGTTAAGAAAATGGTATCTCAACCTTGCAATTATATAAGGTTACTGTTGATAGATGAGTGTGAGGGGTTGCAAGGGGGAAATTCACATTTCATGTAATATTTACCATTGTAAATATTGTTCATTTATCAATATGTCATAGATCTAACAGTGGATATTTTGTGTGATTTGTTTGTTCTAGAAGGCAACCGTATTTTATGAGGGCATTGTATTATGGTTGAGTATTGTGATGTATTCTGAGAGTCTGATAGTTGTTGAGTTGCCTCTGGATCTTCATTGGTGATACTCTTGTGAGAAGCTTACACTACAAGTATACTTTAGTCTGTTGTTGAATTCTAAATTATATATTAGACGAGTTTTGGAGTGTGGGGCTTTTCTCTTGAAAGGGTTTTCCCCTTGTAGATCATTGTGTTATGGTATGCATGCTATTTAATTTTTTTTTTGTTAAGTTTTTGGAATTGTTATAAAGATATTAAAAGTTTGCATAACCCACCTCTCAAGGTTAGTGTAGGAATTTGTTCTACTACCTTAACTTCCTCTCATATAACAAGAGTGAATATTCCAATTTCAAGGAAAAGGCATTCCAACCAGGGGGAAAAGGTTGTTTTATTGTATTCCAATATTTTCTATGAGAGGTTGTCATCAATTAAAAAGAGGGATATTGTTGGAAAATTATTGTCATTGATGTCAAAGGTCAAACCAAGGTGATATCACTCAAATATTCCATGGAGTTTTATGCAGAAATTAGATTAGTTTTGGTGCTAAGTTTGGAAGTCTTAATTTTCATTTAAAGAACAAACACTTTATAACTTATTCCTACATGAGCCAACCCATGACTACCACCCATTGGAGGAGTTTAAAATTTGTTAAAAAAAAACTATTGATGTGGTCTACCTCCCTCCTTGTGGTGCCCAATTTTGGGCTGTTTAAATTTGGAAAATAAATTTCTTCAAGGGGTCAACCTCTCATATTTTAGGCACCCATTTTATTGGGAGGGAAATAAAATAAAATAAAATATATTTTGCTACATAAGATTGACCTCTTTTGGAGGCTTACATCATTTGATGAAGGGGTGCATTTCTAGATATAAATAGAAGATGTTAAAAGGATTTTCAAACAAGCATTCATTGAATATCATCCCTATGAAAGAACAAGAAAAAAAAAAATTGCAAGAGATATTATAGCCAAATTTATGAGAGACATTATTGTAGATTTATGAGTAAAATCTGTTGAAGATCACAAGCAAATTCAGAGAAGCATTTTAGAGCATATTTATAAAGTTTTTGGGACATATGTGAGAGATGTATTAAGCATATGTTGAGGAAAACGATGGTGAATTAGTGAATCGATATGCAAAAGAATGTCAAATAATTATAATATTACTCTTTTGGAGGTTGGTGCTTCGTATTCAAGGAGATTGGTGTCTCTTTTTGAGTTGGTGCTCAATTGTGGGGATTGGTGTTTCAAGTGGATTGGTGCCTATAAATCATGTAAAGAGTATTGGTATTTTCTGTGGATTGGTGCCTAGAAATAAATCATGTTGTGGTTTTCTCTCGCAAGGGTTTCCACATAAATCCTATGCTCAACATGTGTTCCTAATTGCTAAATCTTGCATATGTGTTATTACTGTAGATGATTAAGTTTTGAAGTATTGCTATTATGATTAATTAATTTTTGAAAAGTAAAAGTTTGTTGTTATACTGATTCACCCCCCTCTCAATACAATTCAGTGCTCTTCAACACATTGGTCCCAAATCTCCCACTTTTTGAATGACAAGTTAAGGGAGAGGGTGTCCATCTAAAGGTAGTGGTTATGGATCAACATAATCTATGTACGTGAGAATTTAGGAACCAAAGGAAATAATTTTGACTCAAGTTAAGAGTAATTAGTTCATTAAATAAATTTATTAGGGATTGAAAGGGTGTCTAGGTGGTTAGGATAAAAGTGCAAGGGAACATAAAGTGGATGCAAACTTTTTGTATGAATAAGAGAAAATAAACAAACATTAAAGATATTAGTTTTCCACGATTCATGCAAGTTCTTGTTATTGCTTCTGGATTAGATTGCGTGTGTTTATTTGCATCAAATTTTTGGATCACATTCTGTGATCCATCATCAACATGATAGAATAGCTGATGGAGTAGATAAATAAACACACACGAGCTATTCTACTCCACGAGCTATTCTATCATCCTAATGATGGATCATAGAGTGTGATCTGAAACGTTGACGCAAATAAACACATAATCTAATTCAGAAGTAATAATAAGAACATATAAACAAACCTAATAAACAAAAAGGAATCACAAGAAAGGGGACAAATATGAAATATGATGAATGGTTCAAGGCTTTGGAAGGAGAATAAAGAGGTCAAAATGGGGTCAAAACATACAAGATAAAAGCTAAAATGGTTACAAAACACAATAAAAGAAATTCCAGAGTATTCAATTTATGTCATCATGAGAATAAAATAGGCATTAAAGTGACAATAAGCAATGCTTTTTTGATAAACTTAATATTGTTGTGGACAAAATAATACACATAAAAATATATTACTATTTGAAAAAAAATTATTATTAGTTTGCATCAATTAAAGGAAGCATGCAATTAAGCCATGTAAGAACTCCATTATGCATAGGCTAGATGTCCATTGAAATCCTATGAATTTATGGAATGAGGGAAAATGGAGGAAGGAGGTGACTTGAAAAAACTTGCAAAAAGAAGAAGTGGGAATTACATTTAGGACACGAGTTCAAACAAAAAGAAGATGTTTGGTAGTCCAACAGAAATATACAACTCCATTAAAATAGTAGAAAACAACAAAAACATTCCCATACTTAAATAATTCTCAAAATTTTATAACTTATAGCATATGAAAAGATCATGGGGGATACAAGAGACAATACTATAAGGAATAGAAGGTACACTATATTGGGAGAGCAAAATGTAGGTACACTATATAAGATGGATTTGAATAAATGATGATGCAATGTAGGTACAAGTAGAATGGGGAAAGGTGTGATGGGAAAAAGTACAAACCCATGGCACACTTTTATAAAGGAAATGGCCAACACAAACATAAATTTTAACTTTTGATTGCATAAAAGTGACCTTTATGTTTTGAATTTCAAAATGACGTAAACTAATAAATGTAGAATTTTGATAAAGTGTATGCTTGTAATTTGAACAAATAAAATAAAAAATTGGTTTGATATTTTAAAAAAAAAATTAAGAGCAAATTTTTATTTTGAAAACAAATTTTTAAAAAGTGAGGTCGAGTTGACATCACAAAAAAAGGAGCAAACAATTTTATTTTCCCTTAATTTTTTCCCAAATAGATAACTTCAATATCTAGGGCATAGAAAAAATAATATTTTCTCATAATAATGTTTTAAAGTCAAACTTCACCAAAACGCCATAGTTTTCATATGATGTCAACTTTTATCCAATTTTTTTTTATCATTTTCAAAAAACCAATTAAATCCGTTTTGAGATGATTCTCTCCTCTGGTGCACCATTTATTTTTCAATTTTTTTCAATATGTTTTAATTTTTTAATAAAGTTCTAACCAATCTCTAAACTTTAAGCTTTACAAAAGGGTATTTGCAAATTTTCATGAAATTTCCCCTTGTTGGGGAAATTCAAAGTTAAAGTCGAAGTTTCCTAAATTTGTCCCAAAAGAGGGGTTAAGCTTGCACGTAGACCATTTCATTTGAAACAATTTTTGAACCTAAATAATTTCATTTAAAAGGGTTTCAATTGTAACCTTCATGTAAATTCAATCACAATTCAAATTTGCAATGAGAAATTTTTTAATTTATAGTTTCAAGAAAAAGTGTTTTGCTTGAAACTATATCTATTGCTTTTATGCCAAATGGTTTTGAGTGAAATAGTTTAGGGTGAAACTGTTTTGTTAGAAATTGATGCCATGAAAATGGGGATTAGTGGAAAACTAATATGAGATCATTTAAATAACATGCTCAACCACAAACACAATGAACTCAAACTCTTTCAAAACATATCAAGAAAGATTAGTAAACAAGAAGCTAATTAGGAAATAAGCAAAACCAAATGAACTTCCCCATGATGCTCCCTATGCCATGGCTCTTCCTTGTCCTCCTCTCCAAGATCTTGCTGCTATTTTATGCATGCCCTCAGTTTTAGCACTTAGCACAAAAGAGATGTCAAATGGAGGATGGGAGATGGTGTGTCAAGTGTTGAATGAGGATGCAAATGAAGTATTAGAGGCTAAATAGCAATTCCAACTAGTGGAAGAAATAAAGCATAATACAAAGGGCTTCCTACAAAACACTCAAATTCTAAGTAACAATGATAATGCATGGATAACTCATGTGTGTGTGTATGTATGTCTCAACAATGAAGGAATGAGTTCTATTTATAGAGGAAATGGGCAAATGAAGGGTTGAGATTGAATTGATTGATGAAGGGTTGGGATTGCTTGAGGAAGTGGTGATCCTCAATCCATGTGCTCCCCTTCAAACCAATCACATGTTGACAAGTGTCAACAAGGAAAGGCCTGAGAGGAGAGGGAAAATACATTTATTGCTTGAGATGACATGAGGGTTACCCTAGGTGGTTTGGTTAGGGTTGGGTTAGTGGATAAAGCTTTTATCCAAAGGATAAACTCTTGTGCAAGGGTGAAAGGACAACTGTGGTCAAACCAATGAATTCTTGAAGAGACCCATGAGTTAAAGGAATGGTTAAGTTAGAGACAAAGTCTCTAACCAAGGGTCAAAGTTGAGTTAACCATTAATGGTTATGTAAGAGCCTTACAAGTTTGGAAGACTCTGGAGGTTATCTTGTTGAAAAAATAAAGATTTTAATACTTTAGGAAGACTTTGCATATTTTTGAGAAGTGACCTTTTCTTAAGGAATGTGCAAATGTTTAGGGGGCAATTAGGCAATTAGGAAGGGGTTAGAAGAGTCCATGAAAAGGGTTAGTGTGCAACTTGCATTTTCTAGAAAGTGCAAGTGGGCGAGGGTTTTAGGGATTTAAATAAATATTTATTTATTTAAATGTGAGAGATATGATTCTATGGATTTAAATAAATGTTTATTTATTTAAATGTGGAAAGGGTTTAATTAAACAAACATGCTTTATTTATTTAATAAACTGTGAGCATATGTTTTAATGAATTAAATAAAATAAATTGAATAATTTATTTAATTAATAGGATAAGAGGGTCAGGGAAAATTAATTAAATATTAATTTAATCGATCGATGGTTAAATAATCAAATAAATGCTAAGTATTCATTTGATTAAGTGTACAAATTTGGGTGTCTATGTTTGCTCCTCTTTGAGATGGTTCGGTTTATCGCATCGCTTCAAAGGAAAAAAAGTCAAGATGTTACATGCCCCAACATGCACTAGGTTGGTGGCTAGGTATGCCCCCTCAACAGATTGGATGAATTTGCACAAATTCAGGCGATCTTTATAAAATTTTAAGAAAAAAATGAGGCATGATAGATTAGGGGATTCGGGTATGAACGAGGGGGAATGATGAGTGGTAGAGAATAATGGGAAGTCGGTGAGTACCCTTAGGTCATGTAGGAGATATGATGCAAAATGGAATATTGTGGTGCATTTGATTGGTGTTGTTCAATTGATCAATATTATTGTGACAGTCTGATACAATTGGGTGAATTGCCTCGATTTTAGTCAAAGCGTGATAGCTGATGTCAATGGTCGCTCAAACAAGATAATGTCTGAGTAATTGAATCAAATTGACATGTTGAGAATTAGACAATTGATGTAATCACTTGATGAAGTCAAGGTATTTGAGGCAAATTACTCATTGAGACTAAAACAATTGATGTAATTGTCTGTGTTGATTGTGGTTGATTGGTCGACCAATTGATAGTTGGGTTTAAAAGGTAGACACAATAACTGGATTTTTTTATTAAGATGACCTATAGGCGACCTCGATTGAGAGTACTTGGCTTGATCGGTTTTGATGGCAAACAATGCAGGGTATGCAATTATGATGATGAATTGGATAGGGATGGTGGGGGGGGAGCCAATGTTAGATAGAAGGTATGGAGGACCTAGTACCCATTCCTATGGAAGAGGATAAAAAATAGAGTATCCATTGTCGTGACTATGTATGAATGATATGCAACAATATGAATTTATAGATGAATGAAATAGAATGGTAGGATATGTTCAAATGAAATGGACGGATCTTATGCTTTTCATGGTGCTTTCTTTCATCATTGGGCTTATTTGGTACTGATCTTGACCAAGGTATCAAAAACCAAGGTAGAATGTTCCACCTATAAACAAACATCACAGACAAGGATAAGTTCCCCTCCATTCTAGTTCATATACACATGGTCGAGGTATACATTGTAGTCAATAAGACATACTGATCCATGACATGTATTTTTGCATAGGATCTCGTAGCTTTATGAACTTACCACATAGACACCATTAGTATGTGCCCTAGAACTTCATTGGAACAATATGTAGATAGAAAACAAAGATAAGAAAAAGATATTAGGAACCATCATAGCCACTATAATCATTTGTGGATATCCTGGAGCAGCACAGGAACCTGATATAAAAAGCAATAATCTGACCAAATGCTTATCAACCAAATAGAATCTTCTTGTAAAAGAGATACGTTGGATGTCTTGTTTTGAAGGAAGGATGCATCCTTGTTTAAGAAAATTTTGTGTATGTGTTGATTATATGTTTGTGTTTGTCTGATAGTCGGTTATCTTGTATGTAGCTCAAAATGTTGTTTTGCGTCTGACTGGGTGTTCATGTACAAGAGTATTGCAATGTTTTTGATTGATTTTGATGTTTTCTAATGTTTTGGGGTTTTTGTTTTGACTGTTTTATGAATGTTTTTGGATTATTTCACGACATTTTCTAAATGTTTTTGGTCTTTTTGAATGTGTTATGAATATTTTTGGATTATTTCATGACATTTTCCTAATGAGTAACTTGACAAATCACCAGTATTTACAATCCACTCCCATCATATAGTAAAAAATTTCCCCCAGTTAATGTGAAAGCGTGATACAGGACGTATGAGTTAATAACCCTAATTACAGATTAATAACAAGCCATGATAGATATGGTGTATGAGCGGATGCAACAAATGTGATCACAACAAGTCTGAAGGACAATGGAGCTGCAACCTTTGCGAATGGTGCCTCTTTGCCAAGTTTTCACCATCGTACTTATCTAAGGTGCCACCGAAGTGATTTTTACCGTTTGGATGACTGATTTTCTTTACTATTTTCTTGATTTTTTCATTTTTTTGTACTTTGTTTAGGACTTTTTTTGAATGTTTTTGGTATTTTTTGATATTTGATGAGCCTGATGCTCTGCACAGCTTATGTATGGAACCTTTTGAGATGCATGACTTTGATTGGATCTGCTAGTGGTTCTCCTTCTGAAGTTGCTAATTGATATACCCTAGACCCGAAGACTGCAGTGATGACATATGGACCCAGCCAATTGGATTCAAATTTGCCCCGGTGTTCTCTATTTGGTTGATTATGAGGATTCTCTCTAAGAACAAGCTCTCCTACCTCAAATGTGTGCGGTTTGACCCTGTGATTGTAGCTTCTGCTCATGTATTGTTGATATGCTTTTAGGTGATTGTAGGCAGCTTGTCGCTTCTCATCAAGCAATTCCAGATCTTGAAGACGTGAGACTCGATACTCTTCATCAGTAATCAAATTGCTAAGGAAACCTGTAGGGATGGTAATTCTACCTCAATAGGCAATATAACCTATGGCCCATATACAAGTGAATATGGGGTTGTGCCTGTAGGGGTTTGAATGCTAGTTCGATATGCCCATAGTGCTCGATTCAAACGAATATGCTAATCACGACCAACATCATTGACTATCTTCTTGAGGATCCTCAATATATTTTTGTTTGAGGCTTCTGCTTGACCATTTCCTTGTGGGTAATATGGGGTGGAGAAATGGTGTTGGATATGAAACTTCTCACAGCGGACATCTTGATTTTGGAAAGGAAGCCCATTATCTATGATGATGTACATGCGTACATCATACCGACAGATGATGTAATTGAGAATGAACGAGGTGATCTTCTTGTTGGTTACTTGGGTAAATGGAATAGCTTCTATCCACTTGGTGAATTATTCTGTGGTGGTAATGATGAAGTTGTGACCGCTGGATGAAGATGGATGGATTTTACCCACAAGGTCAACTCCCCGCTGACAAAAGGGTCATGGTGTTGTGATGGGTTGTAATTCTTGTGCTGGTGCATGTATCAGATCTCCATGAACTTGGCACTTCTTGCACTTTCTGACAAAGTAGTGGGAGTCTTTTTCTGTAGAGGGCCAATAGTATCCTGCCCGCATGATCTTTTTAGCCAATGAAGGGCCACTTGAATGAGCCCCACATATATCTCCATGTACTTCTTCTAAAGTTGTAGTCACCTCACCTTGCTCTAAACATCAGAGGAGAGTACCATTGAGACCTCGTCAATATAGGGTTTCAACAATGATGGTGTATCAAGTGGATTAGCGTATGAAGGTTTTTTGTTGGTTATTTGATTGGTTAGGGGGAAGGATGATCACGTAGGTAAGCATAAAACTCACCATACCATGGGGAATCAAGACTGATGAGTTGACAAACCATATCAGATTCCGGAGATATCATAAGCAAGGATCCAAAGCTGTTAAACTAAGAACTCATAGTGTGTTGAGTTTTGTGGAAGATCTATGAGAGAAGCTATGGTAGCCATTGCATTTGTAACTCTATTTTGCTCTCAAGGAATCTGCTCAAAAGTGATAGCTATGAATAATTATTCGAAGCTATCAACCATTTTCTTGTAAGACATGAGCTTATCATCCTTAGTTTGGTATTCATCATTGACCTATCAGATTACCATAGACCTATAGGCCCTTTAAGTTCCACTGCATGACCATGTGTAGTCCTATGATAAAGGCTTCATATTTTGCTATGTTGTTTGTGCATGGGAATGTGAGTTGATATGTGTAGCGTCCTAAAATTGCGACACTTGCAATTTCGACTGCATTTGGGTCTTCACGATGGCGATGCAACACGGAACTTGAATGGAGACCCCGAAACTTGTTCATGACATCAAAAACTGCATTTTTCAGCACCCTGGCCTGATCCTCCTTGCACCCTGCTGTCCCTGGAGGTGGGACCATGGCGCCCAGCGCCCTGGTCCTTCAGGACTAGGGCGCCCAGCGCCCTGGTCCCCCAGGACCATGGCTCCCAGCGCCCTGGTCCCTGGCCCTATTTTTGGGCCCGGTCTCTTTTGGGTCTCGGGTCTTTATGTTTGCAAATTGGAAAATAATCTTCCTAGGTCAGCCTAAGGTCGGGAAAATTAGTCTATCAGCCCTAATTGACAAGTATATAAACTACATTTCCTCTCCCATTCTGGGAGATGGAAAAAAGGTGAAAACGATATTCAAGCATTCAAGCATTCAAGCATTCCTTCAAGCAATTGAGCATTCTAAGTCTCCATTCAAGGCTAAGTGTTGCATTCAAGACAAGGATTCAACCATTGAAGAGGAGATCACATACAACATATAACATACTACATACATTACACCTTCGCATGTAAGAATACAAACATTCTTACAACAAGGTATCAGTACTTGTTTACATTACAAACATTTACATTTACAACATTCTCATTTCTTGGTTAATTCCAAAACCGGGGTTTGACCTAAAGGCAAACCCCTCATCCCTAACCCCCCAATCATCCTCTCTTTTCTGTGTGTAGGTTGCAGGTACGTGGCTGTAATTGAAGACCTGGAATCCTTGTGCAGAGACGAACATATCCACCTTCGTTTCGCGGATTTTTCGGAGGACCGTGTGCACGCCGGGCGCCATCGTCCCGTCAACTTTCACTCAAATTTGCAGAACAGCACCGTCTCGACATTTTACTGCTAATTCCAGGTTCGCAGCTTCATCCTATATTCCTATCTCTGTTTATAAGTGAATCTTTCTCACTTTTCATGCATTCCTAGCTTAATCTTTTTATCCACATTTCTTTACAAAAGAGGGTATCCTTGATGTCCTAACCCTTGAAACTCATTTAGAATCCAATCTTGCATTGTGTGGGATTGGATCTTGTGGGTTTCAACCCCTCTTTTGAATGTAAAGTCTCCCCTAAGTGAAAACCATCAACCCTAGTGACTCTCCCTTCTCTCTCCTTGGGGTTGGGGAGGGGAGAACGACTAGGGTTCGATTTTTCCGCTTTACAATATGATTTTGGAATGTTGTCACCTTGAGGTGTGATAAAAAGAGTGCCGACTCCTTAACCATGTCTAGTGTATGAGTCATCAAAATATAACTTCCATTGCTGTGCTGGTAGGACTGTAAAGATTTCCTCATTTGGAAAATTTGAGATGAGTGAATGGTCTCCTATGAGTGGTGATTTGGCCAACTGATCTGCAATGACTTGCCCTTTGATTTCTTTTTGGTCCACATATTCTATGTCAAACTCATCGAGGAGCATAACCCATTTTGCCAAGCGGCCTGTTAATGTTGCTTTACTAAGTAGGTACTTGAGTGGATCTATCTTGGCAATGAATTATATCTTATGTGTCAGCATGTAATGCCTCAATTTGGTTGTTGCTAAAATCACGGCTAGACAAGCTCGTTCAATAGGGGTATAATTGAGTTCACACCCCACTAGTGTTTTGGAAATGTAGTATACTGCACACTCTTTGCCTTCTGCATTATGTTGTGCGCGTAAGACACCTAAGGTCATAGTTGTAGCTGATATGTATAACAATAATGGCCTATCTGGAGATGGCGGTGTCAGTAATGGTAGCATCATTAGGTAGTCCTTTAGCTGTTGGAATGCTTGTTGGCAATTATCTTCCCATTTGAAATGAACATTCTTGCGAAGTAATGTGAAGGGATGACATTTGTCGGCCAATTGTGCAATGAACCGCCAGATTGATTGTATCCTTCCTTGTAATGTTCTTAACTGATTGATGTTCCTAGGAGGTGGCATTTCCATAATTTCTTTGACCTTTGCGGGATCCACCTCAATTCCTTTATTTGAAACAATGTATCCTAGGAGCTTCCCAGAGGTTACTCCAAAGACACACTTCTTTGGATTAAGGCGTACATTATATTGCTCCAGTCAGTTAAAGATTTTGTCCAGTACAACGAGGTGACCCTCTCTTGTTAATGATTTAGCTAGTAAATCATCCACATAGTCTTCCATTAGTGTATGCATCATGTCATGGAAGATAGTAGTCATTAGCCTTTGATATGTGTCGCCAACATTCTTGAGACCGAATCACATTACATTCCAACAATATGTACCCCATGGGCATGTAGAAGTTGTTTTGTGTTGATCCTCTAGAGCAATCTTTATCTGGTTGTATCCTGAAAAGCCATCCATGAGTGATAGCATTACATGTCCTATTGTGAGGTCCACGATTATATCAATGTTTGGAAGAGGGAAGTCATCCTTAGGACATGCTTTGTTGAGATCTCTAAAATATGTAATGATACAGATGCCCCCAGTTGGTTTTTCCATTGGTACAAGGTTGGAGATCCATGTTAGAGTAATCAGGTCTTTACTTCATTAATTAAACAACATTTGTTTAATTATTTAAGTTCCCTTTATCTCTTTTTACACTTAAGCTAACATTAGGTGCATAATAATCAATTCTTTTATTAATTATTATGTGCAAGCTTAAGTTTTCCCTTTTAGGGTTTCTTGACCTATTAGAGGTTAATTTTCTTTTCTTTGTATAATTATCACATTAGACATTTTGTGAATATTGAGCTCTCATCTTTTTGAGCATATTTTCTGTGTATTTGTTTTTCCTTTGTTGCTTCCTTGCTTCTCCTTGTAACAGGTTATTCAGCTCGCAAAGATCATTTGGGCTCCTATGGTGTTGTATTTCTCAACTCTCACATGGTACCAAAGCTTCAGATCTGCAGCTATCTGTTCTTGTTTTGAGATTTTTTGCATTGGAAGCAGATCTGGGGTTTTTCAAAAGTTTTTTTATGCACCTAGGCATAGGCCTTTTTTCTGAGCACTTTGGGCCTAAACAGACCTCACCATCATGCTCAGAAGGCCCAAAAACCCTTATGGTCATATAAAACTTGACCTGTTTTGACTCTTGAGCCTCTGGGGGTATTTTTTCTTTCGTACCAAGTCGTACGACCCTAGCACGCAGTTCGAGAAAAAAATCAATTTTTTATTTTATTTTTTTGCCTTTTTACAACATGCAGGCCGAAAATTGATTTTTTGCAAAAAAATAATAAAAAAACATTAAAAAGGCGAAGTCTTATTTTTTTTTTAGGGGTTTTGTTTGTGGGGGTCCCCGCCGGGCTGACACCTCTGTCGCTGGCCCTGTCAGAGCGGGCCCTGCTCGCCGACCTCTGGCCCCCGTTCTCGCTATTGGCCACCGCTGTGCTGCCCGCCATCGCTACCTCCCCACCACCGTGCCTCCACCTAGCTCCGCCACTTCGCCGCTCTACCCCGGAGCATCGCCAGAGCACCACCTCCATCCGACCTAGCCACTTGTTAGCTCCTTTTGCCCCTCTCTCTTTCTTTTGAAGGGAGGGTTGGTTTTTTCTTCATAAATTGAACATACGGAGTCATTTTTTTCAAAAACAAATAGGCGTTGAAAATCTGGTTCCGAGCCAGACCTTGTTGTGTTGGATTTTTTTTCCAAATTTGTTGTTTGACTGCACTTTTTTCCAGTCAAAGTGGGGTCTCTTTTCTGCACTTTTGGGGCCATAGAATGGGCAAACAAACTTTGTTTTTTGAAAACGAATAGGCGTTGGAAAGCTCTCAACATGCTCCATTCAAATATGTGATCTTGTTTCTCAGATTTTTCATCAGGTACATGAGATTTCAGTTTGAAGGTTTTTTGCTTATGCACTACTTCCTTCTCATCAGTATGTACTAGGTTTTGGGTTTATCCATTGTGGTGAGGTGTTTTTTTCTCGCTTTCTATCATTTATATCAGAAATATAGAACACCAAAACTCTCAAAACAAACAAACCCTTATGCATCTTCTGTCTATTCTGAAAGATCACATAATAATAAAAACCACAAGCAGGTGCAGAGTTTCATGGCAGATCCTTCAGTTGAGTTGTTGACATCACACAACTATCACACCTGGAAGCCTCGCATCACGAGGCTTCTCTAGGAACGAGGTTGTGGTCTTGTTTGGATGAGATTCAGCCTCTATTGCAATGTCCTTATGAGCTTCTTCAGCACAAAAACAAGATGGATGAGGCCATGGGTTTGCTCTCTTTGCATGTCTCTGACAGTATTTTATTTCACCTTAATGAGTTGCTCACTCCTCGCACTATGTGGTTGAAGTTTGAGTCTCTCTTCGGGAGGGTTAATGAGATTCAGGCATTACAGATTGAGGCAGCATTGGTTTCCTTGTCACCTGATTCCTTTTCCACCATTGAAGATTTTTTGAACAAGTTCAAGACTACCAGATCTGTTCTCTAGGGGTGTGGCAAGATCAAGACAGACACGGAGTGCATTCACTTGATTCTTTCGAAGCTTCGAGGTCATTTTCAGTTTTTTGCCTCTGCTTTCTACTCCACCATGGATGGCTTGGGTGCTCATTTCACCATGCCTACCTTTGATGTGTTTTGTGAGCATTTGTCTCATGAGCAGTCTCACCTTTCTTAGTTAGACATGCTCTCAGGGTCCAAGAACAAAGCATTGGTTGCTCAATCCTCTAAGGAGAAGCAAAAGCAAAAACCAAAGCCAAAGAAGAATTTTACAGATAATGAGCATTCCTCCAAGCCACCTCCTAAGTTTGATTCTAAACCACCATTTCCTCTAAAACATGGGAAATATTCACAGTCTGGTGAGTCTTCCTCCAAGACTAAGAAGAAATCACGAGACACTTGCAGTTTTTGTGGCTAGGAAGTACATCCAGTTTCCAGGTGTTGGAAACACTTAGAGGCTTTAGAGGAAGCCATGCACCAGCATCACATCTCCTCACCTCAGGCGTTTTCTCCTTCCACAGGGAAAGGTCATGCTCTCACTGCTTGAGCTTTGACCTATGGGTCCACTTGGATATTAGATTCTGGTGCTTCTCACCACATGACTCACACTTAGTAGTTGGTTTCTTCTCTTGCCTCTTGTGGTACTTCGCAGATTGCAGTGGGTGACTCAGTTCAACTTTCAGTCTTGGTTTCAAGCTCTGTCTCTTTGGATGGGGGTACTTTGCAGGATGTTATGGTTGTCCCTAACATCTTGATGAACCTCTTGTCCATTTATCAGATTTACCATTTTGGCTCTGGTAAGACAGTTGAGGTCTCACCAGATGATGTGGTTATTTGGGACCTCTATGACTCTGATTTGGTTGTCTACTGAGAGTGTTGATATTGCATCTCGTCTTTACAGATTTGATGGATTTGAGCCCACTACGGGTGCAAGTTCATCTCTTAAAGCATATGCAGATTCAGTGAGTAAGCTTTGGCATAAGCGCCTAGGCCATGTCAATTACAGATATCTTCAGAAGATGAGTACACATGCACTTATTCTTGGACTCCCACAGATTTCTTGGATTGATGGTGTTTGTCATGGTTGTGTGCTTGGCAAGCATCACAAGGATCCCTTTCCAAAGAGAAGAGCCCCTCGTGCTTTGGCACCCTTGGAGTTGATTCACAATGATCTCATGTCATTTCCTACTCCTTTTTCTAGGGCCAAGTATGTACTCACTTTTATTGATGACTTCTCTAGACGCACATGGGTGTACTTTCTTAAGTACAAGTCTGATGTCTTCGATTCATTTCTAATCTTCAAGACATTTGTAGAGAAACAGTCTAGTTGTTCTATTCAACAGATACGTACAGATAATGGGGGGAGTATGTGAATCAGGCTTTCAGAGATTTTTGCATTATGCATGGTTTGCAACATCAATTTACTGTTCCCTACACCCCTCAATAAAATGGTGTCATTGAGCGAAAGAACATAACTTTACGGGAGATGGCGAATTGTATGATTCAGTCCAGGTCCATGGATTTGTCTTTTTGGGCTGAGGCAGTCAATTATGCCAACTACATTCAGAATCAAATGCCTCACAAGGTGATTCAACATACGACTCCTGAGGAGGCTTGGTCTCATGACAAGCCTGATGTTTCTTTTTTCTGAGTTTTGGGTAGTGAGGCATGGGCATTTATTCCTGATGCTTAGAGGAAAGAAATGGAGTGGAAGAGCCGACCCCTCATTTTTGTTGGCTACTATGAGGATGTTAAGGCATACAGGTTGTTTGATCCTGATTCCTGAGAGGTCCTATTTCGACGAGATGTTTAGTTTGATGAGCGCCTTCCCACAGTGGATACCCTGTCTCTAGTGTCTACTCCTCTTCCTACTCCTCCCACTGCATCTCTTTAGGATTATTTTGAGGATGATTCTGATGATGTTGCTGATGATCCACCATCCCCACCTCCAGCTACTCCACCTCAGATGCCTAAGTGGCTTGCTTTACTATTGAGGCGGTAGGATCTATGGCCGATGATCCTTCAGATACTCGTCGCACCCATTCTCATACTATGGGTTTTATTCTTTTGAGTCATGCCACTTCAGATGATCCTCTGAAGTTTTCAGAGGCTACAGGACACCCTGAGTGGGATTGTGCTATGGAGGAGGAGTATTCTGCTTTGATGAGGAATAATACTTGGCATCTCTGTCCTCTTCCTAAGGGTAGAAAGATGGTTAGGTGACGCTGGTTGTATCGCACTAAGCATGCTGCTGATGGTTTGATTGATAAGTACAAAGCACATCTTGTTGCGAAGGGTTTCTTGCAGGTTGAGGGTATTGATTACTTCGAGACATTTGCCCCTGTCGCCAAGATGAACTCTATTCGCTTTGTACTATCTCTTGCAGCTTCTCAAGGATGGCCTGTTTTTCAGATGGATGTGAAGAGTGATTTCTTGCATGGGGAACTGCAAGAGGAAATCTATATGGAGAAGCCTCAGGGATTTGTGCAGGACAGTTCTTTGGTTCGCAGACTTCGACGTTCATTGTATGGTCTCAAACAGGCCCCTCGGGCTCGGTATGAGAAGATGGACTCTTTCTTGCTCTCCACTGGTTTCACCCGCAGTCATTCCGACCACATAGTGTACATTCAGCTTCTTGAGGGTGAGATCCTGATTCTTGTCCTATATGTTGATGATATCCTCATCACAAGTAACTCATCCTCTATGATTCAACATATTCAGCGAGCTTTGATGGACCAGTCTGAGATGACAGATCTTGGCCTCCTGCACTATTTTCTTGGTCTTCAGGTGATTTAGTCTTATGATGGGACCTACATTTACCAACAAAAGTATGCTATTGACATACTTCAGCGCTTTAGCATGCTTGATTGCAAGTCTGCTCCCACTCCTTTTTAGTCAGGGGTTTGTTTTGATTACTACTTGCCCCACTCCTTCAGTAGATTCTACACTTTACAGGCAGTTGGTTGGCAGTTTGTTGTACCTGACTCACACTTGTCCTGATCTTTCCTTTGCGATTGGCATTGTCTCTCGATTCTCCCATGATCCTCATGAGATTCATTGGCAAGCTGCCAAACATATTTTGTGGTACATTCGGGGCTCTATTTTTCATGGCATTCACTACACATCAGGGGAACCTCACATTATTGGCTGCACTAACTCAGATTGGGTTGGTGATGTCACTGATCGAAAGTCTACTTCTGGCTTTGTTTTCTGTCTTGGCTCTGGTCCTATCACATGGTCTTGCAAGAAGTAGACTGCTCATGCATTATCATCTACAGAGGCTGAGTACCGAGCTGCTGTACTCGCCAGTCAGGAGATCTTATGGCTTCGACAGTTGATGACTAAGTTTGGTTTTCCTCCTGATAGTCCCACTATTCTTTGGTGTGACAATCAGAGTGCTATTCATATTTCTCACAACTTGGTAGAGCATCAACGGATGAAGCACATTGAGCTTCACATGCATTTCATCCGCCAGTTGATTTAGGATGGTTCTCTCATTCTGGAGTACATTCCTACTGCCGAGCAGGTTGCATACATCTTCATGAAACCTTTTGTATCATCGCGCTATCTTCAGTTGCACTCTATGCTTGGGGTGAAGGAAGGTGTCCTTGGGGGTCTTTATGAGGCCTTCCTTCCTTCTTATTTCTTTCAGCATGTTCTTTTATCTCTTTTTGGAGAGGAGTTTTTTCCCATTGTGTTTTCTCCTTTTTCTCCGTTTCATATAGATTTCTTTGTATCTGGGTACTTGATCAGGCCTTGTTATCGGGACCCATCTTTCCTGCTTTCAGTAGCTTTTCTAGGTTTTAGCTTCTCCCTAAGTCTAGCTTAAGGGGGGGTGTTAGAGTAATCGGGTCTTTACTTGATTAATTAAACAACATTTGTTTAATTATTTAAGTTCCCTTTATCTCTTTTTCCACATAAGCTAACATTAGGTGCATAATAATTAATTATTTGATTAATTATTATCTGCAAGCCTAGGTTTTCCCTTTTAGGGTTTCTTGACCTATTAGAGGTTAATTTTCTTTTCTTTGTATAATTATCACATTACACATTTTGTGAATATTGAGCTCTCATCTTTTTGAGCATATTTTCTATGTATTTATTTTTCCTTTGTTGCTTTTTTGCTTCTCCTTGTAACAAGTTTCTTCAGAGCGCAGAGATCATTTGGGCTTCTGCGGTGTTGTATTTCTCAACTCTCACAATCCATTCTGCATAGTCAATGGGTCTTATGAAACCCACATCTAGTAGTTTTTTGAGTTCTTCTTTTACTAATAGTGTGATATGAGGATGCATCTTTCTGAGCTTTTGTTTTACTGGTTTGGCTCCTTCTGCTACTGTCAAGTGATGCATTACTAGTTCTGGATCAAGGCACGACATGTCTACATAGGACCATGCAAAATTGATTTGTCACTGTTGAAAGAACCCTATAAAATCAGGATCTTTTGTTGGAGTCGGTGATTTTGCTAGATGTAGTATGTGTGGAATTTTTGATGCCCCCAGATTGACTTCCTTTGTTTCTTCAAGGAGAATAGACGATCTCTCATGATTAGTGCTAAAGGGGAGAATGTCAAACCTTCTATCCTCAGGCACCTCAGAGAGGTTTTCACCATTGGATACATCCTTTGTTTTTACTCTTTTTTTTTCCACAAGTTCTACAGTCTGGTTTTCACTTGAGGATCTTGTTTTGATTGTAATATTTTTGCGACTGAAAGGTTTGGAATTCTGTCCAAAGTAAGTCGTGTTGTTAATTTCAACAACATACCTAGCTTTGTGATCCCGGCTTGGTATGTCATCCCATAATTCAAGAAAGTCTATGATTGCGTCATCGTTTTGGAAGGTGTCAAGGTGTGGGGGATCTTGTTGGTCCCAATTAATGAGTTTGGGGTGAATAATTGGCATTTCTTTATTAATCAGGTTAAGTTCATAGGATGCGTCGATTAGGGTAAGTATGGAGGAATTAAGGTCATTGTTAGTACTATCCTCTTCATAACCGGGCTCGGAAGGTGACCTAGCTGTCCTTGAAGTATCCTCATCAACTGGATGCCAAAAGGCTTTAATAAATGCATCTCCTTTAACTTTCTTAACCTCAAAAGTGTCCCCGTTAGACGATTGTGAAAATGAAGAATCCCACTTATATTCATGTGAATCCGTGTCAAAATCGCTTGGTAGAACTTTGTCACTCTATTTTATAAGGATTTTTATTGATGTGAAAGGTTTTTCAACAACTGTTGTAGGGGTTGTATCTGACGGGGTTGTTGTTGATGTTGCTTGGGTGTCTGAAGTGGACAAGATTTTTATCTCGGGAGTGATAGTTTGGCGGACAACATAACTCCTTTGTTTACTTGCTATAAATTGAGGAGTGTTTTTGTAACTTGAAAATTTGGACCTCGTAGGTTGATTTGCAATAAACATTGTCCTACTTCTGGAAGGGGTGATATTAAAAGTGGTCCTCTTCTGTTTGCTTGGAATCTTGAGCTTATAAGAGTCGCTTGAACTAGGGTTGAATCTGAGTCTAGTTGTATCCCGTGGTTGTAATAATGGTTGCAATGGCTCTTGTACAACTTTCTTGTGGGATCCCAATGCACTATGGCCATCATAGCCCATATTTTTCATTAGGGTAAAACCTTTACCATACCTCTTTGTTGGGATCTTGACCTGTTGTCTAGTTGTGTCAGAAGGGTCTTTATAGACCCATCCTGCCAAATCTTCATCAATAGTTTCCTGTTCCTATGATCTGCCTAGGATGAACCTATCAAGTGTAGTAGTATTGGCTGCAACAAGTGGCATGAGTAACTATTGTGGTTTTCCACAATTCCTAGGTGAGAGGGGTAGTTGGCCAACACAAAAAATCTGACTAATATTATACTCTCCTGGGCCTTCATCTTGTACTATCATTTTCAACTTTTCTTGTTTGGGTGTAGGGAATGGTGGACTAGTGAGGTTTGTTGGGTGAATGTAAGATGATGAGGTGGTGGCTTCTATATTTCTAGGGACTATGATATCAGGTTGATGCCTTATATTTTTGCAAAAAGTGAATGGGTTGGCATCACCAAGGATAGTAATCTCTACTCCGTTATGTGAAAACTTGATGCATTGATGGTAAGTGGATGGTACTGCTTGCATGGCATGAATCCATGGTTTACCTAATAGGAGATTGTATGGAAGATGGAGGTCTAGGACTTGGCAAACCACATTCTTCACCATGGGTTCTACCTTGACTGGTAGAGTAACACACCCTTTAGAGGAACGTTTTGCATCATCATAGGCCTTGATTGTAATCCATTTTCTGGCATCTACTGTATCTTTTGCATATCCCAATGTTGTGATTAACTATAATGTGCAAATGTTAAGGCCAACTCCATTGTCAATTAAGACTCGCTTGATTCTGTGTTTATGCATGAATCCCTCAACGTTGAGAGGGGCATTATGCGGTTGTTGAAAGGATGCATCGCCATTCTCTGCAAAAGTGAGACATGGGGATGATTTGAGACTACCAACCATGGCTTGAAATTGATTTGTATTTAGGTTGGATGGAACTAATGCTTCTTGGAGAGCTTGGTCTAAGATAGTTTTATGTGAGGGTGATAGGCGCAACAACTCTAGTATGGAAATGAGTGCAAGAGTTTTATCCAGTTGGTCAACAAGATTATAATGTTTGGGCACGTATGCTGCTCTTGATGGTGCACCTGGTAAGACAAGCTTGCTACGATGGGTAACAACATTACAGGAGGGATATTGCCTTTGATGGTAATGGTAGCAGCTTGTTCATTGGCATCATAAAGATTATTGATAGTATAGGTATATGTTGCGCGTGTATAATTTGTCGTGTTATCTTGATTCTTACCTTGATGGGAGGGACCTCCTTTCTCATATGATGGGAGTGGATTTTTGAACATGTTATGATCAATATTAGAAGTTTTTGCATTGTGACCATCCACTTCTTTGTCGCCTCGGTCAACGAGGTCTTGAACAATATCCTTTAATCCATGGCAGTTGTTTGTTTTGTGCCCTCTTCCTTTATGAAATTCACAACACTCATTATCTCTCCACCATGAAGGTTTGACCTATGGTTCATAGTTTGACGTTTTAGGTAATGTGATAAGATCATAAGAGATGAGTTGTCGTAAGATCTTTTCAAGAGATTCTCCCAAGGGTGTGTAAGTGTGATTGGGTACCTGTATTTAGGTTCCTCTTGTTGTGTGTTTGAAGGTTGATTTCCTGGACTGTTATGAGGATTACCTTGATTTGTAGTGGGGTTGTTGTGATTATCTGCTAGCCCTGCAATTTTGACTATGGGTTTGGGCAATTTTGACAGTTCGTGCGTCCACAACACCATCGTTAACAATGTTTTTTGTTCTTAGCCCAAAACTTTGGTTTGTCACTGTTGTAGGCTGGTCTTAGACCCTCCTTCTTGTCATTGTATATTTTGACAAGTCCCTTTTTGATAAGGGCTTTCTCAATTTTAAGTCCTTGAGCTATGACATCTTTGAAATTGTTTGAACACTTTATGTCTAAAATTTTATTTCCTCCTTTAAGTTTGAAATAATTTTTTTAACTAATTATTCTTTGGGAATGGGAAATGAACGTCTACTAGAAAGGTGTCTCCATCTTTGTAAGAATGTTGAGAACAACTCAACATTCATTTGTTTTGTATTGCATAGATCAACCATGGAAACATCTCATTCTATGTGATGTGCATGATGAGTGATAAAGTTTTGTACTAGGTCCTCAAAGGTCTTGATCCCACTGGGTAGGCATGAGAACCATTGCATGGTTGAGCCTCCCAAACTTTGGGGAGAAAGGCGCATTAAATATGTGTCCTCATATGCAACCTCTAATCAAGTGGAGTAAAATTCTCGTACATGATCTCTAGGGTCTCCCTTTCCTTTGTATTTATCAAACTTTGGGGTTTCGAAGGCGCATGGGAAAGGAGGCATGTATATGTTCCTATCAAATGGATATGAACATATATCTTCAAGAACATATTGCTTTTGTGACCTTCATGAGTGTACTTATTGGGTGAGGTCTTGCATATGTTGTCTCAACATATCTATTTCTGTAAGATGAGGGGGGATGTTGTCATGTTGATAGTTATTGTCATAGTTATGTGTATTCCTTGCTCCCCTGTCACCTTGATTTTGTTCTTGTCGATGGCTATATTGGGCTTGTTTTGGTATATCCTTGAGTTGTGATACATCAAAGTCAACGGAAAGTTTGGCTCTTTCTTGAGAATGTTTTAGAAAATGGGCATCAACACTTCCCTTGAGAACTTCTTCAAAAAGTCTGTTAAATCTGGGGTTGCTAAGTGCGTCTTCTATTTGTGCTTGTGTAGGGGTATCTGGGTCTCCTCTTCTGAAAAAGGGATTAACGACCTCTTCCTCTTCTTCCCATATTTCATTTTGAGTTTGTCTCTGACTCTAAGACCTAGTTCTAGCCATGTTTTGAAGCATGCATTTGTGGGTGAAAAAGTGTGTGTTTGATCTTCTTTGATAGTTCTAAGATTTTATGATGATGGAGATGATTTGAAATGTGTATGGATGAGTGATCTCTGTAATACCCTAAAATTGGTCATCTAAACCATGGGCCCCTAATCTCGACAACATCACCAAGGTCCTAACCAAAGGCAATTAAATCAATCTTTAGCACAATTAATTAATTCTTCAATCATCAAATATTACATGGCAAGTCAATTACTCTATATTAATTAAATATTTATTTAATTAATTGAATTATTCCAAGAAAATCATTTTGATCAATTATCCTATTTTAATTTATTAAATATCTTAGCATATTTTATTAATTAATAAATTTGCCATTTAA
Organism: Cryptomeria japonica; assembly: GCF_030272615.1. Classification (NCBI taxonomy): domain Eukaryota; kingdom Viridiplantae; phylum Streptophyta; class Pinopsida; order Cupressales; family Cupressaceae; genus Cryptomeria; species Cryptomeria japonica. The sequence goes on from NC_081406.1 coordinate 637,380,651, forward strand.
TCATGCAAAAAATGAATTAATTTATTACAAAAGAGGAATTAATCATAAAGCAAGAGTTAAATTGAAAATAGAATAAAAGAATTGAGAGAGAAATCAAACTTGAGATATTATTTCTTTTTCTAAATTGAGATTAACTTGAAATCAGAAAAGCAATTAAATTGAATTATCAATCATTCTCTAAAATTGGAACTCAAAGCTTTTGAGAAAAATAAGTTCAGTTGCATTAAAAGACTCTTTTCTTGAATAAATCAAAGAATTATCTATTTTTATCACAAGTGCATGGAATTAATTAAATCTTATTTCCAATGCAACTTGAACTTCTTATCTTAATGCATTTCACTTAAACTATAATTGGAATCTATCTCAAGGTTAACTGAACCTGATTTCTCAATTATTTCAATTAATCCTAAATTGAGCTTTTTCTTCATCTCTCTTGTAATTCTCTATAAATTCAGCCTTCCGCTCTCATTCAAATCACCCCAAAGATATTTGAGAAACACCTTGGAGATTATTATGCTGATTTTGCTCCTGAGTCATTGAATATATTGTGCTTAGCTCAGCTTTTTCCATATTTAGTTTACTCCATATTGCTTGAATTTGTTATTGCTTGAATTATTCATCCATCTTGCTTGTTTTTCATTATCATATAGATTAAATCCTTTGTCTTGGTGTAGTCTAGTCACTGATATTGCTTATAAAAATATGAGAGCAATCTTATACTCGCATCTTTTAGAAGGCAATTGGTCAGTTTGTTATGGTTTTATTATTCATGATTATATCTGCCTAACCATGCATGTAATGACTTAATTGAAGTGTTGTGCCTGCAGCTATCAGACTTATTTCACTTTTTCACACACACAATCTCCTTTTACCAAAGGTTGGATATCAAAAAAGTTCTTTTGAGATTACTTACTTGTTTACAAATAATTGTAAGATAAGGTGTAGCAAGGCTTCAAAAGCAGAAGCTACCTAGTTTTTGAGAGGATGCACTCGAAAGCTAGTTTTAACCTATCTAGATGCTTAGTAGTGCCTTTTAGGACGATTGATCCTAGATGTAGAGACACACTAGAAAGTATGTTTTGTTTGTGATTAGCAATATCCTAAAAGAACTAAGGACAAAACCTTGGTGTGTTGATAGTGGAGTGGATTTGTGATGTGTTTGGAATGAACATGTGAATTTGGAAGAATATAAAAAGTATTTATGATCAATGAATGATTTATGAAAAGATATGTGAATTTGGAAAGATTTTGAAATGTGAATTTAGAATATGACTTTAGGAATTTTGATGAAGTATGGAAGATGTGTGAATTTGGAATGTTATTATGGAAGGTACATTGTTAATGTGGAATGTGAAATGTGAATTTGAAAATAGGATTATGGAAGATATGTGAATATGAAATGTGAATTTATGGAAGATATGTAAAAAAAATGATTATGAAGATATGTGTGGATTTCGCAAAAAAGATGTGGAAGATGAAAATGTATGAATTTTGCAAAGGATTTAAAATTGATGAGTGAAGATGAAATATAGAATATTTATGAAATATGGAAGAGGTGAATCCTTTGAATCTCTAATAGGTGATTGCGGGTTGTGGAATGTATGATGAAGGAATGCGTTGACCATGATTGTGTCGATAGGATAAAGCTCATCTTTGAAATAAATCTTGTGATGCGAGTGGTTCTATTTAAAAATCATCGGCGAAACCATAACTAAAATCGTGATAGCGATGGATGAAGGTGCAATGTTTCAACAAAAAATGATTGTTGTACAAGAAACTTCTTTTCTTTTCACTTTGCTTCTTTTTGGTTTTCTAATAAATTGACTTCTTGGCGTATTTGAGAGATTTCCAAACACGAAGCATTGATGGCTTTTTCAAGAATGTTGTTTTGTTTGTTGAGATCGTTATTGGGGTGTAACTTGTTTCAAAATTTTTATTCCTTTGACAAGAAAACATGTCAAGCACACAAGCACATATTCTTGCCTTTTTCAAAAATGGCACAAAAGGTGTGGGTCTAAATCAACCCAATCATGAACTTTTTGACCCTGATATTGTGTGTATGTTCATAGGCCTAAAGTTGGCCCAAATTTTCACTAGTATGAAACAAGACGAAGACAACTCAAACACTTTTTATCCCTAAGGAAATGGCTAGTTGCGATATTTTCAGCCCACAACTGGATATTTCTTCAACTTTGGTATTACATACCTTATGTATCCCACCATGGAAGGTAAGTATGTTATATACTAAGTCATGCGTGAGCATAATAGATAGGTGGTCCCTATGATGGGGGAGTCACCAATTGTTAGGGTTTCAAGCAGATCCGAAGCAAATATGAACTAACAATTATATGCAGATTTAAATACAAAAGATAAAGAAATAAAACAGGACACAGATAACACAGAGATTTAACGTGGTTCACCCAGAATGGGTTACGTCCACCATACACAGCCGTCCAATCTTTCTTATTATCCAGCAAAAATAGTACATCAACCTTACAATGCCTTAAGCATCCCAGCCACTTATAACATGCGTTTTTAGGGCAACAAACAAAGTTGGCCTTTTTAGGGTTTTATTACAATGTCGGTTTTCATCAACAAAAAATGGCAAAAAAAATTTTCTCGGGGGCTGCCGCCCCCGAACCCCCGCTTTCTCGGGGGCTACCGCCCCCGAACCCCTGCCCGGGGCCCGGCCCAACCCCGGACCCCAGCGAGGATACGTGCTGAGTGTACAGTACTTTGCTGATCAGTCGCCACATTTCAACAGGAGTCACCACTTTCATCAAGCTACAAGTAGCTTTTCAAAAAGCTTCGTTTCTACTCAAGGAAATATATATGGTGAGCATCTTGGGAGAAAAACCTTCAATGCTCTTGCACTGAACTTTTCACAAATATCCTCAATCAATAAAACAAGTGGGGTTCTAAAATAAGAGGTGTCTAGTAATGTTCGATGTCTTTAGATGCAAGTTCACTCTGTAGTGACTCACTTAAGAGCCTAGTTACTCACGATGAGGCCCATATGCACTTTCGACAAGTTACACTATAGGAACAGATACACCTAAGGCTACAACTTTGGCTCTCACCTGATTTCTATAGCGGCTTAAGGATTTACCGCTCAAGGTCATCCCAAGGGTGTATGTGTCCCTTGGCAGACCTCTCTTAAAAATAAAAAAATTAGAGTGTTACTAACACTTTCCTCTTGCACCTAAGACCATGAGAGCCAAGGGAGAGGATAGTGTGTGTTAGAATTGGGACCACTCTACAAATTTGCACAAGTGTGCCAGACATAAAAGACACTTGTTCTTTTTATTCCTTCATAGGAAAATGTGAGTTTGTAGTTGTCAATCACGCATGAAGATTCTTTTTAATCCAATATCGCAAAATGAGTTGTTCTTTTTACCGTTTGTATGAAAGCATAAAATAGACAACGTCGATTGCTTGAAATGAAAAGCGTCATGTTCTTTCTACCACTTGCAAGATAAAAGTGTGAAATCCCAAAATGACAAATTGATTGTGCTTTGATGGTTCTTTTTTACCCTGAAAAATGACAAGTTGATTGATCATTTTAAGCCTGAAAATGACAAGTTGATTGATCATTTTAAGCCTGAAAATGACAAGTTGATTGCTCGTTTTAAATCAAGATAATGACAAGTTGATTGTTCATTTTAACCGAGATTGCAAAATAATAGTTCATTTTAGCCAAAATAGTAGCAAAATGACAATGAATGTTTGTTTTAGCCAAGATTGCAAGATGTGTTTGTTCTTTTTAAACCAAATTGTTGCACAAAATAAAATTTGCCTATCCTAGGATTGGTCAATTTTTACCATTAAAACACGTTAACAAAAAAAAACAAGATTGCAAATTTTAAAGTCTTCCAAAACCTGCAAGCGATGTGTTAGAAAAATGCTCCTTGATGTCCTGCACAACATGTAAGTCCAAGATTAATTTCCAAAGTCAAAATTAGATTGAAATAACCACAACTTTAATCTAACCCACTAATCTAATCACACAAACAAAAAATCAAACCTAATGTATACTAACAAACAAAATCTAATTTAAAACTAAATTAACGAAATTACTTTAAATCTAATCTTTAAAAAAATAAAATTAAAACTAATTTAAAGTCTAAATTAAAACTAACTTAAACTAAAACTTAAAAAACCAAATTTTAAAAAACTACTTTTAAAAAAAAGACTAATGTAAAAACTATTTTAAGAAACTAAATAAAAATCTATTCTAAAGACTAATTAAAAAAAACATTTGTTAAAAAGCTATTCTAAAAAAGCTATCTTAACCAACAAATTAAAAAGCCATTTGAAACCACTAATTAAAAAGCAAGAAAATTATATAAAGGGATTAGTAAAAACTATTTTAAGAAACTAAATAAAAATCTATTCTAAAGACTAATTTTTATTTTTTTTTTGGGTTAAAAAGCTAAACTAAAAAAGCTATCTTAACCACTAATTAAAAAGTCATTTGAAACCACTAATTAAAAAGTAAGAAAATTATATAAAGGGAAAGCTTTATTCATGTATGTAGCTGTGATGTGGGCTTTGAAACAAGCGGTTTTTTTTTTTGTTCTTTTTAAAATAACTTTCAAGGCAATTGCAAGGTTTGGAACCGATTATGGAAGGCTTTTAGAAAGATTTCAAGTAAATGCAATCGATAGGTTCAAATATGTTTTGAACAAATGCTTTAAAAAAATGTCATTTTGTGAAATACTATAATTGCAGGATCCGTGCCAAGTGGATTTGTTGAATAAGGCTTTAGAACTATCAAGCAAATGCACGGTAAAGCTTCATTTGATGTATGCCCTCATGTCAAGTTCACCAAATGATGCCATGAAAATGGGGATTAGTGGAAAACCAATATGAGATCATTTAAATAACATGCTCAACCATAAACATAATGAACTCAAACCCTTTCAAAACATATCAAGAAAGATTAGTAAACAAGAAGCTAATTAGGAAATAAGCAAAACCAAATGAACTTCCCCATGATGCTCCCTATGCCATGGCTCTTCCTTGTCCTCCTCCTCTCCAAGATCCTACTACTATTTGATGTATGCCCTCAGTTTGAGCACTTAGCACAAAAGGGATGTCAAATGGAGGATGGGAGATGGCTGATTGTGTCAAGTGTTGAATGAGGATGCAAATGAAGTATTAGAGGCTAAATAGAAATTCCAACTAGTGGAAAAACTAAAGCATAATACAAAGGGCTTCCTACAAAACACTCAAATTCTAAGTAACAATGATAATGCCTGGGTAAGTCCTCTGTGTGTGTATGTGTGTCTCAGCAATGAAGGAATCAATTCTATTTATAGAGGAAATGGGCAAATTAAGGGTTGAGATTGAGTTAATTGAGGAAGGGTTGGGATTGCTTGAGGAAGTGGTGATCCTAAATCCATGTGCTCCCCTTCAAGCCAATCACATGTTGACAAGTGTCAACAAGGGAAGGCTTGAGAGGAGAGGGAAAAAGCATTTATTGCTTGAGAAGACGTGAGGGTTACCCTAGGTGGTTTGGTTAGGGTTAGGTTAGTTGATAAAGCTTTTATCCGAAGGATAAACTCTTGTGAAAGGGTTAAAGGATAACCATGGTCAAAGCAATGAATGCTTGAAGAGACCCACGAGTTAAAGGAATGGTTAAGTTAGAGATGTAGACACCTAAAATTGTCATGTCTAATTAAATAAATATCTTTATTTATTTAATTATTTTAGCCTAATTCTTCTATTAATTAAATAAATCTTTATTTATTTAATTAATTCATTTATCCTCTTCTAGCCTTATTTCTCATTTAAATAAATACATTTATTTATTTAAATTATCCTTTTCCTAAATTAAATAAATACTTTTATTTATTTAATTGATCCCACTTCCTCGATTTATTAAATAAATCTTTATTTATTTAATTAATTCGTTAACCTTTTCTACCCATGACACATGTCATTCATCTCTTAATTCCTACACTACCTACCCTCTCATTATTTTATTATTTCTTTTACCTACCCTCTAATCCTAGCCTACCATTTATCTTTTACATCTCTTAATCTTATCCCTCCATTTCTTATAGTGTCTTCTATATAAAGAGATGCTTCCTTCATTATCAACCCCCAACTACACTTTCAAATTTTCATATGCGATCAAGCCTACTTGCAACCACATTTCCATTCTTTGTTGAGCTCTTGTGCACACATAAAATCTGAGAGCAAATATATCAAGCAAGATCGATGGAGATAGGAAGAATGGAGATTCAAACCCTATTGGACATGCGATGGTATAATATTTGTTATTTTATTGATTTGCATTGTCTTAGGTAATCTTCATATATTATGGTGGATCTTTGTTGTTGTTAGGCTAGGGTTTTGTGGTTGAATCTATTCAGTCTTTCAATATTGTTGTTTCCATTTTTACCATAAACATTTTGGCACACCCACTGGGACACTTGTCCCTTTTGCATTTAACATCTTTTGTTGCAGATTTTGTGTTTATGAAATTGCAGATCTGACATTTTCTAGAACATTTCGACATTTCCGCGTCTGCACATCCTGGAATCACGTTTTAAATTTTCTGCCACATTTGTGACCTCCACAATCGCGTCTGCGTTCGACATTATTTTATTTTATTTTGCAGATTGCAGGGTTGCGTCTCTGTTTTCAAATCATGTTTGTGCACCTTTCAAACGCGTATGTGTTCAGGAGTTGTGTCTGTGTTATCTAGGCGCGTCTGCGAGGGTTTTAAGCATGTTTGTGATTTTCTGCCGTGTCTGTGTTTCGTTCAATCGCGTCTATGTTTCTGATTTTACATTTTTCAATATTTGATCCAGTTTTGAGGCTTCATTTTGTCATTTGGATTTCAGATCTGGTTTATTTCGGGCTAACATCTTGTGATCTAGCTAACGAAATTGGTGCAACTTGTCCTTGAAGCAAATGCGTCTTGTCGAAGGCCCCCTTTCTCACAAAGTCTTTTGGATCTAAAATTTACCTAACTTGTGTGCTTGCAGGAGGGGTATTATTGCAAAACTACTAACAAATCTTTGTTTCAGAATTTTGGCAAGGGTTTTTGATCTTTATTGTGTGCCTTGTTTTCGTAGATTATCAAACACTTCAATTGGTGCACTAAAATTGAACCAATGTCTTTTGTGTCTTGAGAAATAGGCTCTTTTAGTTTAATCTCTAGAGGGCATGTCTCCCCGCGTGGTCATTAGGACTACTAGTGAGGAGAGAACGACCCAAGTGGTAGCGAGGAAAACCCACCTCTTTCGAATCACTATAAATAAGTGTATCCATGGTGAGAGGCATGGGTAACATGTCTTGATTAGTTCATACCGACACTATGTCTCCCCATAAACTCATTTGATTAAATTTATTTGATCAGTTGTAGGGCGTAACCCCTACCAGCTGGGAGCCTTCTATATTTACAGAGCTGAAAGTGTCGCATGTATGGCCACACGAGCGGATGCCCTTACTAGCACCTTTTTGTTTTAGAAATCCAAAATCCTTCTAATTGTTGGGGCAAGAGGTCGGACCTCTGGAGTGTCCCACACACATACGGTTCTTAGTAGAGATACAAAGTTCGCCATGGGGATTTTTCATGGGGACTGGTGCTTGGCTGCCCCAGAGAAGTGAGTGTCAAGGGTGGAGCCAGTGGGGTCAAGCATCTAAGTATCCGCTCTCAATAGCGTAGCCTCGGGGGAAACCCCATGTGGTATCAACATCTATTGTCCTAACTAACCATAGGAATTGTGCTTGTCTTCTTTTAAACATTCAAACATTCGAGATCAAACATCAAAACATTGTGTCTTTTGTGTCTTCAAGTGTATGCAAAACATTTTTACATCAAACAACACACTTTCTTTGGAGTCATTTTTTGAGTCTACACACTTGCAAACATTGAGTCCTCATCAACATTGTGTCCTCTTGTCACGAAAAAACAATAAAAAAAATCAGATTTGGTCACAACAAACAACTTTACACATTGGAAAAATTGCACTTAGTTTCTAGAAACGTGTTTGTGTAGTATTCAACCACGTTTGTGTCATTTAGCTACATCTATGCAGGACAGAAACGCGTATGTGTTTTCAGAAGCAAAACTATATTCACAAAATCTCGGAAAAGCGTCTGTGCATTTTTAAACAATGTCTATGTCATTTAACCGCCTGTGAAGCATACAGGCACGTCTATGTCCGGAATTAAAAAAAACTTACAGTCTAGCAAAAAACAAGAGCAGTTAGTTTCAACATTCTTGAGCTTCCTAGGTTATCTCTTCAGGTTTTCATCTAGAATTCAACCTATTTCTGGGTCTCACAAAATTCATCATTGCTTTACACCTTACATTACATGCACATTTGTCTAAACTTGAGTCAAAAGGTCACTTGCTTGTCCTCATCATACTTTGTCAACACACTACATACAACAACATTTTGCTAAGTGGTCCCTCATCAAGGTCTATCACCTTTGGGTTTCATTTGGTCTTATTTAGAGTCAAGGTCAACTTACCTCATCAAGAGAAACTATCATCTCTTTTGAAGTCACACCTACTCTGCTACATACATATTTGGTCTTACACTTTGGACATTGCAATTAAACTTTAGATTCATTTACATTCCATCCAACTCTTGGTCTTCCATACTCTTTCCATTTTCATCTAGTCTCACACATCTTGGTCAAGACCTAGGTCATGGTTGAGACCCGTTCCCAAAAATCTAGGAGATAAGCTAAAGAGGCTCAAGAGTCCGCAACATGAGTGCCTATGAGTATGACAATGATTTCTTTTTCAATTCTGATCATACCACATTACTGGACATGGACGCTTATAGAAACATTCAAAATGTTGAGAACATGGACACTACAAACAATAATGATACACACAATGACAATATTGACAACTTTTCCATACATTAAGCAGAAGTGGAAGACTCCATTATGGATCCCCATTTTAATAGATTGGTTGAGGAAATAATGAGCAGAGATAGACAATATTTTCTACAAGTAATGGCACAAAGCGGAGCCAAGATTCCTCATGATTTTGACATGTCTCAAATAATGGAACATCAACCTTTGCAAGAACCTCAACTCAACATGGATAAAAGGAGGCCTAATAGTGGAGGCAATAGAGGACCACATTTTGTGCCTGAATCACCATCATCTTTGTTTCAAAAACCTGAGGTCCCACATACACATGGTCAAACATATGATACTCACCTTCGCAGACCATTATGAAAGTCTTATGCAGAAAAATATACTCAATCACATGCCAATGCTAAGGACCAACCACAAAAGCAATTGGATATCCAAAGGCATGTTCAAAATTTGGACACAAGGAAACCCTGCATCAAATTTGGGGGCAACACACTAGAAAAAACTCATGACATGCCTATAGAGTATGGTATACATGGACAAAACAAATATTTTATTGCTCATCATGACTTTATACCAAGTGGTCCTTATACGCAGCGTCACTATAGACCTCCTGCATATGAACATGTGTATGATCAATATCATCCATATATGTAGTATGCTCCGCCCCCACCCGATGGCTCAGGCATGGGATATGGTTGAAGAAGTCGATCTCCACCTAAGAACAATTTGGAACAGCAAATCAAGGACTTACAAAAGAAAATGGAGGACATAAATACACCAAAGCCAACTTACAAAATGAGAGACATATGTCCCTATCCACTTGACAAAAGCATTCGAATGCCTCATTTTCCTACACATTTCATAACACCAAAGTTTGATAAGTATAGAGGAAAAGGAGACCCTAAGGCACATAGAAGACAAATTTTCACAACTTGCATTGAGGTAGCATCAGAAGAGACATACTTGATGAGACTGTTCCCACAAAGCTTAGGTGATCAAGCTATGGAATGGTTCTCCCAACTCCCACCTGGAATTAAGTCATGGGGTGATTTAGCACAGGCTTTTATCCAACATTTCTCATACAACATAGAGACAGACATATTTGTTACCACTTTGTGCAACACCAAACAAAAAGATGGGGAGTATTTTTCATCATTCTTGCAACGATGGAGGAATTTAGCCAGCAGATGCTCTTGTGAAATTCCACAAAAACAAATGGTAGAGATGTTCACACAGAATGCCTATAGAGAAATTGCTTATAATCTGAGGAAAGCTTGCTTGTCCAATTTCAAAGACGTCATTGAAAAAGGTTTAGCAACATAGAAGGTCCTAATTGAACAAGGAGTAATTAAGATATTCAAATAAAACAAAGAGGACTTTAAAGGAGAAGACAAGCCAAGATTTTGGAACAAAAACAAGAACGCAGTCAATGATGGTGTTGTTGATGCTAATACAGTGCAACCCAAAATCATTATTTCTGGATCAAGTTCTACAAACAACCAAGTGAATACTCAAACAACTTCCAAACCACGAAGGAAATACACCACATTGGGAGAACCACTTGAATCGGCTTTCAAGAAGCTAGTGGCAAACAAGATCATAACAATTCCTGACAATCCTTCATACGAACCAAAGGTCAAACCAAATTGGTGGAATGATGATGAGTATTGTGAATTTCACAAGAGAAAAGGACATAAAATAGGAAATTGTCATCGGCTAAAGAACATTATACAAGATCTTATTGATAGAGGTGACATTGAGATCGAAGGACATTCATCCAATCGAGAACATGAGATGTTTAAGGAACCATTCCCTAAACATGACAAGGGAAAAGCCAAAGCCACAGATGAGCAGACCAACTATACCAGAGCATCCTATAACTATGATTCAACTATCAATCACATTTTGATGGATAATTATGTCTCTACCATTATCATCAAGGACAAAATGACTGAAAATTCTACCCAAAGACCTAAAGTTGTCCTAAAAGGAATTGGATCTTCTTTTGAACCTACCTCTGAATGTAATGTTACAACTCATCGAGGTAAGGTCACTTTGCAAGGTGCTCCAGCTAAAAACACCGCTTCCTCATCAACTAAACTTGAGTATGATATGGTAGAACAGTTAGGGAAGACACTCGCGCTTATCTCAATCTTAGAGCTTTTATGCATATCCCCCGCACATAAGGCCATTTTTGACAAAACTTTGAGAGATACTACTGTCCCCATAGATCTGAACGTGGACCAGTTTCAAGCCATGGTGGGATACCTCTCCGTTCCACATTCTCTTACATTCACAAAAGCTGACGATGCCTCCGTGAGCCAACTGCATAATGCACCCTTACACATTGAAGCCTTCCTACACAAACATCAAATAAAATGAGTCTTGATAGATGGAGGAGATCGTCTCAATATATATACTTTGAACACAATAATACAGTTGGGATATTCAGATAAAGTTGTGAATGCTACAAACAAAATTACCATCAAGGCATATGATGATGAAGAGTGTTCATCCAAAGGCATAGTCACCTTGCCTCTTAGAGTTGGGCCAGTTACAAAGGATGTGTTTTTTCAAGTCATAGACCTGGATCTCACATACAACATATTGCTAGGACGTCCATGGATTCATGAGATGAGAGCAGTCCCATCTACATACCACCAATGCATTAAGTTTCCTCACAATGGAGTTGAAGTAACAGTTAATGGTGATCCTAATCCATTTATATACTGCAATAACTTAAGACCAAAAGATGAGACAATCATTCCAATTAATAGAGAAGCTATCCCTTCTTCTGCATACATTGACCCTGAATCCTTAAAACCTTCAACATCAAAGCAAGGTGAGCTTAAAGGAAAATATCAGGACAAAGGAATGGGTGAATACACTTTCAATCAAACCATGTTCTTACGAAAAGTTATGAGTTCACCAAAAGAATATGGATGACCAAATCCTTCTAAACGGGTATCTATCATTACACTAAAATGGGATCCTACTGTTTTCCAAAAGTGGGGTAAAATGGAAGAAGAAGACTTATACAAAATGCTTTACAAAGACCCTAAAGATGGTACACAAGATCACATCAACATACCATGTGAAAAATATGGCAAAGGATTCAAGATCCTACAAAAGTTTGGGTATGATGGTAAAAGTCCTCTTCGCTTAAGAAAAGAAGGTATCACTCAACCTTTGCAACCAGAATTAACATTTAAAAATCAACGCTCGAAGGGGCTTGGTTTCATCTCTCCCAGGGTAAACACTCACAAATTAGAAGAAGTATTACAAATCATGATGTCTAATGATCAACAAGAGAACCGCTATTCCACCGACTCTAATGAATGGGAATGGGGTTTGGACAAATCCTCCAGTGACTATGAACTCACTAAGACATTCAGAGAACTAGGTGAACCCATAGAAGAAAAGGAATTTCATAGAAAATCCAGAGTTGGTCAATAAACAACCCCTGAGGATCCCACATAGTCTTTGTCTCTAGGTTATAGGTCAAAATCACGAAGAATGAGAACACTTGGTCTAGAATGCGCTTTTAGTAATGACAATTTGTACTCGTTCATAATCGAGACAGATGAGGAGAGTGCCAACAATGACCTCGACAACTACCTTGACATACCTGAATATAACTGTATCTGCACCCTAACACCCGCTGACTTCGAAAACATTAAAGGCCTTCCCCTTGTTCACCACCAACTTATTGACTGGGACCATGAAGGACATGCACAATTTGACACATTCCAAAATGATGAAGCCTTTATCGACTATTTATGTATACGAGATGATCTTTCACTTGGGGACCATAAGGCGGGATACACTATAGAACTCAATAGCGTGGCATATTTTGGTGAGGGTGTTGGGCCGTCCAGTCATAAAAATGTAAAAATAAAAACAAATCAAGGGTTTTACGATGAAAACCATATTGTGGCACTGTCTGACCCCAAAAAAGTAAAAATAAAGGATGAATCTTGTTGGAAAATGTGCCTCAAATTCACTTGAAAATAGTCCATACTGATCGGGTTAAGTTATGCCGATGAAATAGTATGAAGGATTTTGTGAGCTCTATCGGCATGACTCTTGCTGATGTATTCCTTTCTATCGGGTATCAGAATAGCAGGTTTGAAGTCATCTCGATGACCCGACGAAGTCGACCTCGGTCATCGGGGTAACTTCGACTATCAAAATAACTTGTGCAGCGGTATGCCGATGTCCTGATGAAGCCAACTCTACTGGTCTCGGTTCGGGTCTTACCGGTCTCGGTTATTTCACTTATCGACATAGTGTTATTCTTTGTGTTCCGATGACCCGATGAAGTCATCTTATCGGATTGGCAATGCAAATCGGAATAACAGTTTCAGACTTGGTTTGATGAGCCGATGAGTCCATGTTCTCGGTATCGGCGGTTGGGACAGTAGTTATGCTCTTGTTCCGATGTCCCGGTGAAGACCACTCCTTGTCATCGGAGATCAAAGTATCTTTTGGAAAGATATACCGGTGACCCGATGGAGACGCCTTAGGCGATCGGGTACATCGGGGCATCGACTTTACCATTTGAATGTCATGTCGATAGTCGATGGAGTGGAGACCGACTGCGGGAGCGAGGTTGAACCGAGATCCAAAAGATCGATTCTCAGATACTATGTATGAGACTGTCGGTGTAAATGAATACAAACTGACGCGGTTGTCTACTGCATGTGGGATAATTGTTTTTCATGATTGTAGACTGACACAGGCAGACGGTTAGACTTAGACCCATTGGGGCCGTTACTCTGATGAACCGTTGAACCGTTAGGTATTGAAAACTGACGAAAATCCAAAAGAGAGAGACAGAGAGAGTAGAGGGGATGAAATCTTGAGTGCTGAGGGTGTGTTCTGCGAAGTGTGCGATCCGGTTGTTCGTATGTCTGGAATGACTGTGTAATAGAGTGATGGAAATCTGCAGATGAGACTCTATTGTATTGTTTTAACATACTGTTAATAAAGTCAATCATTTACCACTACCAAAGGACACTTTTGAATATCTCAGAAGTAAGTTAGGGGTCCTACCCCTATCTTTTACTCACTGACTGAGTTCGGTGAAAGCATCACTTCGACGACTCTATTGAATATCTTTTGGGGAGCTGATGCTGGAGTGATATACTTTAGAATATTTTTCTGAAAGTCTACTGGAAATAATACTGGGATAATACAGAAAATGATATAGGGAATAGGAATTGTAAACAAATGCTCTGACCGAGACTCAGTTGATACACAACAGCAGGAAATAACTTCTTACAGAAAGAAATTATGTTTTAGTTCTATTCTTTTTGGCATTGTTGTCAAAGGGGGAGAAGACCAAGAAGGAGAAGACCTACCTAGGGGGAGAAGACCAAGAAGGAGAAGATTTACCAAAAGGGGAGAATACCTGAGAAGACTGAGAGAAGACTACAGATTGAAATAAAGACTAAAAATAGAAGAGAAGTCTGATGTATGGGGGAGAGCATTTCAGCATTTCAGAATCACAACAATCCGAATTTTTTAAAGGTTAAATAAATTGGTTTTGCCATCAATGCCCAAGGGGGAGATTGTTGGCAATACTACAAGGATATTGAGAAGGTTGTTGATGATTATGGACATAACTGATTAAAGATGTTTTACTATCTTGATATTATTATTTTGTCATTGATGTCAAGAAATTGATTTTCTAATTCAGTATGATGTTGCCATATCTTAAGAAATATGATATGAAGATTATAAAGAAGTCGGTAAAGACACAGGAAAGAATATGACGAATAAGGGGATAAGTTATTCAATGGGCAACTCTACCGAGTCAGACAATGATGAGATCTTGATGTTTTAGATTGTTTTAACATCATACATTTGTTGTAAAATGTAAAGGTTAATACTATACTATGTTATCAAGCAAAGAACCTAGTCGGTAAACCCTAAGGAACCTAGTTGGTAAACCCTAAGGTTATCACAGTCGGTTAATGAAGACAGAATGTCTACTGAGTGAAGTTTAGTATTCATCGAGTTGTAACCAAGCTATAACAGAATGCATTAAATGTTTACATGTGATATTTAATGAAAGATACTGATGAGCTGGAGCGGATCAATGATTGGCAAGCCGTAAAAGAAGTTTGTCAAACGAATCTAAGGCAATGGAAAGTCGACAAGAAGATCTACAACTCAGATTGAACCGCATTACCCTAACACAAGTTCCAAGGTGATTGTGCAAGTTCCAAGGCGGGGTAAAACATTTTCAGATCGAAAGATACAATGAACCTGGACAAGATTGAAGATCTAATGGCTATGATTGATCATGGGAAATGTGATCAAGGAGATTAAGCGGTTAGAAGATTGTTTATAAATAAGGAACTGTTGATAAACAATGTATGTGGGCAAGTGTATGCATAGGGATGCTACATAGTGATTACCGAGCACAGAAGCTTGAAGACCTGTTAGAATAACAGAGTATTGATGCCCAACAGATAGACAAGATTAGTTCTATGTCTAGATTGTATTGAACAAATAGGAATCTGCTTTAGCATTTCAAATGCAAAGTTGCAGATAGATTGTATTACTGTTATTTTATGAAAGTGACAGGAAATTTCTTAACCGAGTGGACTTAACAATCTTATATGTAAATCCTCTAACAAGGTGACATTCTGATTGAGTGTTTGAAATCCTTTGACAAGGTCACTTCTAACAAAGTGAATATCCTAACAGATCTGAGGGAAATCCCTTAACCGGGTCACATCTAGCAATGTGTTTGTAATCTTTAACAGGATTTGATTTTAACCGAGCATACTCTAGAAGATTATATTTCTTAGTGGGTCCGAAATCCCACAATGGTTTTTCCCTATTTGGGTTTCCATGTTAAATCTGGTGTTATGAGGTTTATATTGTTCATATGCTTTTGAGTTTGCATGTTTGACAGTTTTTTATTATATGACTAATATATGGTACCGAGGTTGAATCTGATGTTTTTATGGATGATTAAGTTTGTATGATTCACCCCCCCCCCCGCCCCCCCTCATCTTGTTGGCTATTGGATTTGTACTTATATTAAGTATCAGAACTATCAATTGGTATCAGAGCTTTGGACTCCGAAAGGAAAGTTTAAAGGCACTTGAGTTAAAGATCCAAAGATGTATAAGAGGGATGCACCTAAGCTGAATAAGTCAAGTTTCTCTACATGGCAGAAAAGGATGAAGCTACATCTATCGGGAGTTGGAGAATATGCTATATACTATCTGGAGAATGATTTTGTTGCACTGAGCACCTATCCATTGACTATGGAAGAGATAAAGGCGAAGCAAGAACATATTCAAGCAATGATTGAAATAACATCTACATTGACCGATTCTGAGTTTAATGATCTAGAAGGCTGCAATGATGCAAAGGCAATGTGGACTAAGCTCATATCTATATATGGAGGAGATGAACATGTTCAAAGAGCAAAAGTTGATAGTCTAAAAGGACAACTTGAATCTATGAGGATGAATGAAGGTGAGAACATAACCCAGTACAGTACAAGACTAAAGGAGATTGTTAATCAAATCAAAGGAGCAGGAGGAACTATTGAATAAAAGGATGTGACAAGTAAGTTGTTAAGAACCCTTTTACCTGCCTATGCAATCTGAGTCTCTACAATCAATGAATTGAGGTCTGTACCTAATATGCCAGTTTCCTTGGATGCTACTATTGGTAAGCTACATGCATTTGAGTTAAGTAATTTTGATAATAGTGGGTCATCGGTAAATAAAGTTGAATCTGCATTTAGTTCTTTTCATCTGAATGAATCTAATGATTACAATGAAAGAAAGCATAAGTACTCTGAAGGAGATCACAGTGGAGCAAGTGAAAGATTTCGGAAGAACATGGAGGAGGTACACAAACTGTATGAAGAAATCAGAAAGCAAGAAGAGTTTGAAGCACTATTGGCCAAAAGGTTACCGAGAGGCAAAGGTAAGTATAAAAGAAAACTACCTTTGAAATGTTTCAATTGTGATAAGATTGGACATATGGCTTCTAACTGTCCTAACAAAGATTTCACTGAAAAGAGAGATTACCGAGATGACAGACAGAAAGATAATCATTACAGAGGACACCAAGACTTCAGAAGAAGAAAGACATGCTTAATTGGTGATGAGGAATCTGAAGATGATAAATCAGATGAGACTAATACAGAGGAAGTTGTTTATGTGGCTATCAAGGATGGATCAGATGAAGAAAGGTATGAATAAAAAGCCCTAATATCTCACATAAACACTAATGATTCTTGGATTATAGATAGTGGATGTTCACATCATATGACAGGAGATAAACACAAATTTGTTATGTTAGAAGATTATGATGGAGGCTATGTTAGATTTGGTAATGATGCACCATGTCCGGTAAGAGGTAAAGGATCCATAACACTTCTTGATAAAGCAAGATGCGATGATGTTTATTGGGTTGAAGGTTTGAAATACAATTTGTTGAGTGTAGCATAGCTAAACAACATAGGTTACTGAATAGAATTTCAGAAAGGAATTGTCAAAGTTCATGACAAGAATGGAAAGTTAGCTACTACCGGGACACAAGCAAAAGGTAATACATTTCACCTTGACTCAACTCACAATAAGTGTTTGCATGCAAAGATTGATAATACCTGGTTATGGCATAAAAGGTTTTGTCATGTTAATTTTGATAATCTAATCAAGATAAGCAAGAAGCACAGAGTAAGAGGTCTACCAAGTCTTGAAAAACCTGAGAATGCTATGTGCCAAGGATGCCAGATGGGTAAGATGACAAGATCTAGGTTTACAAGTAAGTCCTACACTTCTAAGGGAATTTTAGATCTTGTACACATTGATCTTTGTGGTCCTATGAAAGTTCAAAGTTATTATGGTGATAAGTATTTCATATTATTTGTGGATGACTATTCAAGGATGATGTCAGTAATGTTTTTAAAAGAAAAATCAGAAGCTTTTCAAATGTTTAAGTGGTACAAGGCTAGAATTGAAAATGAAACAAGAAGACAACTGATCAGATAGAGGAGGAGAGTTCACATTTGATGAGTTCAACCTATTTTGCAATGATCATGGTATTAAAAGACAAGTCTCTGCACCGAGAACTCCATAACATAATGGAATAGCTGAAAGAAGAAATAGATCTATTGTGGATTTTGCTAGAACACTAATGATTGAGAAGAAAGTTCCACAGACATTTTGGAGAGAAGCAATAAGCATAGCCGTTTACACCTTGAACCGAGTTCAATTGAAGAAAGGTACTTTGAAGACACCTTATGAAATCTGGTATGGCAAGAAACCTAATGTAAGTTATTTTAAGATCTTTGGAAGTGAATGCTATGTTTATAAAGATGATAGAAATGGCAAGTTTGATCAGAAAAGTGAAGAAGGAACATTTCTAGGATATTCTTCTAGAAGCAAAGCATTTAAATGTTTGATCAAATCATCTAACAAAATAGTAGAAAGTGCAAATGTGAAAATTGATGAATTTGCAGAAAGAACTGATGAAAGGAACTCCAAAGAACCAGAAGACTATGATGAATTTGTCTATGTGCAACCGAGAAGTCCTACCGAGATAACTGTTGAAGAAAATGAAGAAAATATCCAGTTACCGAGTGATGAAGAAGATCATACAGAGCCTATCGAGCCTGTATTAGCCAAGTATGTCAGAAGACACCATGCACCAAGTCAGATTATAGGAGATAAGGATGATCCAGTGATGACAAGGAACAAACTGAGACAGAACACATGTTTGATATCTGAATTTGAACCGAGAATAGTGAAAGAGGCATTTAACAGTGAAGATTGGATAAATGCTATGACTGAAGAGATTGATCAAATCAAGAAGAATGACACATGGACACTGGTCCCAAGACCGAAGGACAAAAATGTAATTGGTACAAAGTGGATCTTCAGAAACAAGCTAAATGAGAAAGGTGAGGTCATTCAGAACAAAGCAAGATTGGTTTGCAAAGGTTATGCCCAAGAAGAAGGAATTGATTATGGTGAGACTTTTGCACCTGTTGCTAGACTTGAAGGAGTTAGAACATTGTTGGCATATGCTGCTTTCAAGAACTTCAAGGTATATCAAATGGATGTCAAATCTGCATTTCTGAATGGAATATTAGAAGAAGAAGTTTTCATTGAACAACCTGAAGGATTTGTTGATGACAATAATAAAGATCAGGTATGTAAATTGAACAAAGCTTTATATGGTCTGAAACAAGCACCTAGAGCATGGTATGAAAGATTGCACTCTTATTTGATTAAGATTGGTTTTATAAGGACAAGTGATAACAACAACATGTACATGAAGAATGATGAAAATGGAATACTAATCTCAACCATATTTGTTGATGATATTATATTTTGTGGAAATGACTCTTTATGCAAGAACTTTGGAAATGAAATGAGCAAAGAATTTGAGATGTCATTAATCGGTGAGATAAAGTATTTTATAGGCTTATAGATACTGCAAATGAAAAATGATATTTTCATTACTCAATCCAAATACATAAAGGAAATCTTGAAGAAATTTGGAATGGAGGATTCAAAGCCAGTAAGTACTCCCATGACTACCAACTGTAAACTATCAAAGAATGATGAATCTGCATCTGTTGATGAGACACTCTACCGATCCATGATTGGAAAACTACAATATGTTGTTCACAGCAGGCCAGATATAGCACATGCAGTAGGTATTGTTGCAAGATTCTCTGCAGATCCTAAGGAAATACACATGACAACAATCAAAAGAATTTTCAGATACTTGAAAGGCACTGAAGATTATGGCTTAATATATCAGAAAGGAAATGATTTTGATCTAAAAGTTTATACTGATGCTGATTGGGCAGGCAACATTGATGACAGAAAAAGCACAAGTGGAGGAGCTTTCTTCTTAGGAGAAAGACTAGTGAGTTGACTTAGCAAGAAACAAGGATGTGTTTCTCAGTCAACAGCTGAAGCTGAATATGTTGCAGCAACATTGAATTGTACCAACATTGCATGGATCAAACAACTGTTGGAAGGTATAAATGAGAAAGTTACCGAGCCAGTAACTATATTCTGTGACAATACTAGTGCCATTAATATTTCAAAGAACCCTGTTATGCACTCTAAGACAAAGCACATCTCTATCAAATATCATTATCTTAGAGAAGAAGCTCAAGAGAAGAAAGTGGTGTTGGAATATGTCAACACAAAGGAGCAAATAGCTGATATCTTCACCAAGCCACTACCAAAGGACACTTTTGAATATCTCAGAAGTAAGTTAGGGGTCCTACCCCTATCTTTTACTCACTGACCGAGTTCGGTGAAAGCATCACTTCGATGACTCTATTGAATATCTTTTGGGGAGCTGATGCTGGATTGATACACTTTAGAATATTTTTTTGAAAGTGTACTGGAAATAATATTGGGATAATACAAAAAATGATATAGGGAACAAGAATTGTAAACAAATGCTCTGACTGAGACTCAGTTGATACACAACAGTAGGAAATAACTTCTTACAGAAAGAAATTATGTTTTAGTTCTATTCTTTTTGGCATTGTTGTCAAAGGGGGAGAAGACCAAGAAGGAGAAGACCTACCCAGGGGGAGAAGACCAAGAAGGAGAAGATCTACCAAAAGGGGAGAAGACCTGAGAAGACTGAGAGAAGACTACAGATTGAAATAAAGACTGAAAATAGAAGAGAAGTCTGATGTATGGGGGAGAGCATTTCAGCATTTCAGAATCACAGCAATCCAAATTTTTTAAAGGTCAAATCAATTGGTTTTGCCATCAATGCCAAAGGGGGAGATTGTTGGCAATATTACAAGGATATTGAGAAGGTTGTTGATGATTATGGACATAACTGATTAAAGATGTTTTACTATCTTGATATTATTATTTTGTCATTGATGTCAAGAAATTGATTTTCTAATTCAGTATGATGTTGCCATATCTTAAGAAATATGATATGAAGATTATGAAGAAGTCGGTAAAGACACAGGAAAGAATATGATGAATAAGGGGATAAGTTATTCAATGGGCAACTCTACTGAGTCAGACAATGATGAGATCTTGATGTTTTAAATTGTTTTAACATCATACATATGTTGTAAAATGTAAAGGTTAATACTATACTATGTTATCAAGCAAAGAACCTAGTCGGTAAACCCTAAGGAACCTAGTCGGTAAACCGTAAGGTTATTGCAGTCGGTTAATGAAGACAGAATGTCTACATAGTGAAGTTTAGTATTCATCGAGTTGTAACCGAGTTATAACAGAATGCATTAATTGTTTACATGTGATATTTAATGAAAGATGCTGATGAGCTGGAGCAGATCAATGATTGGCAAGCCGTAAAAGAAGTTTGTTAAACAAATCTAAGGTAATGGAAAGTCGGCAAGAAGATCTACAACTCAGATTGAACCACTTTACCCTAACACAAGTTCCAAGGTGATTGTGCAAGTTCCAAGGTGGGGTAAAATGTTTTCAGATCGAAAGATACAATGAACCTGGACAAGATTGAAGATATGATGGCTATGATTGATCATGGGAAATGTGATCAAGGAGATTAAGCGGTTAGAAGATTGTTTATAAATAAGGAATTGTTGATAAACAATGTATGCGGGCAAGTGTATGCACATGGATGCTACATAGTGATTACCGAGCACAGAAGCTTGAAGACCTATTAGAATAACAGAGTATTGATGCTCAGCAGATAGACAAGATTAGTTCTATGTCTAGATTGTATTGAACAAATAGGAATCTGCTTTATCATTTCAGATGTGAAGTTGTAGATAGATTGTATTACTGTTATTTTGTGAAAGTGATAGGAAATCTCTTAACCGAGTGGACTTAACAGTCTTATATGTAAATCCTCTAACAAGGTGACATTTTGATTGAGTGTTTGAAATTCTTTGACAAGGTCACTTCTAACAAAGTGAAGATCCTAACAGATCTGAGGGAAATCCCTTAACCGGGTCACATCTAGCAATGTGTTTGTAATCTTTAACAAGATTTGCTTTTAACCGAGCATACTCTAGAAGAGTATATTTCTTAGTGGGTCCAAAATCCCACAGTGGTTTTTCCCTATTTGGGTTTCCACGTTAAATCTGGTGTTATGAGGTTTATATTGTTCATATGCTTTTGAGTTTGCATGTTTGACAGTTTTTGATTATATGACTGATATATGTTACCGAGGTTGAATCTGATGTTTTTATGGATGATTAAGTTTGTATGATTCACCCCCCCCCTCTCATCTTGTTGGCCATTGGATTTGTACTTATATTAAGTATTAGAACTATCAAACACTACATGCCAAGGCAGATCCTTTTCAGTTCCCCTACTCTGCAATCACACTCTACAATTCTCCACTTACTGGTATGGCAAGTATCTCATCACTCGAATACACACACAACTTTTGCCAACAACTTACAACAACAAATATCATCGACCTTATAGACAACAGTTAGGTCGATAGCATAAACCCTAAACCCTAAGCATCTTAGGTTTACAACACAGGCGGTCCAATCTTGACCGTCCAAACATATTACATAGAGTATTCTGATTTCAAACAGATCACAAGACAATATGCATCATTCATTCTTCAACACACATGGGAATCAGTAACCCATCATGCTCTCTTCTCATACCGCCAAGAAGAATGATCATTCCTGAGGTAGACTTCAAACGCAATCGATCTTCTCATGCAAGATCCTCAAGGAAATCCTTCACGTGCACAAGGCTGAAGTGGCACCTCAATCTCACTCATATCTCTTAGCTAACTCATCATAGAGTATCATCGATTGAATCGGACAAGCTAGATCGCCAAACCGATAACCCTAGAGCTGAGACTGCCAACCGATAGTCACACTTAGTGAAACCCTGACACCGGTTCACTGCATCTGCTCATACCTCTTCATACCGGTTCACTTTAACTTATTGACATCAATGACAACATATATTATCATCATATCAACATGTCAGTTCATCATATGCCAACAATATCCAACAATCTCCCCCTTTGGCATTGATGGCAATACTTAGTGTAGCGTTGTAACTGAAAACATCATAGACCAATGTATCTTCATCGTCAGATATCTTCACCCCCTTTGACAATAATACCAAAGTGGAGGCACAAGCTTCCATACTCCACTATGTTGCTCCCCCTATGGAGTAGCATCCTTGAACACATCAATCCTAAAATATTTGACACCGTAGTTCCTGATTGATGCAGAGCATACAAATTTTAGTTGACTTCATGAAGGGGCAGAACCCCTAATTCACCTCTCAAATAGGTAAATGTAGTCTTTGGTAAGGGCTTAGTGAATATATCTGCTAGCTACTCCTTACTGGAAACATGTAGTACAACCTCCTTATTTTGAACTTTCTCTCTCAAGAAGTGATATTTAAGCTCAATGTGCTTAGTTCTAGCATGCAATACCGGATTCTTGGAAATATTTATTGCTCTTGTGTTGTCACAAAATATATTCACTGGTTTAGATACAAGTACTTTGAAACCTTCCAATACATGTTTCATCCAGATTGCTTGAGTGCAGTTCATAAATGCTGCCACATATTCTGCTTCAGATGTAGACTAGGAAATAGAGCTCTGCTTCTTACTTGTCCACGATACTAATCTTCCACCGAGAAAGAACTCTCCACCGGTTGTGCTCTTTCAGTCATCCACATTACCTGCCCGATCGACATTGGTATATACTTTGAGATTATAGTCACCATTATATGGATACCACAATCCATAATCAATAGTTCCTTTCAGATATCTACGAATCCTCTTGATAACTACCAAGTGGGATTCTCTTGGACAATTCTAAAAATGAGCTACTATGCCCACTGCATGAGCAATATCTGGTCAGTTGTGCACCACATAGTGCAGCTTACCAATCATTGACTGGTACTCCTTTTCATTCACCAACGTTGAATCATCTTCCTTAGTCATTTTACAGCAAGTCACCATCGGTGTACCAACTGGTTTGCTTTCCTCAATGCCAAAAGTCTTCAATACCTCTTTGACATACTTGGACCGGGTAATAAAGATACCCTCTTTCATTTCCTGAATTTGTAAACCAATGAAGAACTTTATCTCTCCTATCAGAGACATCTCAAACTCTTTCTTCATTTCATATGAAAACGCATGACTCATTTTATCATCTCCTCCAAAGATTATGTCATCCACAAACACTTCACATATCAGAATCTGGTCACCTTCTGATTTTAAGTAGATGTTGTTATCTTCACTTGTTCTTTGAAATCCAATCTTCACAAGATGAGAGTGTAATCTTTCATACCATGCCCTAGGTGCTTGTTTCAGTCCATACAGGGCTTTGTGTAATCTACACACCATGTCACTATCTTCTAATAAGGCAAACCCTTCTAGTTGCTCTATATACACTTCCTCTTCAAGGATTCCATTCAGAAAAGAAGACTTCACATCCATTTGATAAACCTTAAATCCCTTAAATGCTACAAATGCAAGTAGCATACAAACACCTTCTAGTCTAGCCACAGGAGAAAAGGTTTCTCCATAGTCTTCTCCCTCCTCGTGAGCATATCCCTTGCATAGAAGCCTAGCCTTGTTCCTTACAATTGTGCCTTCTTCATTCAGCTAATTCCTGCAGACCCATTTGGTACCTATGACATTTTTATGTTCTGGTTTGGGCACCAAGGACCATGTTGCATTATTTTCTAACTGGTCTAGCTCCTCTTCCATTGCTTTAATCTAGTCTTCATCTGTAAGAGCTTCTCTAGAAGTCTTGGGTTCAAATTCAGAAATCATGCAAGAGTTCTCCTTCACTTTTCTTCTTCTGAGTATCCATGCATCTTTATCTCCTATGATTTGCTTCGGATCATGATGTAGCTTTACATATCTAGGAATGACTCTAGCCTGATCTGTTAGCTTTTCTTCTTCTTCTTCACTTACTTCTTCTTCTTCTCTTACCGCAGCTTCTACCGGTACAAGAACACTGAGATCTTTACAAGTTTCTTTCTTAACCGGTTCCCAGAATGCTATACCCGGTTTATCTTCCACTTCTTTGTTACATGTTTCCTCAGGTTCCTTAGGGGATTCATCAACCCCGACGTTGATACTTTCAACAATTTTCTGAGTTCTATTGTTGTAGCACTTGAGAGTTTTGCTCTTAGTGGAATATCCCAGAAATATTCCTTCATCACATTTTGCATCAAATTTTCTCAAATGCTCACCTCTCTTGATATAGCACTTAATACCAAACACTTTAAAGTAACTCATAGTGGGAGTTTTCCTGATCCAATACTCATAAAGGGTTTTATCTTTGCCTTTCTTGATGAGTACCCGGTTCATAGTATAGACTGCAGTGCTCACCACTTCTCTCCAAAAAGAGTGAGCAACCTTTCCTTCGATCAGCATTGTTCTAGCCGCTTCAACTACAGTCCTATTTATTTCTTTCTGCTATGCCATTCTGTTGTGGTGTCCTTGGGGTAGACAACTACCTCTTGATACCGTTATCTTCATAATACTTGTTGAATTCATCAGAAGTGAATTCTCCTCCTTGATCAGTTCTTAAGCATTTTATCTTTTTACCACTTTCTTTCTCTACTAATGCTTTGAAAGCTTTGAACTTTCCAAATGCTTCAGACTTGTCTTTAATGAATGTGACCCACATCATTCTTGAGTATTCATCAGTAAGAATCATAAAATACCTATCTCCCTAAATACTTCTAGTTTTCATAGGACCACATAAATCAGTATGCACAAGATCAAGTAATTTTTTTGCTGAGAAAGACTTACCTATAAAAGTTGAGGAAGACATCTTCCCAAGTTGACATTCTTTGCACAAAGAATTCTCATGTTTGTTCAGCAAAGGCAATCCTCTTACTGCCTTGATCTTACCAGCTTTAACAATATTGTCAAAGTTCATATGACAGAGTCTCCTATGCCATATCCAACTATCATCAAACTTAGCCATCAGACACTAACTAATCTTGGCATTCAACTGAAATAGGTTACCTCTGGTCTTCTTACCAGTGGCAATAAGTTCACCACTCTTCCCAATTATACTGCAGACTCCACCTTTGAATTCCAGAATGAGTCCTTTGTCATTCAGCTGAGCAACACTCAACAGGTTATGCTTAAGACCTTCTAGCCAGTAGACATCATCTGCACCGTTCTTTCCATTCAGTGAGATGGATCCTTTACCTTTTACCAAGCATGGTGCATCATTGCCAAATCTAACAACATCTCCATCGTATTCCTCCAGAGACAGAAACATTCTCCGGTCACCAGTCATGTGGTGAGAACAACCATTATCAATTATCCACTCATTAGAGTTGTCAATGCGAGAGACAAGAGCTTTCTTGTCAAACACTTCTTCCTTTACAGCTACAAATACTATGTCTTCATTTTCTTCATCCTCTGATTCTTCATCAGTGACACCTTCATCCATAGCAACAAGACAATTTCTTATGTTTCCTCCTTTATAATTTCTAAACCTCTCCGGTTTATCCTTATTGTCATTGTTAGGAAAATTAATAGCTATATGCCCTATCTTGTTGCAAGAGAAAGATTTTAAAGGAAGTTTACCTCTATATTTTCCAGTTCCCTTCGGAAGTCTTTTATCAAGAAGAGCTTCAAACTCCATCAGAATCTCTTCATCATCCATATCTCTGCATTGTCTAGATTCATAACTAGTACTAGTTTCTTTTCCTTTTCTGGATGGTGCAGCAAATGCTCTAAAGGATGACTCAGTCATCTGAACACTGCCATCATAGATATTCAACTCATATGCAGTCAACTTTGCAATGATAGAGTCTAAGGATACCTTGGTTTTATCAATAGACCTTAGTTCCTGGATAGCAGCAACTCTGATTGCATAGATCGGTAGCAATGATCTCAAGACTTTACTAACAACGGTGGCATCCTCAATCATTCCACCAGTGCTTTTGATATCTCCAACCACAGTCTTAATCCTAATGCCATATTGCTAAATGGTCTCACCTTCAACCATCCTCATATCCTCAAATTTACCTCTAAGGCTCTCTTCCTTAGCTTTCTTTACATGCTCATCAACACCATAAATGTTTTCTAGTGCATCCCATACATCCTTAGGTGTGTCCTTGTCTTGTACATCAATAAACTCAATATCTGACAGGTTTCTGATAAGAGCTTCCATGACTTGCCCATTTTCTTGGATCTCTCTCTTCTGATCATCAGTCAGAGTGCCAGTGGGAGTCACATAGGCATTGTCAACATAGCTCCAATGTTGAACACCCATACTCTTGATGTAAATCTTCATTATGTCCTTCCATATCTTGAAGTTGTCTCTATTGAACTTAGGACCTTCCCTCTTCATCATTACAACATGATATTTTACCTTAAGCGGTTAAGCTTATATCACCGAGGACTTGGATTTTCTCTGATACCAATTGATGAATAATGATGAACAACATATACCCTAACTGGTACTGAGAGAGGGGGGGGGGGGGGTGAGTCAATACAGGCAAAAACTTTCTCTACAACTTATCAAGTTAAAACAATACCAACTGATTGTCATCATTACTAAACTTAACCATGGAAATACCGGTTAAACACAATAAGACTTCAGACAACATAAATTGATAAGTCTGAACACTTCAAATACATCCAATACTTGATAACAACTTCACCCATAAACATATGCATGCGGTATACCTGTAATACCACAACCTAATAACTCTGCATGTGGAAAACCAAATGGGAAAAACCATAGTGGGAATGAATACCCACAAGCTTGTTTTTGAACTCTTTTGAAGCTCGCTCTATTAGGAGCCTAGTCTGGTTAAAGACTTTACAATAAGGTTTTGTTAGGAACTGATCCTGTTAGAGATCACCCGGTTAAGGGATGGCTATATACCCTATTAAAGGTTGAAACCCTATTAAAGGTTACCTCGCTAGAGGATTTGAAGAACTCAATGATCTTGAGTCACCTAGTTAAAGGTTTTACAATAAGCTTGTTAAATCTACCTAGTAAAGGGATTTTCCAATTGTTGAAATGATTAGAAGACAATAGGTAAAAATTCTGATCTGATAACAACACTACATGCCAAGGCAGATCCTTTTCAGTTCCTCTACTCTGTAATCACACTCTACAATTCTCCACTTACTGGTCTGGCAAGTATCTCATCACTTAGACACACACACACAACTTTTGCCAACAACTTACAACAACAAATATCATTGACCTTATAGACAATAGTTAGTTCGGTAGCATAAACCCTAAGCATCTTAGGTTTACAACACAGGCGGTCCAATCCTAACCGTCCAAACATATTGCATAGAGTATTTCGATTTCAAATAGATCACAAGACAATCTGCATCGTTCATTCTTCACCACACATGGGAATCAGTAACCCATCAAGCTCTCTTCTCATACCGCCAAGAAGAATGATCATTCCCGTGGTAGACTTCAAACGCAGTTGATCTTCTCATGCAAGATCCTCAAGGAAATCCTTCACGCACACAAGGCTGACATGGTACCTCGATCTCACTCATATCTCTTAGCTAACTCATCATAGAGTATCACCGGTTGCATTGCACAAGTTGGATCGCCAAACTGATAACCCTAGACCTGAGACTGCCAACCGGTAGTCACACTTAGTGAGACCCTAACACCGATTCACTGCATCTCCTCATGTACCTCTTCATACCAGTTCACTTGAACTTATTGACATCAATGACAACATATATTATCATCATATCAACATGTCGGTTTATCATATGCCAACAATATCCAACAGAAAGATCAAAGTTCATAAGTTTTTTCATAGAGCGACAAATCAATTTTGCATGGTCATATGCCGATATGCCTAGACTGGATCCGGATTAGTAATGCATCTTTTGACAGGTAAACCGGGGGCAAAACCAGTAAAACAAAAATTAAGAAAGATGCATCCACATGTGGCATTATTACTCAAGGCAGAGATTGAAAAATTATTGGATGTCGGATTCATACGCCCAATTGATTATCCTGAATGGATTTGCAACTTGGTACCAGTCAGTAAGACATATCGCATCATCAGAATATGCACTAATTTCAGAGACATCAACAAAGCTTGTCCTAAGGATGACTTTCCATTGCCAAACATCAACCTGATCGTAGATCTCACAGCAGGTCATGCAATGTTATCTTTGATGGACGGATTCTCTGGCTACAATCAAATAAAAATCGCATATGAGGATCAACACAAAACAACATTTACTTGTCCCTCACGAACTTTTTGTTGGAATGTCATGCCCTTCGGGCTAAAGAATGCAAGCACCACATATCAATAAGCCATGACTACTATCTTTCATGATCTCATGCACGCAACTGTAGAAGATTATGTTGATGACCTCTTAGGAAAGTCAATAGATAGAGATACACATTTGGACATCCTTCCAGTCGTTTTTGATCGGTTGGAAAAATACAAAGTAAGAGTAAGCCCCAAGAAATGTGTCTTTGGAGTAACCTTCGGGAAGCTCCTGGGATTCATTGTTTCAAAAAGAGAAATTGAAGTCGATCCAGCAAAAGTCAAAGCGATCCTAGAAATGCCACCACCAAGAAATATCAGTTAACTTTGATCTTTACAAGGAAGACTCCAGTCCATACAAAGATTCATAGCACAACTTGCGGATAAATCTCATCCTTTTCAACACTTGCTACACAAAAACATCAAATTCAAATGGGATGATAACTGTCAACAGGATTTTCAGATACTCAAAGATTATCTTCTGAATCCACTAGTCTTGATGCCACCAGTCCCAGAACAACCCATGTTGCTTTACATATCAGCTACATCAATAGCATTGGGGGCACTCTTAGCGCAACAAGATGTTGAGGGCAAAGAAAAGGTAGTATATTATATCATACGTACTTTGGTTGGTTATGAGCTAAACTACACACCAATTGAGCATGCATGTCTCACTGTGGTTTTTGCTTCGCAGAAATTACGACATTACATGCTAACTCATAAAATGAAGTTGGTCGCAAGGATCGATCCATTAAAATACCTTCTCAATAAGGCGACGCTTCCTGACAGACTAGCCAAATGGGTGATTCTCTTAAGTGAATTCGACATTGAATATGTGGACAAAAAAGAAATAAAAGGACACGCTATCACAGATCAGTTAGCAGATGCTCCCATGATAGATGATGCTCCTCTAACTTCAAAATTTCCAGATGAATCCATCTTGACGGTATCACACACAAAGCCTTGGTAACTGTACTTTGATGGCTCATACATGCAGCATGGTGCAGGAGCTGGCATCCTCTTTATCACACCTCAAGGGGATTCCATTCCAAAATCATATCGATTGTCATTTCCTTGCACTAATAATATAGTAGAATACGAGGGTTTAACAACTAGATTACGAATTGCAGTTCAATGGAAGATCCAGGAACTTCATGTTTTTGGGGACTCTTAACTAGTAATTCGTCAAGCAACTGATGATTACCATGTTGGTATTTTGGTATGGTTTTGTCATTGATGTCAACACCTGCTAAATACACCTACTTTGGAGATCCAACAACATTCACCGGCAATCAGTAAACTGTTCAAACAATCACCGGTATATGGTTAACCGGAAAGATATAATGTTCACCGGTACCTGCAATGACATGGAAGACACTTGGTAATGTCGAAGACATCATGTGGACACTTTTCTTTGAAGTAATATCATTGGTATATTCTTATTTGCATATTTGCTTTTACCGACAAATAGGTCCAGGTTATCTAGGGTTACATCGACAGGTTTATCTTTTCCAGATCAGCATGGCACGCTATGGAGATGATTTATTATTGTTATAAAAGCATTAAGCCGACATGTTCAATCGGTTATTGCATCGGATATTGTATTATTTGTAAAATGTTTTATTGTAATATCTTGTAGAGCCGACCTACTAAAATTGGTCTTAGGGTATGGTATAAATGTAAGATCTTATTTGTAAGATCAAATGGGGAATGTGAAAAAGATTTGTAAGAAGGTATATGCGAGATTAAGAAGAGGTATACACAAAGACATCATTTGAAGGTGAAGCTAGGTTTTTGTAGAAGCATATCAACATTACACCGGTACTGAATCTAGCATATGAAGATGCTATTTTTTGCAGTACATTCTCATTGGATTTAACCATCCAACTGTAGTCAGTGTGACTCCCATTTGTGTTTGAGCAGTGAGCTCTAGGCTATTGGCCTTTCTGCATGTGCAGACCCCTCTTTGTACACTTACTATCTGCAGTACTATCATCTGATTGTGGGTAAGGTTTCCCACTATGGTTTTTCCCCTTACAGGGTTTCCAGGTACAAATATTTGTGTCATGTGTTATGGTTGACTTTGTGCTTATGTTTCATGCGTTAATTCTTACCGGTACAACATTTCCTGTTAACACTGTTTACTGGCACAATTAACTGTCTTACCGGTATTAAGCATTAAGTTGGTTAATAAGATTTTGGTTTGAATTTATTAGACAACTGATTCACCCCCCCCCCCCCCCCACCCTCTTAGTTGTCCCCGGGACCTACATACCAAACAAAGGATGAAAAATTATTGCCTTACAAAAAAATGGTAGATGACTTCAAGCAACATTTCATGAAGTTAACCTTTGAGCAGATATCAAGAGAGTAGAATTGAGCCATAGATGCCATGGCTACTATTGCTTCACTGATCAATCTACCGCAGAATGAAACCCACTATGAGTTCTTGGTGGATAACCTTTTGGTTCCCTCGTATGAGATCACTCCTACTGAGATGATATGTGTCATTGGTCCTGATTCCCAGTTATACGGTTCCATTTTCACATACCTTCGTAACAACATCCTTTCTCCTAATTTATCCAACAACCAACGTCGTACTTTCATTCGCCAATCTTCCCGATACATCATTTTAGCCGATATCCTATACCGTCAAGGACTAGATGACACTCTCCTTAGATGTTTAGAAAGGGACAAAGCTTAGATTGCGTTACGTGAAGTTCATGAAGGAATATGTTGTCCTCATTCTAGTGGTCCTAGTTTAGCCAAGAAACTCATCAGGATTGGATACTACTGGCCCAACATGGAAAAACATTCATATCAGTTTGTCAAGAAATGTAAGCAATGTCAAATTCATGGATACCTTATTCATGCACCATCACAAGAACTTCAACCGATTGCGACTCCTTGGCCCTTTTGTTAGTGGGGACTCGATCTCATAGGCAAGATTCACCCTCCTTCTTCCAATGGCCACAAATTCATTATCATTGCCACGGAGTATTTCACAAAATGGATTGAACTCGTGCCTCTCACACAAGTCACTGGAAAATAGATTGCTACATTGTAATGTCCCTACTTTGAAATAAAATTCAATAATAAATGATAATAATAAAATTAAAATATTTAAAATTAAATTAAAATAAAAAATAAAATAATTAAATATAATTAAATATGATTGATTAAAAATTGATTAAGTTAATGAAAAGTCAAAAGAAATGAAAGGAAAGGTTGTGACTCCCTCAACAATGAGACATAAAAGGGAGAAGAGAACCTCATTTGAGAGGGGGAATAATTTGGAAATGAGAAGTGCAGATCTGATTTAAATGATAAGTGCGGATCTGATTATGAGAGGTTGTGTCCCTTTCAAAGGGCAAAAATAATGAAGAGTTGCACTCTTTCAAAGGGTGCTAATGGTGAAAGGGTGTGTCTCTTGCCAAAGGGTATACATGATGAAGAGGTGTGACCTCTCCCTCACATTGAGAGATATAAAGGAAAGGAATCAAAAGAATCTAGTAAGATCACCATTGATCAGATTAGATCAGAATTGTTATCAAGTTACAAGCAGTAACATTTGTGTTCTTGGTGGTATGCATGGGGATGTGCTTAATAAGTATGCTTAATATATGAAGCCCAATAATGTTATTATGCAGAATTAATAGTAATGCTAATATGGACTGCAATATGTATGATAGTCATACTTAATTTCATATATATATTCATAATACATAAGAAATGTATATACTTATAGTCTAAATCATGTTATTACTTTCTGTATTTAAGAAGATGGGATTGAGATGTTCCAAAGAGGGGCAGTCTAAATCCAAGCAATAGGTTAAGTCCCAAGATAGGGTGGGGATCAGTGACCCATAAGCCTTGAGGGTATAGACCCAAGATAGGTAAGGGCTTGGATCTGTAAACTTTGAGGGAACCTATTGTAGTTGGTCTCTAAGCATTTTGGTAACATATGTAAACCCTTCTCCCTTAAAATTGAAGTAGTAGCAAGGTTTGATATATATATTAAGAACTATGAATAATGAAATTAATCAGCTAATGAGGAAAATAGACAAGCACTTGTTAATAACTTATTGAAGAAAATCTATCAATTTTAGTATATTTAAATAGATCAGGTAGTGGACATTACATACATTCATTCTTAACTATATCATTTGTTGGTACGATATTCCTCTTTGCATCATCACCAACAATGGATGTCCCTTCAAAAACCAAGATGTTCATGAACTTTGTGCTCACTTCCATATTACTCATCATTTCTCCACTCCCTATTACCCCCAAGGTAATGGTCAAGCTGAGGCGTCTAATAAAACTATTCTTAAAATCCTCAAAAAGACGGTCGATGACGCTGGCAAAAATTGGCATATTCAACTTAATCCCACACTTTGGGCTTATTGCATAGGTGTCTGCATACCTACAAGAGCCACACCTTATTCATTTGTCTATGGTGTTGAAGCTATCTTGCCTATTGAGGTAGAGTTACCATCTTTACGAGTCTCTTTGCACAACATTATCAATGATGAAGACTACAGGGTCTCGCTTACAAGAACTAGAAATATTGGATGAATGA
This sequence comes from Cryptomeria japonica, assembly GCF_030272615.1. Classification (NCBI taxonomy): domain Eukaryota; kingdom Viridiplantae; phylum Streptophyta; class Pinopsida; order Cupressales; family Cupressaceae; genus Cryptomeria; species Cryptomeria japonica. Next base: position 637,414,344 of record NC_081406.1, read on the forward strand.
AGACAAACTGCTTTTAATTATCTCAAGGCTTATCAGCAACGAATGAGTCATAGTTACAATCACAAGGTAAAGCCTCGAACATTTGAGGTAGGTGACTTAGTTCTCAAAGAAAACCCCAAAAATCAACAAGACAGAGAGAAGAAGAGCAAGTTCAAACCAAATTGGCTTGGTCCTTACATCATCACAACAGTCTATGGATCTGGTGCCTATCAACTCTCAACCACATAGGGCAAATATTTGGAGGATCCTATCAATAGCATGCACCTTCACAGGTTTTACACATAGCTCTTTAGCATATCCTAATTCAAAAATACAAAAAAAAATCAAAAAAATAAAAAATACAAAAAAATTAAAAAATTGAAAAAAAAGTAAAGAGAAACATTTCATCCAATGGTGAAAACCACTTCAGTGGCGCTCTGGGAAAGTACCATGGTGAAAACTGGGTCACCGACGCCATGTGTAGAGACATTGCTCCTCCCTCCTTCAGGATTCCATCTCAGCCTTTCACTTTGCACACACTCACAACCTTTCCATCCATAAAAAATCAACTCCTATCTGTGGCTAGGGCAAATCCCACGTCTAGTGATGGTGTGGAACTAAGAGCATCACACATTCCGAGGATTATAGTTTCTTCCAGTTTTCTTCAGTCTATACGCACACAATCCACAATAAAGCAACACTCGCATCACAAATCTGCTATAAAGTTCCATCTTCTCCACAATAAAGTATCGGTTTCATGGATTCGGTCAGTTTCAGATGAGACACAAGAAGCAATGGACTTCAACAAATCAAATCTTTCAATAGAATCAGACTACATTATGGTTCACTGCTATCTATCCTTTTGTGAAAGTAAACATTGTGACCACAATCAAATAGACTTATACAAGTGACAAGAGACACTAAACTTGAGGACTATAGTGGATGTTGGTGTCGAGTGTTGGTTTTCTTTTGATTTTATCTTTTGGTGACATGTCTTTTAGCTTTTCCAAGATGTCTGTGACTAGAGATTTTATCTCCAAGATGTCTTTGACTAGAAAGGCGAGGATGGGGTATCATCACCTATTTTTCTTTGTTGTCTGTGGGTTGTCTCTTAGTAATGCTATGACTTGTCCAAGGATATGAGGACACTGTGAGTCTAGTGTGAACTGGGGCATTCCTTGTTTGTGACTGTTTGATCTCCATGCAAACAGGTACAATGACTTTCTCGGTTGAACATATACCTAGATTGTCATAACCTATTTGCCATAATAAAGCTCAATGATGATAATAGCACAAAAAGCTCTTTCACTTCCATATCTTTTATTTTTCATCCCCCTTTCTTGATTGACCTTCATCATCCTTCTTGAGTCCATGTAGCCCGCTATTACATGATTGAGTATAATGACACATAAAAAATATTTGCATTTCATGTAGTTTGCACCTGCATTACCACATATTCGTATTTCATACATACATATAGATATCACAATTACATCACATCTTGCACGCAACACCGTTAGCACATTTCACATTCGCATCATGTAAATAGTTATTTGCATGACATACATTCACATTTGCATTTGCATAACATATAAAACATAAAAGAACAAAAATATTGCATTTCATCATGTGCATATTTGCATCCATATCATAAGCATCACATAGAAGCAACATCACATAGGTACACATGCATATAGTTGCCACAAAGATGAATAATCTCATATATATATATATATATATATATATATATATATATATATATATATATATATATATATATATATATATATATATATATATATATATATATATATATATATATATATATATATATATATATATATATATATATCTCAAAATCATAAGTGTCATGACATAATGATGTCAAAATCATATGGCTACAATCACCCAAAGGTGTCATCATACAAAATGGTACAAAATTGATACATAGGGAGCCCTCTAAGGCTATGATGAACTCCCTCCCTCGGAGCTAGCTGGCCTCGATGGAGTATGAGCCTTGGAAGGACCCTCCCTAGGATCATCTCTCCTGCCCCCTTTATCTGGTGGTGGTGTAGGACCCATGACTCGACCACTAGACGCCTGTCTCATGTCTCTCCTTCCAGAGGATGTCGCAGTCCGCGATGGTCTTCGAAAGCTCCTAGTCCGCTGATCTAGTGGTACCACTCCATAATACATGTCTCTCCAGTAGGCTATCTCCTCCCCTGCCTGCAAAACATAGACGTATCCGGCCCCTGTGTCCTTTGCTGCCTATCTCCCTGCCCTCAGTGTTGTCTCAGCCTCTATATAGCGCTGAATAGCCTAATCCCTCTCCCACTCAGTGTCCCTTAGCTATCGCCTGAGTCTAGTTGTATCCCTCTTTAGATCCTAGATCTCATCTGCCTATCCTTGGAAGATCTCCCTCAAGTATATTATCTCATCCTCCTCCTCTCCCCCCTCACCCTGTCCCCATCCCTGTACATATCTGGGAACCTGTACCTGTCTAGACACTTGTGCTGCTGGCACCTGTAATGACAATCCACCTCTACCCCTCACTACATGAGCTTGTTGAGCCTGTCTCTCCTCTCCACCCTCTCTCCTCTGAGCCACTCTCCTCTCTACCACTACGCCTCACCTCCGTCGTCAGCCTCTACCTCTGCCATCTCCACTATCATCTCCATCACCTCCACCGTCCCCATCTATCGGTTCCCCTAGATCTATCAGTCATGGAAATGGATGCTCTGCCCAATATGCAGTATACTCTACATCCATCCCTGCATCTTCCACATCTGCCCATATATCCCAAGGCATGGGAACCATCTCCTGCAGCTGTGTCACTACCTGATCATAAGACAATAACGAACCCAAATGCACCTGATCCCTCACTGTCCCTGCATACATTCTTGAGCCCCGTGGCATCCGTTGTATCCTACAAAACTGCCTGCATACCTGGTCTATCAACTGCCTCTCAATAATATATGGTGTCCTCCCTATCAGATACCTACTCCTGAACACATACGACAGCTCCACTGCATCATCCTCCCACTCCTCACAGTCTAAGTAAGGCTTCCATACCACACTGTCTACCTCATCGATCACTCGATGCTAATACTCTAGCCTCCCAATCTGTGGCAGGGAAGTAATCATATCATACAAATGTACATAACTGTGTCCATGTCCCCTACCTCTAAAGTGTATCAGATGTGTAACCGATAGATTCTCATATGCCCATACCTGCAACAATGTCACTCTGCATCCTAATCCTTCCGATCCATGATATACAAACTGATGCAGCTCATAATACATGTGTGCCAACAGACACGACCCCCATGCAAACCTGGTGTGCTCCATCACCAATGTCTCCAGAGTCCTCCCCCATCCCACAACCAACCCTCGTGTCACCCTGTCCAGACATAGGAACCCACTGATCACTCCTGCCAACACCACTGGTAGTGCCAATCTTGTCGCTGTCATGGTGTCCCAAGCCACATGTCCTGCTCTCATCTCCAGTCCTGGATCCTGGAACACTCATCTCAGTGCATCCTTGTATCCCTCTCGATCATAAGGAACTAACTCCCCAACGATCAGTATCTGCAGTATCCTATATACATCCTCTAAGGTGACTGTCATATCATAGCTAATGCAATCAGCAAACCCATATTCGCCTGAAACTCAGGCACATATAGAATATATCGTAGTCCCATGACCTCAACTGCTGCTCTATCCTCGTAGGTCAGCTTTGGTCATAAACTTTGAGTCGAAGGGAATCTCTCCCGTGACTCCAGCATAGGTAAGTCCTCCTGCAATCAAGCAAATCAAATGTGTCAATCCTAGTAGTACTCCATGTTCATCACAAAGAGCTGCTTTTTGTCCTAGTGCTTATATCAATCATATGGCACTCTATCCTAGTGGTATTCCCTCCTCATCACAAAGTGTTGCTTTCTATCGTAGTAGCATTCCCTGTTCATCACAAAGTGTTGCTTTGATCCTATCTTTTAGGGCACCTACTTTAGTGTATCCTCTTGAGTAGCTTATCCATTTGGCTGCGTATGTTTTATCACATAATTGTCAATTTCAGCCTAATCCAGTTGACAACATATGTTCTATCACAGAATTGTCAATTTCTATGGTACTCCTTGTTCATCGCAAAGTGCCTCGATCTATCCTATCCTAAGGCCTCTGCTTGAGTATATCCTCTTGAGTAGTTTCTTAATTGGCAACGTATGTTCTATCACAGAATTGTCAATCCTAGCCCTATCTGCTATTCTAGTCTTCCCTAGAGGACTTGCTTGAGTGTATCCTCTCAGCAACTTATCTAATCGACAACGTATGTTTATCACAGAACTGCCGATTTGGCCTTGAAGACATAAACATTCTTGCATACTTCACAAACGTGCTTGCCCTACATAGACGTGCCTGGAACCAACACAGACGTGCCTTCCCCTCTTTTTCTCTACTTGACATGCATTTATGACAACAATTAATGCAACAAAGTACAAGGAGGTTTTGCGGTACTCGCCGACTCTCCTGCATCTGCTGGCCTCTAATATCGACGAACGCGATCAAATCTATGCACCAATGCCATCACTACTAACTGCTCTTTTCTCTCTCTGCACTCTGATCTCTTGGATGTGTAGATGACAATGAGGATGTTTTCCATCATAGACTATCTTATAGACTACCCTAGCTCTCGTCTCTTGAGACAACCTTCTTTATCCCGTGACTCTGTCACTCTATCTTATCTGGTCAGTCTTTTCTAGCCTATCTTTCTTATCGAGAGATTGTCTGCGATCTTTCCAGACATTTTCATCCAATCTCTTTAGGGGTCATATCATTCCCATCTTGGGGCAACTTTGTATCAGTTTATCTAATCTTCTTTGAAACAACGCGACAAGCTGCATTGTCTCAAAGAGGGGCAAAATGTAGACACCTAAAATTGTCATGTCTAATTAAATAAATATCTTTTTTAGCCTAATTCTTCTATTAATTAAATAAATCTCTATTTATTTAATTCATTCATTTATCCTCTTCTAGCCTTATTTCTCATTTAAATAAATACATTTATTTATTTAAATTATCCTTTTCCTAAATTAAATAAATACTTTTATTTATTTAATTGATCCCACTTCCTCTATTTATTAAATAAATCTTTATTTATTTAATTAATTCATTAACCTTTTCTACCCATGACACATGTCATTCATCTCTTAATTCCTACACTACCTACCCTCTCATTATTTTATTATTTCTTTTACCTACCCTCTAATCCTAGCCGACCATTTATCTTTTACATCTCTTAATCTTATCCCTCCATTTCTTATAGTGTCTTTTATATAAGGAGATGTTTCCTTCATTATCAACCCCAACTACGCTTTCGAACTTTCATATGCGATCAAGCCTACTTGCAACCACATTTCCATTCTTTGTTGAACTCTTGTGCACACATAAAATCTGAGAGCAAATATATCAAGCAAGATCAATGGAGATAGGAAGAATGGAGATTCAAACCCTATTGGACATGTGATGGTATAATCTTTATTATTTTATCGATTTGCATTATCTTAGGTAATCTTCATATGTTATGGTAGATCTTTGTTGTTGTTAGGCTAGGGTTTTGTGGTTGAATCTATTCAGTCTTTCAATATTGTTGTTTCCATTTTTACCATAAACAAGAGACAAAGTCTCTAACCAATGGTCAAGGTTGAGTTAACCATTTATGGTTATGTAAGAGCCTTACAACTTTAAAAGACTCTCGAGGTTATCTTGTTGAAAAAATAAAGCTTTTAACGCTTTATGAAGAGTTCGCATATTTTTGAGAAGTGACATTTTCTTAAGGAATGTGCAAATGTTTAGGGGGTAATTAGGCAAATAGAAAGGGGTTAGAAGAGTTTAGAAAAAGGGTTAGTGTGCAACTTGCATTTTCTCGAAAGTGCAAGTGGGTGAGGGTTTTAGGGATTTAAATAAATATTTATTTATTTAAATGTGAGAGATGGAATTTTAGGGATTTAAATAAATGTTGATTTATTTAAATGTGGAGAGGGGTTAATTAAACAAATATGCGTTATTTATTTAATCAATTGTCACGACATGGTTTAATGAATTAAATCAAATAAATTGAATAATTTCTTTAATTAATAGGCGAAGAGGGATAGGGTAAATTAATTGTCGATCGATGGTTAAAAATCATATAAATGCTAAGTATTCATTTAATTAAGTGGACAAATTTGGGTGTCTACAAAAACTATATAGTTGGTCAAAAGTGTTACACATATATATGCTTTTACCTTGATGTCCTTGATGTAAGGATATGACATGGAAAGCTCAAATGGTAATGAAGAAGGTATAATGCTTCTAATGCAATGATATGAAAACTAAAGCATAAATGGTAGAGGTTAAGGCATGATGACACCAATAAAAAGAAACAGAAAAAAAACATAATATTTAAAAGGGGAAGGTATGGTTCCCCCAATGTAAGGATATGGCAATGAGTGCAAAGGAACTAAAAAAGGAGGAAGCTATGGTAACCCTCGGTCTATCATCTTAACTCTAAAAGTATGATATACCAATATAGGCTTGATGTGTAAGCTTTGAAAGTAAGGTATTGTAAAGCGGAAAATTTTGGGCTTAGCTAATTCACCATGTGGAAGGGAGAAATCAATAAGCTGAATTTTCACTTCGAGGACTTTACATTCAAAAGAGGAGGGAGGTGGGGGGGGTCGACTAGATTCAATCACTAATCAAATTAGGATTGAATACTAAGTAGATTGATTGAAATGGAATGTGTTTGACCCTCTTTTGTAATTTGAGTAGTTGAATTAAGACTAAGTTTGAGAAAGGAAGCCAAATCTAAGAAAACAATGAGTTGTAAAGTCAGGATTTCGTCGTGCACCTGGATCCAAGAATCATGAGATGATTCGAAGCTACTCTATGAAAACTGCCAAAAATAACTAGGACAGTGTGGAGGGACCAGGGCGCCCCCTATTGGTCCTCCACAATTTTCGAGCACCGAAAAGAGTTTTTCCATATTCGTGCCTAAAGCTTATCCCGAGAGTTACAGCTACATACTTGTTTTTCTCCACACGAAAGAAAAGGGAAATGTGTTGGGAATAGGGGCTTGCCTTTAGGTCAAACCCCAGTTTTAGAATTAACCAAGTGGTTGAAATAATATAATTGAAATGACTGAAAGTAGAAATCCTCCTCTTTGAGGGGATGTTGAATTGACTAAAAATGAAATGCTTATACCTCCTTGTGAATTTTTGCTTGCCTCTACATGGAATTAGGACTTCATGAATTAGAATGATGATCTCCTCTTCAATGCTTAAAATCCCGACTCTATTGCTGCTCCAAAGCTTGAAGGAAGACTAAAAAATGCTCAATCGCTCTTGAATTCTTGAATGCTTGATCTCTTGAATGTCGTCTAATCTCATCTAATAATCAAATGAGAGGAGAAATCCTCTTTATATCCATGCGTGTCAGATTAATTGACCAATTTTCCAACATGAGCCAACATGGAAGGGTTTTTCCCACTCAAATTTGAGATGGGTTGGGTGGTAGTCTTGGTGAGGACCAGGGCACCACGCCCTGCTCCTGCCCTATTTTGGGGCAGAATCAAGGTGGTATGTGAAATGCACTTTGAGTTAGATGATATTTTTTACTTCTACGAGCATAAACAGGATCCTGATCAGGCCAAGGGGTGTAAACACAAAGGCGAAAACCCAAATGTTATAAAAAATTGCAAGGGGTGCAATTTTAGGATGCTACATATAGTTCCCACTTTAGTGAGAGTATGAGCTTATGCAAATATTCATGGTAAAGTACAAGGATTTTAGATTGAAAGACTTTCACCATGTCAAAGAGGCAAGATACACCAAGCCCCAAATGGACTTCAAGATCTTACGACTTCGATGGTAAGGTAAAAGGGAAGATCATGAAAGAGAGACGGAGAGAACCATGACTACAACTAGTAAGGTTTTATTAGCATAAGTCATGAAAAGCAAAGAAAAAGTACGCTAAGTAGCTTAAAGTATCAAAAGAGAGAATCATGAGCGAAGTGTATGCCCCCACATTAAAGAGATTGCACATGCCTCGCCAGGATAAATTGCTTTAAGGTAGGATACACCCAAAAAGACAAGCACGTTATTGTAATATTTTAGCCCCCGAGAGAGGACAAATAAAAGGATAATGAACATAAAACACAAAGCATGGGGTAGCTTCGCTTAACTTTGGAGTCAGTATGCTTTTTATGATAACTCATATATATATATATATATGTCCTCATCCCCTGAAGAAAGGAAACCACCATGGAAGAAGGGATCACATGTGTCTTTTGAGTCAACATGGGAGAGACCAAAAGAGATCTCAACACTTTGCATCATCCTCAAGTAGACAACACCAGGGACAAAAAATAGAAGAATAGGGAAACAAATCGAAGAAGGATCACAAACAAGCAAGAGAGGAGAGAGAAAGAGAATCCAAAGTGCTAATCAAGCTAATCAAGCTAATCAAGCATGTCATCCTCCCCCGACCTTATTGATCATTGTTTTGGGAAAGTGGACAACACACAAGAGGAGCCACATCAAGCACAATAGATTGAGCTATCACAAGTTCCAAACAAGGACCATGCTCTAATGATGAGTCACTTTGTTCGTTACTAGGAGCTAGGATTAATGCTTTTGAAAATTTTGCAGATAAATCATTGTCAAGATCAACATGTTCATATTCATCATCATAACTATTAGGATCAACATTTTCATCACTAACAACATTTTCACATATTTCATCATCAATATTAATAACAATAGGAGCTCTAATAGGAATATAACTTGAACCATCATTTGTCTTTAGCATTTTGCGTCTTGGAGAATTAGGTTGAACATCTTGTTTAGGAGAAAATGGAATCATGTCAAGAGTTGGTGTTTTAGGAGAAGAAATGGTTTGGGAAGCAACTTCTTGCCTCCATCGGCGTTCTCTCACACAATGGTTTCTTCTAGTTTTAGCTTAAAGTTGAGAAGGTTTAGTTTCATTGGGTATTGGTTTCTTCTCTTCTTTTAGGTTGGACAATAGGAGAGGTCGATTGCTTCTCTTTGTAAGATGAAGGAGGAGGAACCGCACCATATAAAGGAGGAATGGGAGGTGTAGGAGGGAGACTAGGTCCATCATGAGGAGGAGGGATTACTCTACCCTTAGGAGGAAGAATGGACTCATCTTTGGGAGAAGAAATAGATTTTTCCTTAGGAAGAAGAATATCTCTTTTCTTACGAGAAAGGGTACTCTTCTCTTTAGGAGAAGGAATAGGTGCCTCTTTGGGAAGAAGATTATTTCTTTCCTTAGGAGGAAGAATAATCTTATCCTCAAGAAGGCATACATGATCATCGATAGGAATGTTAAGTGTTGGATTTGTAGGTTTACTCAATGACAAAATCATCTCATTTTTCTAATTTTGATATGATCTAAAGAGAGCATCACTTCTAGGTTGAAGAGGTTGGAATTGTTCGAACCAAAAATAATCAAGACAAACATCTCCCTACCTCATTGTAGGTCGATACATGCTATGATTAACAGTTATGATTTTATCATTATGAGAAAATTTTAAACACTTATGAATAGTAGAAGCAATTTCTTTCATGGAAGAGAGCCAAGGATGTCCCAACTTCACAAGAAATTGATTGGATGTAGGAATGATAATAAATTTAACATCTAAACATTTAGCGCCAACATCAATAGGAAGTGTTATAGAACCAATAGAAGGACAAGAGAAGCCATCAAAAACTTTAACTACCACATCAGTATCATCATATATCACTTGATACAATTGCAAAGTATAAAGAAATTCTCCAATTATCACATTAACCATGCAAGTGGGATCAATAAGTACTCCTCTAGAAGGTATACCTTTGATTTTTGCACTTATGTATAATGGGCCATCAGGTGCTTTAATGGTCTCACTAGGATCAAATGTGATGCACAAGTCCTTAGGAGGTTCTTGTTGATCTACAAGGTTCACCACATTATTAGATTCAAGGCCAACATCATTGGGAGAGAAAGCAAGATGATCAGTCTCAATCACATTAGTGGAATGGGATGGTAAAGGATCAATGAAAATCTGGATATTTTGATTAGGAGGAGCTAAAAATTTATTTCCTTTATCATTCACACCTACCACAGATACCGTATTGTTATCAATCAAATCTTGAATCTTACTTCTCAATAAAAAAACACTTTTCAGTGTCATGACCAGGTTGACAATGATATTGACAAAAGGATTTAGCATCAAAGTAAGGTGAAGTTATCTTAGATGGATCAATTTGTTTGATTGGGGGAAGTTTTAACACATTCCTCTATAATAACTGAGACATAATGCTATGCAAAGATTCATTCAAAGGAGTAAATTCTTTTTCTCTTTTAAAGTATTTAGACAAAGGAGGCACACCTGTAGTGGCTGCTATGCGAGTGTTGTTGTTGTCATTGAATTTGATGAATCCTTTGTTTGGTTTGAACTTCGCAAACGGTTGTTGGGCACTATCACCTTTATCACTCGGAGCCATGGAAGGAGATTGCTCCAATTGACTCATAATCAGTTGATAATTGTGAAGTACTGCGCACAATTGCAGAAAGGAAGTAAACTCAGTTAAGAGAAGTTTATCCCTAATTTATTTTTGCAAATTAGCAATAAAAATTCTTTGAATATCTTGATTAGGCATAGGAAAAGAAACCTAAGAATACAAATGCTTATATCTACCAATAAAATCAGTCACTTTTTCTTTAACGCCTTGTTTACAATGCATCAAATCAGTCAAAGCAATTTTAGGACCGATGTTATTGTGAAATTGTTGAATAAAAGCATTAGCCAATTGTTGAAAAGAGGTAATAGAATAAGGAGGCAAAAAACAATACCATTGCAAAGCTTTATCCCTTAATGTTGTAGTAAACAATTTTTCTAATAATATTTGATGATGAGCAAAGTCACTACACAAAGTTTGGAATGTTTTAACATGAGTCAAGGGATCACCTTTTCTATTATAAAGTTCCAATTGAGGGACTTCCACGTGTTTAGGAGGGACAACTGTAACAATTTCATTGGATAATGGGCTCACTCCATAAAATGTGGGCACTTTATACTTAGATTGGTTAATAGAAGCTATTTATTCTTGTAAGGAGGACATTGTTTGAGCTAAACTATTGATGGTAGCTTCGATAGAAGGATTAAAATTAGACATGTTAGATTGAGAAGGAGGAGTAAAATTGTTGAATGGAGGAAGAGATTGAGAATAAGGAGGTGGGACACTATGGTAGGTAGGTATTGGAGAGGAATTGTGATTGAAGGAGTTGACCCCTTGACTAACATTTATAGGTAGTGTAGGTGATTGGGTAACAAGGAGAACACTTATGGTAGGAGGAATGAAAGAAGAGGGATTGACCCCATGAATAACACTTGCAGGTATGACATTTTATGTAGAGGTAACCATGATGTTTGATGTGAAGGTGGAAACACTAGCCATAGGAGTTGTCAAAGGAATGTAATGATTAACTTGAATAGGAGGTTGTGTAAAATGTAGGGCTTTAACTGTTGGCATATGCACACTCCAATGAGACATTGTATGTGATTGAAGGTTTTGTCATTGATGGCAACCTTGCAATCCTATGGCACCGACAAGACATTATACCGGCAAAGCATTACACCAAAAAGATAGTGCACCGGCATCAACAGATCACACTCTAAACTGGCACCGACACAAAAGAAAGAAAGTATATCGACACTTAGGCCGACAGGATTTTTGTTATACAATATTTTGTTTATTATTGTAAGCCGACTTGGCAAATTGTAAAATGACTCTTATATATAAAGGAGATCATTGTAGACATTTGTAATAATGATGTAGGAGTATAAAAGAAAATACTAGGCGGACCTAATGTGCGAAATATAGGTCAAGGGGTATATGCAAAGAACAGAGCAGGAACCAGTACTGAATCTAGCATTGAAGATGCTATTGTAAAGCAGTACAAGTTATATGATGGCATTGACTTCCCATTGAGCAGTGAGCTCTAGGCAGTTGGCCTTCCTGCATGTGTAGGCCCCTATTGTAAGTAATATTCTCTTATTGGCTAGTGAGTGAATATTGTGGGTCACAAATCCCACCGAGGTTTTTCCCACACCGGGTTTCCTCATTAACATCTTGTGTTATGGTGTACTTTTCATGTGGATATTCTTGATTCTATTTATTGCATTATTTCTTGCATACCGATACACTGTTATATTATGTTCTACATGTTTTAACTTAAGAAATTCTTATTACCGGTTAGATATTGATTCACCCCCCCCCCCCCCCCCCCCTCTCAGTATCCGTGGGACCCCTAACATTAACACAACTCTTCATGGGCATAATATTAGAATGAACAATATGAGAAATACCACACAAGATATCAACACCATGTTTATCACTTTGAATCATTCTTTTTAATCCTTCAATCAATGGGAGAGCTTCACTTTATGGGTATTCTTGACTCATTCATTGTTGTAGATTGTCAAATTTAATTTCCATCTTCGCCAATTGGTCAATGTATACCCTAGTTAGTGATTCCTCTTCATCATGAGAATTATCAAGAGGGTAAATGGGGATATCTGTAGGATTGGAAGAACCACCAATATCCTCATTGAAAAAGCTAGCCAAATTAGGCTCCATCTCCTCGGTAATTAAACCTTCGACAACCTTAATTCTACAACTTCTTCTCATAGGGATACTATAGGTAGGAATAATAGTGGTAAAACTCGTGCACTAAGGGAAATTGAATTGCAAAATAATTGACTAATGCAAAATTATAAAAAATGATTACCCAATTAGACGAACAAATTGACTAAAAGAATAAAGAGCAATCAATGTAATCTCCTAGGAATTTGAGAATTATCCAAAGTTGACTTAATTTTAAAAATTAGGGCCTAGTGAATATAAACTCTTAATTTTAGAATTGAAAATTGAAAGGAGGGAAGATTTAAATTTTAAATTAGTGTTGTTTAAAACTAACCTCTTAATTTTAAAATTTTGAAATGTTGAAATATCGAGGAAATTAATTTTAAAATTAGGGTGTATGTAATTAACCACTTGATTTTAAAAAAATTAACTTGAGAATTGAAATGTTGAAATTTAGATTTTCTTTCGACCTTAGTGTGACCTAAAATCAATAAAATTTGACAAATCTTTGGAATTGAACAATAAAATATAGTCAAAACAGGCTCCCGAAATTTCAGGAAAAAGTTCGGGACCGTGTGTAAGGACTAGGTAGGTCTGACCAACTTTTCACCAAATTTTTCGGGGAAGCAAGATATTGTGATTTTAATGCAAATTTTGGAAGGATATGGAAATTGGTGATGTCTCGGTATGCAAAATCAAGCCTTGAAGGTCAAAATAAGACACACTTAGGATATGTAATGAAATGACTAATTGAAGGAAGGAGACAAAAAGGGGCACACTTAAGGTTAAGGGCCAACTTTTATGTGTTTTAGATTTATTTAAATGCTTAAAGGGAAATTGGAAATTGCATAAGATTAATCTAAATTTAAAAATTAGGGTTTGTTGCATAAACCGCTTAATTTTAAAAATTTGAATGTTGCAAGGTGGGAATGCGAATTTTGAATTTGAAGCAAGAACTCAAATTTGAAAATTAATTCAAGATCTACACAATCCACAAGTTCAAATTTAAAATAAAAAACTACTGTTTTTTTATTTAACCCAAAAAATTTGAAATTTTGTTGAAAATTGAACATGTAAATGAAAACTTGAATTGTAAAAAAAATAAAAAATTAAAGAGTTCTCAAATCTGAAACAAAATCCAATGTAGACAAATCACAAGCTCAATTTTGAATCTAAAAATTAGGGTTTTTGTGAATTTAACCTCTAAATTTATTAAAATTGCAAGGAAATTAAACTTGTAATTGAAAAATTGAATTGTAAATTGCATCTCAAATCTGAAAATAAAAATAAAAAGTAAGGATGATTTCACATCGGGTTCACCAAAATGCGAAGCAGAAAATTTTGGGCTTAGCAAATTCACGACGTGGAAGGGAGAAATCACTAAGCCAAATTTTCAAATGGAGGAATTTACATTCAAAAGAGGGGGGAACCCACTAGATTCAGTCACTAATTGGATTAGGATTGAATACTAAGTAGATTGACTGAAATGGAATGTGTTTGACATTGTTGTGTAAGTTGACTAGTTGAATTAAGACTAAGTGCAAGAAAGGAAGCCAAATCTGAGAAAACAATGAGTTGTAAAGTTGGGATTTCATCGTGCACCTGGATCCAAGAAGTATGAGATGATTCAAAGCTACTCTGTGAAAACTGCCAAAAATAACCAGGACTGTGTGCAAGGACCAGGGCACCCCCTCTTGGTCCTCCGAGATTTCCAAGCACCGAAAATGTTTTTTTTGTCTCTGTGTCTAAAGCTTATCCCGAGAGTTACAACTACATACCTATTTTTATGCACACAAAAGAAAAGGGAAATGTGTTGGGAATAGGGGCTTGCCTTTAGGTCAAACCCCGGTTTTGGAATTAACCAAGTGGTTAAAATATTGTAATTGAAATGACTGAAAGTACAAATGCTCCTCTTTGAGGGGATGTTGAATTGACTGAAAATGAAATGCTTATACCTCCTTGTGAAGTTTTGCTAGCCTCCACATAGAATTAGGACTTCAGGAATTAGAATGATGATCTCCTATTGAATGCTTGAAATCTTGACTCTGTCGTTGTTCCAAAGCTTGAAGGAAGACTGAAAATGTTCAATTGATCTTGAATTCTTGAATGCTTGATCTCTTGAATGTCATCTAATCTCATTTAATGATCAAATGAGAGGGTAAATCATCTTTATATACCTGCCTGTTGGAATAATTGACTATTTTTTTGACATGAGCCGACATGGAAGGGCTTTTCCCACTAAAATTTGAGATGGGTCAGGGGGTCAAAAATGGGTCCCCATTAAGGAGGACCAGGGCGTCGCGCCCTAGTCTTAGTGAGAACCAGGGCACCACGCCCTGGTCCTACCCTATTTTGGGGTAGGATCAAGGTGGCATGTGAAGTGCACTTTGAGTTAGATGATATTTTTGACTTGTATGAGCATAATCAAGTCTGCAATCAGGCCAAGGGGCACAAACACTAAGGCAAAGACCCAAATGTGATAACAAATTGAAAGGGGTGCAATTTTAGGACGCTATAGGTATAACAATGTAGGATCATGTCAAGTAATCGATGGTAAAAGTATAAGACACAAAAAAATATCATGTTAAATATTGCGATGATAACAAATATGGTCAACCATAAGTAAGCCATAATAGTAGGCACGGTAATGTATGGCAATCAACATGATAAGAAGTGATGTCGAGACACTAAATGATAAGACAAGGTTCATATAATGACGAATAAATAAAAAGGATAATATGAATAAGGACATGAAAGGTAAAATAACAAAAGAACAAGTAAACAATCAACCCAATAAAGACAAAGACAAATAAAACATATGGATAAAGAGGATGTAAGAATATCTATAGGAGGAAATATGTTAACAAGACAAATAGAAAACAAAATATTTCCTTAAGTGGGAACTATAAAAAATGAAACATAATACAAAATGTGAAATGAGTGTGAAAAACATTAAAAAAGGCCAAAATGCAAATGATACAAAATTAAAGGAAGAAGTGAGATGAATAAGACAACAACTCTCGTTAAGTAAATCAAGTGCCAATGTGTTATTAAATGTGTCATTATGTCATCCACATACAAACTAGGAACACTACGCTATAGACCTGAGAGAGAAAAGCAAAAAGCAAATAATATGGCAAGCAAAAGAGATGAGGTTACCTAAGAAATTATTTCATCTCTCGTATGACGTGGTTTCCCTTTTTATATCACATATAACCTTAATATAGTGTGTGTTATGGTAAACATGACTAATTAATTGACATACACAATATACTTTCCCATGACTCGTACTTTCAATTGAGGGATTTGTGTGCTACTGAATAGGCTTAATGTTTACCTTCCCTTTGTCTACGAGTTGTTAAATTTTATGGTTGAATACAATGACTCCAAACTTACAAAATCCATGTGTTTGATGCAAAAATAGGTTTAGTATACATATATAAGTTGCATGGATAGTATGGAAATAAGAATCAAAAGATAAATCACAAGAGTAATTTGATAATTTCATATTATCCTGATATGAAGTAGATCTAGAGAAGTATCCAAAAAAAAAGCATGGGATAGATTTGGAAGTATGAGGCAAACAAGATGCATCAAATCACTGTAAATATTTACCACTCATTTATAATCTAAACACACTAAAAATGGAATTTATATTATCTAATATTTTTCTTTGTAAGCAAGAATAATTTCACATTCAAGGGGGCATCCATAGAATCACCATAATCATCATGTAATAAATACTCACTGGGGATCGTAATATCATCATGAATTGTAGAAGGCAATGAATCATGAATAGTAGCCACATATGAGGTTAATGCAATATCATCAATTTGTATGCCATCATTGTGGGAGGTATAACAATGTGGAAATATATCATGAACATCCAAAGAGTGCACATGAAGTGTAGAAGAATGATCGCCATGACGCACAACATTATGCATAAAATAGGGTAACATATCAAAATATTGTAATTATGTGAGCACAATATTGTCATGAAATATAAAAGGAATGTAATATGTAAGAGTATCATTAGATAATGAGTATGTAATATGGTTATCCAACAAAAAAGATGTGTTACTAGTTGAGTCATGTGGGTGAAAGGTTCTTAATATAAAAATATTGCCATAATCAAGCACATTACTAGTAGTACTCGTAAAAAGAGTATGAAACATATGAGAAACATGCACGAGTGCAATGAGGTTTGTTGGAGTAATTAGGACATTTTATCTACTTATTTAATCAATTGGGTCCTTTAATTACTTTATTCACTTAAGCTAAATTTAAGTGTTTTTTCCTTTTATTAAATTAGGCTAATAATACTTAAGTTGTCTCATTCATTATGATTGCGATACTTGAAACTAGCTAATTTAATCTTGCATTGGGGTTTTGCATCTAGGGTTTCATTCATCCTTTTATAGGGATTCATTCTTTCATTATAATCATAATATTTTGTGCAATCAATATAGAATTCGCAGGTTGTTATTGACCATATTATCTTTGCTTGATCCCTTTTATGTCACAGGTGTTTTGCTTGTAAATGATTCTTGAATTTTGTGGTCGTACCATCAACTTCTACATTGTATCAAAGTTCATATGTTCTTTTACATGGTATCAAAGCTACAGATCTATGAAGTTCATGTCCATATTCTTTAGGGATCCAACTTTGAGAGATTTTGCTATGCGCATCAAACTCAAATGGAGGTTTCCATCGCATTTGCAACATCCCAAAACCCTAAGATTGGTTGTCATTTCATCAAAATTTGAGCAGTTGAAGTTTTGGGTCAATTTGGTTGAGGGAAAATTTTATGAGACATTCAAAAATTTGTACGGTTGTACCTATACATGTGCATCATCTTGTACCCATGTTTGAAATTTTGAAAATTTTCCATTTTTGAAAATTTTCCTTTTTCATTTTTTTCCATTTCTGGAAACCCTTAAAGCCTTCCAAGCCCTAATTGACATGTAGTTGGTTTTTTGGCCATAACTTAGTCATACAAAATCAAAATCACGCAAACAAGATATCATCAGAAAGTTGGTTCCGGTGTCGATCTAGTAGTACTAGTTGTTTGTTATATTCAGCTCTAATTTTTTGTACTATGCCTTCAAAGTTAGATCTTCAGTTTCACACTTTTGAGGCCATATCTTGCACATCCATACTCTGTTTTTTGCAAACCAAATATTGTTACAAAGCTAGTGAATCCATCTATCTAGATGCATTATTATTTTTTTATATATTTTGCCACAGGTATATATTTTATTCAAAATTTTGTGTTTCACTATCTAGTCAATTACTTGGATCTTTTGGCACATGGAATGGATTTGTTTGTTGGAGAGGGTTGTATTTTATGTGCTTTATGTGTATTGAGATTTTTGTGGTCTAATTATTTCATTTAAGGAGGTATCATGGGTTTTTTTGTTTATCTTCTATTAAATCATCCTCACAAAGGACAACTATGAGTCTTGGCAACATGACATCCTGACACGTCTCAAGTGGCTAGATATTTTGCCTTATTTGTGTGGACTCGTACCTAAACCAATGACTCCAAGAGGTAGATCAACTTGGAGAAATATCATAGACCATGTTGTAGGGATGATTTGTTCTAGTGTTGATCATGACACTATGTGTGTTATATTAGACCTTAAGTGTCTCTGCACACTTCAGACTAGACTTTGGAAGATGCATGGAGACCCTCATATCTCTCCATTCGTAGAGGATCTTGCAACAGATTGATTTCTTCCTCCCGGACAAGCAAACTTATAGGATTTTGAGGATATTCATCTCCTCTTTGTTGGTAGCCACATCAGTGTTGTCGGCCCATCTTCATTGCCCATGGAGCTTATTTTTTATTAGTTTCTGTAGAATCTTGATTTGTCATCTCCTACATTAATTAGGCATGTATCTAATTGGTTTGTGGCATCATCATCTTTCATGGACATATCAACATTTGAACAATTTCTAGAGGCACGTAGTATTTGCATATGGATTCCTACTTCTTTTAATTTATAGGAGTGGCTTCTCATATCTCTAGTGGATTTGTTTCTTGCTAAGGGGATAAATGTTGTTTGTAGACATTGGATCATGTTTTGTCTTTAGGCGTTTATCACTGGCATAGGAGTTACTTCTTCATTTCAGGGATTCCTATCCTCTTTTTCTCTATCTTATGCGAGGTAAAATCATTATACTATTGTGATAGAAGTAATTTGGGGGTCATATTTAGTCCTCTTTTCCTTCTTTCATTAGTGCATTTATTTTACTCTCTCTCTTTTGGAGAGGAGTTTTCTTCGACTAGGTTTTTCTCATTTTCTCCATTTGTGAGAGTTGTATTGCTTTGTATTAGTTTGTACATGAGTACCAGATCAAGCCTTTGTTATCAAGGCTTCTTCGTGCATGCATTTTTCATTCTATTATCTCTTTAGATTTTCCCCAAGTTAATCTTAAGGGGGGTGTTGGAGTAATTAGGACACTTTAATTAGGTCCTTTAATAATTTTATTCACTTTAGCTAAACTTAGGTACTTTTTCCTTTTATTAAATTAGGCTAACAATAACTTAAGTTGTCTCATACATTATGATTATGACATAATTTAATCATACATTAAGTTTTTGCATCTAGGGTTTCATATATCCTTTTATAGGATTCATTCATTCATTGTAATCATTATCTTTTGTACAATCAACATATAATTCTCAAGTTTTTATTGAGCATATTATCTGTGATTTATCTCTTTTGTGTGACAGGTGGTGTGTTTGCAGGTGATTCTTAGCTCATATGGTTGTATCATCAACTTCTACACATCCAAAATGAAAGGAAAGATAATGGCTAAATCCCCGAAGGAAGAGAAAGTGCATATATGTGGTATAATGCTTCCATTAAAAACATGGTGTTATTAGTGTGAAAAAATATCGTAGGTGAATCAAGAACAAATGGATAACTTTAGAACACGAGTTTTACTACTGAGAGTTGGGGGGGTGAATCAGTAGTAAAACAACAAAATTTTTCCTTATCACTTTATGAACAATTTTAAAATTGAACTTTTAAATGAAAGCACCAAACTGAAACATATAAAAAATGCAACACATGTAACCAAATTAGTGCATAAGAAGATACGTGGAAACCCAAGATGGGAAAACCATAGTGAGAAATGTTGCTAGGATCTACCATCCTAATCCAACTTCATAATTGAAATTATTTACAAACTTTTAGGGCACCAACCCAAGGAATCACCAAATCCCTTCTCTATTGAGAACCAACTCAATCATCTTAGAGCACCAACTCTAGCATCAATAGATCTAACTTCCACTTTAGGATCAAATATACAAATACACTTTTACAATCTGAAACATCAATATGTTGTTTGAATAATTTAAAAAATATAAACACACTGAAAACTAGACACTGATTTGTATATCAAATATCTTTGATTAAGTGCAAGATAATTCTCAACAAAAGATATTGAATGTCTCTATATATTTGCAAGGTTATAATTTGAAAATAGAAATAAAAACACTTTGTATCTCTGCAAGACAAACTCAGAAAGAGAATAAACATCTGAAAATTGTTGCCAAACTCCAGTAACCTTGTTTCAACACACTCAGAATATATGTCAATCTGCAATTTATTACTCTGTCACCGGCATAATTAAGAACCCATAACAATTATGAATCAACAAGAAAAGAAATAATTCGAAATCATATCAAGATCTAGTCTCACCAACGAATCTGCAGAACATATAAGTGTTTGACGAATTATCTCATTCTCATTTGTGTTGTAATCACTTAGGTTCAGACTTTTTAATTTATATTCCTTCCTTATACCATGTCATAGGGACTCACCAACAAACAAATCCTCAGAAAAAACATGTATTCTCACCTCTTCAATGATCATCTAAATGATCTTGTGCAATGTGAGGGCATGGAAGACTATTGTTCAATATTTATTCATTTCTAAAGGTCAAGCGACAATGCAATAAAAAATGGTAGGCGAAAGTAAACCCACATAGCAAATTGAGGCATTGAAAGGAGGCATGGCATAGGTTTTTCTGTGCAACATTTTGATAAATGTCAATGGTGATTCAACCCCTTTGTTTCTAGTTCAAAGCACATTGATGAGGGCATTGAGTTTATTGTTCAAAGCATGATTAAAGGTGAAAGTTTTTTTCTAGCAAATCTGCATTGAAAGAGGCACCCTATAGTGCAGTTATTCATCATAGAGGTTTGCATGAATTGCTTGAAGATTGACTAGCACAACGTATGAACTTGACAATGTATGCATATCTTATTGTATGCCTCTTTCTCATGACTGCGACTAGCAATAGGAAATGGAAATTAATTTGATTTCTAGAATGTGGATGTTTAAGTGTGAAATTTGCGCTTGGAATGAAAGAAGAAATTGAGGGAATACAAGGCGATATAACTATCAAAAATATGTAAAAAAAGTTTAAACAATTTTTGTTTGTTTGTTTGGTGGTTTGTGCAGTTGACTAATGACAATAAGATCACCATAGTTTGTTTGTTGTTGTGAAAACATTATCACTACAAAATAAAGGTTAGAATTGTTAATAACTAAAGCAAGAGGGTTTGTCTATGCTGGCCGCATGAAGAGGAGTTGGTTGAAGTCGTGAAAGAACATTTTTGTTGATGCCATTAAAAATGTTTCTACATGCCTACAGAAGGTTTAGGTAAAAGTCATTTCTTCTTAATCAATTGCAGGTGTGGTATGCACCCAAATAGCCTATCATTGAATATTTTGTTAATATTTTCCACCGAGGATTCAAGAGCTACGATAAAGGCATAAAATCTAAGTAATTAAATATTCACCAAGTGAATAGCTAATAACATGTTTGAATCTGACATCCTTCTCTTTTATGTCACCTTATGCTTGGACCTATCAAGCCATAATTGCTACATTTGACAAGGCTTACCAAGATTTACATGCAACATCAAATGGATAACCTATAACATGCTCTATTAGAGGTTTGAGGCAATGGAGGCAGGAGGTTATCTATCATTCCAAGCTAGCTTCTCGCTTAGGATGATTCACTGTATGAAAAGTGTCACATTTGTGTCCCTGAAGAAAAGAGCAAGGGGGGGCAAGATTTCTTATGGTTGTGCTTAGTGTATTCTAATTTGAGTAGTGATTTGTTGAGAACTTGAGAAGACATTAGACACACTTGAAGGAGATGTGGACTTTTTGAGGAAAGGTGTCTCATATGCAGACTTTGGTTGGTGATTTGTACAATAGAGAAGGGATTGTTTCCAGAGCACTTGAGGTGGCGTTAGACACACTCAGAGGAGATGTGTATTATCAAAGGAAAGGTGTCTCATGTGCAACACTATAGGAGGCATTAGACACACTAGGAGGAGATGTGGAATTTTGAAGGAAATGTGTCTCATTGTGCATGGAGGGTAGGAACCTTTTATGTTCTCTCATGTTGTGCATATGGTTACAAATCCTACAGTCAAGAGATCCACTAATGCAGTTGGTTTGGTGTTTCCTGGGGGATCGAGGAGGATTGGTGAAGGTGCTTCATCAAAGTCTCCAGAAGGGTTGTGTTCAAAACCCTTGCAATATTCCACTCTTGCTCGAATTAATGTAATAAGGGGGGGGGGAATGTTGGAGTTTTACATTAATTAGGTTAGTTTTAGGTTAGATTAATAAATACATTATTAGTTACATGGTTGGTTAGTTGGGAAGTTACATTCTCATAGGTGGTTATCATAAGGGAAATAATGACTTTAAATAGCCAATTTGTTGCAATGTATAAATCATCAAGTTTTATCCGTTTGAATCATATCAATTTTTTATACAACAGTCGCCTTTGTTTTCACATTCATTCACCTTTGTTTCTACACTATTGAACTCCTATAACATAAAAATAGTATTATCTTTTTTCATCAATAGGAAAAACTAACTAGTAACTCCCTCATCAGTTAGGAGGAACTTATAACTACCACATACAACTGACAACTGCTACAGTTACAACTATCAACCGATCATTCTTAAACTGAAGAAGTTAAGCATTAAATATTTTTGTGCCGAGACTTGTATCTACTTTCAATGGTAAAGGAGTTTATAGAATTGATAAAGAAAGAATAAAAAGCTTCCATCATTATATTTCATGCTACTGTTTTGCAGACCTTATTTCCAATGATCAAATAAATTATGATTGATGCCAACAATAAAGATCAGATTGCATGTTTTTCTATGACCTTCTGTAAGAGAATTCTACAATTCAATTTTGTTTGTAGATTAAGATTTGACCACAAAACATATCAAAGTGAACATAGATTGAAGGTATTCTTTTCAACAATCATTCAATTTGTTAAACATAAAATCTTCTCTTTGTCATTTTTTTCTTAAGATTTCATGGGATTTACAAATAATTAGACATCAATGACAAAAATGCTAACAAGCATGATTATATAAACCTACTCGTTTTAGTGATCAACATTATAATCTAAGGACTGAGGGCCATGAATAATTATGATGTAGTAATAAAACTTATCTCAAATGGGATAAGATTTATAAGATTATAAAATAAAGTTACAAAACTCTAACAAGAGTAATCAAATGATGTGAAATGAGGTACAATTTGTTTTGAATTAGAATATCAGTCTAAGAGCAAGTCTAATACAAAACCCTAAATAGTAGTCAAGGGTGGATACATTAGTAAAATTGATATTACATAATTAGGCAAAAACACTAGAAGAAATAATATAACAAAATAACAATGAATAGGAATATAAACCTCTAGGGGATTGTACAATGATGATTATAGTAAAAATATCCATATAAAACCCAAATAGTAAAGCTATAGAGCCCAAATAAAACTCAAGAGTGGTGTTGGATTAGATGGTTCACCAAATTGTAAAAGAAAATAATCTTTCACCAAGATTAATATAGGATAATTCAATAGAATAGATACACATAAGCATAAATTAACTTGGATTAATAATTGCTAGTTATGGGTTAACATAATTTTGAATTGAATATTTTTTAAGGAAAGTAAAGACAATGTAGATAAGCTTAATTGGCCCCATGATTGAAGGTGCATTTTTTTAAAAAAATAAAAGGGATAAAAAATTATTAATCAATAAAGATCAGTACAAAACAACATGAGCTAGTAGGCTCAAGAACAAGCCAAATAAAACAAAAGAAAATAACCAATAAATCATGGCTCACTCATAATCCCCAAAATAATCTCGGCTTATGTCCTCTATAAAATTCTCTTCTAATATTTGAAATTACTACGTGGACAAGTATTCGTAGTCCCTGATATTCCACAACCCCATCTACCCAAAAGCCCATTTTGCCAAACAATATTCAACCTTATTCCATTTGCAAGGAGTGTGGTAGAAGGTAACAAAATACAAAGATTTGTAAAGTATCACAATCTAATTGACCACCAATGCCAATTGCCAATTCTTTCCCTTGACCTATCACTTATTTAGCATGTCAATCATTGTCTAAACAACTAATCTTTCTCCATCTAAGAGAACAAATTCTCTCCATGGTGTAAAAGACATCAAGAGTTCCATGAAGTTGTTGTTTGTAGACACCTAAAACTTGCACAACTAATCGTCGTTTATTTGCTTATTAATTAGACTAAGGTTTAATTAATATCCCTATTCTTCCACTCAACCTTTTAATCAAATTAAATATTTGATTAAAATCCTTTTCTTCTAGCCTAACCTATTAATTAAACTAAGGTCTGATTAAGTACCCTTTAGCCATTTAATTGAATAAATCTTATTTATTTAATTAAAACCCCATTTTTCCCTTTTAATTGAATTTACATTTGATTAAAAAATCCCTTTGCATTTAAATAAATTATTATTTATTTGTGAATAGTCCCCCCACTTACAAAATCCTACAAATGCAAGTTGCACCCCTTTTGGCTAAAATAAATCTTTTATTTTATCTAAGAATTCCTATTTCCCTCCACTTGCATTCTCCTACATTTTCCATTAGCATACTAATATTCTTCTAGAACACCTCTAATCCCTCATTAATTAGCCTAATTCTTCTAATTATGTCGCATCCCTAAATTTGGGGGAGTCACTTCTCAAATTTGGAAAAAAGTCTTCTAAATGCATTTAAGACTTTATTTTCTTCAACAAGTTAACTTGTTGAGTCTTCCAAAGTTTGTAAGGCTCTTACATGAGACTTAAAGGTTATCTAACTTTCAACAAGTTAACCTCCAAAGTCTTCAAAATACATTTAATGCCTCTTACGAGACATCGTCCTAGCCCATGATGGTTGTCCCTTTGACCATCCTTCAACTTTGCAGAAGAGTTTACCTCTTGGACAATAGCATGCTCCCTTGGATAATAGCATTATCCAATGATGTCATCCCTAATGCTTACTTAGCATCTAATGCTTGCTTAGAATCCTCTCAATCCATCTCAAGGTGACATTTGTCAACTTGGGATTCGATTGAATTCCCCTCATGGATTGATAACTTTCCATCCTAGCCCTTGTTGAGATTGCTCAATCTCAACCATCCATTTTTCTATTTTTCCTATACATAGAGCCCCTTCCTTCACTCTTTGGGATCCATCATCTTGTGCTTCAAACTTATAGTCATTTTGTAGGCTATCAAGAAGCTCAATTTGTCATCTTCAAGCACTTAGATCATCTTAGTTGCATGCTAGTTTAGCTTTCATCATGTTGATAGTATCATGCTAATCCCGTTTTCATACTAGCTTAACTCATAGCCATTGTATATCAATTTCATAGTGTAGTCACATAAATATGTCCACTTAATTAAATGAATATTTATTATTTATTTCATTATTTAATCAGTTAATTAAATTAATATTCAATTAATTCATCCTCAAACTCTTCTTCTATTAATTAAATAAATTGTTGAATTTATTTAAATTAATTCATTAAGCCACACTTAAAATCAATTAAATGAATAAAACATATTTATTTAATTTACCCCCTTTCCTCTTAAATAAATAATAAAACATTTATTTAAATCCCTAAGCTACTCCCCCCCCTCCCCCCCACTTGCATTCTCCTACAAATGCAAGTTGCAACCACCATTGAAATAAATTAATTTTATTTTAATTAAAATCCTATTTTCCCTCACCCACTTGCAATCCTAAATCCCCTTCTAGACTCTTCTAACCATTCCTAATTAGCCTAATCACCCTCCCTAATTATTGTCACATCCCTAAGCAACTTGAAGTCACTTCTCAAAGCCTCTAAAGTCTTTGAAAAGCATTTAATGCTTTATGTCTCCAACAAGTTAACCCCTAAAGTCTTCCAAACCATAAAAGGTTCTTACATAACCATTAATGGCTCTTGCATAACCATTTATGGGTAATTCCACTTGCCCACATGGTTAGAGGCTCTACCTCTAACTCAACCTCCATTTAACTCATGTGTCTCCTCAAGCATTCATTGCTTTGACCATGGCTATCCCCACTAACTCTCGCACAAGAGTTTATCCCTTGGATAAATACATTATTCATTGGATAATGGCTTTATTCATTCAACTTAAGCCTAACCCTACCTCTCAAGCTAACCTTCATGTCATCTCAAGCATTTAATGCTTCTTCCCTCTCTGCTCAAGCCATCTCGTGATGACATTTGTCATCCTGGGATTGGGTTGAAATCCCTCACATGGATCATAAATCTTTCAATCTTGACCCTTGTTGAGATTACTCAATCTCAACCATCCATTTCTCTATTTTTCTTATAAATAGAGCCCATTCCTTCATAAACCAAATCCTGAAATCTTGTATGCATCTAAGTTATAGTGAATTTAAGAGAGAACATTTAGGAACATAGTTACTTTGCTCTTCTTTTGGTTAAAATTAACATAGCTCAAATTAACTCATTTTTCTCATATTAAGCTTGTATTTGCATAATCTCATAATCATTTTCAATCTTGAATCTCCATAAGACTTCCATAGTAGTGCAAAGCTGAGAGCTACACTCATGTGGAACTTGGAGAGGAGAGGAACAAGGGAGGAGCAACTATGAACATATTGGCTAGCATTTGGAAGAGTGTAGTGTATCTCTTTGTTCTTTGTAGGCTTTTCATTACATATTTAATATCTATCTTGATATGCTTGCTTAGGATAGCCTTTCATTTCTGACACTAACACTAACATTTGAATTGCTTCTTGTGTTGTGTTTCCTAACATCTATCCTATTTTGCAGTGCATCATTTGGTGTACCCGACATGAATCGAACATGCAACCTTCTGGTCAGCAGGTTCTTTTAGCGCTTTTGTCCATTTTATAGTGTGGTTGTTTTGATTTTAATGCTTTTGTCTGTCATTTAGTGTCTTCATGTTAAATAGCACTTTTGTATTTACACAGAGTAGCGGTATTGTCACAGAGAGTTGTAAAAAAATTTATTGTAACCGAAAAAAAAATTAGGCTTGTAGAAGCCCACCAAAAACTTCTTTTTCACTAACTGTTTGTTTTTTATGCAGGTTTTTGCTAACTCCATTGCAGGATTTGAAGAGTTAGACTAGGAATTTTAAATTATTTTTTTACTAACTTTGTTTTTAAAGTTGGGTTAAAAAGAATTCACTTTCTCTTTTGGGTTAAAAATCAAATTCACCTTTCATTTTGGGTCATAAAATAAATCAAAATTTTCAGTTTGGGCTTTTAAAAAGAACCTCGTTTTGCAAGTTAAAAAGAACCACAAACTCACATCAAACAAATTTGTTTTTTTACAAGTTAGGGGCAATTTTTCATTTGGGCTTAAAACAAGACAAACAAACTTTCATTTTCTTGCAGAAGTCTAAAAATCACAATCAATTTTCATTTTTGCAAGTTAAAAAGAACCAACAACTTGTCAAAGTTTTGTTTCCAAATCGATTTTACTTCAAGCAAAAACATGCTTCATTTTGGTTGACTAGGATTTCAATTTTATAGATTAAACAACATTTTGCCTTGAATTTAAAAAGAACACCATGTTTGTTGGAGCAACATCTCCGAATAGCTTTTAAATCACATTGCAATAAATCAGTTAAAAAGAACAAGTGTTTTCAGTGATTGGCACACTTGTGCAAAAAAAATAAAAAAAATTGTAGAGTGGTCCTACTTCTAACACACACTATCCTCTCCCTTGGCTTTCGTGGTCCTAGGTGCAAGAGAGAAGTGTTAGTAACGCTCAAAATTTTAT
The DNA here is from genome assembly GCF_030272615.1 of Cryptomeria japonica. Taxonomy (NCBI): domain Eukaryota; kingdom Viridiplantae; phylum Streptophyta; class Pinopsida; order Cupressales; family Cupressaceae; genus Cryptomeria; species Cryptomeria japonica. Next base: position 637,442,159 of record NC_081406.1, read on the forward strand.
GTTTTTAAGAGAGGCCTACCAAGAGACACATCACTCTTGGGAACAACCTTGCACGGTAAATCCTTCAAGCCACTATAGAAATCAGGTGAGAGCGAATGTTGTAGCCTTAGGTATAGCTATTTCTATAGTGTAACTTGCCGAAAGGACATTAGGGCCCCATCACAAGTTACAAGGCTCTTAAGTGAGTCACTGTAGAATTAACTTACGTCCAAAAACATTGAACATTACTAGACACCTTTTATTATAGAAGCCCACCCGTTCTATTGATTGAGGATATTTGTGAAAAGTTCAGTGCAAGAGCATAGATGTTTTTTCTCTCAAGATACTCACCATACATATTTCCTTGAGTAGAAACAAGGCTTTTTTAAAGGCTACTTATAGCTTGATAAAAGTGGTGACTCCTCCATCATAGGGATCATCTATCTTTTGTACTCATGCAAGACTTATTATATCACATCCTTACTCGCCACGGCGGGATTCATAAGCTATGTAGTACCAAAGTCGAAGAAATATCAAGATGTGGGCTGAAATTATCGCAACTAGCCATTGACCTTAGGGATAAAGTGTGTTTGAAGTGTCTTCATTTTGTGGCTGACCAGTAACAATTTAAGCCAACTTCAGGCTTTTGGAAAAACATACAAAAATATTTGAAAAGGGGTCAAAAAGTTCAAAGGTTGGGTTGATTTAGACCCACACCTATTTGTGCCTTTTGAGGCAAAATTATTGTGCTTGTGTGCCAGCTCTGTTTTCTTGTCAAATAAATTCAAAACAAATTGAAACCAAGTATTCATCCAACACAATTTTCCATCAAACATTTGACCAACAAATAAACATCAAACAATGTGCAACAAGATATCAAATTATATGACCATCATTCGAATCTTGAGAAAAAGGAATCTTCATCAACATATCAACTTGAAAAAAAGACCATTGAGTTCAAAGGCTTTTATCAAAAGAAGGAAATTTTTCTATCTCGATAGATAAATTTTTATCTCACACAAAGCCTTCTTGCATCATATGCGTCTATATCTTCAAGGCAAATCCAACGAGTTCGATAAAGAGCCTTTGAAAAATAGAGCTTTTACTCAGTATAGAGCCTTGAGTTATCATAAAAACAAAGGAGGCAAAATCAATCCTGCTTTCTTTCCAAATATTTGCATTAGCTATAACGTAGCTTGAGAAGAACCACCAACCCCTAAGAGAGAAGAGGAAGAAGAAGTCCCCTTTGTTACACAAAGTTTTTATTGAGTTTCACATTCCAGTTTCACCTTCATTAATCACAAAAACCATTCAAATCTCAAAACACAAAAAGGTCTTGTCCTAAGTTCTTTTTACATATTGCTTAAATCAAACCAACAAATCACTTTTTAGAGTGTCTCTACATCTAGGATCAATCATCCTAAGAGGAATTTCCACACAGGTTAAAACTAGTTTATGAGTGCATCCTCTCATTGCTAGGTAGCTTGGTTTGTAACACATTTCAAACCTTGCTATACCTTATCACATCCAAACTGTTGAAAACACAAGAGCAATTCACAAATAACTTTGTTAACATCCAACCTTCAGTGTTAGAGATCCATCTTCTAAACACTTCACAAAACACTTCTCTCTCATCAAAACATTTCATCACCACCTCATAATTGCTTTCACCAAATCTCAAACTTTCAAACAAAATGGCTCACACCATATCGAAAACTAGACAACTAGAGATTGAAGAGGAAGAAAACCTCAATGATTTCCATGAGGCCATTGGAGGAGGCACAAATGATGAAGATCCTAGCACTCTAACTCCTGAAGCTATAGAAAGAGCGTGACACAATCCCAGGTTCAATAGACTTTTTGACGAAATCCTTAGAAACAATGCAGATGCTCATTTTATGAGACTTGCTCAAGAGGGTGCTAAACTACCCTTTGATTTTGATACCACACAAATACATAAGACATCATAACAACATAGCTGTAACGATGGTGGAAGAGGTAGACATTACTTCCGATATGACCTTAATCAAGGAAATCACCCACCACCTCTTCCTACAGAAATAGACATGTTGAGACAACAAGTCGAGAATCTCGCTCAACAACTCAATAGAGGTGTGAAGACTACTCGGTTTTCACTTAACGATATTTGTCCCTATCCTTTTGATAGGAACATGCATATGCCACCTTTTCCATGAGGGTTTGAAACACCTAAGTTTGAAAAGTACAGGGGCAAAGGAGACCCTAGAGATCATGTCCGAGAATTTCACTCAGTTTATTTAGAGGTGGCTTATGAGGACACCTATCTAATGTGCCTTTTTCCTCAGAGTTTGGGAGGCACAACCACACAATGATTTTCCCTATTACCAGGTGGCATTAGAACATTCGAGGAACTAGTCCAAAAGTTCATCGCTCATTATTTACATAACATAGAATGAGATGTTACCATGGCAGATCTATGCAACACCAAACAAAAACCAAGGGAGTTATTCTCAGCTTTCCTACAACGGTGGAGGCAACTATCTAGCAGACGTTCTCTTCATTTACCTGAATAAGAATTAGTGGAAATATTCATTTCGAACTTGAATGCCAAGATGGAATTCCATTTAGTCATGAAGGGTATTGAATCTTTTGAAGAGATGATCACTCAATGATTAAAATGTGAATGAGCCCTTATTAAAAAGGGACTTATCAAAATCTACAATGAACCAAAAGATGGCCCTCGCCCATGTTTTAATAGTGATAAACCCAATTTTTGGAACAAGAACAAGAACATCTTCAATGACGGGGTCGTAGATGCCAGGATCGTAAAGATTGTGCAACCTGTGGTCAGATTCACAGGGCAAAATCCCCCTCCTAAAAACAACACCACCACTCATCCACAAAATCAAAATCGCAATGTGCCACAAGAGGAACCAAGACAACGACAATAGAACTATAAACCAAAACGCAGATACACACCCTTAAGGGAACCCATCGAAACAATATTAAGTCAATTGGTCTCTTCAAATCTTGTGACCTTACCAAAAATATATAACTATGAACCTCAGGTCAAACCTCCATGGTGGAGAGATAATGAACATAGTGAATTCCACTAGGGAAAAGGGCATAAAACGAGTAATTACCATTGACTGAAAGATCTTATTCAAGATCTCATTGACAAAGGAGAAATTGAAATTGAAGGACATGACCCTAATCATCTAATGATGATCATCTAATGTTCAAGAATCCACTTCCATCACATGATTAAAGGGGTCCTTCCACTTTAGGGTGAAACACAGATACTACAACTAATTATACACAAGCTACCTATAATTATACTGTGAATTACCTCTATGACATTGTTGAACAAGTGGCAACCCTCACCATCAAAGATCCAAATCCTGCATACAATGTTGTTACACTTCCTAGCAAAATTACCATTCACGTTGCACCACAAGGAACAACTCCCTTGCCCAAGCAATATAATCTTGTGGAAATATTGGACAAAACACCCGCACTCATATCCATATTAGAGCTTTTGCGCTTATCCCCTTCACACAAAACAATCTTGGATCAAGCTCTCCAAGAAGCGTCAGTCCTCGCCAACCTCAACACAGATCAATTCCAAGCCATGGTTGGTAGTCTCAAGTCATCACCATGACTAACTTTTTCTAAAAGCGACAACTCTTCACTCCAACAACCACATAATGCATCCCTTCACATCGAAGGATTTGTAAACCAACATAGAATCAAGTGAATCTTGATTGACAATGGAGCCAACCTGAATATATGTACCTTGCAGTTGGTCACAACATTGGGATATGCGGTTGAATCAATGGATCCGAATAAAAAGATAACCATTAAGGCTTGTGATGATGCAGATCATTCTTCCAAAGAAGCTGTTGTATTACCTATAAGAGTGGGCCCAGTGGTAAAACATATCATCTGCCAAGTTCTGGACCTTCCTCTACCATATAATTTGTTGTTAGGAAGACCTTGGATACACGCCATGCAAGTTGTTCCATCCACCTATCATCAGTGTATCAAGTTTTCCCATAACGGTATAGAAATCACAATCCTTGGCGATGTAAATCCATTTGCATATTGTAACAATATTAACCATCAACTAGAGATCGTCGTTCCTAACAACAGAGAAGCTATCCCATCCACACCATATGTTAGTCTAGCCTCTCTTTCCATCTCAATCGCCCCTATACCAAAGCAAGAGAAGTTGAAAATAAAAATGGCAGAGGAAGGTCCTGGGGAATATAATCTAAGCCAACTCTTTTGTGTTGGGAAATTACCCACTTCTCCTAGAACTTATGGTAAGCCTCAAAAGTTGCTTCAACCACCACTAGCCAAGCTAGCATGCACTTTGGCACAGTTTATCCCTGGTAAGTCAGGAAGAAGAAACCAGAGATGAGGACCTAGCAGAATCAATCTACAAAGACCCTATCACCATAGAAATCCCACAGGCTAAGCTTCCTACTGATAAATATGGCAAAGGCCTCACTATCATGCAAAGAATGGGCTATGATGGGCAGAGTGCTTTGGGACATTACAAACAAGGATGACACGAGCCCTTGCAGCCTAAGTTGAAACCCAAAGATAACATTGGATTAGGTTTTCAAAAGGAATCTCTTCCTAAGCTCAGATTCAAAGGTAAGCCCAACAACCCCATGTATCAAACTATTGCTCCAAGGAGGCCATCCTTGATTATATTTGCGGCACCAACCACACCATCTGCACCAACAAAATTGATCATCAAATCAACAACACCAATCACACCAATGACATCAACAACACTAATAATTCCATCAGTAGCACCAACTGCACCAACAACACTGATACACCCAGTAGTTGTACCAACCACACCTACCAAACTAAGAATAGCAGAAGTGGCACCAGCAGCATCAATGACTCCTATAATCCTACCAGTAGCACCACCAACATCAATGACTCCTATAATCCTACCAGTAGCACCAACAACATCAACGACTCCTATAATCCTACCAGCAGCACCAACAATCCCACCTATGAAAATGCACAAACCCATGACAAATACACTCTTCAATACAAAAGACACCCAAGACTAGTATAGTAATAGGATGTTAGAGAGTGATTCAGAGACTAACTCGCATGAGTGGGAATTTGATACAGTGAATCTAAATACTTCAGACGAGGAAGACACATCACCTCCATTGCCTCGTAAAGATATCCTAGTTTATGGAGAGGCCTGGATTAAAATATTTTGTGGTCATGAGCAAGAAACACCTTCCACAGGTCCTACGTCAAATCCTACACCAGAATCTGACAAGGAGAGTACCATCAAAAAACTTCACTCATCTATATTAACCCTCATTAACGCTCCTCTGAACTCAACTTAATTGATGAGGTCATGCCTTTCATCCACCCCAAACTCATTGATTGGAATCAACCAAATCCCCCATATCTTGATCACTTCCAAAATGATGAGGCGCTCATAGACTTTTTAGAAATACGGGATCACATACCAAGCGGGAATCACAAAGCTGGATTTTCTATCGAACTTAATAGCGTAGTGTACTTTGGGGCAAATGCCAAACCTTTTAGCTGCAATAACATCACAATAAAACATGGATCTTTTGGTGAAAACCACACACTGGCATTTGTTGATCCCAAAAAAGTAAAAATAAAGAGTGCATCCAAAGGTGAAAACCTCTTTGAGGCACCTGAGGATGAAAGGTTTGACATCCTCCCCTCTAGTACAAATCAAAAGAGATAGACAATCCTAATTGAAGAAACAAAAGAATTCAATGTGGGGACCCCTGAGACTCCTCACCAAATACATTTGGCATCTCTATTAACTCTAGATGAATAACCAAAATTTGTAGAATTCTTCCAGAAGCGTCAAATCAACTTCGCATGGACTTATGCAGACATGCCTGGCTTAGATCCTAATTTAGTCATGCATCACCTCATCGTGGTAGAAGGATCTAAAGTGGTAAAACAAAAACTCAGAAAGATGCACCCACATATTGTTGTGCTTGTCAAGGCAGAACTCAAAAAGCTCTTAGATGTTGGTTTCATCCGACCAATCGATTAAGTCGATTGGATCTCCAACATTGTACATGTCGGCAACCCTAATGGGGGCATTCGTATCTGTATAGACTTCAAAGATTTGAACAAGGCATGCCCTAAGGATGAATTCCCCTTACCAAACATCGACATGATCGTTGATCTTATAGTGGGCCATGCAATGCTTTCTCTTATCGATGGATTTTCAGGGTACAACCAGATCAAGATTGCTCTAGAGGATCAACATAAAACTGCTTTCATATGCCCATGGGGAACCTACTATTGGAATGTGATGCCATTTGGTTTGAAAAATGGAGGGGCAACCTATCAAATAGCTATGACTACCATCATTCATGACCTGATGCACACTATAATGAAAGATTATGTCGATGATAGCTAAATCATTAACAAGAGAAGGTTATCTGGAAATATTGGGTCAAATCTTCGACAAATTAGGGCAATATCATGTACGACTTAATCCAAAGAAATGTGTCTTTGGAGTGACCTATGGGAAGCTCCTAGGATACATTGTCTCAAGCAAAGGCATTGAAGTAGATTCGATGAAAGTCAAAGCAATCATGGACATGCCACCTTCCAAGAACATCAGTCAGTTAAGGACACTACAAGGGCAGCTACAATCAATTCGCAGATTCATTGCACAATTGGTTGATAAGTGTCATCCCTTCATGCATATATTACACACGAATATCCGCTTTCAATGGGATACAAAGTGCCAGCAAGCATTCCAAATGCTTAAAGATTACCTGATGAATACGTTGTTGCTGATCCCACCAGATCCAAGTAGACCTCTATTGCTATAGATTTCAACTACAAATACGACATTAGGAGTACTACTGGCACAACACAATGCAAAAGGATAAGAATGTGTTGTATACTATATCTCTCACATATCGGTAGGCTATGAACTCAATTACACACCTATTGAGCGATCTTGCCTAGCAGTTATCTTGGCAGCCACCAAACTAAGGCACTACATATTGACACAAGGTACAACTCATTGCTAAAATCGATCCACTCAAGTACCTACTTAGCAAGGCAACATTGACAGGCTGCTTGGCCAAATGGGTTACGATTCTGATTGAATTTAACATTGAGTACGTGGACCGTAAGGCTATCAAGGAGCAAGTTATTGCAGACCAGTTGGTCGATGCACCCCTCGCAGGAGACCATCCTCTTGTTTCCAATTTTCCAGATGAAGAGATCTTCATGATCACAACAACACAACCATGGAAGCTCTACTTTAATGGCTCATATACTGGACATGGCTCGGGGGCAGGTATTCTTTTCATTACACCTCAAGGTGATAGCATCCCAAAGTCATATAGGCTCACTTTTCCATGCACCAATAACATAGCAGAATATGAGGCCTTGATCACAGGACTTAGATTGGCTATACAATGGCATCTAAAAAGGCTACAGGTATATGGATATTCTCAGCTAGTCATCCGACAAGTCATCGATGAGTACCAAACTAAGGATGATAAGATCATGCCATATAAAAGGATGGTGGATAGTTACAAAGAATTATTTACAACTATCACCTTTGAGCAAGTACCTAGAGATCATAATCAAGCTTCTAACGCAATGTCTACAATTGCATCTCTCTTGGATCTTCCGCAAAATTCCACATGCTACAAGTTCTTGGTAGAACAACTTTGGATCCCCACTTATGATATTCCCAAAACTGAAATGATATGTCGCCTAGTCAGTTTTGAACCCCCATGGTACGGTGAGTTATTCACTTACCTTTGTGATCACACACTTCCCCCCCAACCAATCCAATAACCAACACAAAACCTTCATCTGCCAAACCACTCGATACACCATCATGTTACTATTTACTAAGTTGTCATTAGTTTTATGCCCAAAGTCATCCTTTATACTCTAGTCTGTTAATGCTACCAAAAAGTCCAGTCAGTAAATACTAAGGTTATCGGTATCGGTTACAGAAGAAAGACAAGTCACCGAGATAATATACACCGAGCTATGAACCGAGACAAATAGAGAATGTCTACCGAGTAGCAAAGAATGTATACCGAGTTAATCTGAACCGAGTGGAAATGTGTTACCAGATTCAATGAACCTGGACACACATGTGAAACATGTTACAAGATTCAAGAAGATGAAACCGTTATTACATAGGAAATTGCATTTAAAGATTTTGTATGATTTTGAGGAAGAATATCCAATGAAATAATTTCTATGTTTATTCATTCAATAAAACATGTTTGTATGATCAAAGCATGAACAGATCGCCATCTCAGAGATCTATATAAACAGAATGATTTGAGAATATGGTATGAGATGAAAATGAAAAATCATGAGAGAAGATACGATGTGATGATATAGTAATGAAAGAAGATTGACAGAGATATTCAAAGGTTACCGAGAAGGTTTTAGAGAACAATTTAAGGGACAGAGTATACAGAAGTTGGTTACCGAGTTGATTTATCAATTACCGAGGAATGCCATGAGCAAGGTAATTTCATATTGAGCATGTAGAATCTGCTATAACATTTCAGATGTGAAGTTGCGGATATTTTGTAAAGATTTTGATTGAATTATTTAAGTTGTGTTAGAAACCTTTAACAGGGTAAAAGACTCTAATAAAGTCTATAAATTGTAAAGCCTTTAACCAGGTACAACATTTTGTAAAAGTGTTTGTAAAATCCTTTAGCAAGGTAGATCTAAAGATCTTTATACTCCTAACAGGGTAAGCTATCAGAAATAGCTAACATGTAGCTTTAACCGAGCAATCTTGATTATTGCAGTAGTGAAGTTGTGGGTGCTATCCCCACCGTAGTTTTTCTCTCTAACCAAGAGTTTCTGAGTGACCAAAAATATTTTTGTTATGGAGTGAAATTCTTATGGATGTTATTTCTATGATTATGCTTCAGTATTACATATTTATGATATCAGCAATACTTAGTTTGTGTTTATTAGTAAAATTGTTTTTCGAGAAAAGTTTTGAAGTACTGATTCACCCCTCCCCTCTCAGTACATTAGCTTTCCTAGTCGGACCTAACACTTGGTATTAGCGCAATTCTTGGTAAAGGGATTAACAGTGTAAAGAGAAAGATCCTATCAATGGAAGGCTATAAACAATTACGCAGAATTATGAATCTTCAAGAAGAATTGGATCATGCTAATCAAGTGATTGCAGATATGCAGAGACAAATGCAAAGGTCACTGAAAGTAAGAAGAAGGTTGTCTGATGATTTACAAGACTCACAAGAGTTGGTGGAACAAATTGAGACATCATCTAAGACCAGCATATCAGAAGAATCTGAAGAAATGATTGCAGAGTTGAAAGAAAAGAAGAAAGCACTTAATGAACAGCTAAAAGCAATGAGAAAGGGAACATGAGTATTTCAGCACACAGATGACTGAAAATATTGATGCATTGAGAAAATTGAAGATAATATGCGAAATATAGAAGGAGAAAAATAATAGCTAGAAGCAATGGTGTCTGAAAAGAATGATGAAATATCAAGGATGACTGAAGTTCAACATAATCTGTCTGATCAATTGGATTATGCACATCATGAAGCTACTCTAAAGGAAAATGAGAACCAAGCATTGAAACTTGAATTATCAAGATTGACCGATGAACTTGAAGCAGAAAAGAAGTCAAAAGAAACACTGAAGAAAAGTTATGAAGCATCGAGAATGTTGGATGAGCAACTAAATATGAGAACACCCAACAAATTTGCAGGACTCGGTTACAAAGGAAACAACTCTACCGAGAAAGGGATCAACACCATCGAGAAAGCAGAATCATCAAAGAAAGATGGAAACAAAGATAACATGAAGGACAAGAAGCCTATTTGCAACTACTGTGGAAAACAAGGACATACTGCCAACATTTGCTGGATCAGAAAAGGTAACCAACCGAATGTTACTAGGTTTGATGGTTATTGTTATAATTGCAATAAGTGTGGTCACACATCTAAGCAATGTAGGACAAAGTCTGTTAACAATTATCAGAAGGCAAAATTCAAGGGGTTTTGCAAAAATTGCAATAGATATGGACACAATACCGAGAAATGTTGGTTTAAGCAGAAAAACTATATGTGGACTCCACACCGAGAAAACACTAGAAGCTACCGAACTCACACAGTTCTCAGTCGACAATACACTTCAGTACCATGGGATTACAATACAAGAATATGGTGTGAATGTTGTGGAAGATACGAACATATAAGTGCAAACTGCATGATAAGGTTTGGAATGAACAACTGGAGATCATGGAGAAATCCCATAATGACATGTTTTCATTGTCACAAAGTTGGACACATGGCTAAAGACTGCAGAGATCAACCTAGAGGAGATACTGAGGAAATAAGAAGCAAATTACAGAAATTTTGGAAAAAGAAGGAAAATGTGTCAACTAATGAAGGAAGCACCTTACCTATCGAGTTAGGTGCATCTACTTCGAATTAATCAATAAAGGTATGGAGGGACTACATTCTCACAAGGTTAGATCTTAATAGTTCCTATTTAATCATGAACATAACTCCAAAATCTACATAGCTAAGATGCAATAACAATTTTGAAATATTATCTAGTCTTTTTAATTATCAAAGAAGTCGATAAATGTATTAACCTATCTAGTCAGTAAAAAGCTTGTAAGGGAGATAGTCGGTTTAGTGGAATCGAGTGCATTTAATGCCTATTATACCTAAACGCACGAAGCTCGATAAGGTCAAAAGGAGGTATTTAAAGTACTTTGCGCGGTTATTTTTCACTTATCAGTTTTCAAAGTGCAAAGCAGAGCGAATCAAAGGTGATCAAACATTTCCAAGAGCGAATTCAAGGTATTTAGCATAATCTAAAATGCATTTTCAGTAGTTAACCGATCAAAATCAGTTGCGAATATTTGCATAGTATTTACTAAGTTGGAAGTGTTTTTCGGTTATTTGAAACCCTAAGCTATTTCATAAGTAAAATTTCAAGTTTGAAATGGCTCCCAAGGTACAAAATCCCATTGTAATAGAGACCATTGAGAAGCCTACACTGAAATACACCTTACCTTCCAAAGTGGCATTCGAACCCGATGAGAAAACTGCATTCTCTCTTATTCAGGATAGGGTTCTGTTGATCGAAGATGTTAGATTTTATACCAAATGCCAAGTTGAAGAGCTAGGTCATACTGAAATTAAGGATATGTATGATGAATTGTGCACCGATGGAATTCTAAATGGCAAGTATGAGCATATCAAAGTTAAGGGATTGACCAAAGCCCTAACCTATCCTCGAGTCTTCAAACCCCAATGGGTCAAATTTGTCTTGAGCCGAGTGCATGACGATTTTATGTGGTTAGAGGATCAACCTTTCAAGATCACCAAGGAGATTATTTACATGATAACCGGATACCCTATATTTGACCATGCTCGAGCACAAAAGATGATTTCACAGAAGGAATTGATAACATTAATAGGAGTTGAGTCTGATTGCAAAGGTCTTAAGTTGAACAATGTGACTAATGCAGAACTCAATTTTTCTATTAGGGTTATTGGTTATTGTTTCTTCCAGTCTGCAAGAAAAAATAGTATACCATGTGCAACTGTAGATTTGGCCTATAAAATTGTTAAAAAGGGTATGCAAATTAATTTATGTGAAGTATTGTTGAAGAATCTTTTTGAAAATCTCAATACAATAAGGAAACCGAAGAAGAATAATACTGCCAACACACTAAAGTTTGGGTCACTCTTAGTGTGTATGTTCTTCTGTTTTCAAAAATTATTTCCATCAGTCGGTAACATTGTTTGGGAGTTACACCAACTAATCACCCATCAAATAAATGAATTCATCAATCAGCTAGGTGATAATTTCAATATGATAATGGATAATTACTTCAACAGATTCTAGGAAAAGATGCATAGTAGGTACAGGATTCCACCTCAGCTAATGGAAAGTGTCAAGGATGCACTTACCAACGCTCTTACAGATGCTCGTACAAAGTATAAATCTATTTTTGATCAATTGCCCCCACCAAATGGTAACTAGTTTTGATGTTTGTCAAAAAGGGGGAGTGTACCGAGTATACAAAGTATCTGAGTGTACAGAGTTTATCATATATACCATGTGTACAGTTGAAATGGACAAGGGGAGCATGGAACATTAGGAGCATGAAATACAGGAGTATGGAACATCAAGTTATGTACATAATATTGATAAGGGGAGTATGTATTTGAGTATGTATTTGATTATGTATTTGAACAATGTATATACTGTCATTTCAGTTTATTTTGCAAGTATATAGATTTTGTGTTGTGACTTTGAAAGGAGTTTTGTCAAACATACCAAACTAATGTCAAAAGGGGAGATTGTTACTATTTACTAAGTTGTAATTATTTTTATGCCCAAAGTCATCCTATATACTCTAGTCGATTAATGCTACTGAAAACTCCAGTCGGTAAATACTAAGGTTATCGGTATTAGTTACAGAAGAAAGACAAGTCACCGAGATAATATACACTGAGATATGAACCGAGACGAATACAGAATGTCTACTGAGCAGCAAAGAAGGTATACCGAGTTAATCTAAACTGAGTGGAAACGTGTTACTAGATTGAATGAACCTGGACACACATGTGAAACGTGTTACAAGATTCGAGAGGATGAAACTGTTATTACATACGAAATTGCATTTAAAGATTTTGTACGATTTTGAGGAAGAATGTCCAATGAAATAATTTCTATGTTTATTCATTCAATAAAACATGTTTGTATGATCGAAGCATGAACAAATCACCATCTCAGAGATCTATATAAATAGAATGGTTTGAGAATATGGTATGAGATGAAAATAAAAAATCATGAGAGAAGATACAATGTGATGATATAGTAATGAAAGAAGATTGACAGAGATATTCAGAGGTTACCAAGAAGGTTTCATACAAAAGTTGGTTACCGAGTTGATTTATCAATTACCGAGGAATGCCATGGGCAAGGTAATTTCATATTGAGCACATAGAATCTGCTATAACATTTCAGATGTGAAGTTGCAAATATTTTGTAAAGATTTTGATTGAATTATTTAAGTTGTGTTAGAAACCTTTAATAGGGTAAAAGACTCTAATAAAGTCCATAAATTGTAAAGCCTTTAACTAGGTACAACATTTTGTAAAAGTGTTTGTAAAATCCTTTAGCAAGGTAGATCTAAAGATCTTTATACTCCTAACAGGGTAAGCTATTAGAAATAGCTAAACATGTAGCTCTAACCGAGCAATCTTGATTACTGTAGTAGTGAATTTGTGGGTGCCATCCCCACCGCAGTTTTTCTCTCTAACCAAGAGTTTCTGCTTGACCAAAAATCTTTGTGTTATGGAGTGAAATTCTTATGGATGTTATTTCTATGACTATGCTTCAGTATTATATATTTATGAGATCAGCAATACTTAGTTTGTGTTTATCAGTAAAATTGTTTTTCAAGAAAAGTTTTGAAGTACTGATTCACCCCTCCCCTCTCAGTACATTAGCTTTCCTAGTCAGACCTAACACATCATTGCCAAAATCCTATACCGACGAAGTCTTGATGGTACTCTCCTTTGATGTCTAGAACAAGACGAGATGACAAAGGCCTTGGAAGAGGTACATGAAGGAATTTGTGGGGCTCACTCAAGCAGTCCTTCACTCACAAAGAAGATCATGTGCGCTAGATACTATTGGCCATCTATGGAAAAAGACTCTTACTATTTTGTCCAGAAATGCAAGAAGTGCCAAGTTCATATAGACCCGATACATGCACTAGCACAAGAATTGAAACCAATCACAACACCATGGCCCTTTTTTCAATGGGGACTTGACCTTGTGGGTAAAATTCATCCATCTTCATCAAATGGCCATAAATTTATCATTGCCACCACCGAATACTTCACAAAGTGGATCGAAGTCATTCCACTTAGCCAAGTCACCGACAAGTAGATTGCCTCATTCATCCTTAATTACATCATTTGTCGGTATGGTGTACCCATGTCCATCATCATAGATAATGGGCTTCCTTTCAAAAATCAGGATGTCCGTGAGCTTTGTGAGAAGTTTCACATCCAACTTCGCTTTTGCACTCCCTATTACCCACAAGGCAATGGTCAGGCTGAAGGATCAAACAAGAACATATTGAGGATCCTCAAGAAGACAATCAATGATGCTGGCCATGATTGGAATGTTCAATTAAATCCAGCACTATGGGCATATCGAACTAGCATTCGAACCCCTACAGGCGCCACTCCCTACTCACTGGTCTATGGAGCAGAAGCCATCCTTCCTATTGAGGTTGAGATACCATATCTATGGGTTTCCTTGCACAATCGCATAGATGATGAAGCATACTAAGTCTCACATCTTTAAGACTTGGAACTACTTGATGAAAGGCGACAAGTTGCATACAACCACCTCAAAGCCTATCAGCAGCGAATGAGCAGAAGCTATAATCATCGGGTTAAACCTCGTACATTTGAGGTAGGTGATCTTGTTCTCAAAGAGAATCCTTGTAACCAACCAAATAGAGAACATCAGGGCAAGTTTGAATCAAACTAGCTGGGTCCATATGTTATCACTGTTGTATTTGGGTCTGGGGCATATCAATTGACAACTTTAGAAGGAGAACCACTAGCAGATCCGATCAACAACATGTACCTCAAACGGTTTCATACATAAGTTCTAAAGAGCATTAGGCTCCATCACATATCTGAAAAACCACAAAAACATTCAGAAAAATGTCCTGAAAAAAATACAAAAAAACAAAATAAAAATCAAAATAGTAAAGAAAAATCATGCATCCAAATGGTGAAAACCACTACGATGACACCTTGGGTAAGTACGGTTGTGAAAACCTGGCAAATAGGTGCCACTCGTAAAAGATATGGCTCCATTATCTTTCAAACTTGTTGTGATCACATCCATTTATCCATCATTCAAACAATGGCTTGTTATTGATCTGCAATCCGGGTTAGTATTTCATGTATCCTGCATCCTGCTTTTCATGAGTGATGTCTAAACTGGGGGCAATACTCTTAACCTATTGATGGAAGTGGATTCTACATTACTGGTGATTCATTGAGTTCTTCATTCAACATTGCCTGAAAATAATACCAAAAATATTTGTAAAAACAGATAATACCAAAAACATTCAAAAATACTCACAAAATCCAAAAAAACATGTCAAAAACATTAAAAATCAATCAAAAAAATGGCAACACATAAAATCCTTTGTACATACACATCGCAACAGACACCAAACAAACATTTTGAGATACTTTAATGATGATCACTTATCAAATCAACCAACCAATCAAAACATCTACACATAATTGTCTTCACAAGGATGCATCCTTCCTCACAAAACCAAGACATGGTAACATTTTCTTTGACAAGAAAATTCTGATTAAGCTACTCCGGGATATCCACAAGTGATTGGAGTAATCGGGATGGCTCCTGATATCCTTTTCATTGTTTATTATCTGTGAATTGTTCCAATGAAGTTATAGGGCATGTACTAATGGTGTCTATGTGGGAAGTTCACTAATCTACGCGATCTTATACAAAACCTAGTCATAGATCACTATGGCTTACTGACTACAGCATATACCTTGACCATTTGCACATGAACTATAATGGAGGGTCACTTTTCCTTGTCTATAAATGCTTGCTTACATGTACAATGCTCCAACTTGGTTCCTACTACCTCGACCAAGAACGATACTACCATGCTCGATGAGGAAAATAAAGCACTATGAATACTCTATGGAATGTCATTTCATCTCATCTGTTTATATTGTGTTCCATTGCATTCCATCCATCCATACATCCATATTGCTGCATATCATTCATACATAGTAATGACAATGCATACTCTCTTTTGTTTATCCTCTTCCACTAGAATGAGCCCTAGGTCCTCCATACCTTCTATCTAACATTGAATCCCCCCTCACCCTCCCTATCTAAGTCCTCCATACCTTCTATCTAACATTGAATCCCCCCCTCACCCTCCCCATCTAGTTCATCATCATAATCCTTTCATTGTTTCCCATCAAACCAATCAAGCAAGTTACTCTGTCTACACAGGTACATCGATTCACGCACACCTAGACTATCAACAGATACTTTTTGATCAAGTATCTTCGAGTCTCAATAGGTAATCAACTATGGCAATCCTAGACTACAACAAGCATTTATCACAACAACCTAGTCTCAACGGGGCTGCTATGATTCACCACAAACAACCTACAACACAAACACTATCAATTGATCAACCAATCAAACATAATCAACACAGACAATTACATCAATTGTCTAAGTCTCAACGAGTATTTTGCTTCAGACACCTTGACTTCATTGGACAATTACATCAATTGTCTAAGTGACAACAGGTCACTTTGACTCACTTACTCAGACTTTATCCTGTCCAAGTGACCAACTGACATCAACTGTCACGCTTTGACTTGACCGGGGAAATTTAATCAATTGCACCAGATTGTCCAACCAATTTTGATCAATTGTATAACATCAATCAAAAGCACACACTACCTTTGCATTGTATCTCTTGCATGACCTAAGGGTACTCATTGGCTTGCCCTTTCTCTGTATTGACTTTGTCTTCTCCCATTCTTTCACCATTATTTTACCTCCCCTCCACTTCTTGTTCTTTATCCAGAGGTTGCCCGATTTTTCAAAAAAAATTGGCCCATCTCTTGAGGGGGCATACCACCCACTAAATTACACATTTATGGGGCATATTTCTTCACACCTATTTTTCTTTCTTTGAAATGATGCGATAAACCGCACCGTCTCAAAGAGGGGCAAATGTAGTCACATAAATCTGTCCACTTAATTAAATGAATATTTATTATTTATTTGATTATTTAACCATCAATAATCAATTAATTAAATTAATATTTAATTAATTCATCCTCAAACTATTCTCCTATTAATTAAATAAATTATTCAATTTATTTAAATTAATTCATTAAGCCACACTCAAAATCAATTAAATGAATAAAATATATTTATTTAATTTAACCCCCCTTTCCTCTTTTAAATAAATAATAAAACATTTATTTAAATCCTGTTGCAACCACAATTGAACTAAATTATTTTTATTTTAATTAAAATCCTATTTTCCCTCACCCATCAAACCCTCTTGCAATCCTAAATCCTCTTCTAGACTCTTCTAACCACTTTCTAAATTCTTCTAACCATTTCTAATTAGCCTAATCACCCTCCCTAATTATTGTCACATCCCTATGCAACTTGAAGTCACTTCTCAAAGCCTCTAAAGTCTTTGAAAAGCATTTAATGCTTTATGTCTCCAACAAGTTAACCCCTAAAGTCTTCCAAACTATAAAAGGTTCTTACATAACCATTAATGGCTCTTACATAACCATTTATGGTCAATTCCATGTGCCCACATGGTTAGAGGCTTTACCTCTAACTCAACCTCCATTTAACTCATGTGTCTCCTCAAGCATTCATTGCTTTGACCATGGTTATCCCCACTAACTCTTGTACAAGAGTTTATCCCTTGGATAAAGGCATTATTCATTCAACTCAAGCCTAACCCTACCTCTCAAGCTAACCTTCATGTCATCTCAAGCATTTAATGCTTCTTCCCTCTCCTCTCAAGCCATCTCATGATGACATTTGTCATCCTGGGATTGGGTTGAAATCCCTCACATGGATCATAAATCTTTCAATCTTGACCCTTGTTGAGATTACTCAATCTCAACCATCCATTTCTCTATTTTTCCTATAAATAGAGCCCATTCCTTCATAAACCAGATCCTGAAATCTTGTATGCATCTAAGTTATAGTGAATTTAAGAGAGAACATTTAGGAACATAGTTACTTTGTTCTTCTTTTGGTTAAAATTAACATAGCTCAAATTAACTCATTTCTCTCATATTAAGCTTGTATTTGCATAATCTCATAATCATTTTCAATCTTGAATCTCCATAAGACTTCCATAGTAGTGCAAAGTTGAGAGCTACACTCATGTGGAACTTGGAGAGGAGAGGAACAAGGGAGGAGCAACTATGAACATATTCGCTAGCATTTGGAAGAGCGTATTGTATCTCTTTGTTCTTTATAGGCTTTTCATTACATGTTTAATATCTCTCTTGATATGCTTGCTTAGGATAGTCTTTCATTTCTGACACTAACACTAACATTTGAATTGCTTCTTGTGTTGTGTTTCCTAACATCTATCCTATTTTGCAGTGCATCACATAGCAATCTCCATGTTATTTTAATTAACACACCTAAGCTTTCAATTTGGAATCAATGTTAGTCTGATATCTTACTTTCCATCTTGCATTTTATCTTTTCATATCATTTAATCATCTAGGTAGGGTCTTAGTTGTATTCATTTTGATCTTGGCATATGCTTTAATCTCGTTCTTTAGGTTGACATCTGAAAGGTCAAGTGCTCTTCCAAGTGAGAGCCACTTTGGATCTTGAAGATCCTTGGAGATAGAGGAACATGAGATGTGCTTGGGGTTTTTGATTTTGAAGCTAACTTAGTTTAGTTTCTATTTTGATTTCTAACTCTAACATAATGTTTCATGCGTGTGTTTGATGTTGTTTGATTCTCTTTTGTAGATTCCACACTTTTCAGCATACAGTTAGTATGCTAACCTTTATACAAAGAAAAGAAGAAATGAACAATCCTAGAATTATCTTTACCAATTTCACCAATCCTTGCATGCCCAGGATTAACTCTATAAGAACCATCAATATTTATCTTCAACACATCATGAGAAAGAGGCGACTAATAGCCATCTTGACAGACCCCACTCATGGACATAGACTCACCACAAAAGAGGGGAGCCTCATACTACAACCCACCAAGCCCAACCTCTGAATGACAACCACATCACTTGGGTCCACATGGGGAAACAAATCACATTTTTCTAATAAGGTATATTGCAATGCACTAATAATTTTCATCCACAATTGATGAATCATCATTTCCTTATCCATAAAAATCCTTTTATTCCTTTCCAGCCAAATTTTCCAAAGAATAAAAGAAGGGCCTATGTTCCAAGTAATTTGTTAAAAAAGGAGTCTTAGTTGGGTAATTCCCTAAAAGACCCCATATCTCACCCAAGGAGTAAGCATGGAAACAAGACTTATTCCAGATCCCCTATTGACAATGACAAATTCCTTTAGCGAAGAGGCATAAAAAGAAAATATGTGAACAACATTCCTCACTGTAAATGCACCGAACATGTATAGAAGGACCCTGAAATCCTCTCTTTCTAAAATTATTCTAGGTGAGGCACCTATTTTGAATAACCCACCATATGAAGGAATTGCATTTGGGCCAAGAAAACTTCTTCCATACCTATTTCCACCAAGGAACCCTAGTTCTCCCGTGAATTTGCCTATCCAACAATTGATATCTCAAAGCAACTTAGATCTTTCCTTTCAAAATGAGGCCCCAAGCAATAATATCTCTCCCCTTCAAGGAGTTACAATATTTTCCTACCAATACCTTGCTAAACTCTTGACTATCCTCCTCGGAGCCCCTTGGAGGCAACTTAGAAGGTTCTTTCCATCTAAACACTTCAACTTGACCCAAAATTTGAGGAGTTTTGTAATATTCCACCTTACTCCAACCGGCCTCAATAAAACTGTTACACAAAGATTGTATATGTGGATACATTGATGATAGGAGGGGTTCCATCCCAGGAATCAAACCAAAATAAATCCTCTAGGTCTCTATTGCACGTCCAAAAACGTTCTTTTTTTTATTAATTTAGACCCTCTTTTGAGTGTATTACAAATCATAGAGTCTTTGCCCTTGAGGACACAATAGGTAACACCATTACTCTCCACTCCACTCATATTCTTTAAAATAAGAATCCTAGACCAATCTTGGTCCTGATGACAACACCACCTCTAATAGAGTTTAGCTACCAAGGCCCGACCAAGACCCCCTTTCCACTTCAGTCTACAAACAAAATCCCACTTAACCAAACTTTGTTTCGTCAAAAGAAAGTTAACAACCCATAAGAATTACTGAGAGAGGGCATCAAACTCATAAATTTAATTAGAAGGAGATACCTGCACAAAACATCTGTATAGAGGGAAAGCTTGAATCACCACCTTTAGAAGAGTTGCCCTCTCAGAAGAAAGCCACCTGTAGGTTTAATATGTAACTTTCCTTTGTAACTTATCTAAAACATCTTGCCAAAACTTCTTACGTAGAGAACCCATGGTAATGGAAATACCAAGATACACAAAAGGAAGAGTCCCAATTTGGAATCTAAGAATCCAAGCTATCCTAGTTTGGATAGGCTTAGGAGTATTCTAAGAATACAGAGGGTTCACCCTCATTAATCCTTTTTCCTAGAGGTTGCCGACTAAATATCCAATGACCTTCTTAAACTAACAACCTCATTAACTCTTGCTAATCCCATCGATTTGATATACATCCACAAGCTATAAATGAGAGTGGGAAGCCACTTTGTCACCCGAATTCTAGCCCTAAATCAACTCCTGCCTCACATGAGACTTTAAAAATATCTCCAAAACTTTAGCCATTAATATGAATAAATAAGGAGAAATAGGATCCACTTGGTGAAGACCCCGATAATCTCCAAAGAGCTTAGAGGACTTGCTATTAACAAGAACATAAAAATATGAGGAAGTGACACAACTCATAACCCACTTGATCCACTCGTTGCCAAACCCAAAATCTCTTGAAACCTTATACAAAAAGGTTCAATTGACACGATCATAAGCTTTCACCATGTCAAGCTTGATAAAAATAACCTTCTCTTTAAAGGTTGCCATGGAATGAATAGCCATAATTGCAACAAAAACCCCATCCAATATTTTTCTGCCAACAACAAAACCCACTCGCTCCTTGAAAATTAAAGAGCTAAGCCACAACTTAAGTCTTTCAACAATCAACCTAGGTAATAATTTTGTAGACCATATTGCATAGGGCTATAGGTCAAAAAAGGTCCAACTAATCAACTCCTCTTTTTGGAATAAGAGTAAGAAACATAGCATTCATGGATTTCAACATCTATTTATTCCTTTGCAATTCTAGAACCACTTCAAAAGGTTGAATCTGACAATATCCCAAAATTCATGGTGAAACTCTATTGTAAAAACATCAGGTCTAGGGGCTTTCCCTTTTTTCATTTGCAACACAATTCCCTATAATTCATCCAAAGTGATGTGTTTGTTCAGAGAATCATTTATCTCATTAGAAACCAACAAGGGAATGCACTCCAAAGTAATATTCTCTTCCTCCTTTGGCGAAGGAGTATCCTTAGTAAATAGAGTGGAATAGTAATGAATGATCCCTTTCAAAATAATCTTCGAATGAGAGATCTTATTCCCTTTGGATAACCCAAGAGAGGTAATGATATTCCCTTGCCTCCCATCAACAAAGTTATGGAAAAGTTAATGTTTCTATCTCCTTCATGTAGCCAATTAATATGAGACTTTTGCTTCCAAAAGATTTCTTCACACAACCCTCGCTCCTTAAGATCTTTCCTAGTTTTTGCTTCTAATAAAAAAGATTCCTCTGTTAAACCTTGATCTTGGTTGTGATGTCATTCAGATGAGATAGGTCAACCACTTTAGTCATGAAAACATTACCATGACATGTGTATACCATATTTTTAGCATATGCATAGCATATTGAACCCTCTTGGCAAATGAGAACATTATTATCCCAAACACAAGCTTCCCTCTGGACCACCATTCTGAAATAAACTCCTATAAAGAAGTGTCTCAAAGCCACACAAGTTAAAATTTGAAAGTGTAGTCACATAAATCTGCCCACTTAATTAAATGAATGTTTGCTATTTATTTGATTATTTAACCATCAATAATCAGTTAATTAAATTAATATTTAATTAATTCATCCTCAACCCCTTCTCTTATTAATTAATTAAATTATACTTGAATGAATAAATCATAATTATTTAATTCACTCCCCCTTTCCTCTTTTTAAATAAATAATTAAAACATTTATTTAAATCCCTAAACTACCCCCCACTTGCATTCTCCTACAAATGCAAGTTGCAACCACAATTGAAATAAATTAAATTTTATTTTAAATAAAATCCTATTTTCCCTTACCCACCAAACCCACTTGCAATCCTAAATCCCCTGCTAGACTCTTCTAACCACTTTCTAAATTCTTCTAATCATTCCTAATTAGCCTAATCCATCTCTTAAATATTGTCACATTCCTAAGCAACTTGAAGTCACTTCTCAAAGCCTCCAAAGTCTTTGAAAAGCATTTAATGCTTTATGTGTTCAACAAGCTAACCTCTAAAGTCTTCCAAACCACTAATGGCTCTTACATGACCATTAATGGCTCTTACATAACCATTTATGGTTGAATCCATTTGTCCACATGGTTAGAGGCTTTACCTCTAACTCAACCCTCATTTGACTCATGGGTCTCTTCAAGCATTTATTGCTTTGACTATGGTTATCCCCACTAACTCTTGCACAAGAGTTTATCCATTGGATAAAGACATTATTTATTGGATAATGGCTTTATTCATTCAACTCAACACTAACCCTACTTCCCAAGATAACCTTCAAGTCATGTCAAGCATTTAATTCTTCTTCCTTCTCCTCTCAACCAATCTCATGATGAAATTTGTCATCCTGGGATTGGATTGAAAACCCTCACATGGATCATAAACCTTTCAATCCTGGCCCTTGTTGAGATTACTCAATCTCAACCATCCATTTCTCCTTTTTTCCTATAAATAGATCTCTCCTTTCTCATTTTCAAGCATCTAAGATCATCTAGCCATAATCTTGAAATCTTGTATGCATCTAGGTTATAGTGAATTTGAGAGAGCATTTTAGAGTAAAATCATAATCCACATTCTCTTTTGGTTAAAAATTGATAATAGCTTAATTAATTAATTTTCTTTCACTCCTAGCTAGCTTTGCATTTGCATCTCATAATTATTTTCAATCTTGAATCTCCATAAGACTTCCATAGTAGTGCAAAAAGCTGAGAGCTACACTCATGTGGAACTTAGAGAGGAGAGGAACAAGGGAGGAGCAGCTATGAACATCTTGGTTATCATTTGGAGGAGTGTAGTTTATCTCTTTTATATTTCCATGCTTTCCATTTCATGTTAATATATCTCTCGATATGCTTGCTTAGGATAATCTTTTGTTGCTGACACTAACATTTGAACTTGTTTCTTGTGTTGTTGTGTTTGCACTACTATTCTAATCCTTTTTGCAAAGCATCATTTGGTGAACCCGACGTGAATCGAACACGCAAGAGGAGAAAACAATTCAAATACACACATGAAACATTGCATTAGAGGTTAGAAATCAATCAAAATAAGTTAAATGAATCTAAACTCTTTAAAATGGTTCCATGTTCCTCTATCTCCAAGGATCTTCAAGATTCAAGGTGGCTCTCAGCTTGAAAGAGCACTTGATTCTTTAAGAAGACAACCTAAATAATGAGATTTAAATGATTCTAAGATCTAAATGGAATGCAACCAAGATCTTAGTGATGATTTAGATATGAAACTAGATGATGATAGGATGCAAGATATTGATATGAAGCTCAAACTAGCATGAAAATGATACTAAGATGAAGCTAACATGATATATCTAAGATTATAATGCTATCAAAATGGTCTAAAATGCTATTCTATCAAAGAGAGATATGCTTAATGTTATGAGACTATAAGTTTGATGCACAAAGACTTCATTTTTTTGAAGAAGGAATGAGCTCTATTTATAGGAAAAATAGGGCAATGGAGGGTTGAGATTGAATAATCTCAACAAGGGCTAGGATTGAAGGTTAATCAATCCATGTTTACAATTATCACTAATCAAATAGTGACAATTGTCAACAAAAGGTTGCTTGAGAGGAGATGAAAGAAACACTAAATGTTAGGTCCTAGAAACAACAGAGAGGGGGGGGGGGGGTGAATTGGTTGTCTAACAAATTCAAACCAAAAACAACATTACCAACTTAATGCTAATACCGGTAAACCGGTCTTTAATGCCGATAGACAGTTTTATCAATTAATTGTAATACCAGTAAAGATTAATGCATGAAACAAAAAGACAAATTCATCCACAACACATAACACCAATATTTGTACGTGGAAACCTTGTAAGGGGAAAAACCACGGTGGGAAACCTTACCCACAATCAGATGATACTACCGCAAATAGTATGTGTATACAAATGGGGTCTGCACATGCAGAAAGGCCAAGTGCCTAGAGGTCACTGCTCAAACACAAATAGGAGTCACACTGACTACAATTGGATGGTTAAATCCAATAAGGATGTATTGCTCAAATTAGCATCTTTCTATGCTAGATTTAGTACTAGTGTAGTTTTGATTATCTTCACAAAAACCTTCCTTCAACCTTCAAATGATGTCTATGTGTATAGCTCTGTTTATTCTCGCATATACCTTCACATAATTCTTTTTTGCATTCTACTCACGATCTTACAAATAAGATCTTACATTTATATCATAACCTAAGACCAATTTTAGTAGGTCAGCTCTAAAGGATACTACAAACAAAACAATGTCCGATGCAATAACCGATTCAACATGTCGGCTTGATGCATTTACAACAATAATAAGACATCTGCATAGCGTGCCATGCTGATCTGGAAAAGATAAACCTGCCGGTGTATATCTTGGACCTATTTGCCGGTAACAACAAATATGCAAATACAAAATATGCCAATGACCAAATCTCCACAACAAGGTGTCCAGATGATGTCTTCGACATTACCAGGTGTTTTCCATGCTATTCCAAGTGCCGGTGAACATTATATCCTGCCGGTGTACCAGATACCGGTGACTGTGCATAAGTCACTTGCTTGCCGGTGAATGTTGTTGATTCTCCAAAGTGCTAGAGTTGATAAGTGTTTAGAAGGTGTTGACATCAATGACAGAACCATACCAAAATACCAACAATCTCCCCCTTTGGCATTGATGGCAACACAAGATGGAAAAACCATCAAAGTGCGGAAACAGAAATGCCAAATACCAAAAACCAATAATCTCCCCAAAGTAACAATCTCTCCCCCTGGGAGTGTTATGAGTTTTCCTTGTGTTTTTCCATACCAATCTCTCCCCCTTTGACATCAAGTTCCAAAGCAATATAAAGACCATTTTCAGATACAAAATACCAACCAATTCACTATACCAACTACTCCCCCTTTGAAGTAGCTTTCTCATCAAAGCTGGAGTAAAAGATTTCTCAGTTATTTATGTCGGTTGATGACTATCATCAACTGTCTAAGTTTCTACCAGTGGGGGTATGACCCCAATCTGGTCTATGAGATATTCAAAAGTCTCCTTAGGCAGAGGTTTAGTGAAAATATCTGCAATTTGCTCTTTAGTATTCACATATACCAGTTTAATTTCTTTTGCTTCAACATTTTCCCTTAGAAAATTTAGTTTTATAGAAACATGTTTGGTTTTAGAATGTAGTATCAGATTCTTAGATATATCAATTGCTGTAGTGTTATCACAATAGATAGTAATAGGTTCCTTGCATTTTTACTTTATATCCTTCAACATTTGCTTAAACCATAGTCCCTGTGTACAGTCGGTTGCTGCTGCAACATATTCTGATTCAATTGTTGATAAATATGTACAACTTTGTTTCTTACTCAACCAAGAAATTAATTTGCTTCCAAGAAAAAATGCTCTGTCGGTGGTGTTTTTTCTATCATCCACATCTCCTGCCCAATTTGCATATGTGTATGCACATAATTCAAAGTTTCCATCTCTAGGATACCATAATCCAAGATTTGTAGTGCCTTGTAAGTACTGGAAAATCCTTTTTACTGTTGATTCATGATTTTCTCTAGGATTACTCTGAAATCTTGAAACAATACATACTGCATTCATGATATCAGATCTTATTTGTGTCAAATACAGTAAACCTCCTATCATAGATTTGTACCTAGCCAGATTAACAGGTGTAGATTCATCTCTTAGTGATAATTTGTCATTTGTAGTCATAGGTGTGCTTACTGGTTTAGAGTTCTCCATCCCAAATTTCTTTAATAACTCCTTCAAGTACTTGGATTGACTCGAGAATATACCTTTATTAGTCTGTGAAATCTGCAATCCTAAAAATAATTTTATTTCTCCAATCATAGACATTTCAAATTCTTGCTGCATTTCAATAGAAAATTCTTTACATAATCCATCTTCTCCTCCAAAGATTATATCATCGACAAAAACTTCTATAACCAAGATATCATCATTTGTCACTTTATAATATAAGTTGTTGTCAGCATTACCTTTAGAAAAACCAATCTTTAAAAGATACTTATCCAATCTTGCATACCAAGCTCTTGGAGCTTGTTTCAACTCATACAATGCTTTCCTTAACTTGCAAACCATAACTTTGTTATCTGTCAAAGAAAATCCATCAGATTGTTCAATGTAAACTTCTTCAAGATCTCCATTCAGAAATGCACATTTAATATCCATTTGATATACTTTGTAGTTCTTGTGTGCTGCAAAAGCCAAAAATAATCTGACTGCCTCAATTCTAGCTACCAGTGCAAAGGTTTCATTATAATCAATTCCTTCTTTCTGAGAATATCCCTTACACACTAGTCTTGCTTTATTTCTGATTGCCTTACCATCTTCATTAAGTTTGTTTCTGAATACCCACTTTGTTCTAATCACATTTTTGTCTTTAGGTCGGGGAACTAATGTCCATGTGTTATTTTTCTCAATTTGCTCTAGTTCCTCTTCCATAGCTTTAATCCAGTGTTTATCTTCACATGCCTCATTAATTGATGATGGTTCAATTTGAGAAATAAGACATACCTCTTCATTTTCCAGTCTTCCTCTTGTCATAACTCCTTTATTCTTGTTCCCAATTATCTGATCTTCAGAGTGATTCAGTCTTACATACCAGGGTGTCTTCGTTTGCTGTTGTTCCTTAGTTACTATGGAATTTTCAGATGATACCGATGTAACTGGATCTTCATTCTGTACTAGTGGGTTCAATGTAGGTTCATTTGTTAGAATCTCTGTTGCCGGTCTAGAGTCTATATACCTTGAAGTTCCTCTGAATTGTTCATCAATCTTCACATTTGTACTCTCAACAATTTTCTGCAATCTTTTGTTAAAACATCTATATGCCTTGCTCTTAGATGAATAACCAAGAAATATCCCTTCATCACTTCTAGGATCAAATTTGCCAATATACTCATCCCTTCTAATATAGCATTTACTTCCAAATATTCTGAAATATTTAAGAGTAAGAGTAATACCAAACCATAGTTCATGAGGGGTCTTACCGGTTTCACCTTTGATGTGAACTTTGTTGAAAGTATAGACCATTGTACTTACTGCCTCTCTCCAATACACATATGGTAGATTTGCTTCTAATAACATACTTCTTGTTGCATCCAAGATAGTTCTATTTTTCCTTTCAACAACTCCATTCTGCTATGGTGTCCGGGGTGCTGATAGCTGTCTTATGATTCCATTCACTTCACAGAATGCATTAAATTCCTTAGTTGCAATTTCTCCTCCTTGATCTGATCTCAGATATTTGATTTTCTTACTGGTTTCATTTTCTACCATTGGTTTGAATAGTTTGAACTTTCCAAGTGCTTCTGATTTTTCTCTGAGAAAAGTAACCCAACACATTCTAGAGTAGTCACCAATGATTAGCATGAAATATATATCACCTTGCAAACTTTTAGTTCTAGCTAGACCACATAAATCAGTATGAATTAAGTCAAGGGCATTGTTTTATTTTTCTGGAATACTTTTAAAAGTATCTCTAACTTGTTTTCCAAATTGACATTCTTTACATATTGTATTGTAAGGTTTGATAATTTTAGGTAAATCTCTAACTGCCTTAGTAGTATTGATTTTTACCATGCAATCAAATTTTACATGACATAGTCTCTTATGCCATAGCCAATTTTTATCAATATGTGCAATCAAGCATGTCTTTTCATTATTATTCAAATAAAAGATATTACCTCTAGTTTGATTACTGGTTGCAATTTCCAAACTAGTTCTATTCATGATTTTGCATTTTCCATTTTTTAATTGTAACTGAAATCCTTTCTCAACTAATTGACCAACACTCAAAAGATTATGCTTTAAACATTCAACATAGTAAACATTGTCAGTATTATGCTTACCATCAAGAGATATTGTACCTTTACCTTTGATCAAACAAGCTTTATCATCTCCAAATCTTGCTAGACCTCCATTATATTCCTGAAAGTTCAAAAATTTACTTTTATCACCAGTCATATGATGTGAGCATCCTGAATCAATGATCCATTCATCCTTAACTTCAATTTCAGCTGCCAGGGCCTGCTCTACTGGTTGAATAGTAGGTGTCGGTTGATCTTCTATTATAGCAACAAAAACCCATCAATTGTCTGTCGGATCTTCATCAGAATCATCAGTCACTCCTTCATTAGCAAGATAACAAGATTTAACTTTATTCTTCTTAAATCTGTATCTCTGATATTCAGGGTTAGGCTTGTATGTTCTCCTAGCTTCTTCTCTTAGTCCAGCATATCTATCAGGGCATCTAGAAGCCATATGACCAATCTTTTTATAGTTAAAGCATTTAAAGGGTGCTTTACCTTCATACTTACTTCCAACTAGACCTTTAGGCATTTTCCTTGCAAATAGTGCTTCAAGTTCTTCAAGTTCTTCATTTTCTCTCCTGCTTTCCTCAAGTTCTCTTGCATAAAAGGCTTTCCAATTAGACTTGTCAAATGATGGTGCAGATGATGTTGATGCCTTAAAAGCTAAATCAGTCTTTATAGTAGCAACAAGACCAAATTCCTCAATTTCAAAAGCTGAAAGATTTCCAATCAATGTATCCCTAGTTACTGATGTATTAGGCATTGTTCTTAACTCATTTATAGCAGTAACCTTCATTTTATATGCTAGTGGCAATCCTCTTAAAACTTTTGAAACAATTTCATCTTTACTTAAGGTTCCTCCACAACATTTAATACCCAAAACAATTTCATTAACTCTTTCCATAAAAGCAGAAATCCTTTCATCTTCTTCCATTTTTAGATTTTCATACCTGACCCGGAAGCTTTCAAGTTTTGCAATTTTGACTGTGGAATCTCCTTCATTCAGTATTTCCAAATGATCCCAAATATCTTTAGCAATTGATCTATCTGATAATCCCATGATTTTCTAATTTGTTAATGCGCTCAAAAGTGCTTCTCTTGCTTTGCAATTATTTTCTTCATCTTTTCCTAAGGTAGGTGGATTAGGCTAACCGGGAGTAGGAGCAGTATAGCCATTCTTTGTAACATCCCAGATGTCGTTTCCAATGCAATTCAGATGTGTCTCCATTCCGATCTTCCATATGCCATAGTTGGTTCCATCAAGTTTAGGACTATCATTCCTAAAATAGTTAGTAGACATTAGATCTCCTCAAGTTGTTAAACTTCTGCAAAAAGAGGACTAGGCTCTGATACCAATTGTTAGGTCCCAGAGACAACTGAGAGGGGGGGGGTGTGAATCAGTTGTCTAACAAATTCAAATAAAAAACAACTTTACCAACTTAATGCTTAATACCGGTAAACCGGTCTTTAATGTCGGTAGACAGTTTTATCAGTTAATTGTAATACCGATAAAGATTAATGCATGAAACAAAAAGACAAAGTCATCCACAACACATAACACCAATATTTGTACGTGGAAACCCTATAAGGGGAAAAACCACGGTGGGAAACCTTACCCACAATCAGATGATACTACTGCAGATAGTATGTGTATACAAATGGGGTCTGCACATGAAGAAAGGCCAAGCGCCTAGAGCTCACTGCTCAAACACAAATAGGAGTCACACTGACTACAATTGGATGGTTAAATCCAATAAGGATGTACTGCTCAAATTAGCATCTTTCTATGCTAGATTCAGTACCGGTGTAGTTCTGATTGTCTTCACAAAAACCTTCCTTCAACCTTCAAATGATGTCTCCATGTATAGCTCTGTTTATTCTCGCATATATGTTCACACAACACTTTTTTCTCATTCTACTCATGATCTTACAAATAAGATCTTACATTTATATCATAACCTATGACCAATTTTAGTAGGTCGACTCTAAAGGATATTACAAATAAAACAATTTACAAACAAAATAATGTCCGATGCAATAACCGATTCAACATGTCAGCTTGATGCATTTACAACAATAATAAGACATCTCCACAGTGTGCCATGCTGATCTAGAAAAGATAAACTTGTTGGTGTATATCCTAGACCTATTTACCAGTAACAGCAAATATGCAAATACGAAATATGACAATGACCAAAACTCCATGACAAGGTGTCCAGATGATGTCTTCGACATTACCAGGTGTTTTCATTCTATTCCAAGTGCCGGTGAACATTATATCCTGCTGATGTACCAAATACTGGTGACTGTGCATAAGTCACTTGCTTGCCGGTGAATGTTGTTGATTCTCCAAAGTGCCAGAGTTGATAAGTGTTTAGTAGGTGTTGATACCAAAATACCAACACTAAATGCTTGAGAAGACATGAAGGTTACCGTAAGAGGTGAGGTTAAGGTTAGGTTAGGGTTATCCAATGGATAAATCTTTTACCCAAAGGGTAAACTCTTGTGCAAGGGTTAAATGGATAACCAAGGTTAAATCCATGAATGCTTGATGAGACCCTTGGGGTTAGATGGGAGTTGAGTTAGAGAGAAAGTCTATAATCATGCAAGAAGGTTGAGTTAACCATTAAAGGTTATGTAAGAGCCTTTAATGGTTTGGAAGACTTTGAGGGTTAACTTGTTGAGGACATAAAGCCTTTAATGGGTTTCAAAGACTTTGGAGGCTTTAAGAAGTGACTTCTCTTTGCTTAGGATTGTGACAATATTTAGGAGATGGATTAGGCTAATTTGGAAGTGATTAGAAGAATCTAGAAGGGGTTTAGGAGGCAAGTGGGAGATGTAGGAAAATGCAAGTGGAGGGAAAAGGATTTTAATTAAAATAAAATTGCTTTATTTCAATCAAATAGATGCAACTTGCATAAATACAAGTGAGAGATTTAATAAGTAAATTAGATTTATTAATTTGCAAGGATCAATTTAATTAAATGTAAATTTAATTAAAAAGGGGGAATTAATTAAATAAAGTGATTTATTTAATTAAAGGTTAGAAAAGGCTTAGGTGAACTTAATTAAATAAATTGAGTAACTCATTTAATCAAATAGATGAATATGAAAAATTTAATTAAATAGAGGAATAAGGTTAAAATGAATATTAAATATTCACATAGAAAAGCGGTCAAATTTATACGTCTACAGAAAGAATAATTTTTAGAGGTTCTAAATAAAGTAGCTAAAAGTTTGATTGGCCAATGATTCAAGCCTTTCCAATCAAGGATCTATGAGTTGGTGATCCTACCATCTTCTATCCAAAAAATTAGACACGAGGAACCTATCTAACCTCTTAGAGATAGCATTTTCACCCTACCTCCTATTATTCCAAGCAAACATTCCATTATATGACTTTGTGTCTACCAAGTTCAAAAGATCTATATTATCTCTCCAGAGCCTAAGAGATTGCTCAAGCCTAACAATACCTCCTTTTTTTTCCTCCATACTTGAAATAACATGGATATCCCCTACAAGGATCCAAGGAAGATATGGGACAAGAGACCCAACCGTTTAGATATAAGACTAGAGTAAATACTTTCCTTAGATATCAGTCGGAGCATAAAAATTAGTGAGGAGATTAACTTCACTTGATTCCAATTTTGAGGCATCTATAAATAGAAAAGATCTACTAGAAATCCACCACATGGGAACAAATTTTTGTGGGTCCCATGGACAAGTCACACTAGCTGAACTACCTTAAGCCCCAATGCACTAGAATTGGCCTCGAGCCCAAATCTTGGAAGCCAAGCTCAACATGCCTTTTACAGACATCTTAGTCTCATGTACAAATATGATATCTTCAGAATGAAGTCAAATCAAATCTCAAATAGCCTTTTGTATAGAGATGTTACTCATACCCCTCACATTCGATGAAAGAACTATCATTTTTGAGATGAAGATAAATGAGAATCAATGGTTTTCACCACTGAACTAGACTCAACCAATGTCTCACCAATTAATTTCACTTTTTCCTATACCCACCTTGCGAGGCTTCTCAAGAACACCTTTTTCTAGAGTTGTTTGTTGTGGCCCTAATGCAGGTTAGGTTCCCTTACTTTTACCAACATCTGTAGGGTCCTTCTCTAGATTAGCCACTGAACTAGATAAACCTAGGCAATATTTCACCTCTTTGCACCCACTAGGCTCCACCTCACCTAAAGTCAACAAGAAAATATATGTGTCCATTTGAGCATCTAAACCTCTGTCCTTTAAAACAACATGAAGAATACAATCCTTCTCACCAAATGTTTGTTCAATACTCATAGGTTTCCTAACCAATAGGCATCCCTACAAAGGCCTCACCAAATTGGTCTGAATCCTTTGAAGCATCAAATTTGTTAAACACTTTATCAGTCTTCCCATCCCTT
Organism: Cryptomeria japonica; assembly: GCF_030272615.1. NCBI lineage: Eukaryota > Viridiplantae > Streptophyta > Pinopsida > Cupressales > Cupressaceae > Cryptomeria > Cryptomeria japonica. The sequence continues at coordinate 637,474,741 of NC_081406.1, forward strand.
AGAGTTCTCTTCTACCCTCTTCCCTTATTTCGGGTCTTGATTAGGATGAATCACTCTTTATCTTACACCATAGGTGCTTTCACTCTATCCTGCTTAGGTGGTGGACGAGACAACTCATTAATTGCAATCCTTGCTAAATTAGATTTTGGACACATCCACTACAAATGATTGTATTCATTACATATCTGATAATGAAATGGAAGAGTTTCATAATCAATCTATTGGATCCAAAAGGTGGATCCTATTTGAATTTTCATAGAATCCGGTAAGGAATTATTTAAATCAACTTCAATACAAACACGAGCATAAGCGATTACCATTTTGTCCATAGTTTGTTGTGAGAAACCCATTAGTTTACCAAGCAATAGCACAACCAAATGAAAAATGCCATGTCTCCAAAATTCTTGATTTAGAACCACAAAAGTCGCACCCAAATTGGAACCCTAGATGCAAGCTTCTTCATAGGGTTGATCACAACAAGCCACAAATAAATGAAAAGTCCAACTTGATTATAAAAATATGTCTCCCCTTCAAAATATTTATTTCTATCTAAAATGCACAAAAAGACCACCAAAAAACAACTATTGGTAGCCAGCATCACCTCCATTTCACCATCCAAGTTCCAAGTGTGACAAGCCCATGATTCTAGAAATGATAGTGAAACCCAAATCTCCACGAGCTTACAAATAAAAGTGTGATTAGAAACATAGTTGATGTCCTCCTTCAGAGTTGTTTATCTAGAAATTTGCCCCTTTAGAAAGATAAATCAAAGACCCTCTGATGCCCCCTTGCTAGAGACAAATACACAACAAACAGTTGGAGAAATTGCCAATTAAATTAACAATTTTCTTCTAAATTTTAGAGGTACAACTCCCTCTTATGATATAATTGGTTTTTCAAAGGTGGGTATACTTTTAACTAGAAAATAGGAAAGGAAAAGCAACATAAAGAAATACAAGAGAGATTAACAAAATTGAAAATAGCACAGAGCAGATGACTCAAAGTTCACCCATTCCTCATACGTAAGAAACGGTTTTGAAAAATTAGCATAAGTTCTTCCCAAATGATGTAAATGTGCCAAGAGTCTCAAAGTTGTAAAAACAAATATATTCATTATGTAATAGGCACATGAAGTCACATAAAAGATTGTCAAATCTAAAATTAAATGCTAATTTAAAAGAACATGCATGAATATAAAGCTTCAAAAAGTTCCCCTTTTCTTAGAAACACATTTAGAAGCATAAAGTCTTCATTTTTTGCATATAAAATTATGTATCCAGAAAGAAAGTATAATGTCATTTCCCATAACTAATTTAAAATCATTGCCAAATTATTAACTGATCAAGTCTCACTCATGTATCAAAGTACAAGGGGGATCAATCTTGCTTCTCTATCCCACTTCAACAATATATATCAAAAAGAAAGTAATCTCTTAAAGATAATGGTTTCTTGAAAAGAACCATTTCAAAAAATAAAAAATGGAAGCTACTTTAAAGCACACGTGGCTCATATGGGTTCATGATTCAAAGCCAAAATTTAGAAACTAGCACTTAGATGGCAAGAGGGATAGGATTCCTCTATTTGTTTATGGTTGGATCTTTTGTCGTTTTGCAATAATTTACCATCATCATTTTCCACCGTATGTATGTATGTATGTATATAAATGTATGCATGTATATATGTGTGTGTGTGTGTGTGTGTGTGTGTGTGTGTGTGTGTGTGTGTGTGTGTGTGTGTGTGTGTGTGTGTGTGTGTGTGTATACATACATATATTGATCCTTAATATTTAGGAATGTTTTTTTTTGCTTGTATCATCCTAAATTGTACTCGCCTACAATTTTATCCTCAATTAGGCCTCACTTTGATGTTTCATCTTCTAAGGCTTGATTGCAATACTGATTCTGCTAACACCACCCATCTATGTCACATTTTCATTAATTTTCCAGCTTAGCCCCAGTTTGGAGTTTTGATTTCTAGGACTAGGACGTACCATGCATCGGTCCTAAATTAGGAGCAGGGCGTATACGCACTAGGCCTCTTAAATAGGCCCCAAATAAGCCCCCCTCTAACAACCATCTTTGGTGAGTGGGAAAATTAGCAATGTGTTGGCCTGTTGCAAAAATTTAGTTTAATTTTTGACAAGCAAGAATAAAAGGAGGTCTGCCTCTTTCATTTTAAACCTAACAAACCTCATTAAAGATCTCAATTACACTCTAATGAATTCAAGTGAGCAAGCAATCAATCTTTCATCAAGCATTGGAGCAGAAGTAAAGTTAAGATACAAGCATTGAAGATGGCATTCACATGTGATCTATGCTTTATGAAGACAACCTACGTGAAACCCTAATTCTGTTTAAATCATTTTCACTCTTTCACTCAACTTATTTATTGAGGTATATCATTAATGTTTAAATCATTTTCATCCTTAACTCAAAAGGAAAAAATATTACTATAGTCTTTCATTTACATTTATTAATTCAATTTCATGGTTAATTCCAAAACCGAGGTTTGACCTAAGACAAACCCCTATTCTCAACATATTTCCCATTTTCTCTGTGTGCAGGAATGGGTACAAATTTGTAATTAGGATGATCGACATAATTTAGAGAGACAAATAGGTTCAACTTTTGATGACAAGAAATTCAAAGTACCAAGGTAAATTGATACTACTTGGTCCTAAAAAAATAGCCTAAACTTCTGTGAATAGATCCAAAACATATTCTTTTGTTTAGATCCAGTTTGATGGATCCGTACGACACCTGTAGCTTCCTTTTTCTGTCAGATTGTGCCAATAGTTCACTATCTTGCCCTAATATTCAACAATTCAATTCAATTCATCTTAGGAAGGAGAAAAGCCCCTATCAAAAGGAACCTGAAATTTGATCATAATCTTGATCTTTCAAGGCTAGATCTATTAGATTCCTCTCCTTCCCAGTGTAATGGTTAATTAGGTCATTTAGTGGTTTTATTATCTTAATTTAACTCTAACCCTAATTTTTCACCATCACATTTTGGTGAACCCGACTTCTTGTACCTTAATTTCTGATTTGTGATCTTAGATCTGATTTGCATGCATTTTCAAATTCAAATTTACACTCATTAATTTTAGAGGTTAAATTCACAAAAACCCTAATTTATAATTCTAAAATTAAACTTGTGGGTTACATAATTAATCAATCATTGTTACAACAAATTGCATTTCTTAATCACAGTTTTCAAAAATTTCATTCAAATTTCCCTCCTTTGTGTATGAGTTTTGTTATTATTAGTCCTACCTACAGTATTCCTGTGAGAATAATTTGTATAATTAAGGCTTCCCAAGGTTTAAACACTAAGGATATGGAACCTAATTTGGATATCTTATTTCATGAGAATGTTGGTGCTTCCTTCAACCCAACAAATGACATCATTTATCCCCACTCTCCTCATAATTCTTATTATATGAATGGATCACTAACTAGGGTTACCATTGACCAATTGGAGACAATGGATGAATCAAGATTATCTGAAAAGTGAGGCAATTCGATTGATTGTAGGATTAAAAAGAATGGTGCAAAGTGATCAAAGTAGTGTTGATTTTTGGCATAGCCTTGCTCATATTGTTGACAATAATATAATGCTATTTGAAAGTTGTGTCGAAGTCCTTGGTTACTCTCAACCCACTAGTCAATTCAATCATTCCATTCCTATGCCTACATCCTTTCCTAGTGTGCCTACATTTACATCTTCTATCATGACTACTTCCACATAAAATGTTAATCCTACACATGTTACTCATGGGGGCGATTCCGTTAATCAATATTCTTACATACCTCCTTCCGTGAGTCTTCCATTTGTATCCCAATCATCTCCTATACCCACATATCATAATGTTCCGCCCCCTTATTCTCAACCTCCACATACATACAACAATGTTACTCCTCCATCACAATCCAATATGTCCAATTTCTATCCATCCATCAAAGCAACCATTAATAACCTTGCCCAAACTATTATAGATTTGTTGGCAATTAACACTCATTTGATTGGTTTCAATATGTTGTCATTGATGGCAACATGTTCCGGCTTTCATATTTAGGTTTGGTTGTTTACCAACAGACACTTCACCGACACCGATAGGTATCTTCAGCGGTAGGGAGGAATTATATGGGCACCTACATTGCAGGCCGATATGACTTCATTAGGATACCGATATTGGAGGCCGACATCATTTGGGAGATCCGACAATAGGCAATTGATTTTGATATTTATGTAAATATATAATTGAGATGACATGCATATTCATTTTGTAATTATCTATGTAAGCCAACATAAGGCATGAAGGATTGTAAGGGTATATAGGTCAGTTGATTAGATCATTTTGTGATATGAGAGGTTATGAGATATATGAGAGTGATATTTGTAATGCGGGGAATGTTGATCATGTAAGAGGTTATTCCGGTAAGGGTTTAGGGTATCAAAACTGGAACAGTCAGAGCTTGAACCGAAACTCTATCAGGCATAGCAGATGCAGTAAATGAGTTCAGTTTTATGTTTTCTTATTCAAAGTAACTGTAGTTAGCGAGACTCCTTTGTGATGAGTAGTGTGCTCTAGGTTGTAAGCCTTCCTGCATGCACAAGCCCTCATATTTTGTAACATATCTTCATTTGGCCAGTGGATTGATATTGTGGGTCACAAATCCCACCATGGTTTTTCCTCTTTGAGGTTTTCCAAGTATAATTCTCTATGTTATGGTATTAATTCGTGTGATTGGATTATTGATTTCTTTACTTCTTTCAGTCTTATATGTACCGGTTGGTGAATGCATGTTTTAATAAGGTTAAAATTGATCATTCTGGTAGAACACTATTTCACCCCCCCTCTTAGTGGTCTTGGATTCCAACAATTGGTATTAGAGCCTTGTGCCTTAGAGGAAGTTTAACAGCTTGAGGGAGATCCTGAATCCAGAATCCATGGATATGAGTTTGGAGAAGCAACTTGAGGTAGCACTTGAAGATTATGATGTTGAAAGGATGAAGAACTTGAAGTTACAAGATGAATTGAATTCTGCTCAGGAATTCATTCTTATCCTAGAGGAGAGGTTTTCATCTGTTCAAGCTAGGAGGAAGGAACTTCTGCAAAATCAGGATAATGAAGAGAAAGACATCCTTAATGAAAGATGTCAGAAGCTGAGTCAAGAGAACATGGTCATGAGGAATGAAATGCAAGCCCTAACTATGAGAATTTCAAAAGAGAGTGAAGACTGGAAGATGAATGAAGAAAATCTTGGGAGATCTCTGAAAGACAGATATGAAGAATGCATCCGGTTAGTTCATGAAAATGATATGTTGAGAATAGACTTAGTGCAATCCCAGAGCAATGAACACGAACTTGAGAGACAGATGATAATTCTGAGAGATGATCTGACTATTGCAAGTGAGTATAAGGACAAATTCAAGGTTAGTTCAACACAACTTGATGAATTATTGAAAAGTCAAAGACATAATGGAGATTCCAGTGGACTTGGATTTGAATAAGGTCAGTGCTCCGGTACTAAAAATGAAGAGGAAAACCAAAAGGCATCAGTAAGGCAGCTTAATGCTTACAAATTTAATGGTAGATGCTTTGTTTGTAATAAATTTGGTCACATGGCTAGGCAATATAGAAATAGAGCAAATCAAAACTATAATTCTGCTCCTGGTCAATGTTCTAAATGCAACAAGTATGGTCATAAGACAAAAGATTGCAAAATGAATGTTAAATGCTATGCCTGTGGAAAATTTGGACATACAGCTAATCAGTGCAGGTCAAACAATTATACTGATTTTAGCAAAGCAATTCAAAAGAACAATGTTACATGTTATGCATGCAACAAGGTTGGACACATAGCTAAGTTCTGTAGAAGCAGAAATCTACCAGTTAACAATGATTGATCAAATGATAAATGAAAGAGAAGGTCAATGAAATTCAACAAGATCATATCAATGAAATAGGTTAGGAAGTCAGATGATCAATCAACAGATGGAAATGTTTCAGTTACTCAACTGACAGAGGAGGTTTCTCCTACACAGACAAGAATCTCATCCGATAACTGAGGCACATGCCTTAGGGGTAGGCAAAATTCATGATAATACTGCTTAAGCCCCGGGAAGAGGTTCTGGAAGATGTTCTAGACATTGGAAATGCTTATCCAACATGGAGATGTTTGACCGAGATCCGATATATTTCACTAGAAGTCATTCATATCAATGATAGATTAGGGTTTCTTGGAGGTTAAAAGGTTGAATCCACTTCATTTCTGATCACCTTGCATTCAGAGCGAGTCTAAGATGATTCAGTGTGATCCAATATCTTCTTCAACGATTCCACCAACGATCGAAAGAGTTCTTTAGGGTTTCACCAGCAACTATTTCTTAAGTACTTATCGATATTTATCTTTTATCATGGAAGCGAGATCATCCTCTGCACCTACTTTTATTGCAAATCCTACTGTTGTCGAGGTTAAGGATTGCCCTAGGCCGATTTTTAAACAATGTTCATATATTGCCACCTTGGATGATTCGGTTGGCGCTTTTTCCCGTGTCCCAAAAGGAGTTGTATATGTGGAAGATGTCAGAGCATACATTCACTACCACATTGAGGATTTGGGTACCAGTGATATCAAAAGCATGTATATGAGCGAGTTGATGGGAGACTCCAAAAAGATCAAGCCCGAGTACAAGCACATTGAGGATCTAGGGTTTATCGACATTATGGATATTCCCAATTTTGAGGATGATATTGTCAGATATGTTTTGAGAAGAGTGCATGGAGAATTCATCTATTTGGATAGACCTTATAAGATCTCAAAGAAGGCCATTTGGGCCATCATCGGTTTGTCGTAGATTGGTCAGCATCCAGAGAAGAAGATTTCTAATGATCAAGTTAACAAACTCACTGGCGCAACATCATACTGACGATCGATGAGGGTTAGCACCATCACAGATAGAGACATCAGATTCAATAGCATGATAATTGGATACAGGGTAATTCAATCCAATCATTTTAACTCTATTTTTAGCTCTTGCATTTATGCTGCACATAAGATCATGAGGAAAATGAGAAGTTAGATATCGGCAGATGGATGTTAGATGAGTTGTTAATTAACCTAGGGAAGATCAAAGGAGAGAAGAAGGGGACATTTTGGTATGGAAATCTTATTGTCTGTTTGATGCTATTTTTTATTAATGAAACTCCCAGTTTTGGGAAGAGACGATGGGCATTTGATATCCCGGTAGGAAGACAATTGAAACAATCTATTGCTACATTGGGTAGTCAGCAAGATGATAAGGTTTGGGGTTACTTCAAGGCATTCCAGAAGGCTATGAAATCTAGAGAAAAGGTTCCAAAACAAATTGTTGAGAATACTTAACCAAGATATGCTTCATGGTTAAGAATGATGAAACCTTGATGGAAGTAGTCAAACCCCAGAAGATATGGATTGAAGAGATGGGTTATGAAGTTGATGGACAGATTTTGGATGCTTATGCAAAGATGTTAATTGATGCACCTATTGATGAAGTTGAGAAATCCTTTGGTACTGCAAAACAGAAGAAGTAAGAGGTTCAAACTGAGTTTAATAGGAAGAAGAGGGAGAAACAATAGGACAAGGCAAGAAAATTTGTTGAATAGGTATCTCAAAACATCAAGGCATTAATGGATGTTGTTCTAGAAAAAAGAAGGAAGAGGAAAGAGCCCGGAATTTTTATTGAGCCTATTGCATTAGACTCTGAAACTGAAGATGACACACCCTTAGCATTCAAGAGGGTATTGAGGAAGAAAGGTGAGGAGACTAAGGAGGAGGAAAGGAAGCAACTGGTTAGGAAGGTTACAATCAAGGTATCAACAAAGAAAAGAGCTCTAAAGGAAACACCTTTTGCTCCATCCGGTACTGGAAGAAGAAAGAAGATGTATGACACAAACCTGACAATTGTCACTGGTAATGTAACTATTATTCCACCTAAGACTTGTGCAGAATTGGTAGATGAAATTAATAAGGATGGTATGTTGAAAAATGTACAATTTTATTATGAGCATTTAGATAATGATGAGCAAAGAGAAGTTGAGGAAGCGGTTTTATTATATCTGGATATATATAAGAAATCTTTGTTGGAAATTGAGAAGCAAATACCGGCACAACTATATGAAAATTTAGATGCTATAAGATTATCAGATATGGAGGAGGACAAGTAGATAAAGATTCATGAGTTGTTAACTACCTATGAATCCATTACTCCAAAGGAGTTGGATAGGACACTTGAGGTTGTAGACAAAAAAATCTTTCACAGCAAGCACATGATAGTTAGTATTATGTTAGGAAGGGTTAATGAGATAATCAAGGAGACCCACAAGGCATGGGTTCAATTCTTTGATAGAAACCCTGGTTTTTACAGTTCACCGAAGGGTAAAATTAACACTACAGACATCCCAGTTGAAGGGAAAGGTAAAGGTATAATGGGTATCTCATCTACAATTTTGAAAGATATTAAGATATTGGATATAAAGCCCCCAATAGAATCTAATGTATAGGACATAGAGGTGATACTGGCAAATGTAGAGATATCGGTAGATTTAGAGAGTGTACAAGTTACAAATGTTGAGGACAAAAGTCCTCTGGATCAGAATGTACAAGTTGAGGACATAGTTCATAAGGAGGAACCAACGGTAACTGATACTGGACCAAGTGGCGAAGTCACCGGTGCAAAAAAGGAAGCTATTTAAGTTAATAAACCATCAGAGGAGAAGAAAGAGGAATATGATAGGGAACCAATAGTGAGCGCATCATTGTTGTCAACTCACACCTCACAAGTAGAACAAAAAAGCATAATTGAGATGAGGTCTCCTGAGCTCATGATGATGGTTACATAGAAGATGATGAAGGAAGGATCCATGGACAAAGGATTTATTGATCAATCAATTCCAATTTTTCATAGACTTGTCCCAGAGTGCAAATTTGACAATGGAGCAAGCCCATTCAGCAAGCTTAAAAAAATCACATAGCACATTTCTAAGGACTTTCAATCTTTACAACAGATATCTAACCGACATGCACTAGAGAGGTTTACACAAGCCAAGAGAATAAAATTTGATCAAATGATTGAGTCAGAGAAGAAGGAGATTAATGATAAGTTGAAGTTGATTGATAATGCTTTAAGGCAATGTACTAATATTTACAGAGTATGCTGCAACATAGGTTTACTTACAACAGATTTAGATAAAATGATTAAGGATACTCAGGAGAAGATTGTTGGTATAGTCAATTCTTTTGATGGCTCAAATTCTTTGATTGCATCTATTGATGGTCCGATTTTGGTATTGGAAGCTCAAGTTTCAGCTCTTGAGAGGGATATAGATAAAATCATTAGGATAGCTAGAGGTCTTAGAGGATTGGTGAGTCCCCGGTTGGACTCATTAAGTGTACATAAGAGGGAGTGTATTGATATGGTTGGTAAGCCCACACCTACAGAACTTAAGGATAAAGAGTCATATGCTCACATGCTTAATGGACTTGTATCTATTTCCGACATATTCAAATCAGGTTGGGACACCTATCTAGAACTTTTGGAGAAAGCCTATCTGGAAATTTTCAAATATATTTAGCTCTGGTAAGGTGTTTTAGGACATTCTTTGTATAGTCTTTCATTCTTCGTCCCAATTTTTGGTATTTTTTTTGGCATTGATGTCAAAGGGGGAGGAAAAGGTGAAAAATATATTCTTGACATCAAGAGATATGGAGGTGTGGAGTATTTTGTATAGATCATGATCACAGATGGATATTCAGCTCAGGGGGAGTAGTCTTAGAGTGAAACCGACATATGGAAACCATTATCATTTTTCACATGAGTGTTGCCATCAATGCCAAAGGGGGAGATTGTTGGCAATTGACACTTATTTGGTTTCAATATGTTGTCATTTATGGCAACATGTTCCGGCTTTCATATTTTGTTTTGGTTGTTTACCGACATACACTTCACCGACATCGACATATATCTTCACCAATAGTGAGGAATTTTATGGGTATCGATATTGCAAGCCGACATGACTTCATCAGGATATCGGTGTTGGAGGCCGACATAATTTGGGAGATCCGACAATTGGCGATTGATTTTGATATTTATGTAAATATGTAATTGAGTCGACATGTATATTCATTTTATAATTATCTATGTAAACTGACACAAGGCATGAAGGATTGTAACGGTATATAGGTCAGTTGATTAGATCATTTTGTGATATGAGAGGTTATGAGATATATGAGAGTGATATTTGTAATGTGAGGAATGTTGATCATGTAAGAGGTTATTCCGGTAAGGGTTTAGGGTATCATAACCGAAACAGTCAGAGCTTGAACCAGAACTCTATCGGGCATAGCAGATGCAGTAAATGAGTTCAATTTTATGTTTTCTTATTCAGAGTAACTGTAGTCAATAAGACTCCTTTGTGATGAGTAGTGTGCTTTAGGTTGTAAGCCTTCCTGCATGTGTAGGCCCTCATATTTTGTAATATCTCTTCATATGGCCAGTGGATTGATATTGTGGGTCACAAATCCCACCGCGGTTTTTCCTCTTTGAGGTTTTCCACGTATAATTCTCTGTGTTATGGTATTAATTTGTGTGATTGTCTTATTGATTGCTTTACTTCTTTTAATATTATATGTATCGGTTTACCAGTTGGTGAATGCATGTTTTAATAAGGTTAAAATTGATCATTCCGGTAGAACACCGATTCACCCCCCCCCCCCCTCTTAGTGTTCTTGGATTCCAACAAGATTTACAACAACAATTGGCTTATGTGGCTCAATCCAAGTTCAATGTGCCCACATCTGATGTAGCAAGTCCATTATTTGATGATATTGTTTGTGTTGTCCCTACTAAATATATGTAAGTTCCTCAATTGGAGTTGTACAATGAAAAAGGTAACCCCTCAACTCATGTGAAGGCATTTCAAAGTTTGTGTAGTGATTTTTCTCATGACCAAATACTTATGGCTAAATTGTTTACTAGAACCTTTAGGGATAAAGATTTGCAATGGTATTGTTCTTTGTCTCCTTATTCTATTACATCATTTCAACAATTGGGTAATCATTTCATTCTACAATTGTACAATAATATTGGTCCTAAGATTACTTTGACTGATTTGATTCATTGTAAGCGAGTCGTTAAAGAAAAAGTCACCGATTTTATTGGTAGATATAAACATATGTATTTTCAAATTGCTTATCATATGCCTGATCATGATGCTCAAAGAATTTTTATTGCTATTTTACAAAAAAACATTAGGGTTGAAATTTTATTTTTTGAGTTTACTTCCTTTACGCAGTTGTTTGCAGTTCTTCATAGTTACCAGCTTGAAGTGAGTCAATTTAAATCATCTCCTTCAATGGCTTCGGTTGGTAAGAATGAGAGTTATCAATAATATTTTGCAAAGTTTAAACCTAACAAAAGATACATCAAGATAAACAACAACATCAATACTCAAGTGGTAGCCATGACATCAAGTGTGGCCCCTTTATCCAAATACTTTAGGAAATAATTTACTCCTCTCTCTGAGTCTTTGCATAGTATAATGTTGAAATTGATAAATACTAATATGTTGAAAATTCCTCCCACCAAGCCAAATGATACCTCCAAGCCTTTGCCATCTTATCATGATCCCAAAGCCTTTTTCCAATATCAGCATTAATTAAGTCATGATATTAATAAGTGTTATACTTTAAGTAGTAAGATTCAAGACTTCATCGATAATAATACTATATCCATATCTGGTTTGAATGATAAAGGAAAAAAATCCATATCTCCTCCTAACCAAATATATCCTAATCTTCACCAATCCTTTGCCTTCCCACTCTACTAATGTTGTTAAGTCTGAGTCTCTTTCCTTTTCTCCTGATGACCTTGGTATTAAGTGTAATAGTGTTGTGAATCTTGTTGACAAACCTACACCTCCTAAAGACCTATGCATTACTTTTGATCCTAGTGAGACTATTGTTGCACCTGATGGTCCATTGTATATCACTATGAAGATCAAAGACAAACTCTCACAAGGAGTGCTCATTGATCCAGTGTGTATGGTGAATGCAATCACTGAAGAATATCTTTACATTTTATAATTTCATCAAGTAACATATGATAAATTTGATGTTATGGTCAAGGTGTATGATGGTTTCTCTTGCCCTACTATTGGTTCTATTACTCTCCTCATTGAGGTTGGTACTAAGTTATTAAAGATGTGACTTTTGCTATCATTCCTACATCAGATCAATTTCATGTGAAGTTGGGACATCCTTGGCTCTCTTCCATGAAAGCTATCCCCTCTACCATTCATAAATGTTTTAAATTCCCTCATATTTACATTATCATAACAATTAATCATAGCCGGGGATGTCCCCGCAGCGCAACGGTATGTTGCGATCCCTGTTGATAGGGAGGTTTCATGTTCGAACCCTTGCAGGTACTATGCATGCCGCTTGTTTTGGTACTTTTGGTGCTCCCCTTTGGCGATTGGTACCCACGTTGCAGTTGGTGTTGATGCCTCTTCTTTCGCTGTCCATGCAACACAAATCCTCGTGTTGCGGTCCCTCTCGTGGCTTCATTGGTGTTGATGCCTCTTCTTTCACTGTCCATGCAACACAAAAATCCTCATGTTGCGGTCCCTCTCGTGCCAAAAATTGCTGATGATTCATGATGCCCCCCTGCCAGTTTAAGGAGCGACAAATTCTGTGTTGGAGAGATAAGGAGGATTGTAATGGAGTGATAAAGAGATGTTTGGAGAGATAAGGTGCATGGAGTGATAAGGATAGATAGATATAACAAATATATGTAAGTGTGGCATTCATATCATCAAGTAGGTGTTAATACCTCATCATGTAATCCCTCGGGGAGGGGGTCTCCCATTGTGACCCCCACTAGTTCGTAGCTCCAGTTAAAATTGTTCTTAATAAATAAAAATCACATTACTGATAAAAAAAATAAAAATTAATCATACCCTTTAAAAACCCACGACAAAGCATGGAAATTTCACCCTTGATTACTTTTGGCATAAACAACCTGAGTCTCTTAAGCCTCAAAATGACACCCCTTTTCTATCTTATCGAAAGTGGAAAAATGAGATGACCATATCCTTGGATAAGCTTAGGGACCCTATACCTATTCGTCCTCCTCATGATGGACCTGGTATCCTTCCTACACCTTCTTTTCCTCCTATTTATGTTGCGGTCCCACCTCTTGCATCTTATAAAGGAAAGCGCTTCACATCTTCTATTTCTCAACCTAGTAGAGCTTATCTCATTCCTCCTCCTTTAAAGGAATGCAATAAGCCTATGTCAATTGATCTTGAAGCTTCACAACCCTCAGCTAAAACTAAAAGGAATTGTTGTGCAAGAGAATGTCGATGAAGACGTCATGCCAAGGCTAATGAACTTGCTTCCCAAGCAATTTCCTCCCCGAAGACACCAAATGTTGACTTGGTCCCATTTGTTCAACCTTCGTTTAACCCTAGGGAGGAAGTTCAACCTAAATCACCAAGATTAAAAATGCTTAATAAAAATGATGGTTCATGCTCTTATCGTGTTAGAGATCCTATTTTTATCAATCTAGATGATGAAATGGATGATGATGTTGTTCATGATAACAATGTTAATTCTAATGATTCAAACGATATGTATGAGCTTGTTGATGTTAATCATGATCTATCTTCACATTTTTCAAAAGAATTAACCCTTTCTCCTAATGACAAACAAATTGACTCATCATTATAGCATGGTCCTTGTTTGGAACTTGTAGTAGGTCCATTTATTGTGCTCAGAGTAGCTCCTCTTGCAACTTTTCCACCTTCCCTAAATGATGTTCAACAATATTGGGAGGCAGATAATTTGCTTGATTAGTTTCATTCATGTCGTAGATCCTCACTTGTGTGTTTTATTGTTCATAATGTGCTTCCCCTGTGACGTGTTTTTGTGTTATTCTAGGTTCCCTTTGGATGACCCTTGTCACTTTGTTGGTGTAAGGTAATAAAGAGGTCAAATTTGTTGTGTCATTCCTCTATTTGTATCTCAACTCTTCTATATGTTGTCCCTTGTGTTGTCTACTTGGGGATGATGCAAAGTGTTGAGATCTCTTTTGGTCTCTTCTGTGTTGACTCAAAAGATGCATGTGCTCTTCTTCCATTGTGATTATAGTTCCACTACCTTTTGGGGATGAGGTCAATTCAATACAAATATTCATGATATACATTATTTATTATAAGAGCATATTGACACTAGAGTTAGTGGATCCCTTATGTTGTTTTATGTTTTTTGACCATTATCCTTTCTTGGGGGCATCTCATTGTGGTAACGTGCTTGTCATTTGGATGCATGCTACCTTAAAGAAATTGCTCCTGATAAGGCATAAGCAATCACTTTAACATGGGGGAATACACTCCACTTTATGCACACACCATGACATTATTCTATAATCAAATTACTTTGCAAACTGAGCCTTTTGCTTTGTAATTTCGTATTTTTCTTTTTCATGACTCATAGTAAAAAAACCTTACTAGGTTGTCTCTCTCTCTCTCTCTCTCCTCTTTCTTATGATGTTCCTTTTATCTTGATATTGGTGTAGTAAGATCGTAAAGTCCTTGGGGACTTGGTGTGTCTTGTCTCTTTTATATATCGACGGATGTTTTCAATGCAAACCTTTGTACTTTACCATGAGTGTGCTTATTCTCATACTCTCGCTAAAGTGGGGGCTAAATATAGTGTTCCCAATTGTAGTCACCTACAATTTTGTCCTCACTTAGGCCTCACTTTGGCGTTTCATCTTCCAAGGCCTGATTGTGATATTGATTTTGCTCTCACCACCCATATACGTCACATTTTCATCAATTTTCCAGCTTAACCCCCTAGTTTGGAGTCCTAATTTCTAGGACTAGGACATACCACACCTTACTCCCAAATTAGGACCAGGATGTACCATGCCCTAGTCCCAAATTAGGACTAACACGTACCATGCCTTGGGCCTCTTAAATAGGCCCCCTCTAATGGTCATCTTTGGTGAGTGGGACAACTAGCCCTATGTCAGCCTGTTGCAAAAATTTAATTTGATTTTCAACAAGAAAGTATAAAAGGAGGTTCACCCCTATCATTTTAAATGTAACAAATCTCATTCAAGATCTGAATTACACTAGTGAATTCAAGTGAGCAAGCAATCAATCTTTAATCAAGCATTGGAGCAGAAGTGAAGTCAAGATTCAAGCATTGAAGATGACATTCATGATCTATGTTTTATGAAGACAACCTACATGAAACCCTAATTCATTTGTGGAGACAAACAAAACTTAATTAAGGTATATCATTAGTGTTTTAATCATTTTCATCCTTTCCCTCAAAAGGAAAGCATTTTACTACAGTCTTTTAATTTACATTTATCAACTTAATTTCATGGATATTTCCAAAACTAGGGTTTGACCTAAGGAAAAACCCTTTTCCCAACATATTTCCCCTTTTTTCTATGTGCAAGAACATGTATAGAGCTGTAATCAAGAGGATCAACATAATTCATAGTGATGAATAGGTTCAACTTTTGATGACAATAAATTCGAAGGACCATGGCAAATTGATACTACCCGGTCCCTAAAAATTAGCTCAAACTTCTGGGAACAAATCTAAAACATATTCTTTTGCTTAGATCTAGGTTGGTGGCTCCATATGACACCTATAGCTTACTATTTCTGTCAGATTGTGCCAATAGTTTTCTATCTTTTCCTAATCTTCAACAATTCAATTCAATTGACTTAGGAAGGACAAAAGCCCTTATCAAAAGGAGCTTGGGATCTAATCAAAATCTTGGTATTTCAAGGTTAGATCTATTAGACTCCTCTGCTTCCCAAAGTAATGGTTAATTAGGTCATTTAATGGTTTTATTGTCTTTTAATTTAACCCTAACCCTAATTTTCCACCATTACAATGCCCTTCCTAGTATTTAAGGATATAGCATGTGGGGACATAAACAAAAAAACTCAACTTTACCCCTAAAGAAAGTATACCTTGGACATAACACTCTCTATATTTTACTTTATTTTTTAATGATTAATTATAATTTATTGATCTAGCTACCCATGAGACACAAAAAATGGCTTGATCTCTAAGTACATATATCTAGACTATTTTATAACACTAATCCAATAAGAGATTGTGCGATGGTTCTTAGGGGAAATAAACTTGGTTCTTTATTTGGTAATAGTCCCTTTTTAACACTTAGTAAAGAACACTAGCTTGTATTCTACCTTAGTTTTAAAGTAATTATTTAGTTTCTATTGTTGAGAAACAAGGTAAAAAATTGTTCACTTGGTATGGACATTTAAATTATTGATTAGAGTATCATGTGATTAACCATTGGATCAAAGTGAGGAAGTTTATATTAAAAAAAATTAAATTGACAAACACATAACACCAAAATTTGCTTGGAGAAAACCTTAAGGAGAAATATCAACTACTAAAGAGAGCATACATCTACAACAACTCAATATCACACGTTATAGAAATACATCTAACTCATTCTTTGAATATAACAACATCTTGACAAAATAACCTTAAGTACTTTGTTGTAACATAACCACATTGGTTTAAATTAATTAATTGCACCATATCATTACATTCCATTAATTTTTAATTAATTGATTCCCAAATTTATCCTCTACATCATATCACACATAATTAATAATTTGTTATTAATTAATTAGTCAATTCTTAAAAAAAAGGTTCATGCACATATAATTAATTAATTATCCTCTCAACATGCCATTTTCAAAAGTTAATCTCTTCCGCTCATTTAATAGTGCAAGTTTTTAATTCCTTGATTTATGCTTTCACATTCCAAAATAAAATAATTAAAATAAAACTAGGATACACATCAATTTAAAACAAAACCAAGGATACACAAATCAAAGCTCTAAATTAGGTGAATTTGTCTCAACCATTCATTAATTGTAATCCAAATATTTATAAACCTACCTCTTCTTCCTTATCCACATATGTAGAAAATCTATTGAAAATCATCAATACACTATAAAAGTATTGCATGATTATTTGGAATCCATAAAAATAATCAATAATCTTTTAACAAAGTGCAAATAAATCTAAATCAATTTTCCATTTAAAGTTTGCACATTTTTATAATATGAGTTTAATTATTATTTTTCATTTTTGTGTTTATTCTAAATTTATTGCATACAATAGCATACACTCACATACTCAAGGTTATTTTTGACCACATTATTTACCATTGAGAACAAATCTTCTCTTTGTCATGACAATTAAATTTATTAGAATTATCTTTAGCTACATTTTTAGGAACATGGCAAGAAGACCACACATAACCATGCATTCTACTAGGAGGGGAGCTACAACCCATGGTCTTCCTAGGGGGGTTAGAACGCGAAAGGTTTTCTTTTATCAAGATGGAAAAATTCTTGAATCTATTAAGGAGGTGTCAGGATGGGATTTTGTTGAAGGAGTGGTGCACCATATGGTAAATACCAATATTTATTTTATGTTTATTTTTAGGATACATGTAATCATTGGTGACAAGGAGCTCACAAAAGTCCTGGGGGTACATTATATATAGGAAAGGATATAATAGGTCTCAAAGAAGTAGTGGATCATGCTTGACCGTGGTAGTCACTTCATGCCTCCCATTAACTAGTTCAAAGATCAAGAGGATGATATTTAGATTAGTATAATTTAGGGCATAAAATCAAGCTTGATGACACTCACAAAGGAAGTTGTGAACATTCAAAGCTTCCTAACTATTATAGTGGGTTTTTATAGCCCTATCGTTGATGCATTGGAGCTTTATGTACTAGAAAAGGCTTCCTCACTCGAGGAGTGCTTCAATCCCACCAAGGTAACAAAGGTTGTCAAGTTCTTGCAGATAAGGGTTGGTATAGTATACAAGGAGGATGAAACCTACAATCCCAATTTCATTACAATTAAAAATATATAACATTTCATCACTACTCTTTAATAGATATATTATAGAGCACACTTGATAGATAAGATATGCCATGCGAAACATATTATTAGCTTTCTAGTTTGTAGTTTTATTGGCCTATTCAAGTGGCCATTTTTTTGTAGTAAGTTTGGCCCACACATTCAACCATTTTTGTTTATTGTCCTCGTGGCTTGTCCATTCAACTATTTTATTTCAGAATTAATCTTGTATTTGTGTATATTTTTACCCATCATCGAGGCATGAATCTAATGTAAAAATATTTCACATATAAAAAATGAGAGGACCTTTACCCTTCACCTAATTTCACAAAAAAAAAGAAGACACCTTTATTTAAAGATATTGCAATACAAGGAGGAACACTTAGATTGGATTGTTACACATATAACCCAAATACTAGTTTACAAGATTTATCAAGATTCATCATGTCGTACATACCACAATATAACATAATTTCCCACTAAACAAGTTCGTCCTTGTTTCAATACAAGTTTAATTAAAATGCCATGTTACATTTATCTTTTTATATTTTGTAGTTTCATGTAATGTCATATTCTCTTTATCAAAGATGAATTATTTTCTAACTCAATGTAATCTAGTCGCATATAATATCTCAATATAGTACAAAAATAAGGGATTGGAGCAATGATACAAGTTGGTGACAAAAGCAAAAATTATCCACAATAATCTATCTATCCACTATGCATGTTGTGCTCTACAATATACAATGAAGTTGAAACTATATGAATAATGGATCCTACTAGTATGAATTATGTAGTAGGATTGAGCTTCACACAAATCTACTTGATAAAGATTATGAAATTATCTTTAGTAGGTAGATTAATTTACAAAAAATATGTGACATGCATGTAAGATTCAATTTTACTAATTTAAAATTAAATATGGATTCAAAGTACCTTGTTCTTGTTGAGTGTAGAGACATAACATCAAATAAGAAATGATTCCATTATGCCTAAGTCAAACAAATTTAGCAAAATGTAAACTATTGGTTCTTAACACTAAACCATAACATGAGAATTATCTATCCACTAAAATAGTAATTAGATATTGTAGCATTGTAAATTGTAACTCCTTACAATTTTATACTACTTTTTATGCCCTTGCTTTAGTGAGTTTCTTCATAACTCTCTTCCAACTGTATTTTTGGCCTTTGTACTGCAAAATTGAAGTCATGTGTTTATATGGTGATTTTAACCTATGTCCCGGGACTAAGTGCACTTGATTCACCCTATTTTGGGTGGAAAAGGGTGTTTGGGCATCCTTATCCCTCAAATATGAGCCCAATTTGGGATATGTTGGTGCCCACTTTTTGATGTAGAGGGGATGCTCACTCCTACTGGGTTTGCTTATTCTTGATGTCTCCTTAGGTTGTCTCTTGAACCATCCAATGGTTCCACTCTTTCCAACCTTCCAAAGGTTGTAGGGCCCACCCTTACCGACTTTCCCAAGGTCCTTAGACTAAGGTGACCTCCTCTTGTTTAGTGAGTGTTCAACACTCCTTATTAGAGACCTTCCTACTCAACACTTTAACCAAGAGCCAACCCTCTCTACCATAGGATCTTCATTAGACATGACCAACACACTTAGGGATGGTTTTACTTAGTTTTCCAACCCTAACCCTTCATTTATGGACTTTGGTGTTTACCGGTTTCAAGCTTTAGGACCAATTTGCTCTTTTAGGCCTACTAGGAGACCTAGTCCAATTAGCCCTATCGGTGAGGTATTTTACACTTATCTGCCTGAAGCCCTAAACACCGGTATGAAATATTTAGCTTTTCAGATACCCTTTTGGAAGATTCATACAATATCACAAAATTGGACACGGGTTTGGTTGCTAACCATCCTAACCCTTTTTAGGCCTAATTCCTCCTTTTAAGCCTACAAAATAGGGATTTGCTCAAATGCCTTCACCAGTCCAAATGACCAAGGATACTGATGATTGTATTAGGTCTATACACCCATGAGGATGTCCAATCCAACCTAGAATCAAATCCATCCAACAGATTTACCCATCTAGGGCATGTTGTCCATGATCCCCATTGCTTGCCAACTCAACATGCCAAGCCTAGGGTATGGTGGCAAATTTGGAGTTCCTCCCTTGTCTTAAAAACAAATTTAAAGCATAATTTACAAGGCCTCCTAGCATTCCACAAGTTTTCAGTACAGAGTTCCATCATGGAATGCTAGGTATGAGCCATAGAGTCTTCAAAACCCTTGTTTTAGGGTCTTTAGGACCCGCCTGCAACAAAAATGACAAAAATTACAAACTATAACAATTCAAAACCTCAAATCACCATGAAATGAAAGGTGTGTCTCTTCTGTAACAATTCATGCCTTGGTCTGGGCTTATAAGTCCATACAGACCGTACAATGTCAATGAAACTCAACTCAACTCGCTGAAAACACAATTTTTTGAAAGACTAAACTTGCTTTTCTTCCTTCAAATCTTCAACCAACATTCTCAACAGTTGTACAAAGCCTTATATCAACCTTGGGTTGGTTACAAATGTCTTTTAACTGAAAAAAGACAACCAACTAGTCGTTGGTGTTTGGAAAATGCAAATGTTGCAAAGTTGCTATGAGCAACTTTTGCAACTTTTTACAACGTTTACATAGTTGAGAAATGTTTGCCCAAATCAAACCTAGGTCACTTATAAAGGTTCAAATGACCTTAAAAACCTCCTAAAATTCACCAAACCATCCTATTCTAACACAATACCAACTTATTCTACCAAATGCTCTATCTGGCACCCTTAAGAGCAAAGAGACCAACATTGGTCAAACAATAACTCCTAGGGTCCTTACATCATCTAAGAACTTTTTCAAAATCCTATTGACCTTATTAAAAACCAAAATCACATGATTCCAAACTCCTGGAACCTACACACAAAATTGCTCAAGTGCTCCTGCACCACTTTCCTATTCCGGTACTTCAATATGACCATTGGAGGTCGACCTAATTTATGAAATACCTTGAGAAACCTATATAAGAGCATTCTTTCAATTCATTTTTCACATCCAATATCTACTAATTTCCCATTCATGTCATATCATATTATATCCTTCAAGCATTCTTTAGATCTAAGCATTATGGAGCAGTAAGTTGCAACAATCTTCATGTAAGCATATTTTTATGATTGATTTGTTTATGTCTTGTCATGTTATGTTATTGCATCAACACTTGTGATCACATTCAAAGAGCATTGCATCATCAACCATCACCAATTACAACAAATATGAGGTACAATATTCAACATTTTACTTTAGAGCTTCCCATTTCAATTTCAATTCAATTATAGGGTTAATTCCAACTTGAGGTTTGACCTAGACAAAACTCCTATCGAACAATACCATTTTCCTCCTTTGTATGTGCTAGTGAAAAATTCAAGAGACAACAAATATAGATTTAGGAAGAGTAGACAAAGACGCATAGAACCAACTTTTACAAAGGCAAAAAAGTAAGGACAAGGTTGCCCAAGCACCATTGTTCGACACTTTTCCAATGAAACTTCAGGGAAACACTCAAAACAACATCCTGATCTTGAAAACATATTTTTGTCTACATCCGACGTCATGGGCAAGGGCGCCCAAGCATGCTAATTATTGTCAATTTCATATCTTTAGCCCTAGATCTTGCATTCAATTTACATCATTTTCATAGCTCATTTTCAACTTTATCAAGGAGAACGGAATCCAATCTACATGCAACCCTTCATTATAGAATTGGGGTTGAATCCATTGATTCCATTCTCCTTTAATGTTAATGTTGTTTGAAAGTGGGTTAATTCCTTGTTTACATAGCTAAACTAGTGGATCCTCATTTCTATCCATTACAAATACTTATCAACAATTAAAAAAAGAAGATTCCTAATCTTTGTGGAATTTAACTTGTGTGATGTATAATTGCAAGATGACCTTGATGAGAAGGCAAGGGAACCCATTTAGCACAAGCACATGTTATGTACAATGTTATATTCAAATTTGAACCCTAATGACATATTCTCGATTTATATGAAAATTGACATGTATGGACTAGTTATTTTAGTAATATTTTTCATACACTAGAATCTTAAGCATTTGTTAATAGGAACAAGACTGATAAATCTCATCCTCTAAGTTTTTATTCAGATTAACGAAATTTTAATATCATCTAATATCTTACAAGTCACCCTTGTATTACGATTTTTACCAATATAAAATTTACAAAATTACAACTTATTCATACATATTAAATAAATGCATGACAAATTACCATAGGAGCTTCAAATATGATATTGAAATCCAAATAAAAGAGAAAGTCAATGGACCCTTGGCCTGTTGGTGAAGTCCAATGGCTCCAAATGAGCCCACCAGGATCAAGTCTTATTGAGTGCAAAGGCTCCAACATCATAAGGGATGAGGCAGCGATCGTGCCTTGGGCGACTTTGGTGAAATGGATACCCCTCAGTCTTATGAAGGCCCTCGTTGGACCAGTGTGCTTGTGAGCTTCATGTCCTCACTAGACTACCGTGCTCACAGATCTAAACTTCCATAAAAAAAATGAAATTAAAAATAAAGAAAAAAAAGAAAGCACACTTAGATACTACATTTAAAAAAATGTTATAACACACACTTTTTTCTCCTTTACTTAATGCTCACTTGTTGCCAACTCCTTAAGGTTTAGTGGAATCCCAAACAGTGGACCTTCATTTACCTTAAAAATAAGAAAAGCTTATAATAAAAGCACAACATAAACCCTAAGGAATCTCTAGACCCTTATCTTTTTGTCATGCCCTGGTTTCCTTTATCCTCATCACACAAAAAAATATTCACTTAGGTTGTCTCACCGTGTCAATTGGCGGTGATTTTCAGTAACATTTTTCGCCAAAAAATTACTGGGACATCACTTTTGTATACATAAAGATGGACGGAGAATATATATAAATGACGAGGAGAGATATAAATCTAAGAAAAGTGTGTACGCTTAACCACGGTTGCTACTAGGTATAAGTGAAACCCTGGTTTGTTTGTATGAGGTTTTTATGTGAGAAAAGGACGATTTTGCCAAGGGAAGCGGAGTCTGAACATCCGATACGAGGGAGATATACCCAACTTTGATTAGACGCAGCAGCATCCAATCTCTCTTCAGGTAATCCCAAATTTTCTGTTAAAAAAATGGTAGAAAAAAACACAGGCTTGAGCAATGTGTGTGTTCGGTTCTGTTTTTCTCTCTTTTCTGGAATCCTTTACAGGATTTAGTCTATTTTTATGGATATGTGAGAATTTTAATGGGATTAGTTGATTTGATTTTATTTTGTAAGTTTAAATGCGCGGATTTGTTGAAAAATAGGAGACTGTTTTGCGATAATCTGGGGTACACAGTAAAGGGTTTTAGTCAATGCAGTTTAGGGTATAATTGTTTACCCGTATTTGAGACTGGCAGTAGCGCTAGGGTTTTTTTCAGTAATTGGTTAATTATTCTTTATAACTGGTTTTGGGCTGCGGATGACAGCTATTTTTTTTTTTTAAGAGAGATATGATATGATATTATGACGGTGAATACTGGTAATAATACTGATGTGGGATTTGGAATTAGAAGAATAATGAGAAATTTCACTGTTTTGCTAGTCTTTTAAGATCAATCAGGGAAGTTTTAAGTTTCGCCCTTCTTTGGCGCATTATGTGTGTG
Organism: Cryptomeria japonica; assembly: GCF_030272615.1. NCBI lineage: Eukaryota > Viridiplantae > Streptophyta > Pinopsida > Cupressales > Cupressaceae > Cryptomeria > Cryptomeria japonica. The sequence continues at coordinate 637,498,439 of NC_081406.1, forward strand.
GTTATATTGATTTTGGACGATTTTTTCGGTTGTTCATATGGATGATAATATCATGAGTAATGGTGATAAAAGTTATTGGGATTTTCAGTCAGCGATCCTGAGAAAGTTTAATTTTACTGGACTATTAATATTCTTAATAGGGATTAATTTTGGAAAGTTGTATACTTTATTTAGCTCAATATGTGTGTACTGCTTCTGATAATGATTTTTTGAGGTAGGAATGCTTGAGTGTATTATCTCGCATCGATTGTCGTTTTGGTCTTAAACAACGGTAATTATGCAATTTATCAGAATTTGTTTGTTTGCTTTTGATGTGGAATTTTTGATTGAAGACCTTAACAGTTTTACAGTAAGAGATCGTTAATCATTTAGAAATCCTTTCATTGCTTTCCATGTTGAATTTTTTTTATGGCCGATCTTATTTTGAATATGGGTTTTGTTTTCTGTGTCGAAAGAAAAAACCCCACCTCAAATCCCAAGGGACCTCTAGCACAGTGGTAAAGCAACCCTGCATGCCAATCCGAGTTTCTAAGTTTGGAGTCCTAGGTTGTCCATGTAAAATATCATTTGTCAAAACGCATTAATTTTTATTTTTTTTGGTTTTTGCCTTTTTTTCTTCTTCCTGTTATTGAACTAGGCAACCTCTTTAGACAACCTCATCACGCCTGTTCATCTGGTTAGATTGTATTTCAAATAATAGATAACATCTAGTGGTAAATTGTTGATGGCATGTTTGATGTGGTTTTACTTTTGATGTTTCCTGAAAATAACTGGAGTCATTTGTTTTATTTTTGTAGACAACATGACGGGGAAGGCAAAGCCTAAGAAGCATACTGCAAAAGAAATAGCAGCAAAGGTTGATGCAGCAACCACTAGCAGAGGAGGAGGAAAGGCAGGCTTACAGGATCGTACTGGCGGTGAAAAAGGTGGCCATGCCAAGTATGAATGCCCTCTTTGTAAAGTTACTGTCCCTGATATGAAGACGATGGCAATTCATCATGAATCAAAGCATCCTAAACTTCCATATGAAGAAAGCAAAATTGTAAATCTGCATGCGGTACGTGCTCCAGATGCGAATAAGCCTCGACCTGGAATTCGTGGCAGTTTAAAGAAATGAAATTAAATAATATCTGGGAGTGCATTTAAAGAAGTTGGCTGGTCTGTAATGCCATGCAAGAACATTTATGTTATATCTCATCTGGGTCTGTTACCTCTTCTGAGTTGATACATTTGAGATTACAACTATAGACTTATATTTGTTTGTGTCTGATTTTCTTACACTTGCTGGCTTTCTTTAACTGCTTTTACTTGCGATATTTGGTGGTTCATCCGTGAACAAAGGATCAAGAAGATAAATTTTAAAGTTGTCTGACCGTTAAGAAAGTCAAGAAGATAGATGATTTGAAGTACTGAACTTTGAAGATATCTTATATTTGAATCAATGCAATTGTTTTTCCTGTTTCTGTGGTTACTTGTACTACTATTTAATAGAAAAATGGTTAATGGGATCGGGAATTATACTGAAATGTTGTATGTCCATTTTTATGGTGGCATTTTCTTATGTCTTCGTGCTTTTCACTGTATCCAGGATAAAATATTAGTCACACATGCCATTTCACTTGTGTTATAGTCTTTTAGCATGATTATTTTCATGGCATGCTGACACTTGTATATACGGTTAGAACTTGTAAAAGATGTTTTAGAATAGCTATTATTTCTGTCGTGGGAATTGTTTTTATGTTAATTCTTATAAGGGCATCTCATTTTTTAGCGATTTAGTGGTGAGGGGATTGCCAGAAATATTTGTTGCTGCTCAGCCACTTTGATATTGAAATTCTTCTATATATCTTGTTGGGTTTGTTTCAGGCTCTTGAGGCAGCGAATATTCTAAATGTCTGTAGCCATATTTAAAGGAGTTATCTAAATTTTGTTACAAGTTTTGAATTGAAGAACACAATCTCCCAAATACTTGTAATTTTCCTCTATTTTATACAGATCAGATTATCTTACAGGACAATTTAATAAAATTATGAATGCCAACACTGTTTCTTTTGAAGTGCCCATCCAAGCTGAGATACTACAGGCTATATGTTGGGATGATTTTGCATGTCTATTTTTGTTTGCTTGTTTCATCTTACGTGTTTGTTTAGTTATGTTGTTTGTAATGTGCCTGTCTTGCTCTTGGGATTGTTTTGGGGCGTGGATTTTGATCCTATTTCTCCAGAACACTATTGTAGATTGCAAAGAATGAATCTCAAATGAGATAAGTATTTGGGTACTTCTTGACTTAATTCATTGAACAGGAAATCTGTTACAGAATAGTATTAACTAGCTCAGATATCTGTTAAATGCCTATCGATATTAACTTTGATTTGAGGTACCTATCTAAATTTAAAATGTTAGGTTTGTGTATTATATAGGCATCTCAAATTTGATATGTACTTAAGATATCTGAACTAGTAATTATAATGTGTTCAACGAATAGTTTCCTTAACTTATGTTGGTAATAATTATGTTATGTTGATTTTTTATATTTAGCTGATAGGTATTTACTGTGAGCATCGGTGTTCAGAAGCTGCTGGAAATATTGTTTCATGCTGGCAAAATTGTTATCTGGCACAAGAAAAAAAAGACAGTCCCGAAAAAATGTATAGTCATAACATCTGAGTCGATTAGTTGTCACTTGTTGGTGTAATGGTTTTATTAAAATGTCAATGGTTTTTTCGAATTAATATGCTCTATGCATCTAAGAGCATCACAATCTCTTCTTGTCCATGGAAAGCATGAAACAGTGCTAAGTTTGGGTAGGGTTTGGAGGGTTTTCTGTGTGAATAGCTGTGTGCAGGCTGCAGCCATGCCTCTCCACACAGTTAAGAAAAGTTTAAACAGGAGGGATGCTCACCCTGAAGGAAGGGTGCAGGAACAACACCACCCACCAAAATTGTTGCCTCTGCAGAGGAAGGGAAGGCTGACCCACAAGTTGTAAATAAACTAAACAAGCAGGCTGCTGAAGCAGTTGCCTCTGACGATAAAATGGAGGTCTGTGTTCGATAAAGGTAGGTCTTTGTGTCTTTAGAGTTTGAAGCGTTTTTGTTCCTTGTTGGATTTTGTTTCTACTTTGGGCTTTGGTATTTTTGAAATTCATATTTGTTTGTGAGCAACCAAATGGAAAATTTGAGCACACAATTTGAATGTTTTGTGTACCCCTATGAAATTTAATGATAATCTATCACCCAGATAAAATTGGGCACTTAGATGAAAAATCTAAACATCCACATACAGTTTTGAGGGTCTGGTGTAATGGTTCGCTGCTGCCATGGCTTTCGGTATGGGTTTTAAATTCTTTTCAGGCGCTGGGTTGGGGATTTGATGCCACATTGTGGGTTGCTGGTTTGAGGTAGACCAGGAGCATACTAGTGATGCCATGGTGTCTGAGAATATTATTCTGCCCGTTGTTTCCAGAGACATCAAATGCTTGCAGAGCGGGGGATTTGATGCCATATTGTGGGTTGCTGGTTTGAGGTAGACCAGGAGCATACTAGTGATGCCATGGTGTCTGAGAATATTATTCTGCCCGTTTCCAGAGACATCAAATGCTTGCAGAGGGGGGATTTGATGCCACATTGTGGGTTGCTGGTTTGAGGTAGACCAGGAGCATACTAGTGATGCCATGGTGTCTGAGAATATTATTCTGCCCGTTGTTTCCAGAGACATCAAATGCTTGCAGGGGGGGACTTTTTGGTTTCGAACTGGCCTTTTAACCAGGTAATTTTTAGGCTTGTAAAATGGTTTTGATTTGGGTGTTCTTCTATTTGATAAAAATGTTATATTTCTGTTGGAAATTGAGATTGTCTAAGATCAATTGAAGGAAGAGCAGTTTGTGTTAGGTTTTTATCAGCTAAGCATGACCATTCAGGAGTTAGTGGGTTTCCAAAAAATTCATTAGGACATGAAGAAAATTGATTAATATTTTTAGTGATGGATAAAAGTAAATGCGTTTGTTGTATTGTGAACATCCTTTGATATGAAGAAGAAGAAGACAGTTTTAAAGTCCACGAGGCTAAACATAGCCTATGGGGACAAGACCGGAGCTTTGGTTTTGGTCTCTTTGCGCACGAAGGACCCTGAGATGATCATTGAAAGTGATTTAATGGGCGAATTACCAGTGATAAAAATTCTACAGAAAAAAGGAGGATGCGGTCTCCTACTAATATTATTTCCCTTTGGTTGCTGCGTGCATGCAATCTGAGTCTTTTGACACCGTTTCTCTGTGAAAAGTGTTTTGAACTTGCTGCAGCTATTTTCTATGATTAATTCAATATGAGAAAACAATATTTAATATTAAGAGCATTACATTTTCAGTATGTAGTGTTTCAAATTGATTAAAAAACACATGTATTTCATTGAGTCGAAGAAAATTATATAGATTTGATTAATTTTGGTAGTCAACTGTAAGGATAAATACCCACTATACACCTTACGGCATCCTATGATTTTGTTATTCAGATATCCATTATAACTAGGTACTTGCGAATGCTCTTAAAGCAGAAACAAACATAGCTAATTTGCCATCATTAATTCAAACATAGTTAATATGCCGTCATTCATTTAACTTTCAGATTAAGCAAAAAAAATTATAGTATAATTGCATATAATTAATACTTGAAGACTTTAACAAGATCATAGGATGCTGTAAGGTGTACTGGGTATTTTTCCTTACAGTTGATTACCACAATTAATCAAATCTATATAATTTTCTTCGACTCAATGAAATACGTGTTTTTCAATCAATTTGAAACACTAAACATTGAATTATAACAAGATCATAAAAGAAGAAACTAGACAGAATAGAAGAGGCACCACTATATGTGGGAAAAATTCTTTTTAGGGTATTGATATCCAACGATAAATAGCTTACATTACATTGTAAGCTCAAAGCCTTGATGTGGAGATTTAAATCTAGTATAATTTTACATAAAATTTCTTTTTAAACCCAAAAATTCATACTCCACCTAATGTATTGATCTGCAACAATGAACAGCTTACGTACATTGTAAGCTCAAAGCCTTGATGTGGAGTCTTAATTCTAGTATAATTTTAACATTAAAAAAACTCTTCAAACCATCTTGACCTAAGCACTTCAATAAATAGGCAAACGCCAATAGGAAAATCACAAATGGTTTTGGCAAACCGTGTGCCTTGACAAGAAGTATGTTGTCCACATTTGCATGACACAATTCAAATGCCTAGGCTATGTTTGGGGTTTGGGTTTCCTGACCAATATTAGTTTATTCTTTACAGCTGTAAAATGATATTATAAATTGTCCCACCAAATAAGGTGCCCAATTTATGACATTTACATGCTTTAAAGGATGTTTATGACATAAGTCATAGACTATCATAAATTTGGTCAAGATTCTTGATTCATAAATAATAACTCCTTATAATCGTGTTATTATGCAGCTTAAATCTTAAGATTCTATCATAAGATACCATCTAAATAGTATATACTTTATATATATTATAAATAAATATCTTAATAACTCCTTACAACACACTACAAAATGTTGACACATGATAAAAAGTGTCAACTCAAAAATTCAATAGTTGGTTAGTTGGAACACAAAACATTAATAAAATAAATTAAATAATAAATATATAATTTTAGAAACTTGCAAAAGATTGAAACATCTTAATTCCAACATAAATTTTATGAGATTTGTCTTCCAATGTAAGTCTATATTACTTTTTAGTTATTTATTTTATTGTATACTTGACTACTTATTGAGGCTAGTAAAAACATATTTACTATGCTTGTAAAACATTAATTATCATTATCAATGAAACTCTCCATCCCTTATGGGTGAATTATAAACAATATCGGGAGTAATTAATTATATAGATTTACAAGGTTGATGACACCTAAATCCCAATAGGTGGGAATAAATAGTCATTACTTTAATGACCAAATCTATTTTTTTGAAAACATGCTCTTTATTACTAGATCCTTCATGGGTGTTAAATTGTAGAAGGGACTTATAAATTGGAACCAAAAGGAGCACCATTTGGGTTTCAAGTCTTGAAAGGATATTGCAATTTGGCATTGAAAGCTAAAATCCCCATTCGGATTTGAGTTTCAAAGAAACCTAAAATTTGGAACATAGCACCAATTGGCAGGCATTTGGGCCTAAAGAAGAAACTTGTAGGAGATTAGTGAATGGTAGGGGTGGAAGGAATTGGAACTTGAACCAAAAGGTTGTGAGAGTTGAGTCTCAAAGGGAAATAAGATCTTTGCCAATTATGAGATTGAGATCCAATAGGTATTGTAGGAATCAAGGTGGAAGGGGAGTTGGAACCATAACTTAAGGTTTTAGATTCCAATGGTTTTGTATGGGAGAGAAAGATGAGTTAGGGATTTGACTCTAGGCAACACTAAGGAACTAGAATTGGGAGGTTTCAAGTTCCTATTGGGACTCAAGGTCCATAGGGAAAAGGAAGGGGTTGGACACTTGTGGGGAACACACCTTGGGAGGAAATAAGGAACTAAAACTTGGAGATTCCTAATTCCTATATAAACTCGGGGTTTGATAGGTAATTGAACGTTTGACCACGATTAAGGATCAGTCTCTAAGAAGAAACAAGAAATCACATAATAAAGTTCTAAGTTTTTGTCAACACCCAAGGTCCAATAGGAAACTAAAAGAAGATTCATTAGGAGGGAAGAGGGGTATGGAAGCCAAAAAGAATTTGTTATAAGAATCAAAGACACAATGTTAGGTCCCCATTAGGACCTGAAGTCTAACAAGCACCATAGAACATTGATGAGAAGTAGACTTTAGGAGGGAATGCCAAATTGGAACCTAAGGTTTCAAATCCACATTGAGGTTTGGGGTCTGAGAAGACAAGAAGGCCTAGAGATATTAAGGGCCCAAAAGTGAGGTGAAAACTTCCACAAAATTTTGACAAAGTCTCAACAATGACTAGTTAGGGACGAAGTCTCAACAATGACTCTAGTTAGGGACGTGTGCCTCTTGCAAGCACAGTGAGAATCCAAAAAGCTCCAATGGTAGACACTGAAAAATCACCATTATCAAAACATAACATAGAATGTGATTAGAACTATAACACACCATCATGGCCAACAAGGGTCAAGATTATACAAAAAACATTGAGCAGATTATGAAAGCTATAACATTGAACTCGTTAGTCAAAATTGGAATTTCATCACTTATGGAAAGTAATGTTTCAGATCTTGACCAAGCATGGATAGATCCACCAGTTCCCCATCCAAATCCATGAGATGGTAGACATTAATTTCATGCCTCTCAAATACTCCATAAGGCCTAAGCCACAAAGGGTCAAATTTCTCACACTTTCCCTTATCCTCCAACTTGGCGTTCCATAAAAGGACCATATTGTCAACCTTTGATTCTCTTAGAAACATCTTCTTATCATGCCAATGCTTCATTTCTCACTTATGTTGCAAATTTCTATCTTGTGAATCTCTTTGTTGTTCATTTAATGTAATTAACTCCATGACCCTTGAAAACATTGCATCACATTGATCAACTTCAATATCCTATAGAAGTTGGTATACAAGCAACTCTATGCTTGTAAGAATTCAAGCCCCTACCCCATAAACCAATTCAAACGAACTCCCTCCAATAGTATGCTTGAAGGTATCTCTATCGACGTAGAGAGCATGATTTAGCTTGTCATTCCACTTTTCTTTTTTTGGCCCAATGTCCTTTGTATGATCTTCATTAGGATTTTATTACTTGAATTAGGCTATCCACTTCTTTTATGGTGTTATTGAGATGAGTGTACCAAATTCATACCAAGCTTCGAGCATATTTTTTCCATGTCTTGAGATTTGAAGTTCATAGCATATTATCAACTAGAATTTTAGTAGGTACTCTGAACATGGTTATTATGTTGCTTATAAAAAAATATACCATTGCCTTGGATGTTGCATTGTGGGCCGGAATTGGCTCAACACATTTGGCAAAGTAGTCCATGACCACAAGGATCCAATTGTATTCATTTCTAGTTTTTTCTTCGATTAATCCAATGAAGTCAATTTCCCACTGCTCAAAACGTGTTTCAACTATGAGAGATAGTAGGGGAAGTGCAACAACAAACTTCAACTTACCTAAAAAATATTTGGTAGGCATCACACTTCTATATCATCTATGCTACATCCTTAAACAACACGGGCATCCAATGATTAACCCTACAAATCTTATATGTTGTGGTATTGTCCTTGAAATTTCCACCACATACACGATGATGACACTTCTTTACAATTGTATCAGCTTGCTCACCATCTAGATATTTGAGTAATACACCTCCATGGTTCCACCGTACATTAGCTTACTATAGATCAACACATACTTTTGTTTTTAATCATATCTTCAGTGTTCTTGTTTGGTTCTCATCCATAGATGGTGGATAACTCATCTCTTCAAGATAGAAAATAGCATCATTGTATCATGGGTTGATACTTAGGTACAAGGAACAACAATGTCATCTACACTCAACTCATTTACCTCTGTTGCTTCCAAGTTGGAATTAGCCATTAACTTGGTTAAGCACTGAGCTCTAATAAATCTTATTATTTTTATCTCCATATTGTATTCTTATATCTTATTTATCTTATTTTAAAATTGATGAGACAATCAAAACTATTTATGGTCTTAAAGAAGAGGCAGAGGATAAAGATGTAGTTAAAAAGGTCTTAAGGTCTTTGCCATCGAAGTATGATTCCAAAATATTTGCAATAGAAAAAGCAAAGGATATAAACACTGTCATAACCCTCTTACTTGGAATATTAAAAAAACAAAACAAAAAAACATATTTGATTAATTTTGGATTAAGTTAAATGGGTTATTACATGTGGTATCAGAGCGAAGGTTCAAGTCTAGGCCTTGAGCTCACCTCAACTTATGCAATCTTGAAGAGTATCTTGGAAGTAGTTGGAGGTTGTAGAGGTAAATTGTTATATATTAAATCAAGAACTAAATAAGAAATTCAAATTTCGATAAGACCTAGAAGGTAAAGAAAGTGGAAGAGGAAAGCATACCACCACTTCAAGGAGTCAAAGGGAAAATACATTGAACTAAAGGACTTTAGTGAAACATTTAAGACATTATGGGGTTTCCTATCAACTCACTAGAGATGGAGCTTGTTAGTGGACTAATACTAAGGAACAAATGGGTATAAAAAGGATATAATCACATGAGATCAATTTATTCGCCATTTTCATAAGAGGAGGCTATCACAATCATTCTTCAATAAGAAGGTAACATAATTCCATAATCTTCGACAAGGGGCTTTGACAGTTCAACAATATCGAAATAAGTTGCCAAATTGTTAAAGTGCGTAACTATGTGTCAAAAAAATGAGAAGGGTCAAATCAAAAAGTTCATTTTTGGGGCTCAATACCAACTTGGGCCAGAAGTTGATGTGAATAGACTCATAGGCATGAAGGAGGTACCTGAAAGAACAAGAAAGGAAGATTCAAGCCCTAGAAATAATGAGATGAAATTTTAACATGAATCATTCATTCAAGGCAAAGCATGAATTTAAGAGAAATGCAAACTTCAACAAGAATAAAAAAAATAAATCATTTGAAAGAAGAACACCTCCTAATTAAAGAAATTATTAAAAAAAACAAAAAAAACTGATAAAGGTATTTAATGAGTTTGATTTTGGTGGATGATTTCTAACTTTATGTAAGTTCTATAAGTGCATCGGGATGATGCAAAATCTAAGGGGGGGAGGATGTCATAACCCTCTTACTTGGAATATTAAAAAAACAAAAAAAACAAAACATATTTGATTAATTTTGGATTAAGTTAAATGTGTTATTACAAACACATACACTATGGATGACTTACATGGTGCTCTCATAGCATATAAAATGGGAACATGCAAAGAAGAGTCTGCAATTAGAGAAGCAACTTTCAAGACTGTGAAAAAGGTTAAAGAAATTGATTCTGACTCTGAGGACTTAGATATAAAAGAATCTAACTTTGTTAGGTAGTTGACAAAGGGGTCAGGAAAGTATAAAGGAAAACTTCCATTTAAATATTTCAACTATGGTAGAATAGGACATTTCTTTGCCAAGTTTTCTTATGATGAATCCAATACTGATGAAGAGAGTATTGAAAAGCAAGGCAAAAAGAAATCATTTAATCCTAGAAGGAAGTTCTTTCATAAGAAAAACAAGAGTTTAGATATCAGAGATGCTGACTCTATTGATGAAGAAGAAGAAGTCTTATTTATTGTTGCGGAAAGTCCAACTATAGATAAAAAAGATACACATGAGGAGAATGGTGAATTTGAGATTGTAGATGTTGATCTTGAGAGTGAATTGATTTGTGCCCTAAAAGATCAAAATATTGAAAAATGAGGCTTGCATACAAAAAGATCAAGCCATGAGAGAAAAGGGAAACCTGACCAACAAGATTGAAAGTGCAGATCAATTAGCTGTTGATTTGAAAATACAACTTGAGAAAAGAAAGAGAGTCGAAGAAGTGACCAACACAAAGTTGGCTTGCAAGATAGAGGATTGCCAAAACTTGAAAGCAAGCAAGATATGAAAGTAACAACAAACTCAAAGGATATGAAGCTGGCCAAAGTTCAAAGATGTCAGGAACTAATAACAATAGTCAAGCACAAACTTCCTCAAAGTCTAATCACAAATATATAGTCATTGGTTTAGATACTGATGATCATGCTGAGAGCAACAACAATATGTTCAAAAAATCATCAATTGCACGTGGAATATTTTCGATCAGGTTTAATTCTCATTTCTTTGGCTATTGTTTTTATTGTAATCAGTATGGTCATAAGTTTACTGATTGTAGAGTTGCTATAAAAAGAAGATCAAACTTGTTTGATATAAATTCTTTTGATATGATGAATAATATGAGATGCTATAGCTGTCATAGTCTTGGCCACATAGTCAAGTATTGCAGATTTAATCTTAACAAACAAAATGAGAAATACAATGTTAATTCTGAGAAGAACATTAGTCCTTTAGAATTAGAGGTGAAAATGAATAAGGTTAAATCAGTTTGGAGACCAAAGGCAATAAAGGATGTTGAAAAATCAATGTTTGTTCAGGTTGCATTTCATACTAGAAAGAAAAACTTATGGGTGGTTAATAGTGGTTGGTCAAACCACATGATTGGTGATAGGGAGAAATTCACCAAAATTGAAGGATATGATGGAGGGCTTATTAGTTTTGGAGATAACACTTCCAAACAAATCAAAGGCTTAGGAACTCTATTGTTAGATGATAATATGCCTATTCATGATATTTACTATGTAGAAGGCTCAAAACATAACTTATTGAGTGTAAGTCAGATTTGTGACAATGGTTACTGTAATCACATAAATCTGTCCATTTAATTAAATGAATATTTACTATTTATTTGATTAATAAACCTTCAATAATCAATTAATTAAATTAATATTTAACCAATTCATCCTCAACCATTCTCCTATTGATTAAATAAATTATTCAATTTATTTTCAATTAATTCATTAAACCAAATTCTAAATCAATTAAATAAATAAATCATATTTATTTAATTTAACCCCTTTCCTCTTTTAAATAAATAAATTAAATATTTATTTAAATCCCTAAACTACCCCCCCACTTGCATTCTCCTACAAATGCAAGTTGCAACCACAATTGAAATAATTTTATTTTAATTAAAATCCTATTTTCCCTCACCCACCAAATCCACTTGCAATCCTAAATCCCCTTCTAACCACTTTCTAATCATTCCTAATTAGCCTAATCCATCTCCTAAATATTGTCACATTCCTAAGCAACTTGAAGTCACTTCTCAAAGCCTTCAAAGTCTTTGAAAAGCATTTAATGCTTTATGTGTTTAACAATCTAACCTCTAAAGTCTTCCAAACCACTAATGGCTCTTACATAACCATTCATGGTTAACTCAACTCACCCACATGGTTAGAGACTTTACCTCTAATTCAACCTCCATGTAACCCATGTGTCTCCTTAAGCATTTATTGCTTTGACCATGGTTATCCTCACTAACTCTTGCACAAGATTTTATCCATTGGATAAAAGCATTATTCCTTGAATAATGAATTTATTCATTCAACTCAACATTAAACTTACCTCCCAAGTTAACCTTCAAGTCATCTCATTTAATGCTTCTTCTCTCTCCCCTCAACCCATCTCATGTTGACATTTGTCATCTTGGGATTGGGTTGAAAGCCCTCACATGGATCATAAACCCCTCAATCCCGGCCCTTGATGAGATTACTCAATCTCAACCCTCCATTGCTCAATTTTACCTATAAATAGAGCTCATTTCTTCATAATCCAGATCCAGAAATCTTGTATGCATCTAACTTATAGTCGATTTGAGAGATCATTTAGGAACATAATCTACTATTGTTATTTTGGTTAAAGATTAACATTAGCTAATTAGATAATCTCTCATTTTAGTTTTGTTTACATTTGCATTTAGCATAAACAATCATTTTTCAATCTTGAATCTCCATAAGACATTTAGAATAGTGCAAAAAGCTACTGAGAGCTACACTCATTTGGGAATTTGGAGAGGAGAGGAACAAGGGAGGATCCACTATGAATGTTTTGGTCAGCATTTGGAGGAGTTTAGTTTATCTGTTTTGTCTTTGCATGCTTTCCATTTCATATTTAGTATCTCTCTTGATATACTTGCTTAGGATAGTCTTTTGTTTGTATTTTCTGATGCTAACACTGACATTTGAATTGTTTGTGTCTCTCCTAACATTCCTTTTTGCAGAGCATCATTTGGTGAACCCAACGTGAATCGAACACGCAACCTTCTGATCCAATTTTTGAAACTACTAACTTTTTTTATTTTAATTGACACACAGGTCGCGCTTTAGCGCCATTGTTCACTCTCTAGCGCCTTCGAAAGTTGGTACTTTAGCGCTATTGTTCCTAATAATAACGCTATTGTCTTCCAACTGGCGCTATTTTCCTTCTTATAGCACCATTGACCATTAAATAGCACTATTGTGTCTAGTTTTAGCGCTTTTGCGCTCTCTGTTTGACAAAATTTATTTTGTTTAAATAGAGTCTTTAGCGTGATCGTCGTTCTTATAGCATTGTTGCACTTCTTTTAGTGCACTTGTTTGTTATTTAGCACTTTCGTGTTAAATAGCACTTCTATTTTCACACAGAGTATCACTATTGTAACAAAAAGTTGTAAAAACACCTTTGTAATCGAAAAATAAAAAAATGTTAGGCTTGTAGAAGCCCACCAAAAATTTGGATTTTGCTAACTAGTTTCTTTTTTTTTGTAGGTTTTTGACTAAATCTCATTGCAGGATTGGAGGACTTAAATTAGAAAGCTTTTTCTTTTTTAACTAACTTTGTTAAAGTTAGGATAAAATGAATTCACTTTCTTTTATTGGTTAAAAATCAACTTCACTTCAAATTTGGGTTTTTTAAATTAATCACACTTTTCAGCTTGGAGCTCTAAAAATAACATCATTTTGCAAAATAAAATGAATAACAAACTCAAAATTTGTCTTTTTGCAAGTTAGGAACAATTCTCATTTGGTGCTTAAAATCAACAAACCATTTTTATTTCTTGCATCAAGCTAAAATTCACAATCAACACTTCGTTTTGGGCAAGTTTAAAAAGAACAAACCATTTGTCCCTTCAAGTTCAAAGCGATTTACTTCAAGCTAACGTGTTTCAAATTCAGTTGACTAGGATTTCAAGTTCATAGATTACATAAGATTTTGCCTTGAAAGTTAAAAATAACACCATGATTGTTGGAGCAATATCTCCAAATAGTTAGATCACATTGCTATAAACTTGGTTAAAAAGAACAAGTGTTTTTAGTGATTGGTACACTTGTGCAAAGTTTGTCGAGTGGTCCTACTTCTAACACACTATCCTCTCCCTTGGCTTTCGTGGTCCTAGGTGCAAGAGAAAAGTGTTAGTAACACTCAAAGTTTTATCTTTTTAAGAGAGGCCTGCCAAGAGACACATCACTCTTGGGAATGACCTCGTGCGGTAAATCCTTCGAGCCGCTATAGAAATCAGGTGTGAGCGAAAGCTGTAGCCTTGGGTATAGCTGTTCCTACAGTGTAACTTGCCGAAAGGATATATGGCCCCCACCACAAGTTACAAGGCTCTTAAGTGAGACTGCAGAATGAACTTATGTCCAAAAACATCGAACATTACTAGACACCTTTTTATATAGAAGCCCACCCGTTCTATTGATTGAGGATATTTGTGAGAAGTTCAGTGCAAGAGCATAGATGGTTTTGCTCCCAACATACTCACCATACATATTTCCTTGAGTAGAAACATAGCTTTTTGAAAGGCTCTTGTAGCTTAATAAAAGTGGTGACTTCCCCATCATAGGGATCATTTTTTTTGTTATGCTCATGCAAGACTTCGTATATCACATCCTTACTTGCCACGACAGGATTCATAAGGTATGTAGTACCAAAGTTGAAGAAATATCAAGATGTGGGTTGAAATTATAGCAACTGGCCAATTGACCTTAGGGATAAAAAGTGCTTGACTTGTCTTCGTATTGTGTCAGACCAGTACAAATTTGAGCCGACTTCAGGCTCTAGAAATACCTAAACTATATTTGTAAAAAGGGTCCAAGTTCATGATTGGGTTAATCTAGACCCACACCTATTTGTGCCTTTTCGAGGCAACATTATTGTGCTTGTGTGCTTGCTCTGTTTTCTTGTCAAATAAATTCAAAACCAAGTATTCATCCAAACACAAATTTTCCATCAACATTTGACCAACAAACATCAAACAAAGTGCAAACAAGATATCAAATTACATGACCATCCTTCAAATCTTGAGAAAGAGGAATCTTCATCAACATATCAACTTGAAGAAAAGATCATTGAGCTCAAAGGCTTTCATCAAAAGAAGGAAATTTTTCTACCTCAATAGACAAATTTTTATCTCACACAGAACCTTCTTGCGTCATATGCGTCTATATCTTCAAGGAAAATCCAACGAGTTTGACAAAGAGCCTTTAAGAAATAAAGATTTCACACAATACAGGGCTTTAAGTTATCACAAAAATAAAGAAGGCAAAATCAACCCTGCTTTCTTTCCAAACATATGTGTTACATATAACATAGCTCGAGAAGAACCACCAACCCCTGAGCAAGAAGAGGAAGAATTTATCCCATTTGTAACACAAAGTTTTTATTAAAGTTCACATTCTATCCACTTTCACATTCATACATCATCAATCCATTTCAAACTCTCAAAACATAAAAAGGTCTTGTCCTAAGTTCTTTTTAGATATTGCTTAAATCAAAACAACACATCACTTTTTAGGGTGTCTCTACATCTAGGATAAACTCATCCTAAGAGGCCTTTCTACGCAGGTTAAAACTAGTCTATGAGTGCATCTTCTCATTACTAGGTAGGTTGGTTTGTAACACATCTCATACTTTGCTATACCTTATCATATCAACATTGTTGACAACACAAAGAGCAATTCATAAAAGGACTTTGATAACATCAAACCTTCAGTGTTAGAGATCCATCTTCTAAACACTTCACAAAACATTTTATCTTTCAGTTCATCACCAACCCATAATCACTTTTACCAAACTTCAAAAACAACTTTCAAACAAAATGGCTCACACCAGATCAAGAACCAGACAACTAGAGATTGAAGAAGAGGAAGACAAAAATCTCAATGACTTTCAAGAAGCCATTTTAGGAGGTCCAAATGATGAAGATCCTAGTACCCCAACTCCTGAAGCAATAGAAAGAGCACAACACAACCCCAGATTCAATCCTTTTTGATAAAATCCTCAAAAACAACACCGATGCTCACTTTTTGAGACTTGCTCAAGAGGGAGCTAAACTACCCCCTAATTTTGATACCGTGCAAATACGAAAAACATCAGAAAACCATATCCGTAATGAGGGTGGAAGAGGTCAAGATAACTTCAGATATGACCTTCATCAAGGGAATCCTCCCCCACCTCCTCCTCCTAATGACATAGACATGTTGAGGCAACAAGTCAAGAATCTAGCCCAACAACTCCACAATGGTGTGAAGACTACCCGGTTTTCACTTCATGATATTTGTCCCTATCGCTTTGATAGGAATCTATATATGCCACCTTTTCTGCGAGGGTTTGAAACACCTAAGTTTGAAAAGTATCGGGGAAAAGGAGATCCTTGAGATCATGTCAGGGAATTTCACTCAGCTTGCTTAGAAGTGGCATATGAAGACACATATCTAATGCACCTCTTTCCTTAGAGTTTGGGAGGGACAACCACACAATGGTTTTCCCGATTGCCAGGCGGCATTACGACATTCGAAGAACTGGTCCAAAAGTTCATCGCACATTATTCACACAATATAAAACACGATGTTACCATGGCAGAACTGTGCAATACCAAACAAAAGCTAGGGGAGCTATTTTCAACTTTCCTGCAACGGTGGAGACAACTGTCTAGCAAACATTCTCTTCATCTGCCTGAATGAGAGCTAGTGGAAATATTTATTTCCAACTTGAACAATGAAATGGAATTCCACCTAGACATGAGGGCACATAGTCCTTTGAAGACATGATCACCCATGGATTAAAATGTGAAAGGGCCCTTATCAAGAAAGGACTTATCAAGATATACAATGAACGAAAAGATGGCCCTCACCCACGTTTTAATAGTGATAAACCCAACTTATGGAATAAGAACAAAAACATCGTCAATGATGGGGTCATAAATGCAAGGACCATAAAAAAGTGCACAACCCGTGGTCCGATTTGTGGGGCAAAATTCCCCTCCTAAAAACAACATGGTTGCTCCTCCACAAAATCAAGGTTGCAATGCACCGCAAGAGGAACCAAGACAATGACAACAAAATTATAAACCAAAACGTACATACACACCCTTAGGGGAACCCATCAAAACGGTATTGCGTCAATTGGTCTCTTCAAATCTGGTGACCTTACCAAATACATCTAACTACGAACCTCAGGTCAAACCTCCATGGTGGAGAGATAATGAACATTGCAAATTCCACCAAGGGAAAGGGCATAAAACAAGTAACTGCCATAGACTGAAAGATCTTGTTCAAGATCTTATTGACCGAGGAGAGATTGAAATCGAAGGACATGACCCAAAAAACTCCAATAATGATCATCTCATGTTTAAGAATCCGCTTCCATCACAAGATCAAAGGGGTCCTTCCACTTCAGGGTGAAACACAGATACCACTGATTATACGTGAGCTGCCTATAACTACACTGCAAATCACCTATATGACGCAGACGAACAAATTGCAACCATCACCATCAAAAACTCACATCCTGAATGCAATGTTACTACATGTCGCAACAAGCTCACCATAAAAGCATCTCCACAAGGGTCAACACCCATCCCTAAGCAGTATAATCTTGTGGAGCAATTAGATAAAACATCCGCATTCATCTCCATACTAAAGCTTTTGCGGCTATCCCCGTCTCATAAAACAATCTTGGATCAAGCTCTCCAAGAAGCGTCAGTCCCTGCCAATCTTAATACAGATCAATTTCAAGCTATGGTTGGTAATCTAAGGTCATCACCATGTCTCACTTTTTCTTAAAGTGACAATACATTATCTCAACAACCTCATAACGCCTCACTCCATATTGAAGGATTTATAAACCAACACAGGATCAAGCGAGTCTTGATTGACAATGGCGTCGGTCTGAATATATGTACCTTACAGTTGGTCACAACATTGGGATATGCAGTAGAATCAGTGGATCTCCGCAAAAAGATACCCATAAAAGCTTATGATGATGCAAAGTGTTCTTCAAAAGGAGTAGTTGTGTTACCAATTTGAGTGGGCCCAGTGGTGAAGCACATCATCTGTCAAGTTTTGCCGTATAATTTGTTATTAGGAAGACCTTGGATACACACCATGCAAGCCATTCCATCTACCTATCATCAGTGTATCAAGTTTCAACATAACGGTGTAGAAATCACAATCCTGGGAGATGCAAATCCATTTGCATATTGTAACAATATTAACCATCAACCAGAGATCACCGTTCCTAACAACAGAGAGGCCATTCCATCCACATCATATGTAAGTCCAACTTCTCTTTCTAGTTCAATCACCCCTATACCAAAGCAAGAGAAACTAAAAATGAAAATGGCAGAGGAAGGACCTGGGGAATATAATCTTAAGCCAACTCTTTTGTGTTGGGCAATTATCCACTTCTCCTAGAACTTATGGCAAACCTCAAAGGTTACTTTAATCACCATTGGTCAAGCTAGCATGCACTTTGATACCTTTTATCCTTGGAAAAAGTCAGGAAGAGGAGACCACAGATGAGGACCTAGCAGAATGGATCTATAAAGACCCTATCACCACGGAAATCCCACAGGCTAAGCTTCCTACAGATCAATATGACAAAGGCCTTACCATTATGCAAAGAATGGGTTATGATGGTCAAAGTGCTTTGGGACCTTGTAAGCAAGGACGACATGAGCTGTTGCAGCCTAAATTAAAGCCCAAAGATAACACTGGATTAGGTTTTCAAAAGGAGGTTCATTCTAAACTCAAATTCAAAGGAAAGTCTAGCACCCATCCATATTAGCCTAATACTCTAAAGAGGCCACCTTTAATCATATTAGCAACGCCAACAAAACCAACTGCACCAATAAGGCTGAGAATCCCATCAATACCATCCACAACACTACTCACACCACTAAAAATACTTGCAAAATCCATAATCCCACTAGCAAAACCGATAATATTTCCTACAAAACCGATAATCCTACCTGTAGCACCAATCATCATTGGATTATCGATGCTGTAGGAAATACTATAGGTGCTACTAGTGGGATTATGGATTTTGCAGGTATTTTTAGCGGTGTGAGTAGTGTTGTAGATGGTATTGATGGGATTCTCAGCCTTATTGGTGCTGCAGGTAGGATTATCGGTGCTGTAGGAAATATTATCGGTGCTGCTAGTGGGATTATGGATTTTGCAGGTATTTTTAGTGGTGTGAGTAGTGCTATGGATAGTATTGATGAGATTCTTAGCCTTATTGGTGCTACAGGTAGGATTATCGGTGCTGCAAGACCTAGCAGAATGGATCTATAAAGACCCTATCACCACGGAAATCCCACAGGCTAAGCTTCCTACAGATCAATATGGCAAAGGCCTTACCATTATGAAAAGAATGGGATATGATGGTCAGAGTGCTTTGGGACCTTGTAAGCAAGGATGACATGAGCCGTTGCATCCTGAATTAAAGCCCAAAGATAACACTGGATTAGGTTTTCAAAAGGAAGTTCATCCTAAACTCAGATTCAAAGGAAAGCCTAACACCCCTCCATATCAGCCTAATACTCTAAAGAAGCCACCTTTAATAAAACAATCTTGGATCAAGCTCTCCAAGAAGCGTTAGTCCCTGCCAATTTTAATACAGATCAATCTCAAGCTATGGTTGGTAATCTAAGGTAATCACCATGTCTCACATTTTTCTGAAAGTGACAATACATCATTTCATCAACCTCATAATGCCTTCACATGCCCATGGGGAACATACTGTTGGAATGTGATGCCTTTTGGTCTAAAGAATGCAGGGGCAACCTATCAAAGAGCTATGACCATCATATTTCATGATATGATGCATACCATAATGGAGGATTATGTTGATTACTTACTGGCAAAATCATTAACAAGAGAAGGTCATCTTGCCATATTAGATAAAATCTTTGACAGATTAGAACAATATCATGCTCGACTCAATCCAAAGAAATGTGTCTTTGGAGTAACCTGAGGGAAGCTTCTAGGATACATTGTCTCAAGCAAGGGCATTGACGTCGATCCAACAAAAGTCAAAGCAATCATGGACATGCCACCTCCCAAGAACATTAGTCAGCTAAGGACACTACAAGGGCGGCTACAATCAATTCGAAGATTCATTGCACAACTGGCAGATACATGTCATCCCTTTACACATCTGTTACACAAGAACATCTGCTTTCAATGGGATGCCAGATGCCAACAAGCATTCCAGATGCTTAATGTAATGCCCCGCCAGGAACCCCAAAGGAAAACCCACAAGAAGGGTGAAACAATTTTTTTTTAAAGTATAAACATAATAAGTGCATTAATCACAACATGCACGATAACACAAGCGAAAGACTTACACCAGAATTCCTTAAGGGTTACCAACGAAGAATAAAACCAAAAGATAAATTCCACGATTAAGGTTAATCCGATAATCCATCATTAAATTATCTCAAGAAGCCATTTGCATTAACAAATTACACCATAGAAAGATTTTAAAGGATACAATATAATTTCTCTTCAATAAGCGTGCACACATAACATAAAGGAAACTGATAAATAACATCCCAATCTTAGGATTACATTGCTCTTCCAATACATGGCTTCTCAATATATATATAAAGATACAACTTAACCAAATACAAGGTTACAAAAGATCATGATACAATGTCCACATAGGTCTCCAAGTAACAATAATCTCCAAACATGAGATAAGCATGAGCCACGATCCATAGGAATACCTACGAAGCCAACCCTCGCATGAAGGTACAAACAAGAACATTCGATGGGAAGTGGCACTACTACCCGACCATGTAATTCCCAAAATGGAATCACCCCACCGTGCTAGGAGATAGCTCAGGACCCTCAAGCAAGCAAAAGCATGACATGGTCGACAAAACAATACGATTCCATGACAACTCAATATGACTCCACAATAATCCAGGTGACTCAACATCACAAATACACAAGTGACTCGACATCACAAAACACAAGTGAACCTAAAGAGAGAGTGGCATCACATAGCTTATGATGGTTACCATGGTCGACCTCCATAGGTCTCGACCCCCATCCTGGGTTATCCTGGTAACCTTTCCCGAACCTCCAGCTCCAACTAAGTCTCATGCGGACCCTACCAGCCTTTCATGAAGACACCCACCTAATCAATTAATTAGATTTACTTTATTATCTAACTTTCGATGGGTTATCCTGCCAACCACTTTGGGCACGACCCCCACTCAAAAGCCACTCTCTTAAAGGACACTAAACAAACATGGTCACTCCACGAGGACCCTATGGCGAAGAAGATAACCATAACACCACTATCCAAAAATAAGTGGTCAAAACAAGGACATACTGACTCTTGGTTAACCATAAGGCAAAGACACTACATGGTTAAGACAACGAAGCCATCATATATCACTTGATCAAAGGTACCAAATAGGCCATCACAGGATGACTGAACCATAGACCAGAAATAACACAATATAACTCTTGCAAGGAAAACGAATTTCACTAAGTCCGCACTAAGACAATCTTTGAGAAAATCAGCATCATAAGCACTTGCAACATCATTGATTGAAAATTAAATAAACACTCCTTTATGATTTTCAGATCTATTCAATTTCCAAATTAATATTCCATCAAGAATGAAATTCACATCAAATATTCAACGAATAAAACATGAATTCCTAACAGGCATTTAATTCATTTCTAGAATATATCCAAATTAACCAATTTGAATTACTAATTCATGCCTTGATTTCCATAGATAAATTTATTAAACCACATAATAAAAATCACATGAAAATCACTATTTAGTTAATCATGAAAACCACTTTAAAATATTTCATTTTATAAAAATTAACTTCATAGCACATATCGGTTTGAACCAGTAAGGGTACTAGGTCAAGCGGGGGTTAGGGCCAACCCGTGGTAGTGTTGTTGCTGAAGCAGCAGACACTACCTACCGGTAGTGCTGCTACCACTGGTAGTAGACCTACCGACCGATAATGCTGCTACCAACCGGTACCAGCCGCTATCGACCGGTAGCGGTACTGTCGATCGGTAGTATTGCTACCGCTAGTAGCAGTCACTACCGACCGGTAGCATTGCTACCGACCGGTAGCGGTACTGCTACTTGCGGGTAGCAGACACTACTGACCCGCGTGGTGGGACTAGCCCGCCATGGGGTAAGGTAAGGTCCACGATAAAATAAATTTCATACTTCCATAGCATGGAAATTCAATATGCCACAAAATCATTTTAACATGGAAACGATTCTTTCCCGGATCATTTTACGGGCACACACACAGTGCCAAGATCCAAATTTAAAAGGGATATTTACCAGTAAGGTAAATGGTGAAATAGAATCACACAAGGACCCAATAGATAATGATTTAGGCAACAATAGAAGAGGTAATTTTCAGAAGTTGATTTTAAGAGCACAAAAACATACAACAAGTAGAGAAATGAACCATTTCTTTCCTATAAGCAATCATATGATCCAAGCTTCCCAAAATCAACAATAACATGCATTTCTTCTTCCATTCCAATCATTCCACAAAAAAATTACAAGAAGATTTGCATTTTTTATACACATAGGAAGCAACTGAAATAATAAAATTTAAATTTCAAACATGAAGAGATTATCCAACCTTGAAGCAAACTAGCAAGCAAAATGATGGAATAATCCCCGTCCTTGCAAACCAAATCGAATTCCAGCTCCTCTTTCATAATGGTTTTCCCAATTTCTCTCCAAAAATTCTGCCTCCCCCTTCCCGTGAATTCCCAGGAATATATGGGAAAATAATTTCAACCTAAACTTTCTAGGTTGAAATTTTTTCTCCACCAATCAGATTAATTTTATTTAAAAAGTAAAAAGCAATTAGATTTTCCTCTTTTCCAAAAACAATTCTTTTCCAACAATTAAAATGAAAAAGTCAAATGGAAAGGTAAAAAGAAAATCTTTTAATTTTATTTTCTACTTTCCAAAATACTTTCTTTCAACATAAGCATTTAACATTTGAATGGCTAGGCAATTATTCATTTCCTTTCACAAAATATATAAGGCAACTATTCACAATAAAAATAAGCCATTTTAACCATTTAATCTAGCAATCAATAATTTAATTAAATCAATAACCTCAAGAGCATAATAATTAACTAATTACGCCAACATGAGATAGCATCATCCATTCAATTAAATAGCCATAAAAATAAATGGAAACACGCAAACGAGGAATGATCAAATGACGACTCACAAATGACCAAACCAAAGCACTATGACTCGCATATCGACCAGATGGGAAAGACAACCAACTGACAACACTCACACGAGTGTAACTACAGGTCAAGTTAGGGTCCAACAACTATCTCCTCCATTCCCATCAGACATATAAGGCATGCTCAGACCTGTGAAACCAGGTGGAGTTGATACCCCGTACCTACCCGATACTTGTCCCTGCAATGTCCCACAATAAAGAACCACACGTGCATATAGACAAATATATACAGACACGACACACACACCGATGAAGGAGAATCACGACGTTCCCTATCTCACTGGATTGAGTGAAGTAAAATCATCTCCTCGCATCCCATACACATGCAAACATGCAACACATAAATAACGCATCACACATATAAGGTAAGAGTGTCAGTCCATGATAATGATCCATAAAATAACATTAATCATAAGCACTGAGATCCTGCATAAAATCATACACCATAAATCCAAATATAGCATGAAATAACATCGCATAAAATATGAATCAATATACAATAATGTTCCCCTGAAGTAAATCAAAACATACAAAAAGAGTCTGATCAAGGAGGGGTACTACATCCTTCCCCCCAAGCCTAGGCTAACTCCTGGAAGCCTAAAACAGATAAGAATAAAGCTCTCTTATCTTCACTACATCTTCCCATGTCGTGGAGGTCTCATCACTTAGATCCCATAGGACCCTTACCTACTCAATGGTACGAACCCTGAGAGTCAAATCTTGATGCTGAAGAATGCACACGGGCTCCATGGAAAGCTTCCTGTCCTCGACCTACAAAGCGTTCCAATCAAGAACATGGGTCACATTAGGATGATAAGGTCGAAGAGTAGAAAATGAATGCGGGATAGACTTGGCGGCAAGGCAAGACGGTAGGCAACATGTCCTATCCTCTCAAGGATCTCAAAAGGGCCTATAAAACGAGGCGCCAACTTAGAACCCTTCCCATAATGGATCAGACTCTTTTGCGGATGCACTCTAAAAAACACATGGTCGCCAACTAAAAACTGGCGATCCACTCTATGGGCATTGACATACTTCTTCTGCCTATCCTGAGCAGCAACCAAATGCCCACAAATCTGCTCAACCTACTACTCCATCTCACGAAGCAAATCCAGTCCTAAACGTACCCTATCCTCCAACCGATCCCAACTCAAAGGAGTATGACAAGGATGACCATACAAAGCCTGGAAGGGAGAGATGCCTATAGAGCTTTGATATCCGTTGTTATAAGCAAACTCCACAAGGCAAAGATATTCCTCCCAGTGCAACTATTGGTCCATAACATACATGCGAAGCATGTCCTCCAAAACCTGATTCACACGCTCAGTCTGACCGTCAGTCTCTAGGTGATAAGCTGAACTGAAGTTGAATTGGGTTCCCAAAGCATGTTGAAGTGAGGTCCATAAGGCTGAAGTAAAGACAAGGTATCTATCAGAAATGATCCGCCTTGGGATCCCATGCAACCTCACCACATCTTCCAAGAAGACTCGTGTCACCACTGTTGTTGTATAAGAAGATCAAATAGAAACAAAATGAGCAACTTTGGTCAATCTATCAACAATGACCATGATGGCATCATGACGACGTGAGGAAACAGGCAACCCCACAATGAAATCCATGGAAATGATATCCCATTTCTAACCCGGTATCAAATTAGGCTATAGAATCCCTGCAGGGTGATGATGCTTTGCCTTCATCCACTGACATTCCAAGCACTTCGACACAAAATCAGCAATGTCATGTTTCATACCAGCCCAATGATATAATTGTCTAAGATTTGCATACATCTTCTTGACACTAGGGTGTGCCGAATAAGGTGCACGATGGGCCTCAATCATGATCAAAACGCAAAGACCCTCCAAAGGAGGTACATAGATCCATCCAAGATGTCAAAGAAGGCCATCTGACTCAAGAGTATATCCAGAATATCTACCCTCCAATGGTCTTCCAGACTCTTCCACGACTCTAACATCCTGATACCAAGTGTCCTGAGGAAGAACTCCAAGAATTCTCTCACTCAAGTCCACACCAAGGGACAATGGTGCAACGTCATGCCGCCCATGACTCAAAGCATCTAGCACTGCATTCTCTTTCCCCTAAATATAACGAACCTCAAAATCATACTCGCAGAGGAATTCCATCCATCTTTGCTGTCAAGCATTCAAGTTCGGCTGCATGAAGATATATTGCAAACTACGGTGATCACTATGCAGCTCAAACCGACGCCCCCAATAGGAAATGTCTCCATCTAACCAACGCATGCACTACCACTACCAACTCCAAGTCATGAACTGGATAGTTCAACTCGTGATCCTTAATTTTGCGAGATTCATAGGCAACCACACGTCCATCCTGCATAAGCACCGCACCTATACCTTCTAAAGAGGCATCTGTGCATACCATAAAATCTCTAGATGGATCAGGAAATGCCAAAATCAGAGCACTAACAAGGAGTTCCTTCAAAGTGCAAAAAGAAAATTCGCATTACTCTGACCAAACAAACTTGTTCCCTTTCCTCTGAAGAGAAGTGACCGGGTGGCGTATCTGAGAAAAGCTCTGCACAAAGCGACGGTAATATCCGGCCAAACCAATGAAACTTCGAACATCAGAAACATTGGTCAGCGTTGGCCAATCAACAATGGCTTGGATCTTAGAAGGATCCACGGATACACCTTCTCCCGAGACTATATGACCAAGATAGCTCACCTCTGATTGGAAGAAATCACACTTCGCCAAATTCGCAAAAAGCTGATTCTCCCTCAAGCACTTCAATACCTGATGCAAGTGATCCTCATGCTCTTCCATAGATCTAGAATAAATCAATATGTCATCCAAGAACACAAGGACAAAGTGGTCAAGGTAGGTGCAAAAAACCCCATTCATAAGACTCATGAATATTGAAGGCACGTTCGTCAATCCAAATGGAACCATCGTGAACTCATAGTGACCATAACGAGTACGAAACGCCGTCCTATGAATGTCCGCATCATGAATGCGCAACTGATGATAACCAAATTTTAGATCAATCTTAGAGAACACCTTGTCTCCCTTAACTTGATCAAAAAGATCATCTATCCGAGGCAATGGATATCGATTCTGTATGTTTACCTTATTTAGCTGTCGATAATCAATGCATAACCGAAGAGAACCATCCCTATTCTTAACAAAGATAACCGGCGCACCCCAAGGAGAAACACTAGGATGAATGAACCCCTTGGCCAACAACTCCTCAACTTGCAAATTCAACGCACTCAACTCCTGAGTATTCATCCGATATGGTGCTCTCGAAATAGGTTCCGCACCAGGAACCAAGTCAATGCAAAAATCTATGTCTCGCTTCGGAGGTATACCGGGAATATCCAAAGGAAACACATCAACATACTCTCAAAGAATAGGGTGACCATCAAGAGCGATTTATCGACTCCCTTCCTCATCCACATCCTCAAGAGCAACTGCAAAAATCTGACACCCTTGACGCATGCACCGCCTAAGTTGCATAGTGGAAATCATACGTAAGGATATCGATCGTTGAACTCCAACGATGCCCACTCTCCTGCCATGATCATCTAAACACTCTATTGTCTTCAGACAATAGTCTACACAAGCGTTGTGAGATGATAACCAATCCATCCCCAACATAACTCCATAGGACCCCAAAGGAATGACTTGAAGGTCAACTGAAGTGACAAAGGATCCTAGGTCCAACTCACAACTGGGAACAAAGGCATCTACAAACACACGCACACCGGTAGCCAAGTCTACTTGCCACCTATCTGCCTGCTTAGCAGACACGAGCCTGCACTGCTCCACAATGGATGAAGAAATAAAAGAATATGAAGCACCATAATCAAAAAGTATAGAGATAGGAATATCGTTTTTTGATTATGAAGCACCATAATCAAAAAATGACTAAAAATGACCAAATAAAAAATCAAAAGTAGGTCAAAAGCATTGACTTACTGGTGGTCCATACGCGACAGGTCTCCGGTACCTCCGAACGCACTTGAAACGGTGTCTAGAATACAGAATCAGCATTTTCTCTGCAGACCAAATTCTCTTTCTCCAAAATCAACAAAGCACAAATGAATCAAATCAAAGCTCTTTTCCCCTTTTATAGGAGGAAAATGAAATTAGGGTTAGCCAAACGGACCTGTAATATGGTCACGGTCTCCCCTATACCATAACATTTGTAACTTATCAGGAGATGAATCAATTTCCCCACATTTCACATGCACGAAATCATACACATCATACGCAACTCATCAAATTAAATCACAAAATTTTCAAAATATTGATTCATCTCCCGAGGGGGCATCACCATCAAATATCGAATCTGGGGCATCACACATCAAATCAAATCCGGGGCATGACTGGTAAATCATAAGAGCGACACAAAAATTGCATTTGATCATAAATCACAAAAACACAACATTTTCTTTGAAATAACATGTGCACACACGTCACTTCAAAGAGGGGCAAAATGTAGACGTATAAAAATGACCATATTCTTAAATGAATATTTTATGTTCATTTCTCTATTTGATTAAATCTAATTTAATTAAATTATCCACATTCTTCTATTTTATTAAGTAAATTACTCGATTCATTTAAATAAAATTCACTATACCCATTTAATGAATAAATCATTTTATTCAATTAAATCCCCCCTATCCACTTTTAATTAAATTCAAATTTAA
Source organism: Cryptomeria japonica (assembly GCF_030272615.1). Taxonomy (NCBI): domain Eukaryota; kingdom Viridiplantae; phylum Streptophyta; class Pinopsida; order Cupressales; family Cupressaceae; genus Cryptomeria; species Cryptomeria japonica. Next base: position 637,526,262 of record NC_081406.1, read on the forward strand.
TTAAATAGTTATCCTAAAATTGAATAAATCTAATTTATTTAATTTCTCCAAATTGCAACCAAATTGAATTAAATTACTTTATTTCAATTAAATCCTATTATCCCTCCATCCACTTGCAAAATCCTAAACCCCTTTCTAATCCCTTCTAGAATCTTCTAATCGCTTCTAATTAGCCTAACCCATCATTCTAAACTTTGTCACATCCCTAAGCAAAGGGAAGTCACTTCTCAAACCTCAAAGTCTTTGATAACCATTAAAGGCTTCAAGTCTTCAACCACTTAATTCCTCAAAGTCTTTGATAACCATTAAAGGCTTCCAACCTTCAACCACTAAATTCCCCAAAGTCTTCATAACCATTAATGGTTAACTCAAACCCTCTTACATGGTTAAATCATTTGTTTTAACTCAACCTTCATCCAACCCAAGGGTCCCATCAAGCCTTTAATGCTTTGACCATAATTATCTCTTAATCATTTGCACAAAGGTTTATCCTTGGATTAACTCTTAATCGAGTGGGTAATCCTAACTTAAGCTTGACCCTTACCCTCTAGATAACCATGAGGTCTTCTCAGGCATTTAATGTCTCCAACCCCTTCTCTCAACCCAACCCTATGTTGCCACTTGTCACCATTTTATTGGTGCAAATTGCAAACATGGATCCCCAACTTTCAAACTCAACCCTTGATCAACTCTTTCAATCCTGACCATCCATTGCCCTGTTTTTGCTATAAATAGAGCTCTCATTCCTCCATTTTAAAACATCCTTCAAATTTGTAGTATCACACTTATGCTCAAATACATTCAAGCTTTCATATCTCATTTTAGGCTCATCATTTAGCCTCTCTTTTAACTAGGGATTAGTCTAAATATGCATGTTTAGAATAATTTCTTTATCATTTTAGCTCAATCATAGACTAAATATATCATGTTAGGATAGTATTCATACTAACCTTGTCATCTTATAGTTAGTTTATTTCATTTCTAGAATCATGCATAGCTTAGGATTCATTTCATCCTAAAATCTATCAAAGCATCCCTCGTTCTTGCATTTGCCATCCCTAAACCATTTTGCTCAGTGATCTGAGAGCAAAAACATTGGTTTGAGGGACATTGCAAGATAGAGAACCATGAGACCAACCTTGGGAAGCTGAGTGATACTTTATTACTCCATAGCTTGCACCAAGAAGTCCTGTGTGTGTGTGTGGACAAGTATTTTGGAACATTTTTCACATATTGAGTTCTATCGACCCGCTTTTCCCGCATACAGTTACCATGGTCGACCTCCATAGGTCTCGACCCCCATCCCGGGTTATCAATTGGTGATGATTCTAAGTGAATTTGACACTGAGTATGTAGACCGTAAGGCTATCAAGGGCCAAGTCATTGTAGATCAGTTGGCCGATGCACCGCTAAAAGACGATCATCCTCTTGTTTCTAACTTCCCAGATGAAGAAATATTCATGATCACAGCTACACAACCTTGTAAGTTATATTTTGATGGTTCATACACTAGACATGGCTCGAGGGTAGGCATTCTGTTTATCACCCCTCAAGGTGACAACATCCCAAAGTCTTACATGCTAACATTTCCATGTACAAACAACATAGCAGAGTATGAGGCCTTTATCACAGGACTCAGACTAGCCATATAATGGAAACTGAAAGAGCTACAGGTATATGGGGACTCCCAATTGGTCATTCGACAAGTCACCGACGAATATCAAACCAAGGATGATAAGCTTATGCCATACAAGAAAATGGTGGATAGTTTCAAACCATCTTTTACTACTATCACCTTTGAGAAGATACCCAGAGATTAGAATCGAGTTGCTGATGCCATGGCTACAATTGCATCTCTCCTAGATCTTCCACATAATTCAACACGCTATGAGTTCTTGGTAGAACAACTTTGGATTCCCTCTTATGATATCCCCTAATCTGAGATGATATGTTGCCTTACCGGTTCTAATTCCCCATGGTACGGTGAGTTCTTTACCTACCTACGTGGTCACACACTTCCTCCTAACCAATCAAATAACCAATGCAAAACCTTCATCCATCAAACTGCTTGGTACACCATCATCGCTGAAAACCTATACCGATGCAGTCTTGATGGTACTCTCCTTCGATGTTTGGAACGAGATGAGACAAAAAAGGCCTTGGAAGAGGTATATGAAGGAGTTTGTGGGACTCACTCAAGCGGTCCTTCACTAGCCAAGAAAATCATGCGAGCAGGATACTACTAACTATCCATGGAAGACTCCTACTATTTTGTTAGAAAATGCAAGAATTGCCAAGTTCACAGAGACTTGATACATGCACCAGCACAAGAATTGCAACCAATCACAACACCATGGCCTTTTTGTCAGTGGGGCCTTGACCTTGTGGGTAAGATCCATCCATCTTCATCCAACGACCATAAGTTCATCATTACCGCTACTGAATATTTCATAAAGTGGATCGAAGCTGTTCCACTTACCCAAGTCACCGACAAGCAGATCGCCACATTCATCCTTAATTACATCATCTGCCAGTACGGTGTACCCATGTTCATCATCACAGATAATGGACTCCCATTCAAAAATCAAGACGTTCGTGAACTCTGTGAGAAATTCCACATCCAACACCGCTTTTCCACTCCCTATTACCCATAAGGCAATGGTTAGGCCGAAGCATCAAACAAGAACATATTACGACTCCTCAAGAAAATAGTAAATGATGCTAGCCATGATTGGCACATTTAATTAAATCCAGCATTATGGGCATATCGAACTAGCATTCGAACCCCTACAGGCGCAACTCCTTACTCATTGGTCTATGGAGCAGAAGCTATATTACCTATTGAAGTTGAGATACCATCTCTACGAGTTTCCTTGCATAATCTCATAGATGATGAAGCATACAGAGTATCACATCTCCAAGATTTAGATTTGCTTGATGAAAGGCGACAAACGACATACAACCACCTTAAGGCATATCAACAACACATGAGCCTAAGCTACAATCATCACATCCAACCTCGCACATTTGAGGTAGGCGATCTTGTTCTAAGAGAGAACCCTTGAAATAAACCAAATAGGGAATGCCAAGGCAAGTTTGAGTCCAATTGGTTGGGACCCTATGTCATTACTACCGTCTTTGGGTCTGGGGCATATCAGTTGGCAACCTCCGAAGGCAAACCACTAGTAGATCCTATCAACAACATGCACCTCAAACGATTTCATACATAAGTTGTGCAGAGCATCAAGCTTTTTCCAAATATAAAAAAATATCAAAAAAAATTAGAAAAAGTCTTGAATAAAATACAAAAAAATCAAGAAAATAGTAAAAGAAAATCATTCATCCAAACGATGAACAACCACTCTGGTGGCACCTTGGGTAAGTATGATGGTGAAAACCTGGCAAATAGGCGCTACTCATAAAGGCTAGGCTTTCATTGTCTTTCAGACTTGTTGCGATCACATCCATTATATTCATTGTATCCATCCACCCATCATGTATACCATGGCTTGTTATTGATCTGCAATCAGGATTATTCCTTCATGTGTCCGCATCACGCTTTTATAGCACCACCTAACTAGGGGCAAAATGTTTTTAAAAGCTGTTGATGGGAGTGGATTCTCAATTACTTGTGATTCATTAAAGTTGTTCATTTGACAAAGTCTTAGAAAACACCAAAAACATTCATAAAAATCTAAGAAAATACCAAAAACATTCACAACATTTCAAAAATCCAAAAAACATAGCAAAAATATCCAAAATCAATCAAAAACATTGTAACATATATTATTCCCTTGTACATACGCATCACAAATGACACAAAACACAACATTTTTGCACTACTCAACTGATGATCACTTATCCAATCAACCAACAAATCAACACATCTACACAAAAACGTCTTCACAAGGATACATCCTTCCTTTCAAACAAGACATGGTATAGTTTCTTTGACAGGAAAACTCAGTTGGTTGATAGGTACTTGGTCATTTGTTATTTATTTCATTTATTTATTTATATTAGGTTCCTACGCTACTTAGGGATATCCACAAATGATTAGTGTAGCCGGGATGGTTCCTAAGTATCGTTTTGTTTATTGTTTGTGAATTGTTCCAATGGAGTTCTGGGGCATGTACTAATGGTGTCTACATGGGAAGTTCACTAAGCTACACGATCTTATGCATAATATAGTCATGGATCACTATGGCTTGCTGACTATAGCATATACCTCGACCATTTGAGCATGAACCATTATGGAGGGTCCATATTATTTATCTATGCTACTTTCTTACAGGTACAATGCTCTAAACTTGGATCCTACTGCCTCGTCCAAGATTGATACTACCATGCTCAATGATGAAAAATAAAGCACTATGGATCGTCTTTTCATCTCATATGTATATATTGAATTCTGTTGCATTCCATCCATCCATAAATTCATATAGTTGCATATCATTCATACATAGTAATGACAATGGATACTCTATTTTACTCTTCTTCTATAGAAACGAGTCTTTGAAAAACATTTAATGCTTTGTGTGTTCAACAAATTAACCCCCAAAGTCTTCCAAAACCACTAATGGCTCTTACATAACCATTTATGGTTATTTCAACTTGCACTCATGTGTCTCCTCAAGCATTTATTGCTTTGACCATATTTATCCTTCTTGCCTTTGCACAAGAGTTTATCCATTGGATAAAAGCTTTATTATTTGAATAAAGAGTTTATTTATTCAATTAACCTTGACTTTAACTCCCAAAGTCATGTCAAGCATTTAATGCTTATTCCCTCTCCTCTCAAGCTATCTCACATTGACACTTGTCATCCTGGGATTGGGTTGAAAGCCCTCACATGGATTTGAAATCATTCAATCCTGACCTTTGTTGAGATTACTCAATCTCAACCATCCATTGCTCCATTTTTCCTATAAATAGAGCCCATTTCTTCATAATCCAGATCCTGAAAACTTGTATGCATTTAACCTATAGGCATTTTAGAGAGCATTTAACATAGCAAACTAAAATCTTGTTATTTTGGTTAAAATCAATCATTTTAATAGCATCTAGTATTTTAGTTTTTCATTTCCCATTTGAAGCAAAATACTCAAATCTCAATCCTCCATAAGCATCCATAGTGCAAAAAGCTGCTGAGAGCTACACTATTTTGAAATTTGGAGAGGAGAGGAACAAAGGAGAAGAAGCTAAGAGCATGTTAGGAGGTATTTGGAGATGCCTCATCATATTTGCTTCTTTAGTTAAATATGCTTTCATGTTTTTAGTATCTCTTTTGATATGCCTGTTTAGATTAGTTTTTGATTGATTAACACTAACGATTCCTTGTGTCTTATGTTGTTTGTCATTTGCTAACCTTGTCCATTTTGCAAAGCATCATTTGGTGAACCCGACGTGAATCCAAACACCAAAAAGATCATTTTTTTTTTAACCAATAACATGTTTGAATGTTGAAATTGTCACACAGGTTGCGCTTTAGCGCTATTGAACTTGTTCTAGTGCTATTGATACTTGTTGTTCTAGCGCTATTGTTCTTACAATAGTGCTATTGTATCAAGTTTAGCACTTTTGACACTGTTTTGGCGCTTTCGACATTGTTTTGGTGCTATTGATCATGTTTTGGCGTGTCTGCCTTCTTTGTCTTTCTTTTTCTTTTAGCGCGTTTGTGTTAAATAGCGCTTCTGTTCAAACATAGACTAGCGCTATTGTAACAGAACGTTGTAAAAAGGACCTTGTAACTGAAAAAGTGAAAGTTTTTAGGCTTGTGGAAACCCCCCTTAGACATGGATTTTACTAACCGGTTGTTGTTTGTGCAGGTTTAAAACTCACCCTTAAAAAAAAATCACAAACTTTATTTTGGTGCTTTAAAAACTTGAACAAACAAACTTTCCTTGCTTTCTAGTTAAGGCCACTTGTTTCTTTGGTGCATTAAAACTGAACCATCATCAATGCCACTCATCCCACCAAACGAACTAGTAATCCCATCAGCAGCACCATTAGCAGCAGCAACTGTATCAGAACTGGCAGCAGCATCTATGGCACCAACAGTTCCAGCAGAAGCCACTGAGTCAACACTACTGATACTCCCTATACCAGATTCTTTAATCCCCATCAACCTTTCTGCAGCACCAATCACTACAAAGGTACATCAACCAATCACACCTGCAGTATTTAACTCAAAAGACATCCCAGTATGGTATAGTAATCGGATGCTGGAAAGTGACTCAAAGACCGACTCACATGAGTGGGAATTTGATTCTGTTCAGCTTAATACTTCAGATGAGGAAGACACATCACTACCTCCACCATGCAAAGACATCCCTGTTTACAGAGAAGCACAGATAAAGACAACATGGGTTCCTGAACTGGAAACATCTTCCACAGACCCTACGTCTCATCCTACGCCTGATTCTGACAGGGAGAGTACCATCAACGACCTTCACCATAACGTCTTAACCCTCACTGATACATCTGACGCACTTAACCTAATCGATGAAGTAATGCCTATTATCCACCTTGAACTCATCGAATGGAACCAACCAAATCCGCCATGTCTTGACTTCTTCCAAAATGATGAGGCCATCATTGACTTTTTGGAATTAAGGGATAACCTACCAAGTGGGGATCACAAAACTGGATTCGCCATTTAACTTAATAGCGCAGCATACTTCGAGGCGGATGCCAAACCTTTCAGCTACAAAAATATAACAATAAAACATGGATCTTCTAGTGAAAACCACACCGTGGCACTGCTTGATTCAACAAAAGTAAAAAGAAAGAGCGTATCCAACGGTGAAAACCTCTCTGAGGTGCCTGAGGATGAAGGGTTTGACATTCTCCCTGCTAGTGCACAACAGGAACGATCAACGATTCTCATTGAGGAAACCAAAGAATACAATGTGGGGACTCCTGAAAATCCTCACCTCATACATCTGGCATCTCTTCTCATTCCAGAGGAACAACCTAAATTTATAGAGTTCTTTCAAAAGTGTCAGATCAACTTTGCATGGTCATATGCAGACATGCCTGGGCTTGATCTTGATTTAGTCATGCATCACCTCACCGTAGCAGAAGGAGCCAAACCTGTCAAGCAGAAGCTTCGTAAGATGCATCCTCAAATTGTAGTACTAGTCAAAACAGAACTCAAGAAACTCCTAGATGTTGGTTTCATTAGGCCAATTGATTATGCAAAATGGATCTCCAACATTGTGCCTGTCGGCAAACCAAAAGGGGGCATCCTCATTTGTACTGACTTTAGAGATCTGAATAAGGCCTATCCTAAGGATGACTTCCCCCTACCAAATATCAACATCATAGTGGATCTGACAGTAGGACATGCCATGCTTTCACTCATGGATGGCTTTTCAGGATACAATCAAATAAAGATCGCACCAGAGGACCAACATAAGACAGCCTTCACATGTCCATGGGGCACATATTGCTGGAATGTAATGCCTTTCGGTCTCAAGAATGCAGGAGCAACCTATCAAAGAGAAATGACCACCATCTTCCATGACATGATGCATACTATGATGGAAGATTATGTGGATGACTTACTAGCAAAATCACTTACCAGAGAAGGGCATCTCCACATCTTAGATAAAATCTTTGATAGACTAGAACAATACCATGTTCGACTCAACCCAAAGAAATGTGTCTTTGGAGTAACCTCCAGGAAGCTTCTAGGATACATTGTCTCAAGCAAAGGTATTGAGGTCGTCTCAGCAAAGGTAAAAGCAATCATGGACATGCCACCACCAAAGAATATCAATCAGCTAAGGACATTACAAGGGCAACTTCAATGCATCCAAAGATTCATTGCACAGTTAGCAGATAAATGTCACCCATTCACACACCTGCTACATAAGAACATCCGCTTTCAGTGGGATGCCAGATGCCAGCAAGCATTTCAGATACTTAAAGACTATCTCATGAATCCACCATTGTTGATGCCACTAGATCCAAGTAGACCGTTGTTACTCTATATCTCAGCAACAAGTACAACATTGGGTGTACTACTGGCACAATATAATGCAAAAGGAAAAGAGTGTGTTGTTTACTACATCTCTCACACACTGGTGGGCTATGAACTCAATTACACACCTATTGAGCGAGCTTGCCTAGTAGTAATCTTAGTAGCCACTAAACTGACGCACTATCTGTTAACACACAAAGTACAACTCATTGCAAAGATTGATCCACTCAAGTATTTAATCAGCAAAGCAGCATTGACAGGTCGCTTGGCCAAATGGGTGATGATTCTAAGTGAATTTGACATCGAGTATGTAGATCGTAAAGCTATCAAAGGTCAAGTTATTGTGGATCAGTTGGCCGATGCGCCTCTCATAGGTGATCATCCTCTCATTTCCAATTTTCCAGATGAAGAGATATTCATGATTACAACAACACAACCCTAGAAACTATACTTCGATGGTTCGTACACTAGGCATGGCTCGGAGGCAGGCATTCTGTTTGTCACACCTCAAGGTGATAGCATCCCGAAGTCTTACAGGCTCACATTTCCATGCACCAACAACATAGCAGAGTATGAGGTCTTGATCACAGGACTCAGGCTAGCCATACAATGGAAATTACAAGAACTACAAGTATATGGTGACTCACAACTGGTCATTCGAAAAGCAACTGATGAATATCAGACAAAGGATGATAAACTCATGCCATATAAGCAAATGGTGGACAAACTAAAGACATCATTTATTACTATCACTTTTGAGTAGATACCAAGAGATCAGAATTGAGCTGCTGATGCTATGGCTACCATCGCATCTCTCCTAGATCTTCCACAAAATTCAACACGCTACGAGTTCTTGGTAGAACAGCTTTGGATTCCCGCTTATGATATCCCCGAATCTGAAATGATATGTCATCTTGTCAGTTCTGAATCCACATGGTACGGTGAGTTCTACACCTATATCCGCAATCACACCCTTCCTCCCAACCAATCAAATAACGAACGTAAAACCTTCATTCGCCAAACTACTCGATATACCATTATTGTTGAAACCCTATACCGACGCGGTCTTGATGGTAATCTCCTTCGATGTCTGGAACAAGGTGAGATAACAAAGGCTTTGGAAGAAGTCCATGAAGGAATTTGCGGAACTCACTCAAGTGGTCCGTCACTAGCCAAGAAACTCCTGCGCAATGGATACTATTGGCCCTCTATGGAAAAAGATTCCTACTACTTTGTCAGAAAATGCAAGAAATGTCAAGTTCATGGCGACCTGATACATGCACCAGCCCAAGAACTGCAACCAATCACAACACCATGGCCTTTTTGTCAATAGGGCCTTGACCTTGTGGGTAAGATTCATCCATCTTCATCCAATGGCCATAAATTCATTATTACCGCCACCGAATATTTCACAAAGTGGATCGAAGTTGTTCCACTTACCCAAGTCACCGGCAAGCAGATCGCCTCATTCATCCTCAACTACATCATCTGCCGGTATGGTGTGCCCATGTCCATCATCACAGATAATGGTCTTCCTTTCAAAAATCAGGATGTCCGTGAACTTTGTGAGAAATTTCATATCCAACACCGCTTTTCCACTCCCTATTACCCACAAGGCAATGGTCAAGCCGAAGCATCCAATAAAAACATATTGAGGATCCTAAAGAAGACAGTCAATGATGTCGGCCGTGATTGGCATGTTCAACTGAATCCAGCACTATGGGCATATCGAACTAGCATTCGGACCCCTACAGGCGCAACTCCTTATTCATTGGTCTATGGTGCCGAAGCTATCTTACCTATTGAGGTGGAGATACCATCACTACGGGTTTCCTTGCATGATCTAATAGATGATGAAGCCTACAGAGTATCCCGTCTTCAAGACTTAGAGTTACTAGATGAGAAGCGACAAGCTGCATACAACCATCTCAAAGCCTATCAGCAGCGCATGAGTAGAAGCTACAATCACTGAGTTAGACCTCGTACATTTGAGGTAGGTGATCTTGTTCTATGAGAGAATCCTCACAACCAACCAAACAGAAAACATTAGGGCAATTTTGAATCAAACTGGCTGGGCCCATATGTTGTCACTGTTGTATTCGGGTCCGAGGCATATCAGTTGGCTACATCAGAAGGAGAACCGCTCGCAGATCCAATCAACAACATGCACCTAAAACGGTTTTATACATAAGCTGAACAAAGCATCAGGCTCCCTTGCATACCAGAAAATACAAAAAACATTCAGAAAAATGTCTTGAAGAATTACAAAAACATTCAAAAAGTAAAGAAAAATCATGCATCCAAATAGTGAACAACCACTCTGGTGGCACCTTGGGTAAGTGCGATGGTGAAAACCTGGCAAACAAGCACCACTCATAAAGAAAATGGCTCCAGTATCTTTCAGGCTCGTTGCGATCACTTCATACATACATCCATCCATCCATCAACCATGGCTTGTTATAAATCTACAAATCCAAGAAAGTACTGCATGCATCCTACATCCCGCTTTTTTATAGTCATGTCTAAAAACTAGGGGCAATGCCTTTAACCTATTGATGGAAGTGGATTCTACATTGTCTTGTGATTCATTAAAGTTCTTCATTTAAAACTATCTCACAAAATCCAAAAAACATTCAAAACAATTCAAAATCCAAAAACATTCAAAACAATCACCAAAATATCAAAAACATTGGAAATCAAATCAACAAAATCCATAAACATCAGAAAACATAAAAAAAATCAATCAAAAACATGACAAAACATTGTACATATTCATCCGCGCAAATACCAAACAAACATTGTGATATACTCCACAAAATGATCACTTATCAATCGACCACACAATCAACATCAACACTCAAAACTGTCTTCAACAAGGATGCATCCTTCATTACCAAAACAAAGACAAGATGACATTTTCTTTGACAAGAAAATTTTGTTTACGCTATCAAATACTTGGTTGATTTATGGGCTAGTTATTTATATCAGGTTCCTACAACATTGTTTGTGTATCTTCGGTGCATTGTTCCGATGAAGTTCTGGGGCATGTACTAATGGTGTCTACGTGGGAAGTTCACCAAGCTACGTGATCTAATGCCAAATGAAATCATAGATCATTACGGCTTGCTGACTACAGCATATACCTCAACCATATGAGCATGAACCATTACCAAGGATCCTTATTCTTTATTCTTTATGTATATACTGTTTGTTTGCAGTAACATTGCTCTTCCTTTGGTTCCTCCTACCTCATCCAAATTAGATAAAGGTTTTATCTCTTATTACGGTATGAACTTGTCTCAGGATATGATCAGCCTAAGATCAAGGAGGACGATCCAATTCATGCATAACCGGAGATGATCCTTGTCTGTTCCGCAAGCAATATTCAGGTCAACTTGATCCATTATATCAAGTTGCTTGTATTAACTTGCTATATCAAATCCATGTAAGAAATACTCTGGTCATCTTGAATCTTTATGTCAAGTTGCTTGTATTTTCTTACAACATTTTAAAGCTCAATGATGAAAATAGAGCACTATGGATCATCATCTCATCTCATCTGTATATATTGCATTCTGTTGCATTCCATCCATCCATACATTCATAAATAGTTGCATATCATTCATACATAGTAATAACAATGGGTGCATACTCTTTTTTCCTCTTCTTCCATAGGAATGAGTCATAGGTCCTCCATTTCTTCTATCTAACATCGAATCCCCCCACCCTCCCCATCTCGATAATCAACCTCACATACCCTACATCGTGTCCCATCAAAATCAATCAAGCCATGTTCATCACCATCCATCTCTAAATAGGAGGGGTTGTGTTTCCTTTCCTAAGTCATCATATAAGCCAAGCAAATTACTCTGTCTGCACAGGTACATCGACTCACACACACCTAGACTATCAACAAATACTCTGATCAAGTATCTTCGGGTCTCAACAGGTAATTGATCATGGTAATCCTAGACTACATCAGACATTTATCATAATGACCTAGTCTCAACGGGGTTGCCATGATTCCCCACAACCATCCATCACACACACACACTATCAATTGATCAACCAATCAAACACAATCACATCGGACAATTACATCAATTGTCTACGTCTCAACAAGTATTTTGCTTCATATACCTTGACTTCATCGGGCAATTACATCAATCGTCTAAGTCACATCAGGTCACTTTGATTCACTTACTCAGACTTTATCATGTCCAAGCGACCAACTGACATCAACTGTCACGCTTTGACTTGATCGGGGCAATTAAACCGATTGCACCAGATTGTCCAACCAATTTTGATCAATTATATAGCATCACTCGACAGCACAACACCACATTTGCACCGTATCTCCTGCATAACCAACGGGTACTCACTGGCTTTCCATTTCTCTGTATTCACTCTATTTTCTTCCATTCTTTCACCGTTATTGCTAATTTCTTCTATTCTACTTCCCCTCCACTTGTTTTTTTTCGAGAGATCGTCCGATTTTTCAAAAAATTTCAGCCCATCTCTCGAGGGGGCATACCACCCATTAAATTAACATTTTATGGGGCATTTTCTTCACACCTATTTTTCTTTCTTTGAAACGACGCGATAAACCGCACTGTCTCAAAAAGGGGCAAATGTAGTCACACAAATCTATCCAGCTTAATTAAATAAATAAATGCTATTTATGTGATAAAAAATCCACTAGCCATCAATTAATTAAATTAATATTTAATTAATTCATCCCCAAACATTCTTCTATTAATTAAATAAATTATTCAATTTATTTTAATTAATTCATTAAATCAAATTCCAATCAATTAAATAAATAAAATCTATTTATTTAATTAAATCCCCCTATTCCTCTTTTAAATAAATTAAATAAAAACATTTATTTAAATCATTATCCCCCCCCCACTTGCATTTTCCTACAAATGCAACTTGCACTCATTTATTGAGATAAACTAATTTTATTTTAAATAAAAATCCTATTTTCCCTCACCCACCAAATCCAATTGCAAAATCTAATCCCCTTCTAGATTCTTCTAACCCCGTCCTAATTAGCCTAATCCATCCCCTAATTATTGTCACATTCCTAAGCAAAATGGAGTCACTTCTCAAAGACTTCAAAAGTCTTTGAAAAACATTTAATGCTTTGTGTGTTCAACAAATTAACCCCCAAAGTCTTCCAAAACCACTAATGGCTCTTACATAACCATTTATGGTTATTTCAACTTGCACTCATGTGTCTTCTCAAGCATTTATTGCTTTGACCATATTTATCCTTCTTGCCTTTGCACAAGAGTTTATCCATTGGATAAAAGCTTTATTATTTGAATAAAGAGTTTATTTATTCAATTAACCTTGACTTTAACTCCCAAAGTCATGTCAAACATTTAATGTTTATTCCCTCTCCTCTCAACCTATCTCACATTGACACTTGTCATCCTGGGATTGGGTTGAAAGCCCTCACATGGATTTGAAATCATTCAATCCTGACCCTTGTTGAGATTACTCAATCTCAACCATCCATTGCTCCATTTTTCCTATAAATAGAGCCCATTTTTTCATAATCTAGATCCTGAAAACTTGTATGCATTTAACCTATAGGCATTTTAGAGAGCATTTAGCATAGCAAACTAAAATCTTGTTATTTTGGTTAAAATCAATCATTTTAATAGCATCTAGTATTTTAGTTTTTCATTTCCCATTTGAAGCAAAATACTCAAATCTCAATCCTCCATAAGCATCCATAGTGCAAAAAGCTGCTGAGAGCTACAATATTTTGGAACTTGGAGAGGAGAGGAACAAAGGAGAAGAAGCTAAGAGCATGTTAGGAGGTATTTGGAGATGCCTCATCATATTTGCTTCTTTAGTTAAATATGCTTTCATGTTTTTAGTATCTCTTTTGATATGCCTGTTTAGATATGTTTTTGATTGATTAACACTAATTATTCCTTGTGTCTTGTGTTGTTTGTCATTTACTAACCTTATCCATTTTGCAGAGCATCATTTGTTTGCAGGAACATTGCTCTTCCTTTGGTTCCTCCCCCCCTCATCCAATTTGGATAAAGGTTTTTATCTCTTAGTACGGTATGCACTTGTCTCAGGATATGATCAGCCTAAGATCAAGGAGGATGAACCAAGTGATGCATGAACAGAGATAATCCTTGTCTGTTCCACAAGTAATACTCAGGTCAACTTGATCCATTATATCAAGTTGCTTGTATTAACTTGCTATATCAAAATCCATGAAAGGAATACTCAAGTCATCTTGAACCATTATGTCAAGTTGCTTGTATTTTCTTACAACATTTTAAAGCTCAATGATGAAAATAGAGCACTATGGATCATCATTTCATCTCATATGTATATATTGCATTCTGTTGCATTCCACCCATCCATACATTCATAATATCTGCATATCATGCATACATAGTAATGACAATGCATACTCTATTTTCCTCTTCTTCCATAGGAATGAGTCATAGGTCCTCCATTTCTTCTATCTAACATCAAATACCCCCCCCACCCTCCCCATCTAGGTCCTAATCATAATCCCTTCATCGTTTCCCATCAACTCAAATCAAGCTACGTTCATCACCATCCATCTCTAATAGGAGAAACTGCGCTTCCCATCCTCAGTCATCCACACAATCAAGCCAGTTACTCTATCTACACAGACACATCGACACACACACACCTAGACTATCAACAGATACTTTGATCAAGTATCTTCGGGTCTCAACAGGTAATCGATCATGGTAATCCTAGACTACATCAGGCATTTATCATAATGACCTAGTCTCAATGGGGCTGCTATGATTAACCACAACCATCCATCACCCGCACACACTATCAATTGATCAACCAATCAAACACAATCTAACGGACAATTACATCAATTGTCTAAGTCTCAATGAGTATTTTTGCTTCATATACCTTGACTTCATCGGGCAATTGCATCAATTGCCTAAGTCTCATCAGGTCACTTTGATTCACTTACTCAGACTTTATCTTGTCCAAGCAAACAACTGGCATCAACTGTCATGCTTTGATTCACCCGGGGCAATTAAACCAGTTGCACCAGATTGTTCAACCAGTTTTGATCAATTATATAGCATCACTCGAAAGCACAACCACCACATTTTCACTGTATCTCCTGCATGACCTAAGGGTACTCACTGGCTTGATGTTTCTCCATTTTATCTCCGATTTCTTCTATTTTTCACCTGCGTTACTAACTTCTTCTCTTCTACCACTCTGCCAATTTTCATTATTTTTCGAGAGATCGCCTGATTTTTTCGAAATTTTTTCGGCCCATCTCTCGAGGGGGCATACCACCCATTAAATTAACAGTTTATGGGGCATTTTCTTCACACCAGTTTTTCTTTCTTTGAAACGACACGATAAACCGCACCGTCTCAAAGAGGGGCAAATGTAGTCACACAAATCTGTCTAGCTTAATTAAACAAATAAATGCTATTTATGTGATTAAAAATCCACTAGCCATCAATTAATTAAATTAATATTTAATTAATTCATCCCCAAACATTCTTCTATTAATTAAATAAATTATTCAATTTATTTTAATTAATTCATTAAATCAAATTCCAATCAATTAAATAAATAAAATCTATTTATTTAATTAAATCCCCCTATTCCTCTTTTAAATAAATTAAATAAAAATATTTATTTAAATCATTATCCCCCCCCACTTGCATTTTCCTACAAATGCAACTTGCACTCATTTATTGAAATAAACTAATTTTATTTTAAATAAAAATCCTATTTTCCCTCACCCACCAAATCCAATTGCAAAATCTAATCCCCTTCTAGATTCTTCTAACCCCTTCCTAATTAGCCTAATCCATCCCCTAATTATTGTCACATTCCTAAGCAAAATGGAGTCACTTCTCAAAGACTTCAAAAGTCTTTGAAAAGCATTTAATGCTTTGTGTGTTCAACAAATTAACCCCCAAAGTTTTCAAAAACTACTAATGGCTCTTACATGACCATTTATGGCTCTTACATAACCATTTATGGTTATTTCAAACTTGTCCCCCCAAGCATTTATTGCTTTGACCATATTTATCCTTCTTGCCTTTGCACAAGAGTTTATCCATTGGATAAAAGCTTTATTTTTTGAATAAAAAGTTTATTTATTCAACTAACCTTGAATTTAACTCCCAAAGTCATGTCAAGCATTTAATGCTTATTCCCTCTCCTCTCAACCTATCTCACATTGACACTTGTCATCCTGGGATTGGGTTGAAAGCCCTCACATGGATTTGAAATCATTCAGTCCTGACCCTTGTTGAGATTACTCAATCTTAACCATCCATTGCTCCATTTTTCCTATAAATAGAGCCCATTTCTTCATAATCCAGATCCTGAAAACTTGTATGCATTTAACCTATAGGCATTTTAGAGAGCATTTAGCATAGCAAACTAACATCTTTGTTATTTTAGTTAAAATCAATCATTTTAATAGCATCTAGTATTTTAGTTTTTCATTTCCCATTTGAGGCAAAATACTCAAATCTCAATCCTCCATAAGCATCCATACTGCAAAAAGCTGCTGAGAGCTACACTATTTTGGAACTTGGAGAGGAGAGGAACAAAGGAGAAGAAACTAAGAGCATGTTAGGAGGCATTTGGAGATGCCTCATCATATTTGCTTCTTTAGTTAAATATGCTTTCATGTTTTTAGTATCTCTTTTGATATGCCTGTTTAGATTAGTTTTTGATTGATTAACACTAACGATTCCTTGTGTCTTGTGTTATTTATCTCAGACTAACCTTGTCCATTTTGCAGAGCATCAAATTAAATAAATAAATCATATTTATTTAATTTAACCCCTTTCCTCTTTTAAATAAATAAATAAAATATTTATTTAAATCCCTAAACTACCCCCCCACTTGCATTCTCCTACAAATGCAAGTTGCAACCACAATTGAAATAAATTAATTTTATTTTAATTAAAATCCTATTTTCCCTCACCCACCAAACCCACTTGCAATCCTAAATCCCCTTCTAAACCCTTCTAACCACTTTCTAATCATTCCTAATTAGCCTAATCCATCTCCTAAATATTGTCACATTCCTAAGCAACTTGAAGTCACTTCTCAAAGTCTTCAAAGTCTTTGAAAAGCATTTAATGCTTTATGTGTTCAACAATGTAACCTCTAAAATCTTTCAAAACACTAATGGCTTTTACATAACCATTAATGGCTCTTACATAACCATTTATGGTTAACTCAACTCACCCACATGGTTAGAGACTTTACCTCTAACTCAACCTCCATGTAACCCATGTGTCTCCTCAAACATTTATTGCTTTGACCATGGTTATCCTCACTAACTCTTGCACAAGAGTTTATCCATTGGATAAAAGCATTATTCCTTTAATAATGAATTTATTCATTCAACTCAATATTAACCTTACCTCCCAAGCTAACCTTGAAGTCATGTAAAGCATTTAATGCTTCTTCCCTCTCCCCTCAACCTATCTCATATTGACATTTGTCATCCTAAGATTGGGTTGAAATCCCTCACATGGATCATAAACCCCTCAATCCTGACCCTTGATGAAATTACTCAATCTCAATCCTCCATTGCTCCATTTCACCTATAAATAGAGCTCATTTCTTCATAATCCAGATCCAGAAATCTTATATGCATCTAACTTATAGTCAATTTGAGAGATCATTTAGGAACATAATTTACTATTGTTATTTTGGTTAAAGATTAACATTAGCTAATTAGATAATCTCTCATTTTAGCCTTTTTTACATTTGCATTTAGCATAAAGAATCATTTTTCAATCTTGAATCTCCTTAAGGCATCCAAAATAGTGCAAAAAGCTACTGAGAGCTACACTCATTTGGGAACTTGGAGAGGAGAGGAACAAGGGAGGAACCACTATGACTGTTTTGGTTAGCATTTGGAGGAGTTTAGTTTATCTCTTTTGTCTTTGCAAGCTTTCCATTTCATATTTAGTATCTCTCTTGATATGCTTGCTTAGGATAGTCTTTTGTCTGTAATTTCTGATGCTAACACTGGCGTTTGAATTGTTTGTCTTGTGTTGTTTGTGTCTCTCCTAACATTCCTTTTTGCAAAGCATCAGTTACAATGTTATATTCAATACTCAAGGTTGTGAAATAAAGAAAAAGTCAAGAAAGACAGTTGGAGCAGGTAAGAGGTCAAAATGAAATGTATACAATTTGAAAAACATCACAAACAGTGACAAACATGAAAATATCTACCTTTGGGATAGGTTAATGAGAGCTAGTTGTGGCATAAAGGACTTGGACATCTAAAATTTGACAATCTAGTCAAAGTAAGCAAACATCAAAATGTTAGAGGCATACCACTCATTCACAAGCTAGTAAACAACACTTGCAAGGAGTTTCAACATGGGAAACAAACATAAATTAGTTTAAAGTCAAAAGAGAATTTATCTACTAAGCCATTGCAACTAGTCCATAGAAATTTTGTGGTCCTACTAGGACAAGGGATATTGGTGGAGTAAGATATTTAATGCTTTTTGTTCTGATTAATTAAAAAAGTAGGTTTTCAGGACCTGAAACCTTTACAAAGGAGATAAAGATAGGCACTAGGTAGATCAATGCTTAATATCCACATACAAAAAGACTGGCCAAATGGCCAACGAACTGAAAGGACAACATAACAACAAAAAATAGCACAGAAATAGAGAAGGTGTTACACAGTAATTTTCTTCAACAGGTCCTCCACCTTTATCACCAGCTCGTCGTAGGTGACCCCGACAGCTTTAAGGTCTTCCAGATCCTTATTTGGTTTCTTTTCGTTCTTTTTGCCTCTAGTATGGGTTCTGGGACCTTGAACTTCCCCTATTTCTTTAGTTTCCGGGTCAATGTCCTAGATTTTCTTTTCATCATCTAGTTTGCTGATGAGAGTGTGGGTGTTGTTAGCTAAGATCTTCAGGATGCTAAGGCTATGTTCAGTAATGTTCTTTAGACACTTCTCAATTTTACCAATTTTGCTAACAGTGTCCAAGAGAGTCTTGTCGTTAGTGTCAGCAAGACTTTTCCTTTCCAGCAAATCCTTTTCAATTTTTTCAAACCTGGGGTTGAAAGCATCTCTTATGTTTTCTGCTTTAGCAATGGTGTTTTTCAGGTTCTCTATGTAGTTGGCCATAGTCTTCCCTTCCCCAGTATTGATGGTTTCCAGAATCAAGACTTTGTTGCAGAGTTTTTTGTTTTCATCCACAACTTTCTTGTAACCATTAATAAGCCACTCCATAGTTTCCATGAAACCTTGCAAACCCTCGGGGGGAGGGCTAGAGGGGGGGCAACTTTTCCAAGGGTTACCTGTTCCTCTTTAGGGGTGTTGTGGGCGAAAATAATATCTACAACCCTAAGAGTCTCTTCCATGGTCTCCTTTTCCAGATTCCGATCAGCTTCTAAGGCCCTTACCTGCTTGTGGACTTTCGGTTCCTTACCGGTCTCCTCTTTCTTCTTGTGCTTTTTCCTGGTCTGGGTATGAGATTTTGCTTTCTTCTTCAGCAGCCCTTGAGGGTTCTCCTCCTCAGAATCATCCGAGACCTCCTCTTCTGAAGAGATGTTGATTAGGGGTCTGCCTTGAGGCTTTTTGCCTTTAGAGGATGAGGGTCTAGTTTTGATGTATTTCCTCTTCTTCCCACTTTCATACTCCAAGATATCCATGTTGTCCTCAGTGTCAGTTGAAGGGTCGCTATCTGACTCCTCTTCCTCTGAGAAGGCAGAATATGACCCCTCATCCTCAGAATCCATAGAGGGTTGCATCCAAGCAATTTGGTTGGCCTTGAGATGGTCATAAATTAGGACCATTAGGCCTTGATGCATAGCAATATCACCCAGAGGGTTCTCTTTGTAGGCCTTAAGGGATGCATTCATAGAACAAAGCAGGAAATAAGGGAAATTAACCTTATCATTGTGCCTAAAGTAATTCAATAGAACAAAGTGATAACCATAAACTTTCGTGAACCTACCATCTAGAGTGATATAACACATTAAAACAAAGAGGACCTCCCGCCAGGGTTTGGCAAAAGCCCTAGGTGGGCAGTAGGTTTTTCTCAACTTTACCAGTCATTTTTTTCTCTTTCTCAGTGTCCGGGTACCTTTCAATAGCTTCCCTACTGACCTTCCTATCTTTGTAGAAGTTGCACCCTTCTCTTGTGAGGCCTGTGGCTTGAGAAATTAAATCTTCAGCAATTTTGACCATTTGGTCTCCCATTTTCAGCATGCCCTTCTTCCAGGTTTTGCAAAAAAAAATGGTAACCATACCATCTCGTCCGTGGAGTCTCTCCATGAAATTTGAGAAACCACCCTTCCTGCAGGATACCCCAAACCTCTTCCTTCTATTTCCATTCTTTATAGCTACTTGGTTCATATCGCCTCCTGTTACCACCCATGTTGTCGTTGTTCAAGGCCAAATTTTGAAACTTGCAGAGCAAATTAACCAGAGAGCTTTTCAAAACTATAAAAGTTACCCAAAAAGCGTGGGAGTTAATGGCATTAATATTATAATGAATGAGTCTCTCATTATTATAATAACTTGAAGTACTCACATTAGTTCTTTTCATAATTATCCTGTCCATCAAGAATCTTTGGAGTACTTCTATATCACTCATTACAAATGATTTTCCTGACATCTTCAGGGAGTCCTCGTTCACCTGTCCACGTGGTCATTTCCTCTCTTTTAACCACCGCATTGGCAGCCCAGTCAACAAAGCCATTGGCCTCCCGGTATGATGACTATACAAGGATGACTTAAGCAACTTTTCTAAAACACAAATTAAAGGCATTTGACAAATTTAAAGTGTTTAGAAAGATGGTTGAAAAGGAATCAAATATGAAAATAAAGTGTTTAAGGTTAGACAAGGGTGGAGAATATACATTAAGTGAGTTTCAAGGTTATTGTGAGCAACATGGCATCAAAAGACAATGTGCTGCCTCAAGAACACCTCAACAAAATGGGGTGGTAGAAAGGAAAAATAAAACAATTAAGAAGATTTCTATAACCGTGCTTGATGAAGCCAAGTTGTCTTATATGTATTGTAAAGAAGTTGTTCATACAGTTCTATATACACTAAATACAACTCAATTAAGAGTCAAGATAAAATCTACACCTTATGAATTGTGGTATTGTAAGTCAGCCTCTCTCAAGTACTTTAGAATTTTCGGTAGTAAATGTTACATTAAAAGGGATGAAGAAGGTTTGGGCAGCTTTGAGTCAAGGTGTGATAAGGGAATATTCCTTGGTTATTCCGCTCATAGTAACACATATAAATGTTTTTACAAAAGGCTAAAAAGGTGTAATGCCCAACTAAGGAACCCTAGAGGACATCTCATCTAACTAACTAACCTCAAGAAGGCAAACACATATTTTTTAGAAAGAGATACATTAATTCATTAAACTATAATAATAAATAACATAATATTTAACATGAGAACAACTTATCCAACCACAAGCGAAAACAACTTAAAACAATAAAACCTACGTCCTCTAAGGTCCCCTAACATCGCTAAAAGGCAACATTAACACTTACTAAGGCATAATAGGCCAATCTGATATCACCATTACATAACATAATATCTTAACATAAATAAATGAATCTTAACATAGAAACAAAATCATATAAGAACTAGACAACATGATTACCCTAGAAACTACGTTCATTTTAAATCCCAAATCCAAATGTTCCTAAGATTACTTTCCACATTATCATATAGTCAGAGCAACTAAAATTAGATAAATGAAACTATGCTAATGAAATATCATTTTATGCATTACAACTAACATTTACTCACTAAGAATCTAATCATTCATAAAGGATAGATGGTACCAACAGTGTACTATCTAAACTCATGAAACAATCACATAATAAACATCATTACATTGGAATTACATTGCATCTTTCTCTCAAGAGAGTGGCATCATAACATAATGAATATAAAGGTAAATCTATTCTAGATACATGAATTGAACATTGCATAAGAGAATACAACTTACATCCCGATTCCAAAGCACTTGTCATTGAATAAGACATAGTCCATCCATGCAGCTTATGAACACATCACCAAAATTGCTAGTGGAAGAAAGCATCAACCAACCAATAATGTGGAACCATAAGGTCCACCCCATGTGCTATGAAGAATGACATAAGGCCCCACACACCTAACATACCACTAAGGCTGACACTAACACAACCATGGAAATGCAATGAACACATGAATGCAACAATCACAAGGACTAGAACAAAACATAACACTGACTACTAGAGGTTTTTTCACATCATCACATAAACTAGGATACCATGCTACAACTAGGGAAGAGTGTCATCACATGGCATCACCATGAGTGATCCTGGTTGTCTGACTGTATTTAAACTCCAAACCTCGGTGCCCATTTGACTCCACATGTTGAACCAAACAATCCTTCCATGGAGGCAAGGAAGTCGATCTACCATATAGGCCTTCTGAATCTTATCTTGAGTCTAAATGAGCACTCTAGGCCATGAGATCTCAACCTCTAGCTATGCAATCACACAAGGCATAAATGGGGCACTAACAATTATCTTATTGATGTGTGTGTTCTACCCACCCCTTAATTCATTCAATTTAATGTTATCACTTGATTAAAGAAACTTCCAATGAGTGATCCTGGCAGTCACTTTGGGCCTCAACGTTCACTTGGAAGCCACTCCCCCTAACTTGCACCTAGACACCACTAACCTATGGGTACAACAAAAAGGATCACAACAACTTTGTTGGGTGAATATTTTGTCACCAACATACCAATGTTGAAGTATCTAGTGGAACATTTGTTGATGTTGCAACATTTGTTGCCGCTGACACCTCTTCAGTTACAGATGGGAGAGTTGAAAGTTCCATGGACGCAACTTCAGTACTTACCAATGGTGGAATTTCTATTGTGACTGTAGTAATAGGTAGGTCCATTGAAGCGTGTTCTAGAAATACCTCTTCCAAGGCTTCATTAAAATCCATCATTGTAGATTAGATGGTAGATGAGGGAATATCATGCAGATTGGTGAAGTTGGTTAGAGTGAAAAACTATTGAGCGGCCTCTGACTGTGCCATGCCCATACTTAGATCTCCATCTTGAAAATCTTCATCCTCTTGATCAAAGTTAGAATCAATAGAGTGAATGATTACTTGTGAAGTGGTCGAGGCATCAACTCTTGCTAGATATGATGCTTCTTCAGCCTGTGCTTCCTCTTGTTGAGGAATTTCACCTTCTTCAACTTCCTTCTCTTTTTCAACTTCACTGGCAGGTGGCTGTTTTGGCTCTTTTGCCACTGCTTCCTGTACGAACCTTTAACTATAAATTTAATTTTGGTCCCTTTCCCTTTGATTGTACCACAAGAGCTGAGGATAGTGCTTACGGGTCTGCCCTGCCGTTCATTCTCATCTCGACTGTAGTTGTCTTGTCGACTAGGCCATCACTGTTATCATCATCTCCTGAACTAGCAGGAAGCTGTTTCATCCCAAGGTTCTTCTTTATCAGCCATGCATTGGTGTTTGCCAGGATGGGAGCAATCCTTTGAGTGATCGATTTTCTCTACTTCTTTGACCATTGCATGGGAGGAAGCAGAGAATCATAAATCTTCTTCTCATAATAGACAAGGTCTATTATGTCATCCATGTCTTCCATGGTCATTGGGATTTTTGCCAAATCCATGTTTTCAATTTGTTCTAGAGTAAGGCAACTAAAATCCATCCTTTTTACATCCTCCTCATTTTGACAATCTGCCCAAACATCTTCAAACATGTAAACATGAGTATAACTCCTCTTGAGTTTGTTCTTCATGCCATGAAAGTCAAAATTGTTTCGTACTTTGAATCTTCTCATGGTATTCCATTGCATTTCTTCTTCCATGTTTTTGGCCTTGGGGTTGGTTAGCACTAAG
This sequence comes from Cryptomeria japonica, assembly GCF_030272615.1. Taxonomy (NCBI): domain Eukaryota; kingdom Viridiplantae; phylum Streptophyta; class Pinopsida; order Cupressales; family Cupressaceae; genus Cryptomeria; species Cryptomeria japonica. The sequence continues at coordinate 637,550,199 of NC_081406.1, forward strand.
TACCTGCGGATTGATTATGGGAACTTCAACCCAGTCTTATGTGCTTGTGATTGTTTTTCATGCACATAAATCAGTTGTCTACACAACTCCATGAGAATGATTTTCTCAGAAGGAAACTTTGGTAGAATAAAAGGCTCACCTGAGAAACATCCAATTCAGATGTAAGTGAATGTCAGAAATTGCAGGAAAACACATCCAAAATGAGATACCTTGTTATAAGCAGCCTCTGATAATCTCTGCTTCTGCGGGCCCTTATCAAACATGCACTTCCATACAACGAAGAAGGTATCATTAACTCTTCTGAAGTGGCTTCCTTGATTCTTGATGGTAAGCTGCTCATAGTACTCCCAGACAGGCACCAATCTCCCATCACCCTTGGTAGATAAACCTGGATATTGCCTCATTGAAGCAGCCGCATAAACCAGATATGAGGTCATGTAAAATTTCAGTGTTACTTTGGCCTCCTTTAATTGAGCACAGAGGGCATCGCTGATCTGTTCACCCCAGTCAATTCTTGCAGCCCCTTTCCTGATTATGTTCATGTAGTAACACATCCAGGTTTGAAAGTAATGAGAGTCTTTTAGCCCCTTCACTCTTGATAGCATGGTGACCATGTCATTACTCCTCATTGAAGTCACTCCTGTGAAGGCACTTGGGCCATTGTGAGGTAGTAGAATGTCAGGCAGCAAAGAGGTACATAGTATTGACCACTTTCTTGTATTTAACTTCATTTTTCTCATAGTACTATTGAGCACTTTCTTGAGAAATATTAGCCACCTCTTCAACTTGGGAACCTTTGAAGACACTATTGAAAAATACACTATCCAAAGTCATGATGACATTCTGATCTGCATCCTTCACTTATCTTTTATTCAGATCAAAGTGATCCGCTACTGCAAGCACAAATTCTGGATCATGAGCTACAAGTGGGAAGGATGCATATTTACACAACTCAGATTTGATCAAATTGGTTAGGCGAGTAGGAGCCGTCTCAACCCGGTCAATGAATTCCTATATACTGACATGTCCAATCTCAGTATCTCTGATCTCCTTGATATTTGAGTCCACTGAACTCTCTGGGTACATATTCAAGTACTTATCGTACTTGTACTTCATCTTTCTCGTTGATGTTTTACCCGGAGAAGATTCCAATTGACTCGTGGAAGGCTCAGATTTATCTTGAGGGAGATTTGACATTCGAGATGACTGCATTCAAGACTCAAGAATATCTCTTTGGATATTTATCATGATCATCAAAATCAATTTTCTTCAATCGGATCGAAAAATGTGACTCAAAACACGCTTAGGAGAGAAACTACCAAAAACAACAGGTCAGGGAAAAAAGTCCGACATGCTCTTTGGAAAACAAAAATAGCACATCAGACTTTAAAGTCCGATGTGTAGGGATAAACATCTTCATTAGCACATAAGACTTTAAGTCTGATGTGCAAATTTGAGATAAGTTTATTAGCACATCGGACTTTAAAGTCTGATGTGCGAGGGTAAAACCTTTTGGAAAAACCAGCACATCAGACTTTAAAGTCTAATGTACTCATAAGGGGATAAACCTTTGATTGACATAGTGGGTTTTAAAACCCAACATGTCAATCAATCCCTCACTTCTTCGCATATCAGACTTTAAAGTCCGATATGCGAAGAGTATTATCCTACGTATCAAACTTCAAAGTATGATATTCAGAGGTTTCATCTAGCTGCATATCGGACTTTGAAGTCCGTCATGCAGTTTGGAAAAGGATAAGAATACGAGGGCAATCAGAGTTTAAAGCCCGATTGCCCTCTCGACACACCAATAAAAATCGGAAAAAATAAAACAAGGGGAAGCGCAAACGGGAAAATAAAATGCAAAACAGGAAAGAAAACCGAAATGAAAATATAAAAGCCCTACCTTCTTCGCTACAACTGATTTGGAAAAAATCTGATGATAGTGTGATCAAATCCACAAGATGGTGAGCGAAAATGAAGGAAGCAGCGCACGGAGGGAGAAAATCATAAACAATAATGAAAAAAATGAAATGCAAAATTGATTAAATAAGCCTCCTAATTAATCATAAATGTTGCATTAATTACCAACTTGCAGTGCATGTCGGACTTTAAAGTCTGACATGCAGGCTAAAACCTTTGCAAGTCCGACATGCACTCTCTGGCCAGACAGCCTGCAGATCGGACTTTAAAGTCCAACATGCACTCTCTGACTAGACAGCCTATAGATTGGACTTTAAAGTCTGACATACAGGCTAAGACTACCTGCAGGTCGGACTTTAAAGTCTGAACTGCAGGCTTAAAAAACCTAACAAATGTACATCAGACTTTAAAGTCCGATGTGCAGAAAACTCTGCAAAGAAAGACTCTGCAGGTCGGACTTTAAAGTCCGAACTGCAGGGAAGACTGCAAACTTTGAAAAACTAGAAAACACTAAAAATGAAAAGCAATAAACTAAACGAGCTAACCGACGGAGTCGATTAAGCTCTCCCGGAGGTCATAAGGTACAAAACAAGCCAGTTTCATAAAGTTGCCTCACGATTTTGGCCGTGCTGAAATCGAGGACAAAAAAACTCATACATATATGAGGTATATATAATGATTCATCACAATCTCTCATAAATAAATCTCTTTAATTAAAACAAAACTTCCACAATACCCCAATCAACAAAAGGTTTAAGTCCTAAATCTACTTATTTATAATCATCAAAGCATGAGATTGGGCCTATGATCACTAATTCAAATTCAATTATCCATACATAAATCAGACCTTAGAAACAAGGTCTCATAAGCACCATATAACTCACATCACATTGTATCAAAATTTGAACCATAACTTACTTCCTAATCAACATAACATTCCTTTATTTGAATGCAGTCAAGGCATCATCGTGAATGTAGAATCAACCAACCATAATGAATGAATGCATAGAAATGAAAGGAGAAAAATGAATCCACTTAAAAACACTCAACCAAATTTCTAAATATGTATCTCATAAGTTATGAACCCAGGAATAAATACTTGGACTGACTAAGATTGACATGGGTCCCAAAAACTGAATCGGGAAGCCACACTAGGTTGACTTTAGGCTCAAAATTGAACAAACAAACCAAACCAAAAGTAAAATATAATTAAAACATATTTGACAAGGATGAATCCACTTTTGAGAAATTCCTTTAGATCACCCCCAAGATAAATAATAAATCTGCACCAAACCAAACACTAAAAATAGTCCAGAAATACACTACATAGAGAACAAATACTTTATTTTTCATTCAAACAAATATAAATTAATGCATTAAAATTTTAGAGTTAAACCATGGCATAGAAAACACAAAGAAGACATTCCTTTTAAATCCACAAATCATTTTGATGCATAGAAATTAATTGGCACAAGAATTCCAACTTGGAAGTAGAAGGAAATGGACAAGAAAGATGAAAGGCCAACCCCTGCATGTTCAACTCCACACGAGCAACATTTTGAGAAAATCAAGAAAGCATTTGGGTCACAAAAATTACAACAACCAATCTCCAACAAGCCACAAAAAATCCTCTCCCAAATCTTCACAAAAACTCTCTTCAAAACCCCTTCAATTCAATGCAAATATTGTTGTCCAATGCCACACACAAATCTCCTCTCAAACTCCAAATTTTTCCAACAATCATTCAAGAATTATCTAGCATCCTTACACAACCAAAATGTGTTTTTTCTTGTACAAAACCATTCCCAAAAATAGGAGTTGGTGTTTGTACGTGAAACAACTAAATTTCCCAACCAATCACAACTAATTATAAATTCATATAAACCAAGCTTATACTAATAATATGCATAACATATTATCCCTCTAAGAATATATTTTGCATATAATTATTTATTGCCACCAATAGATCCTTAATTAAATCCTCAAATTATCCCCCCTAGAAAATAGGGTGGAGAAAATAGGAGAACATAGACATAAATAAACATGTATATTCCATATTATATTATTTAATACAACCCAAAACACACATATAAAATGCAAAGGGTGACATTATAATAATTGCACCTAAAATTATAAAATATATATTTAATATATAATTTAATATTAATAATATTTATCTTTATACCAAAATAAATCATTAATAATTCAAATTAAATAAAATAGAATTGAAGGGCTAAAACACAATTACTCGCATAGCCATCCACAAGACCACATAACCAAAATTGAGATTAAACCAAAGGTAAAGCAATCAAGACAAGGATCCAAACCAATACATGGACTAGGGTTAGGTGTGGTAGGGCCTTGGTGTCACCTTCGATCAACTATAATTGGGAAAGGAGGCATGCTCAAACCCGTGGGACTAGGTGGAGTTGATGGTGAAAGAGAATTATAACATCACATCCTTATCATGATGAGTGATGTGATATCATCCCTTTCACACTTGTAGACAATAAAACAACATAAACATAAACATAAACACACACACACACACACACACACACACACACACACACACACACACACACACACACACACACACAAAACATAATCAAACAACCATCATCCATATCCAATGAGATTATTATAATTAGTGTTAGCACAAGATATAACACCATAAGTAATAAACATAAGCCATATCACCTAGGAAATGTATTATCATAAAGTCCATCAAAGAGTAAACCCAAGCATCATCGAGTAACCCTAAATATAGAATCATCATCCTAAATATCATAATGTATCCACTAATATGAAGAAGTATCTCAAACTTGAAAGAACAAGGCATGAATTGATGAATTATAAAGACATGAAAAGAGTCCACCAGTATCTATCATAACCATCATAGAGTGTGAGTCATGGAGGGCGCTACAACAGGATAGTTGAAAGTACTCATGTTAAAGTTGATGAAAGGTTGCAAACTGATCAAAATAGTTTGGAAGATGTTGAAGAAGAGTCTGAATCAAAATTTGATGTAGTGGCTCCAAAAGAAGAAGGTACAACAAAGAAACCACTAGATACTATGATAAAAACTCTTTCCAAGACACTTCTAAAGAGTCATCCTGAAGAACAAATAATTGGAGACAAAGATGTTGGGTTCAAACTAGAAGAAGAGTTGCTTTATCAAATGAACAAGCAGATTTTTGTTTGTTATCAACAATAGAGCGTAAAAACTATATTGAAGCCAACGAGGATGAATGTTGTATCAAGGCTAAGGAGGAAGAATTGAACCAAATTGAAAAGAACAAGACTTAGGAACTAGTTCCTAGGATTGAAAACAATAATGTTATAATAAAAAAATGGGTTTGTAGAAACAAGCTAGATGAAAATGGTAAGATTGTGAGCAACAAAGCTAGACTTGTTTATAAAGGGCACTCTCAGGTTGAGAGTATTGACCTTGGTGAGAATTTTACACCTATGACTAGGCTTGAAGCCATAAGAACATTCTTAGGTTTTTTAGTGTATAAAAAATTCAAAATCTACCAAGTGGATGTTAAGACAAAGATTTTAAATGGGTATCTTGATGAAGAAGTCGGAACAATTTGAATCTTTCCAGTGCAAAGACAATTCTCATTATGTTTATAAATTAAAAAATGCTCTATACAACTTGAAGTAGGGACCTAGAGCATGGTACTCTAGGTTAGATAACCATCTATTAGCACAATGGTTCACTAGAGGTAGTGTGGATAGCAATATATATGTTAGAATAGAAGGTGAGGATGTACTTGTAGAAGTTTATGCATATGACATTATATCTGGTTACAACAATGATGATATGTGCAAACTATTTTCTAACCTCATGCAATTAGAATTTGAGATGTCTATGCTTAGAGAGTTATCTTTTTTTCTTGGCTTGCAAATCTCACAACTTGATAAAGGTATCTTCCTATCTTAAAAAAAATATACAAGAGAGATGTTTAAAATGTTTCAGATGGATGAAAGCAAACCAGTGAGTATACTCGTGATGATAGGGTGTAAATTAAGAAAGGTTGATGACTCACCTGATGTTGATCAAACTAGTTATAGATCTATGATAGGCAGTCTACTATATCTTACAACATCTAGGCCTGATATTATGCAGGCAATATGGTTGGTAGCCAAATTTTAATCTTCTCCCAAAGAGTCTCATGTGAATATAGTCAAGAGGATCTTTAGATATATTAAAGGAACATTGGACTATGGTTTATGGTACTCTATAGATAATGATTTTACTTTAACTACCTATACTGATATTGATTGGGCAGGGTGCCTTGATGACAGGAAAAACACTAGTGGTGTAGCCTTTTTCTTGGTTGATAAGCTTGTGACATGGCATAACCAAAACAAGAATTTTTCTCTTTATCAATAGTAGAGGAAAAATATATTGTTGCTACTTCATGTTGTACTCAAATTCTTTGGATGGTGCAAACTCTTTTAGACATGAAGATAGAAGTTTCCAAACCATTTCAATCTTGTGTGATAACACTAGTGCCATCAATATTTTTAGAAACCCTGTTATGTAGTCAAGAAGTAAGCACCTTGACATTAAATTTCATTTCTTTAGAGAGAAAGTGTGTAATTCTCGCCAAAATACCCTAGAAAAATACACTAATTAACATGCAAATAGAGATAAGTTTTTAAAAAAAAACATCTACTAATGCAACTAACACAAATAACAACTCATGTGCAATGAACACACATTAACCAAATAACATCTTATGCCATGATGAACATGTTCATATAGAAACATTAGGCAAGAGGAAACAAACATATCACAACATTAGCCTTCCCTAGGGTATCCCAATGCCATTACCTAATGTATCCATAAGCAATAACATAACATCATAAACATGATAACACATTTACTACCATGATCCAATTACATACTAACTCCAATATTAACTATTCTTTCCATGCATATATGATCATTACTATCCTTAATATGAATGCATCTATCTACTATGCATACATTAACCAACCCCCCTTTAAGTTCATTTTAAAACACCAATACCAAATGCTCCTAATACCAATCATTTATTCATAATCTAACATAACAAACTAATCCCAAGATGATCTATCACATTTCCATTATTCCCCATGATAGTAAATGCATATCCATAAATCCATATTCATTACTCCATTAATAAACCAATATCACATGATACACCATTAAGTTCTCCTAGTATACAATCTACCTTTTACATGAATGATACATCCTTTTACATCAAGGAACATAGTTATCCTCTATATTATAATTACATCATGAATCAACATCTACAAATTCTATATAATCATACACATCAATCTACTAAAAGCATCTATCCATAGCTGAAGAGATGATAGATCCACATCCATGCAAGAGAATCCAATGAAGAACATCCCAATGGAAGAAGGCATCAAACTATCCGACCATGTGGCACCAAAGGAACCACCCCCTGTGCTAGGAGATGACACAAGATCCCACTCACACTCTAGAGATCTAGGATGACACCTAAAATCCAAAGGAAAGACTGGTATAAAACAAGTACAAGAATGCAAATCATAAAATATCCAATCATAAATCCTCTAGAGGCAATACATCAAATCAAGACTCAAGGCACCAGGACCTACATGTAGGGAAAAGAGTGTCATCACATGCAACAAATGGGAACCTGGGTACTAGTCCCGACCATCCTAGATGCACATGCAGAGCTATCTCAACCTTTATGGAGTAAGAGAGATTATCTTACCTCATTTACCAAGGCCTTCCTAATCCTATCCTGGACCTCTACCACTGGGCAAGGTAGCGGGACCACCATCACCAATTCTTATCTTATTAAGATAAACTACTCTACCCAAACCCCATGAATTAGTAATTAGGTTATCACTTGATTACAAAGTAAAACTCCCAATGAGATATCCAATGATATAGACTCTGGTTAACCTGGCCATCTACTCCATGCAATCCTAGTCACTCACTTGGGAGCCCACTCCCCCTAGCATGCACCTAGACCTTAGGGAAACAACAAAGAAATGCATAAAATATCTCCACATAACCATGGGCTCACAACAATAAAAGACATGGTAAACCAAGGTTTCAAAACAATCCAACAACATCCCATGCAACATGGAAACGTCTTAGGCAAATGCAAGTATCCGACATAAAGAAATATAACCAAGGAGCCCGAGTACAAGATAAACTCATACATAAGCCAAATAGTCAAAATAACCAATAATCAATCAGTAAAACAAATCAAGAACATCTTAGGTATTAGAAATAGCCTCTAGGTATCCAAAAAACCAAGTCAATAATCTCATAAATCATCAAAATTGACAAAATAGACAGAACAACGTATACGTTTCGTAGAACAATGCATATGCCAGATCCTACAACTCATTTACTAATTCTTGTAGTACCTTTGACTAACATTGTAGCGCATTTATTAAGATTTAGCGCATCTGTTAAACCAAATAGCGCATATACCACATAGAATCACACATTTTCTAAAAGAAACCTCACATTTGCAACAAGAAATAGCACACATGATAAATAAATTAACACATGCAGTTTTAGCGCATTTACTCAAACACGGAAAACTCAAACTTCTGAAAAATACATAAAATCACATAGACAACCATAAATTTTGAAAATATCCTCAAAAGAGACGCAATTGAATACTTAATCAAATAAGCCCAATAAATCATTCAAAGAAAACCAAATCTTGGCTCAATCGGGAAAAAACATTCACGACAACCTCACAAAAGAAAACTCTAAAATTCTCATAGAGAAACAATTACGACCACACCTAAATGGTCTCAATAAACATGATATATTACAGAATCTCATTAGAGATCATAAGCCGGGTATTATCCTTGTGCAGGAAACCAAAATGAGTAAGGAGAAAGTTGAGAATTTAAATTTCTTTAAAAATGGAGGAGTCTGTGGTAGTAGTTCGAATGGGGCCTCAAGTGGGGTGGCTATTTTTTGGAACAAGAAAACTATTTTAGGAGATATGATTGATGAAGATGGTAATATTATATCTATGAAAGTTAAAAGCATCACTGAAGGAAAGGAATGGGTGGTTACAAATATCTATGCCCCTAATTCCAAAGCTACTAGGAGTAAATTCTGGGATAAAATCCAGCAGAAAAGAAGCTCTTTCTCTCAGGACAGCTGGTTGTTGATGGGAGATTTCAATACTCCATTGCAAGGAATTGAAAAATTTGGAGGAACTCAAGCCCAACTCGATAGCAGAACTGATTTAATGGACTTCATCAATGTCAATGCTCTTATTAATACTGATCTCACTGGAGCTTCTTACACCTGGTCTAATCGAAGGGATGGAGAAGACCTCATTCAGGTAAGGCTTGACAGATCCCTTATTACTTATGACTGGATCCTTTCTCATAGATGTTCCCTGTCAGTTGTCAATAGAATTGGCTCGGATCATTATCCCATTTCTTTTGTTGCGGAGCCTATTAAGAGTAAACAGTGTTTCCCTTTCCGGTTTGAGAAAATGTGGATTTCTCACCCCACTTTGGAAAAATCCATTGCCAATTGGTGGAATATTGATGTGGATGGAACAACCATGTACAAAGTTGCTAAAAAACTTAGAAACATAAAAGATAACAATAAGATCTTGAATAAGAAGGTTTTTGGTGATATTTTTGAATATAAAAAAAAAGCTGAAGGAGGAATTAGAACATATCCAAAACTCTATATAGAAAGATGGCTATAAAAAGTATCCCAAGGCTAAGGAAGATGATATTCTAGTCAAACTTCACAATATTATATCTAGGAAGGAAATCTATTGGAGACAGAGATCCAGGGCTATTTGGCTAGAAGCTGGGGATAGAAATACTAAATTTTTTCACACAACTTCTATGAAACATAAAGCTATGAATAGAATATCCAGATTAATTGTTGAGGACAAAATTCTTCTTAAGGATGATGACATTGGGGATGAAGCTGTTAGTTTCTTCTCTTAGCTCCTCATAGGTAGTAAGGAGAATGATTTTGCTAAGTAATAGGATCTGGTTGACAACATCCCCAAGATTATTGAACCTCACTAGAATAAGGCCCTTTTTGCTATCCCTTCTGCTGAGGAAATTAAAAAAGCGGTCTTGTCCTTTCAGGGGGATAAGGCTCTGGGACCTGATGGCTTCCCCATGTTCTTTTTTCAGGAATTTTGGCATATTGTGGGAAAAGACACGGTCGATGTTGTTAAAGAATTTTTTGGATCAAGAAGAATCCTTAAGGAAATCAACTCTACTTTTATTGCCTTGATTCCTAATGTGGCTGGGGCGGATTCCATGGGAAAATTCAGGCCAATAAGTCTATGTAACTCCTTTTATAAGATCATTTCTAAAGTTATGACTTCTAGACTTTTGGTTGTCCTCCCCTTTATCATCTTAGAGGAGCAAAAAGGATTTATCCCTAGTAGGCAGATTTTGGATTCTATCATCCTTATGCATGAGAATATTCATTCTCTTAATGCTACCAATAAAGAAGGCTTTCTGATAAAGTTGGATCTTGCTAAAGCATATGACAGGGTGGAATGGCAAGCTCTTTCCAGAATTATGGAGGCCTTTGGATTTGATGAGAAGATAATCAAAATTACCAGAGAGCTGATCTCCACCCCAATGTTTTCTATCCTCGTCAATGGGTCTCCATATAGATTCTTTAAATCTTCTAGGGGGCTCAGACAAGGAGATCCCATATCTCCTATCCTATTTACCATCTTGGCGGAGAGCATGAGCAGACTGATCCAAAAAATGAAAGTGAATAAAACTATCAAAGGTCTTCAACCTTCCTCTGCTAATGTGTCTTGTACTCACCAACAGTTTGCTGATGATACAATTTTAATGGGATATTCCTCTATTGGGGAGGCTGTTGTGTTTAAAGGTGCTCTTAGCTCATATTCTTTGGTGACATGCCAGCAAGTCAATTGGGACAAGTCTGCTATCTATTTCATGAATAATCCTATCATAAGACAACAAAGAATTGCTAATATCATTAGGTGTAAGGTGGAAATGCTCCCCTCCACTTATTTGGGTCTCCCTTTGGGATTAGTTCCCCCAAACTCATTCTGGAATTTGTTAATTAACAAACTCAACAAAAAACTGGCTGGCTAGAAAGGATCCATGTTATCTCAAGCAGGAAAGTTGCAGCTCCTTCAAGCTACTCTTCAGAATCTCCCTATCTATGCTCTCAGTCTATTTAGTATTCTGGCTAAATTTGTTGAAGCTTTAGAGAGGATCCAAAAAATATTTCTTTGGTCAGGAGTAGAAGAAAAAAAAAGGATTGCCTTGGTTCCCTGGGACAAAGTGTGTAAGCCAAAGAGCAAGGGAGGTCTAGGTATTAAAGCTCTCAAAAATTTTAATAAAGCTCTGCTTGCTAAACAAATATGGAGGGCTTATGGCATTAAGAAAGATTGGAACTGGGTTTGGTTTGATAAATATATTCATGATCAACCTCTCCAGTCTCTTCTCTACTTTGAAGATATCCCTGTTGGGTCTTTCATATGGAATAGTATTATCAAATCCACAAAAGTTGCCAAAGCTGGAGCTGGATGGGTCCTTGGCAAAGGTGACAAAATTAGGTTCTGGGAGGATCCTTGGATTAAAGATGAACCTCTCTTTAATCAAGACTGCAGTCTATTCATTGATGAATGTAAAAGAAGGTTTGGGTCTAGGGTCTGTAACTACTGGAAGGATAATAGATGGGTAAGACTTGATGCTATTTATGTTGGGTTTTCCCTGCTTCAGCAGAATCTGCTGTCCTTTTCTATTAATAAAGATTTTGATGATGTGTTCCTCTGGAAGAGTAATCCTAGGGGTAACTTCACTATTTCCTCAACCTATAAAAACACATTTACCCAGATCAGCAACCCAATATGGGGTAAATTTTGGAATAGAATTCTTATTCCTAAAGTTAACATGTTTTTTTGACTTGCTATTCATAATAGGATTCTTACTATTGATAACTTGGCCCGAAGAGGTTTTATGTTTCCTAATAGGTGTGAGCTATGTCAGAAAGATGAAGAATCAGTAGATCATTTTTTCATCCATTGCTCCTTCACTTGGGAAATGTGGAGTAAGTTTTGGGTGAAATGGAAAGTTGATTGGGTTATGCACAACAGTCTCAAGGAAACTATTTGGCAATGGACCTTTCCCACCAAATTTCCTCTTATCAAGAACCTTTGGTCCTTGATCCTTCCCATGATTTGCTGGTATATCTAGAAAGAGAGAAATAACAGAATCTTTAGGGAAGCTAAGTGCACGTCTCAGGTGGTCTTTGAAAAAATTTGCAGGGCTATAAAAGAAAACATAAATATTCCTCACAGAAACAACAAGCAATGGTTTTTTGCTGACATGAATGATATTGAGAAAGGCATCCTTACTGAATGGAACTTGATTCACAAAGTTTGCAAATCTAACAATAAGACTAGGAGAGAAAATGTTGTTTGGAGATTTCCCGATTATGACTGGGTCAAGGTGAATTTTGAAGGGGCTGCTAAAGGCAACCCTAGGAAGTCCGGAGGGAGAGGAGTCATCAGAAATTCTCATGGTGTTTGCATTGCTGCTATTGCTTCTCCCTTTGGAGTTCAAAATAATCATGTTGTTGAAGCCAGGCTATGCTGAAATGCCTCCAACTTGCTCAGGGTTTCAAATTTTAAAAAATATGGTTGGAAGGGGACTCCCTCAATATCATTCAGGCTCTTAAAGGTACTAGTTCTTCCTCTTGGAATATAACTAATAGTATTGAAAGTGCTAAAAATTTATTAAATGACTATGATAGTATTCTCATAACCCACACTCTAAGGGAAGGCAATAAGGTTGCAGACCTTTTAACTAATGAGGGGGTCTATTTAGAGGTGGATGCTAAATATATTGGAGAAGCCCAATGTAAAAGGGATGTTCGAGAGCAATTATCATTTGATCGTATTAATGGTTCAAGTTAAAATCATGATCACCTCTTGGGGTTCAGAAATCAAAGATAGAGATTGGGGGTTGCGAAATGTTAGTTAATGATTATTTTTAGGCATCATTTTTATGATCAATGGTGTGACGGGGCTTATAATAATAAGTGTTGGATCTCTGCAGCTATTATTATTTACTTTTTTAAAATCATAGAAGGTACTCTATTTTGTGAACCCAATATTTTTCTCAAGAGCCTGTGTTTAAGTTTTGGTCTGCAATTTGTGAGATATACTATTGAATACTTCGACCTGCTTTTCAACATGGGAGGTAACCTAAACCGGAATGAGCCCTCTGGTTGTGAGAACTGGAAAAGTGAGCGGAAAGTGTGGAGGAGGCTCCATAGACATGGATTCATAGATTATATGGAAAAGTTGCATGGAAGCAAAAAATCAGTGTCTCAAGGCTTTGCTAAGGGTTGGAACAACAACAAAGTTACTTTGTTTGGGGAGACCTGGAAGATTGATGCGGATTTGGTTTCGGAGGTCACGAGATTACAGAAGGAGGGCACAAAGTTCTATAGAGACCGAAAGTTTGCCGCTGAAGCAATTAAAAATTTCCCAAAAACCAATGATGAGAAGGCTCGGCTTGCCAAGAAAGACAATGTTTCTTACTACCTCCCTCATCCGGTAAAGTCTTTTTGGCAGAAGATGCTAAGGGTTTTGATGGAATTCCTGACTGTTGATGGTATATTTAGTAAAGTTTACAATTATCATTTTGCTATACGTAATCATTTCCGCCATGGGGTTAAGATTTCTCTGCCCTTTTATTTAGCATCCTCCCTAAATGAGAGCTTGGATGACCATGCCAAAAAGCCCAAATCTTACCCCATATCCCATCAGGGGCTTATTCTGCTCATTTATGAATACCTGAAGAAAAAAGCTAGGGTTAGCAAGGATGATAATCTGGTGACAAATGCTCATATTTTAGAGGGTTGTAATGACTCTGAATCTGAAGATGATTTGTCTAATGTTCCTATCCATAAAAAAGGGAGGGCTAACATTGATAAAGTGGACACGGATGTGGATGATGGTATGGAGGAGGAACAGGGGAAGGAGACTGATATTGAAGTGGAGAGTGAGAAGAAAGAGGATGTTGGAGAAGAGGAGGAAGGGAAAAGAGATGCTTGTCCTGAAAACTCTGATTCTAACCCTATGGCATCGGATAGCAGGAATGTTGCCCAGAATTCCATGGAGGAAGTTAACCCTAAATCTGTGAGCTCTCAGCAGGGAAGGGATACGACGAACACCATTTTGAATGCCGCTCGAAATTACATGCTGGAGTCTTTTAATTTTCAGAAGTGGGTTATTGAAAATATTACCAACATACAGAGCAAACAGAGAGACCTGGAGTATAAGATTCACAATTTGATCAAGGATACTAATTCGGGGAAAAAGAGTGCGGAGGTGGAAACCAACGAAGCAGAGGATGAAATTGAAATGTAGGACTGGTCGGAAAAAGAACTTATAAAAGGTGATTTGAAACATCTGGAAGATGTGATTAGAATTGTCAAAGATAAGACCGAGGCCGATAACGAAATCATCATCAATCGGGTTGATAAAACTGAGAAGGTGTTGAAGAATTTTATGAATCACAGTCTTGAGGTCTTGAGGATCTTGTCTCAAAATATGAATGCCTTGGTGGATTACTTGGAGAGGAAACAACAGAATAAGGATATGGTAATCATTGATGATATGCCGACCTCCAGCTCTACTTCACAAATCTCCAGGCAAAGGACCAGGCAGACGACTAGTGATTTGAAGACAAAGACGAAAGACATTTAGCTGAAGCAGGAGAACAAAGATCTGAGAGAAGCCGCTAAGGCCATGATGTTGTTGGTTAAGAATGCAGAGGAGTCCATAAAAGTTTTTATTTGATATATAATGTTGGTTTTTGGCTGCCAGTATCTCGTTGGCTCTGTGCTATCCTTTTTTCCTAGCTGCTAGTTTTTCTGCTATTTTTTTGCAGCTTTTCTGTCTAGGTCTTGTCTTCTCTAGTTTTTTTCATGCTTATCCTCCGTATTGTAAGCGGGTTTCGGGTCCCTTAAAACCCGATTTTCCTTAATCAAAAAACAATTACAACCACACCAATAAGAAATAAATCGAATTTTCCCTTAGTAAAATCTATTCCGAAGTATGATATTATTATCCAAATGAATTTTCATTTATCCCAACCTGAAAAAACACGATGCAGACAATCTTTGAAATTCAAATGCGAAAATCACAGGCTAAAATCTCCAACCTAGGAAAATAGAAGTTATGGCCAAAGAAATCCGAAGAAGCACTCAAACCAAAATCCAAATCTAACAAGCAAAATCTAGCAATATGACCTTCAGCTAAGAATTCAAAATATTGAAAATACTCCAAGAATGCTAACCCAACAAAATGCACAAGGAAACCATTAAATAGAAAATCAAGCTCAAAACTATAGAAAATGTTGGCCAATAAAAATATTGCGAAATAATATATTTCTCACCTACCATACCATATATCAAGGAAAATATATAATAAAATAAAATTTATCAAACTTACCCAACTCACAACCAATGGTAAAATAGGGTAGGTAGAATAAACAATTAATTAAATAACCAAGAAGGTAAAAATAAAATAAAATAATATAATCAACCAATTTAATACAATCATGGGAATAAATAATTATAAAAGCCCAATAATTAAATAATCAAAGGATACAAATAAATATCCATAATTAATCAAAAAAATAATAATTAATCCTCAATATACAATAAATAATCCTTGATAACCATAATGATATTAAATTATTAATTTAAATATAAAATCAAAGGATGATAATAATAATAATAATCACACATTACTATTTAAATATTTATACCAATTATTAATTTAATTTATTATTATAAACTATATTAATCTATTAATTTAATTTAACATTATTAAACTATATAAATCAAATTAATCAAATAATTAATTAATAATTAAACCAATCAATAATCACTTACTACACAACAAGAATAACCCAAAGAACCACTTAATACTAAACAACATCTTACACCAAGACACTAAACTCACAAGGGCGATCAACTTAAACTTAGAGTATAGGGTGGGATTTCATGTCAACTCCGATCAACTTGCCATTGGGATAAGACACGCTCGGACTTGTGAAGCTAGGTGGAGTCGATGTTTGGTACCTGCAAACGTGTCACCACCAACACGT
Organism: Cryptomeria japonica; assembly: GCF_030272615.1. NCBI lineage: Eukaryota > Viridiplantae > Streptophyta > Pinopsida > Cupressales > Cupressaceae > Cryptomeria > Cryptomeria japonica. Next base: position 637,566,306 of record NC_081406.1, read on the forward strand.
ATACAACAATATATACAATAATATATCATGAAATAAACAGACAAGAGAAAGGAAATCGCAACATCATATCATTCTCACGAATGAGTGATATGACATCGTCCCTTATCACGAACGCAATAGAATACATTCGTAATCAACAAGCATTAACATCGTCATCATCATCAGAGATAGGGTTAGTACATAATAAAATACCATAAAATAATCATTAAGTAGACTACGCTATATCAAAGAGATCTATTGTTATTCAAAAGAGCTAGATGGCTTAGGGAGAGGCACTACAAAGTGATAGCAAATATAGTTACCTTGCATTAAGTTGCCACTATGGACCAAGTACCAGATATTTTCACTAAGCCCTTAGCAAAGGAGGTTTTTGAGAATTTCAGAAATAGGTTGGGTGTCTTAGCCTTCTCTTTTATCCACTAATTCATCAACCAACTTTTTGGTTTCAGGGGGAGCATAAGGTTTTCATTTTTGTTTGCATGAAACTTTATACTTCTTCCAATTGTCATTGATGTCTAAGGGGAAGATAAGGACAGTAATTGGTTTTGTTTGTGAGTTGATGGTTGATTAGGGACATAGATTGCATTTAGAAGTTTGTAGGTGTTGTATACTGGAGGTTGGAGAAGGTTGATTGTGCAACAAATGAAGTAACAAAAGAAGCATGTTTGGTTGAAGTGCCAACAACAGTGCCAAATAATATAAAGGATAGTGTAATATACAACATGCAAAAGTTTGTGATTTGTATGTTGTATTGAAAACATTTCAAGTGCAAATATTATTGACAGTGTTGTATAAGGTGCAAAAGTTGTAGATAGTGCAAAGAATGTTATTCAGAAAGCTAGTGCAGAGATCAAGAAATTAATTTGAGTTCATGAAGACTATTTGTGAAGATACAATATATATTAGACAGGGGGAGAAAAGTGAAATTACAATATATGTTGACATCAATGCCAAAGCCCCTACCGACATATGTTTTTCATTGATGTCAAATGGTGAGTTTGGTTGTCTAAGGTATTGTCTAAGGTGTGGTGAGTTTGGTTGTTTGCTCCAGTAAGAGATGTCTTCTCATCATCAAGGATGGCATCTTAGTCAAGATGACATTTATGCATTAATACTAGGTTAAGACGGTTATAAATGTTAACTAGGTCTCAATTATATTTGAGGCATGTTGTGTTGAGGATAGTTAGGGTTTGAACTAAGGGTTTGCAATGAAATTTTTATGTCTTGTCATCACAGTGACAAGAATAGGTGATAGGAAGTATGCAACAAAGACATGGACTTTCATTAATACAATAGACAACATAACATCAAATGATAATCATCTTAATCCTTAAAATGATCTTTAAGTTATGTCTAAGGTCGATATTTAATTGTTGATGGATGTGGGAATGAAGATCAATTTTCAAACACCAATAGGTAGTTCCTATAATATAAACTTGATGGGCAGTTACCAGTTATGTCATGTGCGTAACAAATTATTGAAAACTACTTTTGTAGTGATGATCCTATGGATTTAAATGAAGAACGTTATTTGATGTATGGTTGGCCAGGTTGAAGACTGAAAGACAAAGTTTCATTCTCTGTTCTATAGATGTTAATGGATAAATAAGTAGATTGTCAATGTCTAGTTTGTTGATGCAGATAAAATATAGAGAAATCGGTGATTTGGATTGTAAACAAAGAAACCCTTTGCATTTGATTGTTTTTCTTCTTAGTTTGATTTAAATGGAGTGGGTTCTCCTGTAAACAATTTGAGTTGGTTCTCATATTGTCAATGAGGCATATTTTTGTATTTCTAGTGAGACATAGATTATAATCAGTGAGGTTTATGGCCAATGAGGCTTAATGAAGTTTATTTTCATAGTGGTTTTTTATCCTTCAAGTGTTTTCCACTCAAACACCCGTGTCATGTGATATGTATATATGATTCTTATATTTATTGGATTGGTATACATATTGTTGTTATTGTTTTGAGTTTTATAGAATGATATATGTCTTAGTGAGATTTGTTAAATGATTGAGTTTTATTGACCATTGATTCACCCCACCTCTCGTCGATGTGGAGTATTCCAACACCTTCCACTTTTAAAAGGGGCCACATAAGCGTTCTCTCTTTATCTCTCCTATGGGGGAATATTTAGTTAATCATATTTTGTGAGATTCTAGTACTTATGTAGAGCATCATGTACACATTAGTATTATAATATAGGGCACTCATGTATTGTTGATCATGCTCTAGAATCGTTATAATGTATGAATCTTGATCTTCATAAAATGTGTTTTGTCTTTATGTCATCTATGCATTCATTATTGAATGATGTACTATATGTTCACTCATTTAATTTTTTATATCTATTATCTTGATCTATAATCTTTGGAGGTTCATTGATTGTAGCAGACACCAATTCATCTTTGGTAGAGTTTATAGCTTTGACATGCTTAAGGAGTTCATCATCATGTCCTCATTATAGGGTCATATTTTAGGAGGCCTTATCCTTCTCTTTCTCTTTTTTGGAGACGAGTTTTATTCTTAATGGGTTTTATCCCTTTCTCTATTTATGCAAAATTTTCATTTGTATATGAATACCTTATTAGGCTATGTTATTGGCACTCATCTCCTAAACTATCGGTTAAGGAGAGATGTTAGTATGAAAGGATATATTACTAAACTATTTAGCTTTTAGCCTAGTTAATAGTCTTATTCACACTACACTTAAGGTCACTTAGAGGTTATTTAGAGATTTGGTTCACCTCATCTAGACTCACCAAGTGTCACAACACTTATCCATAGAGTCCTTCTCTTGTTTCATACTTGAAGGGGTAGTTATATTTTTATTCCTACCTTCTTGTTGAATATACTAACACACAATTGAGAGGTGGGGGGGGTGTGAATCAGTTGTGTGAAATCTTAAATATATTTCTCAACTCAAATTTGTAATAGCTTAACTTTAACATATAATACACATAAATATATGGACATGAAACATCAAAGCACACCATGTTGGCATAACTGATGAAGATAATGATGAGGAGATTATTAGCATATGGAGATGATGATGAGATGAGAAGATGTCCAGTAAAGTTATTGTTGGCATAACTTGTAAAGTTGATGGAGATTGTTGGCTAGATGGTGATGATAAGTTGTTTGATGAAAACCATGTTTGTTGAGTCATCTAAGTCATCTAGACCTACCAGTATAGCCTAACTGGTAGAGGAATGAGTTAGACAAGAAAACTCCTAAGTTGCAGTAAATCGGTAAACAGGAACAAAGCGATGATCAAGACATCGGTACAAACAATTGGTGAAGAGTTAGATGTTGCGGTTTGGAACATATGTTTATGACATTGGCATGAGTCTGTGATTGCAACCACATCAACAGATTCAATGTATTGAGAGAGTTATGATTAACTGTCATGAACTTTGTGAAAAAGAATGTATACCGAAAATAGATCTTTAACCAATAATGATTTATGGTTTGGCAGTGGATCTTATCATGTTCATAACTTAGTGATGACATGTTAGAAATCATGTGTAATGATAAGATGGTGTTTAAGCATGTACAAGGATCAAATTTCTTGGGAAACAACAAAGTGCTTAGTAGAATGTGACAAGGGTTTGATTGCTTATCAAATCAATGTGCGGTGATGTGCAGTGATCATTCAACAGTGCAAATTATCTTGAAATTTGTTGTAATGATCTGTAAATATAAATTCATTGTATTTTGAATGTAGTTAGGGTTATGTAACTGACCTAGTTGAAAAGTGTCTTTAGGTCAAGTTGGAGAAGAGATTTTGTGTCAGTGATTTGAGAGAAGAGTGTGTCGAACCAGATTGAAGTGTCTGCATGTGTGAAGCAGAGTTGAGCTGAAAAGGATCTGTACTAGCAAGCAAGGAAGTGTTGTGATTAGATCATTTGTCTTGTTTTTCCCTAACAGTTACAACAGTTTAAAATCCCTTAACCGGGTAAATCCTAACAGGTCTTATTTGTAAATCCCTTCACTGGGTGGCTCATTAACTTGAGTTTGAAATCTTCTAACAAGGTTACTACTAACAGGGTAGAGCTCCTAACAGGGCTAAGGTGAAATCCCTTAACCAGGTGACTCCTAATGGGGTCTTCTCTTAACTAGGCATATTGTCAAGCTCCTAACTGGGCTAGTGATGCAAGAGCATCCCCGGTTGACAACAATCTTGCATCAACCAAAAACATTTTTCCTTTCTGTTTTGTTTTATGTTTGCAGTTTCAGTTTTCCTTTCTGTGTGTCCTGATTTTGGCTCACCGAATCCTGTGGAGTTGGATTCTACTTGAAGACTTGATCATCTTTCTTTCTTTCATATTTCATTGCATTTGGATCACTTACCGATAAGATATCGCTACCGGTTTCCATGACAGTTTCTTGTTACCGACAAGATATCACTACCGGTTTCCATGACCTATTATGGTGATCTACCAAAACCCATTCTGAAGTTTGCAGAGCCTTGAGCATTGACTTCAATGTTCCTTGGCATGTGGCCAACCTTTTCTTGCAATCTACGTTTCATCCTTTGAATTTTCCAGAGGAATCTCTTGGCAGAGGCCGACCTTGTTCATTTTGCACGTTAGGTCTTGTTCTTCGAGTTTTGATGCCTTTTGGGCCGACTGGATCCTTTGGATATATATATATATATATATATATATATATATATATATATATATATATATAATAATGATTTAGAATGTAATCAATGAGAATCAATTAGAGTATCAGATAGATAGATTGTGCCTAGAAGATAGATCTTTCGATTCAAGGTCCGGTTGTGACCTATTCTACCAAGCCTGTGTGTCGGTATGTTGTAACCTGGTTGTTACCGGTTGGATGTAATAAAACTATCTATTCTGCATTGCCTCCATCATATCTGTGTGTTTTCATTGTGTTTACTCTTGTTGATTGGTCCAGATTGATCTCCTTGAGGCCCTCCTCACCAGTGACTGCTTCAGCTAGGCCTTTAATCGAGCACATTCTGAAAGAGTGCAAATATTTTGTGGGTGCTAATTCCCATCGTGTTTTTTCCCATTTGGGTTTTCACGTGAAAAATATTTGTGTTCATATGGTGATTGCATTATTGGTTTGAGCATTTGATATCTTTACTTTGGTTACATAATGATGAACACTTGAATGAATGGTTTGGTAAATCTGCTAACCAAAATGTTTGAGTAGTTATTGGTACAATTTTTTGAAGAGTTCCAAAATTGTTTTACTACTGATTCACCCCCCCTCTCAGTAGTAACTGGATCCTCATAATAACACACCATACACAATGAGACACAAAATTTTACATGGAAAACCCTATTAGGGTGACACAGGTTAAGGTGATTTTTACAAAGACACACTCACTGCCAGAGGGCTCACTACCTGAGAGAAAGAAAGAGAGGTTCATTGCCACAATGAATAAGAATAAAAGAGAAACAATCCACCACTAATGCACTTCTGCAACTAGAAGATCTATAGATACCTTTGGCTCATTGCTTTTGGTAACTAAAACATGAAGCTCACACTACTCAACACTTTTCATCAGTTCAACATCAACTATTAAACGGTCAGGAAGATATATTTTCTTTCATACACCTTGTTGGGTGAATATTTTATCACTAGCGTACCAATGACAAAATATATGTTTCACACATAGCTATGATAAGACAAAGTCTTTCCTCTCATCAAGGGGAGGTTCCCTATTGGAATTTTAGGTATTACAACAAATTATACAAAATAAAAATTTGGGTGCAAGCTTAGGGCATGTAATTCCCTTTTTTCATAATTAATGTACTTTCCCTTCACTTGGTGATATTTCTTACAACTAAATAAACTTAACCACTAAATTAAACTTCTTGACAAAGGTACAAAGATACTCAATATTTAGACAACCTTGTAAGCTTATAGTCTTACATAAGTACAACTACTTAAATCACCACTATTTCAACTTAAATCTCAACTTGTAGCTCAAAGTCTCCAAGATGTGATCAAAGATTCCTAAAACTACAAGTAATTTGCAGACATACAAAGTGTCCTACACAATTACTTAATTATCAGAAGATTTCCCAAATATGTAGATAGCACAAAGTCTATTTCCACAATTAGAAAGCTCTTTCATAAACCTTCACAAATTCACCAAAAGATTCAAGATCATCAGGAATGATTATTAGAACTAAACATAAAAATGATTCAAATCACAATCACAATCTTTAGTCCAACACAAAGTTTGGAAACTAGCGGATTGCTATCTTTATTTCCTTGAATCAACTTTTACATCAAAAGCACAAAGTCTTAGTTGAGATAAAAATTCGGCAGAGTTTTGCTAAGCATAAAAAAGATAAATATGTACAAATAAGGGTCCTCTTTATATAGGAAAAGAGTTGAGAAAATTGTGGGCACAATTGACTAATTCAACTACACAGTCCCACTTGACTACAACTACTACATCAAATGAAAATGCAACTGCAAGAAAATTTGCAGTAACTAAGAATGCAACTACATGAAAAGAAAGTTTCAAAGGGGGATAATTTATTCATCTTTCTCCTCCTCATTGGATTTTTGGAATTCCTCGAACTTGACCAAAAAAGATTCCATCTCGACTTTGTCTGGCATTGTGGTAGAACTGGTGATGGCGCGAACACAGGAAATTGCATCTTCAACTTTCATGTATTTCTTCCTTCCATCTTTTAGCATTGATGCAAGAACTTCAAAATGTTGGTATTATGGATGTGTTGCATTAGTTTTGTCATTGATGTCAACACTTATCCTTCTGGAGATCTACATTGTTGATTTGGCACTATGGTTATATTGGTTTACTAATAAACCGACACATTATGCTCACCGATAGGGTATATGGTTCATCAACACTGATGATGACTTGTTATCATCTGGAGATCACTTGATTATGTCAGAGACATGGTTTGGATACTTGGTTTTGGTGTTTTAGTTATTGGTCTAATCGAGTTGACATATTTACTGTTACTGACATATTGGTCTAGGTTATGGACCGGTATACATTATCTATTCCAGATCAACACGACATGTTATGGAGATGATTTATTGATTGATATTGTTGTAAATGTATTGAGCTGACATGTTGTATCATATCAAGACTTATTTGTAATTGATTTAATTGTAATATTCTTAGTGAGTCGACCTACACATTTGGTCTTAGGTTTTGTATATATGTAAGATCTCATTTGTAAGATGAAGGGTGGCATGCTATGGTTATGGTAATGTGGTATTGAGGTATTGTATGAGCAGATCATAGAGAGAATCAAGCAGACATTATTTGAAGGTTCAAGGAAGGTTTGAAGGTGTTTATCAGAGCTTAATTGGTACTAAATCCAACATTGGAGATGCTATTTTGAGTAGTACATTATTCTAGGATTTAACCATCCTACTAGAGTCATTGTGACTCCTATTTGAGCAGTGTGCTCTAGGCGGTTGGCATTTTTGCATGTGCAAACCCCATTTTTATACACATACTATTTGTAGTAGTATCATTTGATTATGGGTAAGGTTTCCCACCATGGTTTTTCCCCTTACAGGTGTATGCGGGAAAAGCGGGTCAATAAAGCTTAAAATGTGAAAAAAAAAGCCTAAGGAGCCTTGCTCACACACTCACAGGACTTTTTGGTGCAAGTTATGGAGTCATGGCGGATGACTCAACTTCCCAAGGTTAGTTACATGGTTCTCTATCTCACAAGGTCCCTCAAACCAATGTCTTTTCTCTCAGATCACTGAGCAAAGTGGTTTAGGGATGACAAATGCAAGAACGAGGGATGTTTTGATTGATTTTATTATGAAATGCATCCTAAGTTATGCATGATCTTACAAATACAATAAACTAGATTATAAGATGAAAAATTTAGTAGCAAGACTATCCTAGCATGATATACTTAGTCTATGATTAAGCTAAATAATAAGGAAAATACTCTAAAGATGCATATTTAGATTAATTCCTATTTAAAAGAGAGGCTAAATGATGAGAACAAATGATATATTAAAGTTGGAATGGATTTGAGCATAAGTATGATGCTAAAGACTTGGATGATAAAATGGAGGAATGGAGAGCTCTATTTATAGCAAAAATAGGGCAATGGATGGCCAGGATTGGATGATCTTATCAAGGGTTGAGTTTGAAAGTTGGGAATCCATGTTTGCAATTCTCACCAATGAAATGGTGACAATTGTCAACATAAGGTTGGGTTGAGAAGAGAGGTAGGAAGCATTAAATGCTTGAGTAGACCTCATGGTTACCTTAAGAGGTAAGGATTAAGATTAGATTAGGGTTTATCCAATGGATAAAGCTTTTACCCAAAGGATAATCTCTTGTACAAGGGATTAAGGAATAACCATGGTCAAAGCATTAAAGGCTTGATGAGACCCTTGGGTTACATGGAGGTTGAGTTTAGGGAAATTCTTTAATCGTTTTGGAGGGTTGAGTTAACCATTAATGGTTTGGAAGACTTTCAAAGTTTAAGTGGTTGAAGCCTTTAAGGGTTTTCAAAGACTTTGAGGGTTTGAGAAGTGACTTCCCCTTGCTTAGGGATGTGACAATATTTAGGAGATGGGTTAGGCTAATTTAGAAGTGATTAGAAGAATCTAGAAGGGGGTTATGAATAGGGTTTAGGAGGCAAGTGTGAGATGTAGGATATTGCAAGTGGATGGAGAAATAAATAGGATTTAATTGAAATATAGTTAATTTAATTCAATTTGGTTGCAAGTGGAGGTTTTTAAATAAATTAGATTTATTTAATTGGGATTCCCTATTTAATTAAATGTAAATTTAATTAAAAGGTTTAGAAGAGTAGATTTAATTAAATAAAATGATTTATTCAATTAAATGACCTAAAAGGGGGTAATTGAATTTAATTAAATAAATTGAGTAACTTAATTAAATAGAGGAATGTGGATAATTTAATTAAATTAGATTTAATTAAATAAAGAAATGAGCATAAAATATTCATTTAGGAATATAGTCATTTTTATACGTCTACATTTTGCCCCTCTCTGAAGTGACGTGTGTGCACATGTTAATTCAAAGAAAATGATGTGTCTCTAAAATTTGATTACGATTAGTGTTGTTTTTAGATTTTCATGTCATGCCCCAGAATTGATGTGTGATGCCCCAGATTTGATAAACAATATTTGATAATGCCCCCTTAGGAGATGAATCAAAATTTGGAAAATTTGGAAAATTTGATTTGATAATTATGTTTGCATTGTAAAATTTTGGCTATGTGGAATGCTGAAATTGATTCATCTCTCGATATTGATGTGTGCGAGGGTTTGAGAAAGACCACGAGCAAATTACATGCTCAATCCCCTAACCCTAATTTTATTTTACCCTATAAAAGGGGAATAGTGAATTGTTTTGTCTCATTTGTGTTTATTGACCTTGGAGAGAGAGACTTTTGGAGAGAAGACAAAATGCCTATTCCGTATTCTACGCATCAATTCGAGCGCGTTCAGAGGTATCGAAGGATGGACCACCTGTAAGTCAACCTGTTTGACCCCTTTTTGATTTTTGATTTTGTTGTTTTTGGTCATGTTTTTAATTTTAGCATGCAGGTTTTATGTTTCAGCGCGTCTAGGTCGTCGGTTAGCGCATACGAAAAATCGTGTAGCACGTAGGGTTTTTGAATTTAGGTAGCGTCAGAAAGATTTAGGGTAGCGCATAGGTTTGCTAGGTTAGCGCATAGCGGTAGATTAGCGCATTAGGGGCACAGGATAGTGCATTAGGGGCACAGGATAGTGCAGACGGTGAAACGGGTAGCGCATCAGGTAAACCTAGCGCATGGGGTGCACAGGGGGTCGCATGGGTAGGGGTAAGTAGCGCGTAGGTCTGACCTAGCACATAGGGTTAGATAGGTAGCGCAGACATGGGATAGGTTAGCGCATGAGATAGATTTAACGCTTAGGGTAGATTAGATGGTGCATGAGAGGAAAAGGATAGCGCATAGAGTCAATCTAGCGCGTGAGGTAGATAGGATAGCACGTGGAGAAAACAGGTTAGCGCATGGGGAGGTTTTTAGCACGTAGACAAGTTTGTTTAGCGCATCAGGGAAAATTTTGTGATATAGGATGATTTGTGAATGAGGAAATTTTATCGGATAAGGTCATTTTTGCTGGGATAGGTGTAAATTATTCGTTTCGGTGTTTGTTGTCATGGTTTTGCTAGTTTGTCTAATATGAGTGCTGATATAACTTGGTTTGATTTGCGATTTTTCAAGTTATACATAGATATTAATGTGAAATTGATATGAACTTGATTTGATTTGCATTGTTTCAAGTTGATATATGTGGAGCTTGAATTGTGTTACAAGCTGATATGATTGTGGTACTTGAGTTGTGTTACAAGTTTGATATGATTTTTGAAAACTTGAGTTATGTTACAAGTTGATATGGATGCATATGATGTAGAACTTGATTAGATTTTCAAAGTTTTCAAGTTTTTGTTGTGATTTTGATTTTGATATCTATGTTTTGATGAGGAAACTAATATTGGACTTGTTTTTCTTTTCGACAGGAGCGATTGGGAGTGGTTCAGTCACGTGAGTGGTTCCCTAGACCATGGGCATTGATACCACGATTGTCACAGGCTGATCTAGATATTATTGATAGATGCGGCCTGTCTTCCCTTCTAGATATGCCTCGGTTTATTGTGAATCGGGGTTTACTTACAGCGTTGGCAGAGAGATGGCATAGTGACACGAATACCTTCCACTTTGCCACAGGTGAGATGATGGTGACCCCAAAGGATTGTTACTAGATCCTGCATATACCTGTAGTAGGTGCACTACTACCTTATGAGCAGACAGAGGAGGGTGGGACAAAGGCACTTTGCCGGATATTTCATGATGACACAGTTTGTGGATATGAGATCCCATGGCAGGAGTTTCTGGATTTGGACTATGTGCCTCTTCCATCAGTACTGGCAGGTTTTATAGGTGGCTTCCTATGTCCCGACCACAGGTCGAAGGGACTATCTGTAGGATGGGGATTGGTGTTGGAGGAGATAGTGACACATGTTTGTAGGTTCGCATGGGGATCGGCTATGCTAGCCCACTTGTACAGGGACTTGCATGAGGTAGTATCCCTGGGTTATGACAGTTTGTCAGCTAGTGTGACACTTCTACAGGTATGGTGTTGGGAGCACATTCTCGCAATGAGGCCATTAGTAGATAGAGATAGGCTTGTTGGGTGTGCATATACATATGGATACAGGGGGTTAGTTGTCCAACGGAAGCTGGGCTAAACTTGAGCATTGGAGGAGGGTATTAGATGACATTGATATGATCGTGTGGCGACCTTATACAGGTTGCGAGGTATGGGCTAAGGATGGGATGGAGATGCCATATGTTTTCATGACCCAATTTTTGATAGGGCGGACCCCATTTGTGATCGAGAGATTCTTGGTTACTAGAGTTTTGCGGCAGTATGGTCATCAGCAGGGGATACCATAGGGGACCTGTTTGTTTGCGCGCTAGAGGCAGGATATACTGGATTGGGGTCCGACTATTGACAGTGCGACGACCGTAGAGGAGTTTGTGCAGTTAGTGGGCCAGATATGGGATTACACCCCTGAGATACTAGATGCTGGTATGTCGGATGAGTTTGCCCGATTTTTCAGAGCTCATGCCATGGCGCGGATATCAGATCCAGCGGAGATGCGGCCCGCTTTTGATGATGATGAGGATGAGGGAGGTGGAGATGGGGATGAGGGAGATGATGGTGGAGGTGGAGGAGGACAACAAGGGAGAGGAGATTGGGGGAGGAGAGGAGACAAAGGTAGAGATGGTGGAGATAGAGGGGTGCAGGTAGAGAGAGCAGTTCGACGAGCTATGATGGATAGAGGGAGAGAAGATTTAGTGATTGGAGCAGGAGATGAGGGTAGAGTAGGAGAGGTGATAGCAGCGGTGGGAGGGATTGATGAGTTGAGATGACCAGCTTAGAGGAGGAGGACTGATGTGCTACCTCCACCAGTACCGAGGACAGGGGGAAGGACATGGAGTGCGTCTTCCCAGGTACCCCTTCAGCTCTGGGTGCTGACACATCAAGAGGATGCTCAAATTTGGACCCTACAATTGACAGTGTAGCAGTTGCAGACACAGGTACTGGCGCAGCAGCGTCAGATTGCTCAGCTGACCGCAGAGCGAGATATGGAGAGAGAGAGGCGGGGTTGAGCTGAGGTTTTGGAGAGAGCGGCAACAGGTGGTCCGATGAGAGACACCTTGAGAGAGTTGTCATTGAGGATTAGGGAGGCGGAGTACTACAGGAGACACTATGAGGAGGTGGTGCCCAAGGAGTGTCGAGTACAAAGTTTCACGCAGTCGAGATCTAGTCGATCTCGAGAGACTAGGTCGCGGTCAGAGAGCAGAGGCATGAGAGGGCCTTCTAGACATGATCCACCTGGAGATCCAGGGGCTGGGACATCTGCTGCGAGACCGTCTCTCTCAGGAGATAGTCATACTTGAGAGACATTGTCTCCATTGTATTTTTTATCCTTGTTTTTGTACTTGGCAGAGACATGACAGATATTGTATATTGGTCATTTGTGGAGATGTATATATGACACCATTTTCTTTGATTCTCATGTGATGTGTTATGGAGTATGCTTTCTATATGCTTTTGCTTATTCTATGATGATGTAATGTGTAGATAGATGTATGTGATGTGAATGCATGATGTTATGAGATGTAGCTTGAAAATGGGATGTATGATATGATATGCTGTGAGATGTATCTTGAAAATGAGATGTATGATATGATATGCTATGAGATGTATCTTGAAAATGAGATGTATGACGTGATATGCTGTGAGATGTATCTTGAAATGTAACACATTATAAAATGATATGCAACTAATTGTAAAATGATATGCAACTAATTATAAAATGATATGCAACTAATTATTTTTGAGCATCCTCATTCTGCATTTTGCATTTGATATAGCCATATGTTATTTGCTTTCGATATATGTATCATCATCGAGCATTGATTTATTTTGGGATATGTTGAAATTTTATACAAGCATAATGGTATAATTGAACCATGATGACCTGAGAAAAATTTACATGGTGTTTGATTTTGCAAGATAGCACAAGCGTCAAGGTATAATTGAACCAGGACGACCTAAGTGTGGATTGCGTATAAACAGACAAGATTAAACCATTTGTATGCGTAAAATGGAATCATGTCTTCAATGATGTGTTGTGAATCACGTCTTGAGACAAATATTTAAACAGTACAAATGATCATTTCATAGACAAAAAACTAACAAAATATTGGAGTTTCCCAATGTTTCTCTAGCTTTGAAGCATTGTGGAGAAAATATAGAGAATCCAATAATTCAAAAAGTTTAAATGAAAGAATAGTCAAAACTTTATACAAAATACAACATTTGATACTTCAGAAAATCATCCATCGTATTTCTTGTGTGATTCTTGTTTGATTGATCAATGTTTTGCTTTGTGATTTGCGTGAGCCTTTGGTTGTTGGATACGATGTTCTGAGTTTTCCAAATAGTTTTGACGGTTTGAACATGCTACAAGTTTTAGACGTTTATTGCCCCTAGCTAAGTGTATCTCTTGATGCGGGTATGTACAGTGATTACCAAGCTATGGTGAGATGTGGTGAAGGAATATACGGATAAACCAGGATAGTGACTATGCTAAGTATGTCCTGAATGGATATGATGATAAAAATGTCGGGCGACGGCCGATAGTGCTTTACTACGGAGATAAGGATATGGATATAGATAGAGGTGTTGTTCTTTCATGATAGTGCCTGTTACCAGGTTTTCACCAGTTGCTTTTATTGTACCTTTTTATTTGCTTTTTCTTGATTTTTTGATTTTTTTGACTTTTTCCATGCATTAGACTACTCAAGTGTAGTACTTCTTCAGATGGATGATGTTAGTTGGTTCGTCGAGCACATCTCCTTCTAAAGTTGTTAGCTGATAAACACCTAATCCATAGATTGATATGATGACATAGGGACCTAACCAATTAGGTTCAAATTTCCCTTTCTTTTCTCAATCTTACTAATTTCTAGGATTTTCCTTGAGTACACGGTCACCAACTTTAAAATTTTTGGGAATGACCTTGTGGTTGTAGCTTCTGCACATGCGTTGCTGATATGCTTTGAGATGAGTGTAGGCATGTTGGTGTCTTTCATCTAGCAATTCAAGTTCTTGTAGTTGGTTAACTCGATACTCTTCATCTAGGATTAAGCCTTTTAGAGAGACTCTGAGAGATGGAATTTCTACCTCTAGGGGTAAAATAGCTTCTGATCCATATACCAATGAGTATGGTGTCGCTCTTGTAGGTGTTCAGATGCTAGTTCTGTATGCCCAAAGTGTTGGATTGAGTTGTACGTGCCAATCTTTGCCTGCATCATTCACTATTTTCTTTAGGATTTTCAATATTGTCTTGTTGGATGCTTCTGCTTGACCATTCCCCTGTGGGTAGTAAGGTGTAGAGAAACGATGTTGTATTTTGAATTTTTCACATAGTTCTCGGACATCTTGGTTTTTGAAGGGTCGTCCATTATCGGTGATAATGGAGCTTGGAATACCATATCTACAGATTAGATAATTTAGGATAAAAGAGGCAATTTGTTTCCCAGTCACTGTGATCATGGGGACTGCTTCTATCCATTTTGTAAAGTATTTTGTTGCAGTTATAATGAACTTGTGTCCATTTGAAGATGAAGGATGAATTTTGCCAACCAAGTCTAGTCCCCACTGACAAAAGGACCAGGATGTCGTGAATGGTTGCAGTTCATGTGCTGGTGCATGTATCAAATTGCCATGGATCTAGCATTTAGGACACTTTTTTGCAAAGGGATAAGAGTTTTTTTCCATTGTCGGCCAGTAATATCCCATTCTCAGAAGCTTTTTAGCAAGAGTAGTACCACTTGAATGTGTGCCACAAATACCTTCATGAAGCTCATGTAAAGCGGAGTCAGATTCATTACGATCAAGGCAATGAAGAAGAGTACCATCTAGACCTCAACGGTATAAAGTATCAACAGTGAGGGTATAACGGGTGGCTTGTCGGATAAAGTTACGTTTTTGGTTTCTGGATAGGTCAATGGGTAAGATATTGTTCTTAAGGTAGTCGTATATTGGTCCATATAACGGAGAATCTGAACCAGTCAAGGCATAGATAACATGGGATTCAGAGTGGTCATAGGCAGGGGAGAACAGTTTCTCTACCAGAAACTCATAACGACTCTGTTGCTCTGGAATTTGTAGTAATGAAATGATAGTAGCCATTGCATCGGTTGCTTTGTTGTTTAACCTTGGTATTTGTTCGAAGGTGATGTGTACAAAATATTGCTTGAAGTCATCCACCATTCGCTTGTAGGGTAGCAACTTGTCATCCTTTGTCTGATAGTCATTGTTGATTTGATTGACGACTAGTTGTGAGTCTCCGTAGACCTTTAACTCTGTGATTTTCCATTCTACGGCCATTTTGATGCCTACAACCAATGCCTCATATTCAACCACATTATTTGTGCATGGGAACATAAGCCTATATGATCTTGGTATAGTGTGTCCTTCAGGAGCGATGAATAGAATGCCAGCACCTGAACCATGTTGTTTGTAGGATCCATCAAAGTATAGGGTCCATTGTTTGGTAGAAATAGAAAGAACGTCCCTGTCCGAAAACTCAATCTCCATAGTTTGTTTTCCTAGTAGCGGTGCTTCAGCCAACTGATCTACAATTTCTTGTCCTTTGATAGCTCTTCGTTCTGTGTAGTGGATATCAAATTCACCAAGAATCATGACCCATTTAGCCAATTTGCCTGTAAGAGCTGCCTTGCTGAGTAGATATTTGAGAGGATCAATTTTTGCCACTAGATTAATTGTGTGTGCTAGCATATAATGTCAGAATTTTTGAGAAGCGAAGACTACTATTAGACAAGCCTTCTCAATGAATGTATAGTTGAGTTCATATCCATTCAATGTCCTGCTGATATAGTATATAGCTCGTTCCTTTCCTTGTTGATCTTTTTGTGCCAATAGTGCCCCCAGTGATATATCTATTGTTGAAATGTATAAAATGAGTGGCTTTCCTACTATTGGTGGTATGAGAACTGGTGGATTCATCAGATACTGCTTGATTTGATAAAAAGATTCTGCACATTTGGCTTCCCATCTGAATGGTATATTTTTATGTAGCAAGTGATTAAATGGGAGACTTTTATCTACTAGTTGAGCGATGAATTGCCTGATTGATTGAAGTCGTCCTTGTAGAGATCTAAGCTGACTGATATTCTTTGGTGGTGGCATCTCCATAATGGCTTGTACCTTTTCTAGATCTACTTCAATACCTTTAGCTGAGACTATGTAGCCTAGTAACTTGCCTAATGTAACCCCAAAGACACACTTCTTAGGGTTGAGTCTGACTTGGAATTTATCAAATTGATCAAAAATCTTTGCTAAGATGCTGAGGTGTTCTTCTCTAGTGAAGGATTTAGCTAGTAAATCATCCACATAGTCTTCCATGAAGGTATGCATCATGTCATGAAAGATTGTTATCATTGCTCGTTGATAAGTAGCTCCTGCATTCCTTAAGCCAAAAGGCATAACATTCCAACAGTACATTCCCTGAGGATAGGTAAATGTTGTTCTGTCTTGATCTTTTGGGGCTATTTTTATTTGATTATAGCCTGAAAAACTGTCCATTAGTGATAACATTGCATGGCCTGCTACAAGGTCTACAATTATGTCGATACTGGGCAAAGGAAAGTCATCCTTTGGACATGCTTTGTTGACATCTCTGAAGTCAGTGCATATTCTAATACTACCATCTGGTTTTGATACTGGAACGATGTTAGAAATCCATTCTGCATAGTCGATAGGTTCAATGAATCTGACATCTAAGAGTTTCTTTAGTTCAACTTTGACCATGAGTGCCACATGGGGATTCATCTTCCACAATTTTTGCTTAACTCCTAGAGTAATGGACAAGTGATGCATGATTAAGTGTGGATCAATTCCGGGCATATCTGCGTATGACCAGGCAAAGTTGATTTGCTTTTCTTTAAAAATTTTGATAAATGCTGATTTTTCTTCTTCTATCAGAGATTCTGCCAGGTGTATGTTTTTTATTGCTTCTGTAGTACCAATGTTGATTGATTGAGTGGGCTCAATCAATATGAGTGATCGCTCATGAAAATGTTTAGGAAGAGTGTCAAGTCTCCCATCTTTAGGTGCCTTAAAAAGGTTTTCACCCTCAGATGCGTCCTTTATTTTTACTTTTTTGTGATCTATAGCTGCCATTGACTGGTTTTCAGCAATAGATCCTTTATTTGGTTCATTTTTGTGACTGAGAGATTTGGCACTCCCTTGGTTGCAGACATCGTCACTTTGTTCACTGGTAGAGCCTATTTCTGGATTAACGGTACATAAGTAGTGGATAATAGATTCATTGATTGGGAAAATTGGTATATCATGTATTTCAGGTTCGTCCCAGTCAATTAGGTCAGGAAAGACAAGTGGTAAGGAATCATTTGGCGGATCAAGCTCTGTTGTTGTAAGTGTCATGATGGAGATATTTTCATGATTTGACTCGATGTTGAAGAATTTAAGGACGTCTTTGAGGTCTTCAATGGTATCATCTTCCATATAGACTTGTTCATAATGATGCTGCTCATTTTCCTTGGCGTCATAGATATTTTGTGGACCAAATTCCAGTGGTCTATCTTCTGTGCTGTGTGCTTCTTGAGACATGGGTGCATGGCTTTCTTTTGCACAAATATCCTCAGTAGCATTAGAACAACTGCCCCATTCATATTCATTGGAATCAGTTTCAGAGGTAGTATCCCACATTCTATCAGAACTATGAATTGGTATGTTGTAGGGTGAGACCAGGTCTTTGATGATTGATACAAGTTTTATAGTTTTCTTGGATTTTGTGTTAGATCCTACCTGCACTCTCTGTATTTGTTCATATATTGTCCCTTCTGAAGGAGGAATAATGCTATCAGGGTTTGATTCTACTTTATTGGATATTGGCTTTTGAACATAATGTACTTCTGTAGATGTCGCCTTCTTTGGAATGATGGGTTTTGCTTGAGTTTGTTTCCTTTCTTGGTGTTCACGTTCCTGACGTATTTTCTCTGCTGACTCATATAATGCCTCCTACCAGGATTCTTCTTTGTACTTCTTATTTGCTTTCCACTGAGGTTTTTGATATTTGTGTTGTGTCCTTCTGGGTGGGAGAGTGAGTTCAAAACCCAATCATGTTTTGTCTCTACTGGATTGTGAATGAGGATCTATTGGTTCTGTGACGCCTTCTTCACACTTTCCAATAGGTCCTTTGCCATTATATCCCATTTGTTGCATGATCAAGTAGCCTTTTCCATACATGTGTGTTGGTATAACGATTTCTAGAGCAGCTGCTCTACTGTCTTCTTCTTCATCTTTGTATAGCCAGCTAAGGATGTCCTTTTCCTTTGATTCATGTGCTAGAGTACCGAGTTGTATGAATGTACCATCAAACTTGGTGATGGGCTTAGTTACCTGATGTGTTGATATTGTAGGTAATCCATGAGATCTAGGTGATGTTGGTAAGTTGGTTAAACACATGGGTTCCAAAGAGTATTCCCCCATGTCATGCTCTTTGATCTGCATTTTCTATTTGAAATCTCCAAGGAGTGATTCAGACTTTTCTTGTTGAAGATCGGATGTTGAGGATTTTTGTTTTTCCCTATTATGGGGAACCAAACTATCCTTGGCTGCCCCCATTGCATTACAATTTTGAAATGGATTGTGATCAGCAGATATAGAGATCTCTTGTCCGTTATATGGAAATTTGACACACTGGTGATACGTAGAAGGCACTACTTGCATTTCATGTATCCAGGGTCGACCTAATAATATATTGTATGTGAGGTCTATGTCTAAGACCTGGCACATAGTATCTCTTTGTATGGGTCCAAATCGAATTGGTAACAACACTGTTCCTTTAGAAGATGTTTCCTCATCATCATATGCCTTTATAGTAATTTTTTTGTGTGGATCAATAGACTCCTCTGAGAAGCCTAATGCACAGATAAGTTTTAAGGTACATATATTAAGCTTAGCTCCTCCATCTATCAATACTCATTTTACTCGATATTTATAGACGATGACTTCAATATGGAGAGGAGTGTTATGTGGATGGCTTAATGAGATATTATCATGCTCAAAAAAGGTGAGATTGTGAGGTCCTGTCATATGAGCGACCATGGCTTGGAATTTGTCAGCATCCAGATCTTGAGGTACATTTGTTTCCAATAGCGCTTGTTCCAATATGTCTTTGTGTTTCGGCGAAAGTTTTAGCAACTCTAGCATAGATATTTGAGCACGAGTTTTACGCAGTTGGTTGACTAAATCATATTGAATTTTGGGTATAGTGTTTGTTGTTGACATATGTCCCTTCAAGACATATTTTTGAGCTTTGGTTGTTACGTTGACAGATTCATGATTATGCTGGTCTCGGATTGTGATGACGTTTACATGATTGTCTACAACTGATATATGATTGATGGTGTTATTGTAAACATGATTGATACGAGCCCCATGGGTATCATTTGAAGTTGAAGCTCTATCTTTGTTATAGTTTGGAAGAGGATTCTTAAAGGCTCCATGGTCACTATTTGTCTTGAGACCATCCATTATTAAATCACCTCTATCAATCATGTCTTGAACAATGTTTTTCAATCTCATGCAATCGTTCGTTTGATGACCTTTGTTGTGATGGAAATCGCAAAAATGCGAGTCATTCCACCAAGGTGGTTTGACTTGTGGTTCATAGTTGCTGATTGTTGGTAAAGAGATAATTTTGTTTGCTAGGAGTTCTCTGAATGTTGACTCTAGTGATTGTCCCAATGGTGTGTAGATGCATTTTTTAGAATTGTTAGTGTTGCCTCGTGAATTATTATTAGGCCCTCGATTTGTGTTATTGTTTTGAGCAATGTTGGCGTTATTGGCACTGTTGGTATTGGGTTGACCTTGATTGGTATTTGGTGTGTAAGCGTTAGTATCTGGGTTAGCATCTTTGGGATTTTTTGTAGCTTGAGGATTTCCTGATAAGGCGAGCACGGGTTGTTCAGATTTTGGATCATGTGGTTCATTGCCTCCTTCGTTTCCATTGTTTTTATTTCTGGTCCAGAATCTGGATTTGTCTAAGATGTTGTTGCTTTGGTTATTGTAATTTGAGGAACTTGTTCCTTCTTTGAAGAATTTGAGTGTTCCTTTCTTGACACATGCTTCCTCTACTTGAATGCCATTTTCTATCAGTTTAGCGAAAGACGGTATGTATTGGAGCTTGAGCCTATAACTCATCTCACTATTCAAGCTATCAATGAAAATTTCCATTTTCTCCTTTTCAGGAATATCATGAGGATATCGTGAAACCATACGGTGCCAACGTTGAAGGAATACCATGAATGTTTCATTGTTTTTCTGTTTGGTGTTACACACATCCAACATGGTGATAGCATGTTGAATGTTATAGGAATACTGAGTTATGAATTTGTTGACTAGTTCATCAAATGATCTAACAGGACGTGTGATTTTGGATAACCACTCTATTGTTTGTCCTCCCAAACTGCGTGGGAATAACCTCATCAGATAGGTGTCGTCATGAGCGAATTCAAGACTCATGGTGCAGAATTCTCGAACATGATCACGGGGATCACTTTTCCCATCGTACTTGTCAAATTTGGGAATGTCTGAGTTCGGAGGAAAAGGAACCATGTTCAATCGTCTGTCAAATGGATAAGGACAAATTTCATTTAATGAGTACCGTACTATTGTCCCTTGTTGCATATCTTGCATTTGTCTTTGTAACATTTGCATTTGCTGAGTAAGAGCAATCAAAGGTGCATTATTTTTCTGAGGGAAGAATTCTCCCCTTGTATTGGTTCTCAGTTGAAAAGGTGTGTTGAATGGTATGTTTTGCTCCGGTATGTTTTGTTCGGGTGTATTCAGCTCTGGGATATTTTGTTCAGGTGTGTTTTGTTTGGGGTCTCAAATTTCTTCCTCTCTTTGTCGTTCTTGATACTCATAATGTTGAGATCCTGTTCTGAAAATGTTTGTGTTTAAGTCTTTGGGAAGTTTAACTCCTTTACTTGTGAGCATGAGTAGATATTTTTCTTTGTCAGTCTCCATGAGTCATTCTACAAGCTTTTGAAAGGAAGCACTTTCCTGACATTCTCGAAGGAGTTCATCAGTGATTTCAGGTTCCTCTAGATGTGGACCTTCAAAAGGATTAGATAACCTTCGATTCATGCTTGATTATGGTGTTGTTTCGCTTTGTTTGTTTCGTTGAGAGCGAGTAATAGGCATCTAGTAAAAACTTTCTGTGATAAAGGGGATAAAATCCTCTTCAATGTGTTGCTCAGGGGTTGGTGGTTTGAATCGAGGTATGTTGTAAGTGATGCATTCATCGGGAAAGAATGCATGATTGATCTTTCCTCCTTGATTGATTTGTTGACCGAATGCAGACTTCTGGCAGAATGCTCTAGTCTTCAAAGGCTCTTTGTCAAATTTGTTGGATTTGTTCTGAAGATAAAGTTGTATGTGATGAAGAAATGTTCGATGAGACTTGAAGAGTTGACGATTGATGTGTAAAAATTTATTTCTTTTGGCAAATTTTGAAGGATTTGGTTGTTGTTTCTTCAACTGAGTGTTACGATAAATATTCTTTTGTCTCAAAATATGAGGATTAGTCATGCACAAGCGATTAATGGTTTCCTTTGAGTTGTTTTGGATTCAGTTTTTCTTGTTTTGAAGACTTCAAGTTTTACTGTATCAAAGTGAAGGTTTAGATGCTCCCTCACGACAAAGTGTGCCAAATGATATGGATAAAGTTTCCCGATATGGAAACTTGATTTGACAACTTGGAGTTTTTAACAAGTGTGTTTGGGATAAAAACTATGAGATAAGGACCTATTTGTCACTTGTGGTGATGTTTCCTAATTTTGATAGGATGGATATGTTTATCGTATAACCAGTTTTGGATGTTTGGACAACTTTTGTTTAACTAGAAAGTCTGCTCTAGAAATAGTTTTTAACACTCTGTTTTGATATTCTGGTTTGATGAAAAATGAAGCTGATGAAAGGAGGTTTTCAAAAATGATTTCAAAATTTTCAAAATTTATCATTGTTTTGCCCCTTGTTTTTATGGTTTTGATCACGCGCTAAAGCAGAGACGGGATGCGCTATAGAAAGTTTTCAATGCACTAAGGAAAAGACCACACGCGCTAGGCTACCCCCGGCAACGCGCTAACTGGTTTAGACTATCTATTTTTGTTTTTTGTTTTACTCAAAAGGTCATGCACTAGTATGGGCCTGCTAAGCGCTAACTTATAAACTCTATGCGTTAGTGTTTGACACCTACGCGCTAATCTGATGCTTCAATGTGCTAGGCTCTTTTCCGAATGTGCTAACTGTTTCTGTCTGTTTCTAAATTGTGATGAAGCGCTACTATGAATACCTGAAGCGCTAAGTTTAAGACTTGACGCGCTAGTTTATGGTTGATATGTGCTAAGAGGTTGCTCTTATGTGCTAAACTACCCTGTTTTGACTGTTTTCTGTGATTTTGGTGTTTTGCCTTGAGTTTTCAATGCTGATGGATGATTTTCTGAATGTAAACACAGCACAAAATACATAACCATTTTTGCCTAATCTAAACAGTAAGTGTATATTCTGTGAGGATGTGTTCAAATCCCTAATGTTTTAATAGGTTTGGTTACAATGAATGCACTTCAAAAAGACTCTTTACTCAAGGGTCATAAGTAATACCATAGCCCACTAGTCTCGATACTCCGTCAGCTCAAACAACCGTGTCACCCCCTAGAGGGCGCCCATTTTTTTGCCTTTTGCCAGAAATTAACTCAAAGTGAATTGCTTCATAATTGAGTAGTTATCTTGGGAGATATATGGTGAGCGATCTTGGGGGCAGATTCTTCCCCACCCTTGCACTATGATATTACAAATGTCTGGTTACTGACTCGGCTCAAGGTTTCTATTTCTAAGGTTCATAATCAAGCTTCATGTTCGGCTGTCAGTGATAAACTCCCTCGGGAGGCTTCCCAACCTTTAGAACAAAGGCTTTACGTATCTCAAGGATACTGGGGGAAGGCTAATCATTGCGCGCAACCGTTGAAAATGACTTTTGTCACTTTCCACTTTTGATTATAGTGGGTTGGAACACTTGGCGTCAAATTCGTTTCCCACTTAGGTCGTTCCCTTCACACCAATCATAAATGGCTTTAAGAGTTTTTCAACCCCTCGAGAAGGCAGGCCTACTAAAGGATGTAAATGCTTGAAATGACTGAAAGCGTAAGAGTAGTCTGGCTTTTTGATCATGCAGTTAAGGGGAGAGCATATACCTTCTACTTTCGAGACAAGGCAATCATGTTGTTCTTTTTATCCTTTCAATTCAGTGATTTTCTAAAATCTATATGGAGATGTTGCTCCACAAAAACATGGTGTTTATTTTATTTCCTCAAATCAGTGATTATCTAATCTAGGAAAAGAACTTGGTCAACAAAGCAAAACTTCGATTTGGTCAACAAAAGAAAATCGGTAAAAGGGGAATAACTTCCTGTAGGTCCCGGGGACAACTGAGAGGGGGGGGGGTGAATCAGTTGTCTAATAAATTCAAACCAAAATCTTATTAACCAACTTTATGCTTAATACCGGTAAGACAGTTAATTGTGCCGGTAAACAGTGTTAATAGGAAATGTTGTACCGGTAAGAATTAATGCATGAAACATAAGCACAAAGTCAACCACAACACATGACACAAATATTTGTACGTGGAAACCCTGTAAGGGGAAAAACCACGGTGGAAAACCTTACCCACAATCAAATGATACTACTGCAGATAGTAAGTGTACAAAGAGGGGTCTGCACATGCAGAAAGGCCAACAGCCTAGAGCTCACTGCTCAAACACAAATGGGAGTCACACTGACTACAGTTGGATGGTTAAATCCAATGAGAATGTACTGCACAAAATAGCATCTTCATATGTTGGATTCAGTACCGGTGTAATGCCGATATGCTTCTACAAAAACCTAACTTCACCTTCAAGTGATGTCTTCATGTATATCTCTGCTTGATCTCACATATATCCTTCCTTAAATCTTTTTCGCATTCCACATTTGATCTTACAAATAAGATCTTACATTTATACCATACCCTAAGACCAATTTTAGTAGGTCGGCTCTACAAGATATTACAATAAAACATTTTACAAATAATACAATATTTGATGCAATAACCGATTGAACATGTCGGCTTAATGCTTTTATAACAATAATAAATCATCTCCATAGCGTGCCATGCTGATCTGGAAAAGATAAACCTGTCGATGTAACCCTAGATAACCTGGACCTATTTGTCGATAAAAGCAAATATGCAAATAAGAATATACCAATGATATTACTTCAAGGAAAAGTGTCCACATGATGTCTTCGACATTACCAAGTGTCTTCCATGTCATTGCAGGTATCGGTGAACATTATATCCTATCGGTTAACCATATACCGGTGATTGTTTGAACAGTTTACTGATTGCCGGTGAATGTTGCTAGATCTCCAAAGTAGGTGTATTTAGCAGGTGTTGACATCAACGACAAAACCATACCAAAATACCAACACTTCCTTCTTTGATTGTGAACAAAATTCAAAGTGTGGTTCTTTTTCTTGAGAAAAATTTAAAATTTGATCCTTTTATGCACCAAAGGATGGTGAGATTCTTTTTAAAGCTTTTGATTTTTGCAAAAGTGAAAATTTGTATTGTTCTTTTTAGACCCCAAATTGAAAAAATTTCTCCTAGAAAAGCAAGAAATTTTTTGATTGTGGTTCTTTTTAGTTGCCCAAAACAAGATATGAGTTCAATTTTAGCTTTTTAAACAAGAATAAAAAAACTTCAAACTTTTTAACTAACTTAGTTAAGTTAGTGTTAAAAAGTTCAAACTATTTTAAATCCTTATCTCCAAAAAATGAGCTCCTAAACCTACAAGAAATTGTCAAAAATCCTACAAAATGTCAATCAAACTGTTAGAGAAATTTTTAGATCTTGGTGGACTTCTACAAGTCTAATTCCACACTTGGTTACAAATTTTTAGTTTTTGTCTCTGTCTATGATGCGCTATAGGACAAACTGTACGCGCTACAATATAATCCGGATGCGTTATCTAATAGGCGCGATGCGCTAAACTGTGTTTCAAATGTGCCACTCTGTGGTTCAGAGGCGCTGTTCTATTTTTCTCCCACGCCAAGACCTACAAGAAAATATTAGTAGGATGATGCGCTATCATAAAGACTACATGCGCCATTAGATGGACCCCACGCTCTAAACAGAAAGCGGGATGTGCTAGACTGTTAACCAGATGCGCTAGAAAATGTTTCCCACACGCTGATTCATGTTTCCCACGTACCTGCAAAAGGGGTTAAATTCAAAAACCGATTTGATATATGGGGTCAGGCCCCATGGTGGGCGCCAGAAATGTATGTGGGAAAAGCCGGTCAATAAAGCTTAAAATGTGAAAAAAAAAGCCTAGGGAGCCTTGCTCACACACTCATTGGACTTCTTGGTGCAAGTTATGGAATCATGGAGGATGACTCAACTTCCCAAGGTTAGTTCCATGGTTCTCTATCTCACAAGGTCCCTCAAAACAATGTCTTTGCTCTTAGATCACTGAGCAAAGTGGTTTAGGGATGACAAATGCAAGAACGAGGGATGTTTTGATTGATTTTATTATGAAATGCATCCTAAGCTATGCATGATCTTACAAATGCAATAAACTAGATTATAAGATGAAAAATTTAGTAGCAAGACTATCCTAGCATGATATACTTAGTCTATGATTAAGCTAAATAATAAGGAAAATACTCTAAACATGCATATTTAGATTAATTCCTATTTGAAAGAGAGGCTAAATGCTGAGCACAAATGATATATTAAAGTTGGAATGGATTTGAGCATAAGTATGATGCTAAATACTTGGATGATAAAATGGAGGAATGGAGAGCTCTATTTATAGCAAAAATAGGGCAATGGATGGCCAGGATTGGATGATCTTATCAAGGGTTGAGTTTGAAAGTTGGGAATCCATGTTTGCAATTCTCACCAATGAAATGGTGACAATTGTCAACATAAGGTTGGGTTGAGAAGAGAGGTAGGAAGCATTAAATGCTTGAGTAGACCTCATGGTTACCTTAAGAGGTAAGGATTAAGATTAGATTAGGGTTTATCCAATGGATAAAGCTTTTACCCAAAGGATAATCTCTTGTACAAGGGATTAAGGAATAACCATGGTCAAAGCATTAAAGGTTTGATTAGACCCTTGGGTTACATGGAGGTTAAGTTTAGGGAAATTATTTAATCATGTTAGAGGGTTGAGTTAACCATTAATGGTTTGGAAGACTTTCAAAGTTTAAGTGGTTGAAGCCTTTAAGGGTTTTCAAAGACTTTGAGGATTTGAGAAGTGACTTCCCCTTGCTTAGGGATGTGACAATATTTAGGAGATGGGTTAGGCTAATTTAGAAGTGATTAGAAGAATCTAGAAGGGGGTTAGGAATAGGGTTTAGGAGGCAAGTGGGAGATGTAGGATTTTGCAAGTGGATGGAGAAATAAATAGGATTTAATTGAAATAATGTTAATTTAATTCAATTTGGTTGCAAGTGGAGGTTTTTAAATAAATTAGATTTATTTAATTGGGATTCCCTATTTAATTAAATGTAAATTTAATTAAAAGGTTTAGAAGAATAGATTTAATTAAATAAAATGATTTATTCAATTAAATGACCTAAAAGGGGGTAATTGAATTTAATTAATTAAATAGAGGAATGTGGACAATTTAATTAAATTAGATTTAATTAAATAGAGAAATGAAAATAAAATATTCATTTAGGAATATAGTCATTTTTATACGTCTACAACAAGGTTGCCACGTCAAAATCTTTGTGTTATGTGTTTTAGATGTTGTTTCTCTTTCTATTTCATGCATTAAGTTTCACCGGTATTGTTAATAACTGATAATCTGTTAACTGGCATTAAGTTTGGTTTACCAGTATTAAGTATTAAGTTTGATTATGTTATAATTGGGTAGAAATTCATTGACAACTGATTCACCCCCCCTCTCAGTTGTCCTTTCGGTTCCTAACACAAAACTGACTTGTATTTCTAGCAACTTATCAAATGCATTCAATGTAAAATCTTGTTTTGTACAGTGATCTATCAAGGAAAGAAATTCTTGTATGATGACGTCACTGGTCATAAGATTTTGATTATCATCATACAAATAACAAGGAATTTCAGCTATTATTGTTGAAAGAAGATCAATCTCATCATCACCTTCCTTCTTCTCCTGATCCAGCTCCATAATCATTGAGCTTATTTTTTCTTTCTTATGAGACAACAATGACAAAATCTAGATGTATTTCTCTCTTGTTGTAATTACTTTATTTACCACAAGAACATCAATTATGAAATCCTCCATTTTACCCCAAAGAGCTACGCTCTTTTAAATATCTTCTACCTCTTGAGATAAGGAAGTTTTGACACCTTCCATTTGACTTTGAACAAGTTCAAAGTCAGTCAACAACTTAATTGTTGAATCTAGAAGATGATAACCCTCTGATTTCAAATGAGCAATCCACTCATCCACTACTTGGCCCTTAGTGCCCCCTGTTCCATCTTCTTGAGAAACTCAGTATCAATTGAAGAAATAATTGGCTAGACTTCCTGAGAATATTGTATGACCTTGAGAAGCACATTGGTCAACTGCTCACATTTCTGCTTCAATTCATTCTTTTCATCTCTTTCTTGATCAAACCTACGCATAAGAGAATTAAAAGCAGTTTGAGAGTCTAACTTGACACTCTCATGTGTCTCCACTCCAAGTTCTACAGTTTGCATAGTATAATCTCCAAGTTGAATATTATCTTTATTCTTTTCTGAAGATTGCACCATAACCTCAACATATTTCCTTTTGGTAGTAGGATCCATAAGCACCCGAGAAACAGTATTTTTGGCTTTTTAGTACTTTTGGATTTGGGAGGATCCAACTGTTCAAAATCAAATTCATCTGGTGAAATTGCCTATTTCTTCCTTTTTGGTGCTACTATATCCATCCATGGTGGTAATTATGTGGTAGTGGATAGAGTTGTGGTCTCCTTCTGAATATCAACCGATATTTGAGGAACATTCTGACTTGAAGTTATAGCAGTTGTAGATGAAATTGTTGGCATCAAGGTTGTGGTAACCAATGGTGTTTTTGTTGATGGAGTAGTAGTAGTCATTGTTGATGCCTCGTTGGAAACAACTATGTTTGCAATTGTGGATGATGTGTTAGTGGCAACAATGGTACTCACGCTAGGTGGAGCTTCAACCATGATTGTTATGGAAGGTAGGGTCACCAACTATTTCTCTGCAATTACTTGTTCCATAGATTCAGTAAAGTCCAAAATTGAAGACTCAATAATGGATGTGGGAACATCATCAAAACTTGACAGACTAGACAATGTAACATATTGTTGACCACCCTCATGGTGTGGTAATTCTGTATTCAACCCTTCATCATCATATTCTTCTTCCTCCTGATCTGAATCTGATTCAATAGAATGAATGATAACTTGTGTAGGAGTTGATACCTATGAAGTGGCAGGGGAATCACTCTCACCTTGATGAGTTGGTTCTCCAACCTGCATTTCCTCTTCATGGGGAATTTATCTTTCTTCTTGTTCTTTTTCTTTCTTAACCTCTTTAATAGCTTGCTACTCAGGCTCCTCTATTTGTGTCACTTGTGCAGTTGAAGAAGATTCACCTTTCTACGATCCTTTGATAGTGAATTTGATTTTAGGTCCTTTTCCCTTGGATTGTGTCGAAGGGATTGATGGAGGTGCTTATACATCTTCTTTGCTTTTGTTCCTTAATTCAGTTGTTTTACCAACTCGACCATCACTGTTATCATCTTCCCCAAAACTGGCAGGAAGCTGCTTCATTCTAATCTTCTTCAATAACCATGCATTAGTATTGGCCAAAAAATGGGCAATTATTTGAGTAATGGACTTACTTTCCTTTTTTGACCATTGGATGGGTGGCAATGGAGAATCGACATTTTTCCTTTTAAAATAGAGTGGATCCACTATATCATCAATATCCTCCATTTTCATCGGTATTTTAGCCAAATCAATATTTTCAATTTGTTCCAGGGTGAGACGACTAAAATCCATTCTCTTCACATCTTCATCATTTTCACAGTCTGCCCAAACATCTTCGAGTCGATATACATGAGTATATCTCCTCTTAATTTTGTTCTTCATTCTGCAAAAATCAAAATTATTACGACCATTGAACCTCCTCATGGTGTTCCATTGCCTTTCTTCTTCCATATTTTTGGCCTTTGGGTTGGTCATTACTGAATATCGGCCAATGGCTTCTAGAAATTTTAAGCCAGTCTTATGAGCCTACGACTGCTTTTCATGCACATGGATCAATTGCCGACATAACTCCATAAGTACAATATTATTAGATGGATATCTTAGCAAAATGAAAGGTTCACTTATGAAACATCCTATGTGGATGTAGGTGAATGTAGGAAATTGGAGAAAGACACAACCAAAATGAGAAACCTTATTGTACGCTGCTTCTGAAAGTCTCTTCTTTTGTGAGTCCTTATCAAACGTACATTTCCATACAACAAAGAAGGAATCATTGACCCTTGTGAAATGACTTCCCCGATTCTTGATGGTGAGTTGATCATAATAGTTCCAAATAGGAACTAACCTCTTGTTGCCCTTTGTAGACAAACTTGGATATTGCTTCATAGAGGTAGCTGCATACACAGTGTATGAGGTCATATATAACTTCAACATTGTTTTGACCTCTTTCAATTGTGCATAAAGTGCATCACTAATCTGCTCACCCCAATCTATCTTGGTATTCCCTTTCCTGATTATGCTCATATAGTAGCACATCCAATTCTGAAAGTAATGAGAATCTTTCAAATCTTTCACTCGTGCTAGTATAGTAACCATATCATTATACTCTTCATTTAAATCACTTCTATGAAAGTATTTTGGCCATCTTGTAGTAATGGAACCTTTAGCTGAAGATAGGAAAACTGTATTGATCATTTTCTTACACTTTGCTTCATTCTTCTCGTAATACTCTTGGGCATTTTCTTTGGTTATATCTGCTACTTCTTCCATTGGTGAACCTTTAAACACACTGTTGAAGAAAACACTATCTAATGTCATGATGATATTCGGATTACTATCCTTCACCTGCCTGGTATGTGGATCAAAATGATCCGCTACTGCAAGTACAAAATCCAGATCATGGGCTTCAACTGGGAAAGAAGCATACTTGTGCAACTCTGACCTAATTAGGTTTGACATATGTGAGGGGACTTTCTCAACTCGATAGATGAACTCTTGCATGTCCACATGACTAATTTTTGTATCCCTTATCTCTTTAACCTTAGAGTCAACTGAACTTTCTAAAAACATGTTCAACTATTTATCATACTTGTACTTCACTATTTTTTACAGATGGCTTGCTTGGTGAGGACTCTAACTAACTTGAAGAAGGCTTTGATTTGCCTTGAGCAGGATTTGGCATTTGTAAAGTACTAAATTCAACACCAAGGATTAGTGTTTTGAAAATTATCATCATCAGATGAGCAAATTTTATCAGTTGGAACAAGAATCCGGAGCTAAATTGGCTTATGAAAAATATTATCAAAAACTGGCAAGTTGGAGAAAAAAGTCTGACATGTCAATTAGAAGAATAAGGCTCACTGCATGTCAAACTTTAAAGTCCGACATGTAGTGAGGGGAAAAAACTTAGTTTGGCAGGTCAGAGAAAAAAGTCTGACCTGCCCTCTAAAGGTTTAGGAAGTTCTATTGGCACATCGGACTTTAAAGTCCGATGTGTCGGCTAAAAGTTAGTCAGCTGACATGTCGGGTTTTAAAACCCGACATGTCATCTGGGAGGAACACGGTCTGCTAATAGGGGAAGATCATACATCACTAACATATCAGACTTTAAAGCCTGATATGTTAGGAGGGAAATTAATAAAAATTGCTAACATGTCGGCTTTTAAAACCTGATATGTTAGCAATAAAACCCCAAAGCAACTAACATGTCAGACTTTAAAACCCGATATGTTAGTTGGAGAAAAACAAAAATAACTAAACATGTCGAGCTTCAAAGCCTGATATGTTAGTTGGAAAAACATACATTTCTTGTATGTCGGATTTCAAAATCCGACATGCAAGAAGGGAAAAATGAATCAAGGAAAAAGGGCATCCCTTGCATGTCAGGGTTTGAAACTCAACATGTGAGGATGAAGGGGGGGAAAAAAAGGAGATTAGGGGATTCGGATTCAAAATCTCGACATGCCCTAATCTACAACAAAACAAACAAATACCCTAGCATATGCACAAAAAATAAAAGAAAAAACAAAACCCTACCTCAGCTCATGGCGAATGCGCTGGTGGAGTAGGAAAATCCTGAGATGAATCGCAAAATGCACAAGGATGAGGGAAAAATGAGCTCTAGAACGCCTTGACTTAAAGCAAAATGACCTAAAAGGCCCCAAAAACCAATAAATAACCTTTTTTTTAACATGTAAAAAATAAACACGAGTTGCATTAATTGCAACTTGTGTTGGCAGGTCAGACTTTAAAATCCGACCTATCAAAAGACAAGGTCAACAAGACTACAAGTTGAACTTTAAAGTCCAACTTGTTAGTCACTCAAAAACTTGCAAACTGGCACATCAAACTTTAAAGTCCGATGTGCTGACATAACTAACTGACATATCGGGTTTTAAAACCCAACTAGTAAGTTAAAACCATAAAAAAATCTAACTTCTAAACGACTAAACATAAAGACACAAAACAAAAAGTGACTACTCGACCAGGTCAATTAGCATTTCCCGAAGCCCGTGAGGTATGAAACAAACTAGTTTCATAGGGTTGCCTCACAATTTCGGCCTTGCTGAAATCGAGGACAACACACCTTCATTATATTTCACTTTCTTTCACCCATATATCTCCATTACACACAACACCCATGTCAATATATATCATGTACTCATATGCAAAGTCTCCCAAGGTTGGCTAAGCAAATTAATTGAACACAATTCAAATTAGGTCGGCACTAATATTCTTATGGTGGAAAACAAGGAAAGTGGACCACAAAACATCCTAACTAGGACCAAAATAATCATCAAACATGCTATACAATAATCCATAATTATCAGAGCAACAATATGAAGTGTAAATACCTAAGGTCAGCCAAACCTAGAGTAAACACCATCAACCTTGAAAATCATGCTTCCGAAGCCTAAGAACATGTTTCGACTGAATAGAATGAAGCTAAGGACATTATCAACTTAACTCCAAAACCGCAATTCCATAAACCAAAATACAGAGAAATGTGAAGCAAGCATTTCATATAGAAACACTATCAAACATACGAGTAAACACAATTTCCTTGTCATAGTAATCCAGAGCACCATATCTAGAATATAACATCTCCAAACATAGATTAACAACATATCCAAACCACAAGAATAGATATACAACATAAAAGATATGCGAATAAAATTACTCAACACAACTGCACAAAGAACTCAACATCACTTATACCAATTAGACACTACTGACAACCAAAGAATGTTGACATCAATGACAACACATAAGCAACTCATTCTGATCAACCCTGCAACAATTCTAACCTCTTCATCCTTGTCTTTATACACAAGACTCATTTGCATATTTGAAAAACATGAATATGGCATTTTCTCATTTTGCACATTGCTAAATCGTAGATTATTTTGAATTTACAAGTAGATCTTGGTTGCTTCAACAATATTTTCAAGTTACAAGTGGAGACAATTAAATTTTAGATATGTTTCACTATTTAATGATATTGTAAACCAAACATGACATGTTGGATTTCACACGAGGGGATTTGTAACCTCCGAATTCTAGTGGTAGTCAATTATTGCTACCAGTTTACAACTTGCACGTGACGCGTTATTGTTCAATTTTTGTAAAGAATCTTGCAACAAAAAATGATGATCTTTTTGAGATGGAAAATGCTGAAAACAATACTTTTTTTTATTTTTCAAGAGAGGGGCATTTGGATTTGGTCCTTTATATATTTGCAAATGAATTCACATTTCAAGATCTTTTTGCCAATTTATCATCTAAAAATTGCATTGTATGAACTTTTGTTTTGTAAATATTTTTTATGAACAAAAATTCATAGGAGAATACAACTTGTGGAAAAAACCCAATTAGTTTTTATGGTTATGTTATGAAACCCTTGGATTTTGGAGAGCATTCTCACTTAAGGAGGGCATTGAAGCTTCATCAGATTGATCAATTCAACCAATTTTGTGTGCAAATGTGAGTTGCAAATTTATTTTTTGGGAGTATTTTTGAATTGTTTGCTTTTGTATTTGATTTTTCCTTTTTCTTTTTATAGAACTTTAGATATTTTTTTAGTTTTAAAATTATTTTTGTGTTGTTTGGGTGAAATTTGGTAATCTATTGTTGAAATTTGTAACATATAATTTACTTGATTTTGTGTAGAAGCGTGGACCTATTTGAAAAAAAATGTTGTTAGGTTTTTTAATGTTATAACAATACATTCTTATGTAATAAATATTTTTATTTCTTTTGTAGAAGTTGTGGACATTTGGGTTGCTTCCAATGCATTAGCAATGTTTCAAGAGTGGTTTTGCTAGTGATATTGTTTGATTTCTTAGTTGTTTGTATCGGCTATTGTATCTTTTTAATGAGAATTTTGTATATGTTGAAATGAATATAATAATAGTACATTGGATTCCCTCATGTATTTTAGTTTGAAAGTAATTTAGTTGAGTATATAGTGCAGTTTTATGATTTTGTAATGTAAGCTTGGTTTCCAATGCATTAGCAATGTTTAAGAGTGGTTTGCTAGTGATATTGTTTGATTTCTTAATTGTTTGTATCGACTATTGTATCTTTTTAAATGAGAATTTTGCATATGTTGAAATGAATATAATAATAGTACAGTGGATGCCCATTCCTACAAATGGTTAATGTATTTCAGTTTGCAAGTAATTTAGTTGAGTATATAGTGCAGTTTTAGGTGTTCCCTACATTACCCATTTTTTATGATTTTGTAATGTAAGTTTGGTGAAATATATTACACAAATAATTATAGATCTGATATCGATTTTAAAATTTAATCATTTATATATTATAAAGGTATCAGAGTTAAGATCTTGCCATCATGTCAAGTAAAATGTTTGTAATGCGAGGTTTTTCGAAGAGAATATTGCAAATTAACAATGTACATGCAATTGCTAAAAGGTATAAATAATATTAGAATCTAATTGAATTTGCAAAGATATCCCTAAAATTATATGATTACGTAGAGGTTACAAGAAGAACTATGCCCCATGATGAGGAGATTATTAGGATCTTTAAGAGTTTGCAAGGTTAATATAAAGCTTTCAAAGTTGGAGTATCTTTTTACAAGTATTTCATAAGTACTTGAGGGGAAGAAGAACAATTGAGAAATTAAAAAAAAATAGAAGTTACTAAGGATGACATCAAGAAAAAATTATAAAATAATAAAAGAGAAAGAAAATCTAGAACTAGAGTTACAAGAAAAGGAATAAATCAATAGGAAAGAACAAAATTGTACCATGCAATTTGAAGGTAAAAATCCTTTAATAATAAAATATTTTAATTTGACTTCTAATGACTACATATGTCAACCAAAAATTGATGAAGTCGGGGAGGAAAAGGTATCACTTGATGAATATGAAGATTTCAAGATAAAGCAAGATGCGCTAAATTGTGAACTATCCTTCAAATTTTTAAATGGTGAGCCCTTGATGAATTTTTAGAGTAGTATTATAGATGTAGGTGCATTCAAGGAGAATGTTTAGATTGACTCTAAATATGAAGGTAATGAGGAAAAATCAATAATTCATATTGTAGAAGGAGGTGATCACTTTGATCACAACCTAAGGTATGAAAATATCATATTTGTTGCTTCCTATATCACTACAAAAAAATTGTCATCATGGAAAGAATGCAAAAAATAGTGATGGAGTAAGGGATACAACTTGTAATATAGGACATGTGAAATCATTTTTTCAAATTCAAAAGTGTTTGTGCATGATGATGTGGGATCGTAATGCTACAAGTAAAAAGCTACAAAAAGAGAATACTGAGGAACAAATGAAGCCTAAATTTTTTATTGGGTTATTATCATAGTTGTAGATAGTTTCGTCATTTCATGCACCTTGATAAGTAAAAAAATGAATACAACCTTGAGAAAAAATAAGGTATGTTTTGAATCTTTTGTTATTAGAATTAACAAGGTTATGCAATTCTTGGAGAAACATCCCACTATCAAGTACCAAATCATCATGAAAGCAAACACAATTACAAGAACTTCATAGGAGTAAGTAGTTGAGGTAGGAAGAGGTTTTATTGTTGCAATTCTTGGTGAAACATCTCACTATCAAGTACCAAATCATCATGAAAGAAAACACAATCACAATTATGGTAGTGATTTAACTTTCATTCATGTATTACACTTTCAATTCACACAAGGAGTTATGAATTATTGTATTCTAAGTTGGGTGATGAAGAAAATTTGATTATGGATATGAATCATAAAGTGTAAAATATTGAGGTAGAAAGTGATGATTTATATGTCAATTTATTGGGAGAAATTATTAGGATTAGATATGTAATGTGGTTGCCTTCTTTGATGAGTTATTTGAAATTTATAAATCAAGGAGTTCATGTTTACACTTGAAGAAAAAATTGTAATTGTTGAGGCAATTGTAATTAATACAAGGTGGTTTGTAATAATTATATTTATAAATTTGGGTAAAAGATTGCAATGTTGTAGCCATAGTTTTGTGAATATCTTCTTGTCTCATTTTATTTATAATAAGTTTCATACTTAGGGAATACTAATGTCAACATTGCAGCTGATACATTATTATTTAAAAGAAAATTTCAAGACAATATCTTTTACAAGCACCTTCTAGTCCACATACAATCTAATCCAAACCTGCTTGGGTAGTGGGTGATAGGAGTAATGCAAAAAGAGTATTCTTTAAAATATTCCTAATGAATATGTTGATATTGATTTTCATAGAACCAATAATCAATTACACAATGAGGAAAAAAATGATATTATCATTGGGTATTTTTGCCAATTTTTTGTAAACTTGTAAGAGTGATAATTATCGTACAAGTATGACCTATATGATGTATAAATTCATATGCCCATATAGATTCCATATGATTGTATAGACAAAAATCATCAAAAAATGTGCCTCCAAAAAAATCACCCAAAAAGAAGTCTCATTTTTTTATGAAATGACAATTGATTTGTAGGTTTGAATGGCCACTTTGGATGTGATGGAGTGGTCCATTCTACCCAACAGTGCATCAATTCTTTCTCAAGATTGGACCCCTCAAATTTTGAATAGGAACTCATAGATTTGGTACTTTGATAGCGTGTTAGAGTTTATGGTAGAACCCCACAACTCCCAAAATCACTTGCAACCAAAATACCTATCACAAAGAGAGATCAAGCAAGATAGATTTTCTTGAAAATCTAATAAATTTTTATGTATAAACTTGAATTAATGATTATAATGAATGATCAATCCTTATAAAAAGGAGATAGAAATATTAAAGCCAAAACCCCTTGTGAGAATTATATTAGACTATGACAAGTGTCCTCATCCTATGCAATGAGATAACACGACCTATATTTAGGTCAATATAATAAAATAAAAAATACTTCAAATTTTAGCTTAAGTGAATAAAATAAAGGTGACCTAATTGATTGATGATGATTAATTAATTAGGTAATTAGCCTACTACTACAACGATGGAAAAATGGAAAGAGATAATAACAAACACAGATTTGATGTAGCATCTAAATTCAATCAAGATACATTTCTCCTAGATCCATATGCTTATTTAGCTATTAATGAGCTAAGCAAGTCCATATGAAATGTGAAATGATCTATTACAAGAATTTGTAAGAGGTTTAGAATTTTGTCACAACATTCATCAAATAATGTTTACATTCACAAGAAAAAATGTGTTGAATAAAATATCTCACAATAGAATTTGTATAATTTTGAATATACCCATACACTAATGGAGGCATAAAAGTAAATAAAAAGTAAATAATAACCTTTGTAAGGCTCTAAAATTATCCCTACCTTTTTCTAGCTACTCTAAAAACTAAATTATCTCTGAAGTCCTATCTTTCTAAATTATTTTTTTGTTATCCCCTATCCATACACCATCTGATGATGAGAAGCATCCTGCATTTTTTTTTTTGTAGTTGGTTGAATTGATGTTGGCATTGGATTGTCATTGATGTCAACATATTGTCTTGTTGACAGAAAAGATGTGTGTCACAGAGATGAAGTTTAGATGAACAAAGATGATGCTCTTGTTGATGATAGGATGATGCAAGCAACATGATAACAAGTTCATAGGATGAGAGGAGAGGTGGTCTCGATGTCTGCAAAAAGTTGTATTGATGTCTTTGTGTGTGTGAAAAGTGGATTTTTATCTGTATCTGTATCTGAATACACAACACTTCAATTAAATCATTAGATGCATGGTTAGTAAATCAATAATGAACAATGAATAATAAAACCATTACAAAGTGACCTATTACCTTCTAGTAGATGTGAGTTTAGTTTTGCTCTCAGATTTCTATATGCAACACCAGTGACTAGACGATACCTAAATGAAGGATATAATCTATATGTATATGAAATTGAGCTAAATGGATGCAAGATTAAGCTAGATATGTGTGATTAATCTAACGTGATTTAAGTAATATGAATGAACATTAAATATGCAATAACTAATATGTAATATTCTCAATGCAGAAATCTCAATAGGCCTAGAGCAAAAACAACATAATAACAGTAATCTCCAGGTTCTTTAATGAGAGATGAGGGCCTGAATTTCTAGAGAGATACTAACGGTCAAGATCGATCAACGATGAGTGACAAAGATTATCCAAGAGGAAGCACAATCTAGGTGAATTGATGTGATTGGCTGCTTTTCTCAGCTTTAAAGGAAATTGAACTAATTTTAAGATAAAATCAGAAAAACTAATTTATTCCATATTTTTATTCAATTTTGATATTTAATTGATTTAATTGCTTTTTTGAGATTTTTCAATTTAATTCCATTTTGATTTCTTTTCTCAATTTTAATTCTTTTTCAAATTAATTCCTTTTTAATGATTTAATGGCAAATTGATTTATTAATTAAATATGCTAGGATATTTAATTAAATAAATAGGATAATTGATTAAAATGATTTACTTGGAATGATTAATTAATTAGATGATTATTTAATTAATATAGAATGATTTATTCGCCATGTGACATTCATGACTGAGAATTAAGTAATTAGGTGCTCAAGATTGATTTAATTTGCCTTTGGTTAGGACCTTGGTGATGTAGTCGAGATTAGGGGCCCATAGTTTAGATGACCATTTTTAGGGTATTACATTTGCCCCTCTTTCAATTGATGTGCGAGCAATGCATTGATTCAAAGAAAAATTAATGTTGAACAGATTATCAGTTCTGAACTTGATGGATCACAAATTGATGAAGAGTGAGATGTTCAGCTTGATTTGAAGCGATTTAGTTGAACAGGTTTATTAAAGCAACACTGATCCTGAACTTGATTGAACTAGGACCAACAAAGAGCGAGATACCGATCTTGAACTTGATGGATCAACAAACAAGTATCGATCTAGAACTTGATTAAACTAGATTGAGCGAATAGATGAAACTTATTCTAAACTTGATTGAACAAGAACCGATTGAGCAAAGAAGAATGTCCAGCTTGATTTGATGCGATGAAACTGAACACCGATTTGAAGATTGATTCAGATGAGGACAAACTTGATATGCCTCTAGAGATTGATTGAAGTTCGATTAATCTTTGATTGAAAATATTTTATGCTCAACTTTAGATGAAGATTTAAAAAATTTCTTGACTTTTCGATGATGTAATCATTGATAATATTGACGTAATGAGTATGCCCCCTCGGGAGTGAAATCAAAAGATGGCGAGGTTACAATGATTGTAGGGAATTTGGAAAGGATAAAAAGATTTAGCGATGATAATCTGAGCACGAAGATGTATTGAAGATTTAAGTTGAAATCAAAATTGATTTGAGCAAAAAATGATGAGAAAAAGTGACCTGAAGACGAAAGTACCAAGTGGTCAACATTGTGGGATTTTGACTAGAAAATTTATCTTAGATTTCGATTTCGATCCCAAAAATTGACTCAGAATGGGTGATTTAGTCAAGGGTATAAGTTTCACATCCATCAGAGCAAGTTGAAAAATTAGGGTTTTCTATATAAGGGGTGAAAAGGGTCATTTTCATCTCATTTTCACTTTTCAAAGTTTAAAATTCAAAAACCTTCGTTGGAGCAAAATGGCAACTCCTGAGCATACACATCGATTTGAGTTGTAAAGACAACATAATCGACCTAGGAACTATCAAGTAAGTGATCTATCTTGAGCTTCTTAAATTTCAAATTGTGAATTATTTATGAATTTCTCGTTTGAATTCCGTTTTAGCTCGTTGGTCGTGGTTTTATCGTACTGCCATGTCGGGTTTGTTGTACAAGTAACTGCTAAATAATGTTGTATAAATTCATTTGTTTTTTCATTTTGTATATACCCTTAAGTCATACGAGCATGTGCATCAGGGAATGTTTAGTCGTTCTGCATTGTGTAGTGACTCGTATCATAGAGTTTACTCGTACTATTCATGGGCTTTACTCATACGATTTGCTATCCCTCTGTGTTTACTCATTTGAAAAAGAGTGAACCTTTTTTAGCATTGAAAATTGAAATTTTGATTTCCGTGATTGCTTAGTTGGATTCATGGGCACTTTTGATAGCTTTCTAACTCAATTTAGATTGCGTACTGATGATTTTTCGTTCAATTTTGTAGGTTAGCTTGTCGGACATACAGTTTTGGTGTACCTATCCACTGACCATGATGTTAGAGTATTCGGGTATTTACTTGATTAATTAAACATTCTTTGTTTAATTATTTAAGTTCCCTTTATCTCTATTACACTTAAGCTAACTTTAGGTGCATCTAATTAATTGTTTTAATTAATTATTATGTGCAAACCTAGGTTTTCCCTTTTTAGGGTTTCTTGACCTATTAAAGGTTGAGTTCTTTCTTTTCATTGTAAGAATCACATTACATATTTTTGTGAATATTGAGCTCTCTCTTTTTGAGCATATTCTCTGTGTTTTGTATGTTCTTCAGATTTTGCTTCATTGCTTCTCCTTGTAACAGGTTATTCGGCTTGCAGAAGATCTTCAGGCTCCTGTGGTGTTGTATTTTCTCAACTCCTATATGGTATCAGAGCTCCAGACCTGCTGCTTCCTGTTCGTCTTCTGAAGAATTTGGAGCTACGAGGGTTAGATCTGATTTTCCGATTTTGGTTGCATCAGATCTGTGTGTCTTCTGTTTTTTATTTTGGAATAGGGGTATTTTTTTTCGGTGCACTTTGAGCCCAAACGGACCTCACCGTTGAGCTCGTAGCGCCCAAAAACCCCTATTTCCATATAAAATTCGTCCGATTTGGACACAGTTGCACCAGGAGGCAAAATTTTTTTGGCCCCAAGGCCGTACGGCCCTAGGGCACGAAAACCGAGGCGGAAAAATTTTAAAAAAAAACAAAAACCACGGGCGCAGCCAGTGTAAACCGCCGCGCCGCCGGTAAGCAGCCCGGCGGCCACCCGGCGTCCACCGCCGCTGGCGGTATCTCGCCCACGCGCCGCCTGCCGCCTGCGCGCAGCCAGCCGGCCCGCTCTCAGCCCGCGCCCAGCTAGCGCGCCGCCCGCCGCCAGCCGCGCCGCCCCAGCGCCGCCCCCGCGCCGCCGCCTCCTGCCCCTGCCCCTGGTCACCCAGAGGACCAGGGGCTTATTTTTTTAAGCCCTTGAGGGCTTAAAGGGCCTATTTGGGCTTTTTTGGAGCAGTTTTACTAAATCGGGTATAACTCGGGCATTTTAGCTCGGATTTTTCCGTTTTGTAGTGTTTTTTGCCAGTCGAAGTCAAAACAAGTTTTTTGCACTCCAGGAGCCATATCTTTTGCATACGGACTCCGTTTTTCGAAAGCG
The DNA here is from genome assembly GCF_030272615.1 of Cryptomeria japonica. Classification (NCBI taxonomy): domain Eukaryota; kingdom Viridiplantae; phylum Streptophyta; class Pinopsida; order Cupressales; family Cupressaceae; genus Cryptomeria; species Cryptomeria japonica. Next base: position 637,607,572 of record NC_081406.1, read on the forward strand.
AATAGGCGTCGGAAAGGTGGTTCTGTGCTCTTTCCAGATCTATCATGTATTTTTCCAGAATCTGCACCAGGTACATTTTATTCAGTACTTTGTGTTTTCACACATCTGTCACTTACTTGGACGTTTCAGACTTGGAAATAATTTGTTTGCATGGGATGGCTTCATTTGATCTGCTTTATCAGTATTAAAGTCATTTAGTCTCAGATTTGTTAATTTGAAGAGTTATCATGGGTTTTTCTACTCACCCTTCAGTTGTATTTCTAGAACGGGGTAATTATGAGTCATGGGCAAAGGGCATACTTACACACTGTAGGTGGCTTAATATTTTGCCTTATTTGTATGATCTCATACCTGAACCAGCAACTTTAGAGGGAAAACTAGCTTGGGATATCATTAGAAATCACATAGTAGGAGTTATTTTGTCTAGTGTTGATTCTGACACTGTGTGGGCTATATCGGGCATTGATTGTCCTCACTCACTTTGGACATGTCTTTGGGAGATCTATGGAGACCCCAGTCTTTCTCCATTCCCAAAGGATCCTGCTTCTGATTGTCTTGTACCCATTGGTTGGAGAGATAACACACCTTTTGATCATGCTACTTTGAAGGAACTTCAATATTTAGACACCCTTACATATTCCGATGAATCAGAGGATTGTCTCACAGTTCCTACTCTTCAGACTGAGATTATACATGTATCAACATCATCTCCTTTTGTTCCTGATCAGTTTGATATTGCCTCTTCTTTGGCTCCTATTGATTCAGCTAAGCAAGACATCATACATCTTTCAGACATGGCTACTTGGGATTCTTATCTTGCAGGGATTTCGTCTTTGTTTATAGAGTCCTATATTGCAGACTTGGAGGATTACTTTGAGGATTTTCAGCTCCTCTTTGTTGACGGCCATATTCCAGCTGTTAGCCCACCATCATCTGTGCATTCAGAGGTTGCAGTTTTTGAGTCTTCAGTTCAGGTTGGATTTGACATCTTTTGTTTCAGTTCAGACAGAGGGATTCTTCAGCATCCTATTATGGCACACATCTTGAGACAGATTGATTCTTCTCTCTTCACAGGGTTTCTTCATCTTCGTCCTTTGGATCCATTTCTTCCCAAGGGGAGGAATATTATATGCCGCTTCAGGATCTCTTTTTGGATTCTACCTCAGGCATCCATATGTGCGACAGGATTTTCTTCATTGTGGGGGGGGGCTTCTAGTCTCTTTCTTTTTCTCCTATGGAGACCATTGTATATGTACTTATATGATAGAAGTTGTCTATGGGGGGTATCATGTTATCCACCTCCTATCCTTATGTTATTAGTGCATTTATTTCTTTCATCTCTTTTTGGAGTAGAGTTTTTCCCATGAGGTTTTCTCTATTTCTCCACTTTACAGAGATTTGGTTGTAATTGGGTACCTGATCAGGCCTTGTTGCCGGGACCCAAGTTTACTTTCTTGCATTGTAGTTACCTTTGCTTTCTTGCACATGTTTGTAACTGCACTTTTGCTCATCTTAAGGGGGGGTGTTAGAGTAAAGGTTTTAATTTAATCATGTTGATTAAATTACCTTTATTCCTCTCTTAAGATTTCACTTTAGTTTGCATTTGTGACATTTAATAATTATATTAATTATTAAATGTTTACCTATTAGGGTTTCTTTTAGGGTTGCACAATATCCTTTTATAAGGATTCATCATTGTAATTTATCTCTCTCTTGGATGAATACATTTTTCAGCTTTCAGAGCACCCTTGCTTGTTTGTCTCCATCTCTTCTTTCTGTGACAGGTTATTTGCATGCAGGTGATCTTCGGGGTCTGTGAAGTTGGCTTTTTACGGCATGCAGGCCGAAATTTTCTTTTGAAAAAAAAAAGGTGAAAAAAAAAAAAGGGGAGATTTGTTTCTTTTTAAGAAAAAAAAAAAATTTTGGGAAAGTTTTTTTTTGGGGTTTGTGGGTACCGCAGGGTACCGGACTGACAGGCTTGTCAGACCTATCAGCCCGGCCCCTGCGGCCCCCGCCGGTGGCCCCTCCGTCCTTTTTCAGACGCCGCCGCTATTCCTCCGGCTCCCCACGACCTGTCTTCGCCGGCCGCCGCTGCTATTTTTTCCGGCCGCCACCGACCCGGTCTCCGACTCTCGCCGACCGCTTCGTCGCCTCCCTGCGCTGCGCTGCCCGGTCCACCGCCGCCTATCGCCGCCGGCCAGCTCGCCCGGCCGCCGCTTCCCTACCTGTCGCCGGTCTTCATGCGCTGCCGGCTGCCCGGCCCGCCGCTGCTTGCCGCCGCTGGTCTCCCCGCCAGCAGCTCAGCCCGGCTCCGCCCGGTCCTCGCACAGCTTGCTGCGCTCAGCCCTGGCTCCGCCAGTTTTCCCGCCTGCGCTCAGCCCGGCCTGTTTTCCGGCCAGCCACCGCTCCTCCACCGGGCTGCCACCCGGTCCCCGCCCTGCCACCCGGCCGCCACCGGTGCGCCACCGGAGCTCCGCTCCCTGGCCACCGAACCACCAACAGGCCACCAGACCCCTTTTTTGGGCCTTTTATGGGGGGTTTGGTTTTTTGGCCCTATCTTGGGCAAACGGAGTCGTTTTTTGGTGAACGAATAGGCATCGAAAAGCTGGTTCCGAGGCCGACCTCATGGTGTTGGTAATTTATTCCAATTTTTCTGTTTGACTGTGTTTTTTTTACAGTCAAAGTGAGGTCTCTTTTTTGCACTCCGGGAGACGTAGAATGAGCATCCGACCTCTGTTTTTTGAAAACTTTATATTTTCGGAAAACGTGTTCTGTGTACTTTCCAGAAATATGAGGTTTTTTTCCAGATTTTGCTCCATGCATATTTTATTCAGTTTTTTGCTTTTCAGCACTCTGGTGGATATCGTGGTTGTTTCAGGTCCTGGGATCTCTTTTCTGAGTAGGATGTCTCTGTTTTGATTCTCGTTTCTATTTCCAGTCTTCTTATCATTCTAGCTTGTAATTATGCAAACGCACTGAGATAAAGTGCCATCATGCATTGTTTACTTGGAATCTTGCATATCAAGTGCCATGAGGGGGTTGATGTTTGCCTTTGTTTGCCATCTTCCTTTGTCAAGTGAGTGTTCCTTCCACGACATTCGCCTCATGATGATGTGTCTCAGCACCTTTGATGTTCTTGGTTCTTCGTCATGCAGTTGTTTTTGGCTGTCTTTTTCAGTGTTCCTGTCCCTCTCCCACTTCCGCATTATGGGGAGGTTTATCCTGTTGGTTCCAATGCTTCCGTGGTTCGATTGATCAGCTCTTCAGGCTTTGGTTTCTCATGCCATCTGTATCTTCGATTTCAGTTGTTTTGCCTTGTTTGCCTCCTGATTCGAGTAGTGTCATTTGAGGGCACTCATACAGATTACAGTCTTCTCTACCTGGTCATGTTCTAGTTCAGTGGATGTTCTTCAGATCAGCAGTTATTCTTCGACAGAGTTTGCAGGGTCTTCATGCTTCAGTGATATTTTTTCCATCTCTTTTTGGAGTAGAGTTTTGTTCCCACGTGGTTTTCTCTATTTCTCCAGTTCATAGAGATTTCATTGTATTTGGGTACCTGATCAGGCCTTGTTGCCGGGACCCATCTTTAATGCTTTCAGTAGTTGTTCTAGGTTTTAGCTTCTCCCTAAGTCTAGCTTAAGGGGGGGTGTTAGAGTATTCGGGTATTTACTTGATTAATTAAACATTCTTTGTTTAATTATTTAAGTTCCCTTTATCTCTATTACACTTAAGCTAACTTTAGGTGCATCTAATTAATTGTTTTAATTAATTATTATGTGCAAACCTAGGTTTTCCCTTTTTAGGGTTTCTTGACCTATTAAAGGTTGAGTTCTTTCTTTTCATTGTAAGAATCACATTACATATTTTTGTGAATATTGAGCTCTCTCTTTTTGAGCATATTCTCTGTGTTTTGTATGTTCTTCAGATTTTTCTTCATTGCTTCTCCTTGTAACAGGTTATTCGGCTTGCAGAAGATCTTCAGGCTCCTGTGGTGTTGTATTTTCTCAACTCCTATATGAGATTAGTTAGACAACTCTCAGATGCTCAGAGGGCTTATATTGAGGCATGTGGTTTCGCACACTTATTGTAGATGTCAGATATTCGTGTGAATCATGAATTACTGAGTGCATTAGTTAAGGGATTTCACTTAGAGCATAACACATTTCACCTGCCTACCGGGGAGATGACTATTACTCCCAAGGATGTATATAGGATTCTGAGGATTCTATTTTTAGGTAGTAGAGTAGATTATGATTCATCTCCATAGGTGGAGATCACATCATTACGCAGGGTCTTCCAGGATGACAGTCTAATAGTCTGATCCATTTCATGGGATGACCTGATGAGTAAATATGGAGGGAGATTTCTCATTGCTTGTATCATGACTGGGTTGATAGGATGCTTTGTTATGCTGGAAAGAGGTCAGCAAGGATTCTTGTGTGGTTGGGGTAGGATTTTGGAGATGTTAGTGGCTCAGCCTAGGAGATTAGGTTGGGGATCTTGCTTGTTGGCACACATGTATCATGAGATGCATGAGATCACATATCAAGATGCGAAGAGAATGGTTGGAGGAGTTCTTGTTGGCATATGAACCGGTATGATGACATGATGATATTGTATGGTTTTCATTAATGTCAATATGCTGAGGAGTGAACCAGTATATTAAAGTAAACAACTGGTAAAGTGAACCGGTATGATGATGTAAACCGACATATGTACAAAAGGTGAAGCGGTATGTTTGTCCAAGTGAACCGGTATGTTGAAATGTGAACCGGTACGTGGAATGTGGTATGACTACCGGTTGGTAGTCTCAGCTTCAGGGTTTCCGGTTGAAGTGTTCCAAGCCTGTGTGATTCAACCGATGACATCGTGTGATGAGTTAGCATTGTAATGGAGATCAGATCATGTTGCCACGTCAGCCTTATGCGCGTGAAGGATCTTGCATGAAGGAGATTGATCCTATCTACCTTGGGAATGTGCGAAGTCTCTGTAAATGGTGAAGAACGCGTGATGGGTTATCGCCTCCATGAAGCGGTGAAGAACAAACGATAGAGAATGTCTTGAGATCTGTTCAAGACCGTTGTATTCAAATGCAAAGTGTTCAATGGTCAGGATTGAACCATCCAAATTTCTCATCTTAAATGTTTAGGGTTTAGGGTTTATGCTACCGACCTATCTGTTTCCTATAAGGTCGATGTTGTTCTTCATGTTGAGGTTGTTGGAAAATGCTATGTGTGTATCTAAGTGCAGAGATACGTGATTCTTGCCAGACCAGTTAAGAGGATTGATACCTGCATAGTGTGTGTGCAGAAGGAAGGAACTAAAGTGGATCTGCATTGACATTAAGTGCTATTACCAGATCATTGTAATACCTGTTGATCTCTAACCACTTCAACAGTTGGAAAATCCCTTAACAGGGTAGCTTTAACCAGCTTGCTATAAATCCTTTAACATGGTGACTCAAAGCCATTGAGTTCATAAAATCCTCTAACAAGGTAACCTTTAACAGGGTTTAACCCTTAACCGGGTATTCTAGCCATCCCTTAACCGGGTGATCCCTGGCAGTATCAGTTCCTAACAGAATCTATTGTAAAGTCTCTAACCGGACTAGGCTCCTAACAGAGCGAACTTCTAAAGAGTTAAAAAATAGCTTGTGGGTATTCATCCCCACCGTTGTTTTTTCCCAGTTGGGTTTCCACGTGAAAAATATGTGCGTCAAGTGTGATGCCTCTTTCATGTGATGTTTTGTTAGTTCCTGTTTAGTGGTGAATCATGTTGATCTAGTAAATTATTGTATCTCTAATGATAGATTATCTATTTATGCATAAGGATAAAAGTGGAAATGAGGGAGTAGGTTGTATGGAAAGCTAAGTGTTGCCATTTTATGTCTTTCACAGTCACATTGTGTTTAACCGGTAGTAATCTAGTTCAGACCGGTGTTAGTGATTGCCAGTCAAGTTCACTATTTGTAGTCAAACTGGTTCAGGAAAAGTTTTTGTGTCTGTACTGATTCACCCCCCCCTCTCAGTACCAGTTTGGTACTCGTTGTTCATCATTGAGTTATCAGTTCTTAGTTTATAGATATAGGTAGGGGAGAATATCCCAATTTGTAGGCCAGTGGTGGATGATTCAAGAGAGGCACATCAGCCCATTGTGTGTCGATATTCAAGTTACTTGACGTGGCCCCACTTAAGCAAGACAGGTTTTTGGAGACGTCAGCTGGATGATTTGATTGCAATTGTCTGGAGGTCCTATAGGGGGTTAGAGGAGTGGGATGACTGGAGGCATGAGCAGAGATTTATGTTCATGACATACGCACTCATTGGGAGATCACAGACGCTGATTGAGTGGTTTTTTGTTAGCTAGGTGATGAGGCAATATGGGTGAGTGCAGGCTATATCTTAGGAGTTTACGACTTACTCTCAGTTTCGGGATGAGGAGAGGAAGGGATGGGGTAAAAATTTATCGTACTCCTTAGCAGTACAGGAGATGATAGGCTTCCAACCACAACGTTGGGATTATCTAGAGGATATTGTTGATGTGGGGGTGACCCCATAGTATAAAGATGATTCTTTAAGACATCCATTCTCGTGGTTCACAGACCCAAGAGAGTGAGTGCCTTAGATTTATGAGGGTGGAGAGGATGCACCAGCGTAGATACAGGGACTGGTTTAGGTATAGGGACAGGGTCAGATGCAAGGACGAAGAGAAGATCCCCCATGGCGGACAAGAGATGATCCTGGTGCAAGTAGCATTAGGGCACTAGTGACTGGGAAGCAACAGAGGAGGGGAGAGGGTGGCTCATTAGGTGCAGTCATAGGTGAGGGAGAGGAAGCTCTGGGTGTAGAAACTAGAGGTGGTATTGGTGGTGAGGGGGAGATGGGAGAGAGAGTTGCCCCTCGATAGGTGCGAGAGCAGAGAGATGAGCTGATTGAGGGAGGAGAGGAGGAGATACCTTGGGGATTGACGCCAACGGATATGATCCATACACTGAGAGGGAAGGTGAGGAATCTCCAAACACATCTGGTAGTTACACAGACTCAAATAGAAGAGCGGGATCAATGGATCGTGGAGAGAGATCAACAGCTACAGAGTATGAGAGTAGAGCATGAAAACCTCTAGCGTGAGGTTGTACAATAGAAGACCAGGGTGGTGTATTATGTGGCAACTTATAGTGCAGTGGTGTCAGTAGATAGGCAGGTTGTGCCTTATTTGTAGTATATGACTTGGTCAAAGGGAGCTATGGCACCTAGACAAGATGATGCCCCTATTCAGGAGTCACCACCTCCTCCTCTAGGCGATGAGGGAGAGGCGGAGAGTTATACTTTTAGATGTCTCCTAGATTTTGTACCCCATTTTTGTACTCGATATATTTCTTGCTCTGATAGACATTGTATATGACATTTGATATCATTTGTACCCTTTGATATTGATATTTGATTATATATATATATATGAGTCTATGATTTGAATTTATTGTAGTTGTGTTATTGATATAAGATGATTTATGAGATGTCTTTCTATATGCTTTTGTTCTATAAGAATGCATTTCTTTTCAGTATGTATGTATGTAATGCAGATGAATATGGATGTTTTTGTTTCTTTTTCATGTGCAAAGAAATGATTCGATGAGTGAAAATGATGAGCTAATAATGCAAATGTTTATTTTGTTGTTTTTCATGCAATGGTATGAATGTGAATGAATGTGTAATGGACTTATGGATTTATATGATATGCTCATGTATGCAGCTAACATCTCATGTAGGATTTGTGATGTCAATACATAGGTACTCGATTGTGTTGATGATGATACAGTTGACCACTTGGCAGAGAAATGATGATTGTTTCTGATTCAACTCACCCAGAAACATTGCTATCATGTTGAAATCACTTGCAATGCACAAAAATTAAGAATGAATGCAACCTAAAACCTAGTCACTAGATTTTAATTTGCTTTATATCATCACTGAGCATTTTACAATGTCGGAAATAGACATAAGATTAAGGCACGAAGAGCTAGGATGATTTGAATGTCACGTCCATGAAAAACACACCAAACGAAGCAGAGTTCCTTCCTTTCCTTAGGCAATATTTTTTTATCTTGTCTGCAATGACCCTTTTATCATTCATATCCTAGGACAGATTAAGCATGCATCCGGATTGCATAATAAAGAAATTTACTCAAAATAGACAAGGAAATGATTCCCACCTCCCTGTAGCATACAAATAAATGGAGTTGAGGTATGTGTGGCAATTTCACCTTGATGTGAAGGCACTTATCACAGACACATAGTTTATGAGATGTTTTCAGATCATCGAAATCATTCCTACAAGAAGAAAACAACGAAAGGTATTATGCCCCCAGTCCTTGCTCCTCTTAGTCAAGATAGACTTCCTCGAGTTACTCAAAGGGAATAATAATCAAAAATTAAGTTAAAAGACAACATTCAAAGAAAATTTCAATCAGAGCACAAACAGTTTTTAGTGATTGTTTTCAGTGTTCTTGCTTTGTGTGTTTATTCAGTGGTAAAACTTGGTAGTGGATAGGAGAACAGTGACTGACTCAGATTGGATGACCTGGTACTACCGATAGAAAGATGACTTGGTTGAACTGCTTAGAACCTTTAAATTGACCAGTTGAGTACCCTAAGACTAGGACGTTGATTGAGTTCAAGCCATGAGGGTTCCAAGAAGAACCAAGGTGTCATGAAAGCGACTGAAGGATATATACAAGCAAAGATGTAGAAAAGCAGGAAATGCCAAATTTGCTTTGATAGATGGAGCACTTGAGTACAAGAGGCGCCTGTTTACCAGGTTTTCACCTGCTTGGCAAAGATTATTTCTTTTTTTACTACCAAGGTGCCTATTTACCAAGTTTTCACCAAGGCATTTTTCTTTTATATTTTGATTTTTTTCTTCTTCTTTTTTTCTCTTTTTTTTTCTTTTTTCAGGACTTTTTCTGATTTTTAGAATTTCTTCAAGACTTTTTCTGATTTTTTAAATTTCTTCAGGACTTTTTGTGATTTTTAGAATTTCTTCACTACTTTTTCTGATTTTTAAAATTTCTTCAGGACTTTTTAGTTGTACAGATTGTTGGAGCAGACAGTGCTAGGTGTAGAATTTGTTCAAGTGGATGGTGTTGATCAGTTCACAAAGTTGTTCTCCTTCTAATGTTGAGATTTGATAAGCGCCAGAGCCAAAGGCTGCAGTAACGATGTAGGGACCTAACCAGTTGGGTTCAAACTTCCCCTTTTGTTCTCGAAACTGTTGATTTTTAGGATTCTCACGTAAAATAAGGTCACCAACCTGAAATTCTTTGTTTTGAACTTTATTGTTATAACCTCTAGACATTCTCTTCTAATAAGCTCATAGATGATCAAATGCCACTTGTCGACGTTCATCTAGCAATTTGAGTTCTTGCAATCTAGATATTCTATGATCTTCATCAGTGACAAGACCTTGCAGAGAAACTCTCAAAGAAGGGATTTCCACCTCTATAGGCAAGACTGCTTCAGCCCCATATACCAAAGCAAAATTTGTAGCTCCTATAGGTATTCTGATGCTTGTTCGATAAGCCCATAGTGCCAGATTGAGCTGCAAATGCCAATCCTTTCCAGATTTGTTGACCGTTCTGTGTAATATAGTCAGCATATTTTTGTTAGATGCTTTAGCCTGGCTACTACCTTGAGGGTAATATATAGAAGACCAATGTTCTTTGATTTTGAACTTTTCGCAAAGCTCATCTAGATCCTTGTTTTTGAACTGTCCTCCATTGTCAGTCACAATCAAAGAAGGTATTCCATACCGGCAAATGATATAGTTAAGGATAAACATAGCTACCTGTTTGTCGGTTGCTTTGATTAGCAGAACTGCTTCAACCCACTTGGTGAAGTATTTAGTAGCAATTATGATAAACTTGTGTCCATTAGAGGATGCAGGATAGATTTGGTCGATGAGATCAAATGTCCATTGTTGAAAAGGCCAATGTGTGATAAAAGCTATTAGCTCTCTCGCTGGAGCATGTATGAGATGCCCATGTAGCTGACATTTCTCACAAGTTTTAGCAAATTTTATAGCATCTTTTTCTATATCTGGCTAATAGTAGCCAACCCTTAGTAGTTTTCGAGCTAAAGTTAGACAATTTGAGTGAGATCCACAAATACCTTCATGGACTTCAGATAATGCATGTTCGGACTCTTCAGGTTCTAGACACCTAAGAAAAGTACTATCTAAACCTCGCCTATATAAATCATTAGCAATGATGACATATCGTGAAGCTCTTTCACCAGGAATTCATAGTGATACTCAAATTCTTATAGCTATGGTATAGATGCCAATGTAACCATAGCATTGGTTGCTCTGTTTGTTGATCTAGGAATCTACTGAAATGATACAAAGGTAAAGTATTTCTTAAAGTCATCAACCATTCTTTTGTAGGGAATCATTTTGTCATCCTGAGTTTGATATATATCATTGACCTGGTTGATTATTAGCTGAGAGTCACCCTAGATGTGTAACTCAACCACTTTCCATTTAATAGCTAGCTTGATTCCATTTACCAAAGCTTCATATTCTATAATATTGTTTGTACAAGGAAAGAGGGTCTTGTAAGCCTTCGGAATTGAGTATCTTTGAGGAGTGATAAAAATAATTCACCAGAACCTTTTTGAGTAAAAGACCCATCAAAGAACATTTTCCAGGATCTCTGAGTAAGGTGCATGATGGATTCATCCAAAAATTCTATGTGCAAAGGTTGATTGGCTTCAAGAGGAGCATCAACAAGTTGATCGGCAATGACCTGTCCTTTGATAGTTTTGCGTTCTATATATTCAATGTCAAATTCTATAAGAATCATAACCCACTTAGCCAATCTCCTTGTAAGCATTGCCTTGCTGAGAAGATATTTGAGCAGATCTATCTTAGCCACCAGTTCGAAAAAATGTTCTACCATGTAATGTCTTAATTTTTTTGATGCGAAGACCAATGCCAGACAAGATTTCTCAATAATAGTATATTTCATCTCATAAGACAACAATATCCAGCTGATATAATATATAGCTCTTTCCTTTTTATTCTCATCTGATTGAGCCAAGAGTGCCCCTAGTGAGGTATCAGTAGTTGATATGTAGAGTATCAAGAGTTTGTTTTGAATTGGTGGCATTAAGATAGGTGGATTAGAAAGATATTCCTTGATTTACGTTAGATGTTGTTCACAGTCTTCATCCCAGTTGTAGGTAACTCCTTTCCGTAAAGCTTTTGTGAATGGTTGAGATTTATCTATGAGCTAAGAGATGAAATATCTTATGGATTGGAGCCGCCCTTATAGAGTCCTCATTAGACTGACATTCTTTGGAGGTGGCATGTCCATGATAGCCTTAACTTTTTGGGGGTCCACTTCAATTCCTTTCGTTGAAACAATGTATCTGAGGAGCTTGCCAGCTATGACTCCAAATGCACATTTCTTGGGATTTAATCTGAGTTTAAATTTTTCCATCTTGTCTAAGATTGGACCCAATTCTGATAGATGTGTTGATCTTTTCATATATTTGAGTAGAGTATCATCGACATAGTCCTCCATGTTTTTGTGCATCATATCATGAAAAATTGTTGTTACAACTCTTTTATAAGTGGTGTTTGCATTCTTTAAGCTAAAGGGAATTACATTCCAGCAGAAAGTTTCCCATGCATAGGTGAACATTGTTTTCTATTGATCCTCAAGTGCAATTTGATCTGATTGTATCCGAAAAAACCATCCATCAAAGGGTACACTTCATAACCAACAGTCATGTCTACTATCATGTCTATGTTGGGCAGTGGAAAATCATCTTTTGGATAAGCTTTGTTTAAATCTCTAAAATTTGTGCAAACACGTATTGATTTGTCAGGTTTGGAAACAGGTACAATATTAGATATCCACTCAGCACAATCAATTTCTCTGATGAATCCATCTTTTAGTAATTTTTCTAACTCAACCTTAACAAGTAATGCAACATGAGGATGCATTTTTTGAAGTTTTTGCTTAATAGGTTTAACTCTGGGAATGATAGAAAGATGATGCATTATGAGGTCAGGATCCAAACCTGACATATCAACATATGTCCATGCAAAATTGATCTTTTTCTTTATGAAGAAATCATCAAATTCTTTCAATTCTTCTGCTGATAAGGATTGAGCTACATGTATGATATGTTGAGTTTATTTTGTTCCAATGTTCACTAGCTATGTAGATCCAATCAACACTAATGGTCTCTCTTGAAAGTGATTAGGCAAAATATCAAGTATCTCACCTTCAGGTGCCTCAGGGAGGTTTTCGCTATTAGGTACATCCTTTATTTTTACTATTTTTTATTTTAACACCGCCACAGTGTGGTTTTTGCCATCAAAGCACTTTTTTTTTTTTTTTTGATTTTTGAGACTAAGATACTTGACATTTGTTGTTCTCATGTTCTCACTTTGTTCACTAGTGGAAGAGCCCATTTGTTCGACTGCATTAAGACAACAGGCTAATGTATAGTCATTGGCAAAGGTAGGGATATTCAAGGGTTGATCTTGGAGAGTATAGTTAATAAGCTCAGGATGTACCCGGGATAAAGATTCAACAGGCTCAAGGAAATTCATGGTATTGTCATCACAACCTCAGACCAACAAGTTGAGTTCTAGAAGACTACCTTGCATAAGCGGCTCAAGACTAGGAAGAGTTAGAACATAATTATCGAATTTTACGTTAGTATTTAGGGGACCTAACCCAACAGATCTACCACTAGCACCGTCTTCTACTTCGAACTAGACTATATATTGTGGTTTAATAGTAACAGGATTTTCAGACAAAGTTTCGACATTCATGATGAAGTAGTCATAGTTTGGTGTCAAATAGGTAATGTCATAAATAGATCTTATTTCAGAGTGATCAGAGTCAAAAGATGAAGCCTCTAACTCCTCTTCAAGTGGCTTAGTGAAATCATGTATAGTATCAATGTCAACATCTTTTATGTTGCAAGGTCCTTCATGATTTGGTTCAATGATCACTTGTAGTTGACATAACCTTGATGACTCTGTTAGTCTTTTTCGTCTTTCCCACTCAGCTTCCTCCGGGCTGATGACTGGTCCTGCTTCTCTAGCCTCCATTTCTTCATTTGTAGTCCCATATATGATTTTCTCTATCTCATTAGAGAGATATATAGTAGGTGAAGAAATTTCCTGTGCTTTTCCTTCTTTCAGCTGTTTTTCATAACATTCTTGTCTTTTCAGTGTGATTTCTTCTATTTCCTTTTGCATCTTCTAGCGTATTATTTCGTGTGCTTCGTCTATGATATCATTAGGTTCTTCAAGAGTTTCTTCAGTAGATGTATCTGAGAGAGGTTCTGGACCCCATTCATACTCATTCGAGTCTGTTTTTGAATCCTCTACTTGCATTCTTCCCATATATGTGACAGGAATATTTAGTGGTGCAAACAAGTTTTTGATTCCTTCCACTTCTTCTCTCATGTCTTATGGAACATCTACTTCTTGTAGGGTTATTGTTGATACAGTTGGAACTTGATTACAAGTTGCTTCTTCTCTCTCGATTGCCAGTTATTCTTATTCTTTTTCATACTTGTCCTGAATATGCTAACTATTTACTTCTTGTGATGTTTGATGTAGTATATTTTTCCTCCACTTAGGTTGTTGATGAGAAGTATGTGTTTTATTTGATGACTCTTCTAGATGGTAGTCAAGTCTAGTTTTATCATTTGTAAACTTAGTTTGTAGCTTGATAGGTTCGATTATTCCTTCTTGGCGCTTTCCCAGAGGACTAATACCTGAATATCCCATATGTTGAATCATCTTATAACCTGGACCATATAGGGCAGGGAAATATCACTGTGTTTTCCTTCTCTATTTTCACTCTCTTCTTTGAAAAGCCATTTGAGAACTGCTACCTCTTCTATTTCATCTGCAAGGGAAGTAGAGGACTGTACAAAAATACCATCATAGATGACATCTGTATTTCAAGTTTGTGGCTTTAAAACCTTTGATGGTTTTCCAGACTGTCTTGGTGATGATGGGAGAGACATGAATGAGAGTACAGGTTCGATCTTGTATCCATCCATACCAGTACCTGTTGATGAGTTGAGACATTGTCATATTTCTATCCTCAGAACTCTTGAGTTTTGGTCATCTTTTGGTTTGCATAGTAGTGATGTATTGGAAGTTTACTATATGTATTCCATATGTTAAGCCTAAACTTATTAAATCATGTTTTATCTTTGCCATTTTATTCCTGTAGCCATGCCATTTATTCCTGCAGCCATGTGATTTATTCATGTTGCCATGCGGATTATTTAGGGCAATATCACATGTGATTAATAGATGTGTTGATTAGATAAAATGCGTATGTATGTTCTTGTATGTTATTTCTTTTGTAGTGCAGGGAATAAATGATGTTGTGGTGGATGTTTGCCTATCGCGCCTGTTGAAGGGAAGGATACTCAAGAGATGGCTGAAGATCAAACTGTAGAAAAGTTGAGCAAGCGTAAGGAATGGCATAAGAGGAGCAATCAAGCGATACTACCAATGTCTAACTTAAGTGGACATTGAAGTTGTAAATACCACCACAGTATGTTATGACTGTGGTTCAATTTAGATCCACATTTCGTATAGCATAACTCCAGCTATCTCCTTTCTCAGTCAATCATCCACCTCTTCTTTTCAGCATGATTTGTGTTGTCTATTGTATATGATTTATTTTTAATAATAAGCTCTTCTTCTTCTCAGAGGTTAGATAGAAAGAGAGAAGAATATAACAAAGGATTTTTATAAGTATTTTTGAGTTTCTCTTCATATTAAATCATGTAATGACTTCCAAGAACGATGAATAAAATTATGTTATTTTGATCTATTAGATTTGTTTCTGGGAAGCCTGGTATCACTCATCCAAAGGGGCCCACTTGGTGAGTGTTCATGTGCATTCGTTAAAATTAGTTTTCTTTCCTTAGCCTCAGTAAACATTCTTGTTTTGACTGTTCCTATAGCCACTGGAAACAAATCCACTGACTGTTCTTGTAGCCAAACCAGAATAGAGTAATTTTCGTTTATCAACATTGAATTTATCTAGTATTGCTCTTATGAATTTATGCAGAAGTTTTCCTGTAGCCTTTCCATAGTTTGTATTCTTGCTTATCTTTTCTGCATAATGTTAGTTGTTGCAGTAATGCAGAATTGCTGTCACAGGAACTTAGTGCATATATAGTGCAGACCCATTTCAAGTATTACGTCCCTGGGTTGACAATCAAATAAACACTAGCTATGAAAATAGTGACTTTACCAAATGAATGTCCAAACTTTGGGTTGAGACTTCAATTAGAGTTATTATTCTTATTGTTGGGGTGAACACTTGTGATTTTCAATTTATGTTCTAAGTCTTTCATCAAAGTTTATGAACTTTCAACTGCAGAGGCTGCTCTGGTATGAGGAACAAGGGTATCAACACACTGTTTTAAAGCATTACAGGTCTAAGTTGTATCTGCAGGAACACTGACTTCAACCCCATTATAGGGAAATTTCATGCATTAATGATAAGTAGACGACATTGCTTACATTTCGTGAATCCGCGGTCTACCTAATAAGATGTTATAAGAGAGAGGAAGATCAAGTATCTGACAAATAACATCTCGTTCTACAGGTCCCACCCTAATCAGCAATAGTACCAGACCCTTAGATGTTCT
Organism: Cryptomeria japonica; assembly: GCF_030272615.1. Lineage (NCBI taxonomy): Eukaryota > Viridiplantae > Streptophyta > Pinopsida > Cupressales > Cupressaceae > Cryptomeria > Cryptomeria japonica. The sequence continues at coordinate 637,623,276 of NC_081406.1, forward strand.
TTCTTCTTCATCATAAGCTTTGATTGTTATTTTCTTTATTGGATCAATGATCATAAAATCCTAGCTACATTAGTAAATTATAGGTACAAATATTCAACCCAACGCCTCCATCTATCAAAACATGCTTGACTCGGTGCTTATGGATCATAGCTTCAATATGCAATGGCTAGTTATGCAGATGGTTCAATGAATTGTCATCTTCTTCAGAAAAGACAGGTAGCGAGGTGAAGTCAGGTGACCCACCATAGATTGAAACCGACCCAAAACTAAGTCTTTAGGGACGTTAGTAGTGAGTAAAGCTTTGTCCAAAATCTCTCTATGAGCATAAGAGATTTTAAGTAGTTCAAAAATGGAGATTTGAGCACTAGTTCATTTTAATTGTTCAATAATGCTATAACTAGAAGAAGATGATGAAGCCAGTTGTTTGGATTTAGCTGTGATCGTATCTGGTTGTTTGTTTGAAGAAGTCGGTAGGTTTGATGTTGTCAATGGATTTGATGATGTTTGATAAGGAGAGGAAGAGCTAGGTCCTTTGAGAGTAACCTTCTTTTGAGCGCGAGTTACGACATTTGCAATTTGCGTTTTATGTTGTTTATCTTTGACTATGATCACATTGCAATAATCAGATTGGGAAGATTCAATCATGTTGATCATATTGGGATTGTTGGCATAGGTGTAATTGACTTTGGCACCTCCCTTGGATTTTGAGGAATCACCCTGCTCATAAGCAGGTAAAGGATCTTTGAAGGCTTTGTGATCAGCATTAGTCATATGGTTTCCAACAACAATTTTGCCAGCATCAATGAGGTCTTGAATCTCATGTTTGAGTTTCATAAAATTATTTGTTGTATGACCCTTGTTTCGATGATATTCATAGTACTCATTTTCCCTCCACCATTTAGGTTTTACCTCAGGATCATATGGCTTAGATTTTTCAAGCAATGTGATCAGTTCATTTCCTAATAGAGTTTTAAAAGGTGACTCATAGGATTCACCCAGAGGAGTAAAATCACGCTTAGGTTTTGAAACCCAAGGTTTCTCTTTAAACCACTCTTTTGATTTCTTAGGTGGGTTTTATGTAGTGCTTTTAGTTGCTTTGAGGGCTTGTGTTCTGCTAGTTAGGTTGAATACTACAGGTTTTGATTTTGGTTTGACATTATCAACCACTCCATCATTAACAACATTTATGTTATTATCTTTGTCGTACTTCCAGTATTTGTTCTTTTCTTTGGAACTAGAGCTTTGATGTGTTTCTTTATAAAGTGATATATCTCCTTTCCTTACAAGCACGTCTTCCATCTTGAGAGAACTATCCACCATTTTATTGAATGAAGGGTATACTTGCATTTGGATATTATATTTCAACTCAGGAATCAGATTATTGACAAAGATGTCCATTTTCTCAAAATCCGAAATGGGTCGTGAATACCTAGAGAACCTCTTTCTCCAACGCTAAAGGAAAGTAAGAAAAGGTTCTCCTTCTTTTGTTTAGTATTACAAAGCTTTATCATTGTGACCGGATGGAAAATGTTATAGGAGTATTGTTGTAAAAATAATTCAACCAGTTCTTCAAAAGATTTAATTCCTACAGGAAGGCTTGAAAACCATTCCATAGAGTGTCTTGCTAAACTTTTTGGAAAGAGTTTCATGAGATAAGTTTGTTCGTGCATTAAATCCATACATAGGATGCAAAATTCTCAGACATGGTCTTGGTGATCCGAGTTGCCATCATATTTATCAAACTTAGGAATTTCTGTTCTTGAAGGAAACGGAGGCATGTAAAGACTCTTGTCAAATGAAAATGGGCAAATCATATCCAAGGAATATTTCATAGGAGATTTATCTTTGTCCTTCATTTCCTTAATCTCAGTTTGTAATTCTTGTAATTGTTTTGTCACCAATGCTAGTGAAGTATCATCTTCTTTAGTGATAATACTTTCAACATTGTAATCAGGGGGGAGTTTGGCTCCTTGTTTGGCTAATTTTAGAAAGTATTTTATTTTGTCTCGAGCAATGATAATCTTCATCATCTTTCTGAAGTCTTTGTCTTTTTGACATTTTTCTATTGTATCTTCTCTGGGTTCAGAAACTTCAAAATCGTTGGAATAGGAATCATTGTCATTAGCCTAGATGCTAATATCATCACGAGCTTTATGTTTATCAGCCTCTTTTTCTTGTCTTCCTTTAGACGTATTGGAAGATAAGGATTGATCCAAAAGTGGTTTGTTTGAAGACAAAGGTTTGTCTAAAGTTTGTTGTTCAAAAGGTTCATCAAAAATTGGTTGCTCTTGGTAAAAACTATTGGTCTGCAATGTTACTGTCTCTTCCTTTTTCTTGTTCTTTTTCTTGGAAGAGCTCCTAGTTTCAATAGGAATTTACAACCAACATGACCGAGAGTCCGATGTGATGCAGATGTCAAGGTTAAACCAAAGTTAGTTACACTTTTTAACGTAGTGATTAAAAAAAGGTGACCAAGACTCAGTCTGCTTTCAGGAATGATCTATCCTATGTAAGACGTGCTCTAAGCAACCTAGGTTGATTAAGTTTGATAAGCGATTTGATAATTTTGATAAGTGATTGATTAAACTAGCTGGGAGATAATTGAAAAAGTCATGCAACACAACGATAGGGGTACACTATGAAGGTTGTTTATGCTCAAGATTATGATGACCAGATTTACACTCACTGTAGACTAATTACAAAAGTATGACAGATCTGAAAAAGATGTAAAAAGACAGACTTCTAGAGTGACAGAATTAGAGGGTCATACAACCAAATATGACAACCCGGACGATAGTTTAGTGAGTCCCAAATGACAAAGACAGTTTCTAGTATGAGTTGTTGTTCAAACTCATATGACAGTTTAATGCTTACCAGATGACAACTTTTCACAGACCAGAATGACTCGTACGACAGAGAATAATCTCAAACGACAATCGTCAGAGACTAGAACAACAGTTTAAATAAGCCAGAATGACAAACTAGAAGACTCGAACGATAATGTAGGCAACTCGTACGATGAATTATGAATCTCGTACGACAATTATGCTTAGAGAAAGAAAAAAAATGACAAGGAGGCTGAGTTTTTGACCACGGAATTTGATTTATTTTTTTGGTGTTTTTGAGTTTTTTGAGTTTTTTTTTTTAGAGTTTCAGTTTTAGCTTTGGATAAAAATAAATAAACAACAAACACGCAAGATCCAAAGTGACGTCAAACTTAGCATGCTAATTCTAAGGAAATTGGCTGAGAGAGAAAACTTTTGCTTGCAGACTTGGGTACACACCCAATAGATAATCAGAATACGGACTTTGAGTCTCACGCAATGGATTCTCGATGCCATATTAGCCAACTCCAAATGCTAATGGGGTTACAAAATGAGAAGTATCTTGGGAGAGTTACTATCTCTCTTGCACAAAGATTATTCCCCTTTTGGAGGTGAATCAGGTAGCTGCTATTTTATAGTAAGGATTTATGTTCGAAATTACCCCTTGAAGTCATGCAAGCACAATTGAGGCCTATAGCCCGACAAGGTACCGAAACAAGTTTTAGTCACGCAAGCATGATTGAGACCGTGAGGCCCTACAAAATGCCTGATATGAGAGATTTCAAAAGAGAAAACTCAAATAATCCTGTCCTTCGAGACTTTAATCCCAAAAGGCCTATTTATTAGAGTGAGCTGGAATGCTTGGGTTTAGTTGTACTCACTTGGGTCGTTCTCATAGGGTGATTACTTTTTCCCACTTTGACAGACCCGCTAAAAGGTACACAAATCTCAAACTTAGAAAAATCCTCAATGGTCTAGATTTCTGATTGTCTGTGCAGACAAGAGCATACTCTCCTACCTCTTAGATTTTTCTTCAAACGCAAAAGACAGATTTGTTCATTAACCAAATAGCAATTTAAGTGCCTAAAAATGAATTAAAGAATACACGATATTTGGTCGACTCTCCTTAGCTAACCTGCAAAACCAACACATCAGTAGTCATGTTGTTTTTTATTCTTTGACATGCATGAGTTTGATTTGACAAATTCTTCAACAGGCATTTTGCAAAAAATGAGTTAGGTTGTGAAAATCTCAGGCAAACAGAAGACAATTCAAGGTTAGCGTCAGTAAAATTCAAAGACAAGTCAAGAAAGCCCTAAAAAGATATTGTTTATAGAATGAGCAACTCAGAAATTCATACGACAATTCTCACAGAGCAGAACGAGTATTCTCACCGAGTTGAAAATGTGTGTGTGAAAAGTGGATTTGTATTTGTATCTGTATCTGAATACACAACGCTTCAATTAAGTCATTAGATGCATGGTTAGTAAATCAATAATGAACAATGAATAATAAAACCATTACAAAGCGACCTATTGCCTTCTAGTAGATGTGAGTTTAGTTTTGCTCTCAAATTTCTATATGCAACACCAGTGACTAGACGACACTTAAACGAAGGATTTAATCTATATGAGTATGAAATTGAGCTAAATGGATGCAAGATTCAGTTAGATATGCATGATTAATCTACCATGATTTAAGTAATATGAATGAACATTAAATATGCAATAACTAATATGTAATATTCTCAATGCAAAAATCTCAATAGGCCTAGAGCAAAAACAACATAATAAAAGTAATCTTCGGGTTCTTTAATGAGAGATGAGGCCCTGAATTTATAGAAATTCCAGAGAGAGACTCATGGTCAAGATCGATCAACGATGAGCGACAGAGATTCTCCAAGAGGAAGCACAATCCAGGTGAATTGATGTGATTGGCTATTTTTCTCAGCTTTAAAGGAAATTGAACTAATTTTAAGATAAAATTAAAAAAAGTGATTTATTCCATATTTTTATTCAATTTTGATATTTAGTTGATTTAATTGCTTTTCTGAGATTTTTCAATTTAATTCCATTTTGATTTCTTTTCTCAATTTTGATTATTTTTCAAATTAATTTATTTTTAATGATTTAATGGCAAATTGATTTATTAATTAAATATGCTAGGATATTTAATTAAATAAATAGGATAATTAATTAAAATGATTTACTTGGAATGATTAATTAATTAAATGATTATTTAATTAATATAGAATGATCTATTTGTCACGTGACATTGATGACTGTGAATTAATTAAATAGGTTCTCATGATTGATTTAATTTGCCTTTGGTTAGGACCATGGTGATGTAGTCGAGATTAGGGGCCCATGGTTTAGATGGCCATTTTTAGGGTATTATAGTCTTCAAGATATGAGCTCATGTCATCATTCAATCAAGATTTGGATGCTTGTGACATCAAGGTTGGTGTTCATCAAATGGTATAACAAACTAGTTATGGTTGCAAAGTACTTCAGTGTTGCAAGACAGTGAGCACAAAATAGAGAGAACAAAGAAAGTGAGCTTCTAGATGAACAGATTAACTCCGAGCTGAAAAGCCCTTAAGATGCCAAAAGGATGAATTACTTAGAGGTATGCATGCACTTGGACTGCCAAAATAGATGGAGTGAAGGTTGGACAGTCTTTTCAGACAACATGACATGTAATTCTTTTAAACCATTTGTCCCACATTGGTTGTGTAGTGGAACTATAGATTATTTATATAGCTTGACTCACTGTTTGTAAGTGAACAATAGCTCACATATTTTTGTTGCTCGACTTGGAGCATGCGTCAGGTGCAAGTTCGCAACAATCAAGACAAAACTGTCGATGAAGGTTGGGAAGATGCGATGGAACTATAAAATATGACATTAAGTGTTTGGGCCCAGGTTTGCAACTATCAAGATAAACCACCAAGAAGGTTGTGAAGTTGCGATGGATTGTCAAGCACATGATCGCAGCTGTAAGGGTTAACCCTTACTGTGACCTACAATGTTGTGATAGACCCATGAATGGTAACAGAAAATATTAGGTGCATGAGCGTCGCTCAAGTAGGTGGTGTCAATGAGACACTATGCCATTGATGAGATTTAATTCGGGTCTTACCGATATGGCAATGTCTCTTCGATGTGAAGTGCTGAAAGAAGCTTGTCGAGGAGACACTATGCTTTTGACATGAGTTGATCTTTGTCTCTTTGATGCTCATGTCTCTTCAATCAAGTGTATGGAGCAGACATCAAGGTGACGTGCAAATGTCTCTTTGATAATGTGTTGTGGTAGCTCATTAAGGTTGCATGTGAATGTCTCTTTGATCAAGAGTGTGAAGTGGGTGTCGAGGTGACATGAGTAGGTCTCGCTGATCGATCAATGCAGCAGTGAAGTGCATCCTCATCGAGGATACTTGGGGATATTGAAGTGAGTATGCAGAAGTTTGTTTGATTCTACAAGTGAAGACCTCATTTAAGTGACACTGTATATCGATGAGAAATATCCTATGTCTCACCAATCATTTGAGGCAGTGAGAGCATGCGGAAGATGTATGGACCCCACATGGTTTTGACAAGGGCCATTGGAAAGAGATATGCTATCGAAGAGAGATATAAACTCCTCTCTTCGATATGATGTTGTCACACCGATATGGTAAGTGATGATTTGTGTGGAACCCGTGAAGTTGATATTGATAAGACTATGCTATTTCGAGGAGACTCTTTTTGAGTCATACTGATCCCATGATGTCTCTTCAACCAGTTGCAAAGTTTGAAGTGTTGACAAAGGCTAAATGCATGTCAATGAGACATGACCTCATCAAAGAGAGACCTTTCCATGTCTCTCTGATATAGTTTGAGAAACTAGTTAGAAGACTAAGAAGAATGTGAAGGAGTGTATTGACAAGAGATTTTCCAAGTCTCTCTAATGTGAAGAAGATCTATGAAGATTGAACAAGGTGTAGAGTGAGGTGGCACGTGTAACTGCCATGGTGGTGATAACAATAAATTTTTTTACCTAAGTTTAGTAATTCAAACAGAGAATCTAGAGTCAGCAATGAGAAGCAATCAACTGGATCAATTTGAAGAGCCATCTTTTCAAAATGGCTTTCTTGACTAAAACATTACCATAACTTATGTAAAGACTTGAATACTAAACTGGGTAGCTCTGTGCCAAATAAAAAAAGACACTCAGTATATTACTAAAGTAGGCATATATGGATTTAATGGTGATGGTTGGAAGATTACAGAATAGAGACAAGATCAAATCTGTTAGAGGCTTGAAAAAATTTGTAGATCTAAAAAGGGAATTGCAGAAGGTAGAGACTCAACATAGAGAAGCAAAAGGTGTATTTAAAATTGTCGATTGCCAGATTGTCTTGCAGGTGAAAGATCAAATCTTTTTGTGGCTTGAGAAGAGCAATAAATCATGGATGGAAGGAGTTTCTTGAATTAGGGTTGAAGATTATTGAATGGGATTGAAATAAGGTGTGAAAAATAAAAAGGGGTGTGTGTGTGTGTGTGAAAATGTTAGTGAGACCCTAAAAAGAGTAGAAGAGGGTAGAACTTGAGAATGCACGTAGAGTGATCCGTTGTAAGGACAAATGAAGATAGAGACACTGTGATGAGGACAAATAACACTTGTAAATAGTGAGTGAATGAAGACATAGAGAGGGAAAATATTTGGAGACAATGCAAAGAAGAGGCAGAGAGTATATTTGAAGTAGCAGAGGCAAAGAATATAGGGGTATTCTCAAGAGGAGAAAAATACAGAGAGTTAAAAAACTTCATTTTTAACAAGGTACATAACTGATATTGAAATCTCTTTATTGTATATCATCTAAGTGGGTGCTCAAATTAGGGGTTGTAGCTCCTTTAGGTTGGTGCCCATAAACTTGTAATTAGACATATTTCATTTTGAGACTACATTAGAGCAGTAGACTCTAGGAGCTATTCTCGTCAAGGTTTTTCCCACATTGTGTTTTCCTCGTACATCTAGTGTTGTATGTGTCTGTCTTGTGTATGTGCTTAACATCTCTTAACATCTCTCTATATTGGCATTCTTAATATCAGTTATTTGTGTTTGGTTGTTTAGAAAGTTAGAATTTTATATCCACTGATTCACCCCCCCCCCCTCTCAATGGATTGTTTTTGTTCCTTCAATTTATTTGTAGTAATGTGTAGGTAGGTGGGAGAAAACCCCGAGTCCTTACTTTGATATCCAAATTCATTTATTGAAAGCATGCACTTTATTACTAGGTATCTCATGGGTAATAGGTTTCAAAGGGAACTTCAAAATTACTACTTCCAATAAAGAGAAACAACTACAAACGCAAATATTCCTTATTATTTTGCACGGATTTATGTGTTTAATATTTTTTCCTTGGGAATAGTGCCATTTTGCTGGGTTCCAAAGCTATAGCTCGACTTGCTAAAAGAAATCCTTTACTCTTAAGGTCAAGGTTTTCATCGTGATAGTCAAAATGACTCCACAAAATATGGAGGGTTCAAGGCCAACTTGCCTAGAATGAGTTCTATCTCCCACTCTTTGAGCCTATCTTAGATTTGGTAGGATGTTCCAAGAGGTTTAAATAAATAAGTGGATACACAAGGCAGGGAGAACTAAACCTAATATATTATCTGCACTCTAAATGTTATCATTAGACCAAGAATAATTAGCTACCTTAAAGACCTCTATATAGTTGATTGAACACCAATGCATTGAGTGCATGGTGGAAAGGAAGAAACGTGATCCATAGTGTAAATTATGGATAAATATTCATAAGAGTTCCTAGCCTATTTTGTTGTGGAAAATGAGGTGCACTAAAACTAAAAATGTTTTTTAATGTTGGTTTGTTCTTTAATTTGTTTGAATCTTTATTATTAGATAAATATAATCCAAATAAGTAGCAGCCCAAGGGGATATAGAGTAAAAAATGACAAGGAGAACTATATAGAGATAATAACAATTAGAAATTTGATCTAGCATCCAAAAGTTCAATCAAAATACATTATTCTCGATTCTATATACTTAGTTATGTATTAATGAGGTGAATAATTTTCATGAGCAAACATGGAATGATTTATTATAAGAAGATGTAACAGGTTTATAATTTTGTCACATTCATCAAATACTATTTACATATGCAATAAAAAATATGTTGAATAAAACATCTCATAATAGAAATTGTATATTTTTTGAATCTATATATACGCTATTTGAGTCATAAAATTGAACAATAAGTGTACAATAACCTTTGTAACACTCTTACATTGTCCCTTCTTTTTTGTAGCTTCTCTAAAAACTAATTTATCTCTAATTCCCTATCTTTCTAAATTATTCTTACATTATCTTCTATCCATATAGCGTCCAATGATCAAAATGAAGTCAAAACCCTCCAATATATTTAGTAGGGAAAAGCCCTAGCCCATGACATTATTGAAATATCAAGATCTATGGTCTAGGATGAATTTTGCACAAAATAGATGCCCAAGATAAAAAATAGTCTACATGTTTATTTTTTGTTGTTACGCAAATTGATTTATAGTTGATGCACGCTAAAAAGAAAGCATAAGACACGAGTTCAAACATTAATATGTTAGTGACAAAAATGAAATACAAATAAACCTATGATCCTAAACATGCATATCAAGAGAGATATAAAGCAAACAATAAGAAACATACAAAAATGGAAAAGGGAAAGAAAACTCCCCAAGATGCTCCTCACAATGCTCATAGTTGCTCCTCCCTTGTTCCTCTCCTCTCCAAGTTCCACATGAGTGTAGCCTGCAGCTTTTTACACTATTCATAGATGTCTTATGAAGATTAAATATTATGAAAATAAGAATAAAATGCCTATGCAAGTGTAAACAAACTACTATGAGAAAGCACCTAATGATTCTATGTTAATTTTAGCAAAATAGCAAAGCAAATGTTCCTAAATGTTCTCTCAAAATAACTATATGTTTGATGCACAAAGACTTTTGGATTTTGAAAATGAAGGAATGGGCTCTATTTATAGGAAAAATAGAGCAATGGATGGCCAAGATTGAGTAATCTTAGCAAGGGCCAAGATTGAAAGCTAATCAATCCATGTGAGGGCTTTCAACCCAATCCCATGATGACAAATGTCAACATGAGATGGCTTGAGAGGAGAGGGAAGAACTATTTAAATGATTGAGATGACATGAAGGTTACCTTGGGAGGGTTTGGTTAGGCTTGAGCTAGTAAATAAAGCTTTTATCCAATGAATAATGCCTTTATCCAATGGGTAAACTCTTGTGCAAGAGTTATTGGGATAACCATGGTCAAAGCAATGAATGCTTGAAGAGACACATGAGTTAAATGAGGGTTGAGTTAGAGGGAAAGCCTCTAACCATGTGGGTGAGTTGAGTTTAACCATTAATGGTTATGTAAGAGCTATAAATGGTTATGTAAGAACCATAAATGGTTTGGAAGACTTTGGGGGTTAACTTGTTGAAGAATAAAAAGATTTTAATGTTTTTCAAAGACTTTGGAGGCTTTGAGAAGTGACTTCTCTTTGCTTAGGAATGTGACAATAATGAGGGAGGGTGATTAAGCTAATTTGGAATGGATTAGAAGAATCTATAAGGGGTTTAGGATGCAAGTGAGTTTGGTGGGTGAGAGAAAATAGGATTTTAATTAAAATAAAATTCATTTATTTCAACTAAAATTGTGCAACTTTCATTTGTAGGAGAATGCAAGTGGGAGGGGTTTAGAGATTTAAATAAATATTTATTTAAATGAGGAAAGGGGTTTTAATTAAACAAATATGCTTTATTCATTTAATTAATTGTTTAGAGTATGTTTTAATGAAGTAATTTAAATAAATTCAATAATTTATTTAATTAATAGGAGAAGAGGTTCAAGATGAATTAATTAAATATTGATTTAATTAATTGTTGACTGATGGTTTAAATAATCAAATAAATACTAAATATTCATTTAATTAAGTGGACAGATTTATGTGTCTACATTTGCCCCTCTTTGAGATGGTGTGGTTTATCATGCCGTTTCAAAGAAAGAAAGATAGGTATGAAAAATGTGCCCTAGAAATGTTAATTTAGTGAGTGGTATGCCCCCTCAAGAGGGGCCGATTTTTATTTGAAAAATCGAGCGATCTCTCGAAAAAGAGAAAGAAGTTGGGGGGAGGTAGACTAGAAGAAATTAAAAATAATGGCGAAAGAATGGGAGAAGATGTGAGTGAATACAGAGAAACAACAAGCCTCGAAGGTACATAGGGATCACAGTGTAAACGTAGTGTTTGTGCGTTTGATTGATACTGTACAATTGATCAAAATTGGTTGGACAATCTGGTGCAATCAGTTGAATTGCCCTGGTTGATTCAAAGCATGACAGTTGATGTTGGTTGTTCACTTGGACAGGATAAAGTCTGAGTAAGTGAATCAAAGTAATATATTGTGACTTAGACAATCAATGTAATTGCCCGATGAAGTCAAGGTATCTGAAGCAATATACTTGTTGAGACTTAGACAATTGATGTAATTGTTCATTGGATTGTGTTTGATTAGTTGATCAATTGATAGTGTTTGTGTTGTAGGTTGGTTGTGGTGAATCATAGCAGTCCCATTGAGACTATGTCATTGTGATAAATGCTCGTTCTAGTCTAGGATTGCCATAATTGATTACCTGTTGAGACCCGAAGTTACTTGATCAAAAAGTATCTGTTGATAGTCTAGGTGTGCGTGAGTCGATGTACTTGTGTAGACAAAGTAACTTGCTTTGCTTATAAGATGACCTGGGATGGGAAACGCAGCCCCTCCTGTTAGAGGTGGACAGTGATGAACGTAGCTTGATTGGTTTGATGGGAAATGATGCAGGGTATGTGATGTTGATTATCAAGATGGGGAGGGTGAGGGGGGTATTCAATGTTATATAGAAGGTATGGAGGACCTATGATGAGAAATGATGCATGGTATGCAATTATGATGATGACCTAGAGAGGAAGGTTGAGGGAGATGATTCAATGTTAGATAGAAGGTATGGAGGACCTAGGACTCATTCATGTGGAAGAGGATCAACAAAATAGAGTATGCATTGTCATGACTATTTATGAATGATATGCAGTGATATGGATTTATGGATGGATGAAATGCAACGGAATGCAATATATACAGATGAGATGAAATGGTGATCCATGGCTTATTCATAGTGCTTAATGTTCATCATCGATCATGGTAGTATTTATCTTGGATGAGCTAGCAGAAAGCACAGTTGAGTGTTTCACTTGTAAGCAAACATTGCAGACAAGGAAAGTTCCCCTCCATTCTAGTTCATGTACAAATGGTCAAGGTATACGTTGTAGTCAGTAAGCCATAGTGATCCATGACTGTATGTTTGCATAAGATCATGTAGCTTAGTGAACTTCCCACGTAGACACTATTAGTATATGCCCTAGAACTTCATTGGAACAATCCGCAAACAACAAACAAAGAAAAAGACATCAAGAACCATCCCGGATACTCTAATCACTTGTGGATATCCTGGAGTAGCGTAGGAACCTGATATAAATAAATAAATAAAAAATCGACCAAGTACTTATCAGCCAAACAAAATTTTCTTGTCAAAGAAAATGTTACCATGTCTTGTTTGTGAGGAAGGATGCATCCTTGTGAAGACGATCGTGTGGAGATGTTTTTGATTGGTTGGTTGATTTGATAGGTGGTCATTGTTTGAGTAGGTCAAAATGTGTGTTCGGTGTCTGTTGTGATGTGTATGTACAAGAAATAATATACGTTGCAATGTTTTTATTGATTTTGATGTTTTTGTCATGTTTTTGGATGTTGTAAATGTTTTTGGTATTATCTTTAGGACATTTTGCAAATGTTTTTGGGATTTTGCTCAGATTTTATGAATGTTTTTTTTTTGGGTATCATTTCAAGACATTTTTTAATGAGGAACCCAATGAATCACAAGCATGGAGAATCCACTCCCATCAGTAGGTTTTAAGAACATTTGCCTTTAGTTAGATGTTGGTGTGAAAGCATGATGTGGGACACATGAAGTAATAACCCTGATTGCAGATCAATAACAAGCCATTGTATAAATGATGGATGAATGGATGTAATAGATGTGATCGCAACAAGTCTGAAAGACAATGGAGCCATAGACTTTATGAATGGCATCTGTCTATCATGTTTTCACCACCTTACTTACTGGTGTAGGAGCACCCTTCCAAGCTCTTCCTCCTTCTTTGTTTTGTTGGGGTTATGCTTCTTTTGAAGCCATTGTATATGTAATAAGAGCCATGAGTTCATTTGTTTTTTACTAGGTCCTAGTTTTAGGTCCTTAGTGTTTTTGTTGTGATTTCTTGTGCATGAGAGGTTGAGTGTGCCTTGGATGTGTGTTAGGCCTTAATGGTATGTTGTTGTCCTTATGATAGCCCAAAATAGGCCTAGGAGTCATGAAAAGCAACAATGGCAAAGTTGCTCAAAAGATGGAAAAGTTGCATGACAACTTTTAAAAGTTGTCAAGTAACTTTTCCACCCAAAAGGTCAAAGACTCTTATTGAGCATGGAGAGCCCTAATTTTGGCACACTGACTGAGGTTTGGGTAGTATAAGTATTTCCAAACCCTAAGTTAATGGGTTGGATGTCAGACATTGTACGACCCAAGTAAGAAAAGCTTGACTATGACTATTTGTTGGTTACCAGTCAATTTGAATGAAGCAACCGAGCAAGTTAATGGATTGATTTGCGTGCAAAAATGTGTGGAGTGTCTTCTATGGTGTAAATATTTTCATTGTGAGCAATTAGATTAGGTTTTTATTTGAAGGTTGTGTGTGTTTGTAAATAGTTTGTAAATTGCCTTCTCACTATCCAGTTTTGGACTAGTTTGTGCAAATGGAATCATAACTCCATTCCCCATTGTGGAATCACCATGAAACCATGGGGAATGGGAGTGAAGACCTTGTACCATAGTTCAATGCAAGCAAGGCCCTTGAAAATGCAAGTAAGCCATTTGAAGACCCATTCCTAGGTGAGACTGGACAGTGCCCGGTTAGGAATGGTTGTTGGTGCAGAGCTCTTGGAGAGCAAGGTTGGTTAGAGGAGAGTGCACCCTTTGGAGGAGGTGTAGAGGAGTGTGTGTAGCACCATTGGTGTGAAGGAGAAGCCTCCACCAATCTAGACAAGGTGGCTAAAACACAAAACATCCACTGTGACTCAAGCAGACCATAAAAACCCTCACAAAACCCTTAAAAACCCCAAAATTCGCCCAAGGCACTGTACGGCCACTTGGAGGCCCAAAACTAGAGAAATCCTTGAGCCCTTGCCAAATGAATGGTAGTCCATTTTGGGAGTTTGGGTAGTTTGTGCATCATTTGTGAGAGGGATCCCTAAAGGACTAGGTAGGAGGCCTAATTGGTGCTAATCCTTGTAGCCCTATTTTGTAGGCAAAACACAAAATAGTGAAATCGGTAAGAGGGATGAAGGTTGTAACTTCTTGGGGGAACATGGATGGATGTAAAACATGGTTTAAGACCTATCCTAACCTTGCTAAGACCTTGGAAGGTGTAGAACAAGCCTAGCCCTTATTAGCCATAGTAAGGGGTTTTGAGTCTCATGAGTAGGTGAGACCTTAGGAGAAGCATTGCAACTCATTGGTGGGTGGAATTGGGCAAGGTCAGGGTATTCCTCAAGAAAAGGAAGTCCTAGAGACCCTAGGGTGTGTAGAAAACACCAGGTGATCCAAGGAAAGGATCCAAGAGCATAGACTAGGCTAGTCTATCCCAAACACCATCCCATCAGATTGGTATCAGAGCAAAGGTTAAAGATTTGTTGGACTTTGTATATCTCTATATACTGGTGAATCAGTAGGGGAGAGTAGAATGGTCACTAATGCAGAGCTGGCTAGAGAGGTAGAAGAGCAGAAGGAGAAAAATAGACTCCTTGAAGAAGCTATGAGTGAGATAATGGATAAACTACAAGAAGTGGTGGATCAGAGGACACAAAAACCTTGGGGAGAAGACACCAAGGATAAAGGCAAGAAAACTATAGACATAGATGATATCATACCCAAACCAAATCCCTTGTTTAATGAAGAACCTTTTGTGAAGGCTATCAAGGCTTTGAACACCAAGGCTTTTGAAGGTTTGCCACATTTCAGTGGAAGGATGGACATTGACACTGTCATGGAATGGATTGAGGGCATGGAAAACCACTTTGAGTGTGAGGGAGTGATAGAGGCTCAAAAGGTTAAGGTTGCCAAATCAAGATTAAGGGGAGCAGCTTTGACATGGTGGAAGTACCTGCAAGAAGAGAGAGTTAGCATGGGGAAGCTACCTATTGCCAATTGGAAGGCCATGGTGAGCAAGATCAAACAGAACTACTTACCAGAGGATTATGAAGTCCAACTTCATAAGAAGAGACAGGGTTTGAAGCAAAAAGACCTTGATGTGACCTCCTACACCGAAGAATTTCAAAAACTTTGTCTTAGATCCAAAGTCCAAGAAGATGAATCTATTAAGGTGGCTAGGTATCTAAGCGGCCTAAAGTGGAACATTCAAGAGGAGATAAGCCTATGGACTCCTATTACTATTCAAAAATGTCATCAGCTTGTAGTCAAGGTGGAAGAGAGGAACAAAAGGAAAGGAGACTCCAATAACAGGGGTAGAGGTAAAGGTAGAGACCAAATGAACCACCGAGGTGGTCACCAAAGCAAGTCAAATGAGCAGAGGAACCAAGGAGAAGCCAAGTTGACTGAACATGGCAGTGAAACCAATCTTAGGGGAGGCCATTCTAGAGGAAGAGGTGCACAAGGTGGTCCAAGTAGGGGTAGAGGTACCAGTAGAGGTAACTCCTACTTTGCAACTATGAAGTGTTACAACTGTGGACAATTGGGACACCCGGCATATAGATGCCCTGACAAGCCTACCTGGAAAGAGGGTTGCCTATGCTCATGAAGACTCTTCAAGCAGCAAGACACTGGATGTGGACCAGATTGAATCAGAAATTGGTGAGAATCTAATGTTCAATAGGATTTTGATCAGACAGTTGGTTAAGGAGGAACCCAAACATAGGAGAGCATTGTTTAGGGTGAGATGCAAAGTTCTTGGTAAAGTGTCCAAGGTGATAGTTGATTCAGGCTCAACTGACAACATCATATCAGAAGAGGTAGTTAGGAAGTTGAAACTCACAAGAATACCCCACACTAGCCCTTACAAGGTGACTTGGTTGAACAAAGGACAGAGTGTGCTAGTCAATGAACAGACTTGGGTAGAGTTTTCTATTGGAGGATATAAGGATAAGATCCTTTGTGATGTGTTGCCTATGGATGCTTGTCATCTGCTGCTAGGAAGACCCTGGAAATTTGATAGGAAGGTGATCTATAATGGAGAGGAGAACTCCATATCATTCAAGAAGGATAGCAAGACCTTCAAGATTCAGTCCTTGACAGAGGATGAAGAGGGAACTTCGAGAACACCTAGTGTCTTAGTGGCTACTGGTAAAGAGTTCTTAAACTTGCTACATGAGGAGGAGATAGTGAAGTGTGCCATCTTTGTGAAACCAAAGGAGGAAGAAGACAAGTTGCAGGCAGAAGTACAGAAGGAGGTGAAGCAAATGTTGCAAGAGTATAAGGACATAGTGAGTGATGGAGCACCTGCAACACTCCCACCTAGAAGGTCTATAAGCCATCAAATAGACTTTGTTCCCAGAGCATCCCTACCTAACAAGGCAGCATATAAGCTCACACCTGACCAAAACAAGGAGGTAGCAAGGCAAGTGCAGGAGTTATTGGAACAAGGACTGATTAAGAAGAGCATCAACCCATGTGCAGTCCCGGTAGTGCTAGCATCAAAGAAGGGAGGCAAGTGGAGACTTTGCACTGATTCAAGGGCAATCAATAGGATCACCATAAGGTATAGGTTTCCTATTCCTAGAATAGAGGATTTGATGGACTGTTTAGGAGGTGCTATGTATTTCACTAAATTGGACCTTAAAAGTGGTTATCACCATATTAGAATCAAGGAGGGTGATGAGTGGAAGACTGCTTTCAAGACCACAGAGAGATTGTATGAATGGCTTGTGATGCCATTTGGACTCACCAATGCCCCAAGCACCTTCATGAGGTTGATGAATGGGGTGTTAAAAGACTTCACAGGTAGGTTTGTGGTGGTGTACCTAGATGACATACTCATCTATAGCAGAACCAAAGAAGAGCACCTTGAGCATTTGAGGTTAGTCCTAGAGAGGTTGCATGAGGAGAAGTTATCCATCAACCTAGAAAAGTGTGACTTCTTGAAGCAAGAGCTGGTCTACTTAGGATTTGTGGTGTCTAAAGGAACCTTGAAGATGGATCCAAGCAAAGTGGAGGCAATCTTGAATTGGCCTACACCTAGGACAAGGACTGAAGTTAGGAGTTTCCATGGATTAGCTCAATTCTATAGAAAGTTTGTGAGGAACTTCAGTGGCATATGTGCACCAGTCCTTGACACCATAAAAGGAGGCCTTAAAACTAAGTTTAAATGGACTAAGCAGGCTGACAAAGCATTTCAGTTGTTGGAGCAAGAAGTAGCCACAAAACCTATCCTTCTCCTACCTACCTTTGATAAACTATTCACATTGGAGTGTGATGCAAGTGGAATTGCAGTAGGTGGTGTATTGAGTCAAGAGGGAAGACCTATGGCATTTTTCAATGAGAAGCTTAATGAAGCAAAGAAGAAGTACTCAGCCTATGACCTAGAGTTGTATGCATT
The DNA here is from genome assembly GCF_030272615.1 of Cryptomeria japonica. Classification (NCBI taxonomy): domain Eukaryota; kingdom Viridiplantae; phylum Streptophyta; class Pinopsida; order Cupressales; family Cupressaceae; genus Cryptomeria; species Cryptomeria japonica. Next base: position 637,640,859 of record NC_081406.1, read on the forward strand.
AGTGCAGTCTCTAAAGAAGTGGAGGCATTACCTACTTCCAAAGGAATTTGTGGTGTTCACAGACAACCAGGCATTGAGTTACATTAACACTCAAGAGAAGCTTAGCAATAGGCATTTGAAATGGATGGAATACCTCCAATCCTTCACCTTCGCCATCAACAATAAGAAGCGGCAGCTCAACAAGGTGGCAGATGCATTAAGCAGGAAGTTGTTGACAGTTCAAGAACTACAGTTGCAGAGCATAGGAATAGAAGGTTTCAAGGACCTCTATGAAGGAGATGAAGACTTCTCATCAGCTTACAAGGTTTGCAAGGATTTTGAGAACCATTTCCATGGTGAGTATGCAGATTACACTCTCCAAAATGGTCTCTTGTTCAAAGCTAATCAGTTGTGTCTACCAAGAGGATCCATGAGGGAAAACCTCATCCAAGAGAAACACAATGGCAGTTTAAGTGGACACTTTGGAGTCAACCAAACCTTGGATTTAGTACAGAGGTACTACTATTGGCCAAAGTTGCCAAGAGATGTGAAAAGATATGTAGAACAATGTGGTGTGTGCCAAAGAGCAAAAGGAGGATCAAGCAATGCTGGTCTGTATCAACCATTGCCAGTCCCTAATAGACCTTGGGAATGCATAAGAATGGACTTTGTAGTAGGGCTTCCCAAGACAAAGACATGTATGGACAACATCTATGTGGTAGTAGATAGATTTTCCAAGATGAGCCATTTTATTCCATGTAAAACTACACATGATGCTAGCTATGTTGCACATCTCTTCTTTAAGGAGATTGTTAGGATTCATGGACTCCCTTTAAGCATTGTTTCAAATAGGGACAACAAGTTCATGGGTCATTTTTGGTAGACATTATGGAGGAGACTTGGAACTAATCTCTCATTCAGCTCAACTTACCATCCACAAACAAATGGTTAGACTGAAGTCATCAATAGGGTATTAGGCAACTTGTTGAGGTGCTTAACTAAGGAGTATGGGTAGACATGGGATCTAGTCATTCCACAAGCAGAGTATGCATATAATGACAGTGTGAATAGGACCACTGGTAGAAGCCCTTTTGAGATTGTGTATGGCAGACATCCAAGGGGAGTATGTGAGTTGAGAGACCTTGGTACCTTGGAAATGAAGAGTGGGCAAGCAGAGGACTTCACTCAAACCATCAAGGAAGTCCAAGAGAAAGTTAAGAAAGCCATCCTTGAATCCACTCAAAAATTGAAGGCCAAAATGGATGAGAAAAGGAGAGAGGTTCAGTTCAAGGTGGGTGACTTTGTGATGGTCCATTTGAGCAAAGCTAGGATGCAAAGTGGTAAGCCTACCAAATTGTAGATGAAAAGGGTAGGACCTTGTAGAATTCTATCAAAGTATGGGGAAAATGCTTACAAGGTTGACCTACCTTCAGATTTGGCTATATCACCGGTCTTTAATGTAGCCGACCTGATCATGTACAAGGGTGAAATAGCAGGGCAAAAGGAGAACCAAGCCAAGGTGCTGCAGGACCTAGATGCTAACGTCTTACCACAGGTGAAGAAGCCAATAGAAGAGGAGATCTTGGAATCCAGAGTTAAAAAGTCCACTAGAAACTAGGTCTACATGGAACACATGGTGAAGTGGGCAGGTCAGCCTGAGTCTGAAGCTACCTGGGTTGAAGAGAGCAGGTTCAAGACACTTGGCATAGACCCGACTCTCATCTCTTCTTCTATTTCTTAATTGTGTGAAGAGGGGGAGTATGGTGCAAGAGCACCCTTCCAAGCTCTTCCTCCTTTTTTTTGTTGGGGTTATGCTTCTTTTGAAGCCATTGTATATGTAATAAGAGCCATGAGTTCATTTGTTTTTGACTAGGTCCTAGTTTTAGGTCCTTAGTGTTTTTGTTGTGATTTCTTGTGCAGGAGAGGTTGAGTGTGCCTTGGATGCGTGTTAGGCCTTAATGTTATGTTTTTGTCCTTAGGATAGCCCAAAATAGGCCTAGGAGTCATGAAAAGCAACAATGGCAAAGTTGCTCAAAAGATGGAAAAGTTGCATGACAACTTTTAAAAGTTGTCAAGCAACTTTTCCACCCAAAAGGTCAAAGACTCTTATTGAGCGTGGAGAGCCCTAATTTTGGCACACTGACCGAGGTCTAGGTAGTATAAGTATTTACAAACCCTAAGTTAATGGGTTGGATGTCAGACATTGTACGGCCCAAGTAAGAAAAGCTTGACTGTGACTGTTTGTTGGTTACCAGTCAGTTTGAATGAAGCAACCGAGCAAGTTAATGGATTGATTTGCATGCAAAACTATGTGGAGTGTCTTATATGGTGTAAATATTTTCATTATGAGCAATTATATTAGGTTTTTATTTGCAGGTTGTGTGTGTTTGTAAATAGTTTGTAAATTGCCTTCTCACTGTCCAGTTTTGGACTAGTTTGTGCAAATGGAATCATAACTCCATTCCCCATTGTGGAATCACCATGAAACCATGGGGAATGGGAGTGAAGACCTTGTACCATAGTTCAATGCAAGAAGGGCCCTTGAAAATGCAAGGAATCCATTTGAAGACCCATTCCTAGGCGAGACTGAACAGTGCCCGGTTAGGAATGGTTGTTGGTGCAGAGCTCTTGGAGAGCAAGGTTAGTCAGAGGAGAGTGCACCCTTTGGAGGAGATGTATAGGAGTGTGTGTAGCACCATTGGTGTGAAGGAGAAGCCTCCACCAATCCAGACAAGGTGGCTAAAACACAAAACATCCACTATGACCCAGGCAGACCATAAAAACCCTCACAAAACCCTTAAAAACCCCAAAATTCTCCCAAGGCATTATGCAGCCACTTGGAGGCCCAAAACTAGAGAAATTATTGAGCCCTTGCCAAATGAATGGTAGTCCATTTTGGGAGTTTGGGTAGTTTGTGCATCGTTTATGAGAGGGAGCTCTAAAGGATCGGGTAGGAGGCCTAATTGGTCCTAATCCTTGTAGCCCTATTTTGTAGGCAAAACACAAAATAGTGAAATCGGTAGAAGGGATGAAGGTTGTAACTTCTCAGGGGCACATGGATGGATGTAAAAAATGGTTTAAGACCTGTCCTAACCTTGCTAAGACCTTGGAAGGTGTATAACAAGCCTAGCCCTCATTAGCCATAGTAAGGGGTTTTGAGTCTCATGAGTAGGTGAGACCTTAGGAGAAGCATTGCAACTCATTGGTGGGTGGAATTGGGCAAGGTCAGGGGATTCCTCAAGAAAAGGAAGTCCTAGAGACCCTAGGGTGTGTAGAGAACACCAGGTGATCCAAGGAAAGGATCCAAGAGCATAGACTAGGCTAGTCTATCCCAGACACGATCCCATCACTTACCCAAGGCACCACCAAAGTGGTTTTCACCATTTGGATGAATGATTTTTCTTTACAATTTTCTTGATTTTTTATATATTTTGTTCAGGACTGTTTTCTGAATGTTTTTGGCATTTTCTACTATTGGAGGAGCTTGATGCTCTGCACAACTTTTATATGAAATATTTTTAGATGCATGTTGTTGATCGAATCTGCTAGTGGTTCTCCTTCTAAAGTTGCTAACTGATATGCGCTAGACCCGAAGATGGCAATAATGACATATGGACCCAACCAATTGGATTCAAACTTTCCCTGATGTTCTCTTTTTGGTTGGTTGTGGAGATTCTCCCTGAGATCAAGATCTCCTACCTCAAATGTGTGAGGTTTTACGCGATGATTGTAGCTTCATCCCATGCGTTGTTGATAGGCTTTTAGGTGGTTTTAGGCAGCTTGTCTCTTTTCATCAAGTAGTTCCAAGTCCTGAAGATGTGAGACTTGGTATGCTTTATCATCTATTAGATTGTGCAAGGATACCCATAGAGATGGTATTTCGACCGCAATAGGAAAAATGGCTTCTGCTCCATAAACCAGTGAATAGGGAGTTGTGCCTATATGGGTTCGAATGCTAGTTCAATATGCCCATAGTGCTGGATTCAATCGAATGTTCCAATCACGGCCAGCATCATTGACTGCCTTTTTGAGTATCCTTAATATATTCTTGTTGGATGCTTTGGCTTGACCATTGCCTTGTGGGTAATATGGGGTGGAAAAGTGATGTTGGATATGAAACTTCTCACAGAGTTCACGAACATCTTGATTTTGAAAGGGAGCCTGTTATTTGTGATGATGGACATGAGTACACCATATCGACAGATAATGTAATTGAGGATGAATGAGGCGATCTGCTTGTCGGTGACTTCAGTGAGTGAAATGACTTCGATCCACTTGGTGAAGTACTTTGTGGTGGTAATGATAAATTTATGACCATTGGATGAAGATGGATGGATTTTACCCACAAGGTCAAGTCCCCATTGACAAAAAGGCCATGGTGTTGTGATAGGTTGTAATTCTTGTGTTGGGGCATGTATCAGATCTCCATGAACTTGGCACTTCTTGGGATTTCTGACAAAATAATAGGAGTCCTTCTCCATGTAGGGCCAATAGTATCTAGCTCACATATTTTCTTTGCTAAGGAAGGACCGCTTGAGTGAGCCCCACAAATTCCTTCATGTACCTCTTCCAAGGCTTTTGTTATCTTATCTTGTTCCAAACATCGAAGGAGAGTACCATCAAGACTTCATCTGTATAGGGTTTCGGCAATGATGGTGTATCTAGCAGTTTGGCAGATAAAGATTTTTCATTGGTTGTTTGATTGGTTAGGGGGAAGTGCGTGGTCACGTAAGTAAGTGAAAAACTCACCATACCATGGGGAGTCAGAACCGACAAGGTGACATATCATTTTAGATTCAGGGATATCATAAACGAGGATCCAAAGTTGTTCCACCAAGAACTCATAGCATTTCGAATTGTGTGGAAGATCCAGGAGAGATGCAATTGTAGCCATTGCATCGGCAGCTCAATTCTGATCTCTTGGTACTTGATCAAATGTGATAGTCATAAATGATTCTTTGAAACTATCCACCATCCTTTTGTATGACATGAGCTTATCATCCTTTGTTTGGTATTCATCGGTGACTTGTTGGATGACTAGCTAGGAATCTCCATATACCTGTAGCTCTTTCATATGCCATTGTATGGCCAATCTGAGTCCTGTGATCAAGGCCTCATATTCGGCTATATTATTTATACATGGGAAAGTAAGCCTGTAGGACTTCGGGATGTTGTCACCTTGAGGTGTGAACAAAAGAATACCTGCCCCCGAGCCATGTCTAGTGTATGAGCCATCAAAATATAGTTTCTAGGGTTGTGTAGCTATGATCATGAAGATTTATTCATCCAGGAAGTTGGAAACAAGAGGATGGTCACCTTTGAGTGGTGCATCAGCCAACTGATCTGCAATAACCTGTCCCTTGATAGCTTTGTGGTCCACATACTCAATATAAAATTTACTCAAGATCATAACCCATTTGGCCAAGCGGCCTGTCAATGCTGCCTTGTTGAGCAGGTACTTGAGTGGATATATTTTGGCAATGAGTTGTACCTTGTGCATTAACATGTAGTGCCTCAATTTGGTGGTTGCCAAGATAACTGCTAGGCAAGCTCACTCAATAGGTGTGTAATTGAGTTCATAGCCTACCAATGTTCGAGAGATGTTGTATACAACACATTCTTTTCCTTCTGCATTATGTTGTGCCAGTAGTACTCTTAATGTCATATTTGTAGCTAAAATGTATAGAAATAGAGGTCTGCTTGGATTTGGTGGGATCAACAACGGTGTATGCATTAGGTAATATTTAAGCATTTGGAATGCTTGTTGGCATTTTATATCCTATTGAAAGTGGATATTATTGTGTAACAGATGGGTGAAGGGATGACATTTATCAACCAATTGTTAAATGAATCTTTGAATTGATTGTAGTCGCCCTTGTAATTTCCTCAACTAACTGATATTCTTTGGAGGTGGCATGTCTATGATTGCCTTGAATTTTGCAGGATCTACCTCAATGCCTTTACTAGAGACAATGTATCCTAGGAGTTTCCCGAAAGTTACTCCAAAGAAACATTTCTTTGGATTGAGACGAACATCATATTGTTCTAATTTGTCAAAGATTTTACCTAGTATTGCCAGATGACCCTCTCTTGTTAATGATTTAGCTAGTAAATCATCGACATAATCTTTCATTATGGTGTGCATCATATCATGGAGGATGGTAGTCATGGCTCTTTCATATGTTGCTCCTGCATTCTTTAGACCAAATGGCATCACATTCCAACAGTATGTTCCCCATGGACATGTGAAAGCAGTTTTGTGTTGATCCTCTAGAGCAATCTTAATCTAGTTGTACCCTGAAAAGCCATCCATAAGAGAAAGCATTGCATGACTTGATGTTATATCAACAATCATGTTGATGTTTAGTAAGGGGAAGTCATCCTTAGGACATGCTTTGTTCAAATCTTTGAAGTCTGTATAGATAGGGATGCCCCCATTAGGTTTACCAATAGGTACAATATTGGAGATCCACTCTACATAATCAATTGGTCTGATGAAACCAACATCCAAGAGCTTTTTAAGTTCAACCTTGACAAGAACGACAATCTATGGGTGCATCTTTCTTAGATTTTGTTTGACAGGTTTAGCTCCTTCTGCTATAGTTAGGTGATGCATGACCATCTGAGCCAGGCATGTTTGCATAAGACCATACGAAGTTGATTTGATGCTTCTAGAAGAATTCCACAAATTTTGGTTGTTCCTCTAGAGTTAATAGAGATGCCAAATGTATTTGGTGAGGAGTCTCAGGGGTCCCCACATTGAATTCTTTTGTTTCCTCTATTAGGATGGTTGATCTCTCCTGATCCGTACTAAAGGGGAGGATGCCATCTGCCCCAAAGTATGTTGCGTTGTTAAGTTCAATGGAAAACTCAACTTTATGATCCCCACTTGGTATGTTATCCTATAATTCTAAAAAGTCTATGAGTGCCTCATCATTTTGGAAATGGTCAAGGCATGGGGGATTTGGCTGGTTCCATTTAATGAGTTCAGGATGGATGATAGGCATTACTTTGTTGATTAAGTTGAGTTCATGGGAGCCATCAGTAAGGGTTAATACGGAGGTGTGAAGTTCATCGATGGTACTCTCCTTGTCAGATTCCAGCTTAGGATTTGATGTAGGGCCTATGGAAGTTGCTTCTAGCTCAGGAACCCAAAATTTTTTAATCCATGCTTCTCCATAAACTGGGATATCCTTACGAGGTGGAGGAGATGATGTGTCTTCCTCATCTGAAGTATTTAGATTCACTAAATCCCATTCCCACTCATGTGAGTTTGTCTCAGAATCACTCTCTAGCATCCGATTACTGTACCAGGTTGGGAAGTCTTTTGAATTGAATAGTGCATTAGTCAAAGTTTTATGTACTATTGGAGGTGGGTTTGTTGGTGTCGTAGGTATAACTATTGTTACTGATGTCGTTGATGGGGTTATCGACTCTGTTGATGTTGCAAGTGCTACTGATGTTGTTGATGGGGTCATCGGTTCTATTGATGTTGTTGATGGGGTTATCGGCTCTGTTGGTGTTGTTGGTGCCATTGATGGGGTTGTTAGTGCCGCATATATAGTCAAGGATTGCATCCTTGGAGTAATTGGTTGATACATGGGTTTGTTGGGTTTTCCTTTGAATCGAAGCTTAGGAATAGATTCCTTTTGAAACCCTACTCCAATTTTATCTTTTGATTTCAACTCAAGTTGTAAGGGCTTGTGTCATCCTTGTTTGCAATGTCCCAAATCACTATGGTCGTCATAGCACATTCTTTGCATTATAGTAAATTTTTGCCATATTTGTCAATGGGGAGCTTAGCCTTCGAGCTTTCTTTATCGATAGGGTTCGTTTAAATCCATTATGTTAGGTCTTCATCCATGGTTTCATCCCCTTGACTTTTACCAGGGGTGAATTGTGCCAAAGTGCAAGTTCTTTTGGCCAGTGGTGTTTGAATTAAACCTTGGGGTTTGCCATGAGTTCTAGGGGATGTGATTAATTGCCCAAGGCAAAAGAGTTGGCTAAGATTATATTCCCCGGGACCTTCCTCAGCCATTTTCATTTTCAATTTCTCTTGCTTTGGTATAGGGGTTATTAAGCTGGAAAGAGAGGTTGGATTAACATATGACGAGGAAGGGATAGCTTCTCTATTGTTAAGTACAGTAATATCTGGTTGATGGTTAATATTATTACAATATGCAAATGGATTAGCATCACTGAGGATCGTAATTTCTACCCCATTATATGGAAACTTGATACATTGGTGATAGGTAGATGGAATGGCTTGCATGGAATGTATCCAAGGTCTCCCTAACAAAAGATTGTATGGCAAAGGGAGGTCTAGAACTTGGCAAACTATATGCTTCACCACTGGCCCAACCCTGATGGGTAATATAACAGCTCCTCTGGAAGAACGTTTTGCATCATCATATGCCTTAATGGTTATCTTTTTGCTGACATCCATTGATTCTACTTCATAACCCAATGTTGTGACTAACTGCAAGGTGCATATGTTTAAGTCATGTCCATTGTCAAGCAAGACTCACTTGATTCTATGTTGGTTTACGAATCCTTCAATATGGAGGGAGGCATTATGGGGTTGTTGGAAGGATGTGTTATCACTTTCGGTAAAAGTAAGACATGGTGATGACTTTAGGTTACCAACCATGGCTTGAAAATGATTTGTGTTGAGGTTGGTGGGGACAAACACTTCTTGGAGAGCTTGATCCAAGATTGTTTTATGTGAGGGGGATAGGTGCAAAAGCTCTAATATGGAGATGAGGGTTGGTGTCTTATCCAATTTCTCTACAAGATTATATTGTTTGGGGAGGGGTGTCATGCCTTGTGGTTCTGCTCGAATAGTAATCTTGCTACGATGCGTAACAATGTTGCATGCAGGATTTGGATCTTTGATGGTAAGAGTTGCAACTTGTTTATCAGCATCAAAAAGGTGATTCACAGTATAATTGTATGCAGCTTGTGTGTAATTAGTTGTAGTATCTGTGTTTCTCCCTAAGGTGGAAGGACCCCTTTGATCATGTGATGGAAGTGGATTCTTGAACATTAAGTGATCATCATTAGATGTTTTAGGGTCATGTCCTTCAATTTTAATTTCTCCTCTACCGATAAGATCTTGAACAAGATCTTTCAGTCGATGGCAATTGCTTGTTTTAAGCCCTCTTCCTTGGTGAAATTCATAATGTTCATGATCTCGCCACCATGGAGGCTTGACCTGAGGCTCATAATTAGATGTTTTTTGGTAAGGTCGCAATATTGGAGGATACCAATTGACATAAGATTGTTTTGATAGGTTCCCCTGAGGTGTATATGTGCGTTTTGGCTTGTAGTTTTGTTGCTTTCATTTTGGTTCCTCTTGTTGCGTATTGTGACCTTGATTTTGTGGATTAGTGATGATGTTGTTGTTAGGAGGGGGATTTTTTCATGCAAACCTGACCACAGGTTGCATAATTTTTACTATTCTTGCGTCCACTATCCCGTCATTGACAATGTTCTTGTCTTTGTTCCAAAATTTTGGTTTATCACTATTATAAGGTGGTCGAGGACCATCTTTGGGTTCATTGTAAATTTTGATAAGTCCCTTTTTTATGAGGGCTCTTTGACATTTTAGTCCTTGAGTGATCATCTCTTCAAAAGATTTTGTACCCTTCATGTCTAAATGAAATTTCATTTCATCATTTAAGTTGGAAATGAAAATTTCCACTAATTCTTGCTCAGGTAGATGAAGGGAGCGTTTGATAGACAGTTTCCTCCATCGTTGTAAGAAAGTTGAGAACAATTCCCCTGGTTTTTGTTTGGTGTTGCAAAAATTTTCCATGGTGACATCTCGTTCTATGTTGTGTGCATAAAGAGTGATGAATTTTTGGACCAACTCTTCAAATGTTCTAATGCCACCTGGTAGTCATGAAAACCATTGTGTGGTTGTGCCTCCCAAACTTTGAGGAAAGAGGCGCATTAGATATATGTCCTCATAGGCCACCTCTAAACAAGATGAGTGAAATTATCGCACATGATCCCTAGGATCTCCTTTTCCCCTATACTTTTCAAATTTGGGTGTTTTGAACCCTCGTGGAAAAGGTGGCATAAGCATGTTCCTCTCAAAAGGATAGGGACAAATTTCATTAAGAGAAAACCGAGTAGTCTTCACACCACTATTCAGTTGTTGAGCGAGATTTTCTACTTGTTTCCTTAACATGTCTATTTCTGAGGGGGGAAGAGATGGAGGATTCCCTTGATGATTAGGGTCATAGTGGAAGTAGTCTCTACCTCCTCCACCATCGTGATGGTTGTGTTTCTCAGATGTTTGTCGTATCTATGTTGTATCAAAGTTGGAGGGTAGTTTGGCACCCTCTTGAGCAAGTCTTAAGAAATGAGCATCTGCATTGTTTCTAAGAATTTCATCAAAGAGTGTTGAATTTGGGATTACGTTGTGCTCTTTCTATATCTTCTAGAGTTGGAGTGTTGGGATCTTCATCATTAGTGCCTCCTGCAATGGCCTCATGAAAGTCATTGAGGTTTTCTTCCTCCTCTTCAATTTTTGGTTGTCGGTTTCTCATTGATCTTGTTTGAGCCATGTTTTTTATGTTTGTGAAAGTGATTATGAGGTGGTGATGAAGTGTTTGATGGAAGACAAGTTTTGTGAAATGTTTGTTGGAAGATAGATCTCTAACACTGAAGGTTGGATATCAACAAAGTTCTTTGTGAATTGCTCTTGTGTTTTTCAACAATTTTGATGTGATGAGGTATAGCAAGGTTTGAGATGTGTTACAAACCAAGCTATCTAGCAATGAGAGGATGCACTCATAAACTAGTTTTAACCTATGCAGAAATGCCTCTTAGGATGATTGATCCTAGATGTAGAGACACCCTAAAAGTGATTTGTTGGTTTGATTAAGCAAGATCTGAAAGAACTAAGGACAAGACCTTTTGTGTTTGAGAGTTAAATGGATTGTGATTTGTTTGAATGTGAAAGTGGGTAGGATATATGTCTCAATAAAATTCTTTTGTTATGAAGGGGGTTTCTACTTCTTCCTCTCTTATAGGGGTTGGTGGTTCCCCTCGAGCTTCATTGTATGTGATACAGATTTGAGGAAAGAAAGCAGGATTGATCTTGCCCCCTTTGTTTTTGTGATAATCAAAAGCTCTATACTGGGTGAAAGCTCTATTGCTCAAAGGCTCTTTGTCAAATTCATTGGATTTCCCTTTTAGGTATAAGTGCATATGACGCCAGAATACTCTATGTGAGAGAAAGAGTTGTCTATTGATATAGAAAAACTTCCTTCTGTTGATAAGATCTTTTGAACCAAGTTGTCTCTTCTTTAATTTGATCTTTTAATGAAGACTCCTTTTTCTCAAGATATGAGTGATAGTCATAAAAAATGATACTTTGTTTCACTTGTTGATGTTGTTTTGTTTATCAATGTTTCACGTGGATTCGTTGGATGGATACTTGGTTTCAATTGTTTTGAATTTCTTTGACAAGAAAACACAGCAAGCACACAAGCACAGTAACCTTGCCCTTTTTCAATAAAAGGCACAATAGGTGTGGGTCTAAATCAACCCAATCATGAACTTTTTGACCCTTTTACAAATGTATTTTATGTTCCCAAAGCCTGGAGTTGGCCCAAATTGTTACTGGTCTGAAACAAGATGAAGACAACTCAAACACTTTTTATCCCTAAGGTCATGGACAATTACGATATTTTAAGCCCACTTCTTGATATTTCTTCAACTTTGGTACTACATACCTTATGAATCTCGTCATGGCAAGTAAGGATGTGATAGACTAAGTCTTGTGTGATCATAATAGATAGATGATCCCTATGATGGGGGAGTCACCACTTTCATCAAGCTACAAGTAGTTTTTTAAAAAGCCATGTTTCTACTTAAGGAAATATGTATGGTGAGTATCTTGGGAGCAAAACCATTTATGCTCTTGCACTGAACTTTTCACAATTATCCTCAATCATTAGAATGGGTGGGCTTATAAAATAAGAGGTGTCTAGTAATGTTCGATGTTTTTGGACGTAAGTTGATTCTGCAGTGACTCACTTAAGAGCCTTGTAACTTGTGGTGGGGCCCATATGTCCTTTCGGCAAGTTACACTGTAGGAATAACTACACCCAAGGTTACAGCTTTCGCTCTGACCTAATTTCTATAGCAACTTGAAGGATTTACCATGCAAGGTCGTTCCCAAGAGTGATGTGTCTCTTGGCAGGCCTCTCTTAAAATATAAAATTTAGAGCGGTACTAACACTTTTCTCTTGCACCTAGGACCACGAGGGCCAAGGGAGAGGATAGTGTGTGTTAGAAATAGGACCACTCTACAGTTTTGCACAAGTGTGCCAATCACGAAAAATACTTGTTCTTTTTAACCTTTTTATCGCAATGTGATCTATTTGTTATTTGGAGATGTTGCTCCAACAGACATGATGTTCTTTTTAATTCCATAAAGCAATTAATTTTCTAACTAGGAAAGTGAAAATCCCAGTCAACAAAATTGAAAGCACGTTTGCTCAAAGTAAAACAGTTTTGTAAACAAAATGGACAAGTTTGATTGTTCTTTTTAACTTGCAAATAAAAGATTGATTGCGAATTTTATCTTTGCAAGAAATGAAAGATTGTTGGTTCTTTTTAAGTCCAAATTGAAATGTTTGTCCTAACTTGCAAAAAAACAAAGTTTGTTTGATTTGTTGTTCTTTTTTAACTCACAATGAGATTCTTTTTATAAGCCCAAATGAAGATGTTTGTTGATTTTAGCCCAAAATGAGAGACGAGGTTCTTTTTAAAACAAAGGAAAGTAAATTCTTTTTATCCAACTTAAAAAGCTAGAAAGAAATTTAAATTTTCTAATTCTAACTCCTCGAATCCTGCAAGAAATTTGTTAGTAACCTGCAAAAAAGAAAAATTAGTAAAATAAAAAAATTTTTGGTGGGCTTCTACAAGCCTAAGTTTTTAATTTTTCGGTTACAATTTTTTTTTTGGCTCTCTGTTACAAAAGCACTACTCTATGAAAACACAGAAGCGCTAATTCGGACAACAACGCCTAAGTAATTACAAAAGCGTAAAAATAACTAGCAAAATCGCTAAAATATGAACAAAAGCGCTAAACTATGAACAAAAGCACTGTTTAAAACAATTTCGACAGAATTCAAGGATTGACATAGCGTGAAAGCACTAGATTATTACAAAAGTGCTAATTAATAAACAAAAGTGCTACAACTATAGCAAAAGCACTAAAACTGCGGTGAAAACGCTAAAAAAGCAAGCAAAAGCACTAAAACTCTTCTATCGATAGCGCCAAACCACGAGACAAAAGCACTAAAGCACAACCTGTGTGTGAAAAGTATAAGAAAATCACAAAAAAGTTAGATTGGAAATCAATCAGAAGGTTGCGTGTTCGATTCATGTCGGGTTCACCAAATTATGCACGCTAAAAAGGAAGCATAAGACACAAGTTCAAACATTAATATTTTAGTGACAAAAATGAAATACAAATAAACCTATGATCCTAAACATGCATATCAAGAGAGATATAAAGCAGACAATAAGAAACATACAAAAAATGGAAAAGGGAAAGAAAACTCCCCAAGATGCTCCTCACAATGCTCATAGTTGCTCCTCCCTTGTTCCTCTCCTCTCTAAGTTCCACATGAGTGTAGCCCTCAGCTTTTTGCACTATTCATGGATGTCTTATGAAGATTAAATATTATGAAAATAAGAACAAAATGACTATGCAAGTGTAAACAAACTACTATGAGAAAGCACCTAATGATTCTATGTTAATTTTAGCAAAATAACAAAGCAAATGCTTCTAAATGTTCTCTCAAAATAACTATAAGTTTGATGCACAAAGACTTTTGGATTTTGAAAATGAAGGAATGGGCTCTATTTATAGGAAAAATAGAGCAATGGGTGGCCAAGATTGAGTAATCTTAGCAAGGGTCAGGATTGCCATTTAATCAATCCATATGAGGGCTTTCAACCCAATCCCATGATGACAAATGTCAACATGAGATGGGATGAGAGGAGAGGGAAGAAGCATTTAAATGCTTGATATGATATGAAGGTTACCTTGGGAGGGTTTGGTTAGGCTTGAGTTAGTAAATAAAGCTTTTGTCCAATGAATAATGCCTTTATCCAATGGGTAAACTCTTGTGCAAGAGTTAATGGGATAACCATGGTCAAAGCAATGAATTCTTGAAGAGACACGTGAGTTAAATGAGGGATGAGTTAGAGGGAAAGCCTCTAACCATGTGGGTGAGTTGAGTTTAACCATGTGGGTGAGTTGAGTTGAGTTATGTAAGAACCACAAATGGTTTGGAAGACTTTGGGGGTTAACTTGTTGGAGAATAAAAAGCTTTAAATGATTTTCAAAGACTTTGGAGGCTTTGGGTAGTGACTTCTCTTTGCTTCAGAATATGACAATAATTAGGGAGGGTGATTAAGCTAATTTGGAATGGATTAGAAGAATCTAGAAGAGGTTTAAGATGCAAGTGGGTTTGGTGGGTGAGAGAAAATAGGATTTTAATTAAAATAAAATTTATTTATTACAACTAAAATTGTGCAACTTGCATTTGTAGGAGAATGCAAGTGGGGGGGTTTAGAGTTTTAAATAAATATTTATTTAAATGAGGAAAGGGGTTTTAATTAAATAAATATGCTTTATTCATTTAATTAATTATTTAAAGTATGTTTTAATTAATTAATTTAAATAAATTGAATAATTTATTTAATTATTAGGAGAAGAGGTTCAATATGAATTAATTAAATATTGATTTAATTAAATGTTAACTGATGGTTTAAATAATCAAATACATACTAAATATTCATTTAATTAAGTGGACAGGTTTATGTGTCTACAATAGTAATGGTAGGTAGGTGGGAACACACCCTAAGTCATTATTTTGGCATCCAAATACATTTTTTTGAAAACATGCACTTTATTAGGTCAGGTCCTCATGGGTGTTTAGTTTTGAAAGAAACTTGAAAACTAGAACCAAACTTGGAAAATTTCACTTGAAGGTTGAAATATCTATCAAGATTGTTCAATAATTAACTTAGAACTTGGAACATGATACCAAATAGCAAGCACCAAGCTTGGATGAGAACTTGGAAACTCAAACTTGCAAGATACTAGTGGATGGTGGGGGTGAGGAAGGAATTGTAACTTGAATCAAGAGGATGCAAGAGTTTAGACTTTGGGGGAAATATAAACTTTGAACCTTAGGTTCCATGTTTAGAGTAGAGTCCAAGGTTCAGTGTGTATTATTAGGATTAGGGGTAGAGAGGAAGTTGGAACTAGAACTTAAGGTTTTGGGTTCCAACAATGGTCTAGGATCCAAGAGATAAAGTTGGGTTAATTGTTATACTTTGGGAGAAGCTAAGGAACTAGAATCAAGAGGTTCAAAGTTAATGTTAGGAATTAGGGTTCAGTGGGAAAAGGAAGGGGCTCGACACTTGTAGGGAATAGACCTCTAGAGGAAAAAGGGAATTAAAACCTATAGGTTTCAAGTTGCTATTAAGGTCTAAGTTCCAACTTCCTATAAAGGTCTAAGTTCCAATGGGTAATTGAAGGTTTGATCCACAATTAGGGATCAAACCTTGGGAAGAAATAAAGAATTAGAACATAAAGTTGCAAGTTCTTTTGGGGTTCATTGTTTGATGGGAAATTGAGAGAAGACTTTAATGGGGGGAAGCATGTCACAAGAGGTAGAAATCGTTGTTGGATAGGAACCAAAGATCCAATTCTATGTACTCATTGGGATTTGAAGTCTGGCATGTAACATAGAACATTGGTGGGAGGTAGACATTGAGAGGAATGTGGAGCACCTAAGATTCTAGATTCATATTGGGGCCCAAGATACAAGAAGAATAAGAATGCTTATAAATATTAAAGGTTAGGATGTGAGGTGATAACTTCCACACAAAAAATTGAAATTTTTTAAGCAAAATCATGTTGCTCATTTATGTTGGTTGTCATGGTTCATAGTTAATTTTATACAATTCAAAGTTGCATAAAAATTACTTATGATTTTCTAGCACAATGATTTTGTATTTTCTTTCATGTATGTGTTAAGGTCTAGACTTGATAAAATTAAGCTCTATTTATTAGTTTTCATTGTTCACATCATATGCTATTAGCATTTTGTCTCTTTGTATTTGAGGATGGAAGAAATTGTCTCTTAAGAACTTGAAATTCTTTTGATCTTAGATGAGAACAAATTGTGACTATAGAATATGAAGGATTTTATTTGGTAAATATTTAAGAGCTAATTATTTGGAAGATACTATATTGTATACAAATATAACCAAATTATGCATGAAACTTGTAAAGGGTGGAAAACATAAGGTTAGAGTTAAATTAAGATAATAAAACCACTAAATAACCTAATTCATCATTACATTGGGAACGAGAGGGAATCTAATAGATTTAGCCTAAAAAAACTAGGATTCTAATTAGATTCTATGCTCCTTTGGTAGGGGATTTCTCTATTGGCCATTTGGAGGAATTGATTATGTGTCGAACTGATGTTTTGTCATTGATGCCAACACTAGTTGTTTGGATGCTTTATCGGCACCCTTCTGGTCCCGGTAGGTTGAGCAGCTTCTGGTTGGTTTGGATCCGGCATGATCCGATAGGCTCCGGTATGATTTGGTTATAGAATTGGCTTATTCATGATACTCATGATCATATTTAGTCATTTGGTTTTGGTCTGGTGATCAGATACTATCCTATTTTCTTGGAAGATTGGCTTTTGGTTTCGGCGAGGGTTTCACCAGCAGAACTTTTGATGAAGATCTTTGATGAATTACATAAGTGGTGTTGGTGTAGCTTTTGGTGGAGATTCAAGATGTTGTTGGTAATCATGTTAAAGACTTGGCAGATGGAGATCATTTATTTAGTGTGTGGACCTATGTTCAGTCCCGGTTGATCTAGGTTATGAATCGACTTCATGTAACGTGTGGATTGGACGTCTCAATGTGTTTCCAGTATGTCTTATGTGTTGGATATTATTTGTTTGTTCTACGGCCGACATGTTTTGTAATTATGTAATTGGTTTATTGTCTGGTGGTCGACTTGATTTTTTATGGTTGAGGATTTGTATATATGATGTAAGATCTCATTGTAAATCATTATGGTAAGGGATATGGATATGTAATGTGTGGATAATGTAATATCATTTAGGCAGAAGATTTGGTTGATCATTGGAGATTAAATTGGGTTTATTAAGAGGATTTAGTCCTCCAGTATTGAGCTTAACCGGAACTATACTCAGGCATAGGATATGTTATCTTTGCAGTTCAAACACTTCTCCGGATTGTAGTCTGGATTTCTATGTAGCCAGTGAGACTCCTTTTGTGATGAGCAGTGCACTCTAGGTTGTTGGCCTTCCTGTAGGTACAAACCCCTCAATTGTAATTCACATACTTACTGCAAAAGTATTATCTGACTATGGGTAGACTTCCCATCATGTTTTTTCCCTTTACCGGGTTTTCCATGTATAAATATTGGTGTCATGTGGATGGTGTTTATTCAGTGATTATTGCTTATGCTTAATTGGTTTAACTGCTATTCTGATATTTGATTTAAGCATTCTGGTATAATGTTTTGGGTTCCGGTATTAAAGTTTTAATTGCTAAATATTCTGGTAATCTGTGACAACTAATTCACCCCCCTCTCAGTTGTCTTCCAGTTATTTGAATTGTCTAACAATTGGTATTAGAGCTTTGGTCTTCTCTGTAGAAAGCTTAACCGCTTGAGGAAGATCCTATGGCATCTAACAATTCAAGTTCATCCAGTTCATCTGGAGCTATCTTTCAGAGAGATATTCCTAGGCTTGATGGAACAAATTACACAGTATGGAAGATTCAGATGGAGACTCATATGAGATGTATTGGCAAGGAGATTTGGGAGATCACACAGAATGGTGTCACACCTCATAATCTAGCATCTGGGAATCCTCTTCTGGCAAAATTGGATAAGGAGCTTGAGAATGATTGTAGAGCGAGAGAAGCCCTCTTGTGTGCACTTTCTGATCAGCAAATAATGGGATTGACTGATAAATCATCTAGAAAGGCTATATGGGATAAGTTGGAGACTCTTAATGAAGGTGACCCTATAGTGAAGATTGCAAAACTTGATAATTACCGAGTGAGATATGAAAACCTAAAGATGGAAGAAGATGAAAGGATTACTGCATTCATGGAAAGGGTAAATGAGATTGTTATGGGAATTCAATGTTGTAGTGGAACTCTTAGTGAAGATGAAATTGTTTCTAAAATTTTGAGAGCCCTACCACCGACTTATAAGATGAAGGATACTGCTATTAATGAGCTGATAACAATGGATAATACATTTGTTAACAAAGATATTTTGGTTGGGAAACTATCTACTTTTGAGCTTGAAGAATTTGGACCTTCTGGAGCTGTGAAGACTGAACCTGCTTTTCGTGCATCTACATCTGCAATTGGTAAGCAAGATTGGAAAGCTTTATATGCAAAGGAATTGGAAGAGATGAAAAGAGAAGATGATGAGTTCGAGCAACTTGAAGCACTATTTGCTAGAAGAGTACCTAAAGGACCGGTAGGAAGTAATTACGAAGAAAAAACACCTTTTAAATGTTTTGCATCTAAGAAGATTGGTCATTTTGCATCTAGATGTCCTGAAAGGAATTCAAGATTTGAAGAAAGAGTTAGAAGATCTTTTAAGCCTAACCCTAGATATTAGAACAAGTATAAGTATAGGAAAAATAGAGACAAGTCATGCTACATAGCGGATAAGGAAGGCATTACTGATTCTAATGATGAATTGGTAGAAGACTCTGTTAGTGGTTCCAACAATGGGAAGGAATGGGTGTTCCTGGCTATCAAGGAAGATGTTCCGACACTGGAAGAGATTGTACCTGAAGAGAAGGCACTTGCTGCTAAAATTGATGACAAGGATGGATGGGTAATTGACAATGGTTGTTCAAATCATATGACTGGAGATAAAGGGAATTTTTTATCTTTGCAAGAATTTGATGGCAGTCTAGTTAGATTTGGAGATGACAAAGCATGTATGATCAAAGGAAAAGGAACTATATCATTGGATGGTAAGAATAATACTAACAATGTTTATTATGTTGAAGGTTTAAGGCATAATCTTTTGAGTGTAGGAAAATTGGTGGACAAGGGATTTCAATTACAGTTCAAGGATGGAAAATGCATTAATAGATTTGGTTTGGAGATTGCAACCGGTACACAGACAAAAGGTGATATATTTCATTTGAACTCCAGTGAGAAGACATGTTTGATTACATATATTGATGAGAGTTGGCTATGACATAAAAGGTTGTGTCATGTGAATTTTGATTGCATTGTGAAGATCAGCTCAACTAAGGTAGTTAGAGATATACCTAAGATTGTGAAGCCCTATAATTTGGTATGTAAAGAATGTCAAATGGGTAAACAAGTCAGAACCTCTTTTAGGAGTATACAAGATAAATCTAATGATGTTCTTGATCTTATTTCTATTGATTTGTGTGGCCCTGCTAGAGTTAAAAACTTTCAAGGTGATAGATATTTCATGCTAATCATTGATGATTATTCTAGAATGATGTGGGTTACTTTTCTAAAAGAAAAATTTGAAGCATTTGAAAAGTTTAAAATCTTGAAGGCTAAAGTAGAAACTGAGACAGGATTGAAGATTAAATGTTTAAGATCTGATCATGGTGGAGAATTCACATCCGGTGAGTTTAATAACTTTTGTGAGAAGAATGGTATAAGAAGACAATTTTCTGCTGCCCGAACACCTCACCAGAATGGAGTTATGGAAAGGAAGAACATAACTATCTTGGATGTTGCTACAATAATGATGATGGAAGCTAGTCTACCTCATATCTACTAGAGAGAAACAATGAGCACAATGGTTTATACATTCAATAGAGTACATATCAAAGGAGAAACCAGTAAGACGCCTTATGAATTATGGTTTGGCAATACACCTACAATTAAGTATTTTAGAATATTTGGTAGTAAATGTTATATCACGAGAGATGATATCATTGGCAAATTTGATCCTAGATGTGATGAAGGTATATTTCTTGGTTATTCTAATGAAAGCAAGGCATATAGATGTTATAACAAAAGATTACAGAGAATTGTGGAGAGTGCTAATGTCAAAGTGGATGAGCTGAATACAGGTCAAATCAGAGTTTATGAGAAGAAACTAGCAATGGAAATGATTATATATGAACTGGTAGTACCTTTACCGGAAAAGAGTGTTGAACCAGTTACTCCGGTAGTATCAGAAAGTTCTACAGTAATTGAAGAGTAGGGAAGAGGAATAGAGAGTTAGAGGACTCCTAGGTATATGAGATTGAATCACTGAGAAGATCAAATCATTGGAGACAAAAGCAATGGAGTGATGACAAGAAGAAGACTGACAACTAATGAGGTATGTTTAATTTCACAAGTTGAACTGGTATCAGTAATTGAGGATTGTAAAAATGAATATTGGTTGAAAGCTATGGAAAAAGAATTAGATCAAATTGAGAAAAATAACACATGAACTTTGGATCCCCGACCTAAAAATAAGAATGTTATTGGAACTAGAAGGTTTTTTATGAATAAATTGAATGAAGATGGTCAAGTTACAAGGAATAAGGCTAGATTGGTTTGTAAAGGATATTCTCATAAGGGAAGGAATTGATTATGGAGAGACTTTTACACCTGTAACTAGGATTGAAGCTGTAAGAGTATTTCTTTCCTATGTTGATCATAAAAACTACAAGGTTTATCAAATGGATGTTAAGTTTGCATTTTTGAATGGGGATCTTGATGAGGAAGTTTATATTGAGAAACCTGATGGTTTTTCACTATTAGATGATACAAACATGGTTTGTAGGTCTTGGTATGCAAATTTGGATAAATATCTTTTGAAGCTTGGTTTCACTAAGGGTAATGCTGACAATAATTTATATTATAAGATCACTGATGATGATATACTGATTATTGAAGTATTTGTTGATGACATTATTTTTGGAGGTGAAGATAAGTTATGTAAGGAATTTGCTAACAATATGAAGAATGAATTTGAAATGTCTATTATTGGGGAAATGAAATTTTTCTTAGGTTTGCAGATTACTCAGACTAACAAAGGTATTTTCATTTGTCAAACTAAGTATGCTAAGGAATTGTTGAAGAAATTTGGTATGGGATATTCTAAACTGGTATGTACTCCTATGGTTACAAGTGAGAAATTGACAAGAAAAGATGTTTCTGCACCAGTAAATCCTACTAGATACAAATCTATGATTGGAGGTCTGCTTTATTTAACTCAGACTAGGCCTGACATAATGAATGTTGTTTGTATTGTATCAAGATTTCGGAGTGATCCTAGAGAAAATCATGAGAGTGTGGTGAAAAGAATTTTTAGATACTTACAAGGTACATCAGAATATGGTTTGTGGTACCCTAAGGATGATGACTTTACTTTATGTGCATATACAAATGCTGATTGGGCTAGAGATGTTGATGACCAGAAAAGTACTTCTAGTGGAGCTTTATTTCTTGGAAAGAAGTTGGTTTCATGGATCAATAAGAAATAATGATGTACTTCTTTATCTACTGCTGAAGTTGAGTATGTTGTTGCTTCTACTAACTGTACACAAGTTTTAGGGATGAAGCAAATATTGAAGGATATAAAGGTGGATTGTGATGCACTGGTAGTTATTCACTGTGATAACTATGTTGCTATTGATATATCAAAGAATCCAGTATTTCAGTCCAAGACAAAGCACATATCTATCAAGTATAACTTTTTGAAGGAAAAGGTGGAAGCAAATAAAGTCAGATTGGTTTATGTGAACACTAAAGAGAAGATTGCAGATATTATCACTAAACCTTTGCCTAAAGAATCATTTGAGTACCTATGAGACAAATTAGGGGTTTTTACCCCTCTGGTATAGACTTGATTGATGTCATTTGGCACCAGTCCGCTATGCATTATCAGAGATATTTTTCATTTCGGCACTAATGTGGGGATGCTACTACTCAGGGGGAGTAGTTAGCTTTGTGATTCAGTGGTTTATGTTTTTTTTGCTTTGATATTTCTATCAGATTTTTGGCATTGATGTCAAAGGGGGAGAGATATTTATGTGAAAAAGAAACTTAAGGAGTTGGTTGTATACATCAAGGAGAGATATATGTATATTTCAGAGCTTTACAGATATATCATTCATAGGGGGAGTTTGGTCTTTGTTTCAGAACTTTAATGATATATCTTTAAGTGGGAGATTGTTGGTTGTCTTCCATTAGGGGAGATTTGTTTGAAATTTCTTGGTACTTAGATGTTTTTCACATCTAGTATTGCCATCAATGTCAAAGGGGGAAATTGTTGACCATTTGGAGGAATTGATTATGTGTTGCATTGATGTTTTGTCATTGATGCCAACACTAGATGTTTGGATACTTTACCGGCACCCTTCTGGTCCTAGTAGGTTGAGCAGTTTCTGGTTGGTTTGGATCTGGTAGGCTCCGATATGATTTGGTTATGGAATTGGCTTATGAATGATACTCATGATTTCTTGCTCACTTGAATTTGCTAAAGTGTAATTGAGATATTGAATGAGGTTAGGTTTAAAATGAGAGGGACATACCTCCTTTTATACATGTCTACCCAAATATCAAATTAATTTTCTGGAGTAGGCTGACATAATATTTAAGTCCTTCACCAAATTAGGTGACTATTATGAGGCTCCAAATTGGGCCCTTTTTTATAATACCATAACGCTAGGAACCATGGTCCTGATTTAGGGTCAAGGTGCCCAATGCCATAGTCATTGAAATTAGGGCTCAAAGTTTGGGGGAGAATGTAAAGGTAGTGAAAAATCAAGTTTGATAGGTGGTGTGAGCAAAATCGACACTTCAATAGGCCTCAAAAGCCAAAGCGCCAAAGTGATGTCCAAGTGAGGACAAAATTGTAGGTGAGTACAATTTAGGACCCTACATTTATTCCCCACTTTAGCTGGAGTATGAGACTTAGCATTCTCACGATAAAGTACAAAGGTTTGCATTGAAAACTTTCATCAAGATATCAAAGAGACAAGAAACGCTAAGCCCCCAAGAACTTTAGGATCTTACTACTCTAATATTAAGATAAAAGGGACACCATAAGAAAGAGGAAAGAGAGAGAGAGAGAGAGAGAGAGAGAGAGAGAGAGAGAGAGAGAGAGCATAACTACTAGCCTAGCAAGATTCACTTACTATGAGTCATGAAAAAAGAAAAGTACAAAATTACAAAGCAAAATGTTCAGTTTGCAAAGTAACTTGAGTATAGAAACATGTCATGGTGTGTGCATAAAGTGTAACATCAAGCGGAGTGTATGTCCCCACGTTAAAGTGATTGGATACGCCTTACCAAGAATAATTGGTTTAAAGTAGCATGTATAAAAAAGATAAGCATGTTACCACAATGAAATGCCCCTAGCTAAGGACAAATCAAAGGATAATGGTCACAAAACATAAATGCACATAAGGGATCCAATATCTTTGGGGTCAATTTATTCTTATGATAAATAATGTATATCATGAATAATTTTATTGGAATTGATCTCATCCACCAAAGGTAGTGGAACTACAAGCACAATGGAAGAAGGGAACATGTGTCTTTTTGAGTCAACATAGAAGAGACCAAAAGAGATCTCAACACTTTGCATCATCCCCAAGTAGACAAAAAAGGGACGACATATAGAGGAAATGAAGCACATTATGAACAAGCAAGAACACAAGAGAGGATCTATAACACAAATGAAGCTAATCAAGCAAATAATTTTCCTCCCAATCTTGTGGAACATTATTTTGGGAAGGTGGACAAAATGAAAGAGGAGCTACTTCAAGCACAGTAGACAGAGCTACCACAAGTTCCAAAAAAGTACCATGCTCTAATGATGAGTCATTTTGTTTGTCACTAGGAGCTAGGGTTAATGCTTTTGAAAAGTGTGAAGATAGATCATGATTAACACCAACAAGCTCATACATATCATCAGAATCATTAGAATTAACATTTTTAGCATAAACAACATTATCATCCATTTCATCATCTAGATTAATAAAAATATGATCTCTAATATATAAAGAGCATGAACCATCATTTTTCTTAAGCATTTTTAATCTTGGTGATTTAGGTTGAACTTCCTCCCTAGGGTTAGGTGAAGGTTGGACAAATGGGATGAAGTCAACATTTGGTGTCTTTGGGGACGAAATGGTTTGGGAAGAAAGTTCATGAGCCTTAGCATGTCATCTTCATCAATGTTCTCTCACATGACAATTCCTTTTAGTTTTAGTAGATGGATGTGAAGGTTAAGGATCAATAGACATAGGCTTCTTTTATTCCTTTAAAGGAGAAGGAATGAAAGAAGCTCTACTAGGTTGAGAAATAGGAGATGCCAAGCGCTTTCCTTTGTAAGATGTAGGAGGTGAAACTGTGGCATATATGGGAGGAATAGAAGGTGTAGGGAGGATACCAAATCCATCATAAGGAGGAGAAATAGGTCTAGGGTCTCTAGGCCTACTCAAAGATATGATCATATCATTCTTCCACTTTTGATAAGATAGAAAAAGGGAATCACTTCAAGGCTTAAGAGGCTCAAGTTTCTTAGGCTAAAAGTAATCAAGGGTGAAATTTACATGCTTCGTTGTGGGTTGTTAAAGGCTATATTTAATTGTTATGATTGTAGACACCTAAAATTGTCTTGTCTAACTAAATAAATATTTTTATTTATTTTATTATTTTATCCTAAGTCTTCTATTAATTAAATAAATCTTTATTTATTTAATTAATTCATTAATCCTCTTCTAATCCTTTCCTCATTTAAATAAATACTTTTATTTATTTAAATTATCCTTTTCCTAAATTAAATAAATATTTTATTTATTTAATTGATCCCACTTCCTCTATTAATTAAATAAATATTTATTTATTTAATTAATTCATTAACCTTTTCTACCCATGACACATGTCATTCATCTCTTAATTATTCGCTTACCTACCCCCTTTATCAATTAATTATTTCCTCTACCTACCCTTTAATCCTAGCTGACCATTTATCTTTACACCTCTTAATCGCATCCCTCCATTTCTTACAGTGTTCTCTATATAAGAGGATTCCCTCTTCCTTTACAACCGTAATAAATGCGTCTAAACACTCATATGCAATCAAGCCTTTTTGCGATCAAGCTATCAACCACAATCCATTCTTTATTGAGCTCTTGTGCACACATAAAATCTGAGAGCAAATACATTAAACAAGACAATGGAGATTGAAACTCTACTTGACATGTGAATGGTAATATTGCTTAATTTTGTGAATTTGCATGATCTTAGGTATCTATATTGGTGTATGATGGATGTTTTATAGTAGGACTTAGATTGTTTGTGGTTGGATCTTATGGTTTTATAATAGGCTTTCATCATCATAGTTTTACTGTATACATTTTGGCACGCCTGGTGGGACCCTTATCCCTTTTATTTTCACATCTTGTTTGCAAATTTCTTGTTTTGAAAAGTTGCAGGTTGGACTTTGTGACGATTCTACTTTATTTCGCATTTGTGACTGGCCTTACCATGTTTCTACTCAATTTTCGTGTCTACGACGATTATAGTTGCATTTTTTTGGTTTGTTTTGTAGATCTTGGATCTAGAAATCGCGTTTGTGATTTTTATTGACACGTCTTTGACCTATAATCGCATTTGGGTTTCATATTATCGCATTTTTGTTCTCTAGGTTTTGCAGGGGTAGGTTTTGTGAGAGTTGAGAAATACAACACCACATGAGCCTAAAGATCTCTGCAAGCTGAATAACCTGTTACAAGGAGAAGCAAGGAAGGAAATAACAAAAAGGCAATACACAGAAAATATGCTCAAAAAGATGAGAGCTCAATATTGACAAAATGTGTAATGTGATAATGATACAAGGAAAAGAAAATTAACCTCTAATAGGTCAAGAAACCCTAAAAGGGAAAACCTAGGCTTGCACATAATAATTAATAAAAGAATTAATTATTATGCACCTAATGTTAGCTTAAGTGTAAAAAGAGATAATAGGGAACTTAAAGAATTAAATAAATGTTTTTAATTAATCAAGTAAAGACCCGATTACTCTAACACCCCCCCTTAAGCTAGACTTAGGGAGAAGCTAAAACCTATAATAGCTACTGAAAGCAGGAAAGATGGGTCCCAGCAACAAGGCTTGATCAGGTACCCAAATACAACCAAATCTCTATGAGCCGAAGAAATAGAGAAAACCACGTGGGAAAAAAACTACTCCAAACAAAGATGGAAAAGGCAAGAAGAAGGACTGAAAAAGCCTCCAAACAAGAATGTTCCAAAAAGATAAGAACAAGAGAAGATCAGAAGAATCACTGAAGCATGAAGAACCTGCAAACACTGTCGAAGAATAACTGTTGATCTGAAGAACCTCCACTGAAAGAGAACATGACCAGGTAGAGAAGACTATAATATGTATGAGTGCCCTCAAATGACACTACTCGAATCAAAAGGCAAACAAAGGCAAACAACTGAACTCAAAGATATAGATGGCATGAGAAACCAAATCCTGAAGAGTTGATCAATCGAACCACGAAATCATTAGAACCAGCAGGACAAACCTCCCCATAATGTTGAAAAGGGAGAGGGACAGGTACACTGAAAAGAAAGGCCAACAATAACTGCACGACGAAGAACCAAGAACATCGAAGGCGCAAAGATAGTATATAGTGTCGTGGAAGGAACACTCACTTGACACATAGCATGAGGCGAATGTCGTGGAAGGAACACTCACTGGACAAAGGTAGGTGGCAAACAAGGCAAACATGAACCCCCTCATGGCACTTTATAAGTAGTGCATGTTCAATAAGGCACAAGATGTGCAAGATCCCAAGTAAACAATGCATGATGGCACTTTATCTTAGTGTGTTTACATAAAATAAGCTACAATGATAATAAGACTGGAAATAGAAAGGAGAACCAAAATCGAGACAACTTACTCAGAGAAGAGATCCCAGGACCTAAAACAACCAATATATCCAAGAAAATATTCCTAGAGTAGAATCTAGAAAGAAAACTCATATGGCTGGAAAGTACATAGGACAAGCTTTCCAACGATATAAAGTTTTTGAAAAATGGAGTTCGAATGCTCATTCTATGGCTCCCAGAGTGCAAAAAAGAGACCCCACTTTGACTGGAAAAAAACATAGTCAAACAACAAACATAGAAAAAAATTCCAACACCACAAGGTCCAGCTCGGAACCAGCTTTCCTACGCCTATTCGTTTCCGAAAAAATGACTCCGTTTGCCCAAGTTATGGCAAAAAAACCAAATCCCCCCCTAAAAGAGGCAAGAGGGAGGTGCAATGGGGGCAGGGTTAGGCGAAGGTGGCTCATGGGCGGCGCTCCGGTGGCGGGCGAGTGCCGTTGTGGTGGTCAGACGGTGGCCAGGGTTGCAGGGATGTTTCTGGCGGTGCGGGCAGTTTTCGGCGGCGGCGAGGGGTCGGCGAGCGGCGCAGGGAGGCCGCGAGAGGCGACGCAACGAGGAGGCGCAACGCAGCGAGGGGGCCGGTGAGCGCAGGGAGGCCATAGCGCTGGCGGCGCTGGAGAGGGCCATAGGTGGGGGCCGGGTAGGTAGACACTAACAGGGCCGGGGGCCAGGAAGGTAGACGTCGGCGGGGCCGGGGGCCAACAGTGTCAGAACCGTTGGCGATGCTAGACTTGCAGCAGGCCAGGGGACCCCACGGTACCCTGCGTACCG
Organism: Cryptomeria japonica; assembly: GCF_030272615.1. NCBI lineage: Eukaryota > Viridiplantae > Streptophyta > Pinopsida > Cupressales > Cupressaceae > Cryptomeria > Cryptomeria japonica. The sequence goes on from NC_081406.1 coordinate 637,668,624, forward strand.
TGGGGAAACCCCCCAAAACAAAAGATTTTTTATTTTTTTAAAGAAAACCTTCGCCTATGTGATTTTTTTATTTTTTTAATCAAAAAATCATTCAGCCTGCATGTCGTAAAAAGGCTTTTTTTTTAAAAAAAAATTCTCGAACCGCATGTCAAGGTCATACGACCTGGTACTGGAGAAAAAAAAACTCCTAGAGGCTCAAGAGCAAAAAATGGTCAAGTTTTATATGACTATAGGGGGTTTTGGGGCCTTCTGAGCACGATGGTGATGTCCGTTTAGGCCCAAAGCGCTCAGAAAAAAGGCCTATCCCTAAGTACATAAAAAAACTTCTTGAAACCCCATATTTGCTTCTAATGCAAAAATTCTCAAAACAAGAATAGATAGCTGCAGATCTGAAGCTCTGATACCATGTGAGAGTTAAGAAATACAACACCACAGGAGCCTAAAGATCTTTGCAAGCTGAATAACCTGTTACAAGGAGAAGCAAGGAAGCAAATAATAAAAAGGTAATACACATAAAATATGCTAAAAAAGATGAGAGCTCAATATTCACAAAATGTGTAATGTGATAATGATACAAGGAAAATAAAATTAACCTCTAATATGTAAAGAAACCCTAGAAGGGAAAACCTAGGCTTGCACATAATAATTAATAAAAGAATTAATTATTATGCACCTAATGTTAGCTTAAGTGTAAAAAGAGATAATAGAGAACTTAAAGAATTAAACAAATGTTGTTTAATTAATCAAATAAAGACTCGATTACTCCAACAAGTTTGTCTTTTGAAAATCCTAGATTCCATAAATCATGTTTGTGTCTTATGTTTTAGTGTCTGTATTCGCTTTTCGTGTTTGTGTTCAGTATAGTTGTGTTTATCTTTTTCAATTTTCATTTCGCTTTCATTTTTAAGGTTTTTAGATATTGATGTTGACCTAACCCCTTGCTTGGGCTAACGAAGTGGTGTAGTTGTTAAAAAGAAGAAATAACGTTTGTCAAAGGCCCCCCTTTCACATTTGGATTTGGATTTTTAAAATTTACCTAACTAGTGTGCTTGCAGTTGGGAGTAATCTATCAAAACTACTAATCATTTGTTGCAGGGGTAATCTAGGTGTGTGTCTTTGGATTTTTAGTCTAATTAGGGTCACATCTCTTTTTCATTTGGGGTTAAAAGAACGTTCTTGAAGTGTTTGATGCTCTTTGCACATTTTATGTTTATAACCCTAGGACTTGATAACAAAAGTATCCTGTCCCCTCGTCTTTCATTGGATCTTGGGTGTAAGAGAAATTGTTATCATTTTCTATTTAGGTAGGAGGGTCGACCTCCCAAGTAGACCATAAGGCCAAGTGAGAGGGAATAACCCAAGTGGTAACAAGCTAAAGCCAAGCTCTTCCGAACCACTATAAATAAAAAGTGTTTGTGACGAAAGTTGCAAGAAACGAGTGTTACATGCTTCCATAACAACATTATGACTCCCTTAGTGTCTATGTGACACATAAAACCTTGTGGAGCATAATCTCTACAAGACTATGAGGCCTTCCTTGATGGAGAGTAACACACTACTGATTATGGCCACTCGAACGGATGTCATTACTAAAAATCCCTTGTGTTAGAAGCCAAAAACCTTCTAGTTGTTGGTACAAGAGGTCAGACCTCTGATGTCATCTCACATTCTTACGGTTCTTAGTAGAGATACAAAGTTCACCATGGGGAGTTTTCATGGGGATTGGTGCTTGGCTGCCACAGAGAAGTGAGTGTCGTGGAGTGGAGCCAATGGGGTCAAGCATCTAAGTATCAGCTTTGAATAAGTGTAGTTGGGAAACCAAGTGAGATCCAACAACTATTGTCCTAGGCAGCCTTATGATTTGTGCTTGCATGTTTTTATTTCAAATCAAACAAACACCTTCAGACATTGCGTGTTCATTGTTTGCTGTGTTTTCTTGTCACTAAAAATCAAAACATTGAGATTTAGTCACAATCAACAACTTAACAATTGGACAAAATTTCAAAACATTTTCAAAACCGCATTTGTGTCAAGTTAAATTGTGTCTGTGTTAAAAATATGCGTCTACGCAGGGTAGAAATGCGTCTGGGTATCAAAGAACTATATTGTCACATTTTATCAAAAAATTGTCAACATTTTGAGAAACTGTACCTGATTTATCATAACCTGCATCCGGTATGAAGTTTTGGCTAACTGGATGTCTTAGATAAAGCACTTCTGGATTAAGGAATGTCAGTGTAGTTCAGAATACAATTTTGTTATCATTCTCATTTCTGGTGAAGCAAGTTCTGGTTTTAGTGATCAATGATTATTTGGTTGAGTATATGAAGAAGATTATCATGATAATCCACCCTCTGATGTTAATTCCTATGCTTGTTTAAAGATCTGGTATCCGGTAGAGCAGTAAAGCAAAGTATTCTTCATGTTTGGTGGTGTATCGTGTGTCTGGATTCTTTAAGTTTATTTCAATGATTAGAAATGTGTTTGGGGCGATATGTGAGACCTATACAAAGCATGTGATCTTGTATTTTGGGTTCAGATTATGGTTCGGTAATAGATCTAAGCCGACTTGCAGCTACACATTTCACATTTTGATAGTTGGTGAAGTCGACTTGTGAAAGACTAATTTTTTGTATGTGCAGATATATAAGACCGATTTGGGTGATGCATTTGTTGTGATATATGGTGTGGTAGACTATTTTGAAGAGATTGAGCACAGTTTCACGTGTGCATCTTGATCTTGATTGATCTGGTAAGCAGTTGTAGATCAAAACAAAATAGATAAGCAGATCAGTTGCAACAGATCATTTTGCACTTAACTAGAGCTTATTTTTGGCATAATCAGATGCTATTTTCTAGTTCACTACTTATTGTAATCAATTTGTAATCTCTTGTAAGACAGTGAGCCTTCCTCCGGGGTTGTAGCCCTATTTTTGTAACTTGAGCAGTGAGCTCTAGGCAGTGTGCCTGAATGCAAGTGCATTCCCCTTATGTAATATTATTTTGCTACTGGCCATAGTGGAATAATATTGTGGGTTCAAATCCCACCGTGTTTTTTCTCTTTTGGGTTTCCACATAAAAATATTGGTGTTATGGTTGCATGGTTATTTGTTTTGTGTTGTTGCACTTTACTTTCTTTCTTATGGATTCGGTGGTTAAAATATCATAATTACAAGTTTAAAATGTGTAGAACATTGATTCACCGCCCTCTTAGTGTTCATTGATTCCAACAGTATGTGGGTGGAGTTAGAGAATAAGGAGGTGGAACATTATGATACATGGGTACATAAAATGATTGGGATACAAATGGAAGACTCACGAAAAGAGGGATATAATAATATTGCTTAATAGGATTGCCCCCATGAATAACATGTGTAGGATTAACATTTTGTGTGGAAGTAGTCATGATGGAAGATGTAAATTAGACATGCTATACAATGATAGAGGCATAAGAATGGAATGATTAGCTTGACTAGTGGGTCAAGAGTAACCAAGGACTTTGGCACAACTTTTGATTGGCATGATATTACTGTCAATAATATGAGCAAGGCCACACAATAAATCAACACCAAATTTATCACTTTGCACCATTCTTTTTAATCCTTCAATCAATGGGATTTCCTCACTTTCTGGATACTTTTGACTCATTTATTGTTGAAGATTTTCAAATTAATTGTCAAACTTCTCCAGTTGGTCAACAATAACCCTAGTTAGTGATTCATCCACAACATGAGAATTATGAGGAGAATGAGGATAAATGATATGATTTGTTGGGTTGGAGGAAGCACCAACATTATCATGAAATAAGTTATCCAAATTAGGGTCCATATCCTTAGTAGTTAAACCTTGGGAAGCCTTAATTCTACAACTTCTTTTCACGGAAATATTGTATGTAGGCCTAATGGTAACAAAACTAATGCAAAAGGAGAAAAATTTGAATGTAAATTTGGATATTATGATTAAGAAATGCAATTTGTTGTAACAATGATTAATCAACCAATTAATTAAGTACTTTGAATTGTGAATTGGAATGATAAATGCCTCTAAACCATAGCATAACATATAATAAACCTCTAATTTATGGAGTTAAATTGGAAATAAGATCTATGAGTGTTAATTTGAATTGGAAAATGCATAGACAATAAATCAAAATTATGCAACCTACAAGTTTAATTTTAGAATTATAAATTAGGATTTTTGTGAATTTAACCTTTAAATTTATGTAATTCAATTGAAAATAAAACTTATAAGTACAAGATTGATTTTCAAAATGCATGCAAATTAGATCTAAGATCACAAATAAAAAATTAGGGTGCAAGAAGTTGGGTTCACCAAAATGTAAAGGGTGGAAAAAACATGGTTAGGGTTAAATCAAGAGAATAAAACCACTAAATAACATAATTCACCATTACATTAGGAAGGACATGGAATCCAATAGATCTAGCATCATAAGACTAAGATTCTAATTAGATTCCAAGCTCCTTTTCTAGGGGCTTTCTCCTTCCGAGATTGAATTGATTTGATTTGTTGATGATTAGGGCAAAATAGGTGACAATTGAAGTATTTTTACATAAATAGTAAGCTACAGATGTGCCATGGAGACATTGACCTAGATCTAGGAAAAATAAGCTATTTGGAATCTACTATCAAAATTTTGGACTAATTTTTCGAGACCAAGTAGTATCAATTCGCCATGGTCCTCTGAATTTTTTACCATCAAAAGTTGAATTTGTTCGTCACTATGAACTCTGTCGATCCTCCCAAGTACAACTTTGTACCTATTCCTGCACAGAGAGAGAAATGGAAATTTTTTGGGAATAGGGGTTTGCCTTAGGTCAAACCTGGGTTTCAAAATTAACCGTGAAATTAAATTGATAAATGCAATGGAAGCTTGCAGTAAAATACTTTCCTTTTGAGGGAAAGGCTAAAAATGATTGAAACACTAATAATATACCTCAATGAAGTTTTGTTTGACCTTACAAAGGAATTAGGTTTTCATGTATGTTGTCTTTCATAAAACATGGATCATGGATGTCATCTTCAATGTCTGAAACTTGACTTCACTTCTGTTCCAATGCTCGATAAAGAACTAATTGCTTTCTCACTTGAATTTGCTAGAATGTAATTGAGATCTTCAATTAGGTTAGGTTTAAAATGAGAGGGGGTAGACCTTATTTTATACATGTCTACCCAAAAATCAAAATAATTTTCTAGAGTAGGCAGACACGAGATCTAGGTCCTTGCCCAAATTGTGATCGATATGAGGGTCCAAATTGGGTCCTTTTTGAAAGGACCATGGCGCTGAGTGCCTTGGTCCTAGAAATCAGGGCTCCAGGTTTGGGGAGAGACTGTAGAGGTAGTGAAAAAATAGGTTTGGTAGGTGTTGTCAACATAATGAACACTTCAATAGGCCTCAAAAGCCAAAGCACCAAAGTGAGGTCCAAGTGAGGACAAAATTGTAGGCTAGTACAATTTAGGATGCTAGAAAACCAAGACTAAATCAAACCAATTTATGCAAACATTAGAATGATCAATGTGATGTGTTGTTGGATCAAATGTGGTTGCTCATCAAACTAGTACCATGATTGTATGATTGAAATGATAGATTAATAAATTGATGATATAAGGCTATGATGATAAAAAAAAATCCATTCAAAATGGACAACATAAGGATATGATAATGAAATAATGCTCAAATAGGATTGAAGGTCTCTTATTGATATGATGTTCAGGAGGAAAATTGAGGCGTAGGTGCATTGGTTAAAGGATGGCTAGTATTGATTGAAGTTTAGGGTTTGCATTGAGGTTGAAGTCATGTGACGAGTGTCCAAAAAGGTGTAAAAGCTAGGTTTGAAGAATGGAGGGCTCACAATTGATGAGAACTCCCAAAAAGGGGGATAAGAATTTTTTTGAAAGGAGATTAATTAGAAAATGTTTGTTAGGAGATCAATGATGGAGATCACACATAGGAGAATGTAGATGGATAATATTTGGTGAGATATTTGAAAAAGGTATCTTGGGAGGCAATATTTAATCTCAAAAGTCAAAATTTTCTTTCTAACAGAGGCAAGGTTTATCTTTCTGCACACTCTAGAGGAGGTGGTTGAATTCAAAATTAGGATTTGTTTGAAAAGAGAATCTTGTCACGTGTACGAGATTAGGGATTACTTTGCCTAGATTGATTAATTAGTTAATTTAGTTTAAGTATTATAGGGATAATATTGACTTGATTATAAATTAATTAAGTTTAAAGATAAATGTAAAGATAAATTAAATAAATAAATAGTCTCATTTATTTATTTAATGGTCTATAAAAAGGTGGGATTGGGTGTAAGCTAATTTAGGAGTCTACATTTTGCCCCTCTTTGATATGATAACACGACTATAACGAGTAAAATTGTATCAAATAAGAATAAAATATAGTGGATGGAAACAAATAAGGACTAGTATCCCAATCACTGGGTGGATGAGGAAGGATGATGAGGGTGTTTGGTATGCTCCCTTGAGAGGACATGCAGGTCAAAAGAAAACAAGTGTGCTCTTGAAATGATGGGAGGGTTAGAGGAAAAAGGAGAAAAGGACATGGGACATAATGGATGGAAGGATATGGAATATGGAAGATCATCATGTTGCGATGATATAAGCAACCTTGATTTGATATTGTACTTGACGTTATACTCCAAGGTATAAGGAACAAAAAAGAAAATGTGCCATGTGTGTGATCAAAAGATAAAATGCAAGCATATTCCTTATGACACAATGATATGGAAGACTATGATGCCTCTATTGTAATATGGTGTAATAATCATGATAGATGAAAACAATGATAACACAAACACAAGAAAACAAGCAAACATCCACAACAAATAAAAATAAACCAAGATTATACTATAAGTCAAAGTAAAAAGTGATTGATTGATTGATTTTGATGAGGATACCAAAATCAATTATATGAATAATGTGTACCCCAATGATTGTGTTGTTAATAATAAGAACAACTATGTAGGATTGAGAAGGATACGTCCTTGTGATGATAATTAGATTCAACTGGACAAATGGATTAATAGTTAAATTAGATTTAATTGAGTGGATACTTTAGGATTATGTGCTAAATTATAAGATTAAATTATATGGATTAGGATTGACTATGTTGAATGGAATAGATTAGGTTTCTTATTAGATGGATGGATGGAGGATAAAAGAATTGGATAATTTGGGAATTCATGGATGATATGATGGTTAGGATATAGTAATGAATATGAACCAATAAAAATGGAGAACCGAGGGTTGGTGGAAGATGGAAGGATTAATCAAATAGGAGATTGAGGGATTGGTTGTATGGATGTTGATGGGGGATAAGAGTATATTAGATAAACAGTAGGAAGACAGGTCTCCAAGGACAATGTTTCAAATGAATAAGATTACGCATATGAAAGGAAAATAAAATGCCCTATATGAAGGGGAGAATAAGATGGCCCACATGAAAGGGAGTAACATTGTAGATTGATGATGGGGAAAGATGCATGAGATGGAAGGATGGGGAACAAGGGATTTGGATGGTAGATTAAGGTTTTTGTTACCCAAAGCATACATGTATATTTAATCCCTAGTCTTGATCAAGATAAAGGTGAAAAGGGAGAATGTAGGATAGGATGGGGGGAGGGGATAGAATGAGGGATATGGACTGGGGGATACCAGAGGATGTGGGTAAGATAGGGTAGGAAAGATATCATAAATATTTTTTCCTAGGCTTTTTGTCAAGATCAAAGGTAGGAAGGGAGGATGTACTAAGATGGGATGGTATGAGGGAAATAGGATGAGTAATGTGGGGTGAAGTATATTGGAGGATGTGGATAGGATATGGTTGGTAAGATAACATGGATGAAGATTATCCCCAGGTGTAGAGTGCAAGAGGATGGGGAATCACACATGATGATTGTTTTGCAGGTTTTCTTCATGTTACTTGTTTATGGTGTGATGAGAAGTGGTTTTCACCTTGAACAATTTATTTCTCTTTACTTTATTTATTTATTTTCAACTTTTTGTTTCTTAAATTTTCAAAATAGTATGAATAAAAATGGATGAGGATAATGATGTGGATTGATATATTTAGAAGATAGTGGATAGGTGATAGTGAGATGGAGGAAGGAGTCAAGTGTGCTAACAACAAATAATGGTGATTAGAGGTGTGCTCGTGGACATTGGTAAACTAATAGTAAAGGAGGATGAAATGATTAGGAACATGGAGAATGATAAGGGTCTATGTGTAATGACCACCCCTTTTAGTACCAATTTATTTTTCTTAATTCCTTCGATTGTGCTACTTAGGAATTATGACAAATAGTTGGCATGTGTTTGAAGTTCTAGTTGTCATAAACATCAGGAATGATAACAAATAGTTTGCAGACATGCTTTGGTACCACTGTAGTAACCACCCCTATTTGTACCAATTTTTTCACTTCACTTCTTCAATATTGCTTAAGAATTAAGTCAAATAGTTTCCATACATTCATCATTGTGATATGCAATTTCTTGGTTCTAATTTCTATATATATCAACTTGTCTGGAGTAGTTTGTTGAAATGTTTCAAATTTAAATAACAATGCATTTAACAAGTTACAACCTTAACTATTAATTGAAATGGTATTATTAACAACACCACTTTCTCTGAGTACACAAATAGTTCCAATAGTCAAATGATTCTTTCTTAAATAGATAATTACATTGCATTCAATTTTGACATACCCCTTTCAATGTTGAGTGTAAGACCCTTATCACTATCCAAGTTGAAAATGTTCAGCCACCGACTCATCTTGTGTGCTAGCAAAGATTGGAGTGATGCCTAGCTAGTATGTTGATGTGGTTTTGTACAGCTAACAATACAACGTACAACCCAGAACGTAGGTACAACTCCACAATACAAATATTAGTAGAGAGTATGGCCCATAATGAAGGCACAACTCCAACAATATGACCATCGGGGGTTTAGAATGCCAACCCAACAATAATGCCAATAACAGAAGTAAACTCGACCTCCAAATACAACTATGCCCTTGGTAGTATGACCCAATCACAGACCACCAATTTTAAGTACAAACAGTAGGTGTACTAACAAGAAGAAGGAATCAAGATGGAATGACCAGTACTATGGATTATTCAACAAATATAACCTTGGTTGTCAGTCTCAACAATATTCTCTACTCAATCAATGCTTAGAAAGCTAACATTAAAAACCTCCTTGAATGCAACCAATGCCTGGAAATCAAGCCCAATGTGCTTCCTATAGTTGAAACACCTTTAATCCTCTTGACTGTGTCTTGCAACAACGAGAAGAATGTCATTCATGAGGGATTTCATCCTCACAAACCCTTGAAGATGAACTCTCCAATATTTCTCAAAACATCAAATCAACCAAGCCTGTTGAAAGTGAGTGGTTCAATCTCTTTTATAACGTTCTCACAAGAGCTCTTTCACTCGCTTAACCAATGTAGGATAAAATATTTCTTCATAAATAAGCCCCACAAAAGATATAAAGGCCTCCCTTTTAAAACAACATCATGTGACTAAGCCAATGGGTAGAATTTACTTAAGTCATAAAGTGATAATTGACTTAAGTAACTAAAATGAAAATATATTTCTTTTGAATATGCCCCATCTTCTTTAATTAAATAAAGAACACTTTAAACTTGCACTTTATTTATTTCATTTGGCTTTTTAATAGTCCTCTTATTAATAAATTAAAGTAACAATAAAGTTAAATATTTAATTTAACTTTATAAGTTAATAACTTATTGTTACTTAATCAAATATTCTCGGACTGTACCAACAATTGAAATAATCATCAAAAACAATTTCACTAATAATACTATAAATAGTAACTTGGCCAGCTGATTCTGGCGATACCCAACATAGACTTGCTAAAAATAGTAAGGATTTGAAAACCATACCAAAACATCTTGAAATCGCTTGAAACAGAAATTGTCTAGGCCAAATATTCTCAAGATCCCTCTAATGTCCTGGTTAGCCTACAAGACCATGGAAAAATAGGCTAATGACAACATAAACAACATGTGCTAGAAAAGGGGACATTACACTATGCCAAGGCTTGAATCAAAGAAGAGTGATAAGGAATGAATATTGGATAGTGGATAGGGTGTTGGGAGACTTGTGAGTGATTGGGTAGAGATGTTAAGACCAACATCAACACACAACTTGAAGGGAGGTGGACTTGTGGAAGAGAAGTGGATTTTGAAATTTGAGATTTAGATGAGGGAGTGTATATGGATTTGTGAAATAGAGGCCCAAAATGGATGGAGGAGATGATGGAATCAAGATAGTGTGTTTTGGGACATAGGTTCCCAAAATGGATTTAGAGGATGGAGTCATTTTAGATGGAGGATTAGAGGATTTAGGAGTGTAGTAAGGTTCTAGAGGAGTAGATTTGGATGCCAATTTGGATTGTGATTTGAGATGTATTCTTTCTTTTAATTTCATGGGCCTTTGTGGCCTCTTGGATTTAGCTTGCTTTTCGATTGGATATCCTGGTCTTTTGCATATATTTTGTATAAGACATGTTTATCCTTGTTTTTTATCATATTTGCCTTTATGCATCTTATATTTGGCATCCAATTTTCTTCTAATGAGAGTGTTATGGGTTCATGAAGATGGGTCACTTGGAAAATTTATGAATGGGGTGGTGGAGGAGGATGTTTAAAGGAATTCAAGGATGTGTACCTTTGTTGATATTGATTTTGGATTTGAGGTGATAGATGTATAGGATGAAGGGATTTTGAGATATGAGTGATTAGTGGTGGAATTTAATGACCCAATATGGATGGAAGGGATGGAGGACTTGGTTTTAAGAAATAAGGGCCTAAAATAGAGGTGGAAGATCCTAGATGGTGAGGAATTGTATATTTAGATGGATGGATTTTGAATTTTGGAAGAATACTAATGTCTTGAGTATGTGAAATATATCATAGGCCATAATAATTTTGATTTTATTTGATATGAATCGGTTTATACCTTGTTCACGGAGGCCTAACCCTTTTCCTTAATAATGCATGCTTTAAAAATCTTTTTACCAATTTGATACTTGTTGTTTTGGAAGCAAGATATAATTCCATGTGGAGGATGATATGATGCACAAGGAATAGTAGGTTTTTGAAAGAAATTAGATTGGATGAAAGTGATGGATCCTATGTGATAATTGTCGAGTTCATAGATAGCTTGCATAGGGGTGATGGGATCATGAGAAGGATTGAAATTGTGAGGAGGATTAGGATGGATGTTAGGATCTTGAGATTGGAGGGGATCATGAGATGGAGGGGAGGGGATGGTTTGGTCTTGATATGGAAGGAGATCATGAGATGGAATTGAAGGGGTACTTTGATATTGTTTTGGAAGGTGATCATAAGGGGGATTAAAATGGATGTTTGGATTATGAGGTGAAAGAAGGTCATGAGATAGGATGGATGAGATGTTTTGAGCTTTATTTAGAAGGTAGTCATGAGATGAAATAAAAGGGATGCTTGAATTTTGAGATAGAAAGGAGTCACGAGGGGGAGTAGAAGGGATGATTTGATCTTGAGATGGAAGGGGATCGTGATATAGGATTGAGGGGATGATTGTATCTTGATATGGAGGGGGATAATTGAATTGAATGGAAGGAGTGGTTTGAGCTTGAGATGGAAGTGGACCATGGGATTGGGTGGAAGGGATGATTTGGTCTTGAGATGGAGGGGTAACATGTGATGGAATGGAATGGGTACCTTGAACTTGATTGTTAGGGGATTATATGCCACCATGATTTGGATTAAGGAGTCCACATATATCATTTCGTATGGATGGTGTGGTGGGGAGGAGTGTTGGATAAAATTTTCAAATCGGGTGAAGGATGTGGTACATTATTCATGTTGTTCATAGTATTGGGGTTTATCTTGATCTAGAGGGGGTAGATGCATGACATGGGAAGATTTCTCAAATTTATTTGTGTTGGAGAGATTGATCTTCCTTTTTAATAGTTCTTGGATAAATCTTGTAGTGAAAATTGTAAATGATTAGGATTAGATGGAGGATTGGGATTAGGTGGAGAATCATGATTATGGATTAGAGGATTAGGGTTAGATAGAAAATGAGGATTAGATGGAGGATTAGGATTATATCTTGGATGATTGTAGATAAGGGAGTTAGATTATGACTGGATATGATGGGGGTGGTATATAAATATGGAGATTAAGATATGAACAATGAAGGAAAATAAGTATGGATATTGGGTGAGAAGCATGAAAGGGAGATATGGGTGAGGGATATGATGGATCTCCCTTGTCAAAGTTGGGATAAGCATGACCTTTAATTATGTGTGGGGGTGTAATGGAATAACTTACGTTAGCCATTTATTGTACAAAAAGGTATTTCACCGTTGATGCAGGAGCATCCAAGAGACCACATGAGACCAAGAAGATTAAAAGCATGAATGAAGACCCCAAAGAATCCTTGAAAGTGAATTGGAATGTTTTGAAGCCAATAATGGCCATTTGTAATGACCAATATGATTTTAAAGTAAAAAATCCTAAAGGTCCTGATAAAGGCCTTAGGACCAAAAATGCTATGTAAATGGGCAAATGATGCCTAGGAGTCTAGATAGATTGAATAGGGTTCTAATATGCTTTAATGGTCATATCATGTCAAAATAATTTGATTAGGATAGGTTTTAGTTGATGAAATGCTTTAGAAATAAAGTTAGAAATTCAAATTTTGAATTTTAATGGCTAGTTACAGTTTTGGAGGGAAAGTGGTTTATGAGTTGTTTTGTCACTCTAATCACTCAAACTAATTGGATTTCGGTTTGGGAAGTTAGAGGAAGGATTTATAAAGCTTTGTAATGCCATTTTGGCTAGGTTGGATGTACTGTACGGACATAGTACGGACAGAACAGTAAAATCAATAAAAACTAGTCTTTTCTTGCTTTTCCTTTGATTTTATTGATGGTTTATTGATTGGGAAGTGTTGTATGTTCATGGTGGAGGCTAAAGGAATTTAGGAATCAGTATTAAACATTGTTTTGAATGATTTTATAGAAGGTTTTGATCAGATATTATCATTTTGTGTTGGCTGTCCTAAATTTTCTGAGTGTTTCATTGGCATTGAAGGCCCAAAATGCAATTTGGAGCCCTTCTATGGATGTAAGAATCTGATTCTCATAGGAGAGGCTCTGACTAACATGTATAATACATTTCTAACCCTTATAACATGCTGGAGATGTGAAGTTGCAGGTGTACACCATGGGTTTTGACTGGGAAAATACATGGTTTTGATGCCATAGTTGTAGCAGCAGAAGATCTACCTTAAGGAGGTAGTATTTTTATGTGAAACAGCGTTAGGGGATGGTAAATGCATGGTGAATATTGAAGGAGAAGTTCTGGAAGTGAGTTTTGGGGTTTGAACAAGAAGGCCCTCGTTTTTAAGCCATTTTAAGGAGGGTTTTGGTGTTTGGGTATTTAGGAGTGCAACCAAGACTTAAAACCTTGAAAATCCTTGGATTGGGAGCCCAAATAAAGACTGTACAAAAGGGTTTAATCTGGTTGTGAGTTTGGAGGGTACTTCCTTCACAAAGTGGACCTAATTAGCCCTCTTGGGGAATGAGGACAGCGGTTTTTTGAAGGCTTTGTTCCAAAACAACCATAGGCAATATTTTGGGAGTTGATAGAGGTTTATATTGTGCATATAAATCAGTCATAACATTGGTCCATGTTTTGGGAAATGTGTGTGAAAAGAGCCAAAAACAGCCCAGCAGGCTACTAGGAAACTAGGCCTAGTGAAGGGCTAGATTTGGGTTTTGATATCAATTGAAGGTTTGATGGTTTGAAAACCTTTGGAACATGTTAAGTGAAGTTTTTTGAAGTGTGTGGAGGCATGGGAAACACCTGATTAAGGTGAAGACAAGTTTTGAGCCTATTGAGGCATATTGAGCATTTGAAACACCATAGGAGTGTTGGGGTTTGGGTCCATATTCCACTTTAGTTTACAAGATTTCAACTATATCCTCTAGCCTCTGCATCAACTGTGGATGGGTAAGTGTTAGAAGTCTGGAGAGTTTTTTCTAGTAGTGGTGACATTAATATCCACATGATTCAAGACTAAGCTCATCATCATTATAGGGGATTTATGGTGCTTGGTTTGCCCTTTATTACAGTTGTGGCCTTGTTGGGGTAGGGTATGGATTCGTGATGTTTGGTGGAATTAGAATGGATTAATGTGGATTATAAGAGAATGAAGTAGGGTGAATTTGATTGGATCGTTGGAAAACATTATGGGATGATGTGAGTATGAGGATGACAACTTGGGATATAGAGAAGATGATGAATATAGTGAATATAAAGGCTAATTTAAACTAAATATAATGGATGTATGTGATCAAAAAGGATGTTATGCTATAGAGTAGATGCTAGGGTAGATAGGAAGATGGATGTAGCTGATGATCTAACCTATTTTATGTTGGATACAATTGTTTAATTGTGTATTGTCTTTGATGTTACACAAATGTCATATCAGTCTACCGAGTTCAGAATGTTCGGCAAAGCAGTCAGACAGAGTCTACCGAGTTCAGACGGTAAGAGAAGCAAGTTAAGTCGGTCTTCGAAGAATATGTGAAGGAAAGTCAGTCTATACCGAGTTCACAGTCTTTACCGAGTTAAGTCGGTCTTCGAAGAATATGTGAAGGAAAGTCAGTCTTTACCGAGCTCGCAGTACTTACCGAGTTCAGTCGGTTACCGAAGAATCAGCAGTGTTCACCGAGCATCAGTGAAATGTTTATGCAGCCGACCGAAGCAATATTTATTTATTGAAACTTGTATATGTAGCCGACCTATGTAATATTTATTGTAACTTATAATTGAGCCGACTTGGTAACCTGAATGGTATATATGAGAGATCAAGTTGCGATTTTGAAGAGTGGGAAAAAGAGTGAAAAGTATGGAAATGTGAAGGAGCAGAAATGTGCGAATTCTGATGAAGGATCAGTGATATCCTTGAGGTGCAGAAAAGATATATGTGATCAGTAAGGATCTATTGGCGCAGAACAGAGATCTGTATCAGCAAGATAAGTTGTGTTTAATTCAGGTCACTTCATTGTTGCTTTCCAACCATTGTAGCAGTGATACCGAAATCTCTTAACAGAGTTGGTCTAACAACCATTTTGTAAATCCTCTGACAAGGTGACAATTCGGTTGAATTGTTCTTAAGACCTTTCACAAGGCCACTCCTAGCAGGGTGATCAAATCCTCTAACAGGGTCACACCTAACAGTGTGTTTTGTAACCTTTAACAGGGTTGGCTCCTAACAGGGCTCACTTCAGAAGAGTGAAAATCAGTAACTAGTTACATTGGTGGTTTTCCCAAAATTGGGTTTCCACGTTATATTTGGTGTTACTTGTGTTCATGTTATTTGTTTCATGCATATTAATGTTTGATGAACAATGATAAGCTAATTTACCGAGTTACAGCAGTTTATATTTAAGACATCTAAGGGACTTGTGGATTTATTTTTGTGGTAACTGATTCACCCCTCCCCTCTCAGTTATTCCATCCATATTTCCAACAATTTTATGGATGTTTATGAATATGTTATAAAATTATGGCATGGGAAAGAGATGCACACTATGTATAGTGATCAAACCTAGGATATAGATGTATGTGAGGATGTGGACTTAGGACACGAATGTGAATGAGGAGGTTAAACATAATATTGGATAAGATGATGTTATGATGTGGATGGATCATAATATTTAGACAAAGTGATGGTATGTTATGGATATAAGTGATAGTCTAAAATTATGATATGGATGGATATGAGGATGCAAACCTAGGATTTGGAAAAGACAATGTTATGATGAGGATGTCTACGAGGATGTAAACTTAGGATAAATATAATGTAACGATATAATATGGATATGAATGAGGGTATTGGATTGTAATGATAGATTGTTAGATGAATCCTAGGTTAGGATGGGTGTGACCCAAGGTTAAGTCAAGAGGGAAGGAATGTATAGGAGATTAGTTTGACTATGAGATATCGATGTTAGGGATGATGATGTAGGATGAGATTCTTAGATGGAAATATTGACTTGGAGATGATGACCTTCTAGACCTAGACAAAGAAATAATTTTTCTTTTTTGGATTTCTCAATTTTCTAGTTTTTGGATTTCTTATTAAGATTAGAAGACACAAAGAAATGATGTGAAATATAGGTTCTATGGCTTAAAGTGAACAAGTGTCCCCTTTTTGGTTTCAAGCAGGAAAGTGATATTAACATTAATAGATACACAATACATGTGAAAAAGCCTAAAACATTTAGATTTATCAATCTTTGTAGGTCCAATACACCACAAGAAAAGATGGTCAAAAAATCTCAAATTGGGCTTCGCAAGACCAACTAGTGAGACATGATCCTTATACCACAAGGATATGCAAAGTCTAATTCAATGAAAATAGAAGAAAAATCAGTCAAAAAACTAGGAGGAGAGGTTAACCCAAGTCTCCGAATTCACTCATCTAAGATATAAATTTCTTGGAGACTTAGCATAGAATGACAATTTTTCACTTGCAAGAAGCATGATTTTTGAGTCACCCTTCACTATTTATACTTCACCAGGACATGATAATTGAGGTCATCCCTAGGGTGACCAAATCCATAGAAAGGCTCTGTAAAAAAATTAAACATGATATCACTTAATTTCTATTATAAAGATCACTCTAAAGTGTGAGAGGAGAGTGTATGTAAGTGAATCTTGGGGATAAAAGATATTTTGTTATTTTAAAACCCAAGTCAAAATGTGATTGGAATTTTTTTACATCTAATTTCAAATGAGATCAAACATGCCAAACATGATATTCTACAACATAAATAAACAACACCATTGGATTCCATATGATTTTTATTTTTTTTAAATGCTAAAAAATGAGTTCATATGCAAAAGTTTAAGCATTTCAAGTTTTTTAAAATAGTGCAACTTTGAATGAGTGTACCCAATTATTGGAGCAAGATCTAGAAAAAGGCTTAATCTACAATGTAGAGCTTCAAACTAGCTTTCAAACACCTTTGAAATTTTGATTAGTGAGTAAAATGTTATGCAAGATTTTGTAAAACATGCCTTTTAAAGGGTACACATAGAAGCAAATGTTAGGTCTAACCCCTAACCATGTGACCAAGCGCCAATATAAGAGTGTTAGGGTGTAGGGCCCTATAAATAAGCTCTATATGATTGTAGGTTGCAAAATAATGTGATTGTGGGCTAAACTAAGCATTCCCCTTGGTTACTCAAATGAATATAAGGGCTGCACAAACTAAAAAAATATTAAAATGAAACTTTATTAAAAATAAAACTTTCATATATATAATTTTTTTTTTTTAAATGTATATATTTTATTTTAAAAATATTGCACCATTATGTATATGCAGATCATGGTATATACAACATGTTCTCTATATTGCATGTGTATACACAACACTACATATATGATGCTTGTGTATATACATAGTGCTATAAAATTTGAAATTAGACCATGGATATACTTGTGACAATAGATATTTTAAGAATGTTATATCATGTGTATATATCTATGAAGAATACAAATACCTTTGTGGTGTGTGTACATATGTCGATCTATGTGTATACATCCAAGCTCAATCCTCTACAATTTGTGTGTATACTTCTTGCAAAAAAGAATAATGTAAAACCAACGAAAAGGGTAGTATGATTGTACAAAATTCTATATAGGGGTTCTTAAGGGCCCTTAATTTTTTTTGTTTGTAAAAATTGACAATAACAAAGTATATGTTAAAAGTCATCTCTAGGTCCTCCTAGACATAACTGTGAGGTTATTTTCACAATTTAGGGTTCTTGTAAAAAGTTAACCTCAAAGATCCCCTTAGAAAATTATTCACCTATAAGATCAAACTCACTAAAAACTCACAAGGACAAGCATTAGATGTATTAATTCATGTCGGGTTCACCAAAAATGTATTTCATACAAATGATATAACTGAAATGTGCATCAAACAAGCTTAAAAAAAACCAAATATATGCAAACTTCATACTGATCTATGTAATGTGTTGGTAGATTGAATGTGGTTGCTTATCATTCTAGTAGCATGGTGGTATGATTGAGATAATAGATTGATAAATGATATCACAAGGCTACGAAAATGATAGATTCAATAGAAAGTTGGACACATAAGAATATGCTAATGAAAGATTGCTCAATGGGATTAGAGGCCTCTCATTTATAGATTTTTCAAGAGGAAAAAAACAAGGGTCTAGACACATTGATTAATAGACAACTAGGATTGATAAAGGATTAGGCTTTGAATTATGGTTGTACTCACGTGACAAGTGCCCCATGATGTGTAAGAGCTAGGTTTGAGGGATGGAGGTCTCACAATTGATTAATTAGAAAAGAGGGCTAGGAGATCAATGATGGAGATTGGATATAGAAAAATGGGATGTATAAGATTTGGTGGGATATTTTGCAAAAGGTATGTTAGGAGGAAAGATTTGATCTTAAAAGTTGAGATTTGCTTTATAAAAGAGACAATACTTGTCTTTTTGCACACTTCGAAGGAGGCATGGGAGTTTAAAATTAGAATATTTGAAAATGGAATCTTTTCACTTGCACACAAGATTAGAGATTAATCAATTAATTTGTACTAATTAATTGATTTAGTTGGATGATTTCGAGGATAAGATTGACTTAATTAAAGGTTGATGATAAATGTAAGGATACATTAATTACATAAATGATCACTATTTATTTAATTAATGGTTTAAAACAAGGTGGGATAAAGCGTGTTCGGGTGTAGACTAATTTAGACGTCTATAAATACATAAAAAGATGTCATATTGTTTCTTTCAAATTTAATTTAGAGAAGATATTGATATATAATTATGTTGAAATACATGACAATGGTGAAGAGATATTGATTTTGTCACATCATTACCAATTTAAGACCCTTGCTCCTTCCATGACATTAATTAGCACACAATGCTCTTTTATTAATGAAGAAATATTAGATATCATTTGTGAAATGAAATTATTGTTCTTTTGTTTTAGATAAAATGTTTGTTTCTTTTATTTAAGATAAGATTATTATTTTAGAAACTATATTCATTTTCTCTTGTTTAAATACCGAGATTTAATGATTATAATTATAGATATTTTATTATTTTGATATAAATTAATTTGTCAGATTTATAAATTAATTTTATGATGATTTTATTATATAAATAAAATATATCAAGCTTTTGGTATTTTTTTTATATTTAATATTTTTTAAATTAAATTAAATATAATTTGACCTTACCTTAATTTGAAACGAAGACGATATTATGAGAATGAATGGTCCACTTAACACTCATTGCATCTAGATGATGCTCCCAAGAGTGAAGTATTGAGACTTTCCGGGAGGTCACCCATCTCAGTACTACTTCAACTCAAGCACGCTTAACCACGAAGTTCCCTCCAAGATTGAACCACTACTCATGAAACAAAAAATGGGTTAATGAGTTTGACTAAAAAACTACATAGTCGAACCCTGATAGACTTGCTGTGGAAAATAACTCCTACTTATCAAAGACGACATTGTTTGAGGAACAACAGGGTTTACCTATTGTTCATGTAAGCCAAACGCCTCAAGCTCATTTTACAGGTAAGTTTGCACGTTCCATAAGCCACATTTTTTGTTTTCGAAAGTATGATCGATTGTTGATTTTTTCTTGTTTTAGGGCATTATGCTAAACAGTTAAATTGCCCTCTTTATGGTTCTACATTTTGCATACATGTCTGCCACGGTAGTTGCATCCATATCATTTAACAGATTCCCCATTCCATTACTCTTTGATAGATGCCCGTAGGCAGGGAGAAAGCAGGGAAAGGTTTCCAAGTCTTGCTTTATACCTGCCAATTGCATTTGCTCGAAAACTTTTAGATACTTTTCAACAAATCTAATTTGTGAATATTTTGCAATCGTTGTTGGCCATGAGATCACGTGTTTGAGGCATTTTGTCAAATGATTTGTGTACCCTTTCTACGCTTCCACATTTTTCTAACATATCTACAAGGGCGATTTTAACTACAACATCTAACACAATTTCTCTACCCTTTGTCCATACCCTTTTCAGAAGCTTTCATTTTGCGACTAGCATGGAGGATGTTTCAGAAGGATTGATGGTTGATCCTTGTTAGGGATGGCGAAGAGGCCATTCTAAAAATTTGCCTACTCATTAACCAAAGCTAAGAAGGTAAGTTGATCATGCCAGCAATTGCTTGAAATTTTGTCTCTTTGTTGCATTTCCATGCAACGATGGTGAAATATTACTTGCTCAAGTCTTTCACACAATTTACGCACCTATAATAGGTCACTATTTAATTTCAAACTGTTAATAGCTCCTTTGACTAAACCAACAATAATCACTTTAGAATCTCCTACAACCAGCTTTTGAATGCTGCAGAAACCATGAGCTTCAATACCTTCATGGAGGATTTATCATTTAAACCTAAGTTACCGGTTCGGGTTCGGGCACGGGTTCGGGTTCGAAGAATCCAGTATGTCGGTACGGCAAAATTTTGAAAAGGGGTTTGGGTTCGTTAGTAAAAAAACATGTAAATTTTTTATATATATTTATATATATTGATATTTGTGAAGCCTATAAGCATGAATTAAAATTTGCATGTCAAATAGCATCATATAAACAACAAAATCAGTCTTCAACTCCTCCTCTTTGATCTTGGAAGCCAAATTTTGTTCACCCTTTCTTCAACCTGCTCTCATAAAACTTTTGTTTGCAACACAAATGAGGTGAAATGAGTCAATAAAATGTTTTAGAAGTCAATTTTAGGTTATAAATTTCACATTTTACAAGGCGGAATTGAAAAAAAAATTAAATTTGCATTGTTTTTTGACTTTACGGGCCGCCCAGCCGCCCGGGTTCGACTGGGTCCGCTCTTTGGGTTTTTCGAACCCTAGTCGAACTGGACCCGTACCATGGACCCGGTTGAACCCGGACCCGTACCAGGGGGCCCAGAGGCGAACCCGGTAACCTAGATTTAAATCCATGTTCTATTAGGTTCATTCATATGGTTCTATAATCTATTACCTCCAAAAATTATATTACAGTGAAGTTATGATGTTTTGTTGTTTGGTGTTGTTTGTTGTATTGGTCTCTAGTCGATTCAATTGATTTATTGTATTTGGATCATACTCTTTTGGTTCGGATATGCATTGGTGGTTGAGTTAAGGTGTTTTTATGGGTCTTACGATGGCATGTGAAGATCCGTATTAAGTTATTTACATTGGATGATGCTTTTGGGCTGATTGGTTAATATGCTTTATTGTTTATCTACACTTTACATTTGATGTTGACTTTGGAGGATGTGTTGGTGTGTGTGGTTTATTGGAATCAACTTAAGAAGACATGTAGTGATGCATATGGGTTCCCTTTATCTCCTAGAGTGTAATGTCCCCACTTTGAAATATAATTTAATAATAAATAATAATGGTCTGATTGTGAAAGGTTGCGTCCCTTTCAAAGGGCAGAAATAATGAAGAGTTGCACTCTTTCAAAGGGTGTGCCTCGTGCCAAAGGGCATACATGATGAAGAGGTGTAACCTCTCCCTCATATTGAGAGATATAAAGGAAAGGAATCTAAAGCATCCAGTGACACCACCATCCATCAGATCAGACCAGAATTGTTATTTATAGACAGTAACATCCTTGTTCTTGGTGGTATGCATGGGGATGTGCTTAATATGTATGTTTAATATATGAAGCCTGATAATGTTCTTATGCAGAATTTAATAGTAATATTAATATAGACTGCACTATGTATGACAGTCATAATATACATCAATAGTACAAAGTGATATTGCCATAACTTCTCCTAAGTCATAAATCTATTCTAATCCTTCTATTCCCCAAGGGAGATGGGTGCTGCTAGGGAAGGGCAGAGTAAAACCACTTCAATAGAAAGCCCCAAGGGTGAAAGGACTCCTCCTGAAATCTGGGCTGCAGGCCCCAAAGATGAATGGATTGAGTTCTAGTAATCTGGGCTACATTAAGAAGGTGGTGTCAAGCGCCCTAGGCAGCCAAGCCCTCTTCTGGGAATGGGGTCAGATTGGTTTGGGTTTAGGCATGGTTTTAATGGCATCATAAGTTATATTACAAAGAATTAGTTAGTTATGTTCAATAAATAGCAATAGAAGGTAGTAACATAGATGTTGCCCTTGGTAATTGATAGTGTATATAAATAGGGGACATTACATAGAGTGTACTACATTTAGTGCAGTTGCGCATGGTGGCTGACTTTGTGTAATTTATGTTTATTCTATCTGTGTCCGATGTAGTTTAGTGTTGAGGGAGCTCTCATGTTATATGGTGAAAATCCATTGTGTATGACATTGCAATGTATGTATGCAAATCGGAACATACTTGGGAGTGTATTGCAGGTATAGTTAGTTGGAGCTCTATGATTTGTGTTTAGCTTGTTGATGCCATGTTGGCATTCTTATTATCTGTAGCAACATTTTTCTACAGCAGAATGAAGAGTTGTTGCTCTCTAGGCAGGAGTTTTTAACCCTAAAGTGGGTTTTCTCCAGGGTGTGTTTGTTTATATTGTTTTCTGCAGGAGTTCTGTCTAATTGATTTGCATGTCAGAGATTGTCAGCATTCAAATGAGGTAGTAGCGGTGCTTGCTAAGGGCTTGCAAGAGTTCCTTTCTTCGAATATCTATTTCCTAATGGTAGCATGTGGTACGACCACTTTGTTTACGGATCACAATATAAGTTTGACTTATTCCTCCTCTATCAAATTGTGTACAAAAGAGGGACTCCGCACACAAAGTCATTGTTTATATAGATACAACATGATCTGAAAAATTGGGTCTTAATTGTGCAAAACATTGGGGTCTCAGTGTTCCTAGTTCCTTGGAGTATTGCCGAGAAGTTTAAAGGAGGAATTTATCTTAATACCGTGCAACAGCAATTTTAAAATGACTGACATGGATCCGGGATGGAATGGGACAACTCTAACAAGTCTCTGTTCAAAGTTGCAGACCCTGTAATGACCTGGAAAGCCAAGTTTGATGAGTTTGGTAGTTTATATAGGGGACGAACTCTTTTTTTTTTCTCAAAACTCACCAAAAGCTGTGGTGAATAGCCGTTCACCCTGTTGAATTTGTTATAAGTGTCAAACTTTTTCTCTGAGCAACAGGCATATTTATTATCATACAGATTACAGATTACAATTGTGAGCAGGAATTTGGATCTTCACTTTGATGCTTCGTTTTTTCATCCTCTCATGTTTGGGGAGCTGAGGAAAGGTGCCTAGTTGTTTCTGCACGTTTAGGAGAGGGTTAGCTCTCATGCCTACGTATGCAAGTGTGAGCATACTTGGGAGTGTATTGCTGGTGTAGTTGGAGCTCTATAATTTGTGATGAGCTTGTTGATCTGATGCCATGTTGGCATTCTTTTAATGTGGGGAAACGTGTTTCTATAATGGAATGGAGAGTTGTTGCTCTCGAGCCTGGATCTAGCCTCGAATTTTTGGGCAATATGAGTTTGTTTCAGTATGTGTTTGTTTATATTGTTGTTTTCTGCAATTCTGAGTGAAGAACTCTGTCTAACTGATTTGTACATGTGATATGTTGTGTCAGCATCCAAATAGGTAGTATTGGTGCTTGTTAAGGGTTTGCAAGGGTTCTTACTTTGAATAGCCATTTCCCAATAGCAGTGTGTGGTATGACCACCTCGTTTACGGATCACAAGTTCAACTTGTATGAAGTATTAGAACAATTGAATTTTTTAATTTGGGTTGAAATCACTGTTTTAAATTTGAATTACCTTCGGATCTTAGACAAAGGTCTGATGTGTAATTTTCTGTTGGTATTTTGGTAGGATGGGTGATTTGGAGATAGACAAGCATGCACGATACATCAATTCTCTTGAAAAGGTATTCAAATAATTTGATTTTTCCCCAAACATGAATTTTGTTTCAATTTTTGGTTTATTTCATTGTTTTTAATTAATATTAATGTGTATCAGAAAAAAGATTTCAGTTCAATGGTAATGGAACACTTGAGAATGGGTGGTGCATATTGGGGTCTAACGTCATTAGATCTCATGGGGAAGATTGAAGATGTGGATCAAGAAGCTGTTGTTTCTTGGGTGCTGCAGTGCCAGCATGATTGTGGTTTGTTCTTCATGTCAATATTGTCTTTTTTGTTTATTGTTTGCTTTCTACAATGTTTCTTGCTTGGAACACTAATAGATTTTTGGTGTTACATGTATATCAAACATGGCAGGACTCTTCTAGAAAATATGGTAAACACAACCAGTAGCTGCAGTTGAAAGCATTTGACTTGGGAAAGTAAATTATGTATTGGGGACTTGAATTTGTTTCCATTGTCCACGATTTTAATGTTATCTTTGTTTGTTGTAGTTCTAACTAGCAGTTTTAAGTAACTATTATATTTTATAATATTATTGCTTGAAGTTGATCCAGAGCAATGATCTGCTGCATTTACCATGCCGTTTCTGAGTTTTTCAAATAGTGGTTTTGAATTTCAGTTTGACACATTTTTTTCCAGTCTCATTTTGATTCGTTAATGTGATATAATAGAGAGTATAGGTAGACTAGAAGTTTTGAGTTTAATGTTTCAGTTAGGACATTTTAATGTTTTTTTTAATAGACTTGTTTTAGGAGTTAAGTTTCAAACCTTGATAAAAGATTTTAAATAATCTATGCCTCGAGAAGGATTTAGATAACAACACAATGCTTTCGCTAACATAGAAGGCCATGCTCCACCATGGCACAGTCTACTATTTTAGGGCTGTTCTTTTGTTTTTTATGTAAACCATCTTATAGTAGAATAATTTATTTAAACTTTGCAAGGTTTTTGTCATTAACATATTTGATTTATAATGTTTATGTTTATATCTACTTGCTATTCCTGGTGTGAGATAACAAAACCGGTTTCTTGTAGTTTTGCAAATATTATATTTTTTAAAAGTGTGGAGGGTTTTAGTAAAAAACCCAAGGATGTCTTTAAGATAGTACCCTGGTCCACAATGGCACCATCTATTTATAGGGCCAACCATTTTTTTTACTCAACAATGTATTTGTGATTGCCATTTTGTGTGCATTTTTGTTGATGTTTACATTTGCTTACTATACTTGATGTGAAATAGCAAAGTCAGTTTTTTTAGTGTTCCATGGGTTCTCCAAGATAAGAGGATGAGGTTTAGGGTGGCATTTTTTTTCCAAAAATTTAGGGACAGTAGTGGATGATTTTTTTAATAAATATGAGTGGTATCAATTCGGGCCCTCACCCGTGGAATAATAATACTAACAACAACCTAGTACAACTCAACAAGGCAAACACACATCGGCACAAAAGAGCAAAGATTCAAACCACAACAAATAAGGGTCAGACAAACACCCACAAAAGAATTGGTCAAACATGAAATGATAAATTGATTGTTATTGTTAACAAAGGAGAGGAATACTCCTTATATAAGCAATTACAGAAGATCTTTCCATAACAGAAACGATAGAATGATTTTCTCAAGTTCAAAAACCATGATTTTTATTTTTAAAAAATCGCCCCAAAATACTTCATACTAATCCATGGAAACCTTCAAAAATTGAAGCAAAAGCCTATTATTTTATACAAAAAAAGGGTAAAAATTTGCTAGTAAAAACCCTTGATCTCTAGAACCCATGATTTTGTTTTTAAAAAAATCAGGAAAAAAACTTATCAAAATTTCCTTGAAATTTCTAGGTAAAGACAACAAATTTTTTATCAAAAATATTCACTAAAAAAGAACCAAATGATAGTTGATTATTATTGTTAACAAAGGAGAGGAATCCTCCTT
The DNA here is from genome assembly GCF_030272615.1 of Cryptomeria japonica. Lineage (NCBI taxonomy): Eukaryota > Viridiplantae > Streptophyta > Pinopsida > Cupressales > Cupressaceae > Cryptomeria > Cryptomeria japonica. Next base: position 637,694,551 of record NC_081406.1, read on the forward strand.
ATATAAGCAATTACAGAAGATCTTTCTATAACAGAAACGATAGAATGATTTTCTCTAGTTCAAAAACCATGATTTTTATTTTTAAAAAATCGCCCCAAAATACTTCATACTAATCCATGGAAACCTTCAAAAATTGAAGCAAAAGCCTATTATTTTATGCAAAAAAAGGGTCAAAAATTTGCTAGTAAAAACCCTTGATCTCCAGAACCCATGATTTTGTTTTTAAAAAAATCAGGAAAAAAACTTATCAAAATTTCCTTGAAATTTCTAGGTAAAGACAACAAATTTTTTATCAAAAATATTCACTAAAAAAGAACCAAATGATAGTTGATTATTATTGTTAACAAAGGAGAGGAATCCTCCTTATATAAGCAATTACAAAAGATCTTTCCATAACGGAAATGATAGAGAACTAAAGACAGAATAGAAAGATTCTATATACTAACTTACATGATAGAAAGTTACTAAAAACTAACTAAACAACTTAAAAGATCATTATAAACTAAATATTACAATATTACTTTAATAAAACAAGCACACCTAATCCTAAAAGCAATATAAGGCTGCACATAAGAATTAATAAGGCTGCTATAAAACTACTTTTCCAACAACCCACGAGCAAGGACCTAAAGCCACTCCCTTCCTATGTGATTTGGGAACCATAAGATTGAATATAATCCTAGCAATAGAGAATAATCATGCTCAACCAGAGAAATAGGTAAAAAAGAAAGAAAGACTTTACTAGAAACCTTCTTCAAAATGTCCATTTCAAGGTGCAAACAAACATAGGATGGATGAGAGCCCAAGGGTATACTTAGAGAAATTAAAATAAGCTTCCCCAAGGAATTATTGATAGCTGTCAAGTTGGAGATTCAACTTTGGATACCAAGGTTTCAAATAGACAGGATCCTTGCTTCAAATCAAGGGACCCGCCTTGAGAAGAAATTCTTGATATGCCTCCCATCCACAAACAACAATAACGAAACTGTGTGTGGCAATAAATGATTAAATCAAAAGAAAGCAAAGGATTCCAAAACAAAGAGATCTATGTAACATACATGGTTACACCCTTGTTTTTTTTCCTTTGGTGTTTTGTTTTCTGTTTGATGTGTTTGATAGAAGATTAAAGTGCAGAAGTATATTGCAAGATATATAGATTTATTGCAGCAAATAAACAAAGGAAATAACTTGCAAATACAATATTTCAAATGCTCACAATCAGCTGTAATATGAAAGTACAAAACAATAGCAAAACTAGAGACACCCATAAGTCTAAAACTCATTACAAACAATTATTTAACATACCCATTTGCTGATTACATGAAATATTGACAATAGACAGCAATGACCAGCAATATGAAGCCCAGAAACCCTAGATGCCAAACCAAAACCAACACCGGAAGGGACGGCTGGATAAAGAAAGTGGCAGCTAAGAGGAATATGCTTCAAAACTGCAAATAAATACTCTGAACCCCAAATCAATTTCTCCTTAAACCCAAACGGCACTTCCAGCAGGTGTACGACTGGCCTAGAGATGGTACAACTAGCTTGAAATGGTACAGCCAGCCCAAAAGTGCCCCACAAACCTGCAATAAGCTCAAAAACACCCCTTAACCAGTCTCTGTGAATAATCTCTGTCAATCAGAAGCTTTGAAATCTGAAGAAGAAGACTGAATCATAACACCATTGAAGCACCAATGTGATTCCTTAATGAATCCACCAAATGATCTCTTCCAAATTGGGTCTTTCACCAACATAGAAGATGTTCCTTGCAAGGAATTCCGTTGTCACAAAGCCATAGAATGAACAAGTTCAACCAGCAAACAAGGTTTTCAAAATATCAAATCAAGCATGTGAAACGAGCTCTCAAAACTTGCTTTTATATCTCTCCCAAAAAGCTATTACCCTTTTTGCTTTCTCTTTTTAATTTAATTTTTAAATCACTATGTTTCTCAAAGTGGCAGCCTATTCCAGTTAGACCCTTTTTAATAAATATTTGCACCATTATTTTAATAACTGGGTAGTCCCTTATGCCGCAAATTGATCTTGATGAAGAGGAGAACTTGACAGTTGGGGCAACAAATTTGTTCTTTGGAATAACGACATTGGTCATTCTTAGCCTCTACATAGCTTTTCTCTTCTGAATGCCATCCAACTAATGATGAAAATTGGGGAGATGACAACCACATGGTTACCAATCTTAAAAATTCTTAAGAAATGCATGTATTTGATCAGCCAGATAATGGATTTAATGCAGAAGTTTGAAATTTGGCGAGTTGAAAATGTGTGTAACAATACCAAATGGTGGTTTAAGGGAAGGAGTTTGACCAATTTGAGTTCTCGTGGGAACAACTCCTGGAGATCAACACTTGAAAAAAGGGGAGTGACCAGTATCAATTTAGGCTAAGTTGCTAGATTCTTCTGGAAAATCGTTGGGTCCTTGTTTGGTTCTGTCCGAAGTTTAGTCCGTTATAAATTCGCTCCAAATTCATCCAGGGTCCCGAATTTGCTTTGTGGGTTTGCTGAGAAGGACCCAAGGCAAATTTTGGGGAATTTCCAGCGAATTTCAAATTCAGCGGCAGAACCCAGGCTGAATTTTGGCAATTAAACACTTTTTTAAAAGATATTTTTATTGCCTATTTTGGTCAACTTGACCACTCTAAAATAGACAACTAAAAAGGCCAAAAAGGTAGAACATATCTCATTTGCATTTGTGAATGAAAAGAAAAACTTCTTGACTACATTGCTAAACTTTCATGTTTGCTTGTCATTGCTGAGGGATTGTTGAAGGGTGATTGTTGCATGCTCTAAGCTGGTTTGTGAGCTATTCCTACATGGTTGCAAGTGTTGAGAACTCCTCAAAGACATTGAAGAGGAAGATCTCAACAAAAGAGGTAGGTTTTTGTTGATTTTGTTTGTTTTTAAATTTTTCTTTGCATTTGTTTTACAAAATGAAATGATTCTCTAGTTTTATTTTATTTTTTCATTTTGGTTTGTGGCTTTGTATGTTGTTTATAGATTCATAGAATGGCAAGTGCTTCTACCACTGGGAACTCCCGGTTCAAAACAGATCCGGGCTCTCCACTATGGAAATATGTGGAAATGGTTCAGCAACTGCTAGGTGGAGGAGGTTTCCTTTGGATTTGTAGCCATTGCAAAGAGGAATACAAAAGCTCTTATAGTAGAGTGAAAGCACATTTGTGCTTTATGCCTCAGAAAGGCATCAAGTTTTGTCTAGGCAATCCAAGAGTTCCAGGGCAGCCTCCAATTGAAACCCTTCTTGCAAACTCTATTGCACTAAAATATATTGAAGAGCAAAGATAAGTAGATGAAGCAACTAGGAATGCAAATGTTCATCCTTTGGAAAGGTCTAGAAGTAAAAAAGAAGTGAAGGCCTCTATGGCTTCAACTTCCAATGAAGAACCCGTAGAGGGCCATCCATTTTGCATCTTCCTCAAGAATAGGTGACAAATAAGAGAGCAAAGGAGCCCTTGGAAATGTCATTTAACAATGAGGCTAGACACATTGTCAAGCAAGACATAGCTAGATGCATCTTTGCAAATGGATTCGCATCAATGTTGTTCGCTCATCGTATTGGCAAAAAATGGTGAGATCAATTAATGAGGCTCCAAGGGGTTCAAGGGCCCGGGTTATGAGAAGGTGCATACCACTTTATTGGAAAAAGAGGTGAAACATGTAGAGGATTCCTTGACGCCCATCAAGGATTCATGGATCGAAACAGGTGTGTCCATAGTATCAAATGGATGGAAAGATGCAAGAAATCGCCCTTTGGTCAATGTTATTGCATTGTCCACGAGAGGTGCTATGTTTCTGAGAGCAGTGGATTGTGAAGGGCAAGTGAAAGACGGTCTATTTGTTGCAAACATTCTTTTCCAAGCCATTGAGCAAGTTGGCCCTCAAAATGTTGTTCAGGTGATAATAGACAATGCCAAAAATTGTAGGGCTGCCGAGTTATTGGTTGAGGAGCACTACAAACACATTTTTTGGACACCTTGTGCTGTCCACTCACTCAATCTAATACTGCAAAAAATTGGCAATAAAGTTGAGTGGATCAAATAAATGTATGGTGTGCCCAGGAGATCCAAATGTTCATCACGAACCACCATATGTCGCAAGCCATATTTAGACAATTCTCGAGATTGGAGCTCTTGAAGGTAAGTTATTTAAAATTTAAATATGTTTTAGACTTTAGTTTAGTAAACTTTTTAATTTTTTAATTTTAATTTATTATTATTTTGATTTTGAAATAGATTGCTGAGACTCGTTTTGCCTCCAACACTATTGTTTTGAGATGTCTTGTGAAGGTTAAAGAGGCATTGTCTAGAATGGTAACCAGTGCTAATTGGAGCATATGGAGGCAATCTAGTAGTACAAAGGCAGCTGTCATTAAGGTAATGATACTAGATGACTCTTGGTGGGATCGTGTTGAGTACCTCCTAAAATTTACTGAGCCTATATTGAGCATGATCCGATACACTGCATGGATAGGCCTTGCTTGGGTGAGGTATATGATGGCATTGACTCCATGATTGAGGATATGAAAAAATTCATAAATGAGAAAGAGCAATATCTTGAAGAAACATTCTTCAAGGAACTACAGAAAATCATGGTGGAAAATGGAACAGAATGACTACTCCTTTGCATCTCCTTGCCTTTGCATTGAGCCTCAAGTACTATAGTCGGGCGGTCCTTAATAAGAGTAGCAGTAGAGTTGCTCCATATAGAGATCATGAAGTTGCTATTGGGTACAAGGCAGCCCTTCATAGACTCTGTTTCCAAATTCCATGCAGCCTGTGGTGAGATCTGAATTTATGAGTTTCGCAAGCATCGATGATTGTGGTATTGAGGCTCTTGAAGACAAGGAAAGTGTCGATTCTCATAAATGGTGGTACTTCCATGGAGAAATATACCAGCACCTACAACCCCTTGCCATCAAAGTTTTGTCACAAGTAAGTTCTTAAGTCTTAAGATTCTAATTTCTAAATCCTTCATTCTTGTTGATGAATATTGAATTTATATTTAAAATTTGTATTCATAACTCTTAACTCTCAAATTTCAAATTTGAAAATCTTGATTGGTTGCTAGTTCATCATCATTCAAGAGGAATTGGAGCACATACTCCATCCACTCAATAAAATGTAATAGACTACATTCCAAGAAGGCAGAAGACTTGGTCTATGTGCATTCAAACTTGAGGCTTCTAACACACAAGACAATACCTACAAAAAGGGGAGGCAAAGCATTGGGATGTTGAACCAGAGCATGTAGAGTTGGATGATTCAATTGCCCGCCTTGATGCACTTGGAGTTGATGATGATGATCATGAGCTACCTAGTGATCATGAGGCTGCTCTTGAAGCTGAGATTGCTAGTACCACTGCCAGTGGCATTGCTTGTGCTTCTAATAGTAATTTGCCACAAGAGGATGATGATGATATGTTTGATGATTTTTGATGATATTTGATAGTGATGGCTGATTGTTAATGTTGACATTATTATTTTTGAACTTAAACATTGATATGGTGGTGTATTTTGGCATTTTACTAGGTTATTCGTACTAAAACATTAATATATATGGTGGTGTATTTTGCTATGTTCCTTTACTATTAGCATAGTTGATAGTAGTGTATTATGATCTTATTTGCTGCATATGTATATATTTTTATTTTTTATTTTCATGTGTATTTGTACGGACGAACCAAAGCGAACCCGAACCCATCCCAAAAAAATTTTGAACGAATTTGCGAACCGGAATCTCAAACCAAAATCCAAATCCGAACTGGGACTGGCAACTTAGAATTTGGGTATAGATCTCTTATATTTTTTCTAATATTTGATTTTATGAATAGATTACCTAGATTATTGGGAAAGGTGTGGACACAAGAAATTTTAGTGGCAGCTCAGATCAGTGATCATGCTGAACATTTCAAAGAAATGGCATCCTACATTGAGGTTTATTGGGTCTCTTACAGAATTTTCAAACCTGGATGCAAGGAAGATATAGAATTGTCATATAACTTAGTAAGAAGATAGGCCAACGATATTTTTACGGTAGATAAAGACCACATTTTCATTCAGGCAGTAGAGCCACAAATATCTTGGGTATTGCAACTACCCTATGACGTTGATGATGCATTGGTACATGCTAATGCAAGGGCACTCTTGCCCCTCCCAAAGGACCCTCATGTAGAAGGATTTGACACTTGCAAGGAATTTATGGACAAACAAAGCAAATAGATGTTGGTGGAATATATGGAGAGCTTACAAGTTATCATTATCAGATTTTCCCTGGTAGAGGGAATTCTTAGGCATGTTACATTATGGGCCATTCTCTTACATCACAAGTACAACAATGAAATGGCCGAAATCCTTATCTGTAGGGGAGAGCATGATGCCTAATTGAAAGATGTTATTTGAAAATGGCTGTCAAAATTTGGTTTTGGTTGGTCTGAATATCTATCTCGTTATCTGTTCACTGAAGCAACATTGTGAAACTTTTGTGGGGTAGGTAATGCCAACCACTTGCATGAAGTTCATGCGTGTTTATTTTTGACTTTTGGATGATACAAATGAAATATATTTGACTGTATTATACTGCAGAGGATAATAGGTGTCATGGATAAATATAGCTCTTGCAATGATTTGATATTTTGATCTAGATTTTTTTTTTTGACTCAGGCTATACATTGTGTCCTCAAACATAAAGTAATTGTTGCTTTAAGTGCTACCTCTTTTCTTGTTATTATGAGATGGGATTTAAGATTAAGATTATTTTGTCTAAACAACTTTTGATAGTATTGTTTTGTTTCCCGTGCAGGTGGATTTAGTGGAAATATTGGGCATGACCCTCATATTTTGCATACCTTGAGTGCTGTTCAAATATTGGCCCTACTTGACAAGTTAGATGTTATTGATGCAGACAAGACAGCAACTTGTATCCTTTTATTTACTTAGGAGCTTAGCATCAATTCATGATGTAATACTTTTGAGATACATTAGGAACACCAAGCAGAAATACCAAAAAATGCTGAGTTCTTTAAAAAAATTCATGAACTGTCTTCTAGTCTGTTTGGTAACCATGTTTGCAAATTTAATTCCGTTTTAAATTGTTAGTTTTATCCATTTAAGTTTTGAGCTTATAGAAACTTGTGGATCACAAGGATTTGGCCAAAATCAGGGTTTTTTTTTGGAAAGGGAAGAATGAAAAAGTCACTAACAAATGCCATATTTGGTCATGAGATAAACACAATAGGAATATAGTTTAAGTATTGTGGAGTCTGAAAGCATTAATTTGCCAAATTTGGTAGCAGTAGCTTAGATACAGGTCAAATATTTTTTTGTAAAATAAAATGCATCACTTTTCAAAGAAGGTTAATATATGCTGACTTAAAGTGAAAATTTTGACATTTGTGCCTTTGCAAAATCTGTCTCTGTCTGTCTGCCTGTCTGTTTATAAAATTCTTTTGTTCACAGATATAAATTGTGACTTGTTCTTGTTGGAAACCTCCCCAACTCTATTTTCTATCACATTACCTTTTTTTTTCATGTCCTACTACCCCATTTAGAAACATTGGTAAGGAATTTGTTTACCGCAAATCTTACTGTCAGATATCATGGGATTGCAACAGGAGGATGGATCCTTTGCAGGTGATGAATGGGGAGAAATTGACACACGGTGATTTTTTACATTGCCTTATCTCAAGTTAAATAAAATGCATCTGTGAAAGAGGTTAACTGATTATATTGTTGCTAAGTCCTTTTCACTGACATGTTTGTTGCTTCTAGGTTTTCTTACTGTGCAGTTTGTTGCTTGTCAATTTTACATCGACTAGATAAGATTGATGTTGGAAAGGCCAACCAATATGTTGCGAGTTGTAAAAATTTTGATGGTGCATTTGGGTGTACTCCTGGTGCAGAATCGCATGCAGGTCAAAGTAAGAAAATTCTCCTCGCACTAGATAATTTGTTAAGACCATTTCTTGTTTGATTTTATGGCTATGAGAAGAAATTAGTAATATGGAATCAAACCCATCTTTCCTCTCTATAATATTTATAGTTGAAAATCATGCATCTTGTAGTAAACCATCGACGTTTTTTTCATGCCACTTCTCCACAACAGATAATTTATTTCAACCACAATATTTCACAAGCTCAAAGTTTGTCTTGATTCTAAGAATATGTACATGATAAAATGGTGGCAGCCCTTTAATTACTGCTATTCCCCCTTGTGCTGCAGTTTTCTGCTGTGTTGGTGCCCTTGCAATAACAGGTGCCCTAAGTCATGTGGATAGGGATCTTCTTGGATGGTGGCTCTGTGAACGGGAATTAAAAACTGGAGGTCTTAATGGGCGACCTGAGAAACTTGCAGATGTAAGGTTTCAGATGTTCAGTTTTTACTATCTGAGATCTATTTCAAGAATGTTGGAAAACTGATTACCAAATTTGTTCTTATAAAATAGAGTCTGAATTGTAATAGCATATGCTGATGTTCACATGTTATGTTTACACCATACAGGTGTGTTATTCTTGGTGGGTTTTATCAAGCTTGATCATGATTGATCGAGTACATTGGATAGACAAGGACAAACTCAAGAACTTCATCCTAGATTGTCAGGTTGATTTACATCATGTTCACATTAGAGTACGTGGGTATTGTTGTTTCTGAATTTACAATCTTATTTACAACCATGCGACTGAAGTGCAGGATAAGGAGAATGGGGGTATCTCAGATAGGCCAGATGATGCTGTGGATGTATTCCATACATTCTTTGGCATTGCAGGTACAAAGCCTTATATGACATTTCTGAGTAAATTTATGGACTACTTGTATAACATTTCTGAGTAAATCTTATGCATATGTAATATTTTGGAGCAAATCTTACCAATTGATGGTATCGGAAGCCCATGGGAAAAGGGACTTCCGATGTTTATAGTTTTAAATTTAATAATTTATGGTGGCTTTTCGTCAACTCATACAGGTCTGTCATTGTTGGAATATCCTGGACTAAAGCCAATAGATCCAGCATATGCTCTGCCTATTCATGTTGTCGACAGAATATTCTTTGGCAGGCCACGTAAATAATGAATATTTTACAGAGAAGATATTCCTCGTCATGGTGGTCAACAACCTTTTGGCTTTTCTCCAAAGTCTTTATTTGTAAAGCTTATCTACTTCCTCGGTAAACAGAGGATGGAACTCCTTCCCTAGTGACAGGCTGTTGAAAAGTCTTACCTATGCTAAAGAATATTTTGTGTGGACTATCATTGATTTCATTTGCAAGGAAGATATGCCCAATTGAAATTACAATCATGATGGATTATTTTGTTTGCTATGTCCAATACTCCTTATAACATTTGAGTGTATCCTTTTGTTTTCTAATTTGTGAATGTAGTCATAGACTAGACCCAGCTGGTGGGCCCACAGCTAGGGGACCTCATCCCCAACAGCTACATAACGTTAATAGGTGGTTTTGTTTGTCATTGGACTTTATGGAATTACCACAACAGTTATGCAAGTTTAGCTGGTCGTCTTAATGGGTTGTTTGTCATTGGACTTTATGGAATTACCACAACAGTTATGCAAGTTTAGCTGGTCGTCTTGCTATCCCCATTAAAGAAATATGAAAGGAAGAAGAGACAACACAATAGAAAAACAGCTGACAATGACTAGAATAATTGGAATTGGCCAAAACAAGCTCACAATGGATGACTAAGCCCATTCAAGTATGGGTGCTAGAGAGAAAGTACCTAAATTGTGTTGGATGCAAGTGAAGAAGGAACATGTAAAGTATAATGGAGGTCATTATCTAATCTTATATGCAGTTAAACTAGAGCTTCTATTAGAATAATATCTTTCTCTTTGTGTTATTAATGGTCATTTAAGTTGTTTCTAATTTCACCTCTAGTTAACGATTGTTTCTTTTAGAAACATCGTCTTTGTAACTCTATTTAAAGGAGCTTTGTCTCTTTGATTAATTGAACAACATTGATTCTTTGAAATCCATATGCTTTTGCATCTGTATTATGGTATTAGAGCCTTGGTTATTTTCGAAATAATTTTTCAATTAAAAATTCGTCATGAATTTTTAACAGTTTTTTTGAAAAATTTATTTGTTTATTCGAAATTGCTACTAGGGTTTTCTCGCTATTTTCTGCCCTCTCCCGCGACCTGTCTCTCCTGCATTTTGCGCAACCATGTGACTTTCCCACCTGCAGATTTTTTTTCTGCCATTTTTGGACGGAAATTTGCATTTTCGGCTAGGGTTTTGACCCTCCAGATTCAGTCGATTTTTTTTTTTGAGTACAGATTCGTGGTGGGTTTTTCAAGATCTCAACGAGGTCGTCGTCAGAATTTTCTGGGTGCTTCGATTTTTGTGCCTCGATTTTCGAGCCAGCGGATCCAGATTTCGATAGCAGATTCTTTCTGGATTTTTTGCAAGGATTTCTGGGTTGTCTTCGGATTTTTCTAGGTCAGTCGGATTTTTTTCGAAATCCGTGCAATCCGTACTTCATTTTTTTGAAGTCTGTACTTGCATCTGCCTCTGTTTTTGCATTGGGATTCGAATTTTTTGAATTCCGTGGCAGCGCCTCTTCTCAATTTTTCGTTTTCCTGGGAAACATGCAAGATGGCGTCATTGACCAACTTGATGTTGGAAGGCAGTCAGGTTTTGTGCACTTAGCATCTTCTCAGTACCTCGTTTTTTCGTGCCTCGAAAAGCGTGAAGATGGCTTATATGGGCATCAATGTTTGTTTCGGTTTTTAATATTTTTTTACCTAAAAAAAATTCTGCTGGGTTTTAATATTTTTTTCCCTTGAAAAAATCTGTGGGTTTTTATAATTTTGTCCTAAAAAATTATCTGTGGGTTTTTAAATATTTTTTGTCCCTGTAAAAAAAAAAAATCATGAGGGTTTATGATTTTTTCCTCAAAAATTGTACTTTGCTGCAGTCTGTTTTTAGTTGCACCTGGAGTTGTTGTGCGAACATCTGCACTAGTCTCTTATTTGCAGTCTATTTTCGGGCATCTTGCTCATCTGCAATAGTTTGGAGGGTTTGCCGATTTTTTCCTCAAAATCGTGACAGCTATTCTTGGTGTGTCTCTGGTTACAGGGAGGGACAGTTCTCCAGCATCAGGTTGGACGGTTGGTGTTGTTTTGGGTATCTCCAGAAGTTTTGCAATTTCTGGGAGGGTTGGTGGCAGACTCATCTCAAGTGGCAGAGTTAGTGGCAGGCTCTTGTCTTCTGTTGTAGCATGTTTTAAGAAGGGGGCAACTTTCTCTGTTATTTCTCTTGGTAGTTAGAACGATGACCATTAAGGGAGGGTATTAGAATAATATCTTTCTCTTTGTGTTATTAATAGTCATTTAAGTTGTTTCTAATTTCGCCTCTAGTTAACGATTGTTTCTTTTAGAAACATCGTCTTTGTAACTCTATTTAAAGGAGCTTTGTCTCCTTGATTAATTGAACAACATCGATTCTTTGAAATCCATATGCTTTTGCATCTGTATTAGCTTCAACTTAGTAGCTTTATTCTCTCAGTATCAGTATTGTGGAATCTGTCAACACTAACTAAAACCACATTCTTTGGGCGTCAGTGTTGTTTTCATTTAATCGTTATGCATACATATGATCTGATGCTTATGAGTGAATAATTAGAAAAGAAAAAAAATAAATTGTACCCTATATTTACTTGTGCATTGCTTGATAACAAGTGCATATTGGAGTGTTATGATAATATGTTATCTCCGCCTTTCATGAAATAATATATACTCAACTTGAAATATTGCAATAACAAATGTATTATGTTTTCCTCTTAATGAACAATTGCACATAGAACTTATAAGCATACCTATAAGCATGACTACATCGCTATAAGAGCGTGAATATATGGGTACATATTTATGTGCACTCACATAAGCATATACCTATGATGGTATCTAGACACCCCTATATTTATTTACTCATGATGTCATGCCTCATAGCATGGAGGCTGATTATACCAATACTCGCATCCGTTAAAATATTGCAAAGCATTTACAATATCTTAATGGATGGAGCTATTTTAATTTATATTTTATTTCATAATGCTGCAATGTATTGCCAAAACGAATGGTATTCATAGTAATATATTGTAATGCTTCCATTCGCATGTTGTCCTTAATGCTTCAACGCATGAAATCTAGGAAAATGATACAATTTTAACATCGAATGCATATTTTTAGCCAAGTTAATAGTGGGCGAGCTGGCCACCAATTCAATCATTATGCTACTGAATCTTTTAAAGGAAAACAAGCCAAAAACCATATGTAATATAGACACAAAGAAGAGGCTCATACCAAGTGGCCACGAGAAGGAAGGAAACCTGTAGAAAACATTTAAGTTTTCTAATAGCTATGCCAATAAAAGAGGACTGATAGCTATTTTGGGAAGAATATCATTTTAATAAGAAAGCCATTATCGTAATAGCGGGGTTGTGAACTCATTACTCTGTGAGACTTCAAAACACATTTGCATGTAGAGTTTTTTGAGAATAGGTATTTGAATGTTTCATCTTTCATAGTGAAAATCAATATAGAAAACATAGAAGCATAATATATCGGTCTATTACTGCATAGTCAAGTTTGTACTTTCATTATTTGAATAGAAATAATGTGGAGTTGAAGAAGGGTGGAATGAACAAAAGAGGGGAGTCGACTGTCAAGGCGTCCAAGCTGAGACTAGTAGTCGCTTGTATTCAACCTATTCATTTGCAGTATTTCAAGTAGGTTCAATGATTCCTTTTTGTTAATATTTTGAATCTGGGTGGAACCATACCATCGTATGTAATTTGAAAGTGTGTATTTCACATTAAATAACTTATTACCATATTCTGATTTGATTATGCTAACAACAAATGGGTGCATAATCAGATGTATGAGAATCGATAGATCTGAATCGATACATCTGATTATGTAACGACTTGGGGTATCCAGAACCACAGGTGAACTTACAACCTATACAAACTACTCTAGCTATTCATTTCCATGATAGAGTGTGATTTAGCTTAGATTCTGAACATTTGAAATAGATAGTAAAATGATTAAATATGATTATTAAACCTGCAACCTTCATTGTAAGCTTCAAGAGCAACAACAATATGAACCATTAGCATCATGATTTGCACTAATCAGTTTAGAAAATTCATTAGAAACCACGAAAACATGGAGACTCGACAGTTTGAAGATAATTTTGTGATTACAGGTAAAAGATCAAAACATAGGGATGTTAGTAACCTTGCTTTATGTTCATTTGAAAATTAAATAGTTAAGAAACTAAAATAGGTAGGCAAACTTAAATATAATAGAGAATGTATATGCATATATAAAAATGTACATATATAGGTTATCACATATATGTATACTGACATGTATACATATATGCATATACCTTCTTTTAAATGTCTTATTTTAATTCCTCTTTCGGATTAATGACTGTTACATAAATCCACTTTTGTCTTCATTGCAAAACTGAAATGTAGAAAAGAAATATTCATAATCATGCTAAAATCTGAATTCTTAGTTATTATGTCTTCTTTAAGAATGTATGCTAAACATGTGTGTAACAATACAAGTATACATACATGTGTCATACTTTCTTCTTAAAATATGTCAGGCTTAAAACAATAATGTTATGTTGTAATGAGTGCGAAAGATGCATTGTAACAATCATATAGAATAATAGGAATGCATATGTAGTCATGAAAATAATCTCAATATGATATTAGAAATGCATATGAAAGTCATATAAAACGATCTCATTGATAGTGCATTGAAAAGAAATATAGATTGATGAATTAACAAATGCATGCATATGATAGTTGTTGCCTAAATTTCCTCCCCTTAATTAAATTTTTTATTTTACCCTCCACTTTTGAGTTGAGTATGTTATTCTTGCGTTTTGGTATCCATATGATCCTATAAGGGTTTCAACACTTAGTTGTTTTTAAAGCATGTAAGAGTTTTGTCTTAGTTAGAAACTTCTGTCGATATCTGACAACCTTCCTCATACCGGCCCTATGCCTTTTCTTTCCTTTTCTTTAAGTGCTCTTAAAGCTTGGTGGCCTTTAGTTTAAGTTCTAATAGTCACGTTGGACCCCTCTCATTGTTTTCAATACTTAGTGTACATGTCAAAATTGGTTCTAAATGACTTGTTAGAATTCGATACCTCAACTCACACTGTTTCTTTCTTATGTTTATGTCTTGTGATCACCAAGTTCTACTTTTGAAACAAGTGGTGGACTTTGACGCAATTTCCTAACCGCGTTGAAGCCCAATGATTCAAGTCATACTCAATGCAAAAGAGAAGAAAGCAGAAGTAATGAGAGAAACAAAAAACAAAGATGAATTACGAAGGAGTTTTAGAATCCGTGTCGAAATCCAACAATCAAAGTCGCACTCCAAGTACAAAGGCAACCAAGGTAAAACTTACACTTGGAAGGGCAAAAATAGATCCTGGAGATGTTAGAAAATCTTGGCAAGTCTTGACACTCCATCTTGAACTGAAAGAAATCAATATAAGTAAAGAGAAAGGAAAGTTGCACGAAGCGGGAGTTATAGGTGGTTTTAAAACCTTTGTTGGAGTCTGATGCTCATTTTAACTAAAAGAGGGGTAGTGATAAAGTGAAAAGGAGGACAAATTTCATTCGATGTAACCAATTGAAGTGATAAAACTCATGGCGGAGTCTGACAAGTCAACCTAATCAATTTGAAAGTTGAAGTGACACAACTCTCGATAGTACTAAACATTAATTACCAAGAGCCGAAGTAGGAGTGCATTGAATGCATTGCTAAGTAAAGACTATTAATCCCTTATTCTCTACTTTTAAATCTTCATTCGAAGGAGCGATTGGGCATTGAAGAGAGAGATAAGCATGGGCACATGAATAGCATATGACGTCAACACCATTGCCATTGTTGCAGAAGAGGTAGGTGCCTGGAACTACCATAGAGCTCATTTTCCCCATAAAGATAGGGTTTTTGAGGTTTGGAATTGAAGAATTGTCTTAATAAGGAGAAATTATGTCAATTTTTTCTAGAATTGCAAGCATGAGATTCAAATATTTGGGGTACAAGCATCTTAATGGGTTGGAGAGCTCAATAGGTGCCTAGAACTACCATAGAGCTCATTTTCCCCATAAAGATAGGGTTTTTGAGGTTTGGAATTGAAGAATTGTCTTAATAAGGAGAAATTATGTCAATTTTTTCTAGAATTGCAAGCATGAGATTCAAATATTTGGGGTACAAGCATCTTAATGGGTTGGAGAGCTCACTACATGAGGTTGGGGATAGCAAACTAGGGTATGTAAATTTAAATGAATTCTGGGTAAGTGTTGAAAACCTTAACAAGCACCCCATTGCTCAAAGATTGGTTGAAAGTGGGTTGCTTGAGAGGGCTACCTTCCTTGTAGCTACATAGTGCACAAACTTGGTGTTAGAGTGCATCGACAGATCTGAACTAGATACCGGGGAGATTAAAACCCCCAACGATATGGTTCTCATAATGCTAGACCACGCCACTATTTATAAGAATTATATTTTACTCTTGGCTAGAGAGGAGTACGCTCATTGGGATTTCACTCCATCACAATGTGAGTTCAATGTTGAAAAGGGGGTTTACATAAATGTTGTTGCCAAGGAGTGGTTTTCAACACCAAAGAGAGGGCAATTGCAACTACCCAAAACCATTCAAAAATCATACCTAAAAGGGGAGATTGCGGACATCAATATCTTGTTGCATAGATTAAGAGGAGATGAGGATGTTTCCAATTTGGATGAGTGGATGTTTTTCTTTGTACATGTTATATGTGTGGGACACTCATACATGAACTGGGCAAGTTTGATTAGTGATCAACTACACTCTATTATCACTAAGGTCCACTTCAATGGGTCATTTTATTTGTCGTCTTACTTGTTTTATGACTTGGCTTGCACCAGAATCTGCAATGGTCTCAACCATGTGAATGAGTATGATGATGATGTACAAATTTATGATTTACCTTGATTTGCAATTGCAAGAGTTATGTCAATTTTAGAAGGTTGAATTATACATTCACCATGAGGTTGGTAAGAGCACTACAAGGCCATTTGGAGTGGAGAATTTCACAAGAAGCTGCCCAATTAATCACTAAATTTGGGAGCCATTTCTTGCAGTTCTCAATATTTACCTACATCAGGGTAGGTGGTTATGTTGGTTTCCCCAACAAGTTGCCCAGGTATGTGGAAGACAAATTTGTCTTAATTGAATTATGTAGGCAAATTTGTGAGGTTAATAAAAGATGCTTTGAAAGAAACAAGGTTGGTATTCAATTCCCTAATAGCTTGGGAATGTACACTTGCAAAATGTGATTTGATGCACTAAATATTGGAAAGGATATGTCTAAATATACTGTGGAGACATATGATGGTCTTGGGATCCATTTCGATAGCAAAATTTTTGTCAAAGATCATTTGCATCATGGTCCTTTTTATCAAGACTATCAGGAAGATTATGTTGATGAATAGAAAGTCAGAAGGTGAGATTGGATGCAATTGAGCCTAAAGCAAATTGTGGACTACCAGTTAGGTTGGGATGTAGGAGGCATCATAGATGATAATTTTGATTTGATAGACCCAACCTATACTTCTACTATCCAAATGCAACCCTTGGATCCAATTAATTGGAATTAACCCGAGTTAGGAGATTTGGAGACAAAACAACTGAAGTTTTGAAAACAACTCAGATTTGGGTAGCAAAGAAGAAAGCTGAGACTTTAAAGCCCTCTTTGAATAAGTCCAAAGGGGCTATAGACCAAGGCAGTACAAGGAATGTACATCGTTTCTTTTGCCTCGGTCATTCATATAATTCCATTAGATGATCGAGGTGGTGAATGGGGTGATGAGGAGCCACCACATAATGATAAGTTGCTTGAAAAAACATGTGGAGATGGCTCCCTACCCAATGTCAAAAAAGGGGACACAAAGAAAGAGAAAGGAGATGATATAGAGGAACGAAACAAAGATACTAATAAAGGGAAGGAAATAGCTTCAAAAATAGAACAACAAAGTGCTACAGGTGAAGTTAACCCTATGGGAGACCCCACTGGAGGTAAGTCCAAAACATCCTTTCCTTTCAATTCGTAGAATGTAAATAGAGCTCCCTCGATAAAAAGAACCCTATTATTCACTTCTGATTCCATGAGGAGTTCCTTACAAACTTTGTCTTCTCCTACTTGGTTGGATGTATCTCTATCCAAAAAGACGAAAATTAAATTTGCCAAGTTGCTCCCTGAGGATACTGTTGCTTAGATATTGTGATTCCCCTCTATACCTAAGCGCAAAAAGATTAAGGTCACCTCCCGCATTGTAGAAGATGATAACTCTAACCATCTTTACTTAGAAATTGCTTAGTCCGTGACACAAAAAGATTCAACTTAAGCTACAATAGTTGACTTTAGCATAACTCGCATTGATATGCCCCCCTGAGCAAAGATGTTGAGCTGCACAATTTTCAAGTCTCTACCATCAAATTAATGACAAGGTTTGAAAGGGTCAAGCTCGATAGGGAATGTTTGAAAGCACTTGTAAATACATTATCTGATTGTCAAAGTCTTTATTGGGTCCCTCTTCTCAGGCATCCAGTTCTTCTGAGAATATTTTAGATTCAAAATTTGATACTAATAAAGAATTATTGGTGAAAGTGCAAGTCGACAGTCATTTTGGTCGAATGGCTCAGAAGTAGATTGAAGGAATTAAAGTTAAAAGGGATCTTATTCATTAATAACATGTGCAAAGCCTCCACGAACTTGTTTTAGCTAAAAACACAATTGCCATGGAGATAAGCAATGCAAGCATGACCTCATACGTGCAAACCATTGAGCAACTTCAAGAAATTATGGATATGGGTTTGGAGCTTACAGCTGCAGAGAAAATTATTCTTGACATTTAGAAAACTCTTCTAGTTGTATGGATTGAGAGTTATAAATGGAAGTACACCTTCTTGCAATGAAATATTTGGGAGCGGGGCATACTACTAAAAGAAGGTATTAAGATGATCGTATAGGTCATACAAGAATTCTCAAACATTGGATGCCAAATCAAGAAGAAGGATAATTCAAGAAGCGTTGCAGTCGAAGAGCTCAAAACAGAGTTCCAGAATAACAAAAAAGAACTCCAGAAGAATATCAAGGCTCTATCAAATCCAAAGACCTTCGACGAAGATAAATATGACAAATTAGCCATGATATATGCTTCCTTAATTTGGTGCATTAATCATGACAAAACATTCTTAACCAATAGTGAGCAAATTAGGAAAGAGAAGGCATTATGGGCATTGAGAATGAGCAATGTGTACATCCCCCATGAGAAGGATATTCCACCTGTCTTGAAAGCATTGTAGGAATATAAAGACCGTCAAGTTCAGTAGCCACTGATAGGAGATGCTAGCATAGAAGTTAAAGAGTTGCCACCTCAGTCTTAGAGCTATTTAGATAACTAGTTATACTGATCTTGTTTAATATTTTCAAGGACTCTTTTAGTTATATTGTAACAATTCTTTAAAAGAATCAATTTTCAAGAATTTTAGACAACTACCAACTTTAAACCTCAAATATACATGGAATGGACTATGCAAAGGTCCGCATCTTTTTAATTCCACTCATGCTTTAACACATGAGTGTGTATCAATCAAACATTCAAATGTAATTTGGTTAAAATAATGCGCTTATATGTATGTGTGCATTAAAGTTATAGGTTGTTTATGCTTGTTATAAATATTTGGGTTCATGCAATCTGAATGTAGTATTCTTTGAAGTGCCTATGTTTACTTGAATGATTATTTATACTTTTATGATTTTAGTTGGTGTTTTAAAATTAAATCAGTCCATCTATTTATGCATTAGTTACTGATCTTTGATTCGATGCTTGTGTTGGAACCTTTTTTTAATGATCATTTGTAAGCTATGAATGGTTTCAAGTCTCATTTCCGCATTTGTTTCATAATGATGAACAAGTGTTAGTCTCCTTTACTACTTTTTGATTAAAAGTACATCTATATTCATATACAAAAAAAACACAAATTTTGATCATACAAAGGGAATTGTACCTTTTCAAAATTTTGAGGACTACTAATTTAATAACAATTGCTCCCACTGTGAGTTATGAATTTGTCTTTTATTTTGGGCATAGGGAGCCATCGTCAGGGTTATTTTGGGAAGATAAAATTTGTTAACTAACAATAGCATCTCGATGAATTGAATAGCCATGTAGGATGGTAATTGTAGAATTGAATGTAAATTGAATATATGAGTTGCATTAACGATCATTCAAAATGTAAATTTGTCTAAGATGCATACGAAAATCCATGCAGGTGAAATGAGGAGTACCATCATCGGAGTACCATCATACGAAAATACATGATCATTGGATTATTATTGTTTGATGAATTGTGTGTGGGACAAGCTATGCTTCTGGGAAGTGGTGTCAAATGTGGAACAACAGAGAAGGATGATCCTCTTTTGAGAAAATCTACATTTAAAAAGTTATTTAGATAAAGCCTAGTTCATTGAAATAGATGAATTGTCTAGCAAATTTTACTTAATGTGTTTCTCTGCCACATCTAGATAATATGTCATTGCATACTCATATAACAGATGTGCATATAGATGTATGATGTTGCACCATCATTTCCATCTTGCCATTATTTTTAGGTAGCTAGGCTCTTCGTCCAGGGTTGATGGTTCTTCATGTCAGGAAAAACTTCGGGGAAGTATAATTGCTTTGTGGTTGGGCAAAAAAGCGCTTGGACCATGTTCCCATACTCAACTAGTAGATGACCTTGTAGTTGGTGGCGAGCAAGGATGATTGTATTTCTTATTATTTGTATCTTGTAAATTTGTGTTTTATTCTTTTGTTATCATCAAGGCAAGTGGCCAACAATATGTACTTTTGTTATTATATATATGCTTTCCTCGAATAAGCACTTGGACTACATTGAAAATTGTAATTATAATATTCATTATATCTATATATGGAGCATTTAAAAATATTTAATATTTTAATGTTGTGTTACATGAGTTAATTAATATTTTTATAATTTTTATTTTTGAGGACCTTACGAAAAGGCTCAATAAATAAGTGGTTGTGGAATGTGAAAAGCCATGAAATTTAATTTATTCTTAGCTAGATAATAGAAGAAAGTGCATGGATAGTTTTTTTGTAAATGTGGCCCACATTGGGTGAACAATGTTAAATATGTGTTGTTATGAATTTTTATTATTCCTTTTTAATTATACATTGTAATTAATATTATTTGTTGATATGACTTAACTGAACCCTAAGAACAAGAGTTAGAGTTGGGCATTTTTATTAATTTGATAGGATATTTTAGATTCAAGTGAGAGCACTAGTAGGAGGAGGCAAGTTTAGGGTTGAAAAGTTTGACAACTAAGACCATCAACCATGGAAGATTCAAATAGAAGCCTATCTATATCAGAAGAATGTTTTCTTACTGTTGGGTGGAAAAGCAAAGAAGTCAACAAATATGACAAATCTAGATTGGGAGAGTCTTGATAGAAAAATGCTAGGAACAATACAATTGTGCCTAATAACATTAGTGGCTTTCAATATATCAAAAGAAAACATACAAGTATATACTATCATACTGTCATGAGACAAATATACTGATATATAGTTAGAGTAAATACAAATTTAGAAAGCATATGCATTGAAATAGATATTGCATAAAATTTATATCAGAAAATCAATATGCATAAATAATCAAGTAGATCTCTTTTTTGTATGACAAATAATATCCAATCACATAATATTTTGCATGATTTTATAGAAGGGAAATAAAGGTATTTAGTGTCATAATGTTTATCGTTTGCATTAAAAGAAAAGAGTTAATTTAAAGAGCATATGGATGATTGGTTTCATTTGTCTTCTATTAAAGAAAAGTTTACTTTTCTATGTGTGTGATGGGTTTACTTTTCGGGATGGGTGTTGAAAATGGGCTAATAGAGAAGGGGATCTTCTTTTTGAGATCTATCAGTATATTTCAAGTGCTTAGTCCAAAGCCATGTTTTCATTGAAATAGATGAATGTCTTCCTAAACAAATTAAATCGATATGTTTCTCTACCATATCCTAATAGTAGGACATTGCATTTTTATCTTAGAAATGTACGTAGATATGTCGGGTTGCACCAAGGTTACCTCTTGCCTATTGTTTCTAGGTTGCTATGCATTTCATGTAGGGTTGGGTATTCTTCGTGTTGGGGAAAAATGATCTTTTGCATTAAAGATGTTGTTCTTCATACTGACCCAAATAAGGTTATCTTCTCCATTTCTAAACACTATCCTTCTGCTAGAGATGACATCCATTACCTGATCCTTCTCATCCCTAGGCAAAGGTAAGAAGTGGAGATCCTTCCATACCCACAATATAGTAGGTTCATTATGGTGGAAAACAACATAATCTTTCACCAAACTAACCCAATGTTGTTTCAAGTATGCCTTGGTGTGATTTGCCTCAATTTTACCATCAGTTCTCAAGTATCTGCCCCGGGAATCGTTCCACAAAAGTGTAGTTCCCCCATCATGTATATCCTAGGACAAATAGTATGTGATCACTGATATATAGTTAACCATGAAGCTCCATATGCTAGCGCCTTTAAAATGGTTAGCAATCTTGAGAATGGCAGTTGGATTATTGTTGTTTAATTAGATAAGTACCAGGGGAGTAGCTCTCTCTATTGATTTTGAAAATTAGATTACAAAGTAGTCATATTACAAGTACTTGTCTAGGATAAAACCTACTTCTACACTAATCTCTAAAAGCCATTCTACGTTGTCATGGGAGATAGGGTTACTATTAGCATTAAAAAATGCCTAGAACTCTTCCAAGTTGTTCTTCTATATTGAATTTATTTCATTTGATTTCCATAACAATGTGAATTTGAGTATTGATTTTATTTATGTGATATAGTTAAGGGTTTCATACCTTACAAGAAGAGATATATGTAAGGTGGAACGGATAGAGAGATAGGTAGGTAGAGAGAGGGAGAGAGTGCTCGAAAGAGAGAGTAGGAGAGAGATGGAGAGGGAAAAAGGGAGAGGCAAACCTAAAAAGTCAACCACCCCAATGCGTTTATAAGTTTTCCTTGGTTTTTTAGACTTCACCCTTTGTGTTGATGAGTTTTTTTTTCTAAATTTGATGAAACAAAAAGAGTTTATTCAAGAAACAGTCAACTTTTGGTTGATATAAGATATGCCTTATTTTTTAATTTAATAGATAATTGTTATTGATTTTCTACATGCATTATGTCTAAAAATCTGATTGATAGGCTGATTGAAAAACATATATAAATTTCAAATGGTTTCACATTTTTTTAATCTGAAAGATGTGTCACACTCTCTGCTTCACAAATTGTAGGTTAAAAAAAATTAAATTTTCAGAATTGATTTTTACCAAATTAGGGTTTTTAGGCAAACATTTTTTTAATATTTAAAAAAAATCCTAATAAAACAATCATAAGTAATTATTTACTTACAAAAAAATTACAAAAAAAAACGAGTAATAGGGACATGTCCTCTATTAATATTGAATTTTTAAAAAAAAAATTTCTTGTATTAGGTTGGTTGAACATACACTTGTTTATTTTTTCAAAAAAATTAGTACTACTACTTTGAAATTTCAAATTTTCACCAAATAAATTTACCTTTTTTCAAAAAGCAACTAGTAGTCTACAAACTATATTAAATTTTGCTACAAATCACGTTTGCATATTTTTCAAAATATGTTAATAACCTATTCAAATTTTATGTGAAGTCGCCTAACTCTAATTTTTTGAATTTTCATTGCCACTTAATGACCTGGTTTGGACTCCCATGGTCCTACTCTAATCCTCTAATTTCTACTTTAGTGAGATTTCATAATACATTGCCTTGCAAAATTTTCCAATTTTATTTGTTGGCATAAATCAGAGGATGACACAATTATTTAGAATCTTAAGGTAACTCACTTGCCATGGTTTGGTGGTTTTTTTTGAAATTCTATACATAATTTTTAAGACCTCATATAAATCTTATTTCAAACAATTATCAAGGATTCATTAAGAGGTTTACTTTTTTGTTTTTGTTTTTGTTTTGGTTGTGTTGAGGTATACATCAATTTAGATTTAAGGGTTTGGAATGATTATCTCATTATTGAATTTTTTTGATATAGGTTCTTTTGTAGTTGTGCTTGAGATTTTACCCACGGTGGTCTAGTTGAGAGTGTAGACATAGTTAAAAAAGGACTTGGAGTGAAGTATTTTTCATAATTTTTGGATTAAAAATTGATGCTTGATAGGTTGATTGTCCTTGCATGCTTATCCATGACGAACAAATTTCATTGAGAATTAATTCTTTTAACAATTTATTCATAACTTTTAATTACAGCTAATGATATTCTTATAGGGAATTATTAGTCGATAGAGAAATACCAATACAAATACCACAAATCTAAATACCCTTAAGATAATAGAGCATCGTTTCAATGAATCATGGTGAACTCGCTAGAATTTTCATTGGTAGTCTCAAGCCTCTTACCAAAGTCACACTCTAATATTTATCTCTCTAGCTCAATTCGTCATGATAATTTTTGCATTTTCTTTTTGTGAATAGAAAATATAGAGAATGGTCTATCTCTACCACACAATAACGTTTCTTTAGTTATATAAGTCTTAAATCTACCTATCCAAGACTTTTTTCTTATTGAATTTAATCTACCTTCAATTGAAACACCTTTTGACTTTGTTCATGTCGTTTCAGGATCTATTGTGATCTTCTCAAATTTTGACCATTTCAGACTCCTATATGGGGAGACATGAGAATGTGAAAATGTAACACCAAAATCATAATCAAAATCTTATGAGTAATATTTGAATAGGGAAACAATAGTATGGATGAGGATGAGAGGCAAGTGTGGGATTCCTTGTAGAATACATGAACTTTGTTTTGTTTTTCCCACATACACGATCTTCTTACTTTAATCCATGTGGAATATGGGCTTATCTTTTGATATACAATTAGTCTGTTCATGATAAGATAACAAAAGTTTAGAGTCAAGCTATTGCAACAAAAAAACATATAAGTAAGAAATGTTATTATGTTGATAGGCATAACTCTACAATGGCAACACGATTTCTTATTCGTGTAAGAAAAACAAATAGCAAACTTGATGCAAATGCATTTCGATTTTTTGAAGATTTGAAAGCATTTAAAGCAAAAAGTGCAATGCAAAAGCATTGTTTCTAAAAATGGTTATTTTTTTCATTCTCATTATTTTGCTCATTGGTTATAAGTCAGATTTTTTATTTTATTTTTATGGGATTCATTGTGCACATGATGCAAATGGTTGCGCAAGATAAAGATTACTGTTAGAGTTATCTTGTATTAGCTAATAATTATTTATTTAATTATTAGTTTATTATACTCTACACGTAAGCTAAATTTAGGCATTTAATAATATTGTAGGTATTTAATAATTATTCTAATTATTAAATAGTCTTTATCCCTTTAGAGTTTCTTTAGGGTTGCACATCTTTAGGGTTTCTATTCCCTTGTCATAAGGATTGAATTGTAACTTTTCTTTTTCAATTCCCTCTCTGAAATTAATCTTTTTTTCAAAGCCTTTTTTGTGTTTTGTCTCCAATATTCTCTTGTGACAGGTATTTTGCTTGCAGATGCTCTTGGGATCTCAAAAGTTGTACTTTCTCAACTTCTTCATGGTATCAGAGCCATCATCTGTTGCTGCTTGTTCTTGATTTCTTTTCAGAAGATTTTCTCTGGGGGCAAGGGTTTCAGTTCTTTTTCAAAGTTTTTAGTTTGGATTTGGGGTATCTTTTTTTGTTTCTGCGCATTTTGAGCTCAAAAGGACCTCACCATTGAGCTCAAAACACCCAAAAACCCCCATTTTCATATAAAATTTGTCCAGTTTGGACAACTTTAGCTCTAGGAATTTTTTTTGAGTTTGGCCCTTACAAACATGTTTTTCGAGAATTTTTTTTTTTACCCTTTATGCCCTACAAGAGGATTTTTTTTTTCTTTTTTCCATAACTTGGGCAAATGGAGTCAGATTTTTGAAAATGAACAGGTGTCGAAAATCTCTTTTCGAGCCCTACTCAAATCTGGTGGTGAGATTTGTTGATTTTTTCATTGGTACTTGTTTTTTGCCGTCCAAGTCAGCACTCTTTTCTGCACTCTGGGAGCCATAAATTGTGCAAACAGACTCTGTTTTCGAAAAACGAATAAGCATCAGAAAGGTCTTGGAGAGTTCTTCTCAGATTTGGAGTTATTATTATTTTTTTAAATCACCAGGTACACAAGATAGTGTCTGTCACATTTTCTTTGCTCTTCTCTTCTTTTCTGGCTATTAGACTGTACTGGGTTTTTGTTTTACATATTGTGGGGGGTGCTATTTTTTACTATTTTCTGTAATATACTTTAGAAAATCAGAACACCTAAACTCAAAACAAACAAACAAAAACCCCTTTTGCATCTTCTGTCTAATTTGAAAGATCATTTAATAACCCGAATAACCTATACCTGGAGCAGAATCTGGAAAGAACAATCATATGATTGAAAAGTACACAGAACAAGTTTTCCAACAATATAAAGTTTTTGAAAAACGAAGTTCGAATGCTCAAGTGATGTCTCCTAGAGTGCAAAGAGGAACCTTTGGCTTTGATAGCAAAAAACACTATCAAAAAAGAAAAATCAAAAGTTCAAACATCTAGATTTGGATAGAGCTCGGAAAGAGATTTCCGACGATATAAGGTTTTTAAAAAAGCACCTCTATATGACCAAATTATAGCCAAAATAAGAAAAACAACTTCACAAACCCCCGAATACACAAATCTAAAGAACAAGGCCCAAAATCTCTCATGAAGAGAACAGGGGCATGCAAATCTGGAGCTCTGATACCATGAAGAAGTTGATAAAGTACAACTTTTGAGGTCCCAAGAGCATCTGCAAGCAAAATACCTGTCACAAGAGAAGATTGGAGACAAAACACAAAAAAGGCTCTAAAGAAAAGATTATCATTTCAAAGAGGGAATTTGTGTTCTGTCTCCAATCTTCTCTTGTGACAGGTATTTTTCTTGCAGATTCTCTTGGGATCTTAGAAGTTGTACTTTCTCAACTTCTTCATGGTATCAGAGCTCAGAAAGAGCTTTCCAACAATATAAGATTTGTCAAAAAACGCCTCCGTATGACCAAGTTACGACCAAAAGAAAAAAAACCCCTCTTTTAGGGCATAAAGAGGGTAAAAAATAAATTAAAATATATTTTTTTTGACGCATTTGTAGGTACAGTCATAAGGATTTTTGTGCCAATAAAAAATCATGCCCCCAATGCCCTTGTCACCGAAATAGGTTGAATTATATATCAAAATTCATGGAATTGGCCTCCTGAATCCAATCGTGAGGTCCTTTTGGCACCAAAATGTACCAAAAAATCAGTTACCCCCATAAATGAGAAAAAAACAACTGCACAAATCCCCGAATACTCAAATCTGAAGAACAAGGCCTAAAAACTCTCATGAAGAAAACAGGGGCATGCAGATCTAGAGCTCTGATACCATATTGGAGTTGAGGAAAAATCAACTCTACAACTCCCAAAAATCACCTCCGTGCAAATTTGTCACAGAAAGAGAGAAGCAAAATAGCCATGGAGGTCCTGTTTGGATGCGGATCAGCCATTGTTGCAGCGTCCTTTTGAGATTCTTCAGCATTGGAATAAGATGGATGAGGCTATGGGTGTCATCTTCGTACATGTTTCAGGCAGTTTGTTTTTTCACCTTGATGGTTTGCTCACTCCTCGAGCTATGTGGTCCAAATTTGAAACTCTCTTTGGTACTGTTAATGAGTTCAAAGCATTAGAGATTGAGGCCGAACTCTCTTCCTTGTTACCTGAGTATTTTCCTCACATTGAGGACTTTCTAAACAAGTTCAAAACCATTAGATCTATCTTACACAGTTGTGGTAAGAATAAGACAGACCCAGAGTGTATCTACCTGATTCTCTCTAAGCTTTGAGGTCCCTATCAGATATTTGCTTCCACATTTTATTCTACTATGGATGCGTTAGGTACATGCTTCACCATGCCTACTTTTGATGTATTTTGTGATCGCTTGACTCGTGAGCAAGCTCACCTATCTCAATTGGACACTCTCACAGGCTCACAGCCGAAAGCATTGGTTGCTCAAACATCTAAAGAGAACAAGAAGCAAAAATTGAAGCCTAAGAAGGATTCAGCTGGCAGTGAGCATTCCTCCAAGCCACCACATAAGTTTGATTACAAACCAAATTCCTATCCCAAACAGGAGCACTCTTCTAAGTCTGGTGAGTCTTCCTCCAAGACTAAGAAGAAGTCAGATGAAATTTGTAGTTTTTGTGGCAAAGAACGTCATCCAGTTTCTCGCTATTGGAAACGATTAGAGGCCTTGGAGGCAACCATGCAGCAGCATCATATTTCTCCTCCTCAACCTCCATCTTCCTCTTCTACTGGGAAAGGACATGCTCTTTCTGTACGAGCTATTCCTTCTGCATCCACTTGGATTACTGATTTTGGGGCTTCTCACCACATGACACACTCATCGCAGCTTGTTACCACACTTGCTCACAGTAATACTTTACAGATTGGAGTTGGTGACTCAACACAACTTTCAGTTTCAGGTTCAAGTTTTGTTCCATTGACAGGTGGTTGTTTTCAGGATGTTCTTTTGGTTCCTGACATTTCTATGAACCTCCTCTCTGTTTATCAAATTTGTCATTCTGACTCTGGTAAAACGGTTGAGTTCTCATTGTTATCACTGTTTTAAATGTGTTGGAAGTCTTGCCTTTTATTTTTGAAAATCTGTCAAAATTCAGAAATTTGACCTTTATCTACGAGTTTGTGGTTCTGAGGGTTTATGGTTTTTACTTTTTCAAAAAACCTTTTAAAAAAATATGCCTTTGAGTCATAGTGTCTCCAAGTCTTTTATTTGCTCGTTACCTTTTTCCACTTAAGTGGAAGGGTCTATGCGTCATCAAGAGGGGGCCCCTTTTTAGTCTAGGCCTGGGCGGGTTCCGATAAATTTTAATTTTTCCTAAGTCCTATGTCTTTTCCTATGTATCTGTTGGGTTTCCTAAAGATCGAACATGTTCCTGTTGATCTCGTGGGTATCGCTATACCGCAACATAAAAGTGCTCGATGGTTATTCACCATAACATGGCGACAAACCACTAGCGGTGGACTATGGCTGGCAGTTAATGCAAGCAATTAAGGCAGACGGTTATGAAGAGCTTCATTCAGGCGGTGAGTCCAGGCAGTACTGAGGTGGCAGGATACGGACCCTAGAGCCAATCAGGGGGTGCCACGTAGTGGAGCAGAGGGTATAAGACCAAGGTCTGGTGGTGGGTCCGGCGGTGATGAGATGGCAGTCAAGTGGCATGTCATCAAACTCATAAAATAACTTATCGAACAAACCTTGGCCGCAATGGATCTCTAAATGGATTCACCGAAAGCATCAGTTCCATCGATATAAAGTACATCAAAGAAATCAAAACTGGTCCGATTGATAAAATAAAAGTATCGATGAAACTACAGAATCGATGAGACATGTGAACAGCTCATCGAGGGAGGAAGTTTGGCCAAAAGAATATTATCGAACAAACCAACAGAACCAAAGGCGACATGGTGGTCCAGGCGGATCTCATGAGCGAACCAGTGGCTGACACGCGACAGAAGGGAGTCGATCAACCAAGCTAAAGGTCGAGCAGATCAAGGAAGATCGGTCGATGATGCGAAAGATCCAACGATGGTTGCTATATTGCGATAGAAAGAAGCTCGCCAGTTATCCCCCGCGACATAGCGACTGGCGAGGTGGCAGTTGAGGTGGTCGTCCAGGTGGGCTCAAGCGAATCAGGATGTGCCACGTGGCAGAGCGTAGAAGAAGAACCAAGGTGGGCCCAAGTCTAGTGGTAGGTCCAAGTGGCGAGTAGGTGGATTCAAAGGCAAACCAGGAAGTGACACGTGGCGGGCCCAATAGAAGGGGTGAGCAGCCCAGGTGAGATAAGGGTCGTGCAAATCAAGAGGATCTGATGACAGATCCGAGGAGGATCAACGGTGGAGTAAAATTTCGGAACTATCAGCGGCTGTTGCTGTATCGAGGTTGTGAGGTGCTCGAAATGAATACCCTCGCGACATGCCAATCCAGAGGTGACACATGGCAGGGGTCTGCAGATGAGTGAAATAGATAAGGGGCCCGCTTTGAAGGTTAGAATGGTTAATGACCGGACAGGTCCGATGGAGATCAACGGTTGTCGCTATACCGCAACACAAAGGTGCGTAATGGTTATTCCTTGCGACATGGTGACAAACCACTAGCAGCAGGCCCAGACAGCGGTTAAAGCCAGTAATTAAGGCGAGTGGTTACGACGGACAACTAGTGGTAGCGGTTAAGTTTTCAAAGGTTTTAAAGATCGAGTGGTGGATAGGTAATTCGATGATTATCGTTGTGCCGCTATGTGAAGTTACCTGACCTTTAGTCTTCGCGGATCAACGACCAAGTGGTGGGGCCTGTTTTGAGTGAGTTACTTAGGAAAGTTATAGGACGTGCTAGTTTTCCATGATCGGATGGTTGTCGCTATACTGCAATGGAAATACGTCCGAACTTTAAATGTTGTGACAGAGCGACTAAAGGAAAGGTGCTCAGAAAGAAGGCATTCCTGGTCTGTTGGCGCCAAAATTTAAATATTCAAAAGAATTAATGGCAGAGGTGTGCAAGTTCCATCCAACATTGTTCGAAGTGAAAAGTTGGTGAGAGGTATTCAAGGAGATTTGCAGAGAACATAATGGTGCGCGACTGTGTGTTTTCTTAGGAAGAACCCATTAATGCTCTGGCATGAGACAATACACTAGCATTATGAAGTCGTCGATTGTTGTAACTGATTTTGGGTAATAGGAGCCTGCCCTTTTGGCCACTTTCCAACTGAATGACCAGTGAATTAATGATGCACGCATCCCAGAAAGAAATGTATGCTTCTCCCTCAACTTCAATGGTACAACAATGTAACTTTTGGAGTAAATGATAGTTAGGGTAAGAGTTTTCTTCTAGGTAGTCTGAAGCTTGTTGCATCCTGATTTCCATAAAAGGATACCAAGGCTACCTAGAAAAGGGTCACAAATTTTGTAGCTAAACTCTAGTAAAATCAATACAGGCCATTTTCTTAGCAATTTCTGAGTCAGATATGATGTACTTGTAACCTTTTGACAGAGGAATGAAATATACAGTCCAGAGAATTTAAACTTAGACTTGTATTGTTTCTATGCCATTGTATTGGTGTCCATTCTATTTAAATAATCAAGGATTGTTTATTTGAATGATTTGTTAGGCATCTAATGAAGTTGTTTTTAGTCTTCTTCTCAAGGAGGAAAATATAAATATACTTTGAACAAAGCCATTGATATCAGTATTTTTGGTGTGGATTTGATGATGAAGTCTGGTTCAGGTTAGGACTCTGTATATGTCAGGCATATTCAGAGTTGATAGATCAGGAACTTGGGATTTGTGTACAAGTTTCTTTTGTCAGGTTGTAGTTTGTTGTAGATGACTCTATAGCCCAGATAAGGCAGTGGTTTACCTGTTGGTTTTTTGGGTGCATTTTGTGATCCTTTTCAAAAGATCAAATCAACTTTCCTTTTATGTTTTAGTTGTACCAGTCAGAAAGGAAAGTTTACAAGAATTTACACTGGTTTTCTGTAAACCTTTTGCTATTTTTGCAAGAAAATAGTCTTAAGAGGGTTCACCTACCCAAGATTTTAAAGGCTTAAAGTTTAGAAGGTTTCCTCATTTGGAACCTCATATTGTTGTCTTTATTTCAAACTGGGCATGAATTTGTGAATGTGTTTGTATACTCGTATTTTAGATGTGATTTGATTAGGTGACAATTGTACTTTAAGTTGCATAGTGTAGTCACATAAATCTGTCCATCTTAATTAAATGAATATTTGCTATTTATTTGATTAAAAATCCACTAGCCATCAGTTAATTAAATTAATATTTAATTAATTCATCTTCAAACATTCTCCTATTAATTAAATAAATTATTCAATTTATTTTAATTAATTCATTAAACCAAACTCACAATCAATTAAAATGAATAAATCCTATTTATTTCATTTAACCCCTTTCCCTCTTTTAAATAAATTAAATAAAACATTTATTTAAATCATTTATCCCCCCCACTTGCATTTTCCTACAAATGCAACTTGCACCTATTTATTGAAATAAATGAATTGTATTTTAATAAAAATCCTATTTTCCCTCACCCACCAAACCCACTTGCAATCCTAACCCCCTTCTAGATTCTTCTAAGCCCTTCCTAATTAACCTAATCCATCCCCTGATTATTGTCACATTCCTAAGCAACTTGGAGTCGCTTCTCAAAGACTTCAAAGTCTTTGAAAAGCATTTAATGCTTTGTGTGTTCAACAAATTAACCTCTAAAGTCTTCCAAACCACTTATAGCTCTTACATGACCATTTATGGTTAACCCCTAACTCAACCCTCATATGACTCATGTGTCTCCTCAAGCATTTGTTGCTTTGACCATGATTATCCCTTTTACCTTTGCACAATAGTTTATCCATTGGATAAAAGCTTTATTCTTTGAATAAAGAATTTATTCACTCAACCCAACCATTGACCTTAACTCACAAGTTAACCCTCAAGTCATGTCAAGCATTTAATGCTTCTTCCCTCTCCTCTCAACCCCTCTCATGTTGACACTTATCATCTTGGGATTGGGTTGAAAGCCCTCACATAGATTGAATATCATTCAATCCTGGCCCTTGTTAAGATTACTCAATCTCAACCATCCATTGTTCCATTTTTCCTATAAATAGAGCCTGTTCCTTCATAATCCAGATCCTGAAAACTTGTATGCATTTAATCTATAGTGAATTTTAGAGAGCATTTAGCATATTTTAGACATATTCACTCTTTTGGATTAAAATCAACACTAGATTAGATAATAATCTCATTTCTAACTTGTTCATGCTTGTATAGCATTTAGAGTAATCATCTATACTCTTGAATCTCCATAAGGCATCCATAGTGCAAAAAGCTGCTGAGAGCTACACTAATTTGGAAGTTGGAGAGGAGAGGAACAAAGGAGAAGGAGCTAAGAGCATGATAGAAGGCATTTGGAGATGCCTCGTGATACTTGTTTCCCTAGTTAAATACTTTAGCATGTTTTTAGTGTCTCTTTTGATATGTCTGCTTAGATTAGTTTTTGGTTGATTAACACTAATGGTTTCTTGTGTTTTTGTGTGTTATACGACCACAGGTTTTAGTCTAACCATTGGGTATTTTGCAGAGCATCATTTGGTGAACCCAACATGAATCCAACACCCAACAACATTTTTTTTTAACAAAACTAACTTATGTTTAGCTTGACACACAAGTCACGCATTGGCACTTTTGTTCGTGTTTTAACGCTATTGTTTTTTGTCTTTTAGCTCTTTTGTTCTTAAAATAACGCTATTGTCCAAGAACTAGCGCTTTTGCCAGTAGTTTGGCACTTTTGTTCATTAATTAGCGCTTGTGTTTTTATATTAGCGCTTTTGTATTATTGTAGAAATCTTTTCTTTTAGCGTTTTTGTAGTCATTTTAGTGTATTTGTGTTAAGTAGCGCTTCTGTTTTCACACAGAGTAACACTATTGTAACAGAACGTTGTAAAAAAAGGCCATGTAACCAATAAAATAAATTTTCTTAGGCTTGTGGAAGCCCACCATGTTTTTGATTTTTTTCTAACTATTTGCTTCATGTGCAGGTTTTAAAATAACTCTTTTTTTAGCTTAAAAATCAAAAACACTTCTTTTGGTGCTTTAAAAATCACAAAAACAATCTTCATTTCTTGCAAGATAGGCTCACTTCATTTTTGGTGCTCTAAAATTTACAAGAAATTTTTATTTCTTTGCAAGTTAGGATCACTTCATTTTTGGTGCTCTAAAACTTACAAACAAATTTTATTTCCTTGCAAGTTAGGTTCACTTCATTTGGTGCTCTAAAATTCACAACACAAACTTTGTTTCTTGCAAGTTAGGCTTCATTTTTCTTTTGGTGTTTAAAATCAAGGCAAAATTTATTTCTTGCATCAAACTAAAAATTCACAATCCACATTTCCATTTTTTGGCAAATAAAAAGAACAATCAATTTGTCTTATTTTGCAAAACGATTTACTTCATGCAAACGTGTTTTTCATTAAGTTGACCAGGATTTCAAATTCTAGTTTACTCAAACATATTGCCTTTGAAGTTAAAAAGAACATCATGACTGGTGGAGCAACATCTCTAAATAGATAAAACATCATTGCAATGACAAGTTAAAAAGAACAAGTGCATTTCGTATTTGGCACACTTGTGCAAAAAGAGTTTGTCGAGTGGTCCTACTTGTAACACACACTATCATCTCCCTTGGCTCTTGTGGTCCTAGGTGGAAGAGAAAAGTGTTAGTAACACTCAAGTTTTATCTTTTTAAGAGAGGCCTGCCAAGGGATCAATCACTTTTGGGAATGACCTCGCGCGGTAAAACCTTCAAACCGCTATAGAAATCAGGTGAGAGCAAAAGCTGTAGCCTTAGGTATAGTTGTTCCTACAGTGTAACTTGCCGAAAGGACAAATGGGCCCCACCACGAGTTACAAGGCTCTTAAGTGAGTCACTGCAGAATGAACTTATGTCTAAAAACATCAAACATTACTAAACACCTTTAAGTAGTAGCCCACCCGTTCTATTGATTGAGGATATTTGTGAAAAGTTCAGTGCAAGAGCATAGATGGTTTTGCTCCCAAGATACTCACCATACATATTTCCTTGAGTAGAAACATAGCTTTTTGAAAGCTTACTTGTAACCTGATAAAAGTGGTGACTCCCCCATCATAGGGATCATATATTTGTTATGCTCGTGCAAGACTTAGTATATCACATCCTTACCTACCACGATGGGATTCATAAGGTATGTAGTACCAAAGTTGAAGAAATATCAAGATGTGGGTTGGAATTATCGCAACTAGCCATTTGACCTTAGGGATAAAGAGTGTTTGAAGTGTCTTCATTTTGTGTTAGACCAGTACAAATTGAGCTGACTTTAGGCTTTGGAAAACACCTAAAATACATTTGAAGGAAAGGGTCATAAAATTCCAAGGATTGGGTTGATCTAGACCCACACTTACTTGTACCTTTTGAGGCAACATTCTTGTGTTTGTGTGCTTGCTTTGTTTTCTTGTCAAAGAAAAATCAAAAAATCAGTTCCAAAAATAAAGTATTCATCCAACACAAACATTTTCAAAATACCAACAAAAATAAAAAACAAAGAGCAAGAGTATCAAACTATATGACCATTCTTCACATCTTGAGAAAGAAGAATCTTCATCAACATGTCAACTTGAAAAGAAGACCATTGAGCTCAAAGGCTTTAATCGAAAGGAAGAAATTATTCTATCTTAATAGACAAATCTTTCTCTCTAATAGAGCCTTCTTGCGTCACATGCGTCTTTATCTTCAAGGGAAATCAAATGAATTTGATCAAGAGTCATTGAACCGCAAAGCTTTTATGCAATATAGAGCTTTAAGTTATCACAAAAACAAAGGAGGCAAGATCAACCTTGACTTATTTCCCAACATTTGTATCACATACAATGTAGCTCAAGAAGAACCACCAACCCCCAAAAGGGAAGAAGAAGAGTTTGTTCCTTGTGTAACACAAAGTTTCTATTGAAGTTAAACATCTCGTCCATTACCACTTTTTCACACATCATCTCATCCATTTCAACTCTCAAAACATCAAGAGGTTTTTATCCTAAGTTCTCT
Source organism: Cryptomeria japonica (assembly GCF_030272615.1). Lineage (NCBI taxonomy): Eukaryota > Viridiplantae > Streptophyta > Pinopsida > Cupressales > Cupressaceae > Cryptomeria > Cryptomeria japonica. The sequence goes on from NC_081406.1 coordinate 637,729,477, forward strand.
TTAGATATTGCTTGAATCAAACACAAAACATCACTTTTTAGAGTGTCTCTATATCTAGGATAAACTCATCCTAAAGAGGCATTTCTACACGAGTTAAAACTAGTCTTTGAGTGAATCCTCTCATTACTAGGTAGCTGAATCTGTAACACATCTCAGATCCCTCTAAACCTTATCACACTAAACTTTGTCAATCAAACGCAACAAGCAATTCAAGAAAGGACTTTGGTAATAGCTACCTTTAGTGCTAGAGATTCATATGCAAAATACTCCACCAAACATACATCTCTCATTTCATCAACAACTCATCATCATTTTCACCCAACTTCAACAAAAACTTGTGAACAAAATGGCTCAAACCAGATCTAGAACCAGACAAATGGAAATTGAGGAAGAAGAGGAGGAAAACATCAATGAATTCCAAGAAGCTCTTGGAGGAAACATAAATGAGGAAAATCCAAGTACTCCTACTCCTGCAGCAATAGAAAGGGCACAACACAACCCCCTCTTTAATAGACTTTTTGACGAAATACTCAAGAGCAATGTTGATGCTCACTTTTTGAGACTTGCTCAAGAGGGAGCCAAACTACCTTCTAACTTTGATGTTGCACAACTAAGACAAGCATCAGAATGACAAAGTTGTAATGAGGATGAAAGAGGACGAGATCACATCAAATACAACCTTCATCAAGGTAATCCCCCACCTCCTCCTCCTCCAAATGACATAGACATGTTGCGGCAACAAGTCAAAAATCTCGCTCAACAGCTTTGCAGTGGCGTGAAAACAAACCAGTTTTCACTTAATGATATTTGTCCCTATCCCTTTGATAGGAATCTTCATATGCCACCTTTTCCACGAGGGTTTGAAACACCCAAGTTCAAAAAATATAGAGGAAAAGGAGATCCTCGTGATCATGTTAGAGAATTCCATTTAGCATGCCTGGAAGTGGCATACAAGGATACATAACTAATGCGACTCTTTCCCTAGAGTTTGGGAGGAACAACCACATCATGGTTTTCTCGATTACCATGTGGCATTAGGACCTTTGAAGAACTAATCCAAAAGTTCCTATCACATTACTCACACAACATTGAACGGGATATCACAATGGCTGATCTATGTAACACTAAACAAAAACCAGGCAAGCTATTTTCGGTCTTTCTGCAATGACGGCGTCAAATGTCTAGCAAACGTTCACTTCAATTACCAGAATGAGAATTAGTGGAAATGTTTATTTCCAACTTAAACGACGAAATGGAATTTCACCTAGACCTCAAAGACACAAATTCCTTCAATGACATGATCACCAAAGGTTTAAAGTGTGAGCGGGTTCTCATAAAAAAAGGGCTCATCAAAATCTACAATGAGCCAAAGGATGGCCCTCACCCACCCTTCAATAGTGACAAGCCAAACTTCTGGAACAAAAATAAAAATGTTATCAATGACGTGGTTGTGGATGCTAGAACTATCAAAAGTGCACAACCTGTGGTTCGGTTTGCAGGATAGAATCCCCCACCCAAGAATAACACAGTGGCTCCTCCAAATCAAGGCCACATCACATCTCAAGATGAACCCAGATAGCATCAACAAAATTTTAAACCAAAGCGAACATACACTCCCTTAGGGGAACCCATCGAAACAGTGTTATGTCAGTTGGTTTCTCAAAATCTGGTAACCTTACCCAAAACATCAAATTATGAACCTCAAGTCAAACCTGCATGGTGGAGAGATACTGAACATTGTGATTTCCATCGAGGAAAAGGACATAAGACAAGCAATTGTCACAGATTAAAAGATCTTATTCAAGATCTTATTGACTGAGGTGATATCAAAATCGAAGGACACGACCCAAAGACAACAAACAATGATCATCTAATGTTCAAAAATCCACTTCCATCACAAGATCAAAGGGGTCCTTCCACTTCCAGGAGAAACACTGATGCCATTGATTATACACAAGCCGCGTATAATTACACTGTAAATCACCTGTATGATGCCAGTGAACAAATTGCAACTATTACCATAAAAAATCCACCCAGTACCAATTGTAATGTTGTTACACGTCGTGACAAGGTTACCATAAATGTAGCTCCACAAGGTACCACATCAATCCCAAAGCAGTATAACCTTGTGGATCAATTAGATAAAACGTCCACATTAATATCTATCGTAGAGCTATTGTGCCTATCTCCATCTCACAAAACAATCTTGGATCAAGCTCTCCAAGAGGTGTCAATCCCTGCAAACTTGAGTACAGATCAGTTCCAAGCCATGGTTGGAAGTCTAAGATCATCACCTTGTCTCACTTTCTCTGAAAGTGACAACACATCCTTCCAGCAACCACATAACGGCTCACTCCACATTGAAGGATTTATCAACCAGCATAGGATCAAGCGAGTCTTGATCGACAATGGAGTAGGTTTAAATATTTGTACACTACAATTGGTCACCATATTGGGATATGCAATTGAATCAGTGGATCCTCATAAGAAGATCACAATCAAAGCCTATGATGATGTAGAGCGTTCATCCAAAGGAGCAGTGATGCTACCAATCTGAGTGGGCCCTGTGGTGAAGCACATCATATGTCGGGTTTTGGACCTTCCTCTACCATACAATTTATTGTTGGGAAGACCTTGGATACACGCCATGCAAGCCGTTCTATCCACTTACCATCAGTGTATCAAGTTCCCACATAATGGTGTAGAAATCACGATCCTGGGCGATGCAAACCCCTTTGCATATTGTCATAACATAAATCATCAACTAGAGATTATCGTTCCTAACAATAGGGAAGCCATCTCATCCACCTCATATGTAAGTCTAGCCTCTCTTTCCAGTTCAAACACTACTATAACCAAGCAAGAGAAGCTCAAGATGAAAATAGCAGAGGAAGGTCCTGGAGAATACAATCTAAGCCAACTCTTTTGTGTTGGACAAATGCCCACTTCTCCAAAAACTCATGGTAAACCTCAACGGTTACTTCATACACCAATGGTCACACCAGCATGCACTTTGATGCCTTACATCCTGGGAAAGAGTCAAGAAGAAGAGACCAGAGATGAGGACTTAGTAGAATGGATCTATAAAGATCCTATCACCACGGATATTCCACAAGCTAAGCTTCCCACAGATCAATATGGAAAAGGCCTTCTCATTATGCAAAGAATGGGTTATGATGGTCAGAGTGCTTTGGGACCTTGCAAGCAAGGATGACATGAGCCGCTGCAGCCGGAAATGAAGCCTAAAGATAACACAGGCTTAGGCTTTCAAAAGGAGATCTTTCCTAAACTCAGATTCAAAGGGAAACCCAGCAAACCACTATATCAACCTATTACAAAGAGGCCACCTTTGATTATAAAAGCAACACCACCCATCACTCCACCAATCAAAACAACAACCCCATCAACAGCAGCAATAACATCAAAAGCACCATTAGCAGCAGCCACTATATCAGAATTCCCAGCAGTATCAACAACACCAGTAGTTCTAGCAGAAGCAGCAGATTCATCACTACCAATACTTCCTATATCAAATTCATTGATCTCCATAAATCTTCTTGTAGTACCAATCATTCCGTCTATCCAGGTAAATCAGTCGATCACACCTGCGGTATTTAAATCAAAAGATATCCCAGTATGGTATAGCAATCGGATCCTGGAAAGTGACTCAGAAACTAACTCACATGAGTGGGAGTTTGATTTAGTACATCTAAATACTTCAGATGAGGAAGACACATCACCCCCTCCACCTCACAAAGACATCCCTGTTTACGGAGAAGCACAAATAAAGACCTCTTGGGTTCCTGAACTGGAAACATCTTCCACAGACCCTACGTCACATCTTATGCCCGATTCTGACAGGGAGAGTACCATCGATGACCTTGCCCATAATGTCTTAACCCTCACTAAAACATCTCACGAACTTAACCTAATCGATGAGGTAATGCCCATTATCCATCCTGAACTCATCGAATGGAACCAACCTAATCTCCCATGTCTTGACCACTTTCAAAATGATGAGGCGATCATTGACTTTTTGGAACTACGGGATAACATACCAAGCGGGGATCACAAAGTTGGATTCGCCATTGAACTTAATGGCACAACATACTTTGGGGCGGATGCCAAACCTTTCAGCTGCAAAAATATAACAATAAAACATGAATCTTCCAGTGAAAACCACTCTATGGCACTATTTGATCCCACAAAAGTAAAAAGAAAGAGCGTATCCAATGGTGAAAACCTCTCTGAGGCGCCTGAGGATGAAAGGTTTGACATTCTCCCCTCTAGTACACATCAGGAAAGATCAAGAATTTTGATAGAGGAAATAAAAGAATACAATGTGGGGACTCCTGAAACTCCTCACCACATACATCTGGCATCTCTTTTGACTCCAGAGGAACAACCTAAGTTTGTCGAATTCTTCCAGAAATGCCAGATCAACTTCGCAAGGTCATATGCAGACATGCCTAGTCTTGATTCTGATTTAGTCATGCATCACCTCACAGTAGCAGAAGGAGCTAAGCCTATCAAGCAGAAACTTTGCAAGATGCATCCCTAGATTGCAGTACTAGTCAAAGCAGAACTTAAGAAACTTCTGGATGTTGGTTTTATTAGACCAATTGATTATGCAAATTGGATCTCCAACATTGTGCCTGTTAGTAAACCAAATGGGGGCATCCGTATCTATACAGACTTCAGAGATCTGAACAAAGCATGTCCTAAAGATGACTTCCCCCTACCCAACATTGACATCATAATAGACCTAACAGCAGGACATGCTTTCACTCATGGATGGCTTTTCAGGATACAATAAGATAAAGATCGCACCAGAAGATCAACATAAGATGACCTTCACATGTCCATGGGGAACGTACTGCTGGAATGTAATGCCTTTCGGTCTAAACAATGCCAGAGCGACCTATCAACGAGCAATGACCACTATCTTCCATGATATGATGCATACCATAATGGAAAATTATGTTGATGACTTACTAGCAAAATAACTCACAAGAGAAGGTCATCTAGAAATATTGGAGAAAATGTTTGATAGACTCAAACAATATCATGTTCGACTCAACCCAAAGAAATGTGTCTTTGGGGTAACCTCAGGGAAACTTCTCGGATACATTGTCTCCAACAAAGGCATTGAGGTCGACCCAACAAAGGTCAAAGAAATAATGGACATGCCACCACCGAAGAACATCAATCAACTAAGGACATTACAAGGTCGGCTACAGTCCATCTGAAGATTCATTGCACAACTGGCAGATAAGTGCCATCCCTTTACACACCTGCTACACAAGAACATCCGCTTTCAATGGGATACCAGATGCCAGCAAGCATTCCAGATGCTTAAAGACTATCTCATGAATACACCATTGTTGATCCCACCGGATCCAAGCAAGCCTCTATTGCTCTATATTTTAGCTACTGCTACGACATTGGGAGTGTTATTGGCTCAACACAATGCATAAGGGAAAGAGTGTGCTATATACTACATCTCTCACACACTAGTTGGCTATGAACTCAACTACACACCTATTGAGCAAGCTTGCCTAGCAATAATCTTGGCAGCTACAAAACTGAGGCACTATCTATTAACACACAAGGTACAACTCATTGCAAATATCGATCCACTAAAGTACTTACTTAGCAAAGCAGCATTGACTGGCCACTTGGCCAAATAGGTGATGATTCTAAGTGAATTCGACATTGAGTATGTGGACCGTAAGGCTATCAAAGGGCAAGTTATTGCAGATCAGTTGGCCGATGCACCACTCATAGGCGACCATCCTCTCATTTCCAATTTTCCAGATGAAGAGATATTCATGATCACATAAGCACAACCATGGAAGCTATACTTTGATGGTTCATACACTAGGCATGGCTCGGGGGCAGGCATTCTGTTTATCACACCTCAAGGTGACAACATCTCAAAGTCTTACAGGGCTCACATTTCCATGCACAAAACAACATAGCAAAATATGAGGCCTTGATCACAGGACTCAGATTAGCCATACAATGGAAATTGAAAGAGTTACAGATATATGGCGACTCTCAACTGGTCATCTGACAAGTCACAGATGAATATCAAATCAAAGATGACAAACTCATGTCGTACAAGCAAATGGTGGACAATCTAAAGGCATCATTTACTACTATCACCTTTGAGCAGATACCTAGAGATCAAAATCAAGCCGCTGACGCTATGGCTACCATCACATCTCTCCTAGATCTTCCACGGAATTCGACACACTATGAGTTCTTGGTCGAACAACTTTGGATTTTCGCTTATGATATCCCTGAATCCGAGATGATATGTCGCCTTATTGGTTCTGAATCCCTATGGTACGGTGAGTTCTACACTTACCTTCATGATCACACACTTACTCCTAACCAATCAAATAATCAACGTAAAACCTTCATTCGCCAAACTGCTTGATATACCATTATTGTTGAAACCCTATACCGACGTAGTCTTGATGGTACTCTCCTTCGATGTTTGGAACAAGATGAGATAACAAAGGCCTTGGAAGAGGTACATGAAGGGATTTGTGGAAGTCATGCAAGCGGTCCTTCATTAGCCAAGAAACTCATGCGCACTGGATACTATTGGTCGTCCATGGAAAAAGACTCCTACTACTTTGTCAGAAAATGCAAGAAATGCCAAGTTTGTGGAGACCTGATACATGCACCAGCACAGGAATTGCAACCAATCACAACGCCATGGCCTTTTTATCAATGGGGACTCAACCTTGTGGGTAAAATCCATCCATCTTCATCCAATGGCCACAAATTCATTATTACCGCCACCGAATACTTCACAAAGTGGATCGAAGCTATTCCACTTACCCAAGTCACCGGCAAGCAAATCGCCTCATTCATCCTTAATTATATCATCTGCCGGTATGGTGTACCCATGTCCATCATCATAGATAACTGGCTTCCTTGCAAAAATCAAGATGTCTGTGAACTCTGTGAGAAATTTCACTTCCAACACCGCTTTTCCACTCCCTATTACCCACAAGGCAATGGTCAGGCTGAAGCATCAAATAAGAACATATTAAGAATCCTCAAGAAAACAATCAATGATGCCAGCCATGATTGTCATGTTCAATTAAATCCAACACCATGGCCATATCGAACTAGTATTCGAACCCCTACAGGCGCAACTCCCTACTCACTGGTCTATGGGGCAAAAGTTATCTTACCTATTGAGGTCGATATACCATCTCTATGAGTTTCCTTGCATAATCTCATTGATGATGAAGCATATAGAGTATCATGTCTTCAAGACTTAGAGCTCCTTGATGAGAAACGACAAGCTACATACAATCACCTCAAAGCCTATCAGCAGCGCATGAGAAGAAGCTACAATCACCAAGTTAGACCTCATACATTTGAGGTAGGTGATCTTGTTCTACGAGAGAATCCTCGTAACCAACCCAACCGAGAACATCAGGGAAAGTTTGAATCAAACTGGTTGGGTCCATATGTTATCACTGTTGTCTTTGGGTCCGGGGCATATCAGTTGGCTACTTCAGAAGGAGAACCGCTAGCAGATCCGATCAACAACATGCACCTCAAATGGTTTTATACATAAACTATACAGAGCATCAGGCTCCTATACATACCAGGAAAACACCAAAAAACATTTTGAAAAATCTTCTAAAGAAAATACAAAAACATCGAAATAGTAAAGAAAAATCATGCATCCAAACGGTGAACAACCACTCTGGTGGCACCTTGGGTAAGTGCGATGGTGAAAACTTGGCAAACAGGCGCCACTCGTAAAGACTATGCCTTCATTATCTTTCAAGCTTATTGTGATCACATTCATTACATACACACATCCATTCGTCCAAATCATGGCTTGTTATTGATCTGCAATCAAGAAAAGTACTTCATGCGTCTTGCATCCCGCTTTTTCATAGTCATGTCTAAAACTGGGGGCAATGCCCTTAACCTATTGATGGAAGTGGATTCTACATTACTTGTGATTCATTGGGTTCTTCATTCAAAACAGTCTCACAAAATCCAGAAACATTCAAAAACAATCACAAAATACCAAAAAATTCAAAAACAATCACAAAATACCAAAAACATTCAAAACAATCACAAAATCCCAAAACATCAGAAAACATCGAAAAATCAATCAAAAACATGGTAACACCTTGTACATACTCATCCGAGCAGATACCAAACAAACATTGTGCAATACTCAAATGATGATCACTTATCAAATCGACCAAACAACCAACATCAACACACAAACTGTCTTAACAAGGATGCATCCTTCCTTACCAAAACAAAGACATGATACCATTTTCTTTGACAAGAAATTTTTGTTTAAGCTATCAAATACTTGGTTGATTTGTAGGTTATTCATTCATTTATATATATCAGGTTCCTACGCTACTCTGAGATATCCACGAGTGATTAGAGTGGTCGAGATGGTTCCTAAGCATTGTTTGTATGTCTTCTGTGAATTATTTCCGATGAAATTCTGGGGCATGTACTAATGGTGTCTACGTGGGAAGTTCACTAAGTTACGTGATCGTATGCAAACTTCAGTCATGGATCACTACGACTTGCTGACTATAGCATATACCTCGACTATATGAGAATGAACCATTATCGAGGGTCCATATTCTTTATTCTTTATATATACTATTTACTTGCAGGTACAATGCTCCGTCCTTTGTTCCTACTCACTCACCCACGCTCGATAATGATTTATCTCTTATTACGGTATGAACTTGTCTCAGGATATGATTGGCAAAAGATCAAGGAGGACGTTCCAAGTCATGCATGAAAGGAGATAATCCTTATTTGTTCCGCAAGCAATACTCGGGTCAGCTTGATCCATTATATCAAGTTGCTTGTATTAACTTGCTATATCAAAATCCATGTAAGGAATACTCAGGTCATCTTGAATCATTATATCAAGTTGCTTGTATTTTCTTCCAACATTTTTTAGCTCAATGATGAAAATCAAGCACTATGGATCATCATTCCATCTCATCTATTTATATTGCATTCTGTTTCATATCATTCATCCATTTTCATATACATGATTTTGTGTGCAAGTGTGAACAAGATTAATATAAGAGGTTATCTAAAAATTGAGTTGGTCTTGGATACAATCACGATAGAGTTCTCTGATACATCATCTGTGCATCATGCAAAGTTTAAACAACCTTGCTTTCATCTATCATAATCACATCATCATTTCATTATATTGAGTTGCATTTGCATTAGCCTAGTTCATTATCATGTACTTACATATAGCTTTATTGAAATTTTTAGCCATTCATTAGCGTGCATTTAATATCATTTAGTTGTACTTACTACATATAGTCCATTCTCAATTACTTGCACTAGCATCGTTACATCATTTCATTATTACACTCGTGACATTTAGATTCATTTATATGATAAATTGTCCTTATTTGCATTTACTACCATGATTAGCCATTACAGATGCATTCATTTAGTACCATTTAAAGATTCATTCAGAAAGCATTCATTTTAATTGCATTAAGGTGCAACTATTAATTACCCATGAGTTACATTATCATTTTACTTCATATTTATCATTTAGATCATAACATAAACCCATTTGTATTAAACATCAGTTTATACATATGCATTCATTTAGAAATCATCATATAAACATTTGTACTTTACATTTGTTTATCCATATCACATTCATCCAAAAACATCTAGATGCAATTACATAAATCATTTATTTTAACACATCACATCAACATCATTGCATATCATCATCTTATCATCAATTCACCATAAAGTACAAAATACTGTCTATATCATCATATGCATACATAATCATCATGACATTGCATACATAAAGCATTACATCTACAAATCATGCATATCAACATGCATCCGTCTGTTAGCATCACAATCATAAAACATGCATATAGACATCATGTAGGAATACATCATCATGAAACATACATGTAGAAATCATCTCATCCATACATATGCATAGCAAGTACAACTATCCATCTAAGCATAACTCATAAGATCAACATCCTGCATAAAATCCATACATATCAACATGCATATCATCACAAAATATGGGATCTCCTCATATATATCATATCATATTGCCAAAAACATACATGTATCAGAGTACAATGAAGTCCAAAATATCGGCTACCAAGAGCCATCCAAGACACAGTCCAACATGACAAATGTAACATGCATACAAAATGCTCTCTCAGATACCACTCCGACGAGATGTTGCACCACCATCACCACCCACTCCCCCACTAGCTCCTGCATCACCTGATCTATCTCTCTGTGGAGGACCCATCGCTCCCCCCACTAGCCCCTGCATCACCTGATCTATCTCTCCGTGGAGGACCCATCACGCCCCCACTACTCTGCAACCTCTGCGATCACTCTGATCTCGCCTGCCGCATCTATGAATAGCTAAGTGCTCGTCGACTAGATGGTACCACCTGCTCATATAAACCCCGTCAATACTCTATCTCAACCCATGCTCGCCGAATCTCCCTCATCACCTCCCCAGTAGGACCCTGTGCTCCTACTCCAACCCAGACTCTCTCCTGCAGCTCTGATAATCTCTCCACCGTCTGATCCCTCTCCCGCAGCACTACGGTCAACTCTGACTCTCGTGCAAATAGCTGCACATGCCTAGTGGCCACCTCTGCCTCCAAATCCTCCACGCGAGTCTGCAAATATCCTATCATATAGTCCTGCATATCCCCACATGTAGCTCCCTCCCCCATATCCATAGGTGCCTCTCTAGTGGCTGCCTCTCCAATAGGTACCTCTCCAGTGGCTGCCTCTCCAGTAGCTCCCTCCTCTGTCTCCATAGGTGCCTGTCCCTCACCAACATCCCTCCCACCTAGTCTCATGCCTCCTTGTATCAAAGGTCCCTGAGATAACCGCAAAGGCTGCCCACCTCGACCCCTCCGCTGTAAGCGTCCACCACCCCCACCTCCACCTCCGAATCCACCTCCACCTCCAAAACTCCCACCCCCTCCTCCACCTCCTCCATCCCCACCACCACCATCCCCTCTCCCTAGTCCACCTACTACTCTGCGACCTCCTCTCCTCCTCCGTCTCTGTCCTCTATCCTCCTCAAACTCCGGTATCGGCTCTGCCAGATTTGATATTCATGGAATCAAATGTGCTGCAATATACTACGTGTACTCCTTTGACACCCCAGCATCTACTACCTCCGGCCTCATCTGCCATGGTCTCGCGTGCAATGTGTGGAACTCTACCAGCGCCTGATCATAGGGTAACACTGGTCCCCACAAATATCTCTCTCGCACTACCCGTGCATACACTCTTGAAACACTAGGCAATCCTTGTCTCCGCCCAAACTGTCTCAACACCCTACCTGGCAACTGTCTCTCCACATTGTAGGTTGTCCTACTAATGAGGTACCATGTCATGAACACATATGGAAATGCCTCCGCATCATCCTCCCATGGCTCACACTCAATATACGGTCTCCAGATCACTGTATCTAGCTCATCCAGTGCCCGCCACCACCACTCTAACTTCTCCAGGTGGGCCTGACTCATCATCCCTCCATAAATGTATACATAGGGCTGATCCACTACTCGGAATCTTAAACTCACTGGTCGGGTAACGGGTAAATGCTCCTATGCCCAAATATGTAGTAGCATGATACCTACTCCCAAGGAGCCCATCCCTTGATATGCTACCTCATGTAGCTCCCGATATAAGTGCGGTAGCATGCACAGTCCCCATGCAAACCGGGTCCCCCCTATAATCATTTGTTTGATCACCTGACCCCGACCAACGACTAGTCCATGCAATCGTCGATCTGGGCATATTAGTCCCCCAACAATACCCGATAGCACTGCTAGTAATGGCTCATACAACGCGGCTATGTCCTACCAGGCTATCGAACCATCATCAATATAGACATCCTCCTCAAAAAATCTCTGCACTGCTAGGGTCCCCCACGCTCGATCATAACTCACTAGCTCTCCTCGGATAGGAATGTGCAAGATGCGCCATACATCCTCCAGAGTCACTGTCATCTCTCCCTGCGCTAAGTGAAACGTACACATCTCACTATGCCACCGCTCTGCCAATGTTGTAATCAAACCGTGATTCATCCGAATCACAGGTATATACATCACATCATACATGCTTGTAGCTGCAATGCAATCCACCTCAGCCTCTGTCAACCGATCGCATAGCACCTGTGTAGTGGGATGCCTCTCGTGCAACTGTAAGACGCGAAGATCCTCTGCACATGTGCATCAACCATCATCATCAGTTGTTTTGTTTCAAATTTTTTTAAGTTTAAACCTAGACTATCAACAGATACTTTGATCAAGTATTTTTGGGTCTCAACAGATAAGCAATCATGACACACCTAGACTTCAACAGGCATTTATCCTAATGACCTAAGTCTCATCAGGGCTGCTATGGTTCAAAACAACTCTAACGTCATCTCCATCCATCCATTATTGGCATCAGGAGATTCTTTTTCAAAACACTCTGGGGCATCTATTTTTCCTACACAAAAGCACTATTATGCATTTAATAGCGCTAAAAGGCTGACAAAAGCGCTCAACCAACTAGGCAATAGCGCTCAAACAACAATAGCACTATACTGACCATGCAAACGCGCTACTTCCTTGCAATAACACTCAATCAGCTATGCAATAGCGCTAAAAACGCAAAAGCGCTAAAAACGCAAAAGCGCTAGAACAACTATGCAATAGTGCTAACCTTGACAAAAGCGCTAAAACGACTACGCAATAGCGCCATAGTGGCACAAAAGCACTAAAACAACTACGCAATAGCGCCATAGCGGCACAAAAGCGCTAATTTGGCTGACAAAAGTGCTAAAACACAATTTTTGCGCTATTGTCTTGACTCAACTTGCACCTAGCTAAAAACATATAAAAAATGCACAAAAATCAAAAATTCAAATTCACATACCGCTGGTCCGTAGTTGTTTGGCCGCTGGAATCGACAGACTCACTCTAAATGGTGCTCTGCTATGGGAATCGACATCCTGACTGCTCCTTGCTCTTCCAAAAAGTCATTGTCAGAGCTAAAATCTCACTATGGACGCGAATGCAAATGAGCCTGTTTTCACCCCTTTCTCTCCATATAAACCCTTCGTCGTAACCCTAATTTTCCCCCGCTCACCGCCGTGGTCCCCGTGAACTTTCTGAGCCTCCCATTTCTCCATTTTATCTCTGATTTCTTCTATTTTTCACTAGCATTGCTAACTTCTTCTCTTCTACCACCCTGCCAATTTTCATTCTTTTTCAAGAGATCGTCTGATTTTTCAAAATTTTCAGCCCATCTCTCGAGAGGGCATACCACCCATTAAATTAACATTTTATGGGGCATATTTCTTCACACCTATTTTTTTCTTTCTTTGAAACGACGTGATAAACCGTATCGTCTCAAAGAGGGGCAAATGTAGTCACATAAATCTGTCCATCTTAATTAAATAAATATTTGCTATTTATTTGATTAAAAATTCACTAGCCATCAGTTAATTAAATTAATATTTAATTAATTCATCTTCAAACATTCTCTTATTAATTAAATAAATTATTCAATTTATTTTAATTAATTCATTAAACCAAACTCTCAATCAATTAAAATGAATAAATCCTATTTATTTCATTTAACCCCTTTTCCTCTTTTAAATAAATTAAATAAAACATTTATTTAAATCATTTATCCCCCCACTTGCATTTTTCTACAAATGCAACTTGCACCTATTTATTGAAATAAATGAATTTTATTTTAATAAAAATCTTATTTTCCCTCACCCACCAAACCCACTTGCAATCCTAACCCCCTTCTAGATTCTTCTAAGCCCTTCCTAATTAACCTAATCCATCCCCTGATTATTGTCACATTCCTAAGCAACTTGGAGTCACTTCTCAAAGACTTCAAAGTCTTTGAAAAACATTTAATGCTTTGTGTGTTCAACAAATTAACCTCTAAAGTCTTCCAAACCACTTATGACTCTTACATGACCATTTATGGTTAACCCCTAACTCAACCCTCATATGACTCATGTGTCTCCTCAAGCATTTGTTGCTTTGACCGTGATTATCCCTTTTACCTTTGCACAATAGTTTATCCATTGGATAAAAACTTTATTCTTTGAATAAAGAATTTATTCACTCAACCCACCCATTGACCTTAACTCCCAAGTTAACCCTCAGGTCATGTCAAGCATTTAATGTTTCTTCCCTCTCCTCTCAACCCCTCTCATGTTGACACTTGTCATCCTGGGATTGGGTTGTTAAGATTACTCAATCTCAACCATCCATTGCTCTATTTTTCTTATAAATAGAGCCCATTCCTTCATAATCCAGATTCTGAAAACTTGTATGCATTTAATCTATAGTGAATTTTAGAGAGCATTTAGCATATTTTAGTCATATATACTCTTTTGGATTAAAATTAACACTAGATTAGATAATAATCTCATGTCTAACTTGTTCATACTTGTATAGCATTTAGAGTAATCATCTATACTCTTGAATCTCCATAAGGCATCCATAGTGCAAAAAGCTGCTGAGAGCTACACTAATTTGGAAGTTGGAGAGGAGAGGAACAAAGGAGAAGGAGCTAAGAGCATGTTAGAAGGCATTTGGAGATGCCTCGTGATACTTGTTTCCCTAGTTAAATACTTTAGCATGTTTTTAGTGTCTCTTTTGATATGCCTGCTTAGATTAATTTTTGGTTGATTAACACTAACAGTTTCTTGTGTTTTTGTGTGTTATACGACCACAAGTTTTAGTCTAACCATTGGGTATTTTGTAGAGCATCACATAGTAACCTTTTGTTGTCGTGATATGTTTTTTTTATTTGGGTTGTTTGGATAAGATATTTGTATGTACATACCAAGGTTTATGACATTATTTTCTAAATATCAAATATGGCATATAGCAGTAAGTTGTGTACATGAAATTAAATGATTCACTAATTAAAGGTCAAACAACTGGAGAATGCTTGGCTTATGAAGATCAAATAAATAAAGATACACTATTAGATATTTGTGTGATTTGTGAAGCTATTTGAGTCTTTTGTGTACTTCTAATGCATTATTTGTTAAGCTTTGAACTTTTTTGGGGAGTTTGAAATGCAAGGATTTTTTTCTTTTTTTTTTTGGAATGCTTAGATATGCACAAATGACAAATGGTTGTAAGTTGTTCTAAGGAAGTTGATGAAAACATATATGGAGCCTTAGATTTCATATTTTAAAATTGAATAATGATCTATAGTTATATACAACTCCAAAAAATATAAATGAAACATTTTATGCTTGAAATCAACACATAATTGAGATATAGAAATGAGTTGTTGTAGGCCTTAATATGAATTTGAATAGTTGAGATCATGTTCACAATTTGCAAAAGTAAACTGATCTAATTGAGTCCAAATATAAAGCTCGGTGGTGAATAGATGAATAGAAAATGAAAACTAATCACTAAATATAAATTTGGATAGAATCAAGTTAAGTTCAAATTATGTAACAATTATTATATAGGAATCATGCCAAAAAAACATAAAAAAATTTGGTTTATCAAGAAAAAAAAGAAGAAGGAAAACAACATATAATTAAGACTATTACTAAATTTAAAATAAAAGCAAAAACCATGATTAATAAAAGTAATAATTTAATCAAAGCATTCTTATTTTTATCATTTTATAATGTATAGACAACACATAATTATGACTATTACTAAATTTAAAATAAAAGCAAAAACCATGATTAATAAAAGTAATAATTTAATCAAAGCATTCTTATTTTTATCATTTTATAATGCATAGAAGCCAAAATTAGAGCACATTGCTCTGCAATTATATTTGAAATTATAGAAAGTGTTTTACAAGCTTTGTAATAAATATTTTGAAATATGAATGTATGGTTCAAATTTGAACATGGCACAATTTTAAAAAGTTGCTTGCGATTAAATGAAGTTACATTTGAAAATTAAATAAAGGTGAAATTTCCATATTGAAGGTGGAAATGATTGTTTTAAAGGGATGTGTTGATGTTGTATTTGGATTTGTAAACACACCATTAGACAACAATGATCGTGACTTGGAAACACCAAAATGGAAACACCAGTTTGAAGTTAGTTGTAGTACATGTGAAGATTGAAGAAAAGTTATGTAGAAGAGTGGGAAGTATTTTAGGGCAAGTTATAAAAGGAAATTAAATGAATATAAATAAGTGTAAAAACTAGGATCTACTTATGAGGACAACTTATGGTGGAGCATTGTAGTGTATACAAACTCCAAATTAACATGTTTGTAGGTGGAAAAGTTTTGTAGAAAGAGTAATAATTTAGAGATGTAGATTACAAGAAGTTCAAAACAAGCATGGTTGAATGACAGTGAGAATTTGTGAAATAAAAAAAATCAAAGAAATAAGAACTTTTTACAGTGAAGGCAGGGATTACTATTGCAATGTATAAGACAACATTGAATTTGAAATTGTGAGTACATTATTCTTTAGGAAATGTTGTAGTCTGCAAACACGAGATGGAAACATTAGTTTGAACAGAGGAGATGAATAAAATGTGCTGGGAAACATTATATTAGTAGGTTAAAGCATAAAGATATGTAATTTTAAATTGTTTATAGAAGATCAAGAATTTAGATATAGAGACAATACGAAATATAAAAGCATGTAGTAAAAAACAAAGTGCATCTTACTTGATATGTCAATGTGATTGACAAACTCAAGTGTTTGTTCCTTTGTAGTTGAGCATAGCAAACTGTAGTAGTCACATAGTTGAAGTGATCAATAGGAAGGTTTAATTGCTTTAGCATTTTCCTATTATGCAATGCAACAAATCTTATTTGTTGCATGCAAATGGATGGATGCATCAAACAATTATTTTTGTGTGGTAGTAAACATTTCATTTTTTTGTTTCATAAGTGTTTTCCAATCATTTTCAAAGGGTTCAACATTTCTTATATATTGGAGGATGGTTCGCAAATTTTGCTGAGCATCGCTATGACCTTATTGGTGAAAAATGGTATCAAGTGTTATATAGAAGTTGTAAATGTGTGCCACATGGAAAGAGCTCTGGAGTGGGATGCATATATGAGTCTATCCATAACTAGGGGCAGCTGGCCAAGGTCACCAATCAAGATAATAAAAGCACCATAAAAAATTGTTGTTGTCTATGTGGATATGCTTGTCTAAGTTGGGAATCTATTTTCAATAGTATTTTTGGATCTAAGAAACTCATCTCATCTATCAAGATGTATTTGAGTTGTCTAAACTCTTCTTGAAAAACCACTAATGAGGTACCTTGCAAAGGGTTCATTTCTTTTATAGGTATTTGCAAAGTGGTGTGGATTGTTGTAGAATGAATATTATAAGCAACAACACCTATGGGTGCCAGAGCAAGCAATGGTTTTTTGTTCCCAAGAACTGGGTCATTTATTTTGTTGTGTATACAATCTATTAGAAATGACTTGTCTATGCCTATTGTTCCTTGGATAATCATATGCAAAAGGGTCTTGTGGCAATGGGTTGGTATGATGGTTGTTGATGATGTCAAGGCAAAGTTGTTGTTTTGGAGACAATTGAAAAGTTGCTACGTGCATATATGGACAAAGGATTTTAAATTGATTTGGATGCTATTTACATTGTAATATGAACTACACAGTAGTATTATCAAGTTCATGTGGCACATTGTGTGCATTCCAAGAGTGGCTATGGTCAAAATCTCGTCTTCCTAGTACTTGTAGCTGATCTATGTTAAGGTTATTACTTGCACCCTTCCTTGATAGTATTTCCTATTCATATTCATCTATCAAATATTGAGGCTGTGCATTATCGTCATCACTTGTATATTGCTCTTCAAGGCCAGGTGTGTTTGTTACCCTGCTAATATGCCAAGGGCAATAATTTGTAGCATCTAATAATTTCCAATTTCTTACTGTATCTTTTTTTGTAATGCCTATGCCAATTTGATTGTTTTGGAAAGGTTTGTATAATAGCAACCCAAATCAAAAGAATGTCTCAAAGTTTACATCATGTTCAAATGGAGCATGCTTGAATAGTGGGTACATAGTAACTATTGTAGGCGTCAGTTGTATGCGCCATTTATTGTTTTTGTGATAACTGGCATGTGTATAGTTGTGCTTATTTTATCAAGACAAACATTCTCTAATTCTGTAGGTCTTTGCATATAATTGTTAATATAAGTACTTGTGAGCTCATGTTTTATTTTTGATTTTGTTAGCCGATGCAATGTTTTTCTGCCCACATTAAGAGATATAAGTGGTCGGCTGTAGTCACATGCAACAATTTTTGCAACATGTGACATGACTCTTGTGTACCAAGGTCACGATCAACAACAATATTCATCATAGATTTTTGATATGTGAGCAGTGCTTTATCTTCATAGCTATTTGTGTTTCCAAGCCTTTTCAAAATTTCAATGTATGTTTCAAATTTTGTTTATGATTTGGATGCATATTTAGAGATATAGCTTAGAACAACTTTTCTTGAAATAACACGCCGATGATCAACATTAGCTCGACAAATTGAAAGCATCTGCGGGTTGTGAATATTAAGGCGATTGTCATTTCTTGCCGGTTTGTAACATTTGTTCTCTTCATTGCCTTATGTCAAGGTTGAGACTGGCTGTTTAGGCCATGGAGCTTTATAATGACATTGCATAGCATGCCCCTTTTTTCCAAGGCGTGTATATTCTATACATCTTGTATGCCTTTGTACAATATTCAACAATTCCACATAATCCAACAAGGGGTCTATGGAAAGGAGTTTATTGATTGAAAGCAAGCATGGGTAATCTTTAGAAACGTTGTATGTACTAGATTCTAGCTACTACTCATTCACCTTTTCCCCTATAATCAATTTTATCATTAAAGTCCCAACATCTTCCCTTGAGATTGTATTATCATCTGATGCTACTACCTTATCTCCACCTTCTACACCTTTAGTTTGATCACTTGGAAACACATAGGTAGACCTACTAATACCCTCGCCATTCAAAGGATATTTGTCTTTTATATCAGCCACTTGATACCCACCCTCTTTAGGATATGAATGAGTTGTCTCTCCTACATCCACACATTCTCTTCTCTCCTCGCAAAATCTTTGATTCTTGAAAATTATTGTTTCTTTTATTTAGAATAAAATTATTATTTTCTCTTATTTAAATATCGAGATTTAATGATTATAATTATAAATATTTTGTTCTTTTGATATAAATTATATTTTCACTGTAAATTAATTTTATGATAAATTTATTATATAAATAAAATATATCAGGCTTTTGGTATTTGATTTTATTATATAAAATAAAATGATTCAAGCATTTTTTGTTTTTTATATTTAATATTCTTCAAATTAAATTAAAAATATAAATATAATTTTATAAAAGTCTTCACGTCTCACATTCAACAGTTATGTATATTAGGCCGACCTGACCTTAATTTGAAACAAAGACGACATTGTTTGAGGAACGACAGGGTTTACCTATCGTTCATGTAAGCCAAACGCCTGAAGCTCATTTTACTGGTAAGTTTGCACGTTCCATAAGCCACATTTTTTTGTTTTCGAAAGTATTCTCGATTGTTGATTTTTTCTGTTTTTAGGGCATTATGCTAAACAGTTAAAGTGCCCTCTTTATGGTTCTACATTTTGCATACATGTCCGCCATAGTAGTTGCATCCATGACATCTAACAAATTCCCCATTCCATTAATCTTTGATAGATGCCCGTAGGCAGGGAGAAAGCAGGGAAAGGTTTTTAAGTCTTGCTTTATACCTGCCGATTGCATTTGCTCGAAAGTTTCTAGATACTTTTCAACAAATCTAGTTTGTGAATGTTTGGCATTCGTTGTAGGGCATGAGACAACATGTCTTTGAGGCATTTTGTTAAACAATTTGTGTACCCTATCTATGCTTCCACATTTTGCTAACATGTCTACAACGGCGATTTTAACTACAACATCTAATACAATCTCTGTATCCTTTGTCCATATCCTTTTCATAAGCTCCCATTTTGCCATTAGCAGGGAGGAAGTTTCAGAAGGATTGATGGTTGATCCTTGTTAAGGATGGCGAACAGGCCATTCTGAAAATTTGCCTACTCATTAACCAAAGCAAAGAAGGTAAGTTGAGCATGTTGAATGTGAACCCAACAGTCACTTCGTTTCCCTCCAATGACTGTTGGCTCTTCACTTTCTGGATAATGTTATCATAATTGTTTGTAAAGAGCAAGCTATCGCTGTATGTAATCATCTTAAAACAGTGAATAATATATTGGCCTGGTTGAGTGTGGATGTAGCCTTTTAGGTGAACCACTATAAATTTGTGTTGTGTCTTATTTCTGAATCTCTATTTCTGTTTTGTTTTTTGTTCATCTGCTCTTATTTATTTAACAATTGGTATCAGAGTCGGTTGTGTTCAGCAGGATTATTTGTACTAGAGAGTTTTGTGGTGATCATTACATGTTAAAGCAAAGAAATTGGCAACTATGCTGGATGAAGATTGGGATATTCTGGATAGAAAAGCACTGGGGGTGATTTGGTTGTGCTTGTATCCATCTGTAGCATTTAACATATCTAAAGCAACAACAGCTGTTGATTTGATGAGTATTTTGGAAAAGTTGTATGAAAAACCTTCAACATCGAATAAGGTATTTCTAATAAAACGGTTGTTTAATATGATAATGGTTGAAGGTGGTTCTGTAGTAAAACTTTAAAATAATTTTAATACCGTTATCAGTCATTTAGCTTCTGTTAAAATATGTTTTGGTGAAGAAGTTTGTAATGTCCCTTGTAAGATTTCCTCTATCTTCACAATCTAATGAGACGATTATACTCTGGATTCTTAGGGTTTTGATTAGAAATGTCTAATGGAATTATCGTTATGTAATATTCAAATCAAGAAGAGCTTAATTCATGAGATTTATATGAATATGGAATGAAATAATAAAACATTCTTAACTGATATAAAACTCAATATGCAATGGATCTACAAAATGTGCTATGATCATTGGAATTCTGATGGTATTATTGTCTACAAGAGTATTGGTTCAGAGCTTTAGTTGGTAAGATCTCTGTCCTTGACTTATTTCCTTATGATCATGCTATTTGAACTGGTTATGAATCTGATTGGAATTACAATTTCTGTTGCTCTTCCTGTTATGGCTTTGTGTTTGTGCAACCTTGACGCCGTCTCTGCTATGATTCCTCTTTGAGCATGTGTCCTTCACCTTGCAATAAAATGGGTTCTCACCCTCCTCTCACTTGGTTGACTATTGGCTCGTGTGAGCACTGCAGTTATGAAAAAATATATATAACATAACTTTTTGATCCTTTGCAAGGAAATTGTGATCATCCTTAAGTATGCCATGATGAGACATGATGTGAGAAGTTGTCTCAACATCCACAACCCTTTGCAACAAGTGCCTAATTTGTGTCTCTTCCTTATAATTTAATTGTCATTGGTTAACTAACTAATTGCAGATCGTGATAATTATTCCTTGGTCAGTGATGATGTATGAGACAACTGCTTGCCTTTGTGGATTAAAGGTATTCAATATGTTTGTTGTTAGTTACTACATCGATCACGATATCGTGTCGATTGTTACTTTCGGATTCTGCCAGATTACATGACTGGTAATAATGCCAACGTTTGGTCTTCATTACACTTGATTATTGATATGCAATATTTAATAGTTGCTTCCCATACTTGCTTTATGAAGGCATCTAATGCCTAAAACATTAGCTCCTACAGAAAATCGAGAGGTCTTATAATAAGACAATTTTCTCAAAATCGATTTTTCTTTCAAGGCGGGGGACATGACAATGTTCGGTCCTTGTTAATTTTGTCCTCTTTGCTAGAAAGTTGGAATAGCTTGGTTATGGCAGTTAGTAACTCTGTTTTTGGTTTAAATACAATAAAATTTGATGATGTTGTTGGTGTAATTTTAAGTGAGGAAATGTGAAGGAAGAGCATGGGTGAGACTCCAACATCAGGTAATGCTTTGATTGCAGATGATAGGGGAAGATCAAAAGAAAGAGGGAAGAGTCCAAGAGATAGTGATAAATAACGAAGAAGGTCAAAATCCAAAGGTAGAGATGGTGGTTGCTAGTATTGTGGCAAGCAAGGCCATATCAAAAGGAATTGTTGGTCTTACAAGAAGACTATAAATCAACCAAAAGAAGAGGTAGCCAATGTAGCGTATCAAGAAGATTTAGGTGTTCTTATCTCAACCAAAGAAGAAATTGCAACTGATGTTTGGGTACTTGATATGGGAGCGCCATTTCATGCCACTTCGTGCAAGGAGTATTTCAAAAATCTGCAAAGCGGTGACTTCGGTGAGGTTTTTCTTGGTAACAATAGATCTTGCAATATTGTTGGCAAAGGGGATATTTCATTAAAACTGAAAAATGGGAATTGTTGGTTGTTGTGGGATTCTAGATATGTTCCCTAGCTTAAACAAATTTAATCTTTGCTGGTCAATTGGGTTCTCTAGGATGTGAAATCAGTTTTGAATCCAATAGGTGGAAAGTAACAAATGGGGTCTTGGTAATTGCTTGGGGCAGCTAATTAGGCACTTTGTATGTAGTAGAGGGTCACCCTAAAGTGGAAGTTCATCGTACTTTAGATTCGCCATTGTGTGAGATCTTGGCTGCTCGAAGAGGCTTTTGGATCAGTTAGATGATGTTGCTGATTCATTTATTGATGAATTCCTTAGTATGCTTGAATATGATAAAAGTAGTGACATGAAGTAGATAGCAACAAAGAGCCCTGATATTCAGAGTTTAGATGTTGAAAAGAAGACTAGTGGTTTAGTTGCAGGCGGTCTAAATAGAAGCAACTCCACTGAGGTTGCCAGTCTTGTGAACCAATTAGACTACATGCAATCAGATGGCCGTAAGAGTTTTATTCCAGAAGTAGTCGATTTTCCTATGCAGTAGGATTCTAATGGAGCACTTGGGGCTATGCCTAAATTGGGTTCTCCTAAATTTGGTCACAAAAAGGATGACCATCGGTTAGGATTCATTGATAATGAGGAGCAAAACAGGGGTGAAATTGTTGCTAGAGAATATGATTACAACCATTTTTCAAATGTTGCTTTACATCCTCAGATCATGCGTAAAGGCGAAACGTGACTATGGGGTTATGGGTGAATGCAAGAACCCAAAAGTAATTGAGAATTCATAAGGGTCTTGAAAAACACCATCTATTGTTGCAGTGAATAAAAAAGAAGAGATGCTTGTGGATATCCTTGCTAAGTGTCAAGCTGTGACTAATGCTTGTAATGGACATGGGTCTGAAATGACAGAAGCAAAGGATAACATGGCCAATCCTTGTAAAAGATTGAGAATTGATCCTCACGTAGGACAATTAGATACGTCTAAGGGAGCACCTAGTAGACACAAACTAGAAAAAATGAGATAATTGGTATTGTGGCATCATCATTCACTCATTCGGATTGGGATTCAAATCTAGGGTCATGTTATGCTGTTTTAAATTTTGATGGTTTTGGACATTTGCAAGTGGAACATGCTCTACTGTGGTCATCCTATAATTTACAGACAATAGTCGGAAATAATGCTCATATGCATAGTACACAGGGACATGCTACTTCACAGGCATTAAGGAATGAACGCCTTTTGCAACTTGCTTTGACAAGGTTTTGGAAAAATGACCCTGCCACGTGTTCTTTCCAAGAGTTGCCTTGCTTACAATTGCCTAACAGAGGCATAGAAAACATTGAATCAGATGGAACCAAATCAAGAAGGTTTGATATGCGAAGATGCAAATGTTTTGCTGTCAAAGTTTGTTAAGGTTGCAATCAAGAATAAATTAAGTGTTGTAGATAATATTGAAGGAGATGTTGCTGGAGGATGGAATTCCACATACGTATTTGAAAATAGTGAATAATAGATTGCCTTGCTCGAGAGTGGATGCAGCCTTTTATGGTGAACCGGTATAAATTCATGATGTGTCTTATTTCTGAATCTCTATTTCTGTTTTCTTTTTCATCATCTTCTCTTATTTATTTAATAGATCATGCTAGCAATTGGTAGAAAGTTTGCCTCTTTGTTGCATTTCCATGCAACGATGGTGAAATGTCGCTTCCTCAAGTCTTTCACACAATTTACACACCTATGATCGATCACTATTTAATTTCCAACTGGTAATAGCTCCTTTGACTAAACCAACAATAATCACCTTATAATCTCCTACAACCAGCTTTTGAATGCTACGGAAACAATGAGCTTCAATACCTTCATGGAGGATTCACCATTTAAACCCATGTTCTATCAGGTTCATTCATATGGTTGTAGTACCTCCAAATTTTTTATTATAAACACTCCATCCTAATGCATCTTTCCGATTATAACGTGTTCCTTATTTTACCATGTATTTGAACTTCCCATTGACATTTTTCACATCTCTTTTCATTTCTACCTCTTTTATATTTGACAATTTTTTTGTCTAATTTTTTTTACCATATTCTCGACCAACCTATTTGGAATACTTGCTGACAGTAAGTCCTTATTAATAATACTTGTAAAATCATTTGACATGTGAATAGGGGTTATTGTGATCACTCACTATGACAATTTTGAAAAGGATACAACTCTGTTATGTGTGGATTAGGATGCCCCAATAAATAAGTGCAATCTTGAGATAATCGATATGTGTGGAGTGAATATAGGGTGGTAGAGCTGAATTTGATTGGGCAAGTTGGTTAAGATACAGTTAGAGAAAATCTCTTATTTTCTACTAGGTGGTTGGAAATTACAAACAACTTATCACACCTCAAATTAGGTTAAAAGAGGTGTTGGAATTTGTGCCATCTCATTGGTTTAGCACATGGTTTTGGATGCCACTAGTGGTTTGTAGGTGAGTTCATTGCCTAAATAAACAAGCCTTGAGTGAGTGGTTTAGGCATTCTCATCCTGATTTGGAGCATTATAGGGTGAATGTTGGAGACAAATGTTGGGCTTTTTAAGTGCTAAAAGATTGCTTTTGTAGAGTTTTACTGTTGGTTTGTCTCTTGAAAATTGAAGCCAAAAGACTTCCAAGAAGAGTTAATCTTTGAAGTGTATTGTAACTATTTTGTTGCTGGGTTTTCTTGGGGTATATCATGTGTTTTTCTCTTCACTACTCTAAATTTATTTTTAAGTGCTAATATTTTGTTGAAATAATTTAGATCTAGTTAATCAACATAACTTTTGTTATTGGACAAAAGGAAAATTGTTGTATTTCAGTGTGTTATTTTCTCAACAGGGTGACATAAAAATCCATAGAATAGACGATGGAGAGTTTTGCTAGCTCTATTTTGAGATTTTTTGCAAGAATAATGAATAGCAAGGCAAATGATCTCCCCATACACACATTAACAAAATGGAGTGGTTGAAAGGTTGAACAGGACATTAATGAGAAGGCAAGAAACATGCATGCTAGTGTCGGTCTAGAGTTTTTTGGACCTAAGCAACAAGCATTGTTTGTTATATCATCAATATGTCTCCTACTTCAATACTTATTGATAAAATTCCATGAGTTTTGGAATGGAAGAAACCTTTTCATGTTCATTAAACTAATCTTTGGTTTTGATGCATTTGTCCATGTACTTAAAGTGAAAAGAACCAAGATAGATAGTCAAGTGGAAAAATATTTTTCATTGGTTATAGTGAAATGGCTATAAGCTTTGGAATCTTGTTTCTTTTAAAGTGTCATAGAAGGAAAGAAATCAAAAGTTTTTCTAATGTTGGTCAACCAAAGGAAAGTGAAGAGAAAGGCAATAAAAAAGTTGAGATACAATTTGTGATGTAAAATACAAAATTCTAGTATTTGAAAATGAACCTATTGAGGTTTGTGGATAAGTAAAGGAAGGGTGAATATTCAAACAAGAACTTAGGATAAAGAGTTATATACTCCACCCTTGAGAAGGTCAACAAGAAAAAGATAGCAACTAGAAAGGTATAAGCTATTAAAGTAATGTTGTTATATTTATTTGTAATGGTCATCTAGTTTCTTTTTTTTTGATGGAGGTCGAGACCTGCGAGCACGACAACCCAGCAAGGGCATGAAGCCCACGAGCTACCAGCCCAACGAGGGCCTTCACAAAGTATTTTTTGCCACCTGATACAGGGGCACTAGCCAATAGGCTGAACCTCTTCGGCTAAGAGCCAAGGACCGAGGGGTATCCATTCTGCCAAATTCGCTTGGGGCACGATCCCGACCTCATCCCTTATGATGTCGGAGCCTTGCACTCAGCAAGACTTGATCCCTGGTGGGCTCATTTGGAGCCATTCAACTTCACCAGTAGACCAAGGGCCCATTGACATCTAGTTTCTTTTTAGTAAGTTTCCTTTTCTGTTTATAGTTCATGATTGTTTTCATTATGGAAAGATCGTCTTGTAATTTCCTATATAAGGAGTATTCCTCTCCTTAATTAATTACAACATTGAATTATCATGTCATGGTATCAGAGTAGAAGTTTCCGTAAGTTTTTGACGATTTTTTTAAAAAATTTGTGGCTTTTACCTAGAATTTATTATTTTTTGAAATGATTTTTATGAAAAATTGTCGTGGGTTTTTTACTGTATAATTGCGTATGAAGATTTTTTTTTGAGTTTTAAAAGTTCAAAGAATCATGCTTTGTTGTGAAGCTTGAGGGTTTGTGATCTGCATTTTTGTGGCTTCTTTTTGAAGTTTTTATTTGGGCGTATTTTCTTCTTGAAAATCACACCGAACTTCAAAGAAAAATTACATATTGAGTGCAAATCGCAGGGCGTGAAAGTTCTTTTGCTTTGTGGGTTCGAGGGTTCTACTCGGGATGTTTCTTCTATGAATTTGCAATTTCATCTTTTGTAGTAAAAACGCGGGTTTTTTTGCAGGAAATCAAAGGGTTTTCGAAGCATCACGAAAGAACGCATGGGTAATTTTTTTCACGACGGATCGAGGGTCTTTTTTGTGGGTTTTGTGCGACTTATTTATTTTCGCTACGACTTGTTCTTTTCCCGAGATGGCTCTTCACGATGACAGGTTTTCTGCAAAAAATTCTACCAGTTTTATCTGCAAGATTTGATGGTTTTTTAATAAAATCGTGGGCTGCTGCAAAGTTTGTATGAGATTTTTTGAGTTTGAGCTAGGGGTTTTAGATGCCTGGTTTTCTTTTTCGCACAACTTGGGTCTGGCTTTTTTGCATGATGACAAGATGTTTTGTTGTGTGAAGATTTTTTGGAGGGGTTTTCGAGTTTATGACAACCTTGCAGTCTGTTTCTTCTCACGATGGCTTAGTGTTTTTTTTCGCACCATCATTCTTTTGCACGATTTTCTAAAAATTGTGGGTCTGCTAAAGGTTCTTTTTGTCGCACAAAGTCTCTGTTATTATGTCGCATGAAGTCTGTTTCCTGTCGACCTAGGGTTTTAGCGTGTGACCTAGGGTTTGCTAAGACCTGTTTTTTTGATGGGTTTTCAGATTTTTTCCAGAAACCTCTATTGTTTGATGGCTTGCAACTCTTGAGTTGCATTTGGCAGTTTCAGTATGTGATGATGAGCTTTCAAACTTAGATGCATTATTCAAACTCAGATTCATTATTCATATCAGTAGTTGCACTTGTTGTCAAAATGTTTGTTTGTTGGGCATTTTCTTTCAATCGATGAAACATGTTTGATACATCCATGGTGGTATTTGGCAATAGATTTACAACATCAATATCAATGGTAACATCATTGTAGTATTGATCATGTTGAATTTTATAGACAATTGCATCCATAACATGATGCTTGTTTACATAACAGTCATAGTTCTTTCCTTCTATGTTGGTCCTATGAACGATGAGCACCTCAAGGTCTTGCAACCTTCGAGCTATCATTGTAGCAATACTTGAGATATCTTGTGGAAAACTTATGGTATGGCCATTGTACTTATATTGGGTTTTTCGTTTTTTGTGTGATTTTTTCATACAAAAATCATGGGTTCTTTTTGACAATTTTTGAGTTTGTGGGGCTGTACCATTTTTTCCACAAAATGAAGTTAAACAAGGTTTTTGCTGATTTTTGCACAAAATCGTGTGTGATTTCAGCATCGCTTCAAGGGTTTGATGATTTTTCCACAAAATCATGGTACAGTCTTATAGTAAGTTTCAGTTTTTTTGCTGATCATTTATCAACAAAAATCAAAGTTTTGGAGAAGTTGATCTTGGTTTCTGTGTCTCTAGATAGTGGGAGGGATAGCTTTGTTACCCAACATCATGTTGGAAGGATTGTGTGAAACTTGGTCATATCCAGAAGTTCTTTAGAACCAAGGAGGGTCTCAATAGGCTCATGTCACAGAGCGTTTTGAGAAGGGGGCAACCTTTTATGTTTTTGTGGCCAAATGATCTACAGATTATGTCAAGTCTTTTGTAGGGTAGTTAGTGGAATGACCATTAAGAGAGGGTATTAAAGTAATATTGTTATATTTATCTATAATGGTCATCTAGTTTCTGTTTAGTAAGTTACGTTTTTTGTCTGTAGTTCACGAGCGTTTCCATTATTGAAAGATTGTCTTGTAGTTTTCTATATAAGGAGTATTCCTCTCCTTAATTAATTACAACATCTAATTATCATTTCAATAGCTCTATTGAATTTCATTGCATTTTTTTTTAATTTGCAACTAATGATGATCCTAGAAATGTGCATAAAGATTTGTCATCAAAAGAGAGCAAGTTTTGGAAAATGACCATGAACAAATTGATGGTTGCTCTTGATAAAAATCAGACTTGGGATTAGATGATCACCTCAAGGAAGGTAGGATTTGGGTGCAAATGGGTCTTAAAATGATCACCTCAAGGAAGGTAGGATTTGGGTGCAATTGGGTCTTAAAATGAAAACCTAGTTTTGAAGAACTGGAAAGGTATAAAGCAGCATTGGTGGCAAAAGGGTATTCCTAAGTTGAGGGAATAAATTTTGGTGAGATATTTTTTCTTGTTGCTGAGTTGAATTCAATTAGATTCCTACTATTTGTCGTTTTTTCTTTTGATTTAGGAGTAGAATAAATGGATGTGGAAACAACTTTCTTGCATAGGAATCTAGAGAAGGATATCTGCATGCAACAATCTGAGTGTTTTGTGAAAAGATCTTTTTTCACCAAAAAGCCAAGGATAAAATGTTTTGCGAATTGAAGAGTCTCTTTATAGTTTAAAATTCTCACCTAGAATGTGGTATCAAAAGTTTGACACATATGCCTTGAAACTTGGATGTATTTGTAGTAAAACTATTGTTTTTAAGATCAGAAATGCAATAAGCAGAAAGCATAACACATAGAACAATGAACACAATATTTTACCCTGGGAAAACCCTCCTACTCGAGGGAGAAAAACTCAGCAAATAATATCTTCTTAAGGAATAAGTGCAGAAGTTTGCATACAAAATTGGGCCCTTGAATTTGGCCAAGTCTTGTACAATAATATATGCTACTTCTCCTTGAGCGAATGATAATACTTCTTCAAAGAATCAGATCTGGAGCTGAAAGATGTGTACTGCTGCTAGGAAAATGTGAATTGGAGAGGCGATAATGTGGAGGCTCCACCTCCTTTATATAGCAAGTTAGGTGACCACCTTTCTAGGGCCGACCTTTGTAATACAATAATTGTTTATAATATAAGGCTGACCTGCCTTAAATATTTATTCTTTTGTTTTACAATACAAAGGCTGACTTGCCTTGAATCAATTATATTAAGGAAAAATAGCTCCTGAAGCTACAAAACACTAACACTCCCTCTTAGCTAGGGAGGTATTTTCAAGTATCCTCGTCATGGAGTCTCTCAACATGACGCCCACAATGGCTACACCCATTTGGGGAAAACCACTTCTCAGTCTCAGAGATATTCATCATGGAGTCTCTCAACATGATGTCCACAATGGCTACACCCATTTGTGAAAAACATATTTCAGTCTCAGAGATGTTCATCACGGAGTCTCTCAATGTGATGTTCATCACGGAGTCTCTTAACATGATGTCCACCATGGCTACTCCCATGTGTGGAAAGAAACACATCTTAGTCTCAGAGATGTTCATCACGGAGTCTCTCAACGTGATGTCGTCATGGAGTCTCTCAACATGACGTCCACCATTGCTACTCCCATGTGTGGAAAGAAACACATCTCAGTCTTAGAGATGTTCATCACGGAGTCTCTCAACGTGATGTCGTCACAGAGTCTCTCAACATGACATCTCATCTCAGTCTTAAAGATGAACAAGGGCTTGCACCTCATATTTCTTCATCTCAGAGAAATATACACTACAAGGGCTTTCACCTCATATTTCTCTGTCTCAGAGAAATATACACTACAACAAATCTTCATGATGATGTGACTCCCTCTGAAGCTCCAAGCACTTGCATCAATCTCCTGACCTCCTCATCCAAGATTGCCTGCAATGCTTTCCTTAGAGGAACGGTTTCCAATGCACACCTTTGGAACTTCTGACATGCTAGAGTTGAGGATTGTCCTCCTCGACCTCATCCCAGATCACCCTATTCTGAATAGGTTTGCGGAGCTACCAATGTCAAATCTAGATTGACTGTGCACTTCTGTTCTCTGTAGCTGAAGAGGTCTTTCAAGGACTTTAGCACCTAGCCTTGCAACACTGCAACCTACTTAGCTGACACCTTCACTTCTTCACAGAACTTCCTCTTGATCCCTGCCTCAGAGATTGCAAAGAAATCCTCCGGAAGTGAACTTCCCTCTATTGATCAATCTTAGAACCTTAAATGCTCTCAACTCGTGCTTTGAATTCTCAGAATTCAACTCCCTCTGAATGTCATTTCCTCCTCTTTGAAGTAGCTGATCGCAATGATAGGTTGTCCGTTGTTTAGTGTCTTCATCTATCTCAATCTCCTTTGCTGATGCAAACTCTCCATCCAAGGTTGACCCAACCTTGTGCCCTCGAGAGTGTTGAAATTAGTAGCTAGCTCGGATTATATTAGCTCGGATTATCAAACCTTAATGTTGCTAAAAGCAATTACAGTTTGATCATTATCTATGCGTTTAAACTCATTAGGGTTGGGCCCAAAATAATTGTAATTAAATTGTAATAGGTCTGGACCTATTCTGGGCGATAAAAGAAAGTCTTGTAATTAATCATGCCCTATATGTAACTTGTGGGGTTTTGGCGCCAAGTTAAAGGATAAAATTAAGATTATATGTGCTAGCCGACTTAGGTGAATTAAGGAGGCCAAGTCTCCTATATATGCAAGTATCATTCATTGTATCTACACATCTTTAGCGAACTTCTCCATTCAGCAAGTTCAATCTTCTATCAGTGAAATACTCCTAGCATCAAAGAATCTCCTTCTAGCATTAGCGAACTATTGGAGAAAGTAAACAAACCCTATCCAAGGTCAGCAGACTGTCTGTCTCGGGCAGCAAATTGATTTGCAGGTGTAGTGAAGCTCATCTACAAGACAATAGAGGCAGCGAAATCCTTCCTAGGCACAACGAACATATCTCCAGGTCTGCAATTTATGAGTGATCAGCAAACTCCATTTGTGGACTGCAGATAAGTTACATGCTTGTTCTATTTGCTGACCTAATACTACTCTGTTAAATACTTAATGTGCTGAAGCTAATTGTAAAGAGACCCACTGATTGTTGATTAATAAGATTTGAGAAGTTTGGCTGGGTTTTTCACCTCCAAGAGGGAGGTTTTCCCAGGATAATTGTTTGTGTTGTCTTGTGTTTCGTTTGCATTGTTTACTCCTGAGTTTTATTATTAAGTCTGATCACTAAAACTAACATGGTATCAGAGCTTTAGGTTCAGTATAAAGTAATTAGATTATCAGTTATCCTTCATTTTCAGTTTGCTGTTTTAGTTTTGCAAGATGGTTACAAGACTGAAGGTAGAGGACAGACTTGATGGTGCTCTCAATTTTACTTCTTGGAAAGTTCGTGTTCTTCTTGCCCTTGAAGAGATTGAGCTGTTACAGTTTGTGGAAGACAAGGATCTACCTGAACCCTTAGATCCAGATGAGTTAAAGTCGTTCAAGAAGAATGCTCTTAAGGCAAAGAAGTTCCTAATTGATTCTGTAAAGGATCATCTTGTTCCAGTCATCTCCAAGTTACCTTCAACCAAGGAGATGTTCAAACACCTAGAAGGAATATACGAAATCAATAACATCAGCCAGGCACTTACTCTAAGGCAGCAACTTCTTCAAATCAAGATGAGCAAGGGAGATTCAGTAATGTCCTTCTTCATGAAAATTTGAGAATTGAAGGACCAACTCAGCTCCATTGGAAGTGAAGTTGTGGACAAGGATATTTTCATGATTGCATTAAAATGGTCTCCCTGATCCTTGGGATCCATTCATTCAAAGCATAAGCGAAAGAGTTGAATTTCCCTGATTTGATCACCTCTGGTTTGATTGCATTCAAGAGGAATCACGCCTAGCTGCAAGAGGAATGCTCAAGGGCATTCATGGAGGTGAGCATCATGTGCTTGCATCTCAACATGTCAAAAGAAAGGGTGGTCTTTGGAAGAAGAACAACTTCAAAAGAGATAGAGACTACATACCTCCTGCTGCTCATGATTCAAAGAAGAAGCGAAGGGATCTTTCACATATCCGTTGCTTCAGATGTGATGAGTTTGGACACTATGCTAAAGAATGTCAAAATCTGCCCAAGCAAGGAGAAGCAAACTTGAATGAAGTTACAGATTTCCAGAGCTGATGACAACCTACAGGCAACCTAGAGACTAATCTGGCACTAGAAGACAAGGGCGATTTGTTTCAGAAATTTATATCTCTATTGATATTCACCCAAACTTCAATATAATACCTCATGCCATGCCTTCATTCTCTTTGAATTAGATCCATCAAGGCATTGACATATTAATATCCTTAACAAAGTCTTTACTTTGAATACTTTATGCTCACGTATTCACTTAATGGTAAATCTCACATGGAACCACTCATGAATGATGCTTCAGTTTTAGGTTTATAACATAATATAGACTTTGAGCACTGACAGTAATCACTAAAAGCAATTACAAGATTTTCTATATAAAAATTTAGACCCTACTGTAGAATGCAGAGCAACTTCGACTCTCTAATGATGCTTCAGTTCGAATAGCTGTATCATTTTCAAAGACTCATACCATGTTGCTCTAAGAAACTTCCAATCTGATTTGATGACTCATCCCCTTCATTTTGTGTACACTATAGCCGCTCCAAATACTAGAATACACACAGGTCTGAGCATAATCTTCAGTAAACTGGAAGTCGTTTGGTACCATAAGATGCAAATACGCTCAGCATGAGACATTTCCGTGAGTTGGCCAGAATGTATCGAACACCTCTGGGTCAACTTAGAGATCACGATTATATGATAACAATGTCTCGATAGCTTTAATTGTGACCAAGACGGTGGCGGCGACAAGTATACAAGTTTTGGTGCCTTCAAGAAAATGATTTCGTTCTTCCAAATCTTATATCGTCTTGAGCTTAATAAAGTTAGCTTCAATGGATATAATATCGACCTCTATGAGCAACAAGATGAGCTTCTACGATAATCCTTGGCCGACAATATTCCAGACATTTCTTTTGCCAAATACAAGGCCATTCACAATTGACGAAAGTCTTTGAGTCTGGGGTGTCTCAAATAGACAAACACTCTTTTGTCTTATTGACAAATCAGATGATCGTCGACTTCAATCATTCAGTAAATATTCAAGACCCACAAATTTGCCTCATTTCCATCTTGTCTACTTTCGAATGGTTTGGTAGGGGAAATAAACTGACGTGTGAGCAGAGATAAATTATTATTTATCGGCTATTTTCTAACATTCCTGACTCTACAGCTTACTAGCATCGACTTGTCTTTATTAAACTTGGTGGTGGACTTGTCTTATCTTCAAATCTTGTCTCTATCTGCCAGATCGAGCTTTGCCAAGGAAGACCATCCCATCCAAAAGCCTAAAATATTGCTAAAACCATGAATTCGATTCTTCTTGAATAAAATTAGCCTTCCCACACTTTGCAAAATACGACACTGTAGTTCTAGATATTTATTGTTGTTAATGTAGATTAGATTTCTTAGTAGATAGAAATAGAGATATCTTTTAATTTTATGTTTCACAAATGATGCTCTTACTAACCTACGAATCTTGCAAGTTACTGCAAGTATAAAGAGGAAATAGTATATGCACACAGTAAGCTGATTCGCCAAGTATGGCTATATTGCTGAGTGTTAAGAATGGACCGATCTTCAAAGGCATGCACTAATAGATTGCTGTTGTATACTTCTTTCAACTTTCTTCAAATATATATAAATTCGATCTTGATTGGCACTAATTGATTTCGGTGCCTCTCCAGTCGTTTTGAATCCGATATATATGAAGGAATTTATGGAGACATGTCTCCGTAGAGTCATGTCCCTACGTGGACATAGTTCGCGTAGAGGCATGTCTCTACGAAGACATGCCAAAACATGCTTTATCAGATGGTTTACATTATCGGTTTTCTCAACACCGATTCACTTGCAATTAGTTTAGACAATAACCATTACAATTTGTTAAGCCGATACACAAAACACGCTGGAAATATGAATCAGTTCGATATAGTTTATCGAACATGAATAATATTAGAATTATTAATGGTGTCGATATCATACTATGCTATCAACATAGTATGATATCGATATTATTAATAAGAATATCGAAATTGATATTGAAGTCTGACTTATTATCAATAATACGATGATTATTGGTAGCACGATTATGATTGTATGACTGATATGAATAACAAAAATATTAAGACAAAGTTAGTCATGTATACATATATATGTATACATGATAGTTATCTTGCTGTAGTTAATCATGAATTAAGACAATCAACAATCATAGTAAAAATACAAGGAAAGGATAGTAATCAAATGCTCAAGGCTGATAGGCCACTTATACATTTGATTTCGACGATAGGAGTAATCCGACCGAAGCTACAAATCATTAACACCCCCTCTTAGCTAGGGAGGATGATTACTATCCTTACATAAACACAATAGATTCATAAAAGGATGAGAGGGATATCACCTCAACGTGATATCAGGAGTAATGACCTTTCCAAGAATGTCAAGTCACATGACATTTGTCATACTCACAATATTCCCTATGATATGCACAGGCATTAAGTCACATAATGCCTATCACACGGAAATCAGCACATGGCATATCCACAGATATTATGTCACATAATATCTGCCATGAAGTATCTCAGAAATATAACTCAAGAGATAGGAATTATCATGACATGCCCACGGATATCAAGTCACATGATATCCATCATGATAGAAGGATCAACCATTGTAAAGTCGTCACCTTACAATAGTAACCATAAGAACAAGTGTACATCATTGAAAGATCGTCACCTTTCAAGATGTTCACATGAGCCCATGAAATCATGTAATCACACAAATGACAAAAAAGAGTTTACACATTAAACATCTTTAAATATTAGTACAAATAAAATAATTAGAGACTCAATCTCAAATTTAATTTACATTTTCAACCATACCAAGTTTATCCTGAAAGTGTTCAACCTTTATCTTGGAGAGTGGCTTGGTGAGGATGTCTGTTGTTTGATCACTTGTACTAATATACTCCAACTGGATCACATTCCTTTCTACCATGTTTCTAACATAGTGATAAGGAATCTCAATGTGTTTTGATCTATCATGAAACACTGGATTCACTGAAAGCTTGATGCAACTCTGGTTGTCACAATGGATGACAATAGGATTGAAGGGCTGACCAAATAGTCCTACAAGCAATTTCCTAAGCCACACTGCTTCTCTTGCTCCCATGGAGGCTACAATGTACTCAACTTCTGTAGAGCTCTGTGCAACTGAGGATTGTTTTCTACTGATCCATGAGATCATTGTTGATCCTAAACTGAAGCAACATCCTGATGTGCTCTTCCTGTCAACCACAGTTCCAACCCAACCTGAGTTATTGTATTCATGTAGATCTAGGTCTACATGTTTGTATCTAAAACCATATCCAATTGAGCCTCGAAGGTATCTCAGAATGTGTTTTGCTGCAACAAGATGTATCTCCTTTGGTTCACACATAAACTGGCTAAGTGCATTCACTGTATAACAAATATCAGGTCTAGTGTTGACCAAATACATCAAGGATCCAATTATCTGTCTGTAGAGAGCGGGATCTGCAAATTCTGAGTCTATTTTTGCTTCCTTCAATTTGTGCAGATTTGTTTCCATAGGTGTAGACATGGGTCTGCACTCCATCATTCCAAACCTCTTCAAAATGTCAATAGTATGCTTTCCCTGATTCAGAGTGATGTCATTTGCCTGTTGCCAAACTTCTAATCCAAGGAAGTAACGTAGGATACCAAATCCTTCATATCAAATTTTGAAGCGAAGTCCTTTTTGTTGGTGTTGGAAATAAGCCACACCCGGACCGACGATGGACTGGTCCAAGAGGGGCCAGTAGCTCAGTGGTAGAGCACTCCAGCAGCGTATTGAAGGTCCTAGGTTCAAGTCCTAGCTGGTCCATGTCTCAACATGGTATCAGAGCCAGGTCCAGGCTAGGAGCCCCAAGCACACGTGAGGTGTGGCTTAAGGGGGGGTGTTGGTGTTGGAAATAAGCCACACTCGGACCGACGATGGAGTGGTCCAATAGGGGCCAGTAGCTCAGTGGTAGAGCACTCCAGCAGCGTATGGAAGGTCCTAGGTTCGAGTCCTAGTTGGTCCATGTCTCAACACTTTTTACACTGGGTAAGTAGGTGTTCTTCTCTTGTGATTAACAGGTCATCAACATATAAAATAAGGATTAACATATCACCATCAATTACCTTAAAGTAGAGGTTTGGATCTACGTCATTCTTGGAAAACCCTAACCCCAAGAGGTAGTGATCAATTCTTTCATACCAGGCTCTAGGGGCCTGTTTGAATCCATACAAAGCTTTCTTCAATCTGCAAACATGTTTCTCTAGATAGACTTCCTCCTCAATCGTGCCATTCAGGAATGCAGTTTTCACATCCATTTGATGGATCTTCCATCCCTTTGATGCTGCAATAGCAATTACGGCTCTAATTGAAGTGTATCGGGCAACAGGGGCAAAAGTCTCTTCATAATCAATTCCCTCTTTCTGAGAGAAACCTCTGGCAACAAACCGGGCTTTGTGTTTTTCAATGCTACCATCTGCAACATTTTTGATCTTGAAGAGCCATTTTGATGATACAACAGATTTTTCTTTAGGTCTTGGTACGATGTCCCAGACATCATTTTTTATAATGGACTGATACTCTTCTGACATAGCATCTTTCCACACTTGATGATTGAGAGCTTCTTCAACACAGGATGGTTCTGAATTTATGATCTCACTCATCAAGGCAACATAACTAGAGAATCTACGAGGTCTCTTGCTTTCCTTGAAGGTTCCCTTTGGTGCTGTATAATTCTTGGCTTCTTGAATCATCTTCCTAGCCCAAAGAGGTCTCTTTCGGTTTTCATTACTGGGTTCATTTAAGGGAGCAATTTGACCTTCACTATCAATTTCTTCAGGAGTCTCCCTCTGAATCTCAGGAGCATGATCCTCTTCCATATTGTTAGGAGGATCTTGATCTTCTATCTCAAGAGAGCTTTTGGATCTCCTGAAAGCAATGTCTTCCTCAAAAATGACATCTCTGCTAAGTTCAATCAATCTTTGACTAGGTATGTATATCCTATAGGCTTTAGATGTTTCATTATAGCCTACAAACACTCCTTTCCTGCCTGAGGGTTCTAACTTAGACCTTTTTTCTTTAGGTATATGTAAGTTGACAGGACAACCAAAGATTCTTAAATGACTTATATCAGGTTTGATGCCAGTGAATGTTTCTTCAGGTGTTTTGTTGTCTAGAAGTGAATGAGGACATCTATTTTGGATGTAGACAGCTGTCCTAGAGGCTTCGGCCCAAAATGAAGTTTCTATGTTTTGATCATACATCATAGCTCTAGCAGCTTCTACTATAGTCCTATTCTTTCTTTCTGCCACCCCATTTTGTTGGGGATTATAAGGTATAGTAAACTCCCTCTTAATCCCAGCATTTACACTAAACTCCTTAAAAATGTCTGAAGTATATTACCCCCAATTGTCTGTCCTTAATGTTTTGATTTTCTTCCCTTGATATGTTTTCTACAAGAGCGTTGAATTCCTTGAACCTCATAAGGATTTCTTTAGACTCTTTACATTTAAGAAAATATATCCAAGTTTTCCTAGAGAAGTCATCTACAAATATTACATAGTATAAGAATCCTCCTATAGAGGTTACAGACATGGGTCCACATAAATCAGAATGAATTAGTTCTAGTACATTTTTAGATTTGCTATTACTATTGTGGAAAGATCCTTTTTTATTCTTTCCTAGGGCACAACCCTTGCATGTTCCTTCATGATTTTGATTTAGCTTAGGCAAACCAATCACCATTTTCTCTATGGAGGTGTTGTGACGTTTTCACACATCGCCCCATTGCAAATGGGGACCCATGTTTTTTTTTTGCTTTTTAGGGTTTGTTTTTGGTTTTTTAGGGTTTTGTTAGCTAGCCTTTGCTTTTTGAGTGCTGTCGGGGGATCAATAGGGTAGCAAGTCCGGCTTGAGTGAGGTCCTGATCCTGAAATTTGGCTAAGTCTGGAATGTCCTGATCCTGAAATTTGACTAAGTCTGGAAACTGAAAAAACCTCCAAAAACTAGATTTTGCAATATAACTCCTGGAGGTCTGAAACCACTCTCAAACATCCTGAAAGTATATATGGAATATAACTTAAAGTATAAGAAAGAAGGAAATGTAACTTATACTTAAATGTTATATTCCATTAAAATTGTCCTGATAGAGAGTTCGAAAAGTCAAATTTCGCTCATGTCCTTCACTGAGGATCCAGAGCGAATTTCGCTCCTGTCCCTCCCAGGAGGACCAAGGCGAAGCGCTCCTGTCCCTCACCAAGGGACCAGAGCGAAAATACTTATTTGAGCCATTCCTGATCGTGTTTGGACGAATTGAGACATCAAAGGCATGATAAAGGACGAAATGAGCATGATAGAGCATCCAGACTTGATCAAAAATAATGAAATGGTGAAGTTTTTGCCTAGAGGGTCAAATTCGCTCCTGTCCCTCACTGAAGGACCAGAGCGAAATTCTTCATAAGGTACGATCTGGGCAAAGATCAAGCAAGTTTTATGTTTGAAGGCAAGAAAGGAGACGAATTGAACCCATTGAAGACAAATTGAAGATTATCAAACGTCAACAAGGGACCCAAATGCCCAAGTTCGCTCCTGTCCCTCAGGAAGGGACCAGAGCGATTTTTGTCTTAGATGATTTTCTTGCCAAGTTTGAAAGGGTCTCAAGGCATGGATGAGTGAAAAGGTACATTACGAGACCATTGAAGATAAATTTTGAAGGTGATAAAGTAAAATGAAGCCCACAAGAGCAGGATCGCTCCTGTCCCTCTCCAAGGGACCAGGGCGATATAATGGTTATATTACCGTTCCTCCAAATTCAAGGCACTCCAAGACGAAGAACAAGGTGGTGAAGACATTTTAAGACATCTCCATCAAGCGCAAAGCATCAAAAATTGCTAACATTGAAGGATTTACATCAAGACCCCTAGTTCGCTCCTGTCCCTCAGGAAGGGACCAGAGCGATATTTCCATAATGGCTTAGATTTCGAAAATTTGTCAAGTGTCAAGTGACCAAGGGGATCAAGGGGACTTCATTTTACGCGTTGATAGCAATTACAAGTTGAAGAAGGCAAAGACAAGCTCAAAATGTTGAAGTTCGCTCCTGTCCCTCAGGAAGGGACCAGAGCGATATACACCATATTTGCCAATTCATGCAAAAATCACGTAAGGTCAAGACTTCACAAGGTTGTAAAAGGTTTAAGGCGTCTTTTGAAGGAGATATACAAAAACTTCAAACGTAAAATGATCGTCAAATTGAATACAGAAGCTATATCGCTCCTGTCCCTCTCCAAGGGACCAGGGCGATTTATATGGAATCATTCATTTTCCTTCAAGTTCATGCCAAGTCAAGGTCTTTCGGGATCACACAATGTATAAGGTGTCATTTGAAGATGATTTACAAAGGTTTCGAACGTCAAAATGTTATCAAATGAGCTATAGAGCCTATATCGCTCCTGTCCTTTGGACAAGGACCAAGGCGATTTCATTAAAACACTCATGATCCTTTAAATGCATGTCAAGGCAAGTGCACGTGAGATCAAGGACGTCCTTCAAAAGGCAATGAACGAAGAATCAAGGTTGAAAGATCACACATTTTGGCTAGAGCTTTTGGATCGCTCCTGTCCCTCTCCAAGGGACAAGGGCGATAATCTTTCTAAAGTCTAAATGCCTTGTAAAAAAAAATCAAGTGGAGCAAGCGTGGAGTAAAGAAACAATGTTATTTTTCGCCTATGATAGAGATTGGAGGTCAAGGAATGCAAGATCAAGGAGAAAGCATGAAGATCGCTCCTGTCCCTCTCCAAGGGACCAAGGCGATATCACACCTAAAGGACATTTGTTTGCAGGACAAGTCGCTCAAGTTTAAAAAACCTAGCGAACATGCCAAATCCAACGTGGAGATAGAGATTTTGGACGTAAAAAATGCAAGAATCAAGGCCAACATGATCGATCGCTCCTGTCCCTCAGTCAGGGACCAGGGCGATGAGGTACGTATTTTCATCTTCAAAATTTGGCGCTCAAACACATTTTTGAATTTATTTAAATGCTAGAAAATTCGATAAGATTGAAAATTTAATTAAAAATAGCATTTAAATATTGCATTTAAATATTAATTAATTTTTGCCTTGTAAAAAAAATAAAAATCGAAGTTTATTAATTAAAAACGAGGGCAAATTAATTAATTATTATAGAGCGCTTGGTATTTTATTGTTTTATGAGGGTCGGCCTTTTAAGTTTATTTTAAATTTGTCTTATTTACCAAAGTCGGCCTAAGATCAATATGAAGGTAAGCGCCTATAAAGGGAAGGTGGTTTATTCATTTCAAATCATCATTTAACATCCTTCATTAGCATGCGATTTGGAGAATACAAAGGAGGTGCGAAATTGTCATTCAAGAGGAGGGCGCAGACATCATCAAAGGAGTGCGAGCTTAGTCTCAAGTTGGGCGAACTTGCCAAAGATCACATCAAGGACATATCAAAGATGGCGAAGTTGACATTTTGAAGAAGAAATCACGTTGAAGCCATCTAATTTTGATTTTGCCTAGGCAAATTCCTTGTTTTGCATTCTAGAGTTAGCTCTCAAGAGAGGTATGGCGATATGGATTTATTGTTTTTGAACGTTGATCGTCATAGCTTAAATTTTGAATTTTGAAATTTTGTTTTCCCTTAGCTCAGTTGTTTTTAGGAAATGATTAATAAAGGACTTATCATTAAGTTTCCTAAAATTTGCTCTCTAATTTATGTTATGTATTGCAAAATCATGGTACTAATTTTGAAATGTTGTGTAGGCATCAAATGAAGATCTCATCAAGAAAAATCAAGCCGGATCAAGGACGGTCTTCGTTGGGACGATCAAGCCAGGACAAGGGCGACCTTTTTCAATCCAGCGTTCCAAGGCGAGGTACATCATCATCCTACACATCAAGGACACAAGGAGTTAGAACAAGGGCTCGTTGAAGAAGCAAATAATTCTAGATGAATTAATTAAAGCAAGCTTCTCAACAACATCAAGTTGAATATTTACCAAAGTTACAAGTGTCAGATGAGGTGGCATCCTAGTCATCACGTCTCCAATCAGTGAGGTCTATCTCAGCATGTCCAGATTCAATGTACTTAACTCATGGAAGGTGGCACAAACTCCGATGTACCTACCCTGGCTATCCATTGGTCGATTTTTCTAGAGAGGACATGTGTCCAAGCAATACAATTTTATCATTGGTCAAGCATTAAATGTTATGTAAGGGTTGTAACAAACCCTAATTAGGGTTTTCATTGTTGAATCTTGGCCATTGATCTTGAATTGATCTAAGCCATCAAATTGTATTGTGGGCACTATATAAGCCCAGGCATTTCATTTGTAAAGGCTAATTAGCAATAGCTAGAGAGTTAGGAGATAGTTGGAATAGTTAGAAGATAGAAATAGAATAGCAATTAGAGTAGAATAGGAGGACAAGGCAAGAAATTGTTGCCATTGATTGTAAACAAACTCCATTTTCATTGAAGTAATGGTGAAGTGTGTCGTTTCTTGCAATTTGCATGGTTTCTTGTTGAGTCTTCAATCCTAGATGGTAGATGATTAGATGAATGGAGGAAATGTGATTGATTGATGGTGGAATTCGTATATCCATACTACTAGCAGTTTGTTGATTACAGACTTGCCTTGTGTAGTCAACTGGAATCATTCAGCTTAAGCTC
Organism: Cryptomeria japonica; assembly: GCF_030272615.1. NCBI lineage: Eukaryota > Viridiplantae > Streptophyta > Pinopsida > Cupressales > Cupressaceae > Cryptomeria > Cryptomeria japonica. Next base: position 637,771,941 of record NC_081406.1, read on the forward strand.
AATTTCAAATTGTCACTTCTTCATTGATATGCATCAACTTTGATGGTATCTATGCCTGCGGTGATGATTTGAACATCATAAAGCTTCCCTTAGAAGATCGCACTAGTCTTGTGTAGATGTTCCATTGATGTCAAAACAAGATCTAGTTAGAGTTTCATCAAAAATCAAGTCATTGCTCCTACATTCTTAGTATTAGGATTAGATCTTCTCTTCGCCCTTATCCTTTTTTCCATTTTTCAATTCTAAGTTAGTCAGAGCCTGTGTCCCAGCAAAGCAGATCGGAAGTTCAAACACCAAATGTAAGTCCCCTTGTGATTCCAGCAAATCACATCACACCACGGTGAGCTTGTCCACACGTAGAGACCCTACTAAAAGAACCTTGGAGTCTACCTAACTGATCCTTTACGCGAATCTTCAGCAGTTAGAGACTATTTTCTCAAGAGAGGATAAGATGCCTATTGGTATTTTATTCTGTGTATGATTGTGTATAAAATACACGTCAACAGGAGGGTAGCGCACGAAAATGGAGATGCCCTAATCTTTTGTGCTAAATCTTGTTTGAATTTGATGTCTCATGAATTAGGGCTTGAGTGGGAGTAGTGCATAGTTTGTAAAGGCATCCGTGTCTGACTCCTATAGTATGAGCCTTCTTGATTCTGGAGCTCTTTGGCCATGCTAGAACTTTGCCTTCCATAAAGGTTATCCTATACCCTTTGTCTTCAAGTGCAGAAATGGATACTAGATTTCTCTTTATCCCTGGCACAAATAATACTCTTGTGAGCTGTAGAGATATGCCTGATTTCAGATTTATGTTATAGGTTCCAATCCCTTTGACTGGGTAGTTGGAATTTTCCCCAATGGTTACTTCCTCATCAAAATTCTCCACCATAGTGTCTAGGTGTTCTCTAAATCCGGTGATATGACGTGAGGCTCCACTATCAATCACCTAGGTATTGAGGCTGGTTCAGACTTGGCTTGATAAGGCTGAATAGAAGACAAACTTCTCGGGTTCATTCTCCATGCTAGCTTTTTCAATTTCAACAATGGAGGCTTGTTGTTTTGGCCTATCCGGACACTTCATGGCATGATGTCCATACTTATCGCATCTGAAACACTGTACTTGGGATATGTCTCTCCTCTTCTTGGAAGAGCCTTTTCTATTGGTGCCCTTGTCCTTCTTCCTCTTGAAGTACCTCTTTTTCCCTTTCTTGTGAGAGTGAGAGTTCAACACATGAATATCTTCATTGGTGATATTTTGGTCAATCCCCTTGGTGATCAATCTGGATTCTTCTTGAATGCAATCCATCTTCAACCGATCAAACTTGGGGAGCTTTGAACGTGCACTTATTCCTTAAATAAATGATTCCCATGATGTTGGTAGTCCATTTAGAGCCATCAACGCTAATTCCTTGTTGTCAATTAGATGACCAATTGTAGAAAGTTGGTCCCTTAATTCAGTGATCCTCATAAAATATGATGTGACAGTTTCTCCCTTATTTTTTTCAGATGATGGAGTTGTCTTTTCAACGTGAGAGCTCTGCTGGTATTGTTTATTTCATACATGTCTTCAAGTGATTTGAACATGCGGTATGCTATGTCATACTTTGAAATAACTGGAACTATATGGTCTCTAACTGCATCCATGATCACTTTCATGGCTTTTCCATTGTTCTTGTTCCATTGAATTTTTTCAACATCATCGTTTGGTTCAGGTATGTATCCCTTTATAAATGAATCTAGTTCATTCTCCTTCAAGGTAAGCATGATCCTAAACTTCCATGATACAAAGTTAGACGCTCCTTCGAGACGATCTTGGAATCTGACTCCGCTTGCCATTATGAAGAAAGGAATGTAATTTTTCCTAAGAGCAAAATGATAGTCTAGATAATTTACTATCTCAAATCTAATCGGATCTTCCTTGACCTTGCTTTGATACCATGTTAATGTAGATTAGATTTCTTAGTAGATAGAAATAGAGGTATCTTTTAATTTTATGTTTCACAAATGATGATCTTACTAACCTACGAATCTTGCAGGTTGCTGGAAGTATAAAGTGGAAATAGTATATGCACACAGTAAGCTGATTCACCAAGTATGATTATATTGCTGAGTGTTAAGAATGGACCGATCTTCAAAGGCATGCACTAATGGATTGCTGTTGTATACTTCTTTCAACTTTCTTCAAATATATATAAATTCGATCTTGATTGGCACTAATTGATTTCGGTGCCTCTCCAATCGTTTTGAATCCAATATATATATGAAGGAATATATGGAGACATGTCTCTACGAAGACATGCCAAAACATGCTTTATCGGATGGTTTACATTATCGGTTTTCTCAACACCGATTCACTTGCAATTAGTTTAGACAATATCCATTACAATTTGTTAAGCCGATACACAAAGCACGTTAGAAATATGAATCAGTTCGATACACTTTATCGAACAGGAATAATATTAGAATTATTAATGGTATCAATATTATTAATAAGAATATCGAAATCAATATTGAAGTCTGAATTATTATCAATAATACGATGATTGTTGTCAGCACGATTATGATTGTATGACTGATATGAATAACAGCAATATCAAGACAAAGTCAGTCATGTATACATATATATGTATACATGATGGTTATCTTGCTGTAGTTAATCATGAATTAAGACAATCAACAATCATAGTAAAAATACAAGGAAAGGATAGTAATCAAATGCTCAAGGCCGATAGGCCACTTATGCCTTTGATTTCAACAATAGGAGTAATCCGACCGAAGCTACAAATCATTAACAATTGCAATCCTCTGAATAAAGAAATAACCTTTGAACCAAAATAACACTTGCACCTGATATACACAAAATTTCCCAGCTTGCTCTTCCCAGCAGATATACATGAAGCAACAATTCCGCCACAGTTCAAAAGAAACCATCAACTTCTATATGCACGATCTAAGTGTTATCTCTAGTATCCATACATAGCATGATTTCAATGCAGTCGTTACCTTGGGAGCATGGCGGAAAATGGATAAGGTGAATTTAAGAATACTGAAATAAATCTTCACAATTTGAAGGCTTTCACTGCTTAGCCAAATCTGATCAGATCTTTTCTAAACCCGCTCTGATACCATGTTGTTTTTAGATCAGAAATGCAATAAGCAAAAAGCATAACACATAGAACAATGAACACAGTATTTTACCCTGGGAAAACCCTCCTACTCGAGGGAAAAAAATCCAGCAAATAATATCTTCTTATAGAAGGAATAAGTGCAGAAGTCTGCATACAAAATCAGGCCCTTGAATTTGGCCAAGTCTTATACAATAATATATGCTACTTCTCCTTGAGCGAATGATAATACTTCTTCAAAGAATCGGATCTGGTGCTGAAAGATGCATGCTGCTGCTAGGAAAATGTGAATTGGAGAGTGACCACCTTTCTAATACAATACTTCTCCAATTCACATTTTCCTAGCAGCAGTACTTTATATAGCAAGCTAGGTGACCGCCTTTCTAGGACTGACTTTTGTAATACAATAACTGTTTATAATATAAGGCTAGCCTGCCTTAAATATTTATTCTTTTGTTTTACAATACAAAGGCCGACTTGCCTTGAATCAATTATATTAAGGAAAAATAGCTCCCAAAGCTACAAAACACTAACAAAAACTAATTGTTGCGTTTATTACAAGCATGAAGCTGATCACTTTGCTATCATTTTTGTGTATGAAGGAAACGATAAGGCATTACAAAAGAGTTGAAAACCCTAACATTCTTTTAAGTTTGTTTGAAGGACTTAGGGGCTGCGAAGCTCATTTAGGGAATGTAAATAAAGAGGGATAGGGTTAACACAAAGTTTTGGATTAGTCAAATGAAGTATGTGGATTCTATCGGTCCTTAGTTGCCTTTGGAGCAATCTCTTGTGACTTAGGCGGACATAGAGGATGTGTCACATGTCCCATATACAAGTGTAGTGGGAAGCTACATGTTTCATGTGCTTGTTCACAAGACCATATATTGGTCAATGAGTGGGAGTCTTGAGTAGGTTCATGGCATACCTAGGTAAAGAACAATGGACAATAGTGAAAAGGGTCTTTAGGTATCTCCTTGACACTAGAGGTTTTTTAATTTGCTATATTGAGACCTCATATATTGATAGGGGTTTGTAGATGCAAATTGGGTAGGTGATGCAGATTGTAGAAGGTGTACAAGTGGACATATCTTCACTTTATTTGGTGAGGCTATTAGTTGGATGAGCACGAGGCAATGGGTACTCATTCTTTCTAGTTTCTACCATAGAGGCTGAATATGTGGTAGCAACACATCCATACAAGGATGTGGTTTGTTCATAGAGATCATGCATAAATATCGTATTCCTTTAGAAATAAGTGAGAATAGACTATGATAGTTAGAGAGCTATCTATTTGGTAAAAAATCCTACATTTCATGCTAAGTCAAAGCATATAGATGTTAAATATTACAGTTTTCATGGCATGGTGGAAAATAAGGCATTGTTGGAAAATGATGCAGATTCTCTTACTAAGACAATTAGCACAAAAAATTTATTTGGTGCAGAAATGTCATTGCCCTTGCCCATAGAAAGTAATTCATGTTTGATCATGGCTATTATGTATTATATCAAGTAGGAGATTGTTGTGCTAGATAATGTATACTTTGCATAATCAACAACTGTTGTGGGTGGTTAAGAGTGCTCATCTTGGGACAGATGCTACTCTTGGATAATTGAATATATTCCTTTGTAATTGTTGCATGTAAGTTTAGAAATATGTATTAAATTAAGAGACCATGTGAAGACATGCATCAAGACAAAAGAAGATCACTACAAGATGGAATATGAAAAGTCAGAAGGTTGGCATCATTCTCTAGGTAGAATTATTTGTCTTTAGTATATGACAAGTCACCTTGGGTGGGTAAAAGATCATACTTGGGGATACTTGGGACGTGTAACCATAGTTTTGGTAGATGTCCTTTGTGGTTTCATGTATCTTCTGACTCCATAAATAAGAGTCTTGGGATAGTGGTTTGATATAGTTGCTTTTGAAGTAAGGAGGTGTTACTAGAATTTTGCTAGATTTGCAGCAAGGACAAACCCATTGTATTGATAATATATTGAGGGGTATTGATTTCATGTGAAGTTTTTTCCTGAAGGGATTTCCCAAGTAAATTTGGTGTTGTGACTGCACTATATGATTACTCTTATGCCAATTGTTGTTGATTTACTTTTATGTTTTAGATTTGTGGTGATTATAAATTTGATGTAAAACAATAATTTTTCTCAAGAATTGGCAAGGATTTGAAAAAAAACCTTTGGAAGTGTTATCTTTAGTGCAAAGCCAATGAAAGTGAAAACGGATTTGTGTAATGTCCCCTTATTGAAATGGGATTTAATAATAAATTAAAATATTTAAAAAATAAAAAATAAAATATGATATAATTAAAATTTAATTAAGTTTAATGAAAGGTTATGTTGTGACCTTTTTCACACATCGCCCCATTGCAAATGGGGACCCTCTCTTTTCTTGCTTTCTAGGGTTTTTGTTAGCGCTCGTGACCTTTCACTTCAGTTTGCCAAGCCTTGCTCAGTTTCGAACATTTCAAGTCCTAAGATTGGAAGTTAGTTTTTGCAAACCTAGTGATTCTAGAGTCAGGACACTTTCAAAGTGCTTAGAGAGGCCAAAGGACGAAGATCGCAATCGATCTAGATGAATTTGGACAACTTTCTATTTTTAGAAAGTTTGCTTTTTTGCTTTTTCTTATTTTTTAGGAAGTTTAGTTTTTGGCATTTCTGGCCCAATCCTCGGTATGGCTATTTTTAGAAAGTTTTCTTTCTATTTTTAGAAAGTCTGCTTTTTTGCTTTTTCGGAATGGGTACTTAGAGTTTGCACTGCTGCCACTGACCAACTTCGATCGGAACTCAAAAATTCCAAGTTTTGACCTAAAAAGCCAAATCCCTAGATTTTAGGGGGCGTGATGCCTTAAATGATCCACCTAGGCATGGATTTCAAATTTCAAGTTAATCCGGTTAAATATGATTAAGCTGTTATACTTAAATGTTATATTTCATATATAGTCCGCCCTCTTGAGAGCCTTCAAAAGGTCCGCCTTGAAGAGAGAGCTCTAAACTCCGCCCTATGTTGAGAGATGCCTAAAGTTCGCTTTGAGGAGGTAGTGAAAAGTCCGCCCATGAAGATAGACCCTCCAAAGTCTGCCATCCTAGACATGCCTTCAAACTCCGCCTTGCATGGAGCTTTGTCTAAAGTCCGCCCAAGAGGTGCAAGAAGTCCGCCATGTGTGTGTGGGGTGCATAGGAGCCTTGTCTAAAGTCCGCCCATGAAGATAGACCCTCCAAAGTCCGCTCTAGGAAAAGGTAACACCAAAGTTTGCCCTATGACTTGTGGAGTGGGGAAAGAAGGTGTGGAAGCCTCATCAAAAGTCCGCCTTAGATGGAAGGCATGTGAAGTTGAAGACTCAAAACTCCGCCATGACTTAGGGTCATCTCCTAAAGTCCGCCATATGTTGAAGACCCTCTAAACTCCGCCCATGGAGAAGGTAGTTCAAACTCCGCCTTGGAAGAAATAGCACCAAAGTCTGCCATAGAGGAGTTATCAAAGTCTGCCATACCCTTGGTGCCACCTCCAAACTCCGCCATGCCTTGGAGAGGTAAGGAAAGTTCGCCAAAATTTGAAGGTGATGAGAGTTATCATCAAAATTCGCCTACACATAAAGGGCCAAACAAAGTCAACAAGATGCCAATGATGTCACAAAAGTCCACAGAGATTTCGAACTTGAAGACCAAAATAGAAAGTTTTCGAAAGGATTTCGAGCCTAAGACCAAAATGGAAAGTTTTTAAAAGGAATATTTGAGGATTAGTGGATATTTTCGAACCTGAATCCAAAATAGAAAGTTTCCGAAAGAAGAATATTGGAAGATTAATAAACATTTCAACTTATAAACCAAATTAGAAACTTTGGGAAGATATTTTCTTCAAACTTGGAAACATGGCAACACTTTCCAAAAAAGAGTGAAGATGAAATTAGAAGTATGGGTTGGAAGATTTTAAGGGTTTCCAATTGAAAAGTTAATTTTATTTACAAATACTTCACTTCAAACTTCATTTCTACACCAACAATTTCGAAGTTACTAAGGAGAGCTTAGTAAATTATTTCAGTTCGGAGATCATCTGGAGAAAGTTTTTTGACATTTCTGGAAGTTGGATAATCGCTTTTGACCAAAGTTTCGCAGATTTTTGGAAGGCAACCAATACGGGAAAAGATTATTTAACCTTTACTGAATTTTCTGAGTGTTCTTGAGAGAATTTCTAGCCTTGCTTCTGCCCATTCGAAGGTGAAACCAAATTCACGATGCAGATTTATGGACTTTTTCTGAATATTTTCCAGAACTTGAGAAATATTTTTGGAAAGAAAATCTTTTTTTGGTTTAGTATGATTTTTTTTTTAAGTTTTAACACTTGGTGGTGACCACAACCCGCCTTAAAATGAAGGGTTTTTGAGGTGAAAATCCATTTTTGTGGCTAAGTATGAAAATGAAATGGAATCTCCAAACACTTAGCCGTTCACAGCCTCGATTTTCTTTAATCCAAGATAGATTTCTAACTTATTTTCCCTTGGTTTTATAGGTCGTAGGAGGAAATAGAAGCGGGATCATCATAGAGATCATAGCTAGAGTTTCAAGCCAAACGAAAGATTGAGGACAAGTTCACAGACAAGGTTCATCCGGGCGTGAAGATAGCCAAAATTTGGCTGTATGGGAAATGTTTCACAAAGAAAATTCCAATTTCCTCAATTATGATGAAGGCATAGAGAAATTCTTCTCCAAATGTCAGGGTATCGAGAAGGAGGACATGATCACAGTGAATGTCTGAACAGCTTGATCCCATCATTTCATATTTGCAAGGGGTTATCTAGAGCTTTTACCCTCCTCCCACGCAACATAAAATGGCAACTGAAGGAAGGATCATCACAGAAAACACAAATGGAGTTTCAAGCCAAATTCAGAATTGAAGATGGGACCACAGGCAAGGTTCGTCCGAGTATAGAGAGGGCCAAAATTTGGCTAAGTATGAGAAAAACTTCACGAGGGGATTTCTTCTCCAAATTCAAGGCACTTGAAAGAATCTCAAGGCATCAAGAAAGAAAAGTTCTCAGACTTGGTGAAAATATGGAAAAGTTAGATAAACTTCCAACTTCTTGAAGGATTTCATCTCCTGAAGAGGACAAGCTCCCAAGCAAAATCAAATGGCGACAAGAAGGAACCAAATTTCCATACTTAGACAATTTCTTGACACAAATTGAAGAATTCAAGGAAGACATCCAACACGTTGAGGTGATGTCTCGTCATCTTTCGATCAATCAGATTGCTCCAAGTCAACATGTCCAGGTTCAATGAACCTGACTTATCCAGAAGCTTCTAGAAGGGCACACTTCACAATGTAACAACCTTCTATTTTCATTGAGGGTTCATTTTTAGCAAGAAGGACAAGTGTCCCGAATGTAATCTTCTCATTGGTCGAGGGTAGTTAGTTTTGGGAAACCCTAATTAGGGTTTGTAGCTTTCAATCTTGGCCCTTGATCACTGTTTGATCTTGGCCATTCATTGATTTTTGAAAACTATGTAAGGTTGCCTCCTCATTTGGAGAGGGTGAGGTTTTTGATGTATTGTTGCGAAAGGTCATTTACAAATAATATATTGCATGTACACTACTTTGTAATCCCTATTGTTTGAATGATTTGCATGGTTTCAATTTCCTCAACACTTAGTTAGAATTAATATAGATTTGCTTTCATTGTTGTTAATTCGAATGAAGGATCTGATAAGTATCAATTGATTGTGCATCTCTGCTCATACTTTTGGTAAATGGATGATTTCCATTCTACTGTGCAAAGTTAGTCTAAGCTTATCCCATGTGCATCCCAATATCTCGATCATAAGCACAACCCATTGAAGATTGCACCAGCTTTGTGTAGTTGTCCCTAGTGTGGCGAAGCAGAGTTTGGTTTCTCGAGAGCATCCAATTGACACCGTCTCCAGAATTTGTAGGAGTAGATTAGCCCTTCTTAACCCTATCTCTTTCCCCTTTTTGAAAGTCTAAATCCCCAGAAAATCCTAAAAAAAAGAGAAGAGCCTAAAATTGCTATATCCATCTAAATCCAACAGTTCAAGACAGTTGATAAACATAAGTCCCCCTTGAGATTTTCAGCATACACTACCCAAGAAGCTATTCCACTAAAGTTGCTTGTTCGCACATATAGACCTTGGAATCAATAGTGATTTTTCAGGAGAGGATAGAATGCCTTCGGGTATCCTATCCTAATGTTTGGTAGATGATAAAACAGACACCAACAGGTTAGAAGGCATGAAATAAAGAGTTGTGGCTCCCTCAAACATGAGATATAAAAGGGAGATCATTTCATTTGAGAAGGACATCCATCAATAATCAATTGGGAAGGAAGCAATCAATCAATATGGAAATAAACATGATTATTCTCAAAGACAGCAATTGAAGATGAATAGTTGTGACTCTTTCAAAGGCAGAAATAATGAAGAGGTGTGACTTCTCCCGAATTCAGTTGAAAGGGGGATATGGATGAAGGAATAATGAAGGGAGCATCTCAATAATGGAAGGATGAATTTTGGAAAATAATTTATTATTCTCAAAAAGAAGCAATGAAGGGTGGTGACTCTTTCACCAATAAAATATAAAGGAGAGATCATTCCAAGGATTCAATCATCACTCTATCAAAGGAGAATTCATTGAATCATCATTCACTAATATATCAAACCCACATTCATTATTACATCATCACTCATCAATCATCTAATCAACAATCACTTAATTATCACTCAACAAATACCCGAAATCATCCAATCAAAGGAATTTATTCAATCAATCATGAAAATATCAATCATTCAACAACAATTCATCAATCAATCAATTATGCAAGTCTTAATCATTCAAATATCAATTATTCGAGAATCAATCCATTCCAACCTCATTTGAGTATCCACTGATAAATCCTTCAAGAAATGACAATAAAGAGAAATCAAGCAATCAGCAATAATCTATCAAATTCCTTGAGAAATCAGTTTTGAATTTGTGGAGGTGTCTTGCGAATAGGAATGATGACCAGCCTTCCGATTTCATGAGAGATGAAAGGATGGCCCACCTTTCATGCTCGTATCAAGTTGAACAGGAGATATAATGGACTGCCAGCCTTCCATGCTCTTGGGCTTGATCAAGGAGGACGGCAAGCCTCCAAGGTGGACTGAGAGATGGAAGGATGGCCCACCTTCCATGCACTCGGCATTCAAAGGACGACCAGCCTTGATACTGCCATTTGCAAGCGTTTCCAAGGAATTCATGATGTGATTGGCTATGAGGAATATGCTATGATCCGAATATTAATGATGCTATGATGTATTGATCTAAATATTAATGATGCTAGGATGTATTGATTTGAATATTATCTTAATTTCTTGATATTTAATATTTCTAATTATTAATTTTTACTTTTTAGTGATTAATTTTGTTTGCAGGCATACAAACTAGGAATATCCCAATAATGGACATTACAGTTGGTATCAGAGCTTTGATCCTGCCAGCCTGCAGGGTAAATATAAAATAATGGGTGCATTCTAATCAAAGAGATTTGAAGATCTAAGAAGGGAAGAGGACATGGATCCTATTCAAGAATTATTGAACAAACGTGAAGCCTCCAAAATTATTGACAAATAGCAAAGGATGCCAACATTTATCATTATTACAAATGCTGATATAATCCTCCATTTCTGAATCAAAATCATGATTCAAACAATAAGTTCAACCATCAGCATACAACTCAACTTAGAGCACCTTAAGACAAGGACCATGCCCTTCAAATTCTCTCTCTGTTTCAGGCTTTTAATAACAATCTGCTCTAACTGACCTGCTCCAGGCAAACTTTATGAAATCCTCTTCAATAAAACATGGTCATTCTCCATGCCATCAGTGCACTCATTTAGTTGCAAATCAATATTAGCACAAATGTCTACAATCATACTGTCATTAACCTATTCACTTATTAAAACAAGATCATCAGGTTTCACAATATCTTGACAGACCTCAAGAGAAGGATAACATCCTTCAATTTGCTTCTTCGTTTCAGACTTTATGTTGTAATCTACTGCATTATCACTACTTTATCAAAGAGATTCACAATGATTTCTATCTTCTTCAAGACAATAATTAAAACCTGTCAAGAGAAGGATAACATCCTTCAATATGCTTCTCTGTTTCAGACCTTATGTTGTAATCTACTGCACTGTCACCACTTTTTCAAAGAGATTCGTAATGATTTCTATCTTCTTCAAGACAAGAATTAAAACCTGTCAAGAGAAGGATAGCATTTTTCAATTTGCTTCTCCGTTTCAGACCTTATGTTGTAGTCTACTGCACTATCACCACTTTGTCAAAGAGATTCACAATGATTTCTACCTTGTTCAAGACAAGAATTAAAACCCTTCTCAGAACAAATATGTCCACGATCAATACATTTAGCCAATGAGTCTAGAAACAAACTCTCAACATTGTTTGCATCCACAACAATAGTTGACATCTCCAACCAGTAATCCAAAAAATCACCAAGGCAGAAAATTTCACAAGGAAGATCATTCAAATTAAACATACCTGGGCTATAAACAAACCTTAACAACTGAGCTAACATCAAGAGGGTGAAGAAAAAGAGACATATTAGCTATAGAACCTAGCTCACTCACAAGCAAGCACATGTCCTCATCAGCATTCCTGTCAGCACAATTTTCCTGTGAAGTTAAAATTTCTACCTCATTTTCATGAGGAGGAACATGAGTAGCATAGATCTCATTAGAATCATTATCTTTGGAGCTAATGAAATAAGGAAGCACGCGATGCATAAAATCTTGTTCATGTTTGTCAAGCTGAATGCTTGCATACCCACCTTCATTAACACCATTTTCAGGCTGCAAATAAATGTTCATGATGCTGTCCTTACCAGCATAATCATTTTCAGGTGTAGAACTATTCAGTTCATCCTCGTGTGCAAATGCTTGCAGCATAGTGAGCAGTGACACTATATTCCTCAGAGGAAGCAAAGCCCAGGAGTACATCCGGTAGATACTAAGTCTTTATTCTTTTCACTGAAAATTTGCATGTGTTACTTTAGCACTATCAGCGATATGAGTTGATTCATTACTTCGACCAGCTGTCCACACACTTATTTTCTGATTCACACAGCTGTCATGAGTTGCAACTTCACATACTTTAACTTCTTTGCCATATCTTGTATTTGTACTATCTTCCTTATAAGCTTTATCAACATGTAGCCTATTCTCAAGCTAAGCCCTTACTTTAATTCTTCAATCATGGCATACATTTCCATTCTCTACTTTATAAGCGTCACCATTATAGACCGCATCTTGCTTTATGTCATTTAAGACAGCTAAACCATTACCATCAACATTTGAAAACACAAGAGTATTCTTACATTTTTGCTTTGTTTCTTCAAGAAAAGCAACCTACTCATATACTCGATCAAGTTCAATAGGTTTCATTTCTTTAGGCACCACACTCAACCAGAGTCATAAGTTTCACAAAATAGGTCACTGCATACAGAATTCTCATGTGTGTGACAATAAAGGATTACATAATATCCAAATGGTGACTCACTTTTTTGCCTTCTAATATTAAACAATGTTTGGACAAGAGAGGCAAGGCCAACACTACATATCTATTTTTCATTGAAAGCAGATAAAAGAGCTTTGCAAGTAGAAACATAAAGTTTGGGGAAACTTGCTAGCTACTTCCTAGTTTCACCACACAAGGATATAAAATACCTCAGCCATATGTTCTCATCTTTGAATTGAAACTACTCCAAAGATCTGATTTTTTTGAATAAGAGCACACCCTTGTGAACCAACACATGCACCAAACCAAGGCATTTAATCATAAATTTTCTTTGTTATAAATTTGAAATCATTATAAGCCAAGAATTTTTTTGTATATTGTAGCTAGATGGATATTGAGAGGTATAGACATGTGAGTCATAGTGGTTGCAAGTTGGGGCTTAGACTATAATGTTTCAAATCGATAATCGTCATTGGTATGGGTACTATTGACGGGTGTTTTATGATCACACCAACAAAAAACAATGTCTCCAATGGTCACTCTACCCTCTCTTGAGCAAAGACCCCTTGTATGTTGAGTTTGCGAAGATCATAGAGGCGACTCCAAGGTTCCTATTGCGAGTTTCCAATGGTCACTCTACCCTCTCTTGAGCAAAGACCCCTCGTATGCTAAGATTGCGAAGATCATAGAGGCGACTCCAAGGTTCCTATTGCGAACTTGCGACTTTATGTTGGATATGAGCTCGTTTGGCTTGATGTTTTGTTGGTAATCCAAGGTGGACTTACATGCAGTGAAAAGGACTTGAACAAATTTGTATTTCAGGGAAATTTTGAGGTTTCTTATTTATTCCAAAGTCTGGAATTGACAATGTGGAATTCCTCCATTGATGGATTTTTTCTAAGATATCCTTTGCATGAATTTAATGTATATTATTCAGCTTTGCAAGAATGGTTGAGTCAAGCAAGGTGGCAAATACTTCCAGGCACCCACTAAATAAGAACGAATAGAGAGGGTTCCTCCCTGAGATAAAGATTATTTCAAAATGGAGAGAAGTCAATGATACCAACTTGGGAACTTTCAAGTTGGGAGAATTTAGAAGGATAATATTTGGTCAAGACGGACATCCTGCATTAGCAACCACCAAGAAGATAGTTAGAAGCCGAATTGTAGCAGCTGTTGGCTTTCGTCTTGCCATCCAATGCTCGGAGCTAATCATGGAATGTGCAAAACATTATGATGCTGAAAGAAGAGCGATTATGGCGCTTGATGGCAAACTTCTAGCAAATCCTACCGCTGAAGCAATTGGTGAAGCTTTTGGAATCCCTGCATTCTAGTCCATGTTGTACATGTTGGCAATGATCTGCTCCCCTAGTCAGTGAGGCGTTCAACGTTGACCTCAGGATTCACGACATGTGCTTCCTCCTACCTCCTGTGGATCCTTGTCTCTGACCACTCTCCCGTTCGTTGATGGCTCGAGCTTTTGGCGTAAGGGCAACAGTGTTTGGTCCGAAACTGGTATCGGAGCATTGGGTTACGGGTTCGAATCTCGTGGGTCACGTTGAGGGGGGGATTGTTGGCAGTGAGCTACCCCCCTAGTTAGTGAGGTGTTCAACGTTACGCCAAATCTCGAGCCATCAACGAACGAAAGAGTGGCCAAAGACAAGGATCCACAGAGGCGGGAGGAAGCACATGTCTCGAATCCTGAGGTCAACATTGAACGCCTCATTGACTAGGGGGCAACTCATTGCCAACAATCCCCCCCTCAACATAACCTGCGAGATGCAAACCCGTAACCCAACGTTCTGATACTAGTTTCAGACTAGATACTGCTACCATTACGCCAAAAGCTCGAGCTAGAACGTGAGAGCGGCCATAGACAAGGATCCACGAGAGGTAGGAGGAAGCAAATGTCACACATCCCGAGGTCAATGTTGAACTTCTCACTAACTAGGGGGGCAACTCATTGCGAACATGTACATCATGGACTAGAATGTGGGGATTCCAAAAGCTTCACCAATTGCTTCAGCAGTAGGATTTGCTAGAAGTCTGCCATCAGGTGCCATAATCGCTCTTCTTTCAGCATCATAATGTTTTGCACATTCCATGATTAGTTCTGAGCATTGGATGGCAAGAGGGAACCCGACAACTGCTACAATTCGGCTTCTAACTATCTTCTTGGCGGTTGTTGATGGAGGATGTCCATCTTGACCAAATATTATCCTTCTGAATTCTCCCAACTTGAAAGTACCCAAGTTGGTATCATTGACTTCTCTCCATTTTGAAATAATCTTTGTCTCGGGGAGGAATCCTCTCTATTCGTTCTTGTTTAGTGCCTGCCTGGAAGTATTTGCCACCTGCTTGACTCAACCATTCTTGCAAAACTCAATAATATACATTAAATTCATGCAAAGGATATCTTAGAAAAAATCCATGAATGGAGGAATTCCATGTTGCCAATTCTAGACTTTGGAATAAATAAAAAACCTCCAAGAATAAGAACTTTTGGATAAAAGTCACGCCCTAGTTGCTCTTCACTTTTGCTCTTGCTTGAATTCTCAAAAACGTGATGTGAAGAATGAAGTCTAAAACCTTGTTTAAATAGGAATCATCCCCCAAGTTGCTAAGTTGGCAATGAGACAATTTTAGCAGTTGCATTAATTCATTCCAATCACACTTCATGTTTCCTTAATTAGAAAGAGACAACTTGTCATTCTGGTGGACCTCGCTTGTCACACTTGACTTAAAAAATAGGAACTTCCATAATACCTTGAGTTATGCTTCATTAGTTCGGAATATTCCATTTTGCATGTTACCAACTTGTTTTCCACAAGATTCTTTCTATCTTGGGCGTATATGATATATATTGAAGAATTTCCTTGCCTTGAAAGAAATTTCATGAATTTTTCCATTCTTGAGGAATTCTTGAGCACAAATTAGTCTTGGAGGAGGAAAAGTTAACCATTTTTTCCATTTTCCAAGAATTTAGTCTTGCTTGGTGTTCGGAGGGGAGAAATTTCCAACACTTGGCCATTTTTTCCATTTTCCAAGAATTTTGTCTTGCTTGGTGTTCGAAGGAGAGAAATTTGCAGCACTTAGCCATTTTTTCGTGATTTTGAAGTTTGACTGCATACATGGGTGCATTTTGGCCTTGAGGGAAGAATTTTGCACATGAGGATAAATCCTCCTACACTGTGGATTTGCGCCCTAGGAGCTTGCCTAGGTGCATTTGGGAAGTCAAGGAGGAATTTCCTCTCACTGGGAAAATCCTCCTTGCCTTGGGATTTGTGCCCAAGGCAGGGGTTTGGGCACAAATGAGGGGGGAAGGAGGAATTTTGGAATTTTTGAAAAATCCTCCTCTTCTAGTGAAATGCGCCCAAGGCATGAGTCAGAGCACTTTTGGAGGTAGGAGAAGGAATTCCATTATTTTGGAACAATCCTCCCGTCCTTGGGAAATGCGCCCAAGATGGATTTTTCAAGCTTCATTCATTTTGGGAAGGATTTCCAGACAGAGACAAAATTTTGATCACTTGCCTGCTTGTCAACTTTTTCAGATTTAGAACTGGATATTTAGGAACATTCTGTCGTCAATGCTTTGCCAGTTGCCAGAGTTAGACTTTTCAAAAATAGACTTACTAAAAATAGGAAGTTCTTGCAAACATCAAATTTGGGCAAATCGGGACAGTGACACTAAAAATAGTAAGTTTGTTTAAACTCAAAATTAGGCCAATCTTGGCCGTAGTGAAACTTACTAAAAATAGTAAGTTCTTAGAATTTGCTCAAATTTCACTGGTAGCTTTCTTGAAGGGTTCTCTTTTCAATGCTTCGCTCAGATTTCACAATGCCCTAGGCTACTAAACTCATTTCTAAGTCCGAAGGATAAAAACCTAAAAATAGACGATGCATGTTTCTAACTTAGCCAAATTTCTCCAAAATACTTGCAGACTTAGCTAAAATTCGCCAAAACACTTGGGTTCTTGGGGAGATTGAAGGAACTTTTGCCAAACTACCCAAAAGACCACAACCAAAAGATCAAATGGACAAAAATGTAGGGGGCCCCCGTTTGGAATGGGGTGATGTGTGATTAGGTCACAACAGGTATCATTTGAAACATGAAGCTGTTTGCAATCTTCTTTTGCTAATTCAATCTTATAATAGCTTGATCCACATCCAATCTTATGACAATTGAATCCTTCATTAATCTCACTCTAGGATGTCTTAATGTCAACTTCTGATTTTACATCAGATTCATCATCTTCAATTAAAACTTCTCCCTTCTCACGCTTTCCATGAAGCCCTTTAGAGTTTGAATATCTCAATGATGATTCAACTATTTGTTATGGTAGTCATCATTGTTCTATTTAGTGGCTAAAGGGAGTGCTTCAACATTACTAGTAACCACCAACTAAAGCCAGTTGTTAAGGAACCACATTTACTAGACTTCGGAACCAATTAGACAATTAATGAAATACACTGCATTATTAAAAACATTCATAGTATTTCCAAGATTAATTTTTGATCTAGGTATCTCTAAGAGAGCATCTTGGCTTGTAATTGTTCGAGGACAAGCAATCTTGGGCAGGGGAGACTGTAATGTCCTTTGTTTGAAATGGGATTCAATAATAAATAATAATAATAAATCAAAATATATAAAAAAGAAAAATAAAATATGATATAATTTAATTTTTTTAAAGTTTAATGAAAGGTCATAAGGAATGAAATGAAGAGTTGTGTCTCCCTCGAACATGAGATATAAAAGGGAGAAATGGGAATAATGAAGGCAGCACTATGGGTGGTGACTCAATTTTTGATATTTGAATAGGAAAAATGGGAACAATAGTAGGACTATGGGGATGGGGTTTGAGGGGTAGGAATAAATTGTAGAACTGTTACCCTAGGTTTTTTGAAATTTTGGTTCCCCCCTTTTTAGAATGCAAGTTCTTGCTTGAAAATTGTCCTTTAGCATGTTCTCGCCTTCATTTGCCAAGTTATGTTCCCTAGTCGCCTCTTTGTCTAAATGTTGCACCAAGGTGGTGAACTTTCGAGTTTCTAAACCCAACGCTCATGGTACTAAAGTTCACAAAACCGCTGACCACCCAACTGCTCTTTGCTTTAAACCCTTGTTGTTGGTCACGTATGCTAAGAAGTCTCTGTGTCAGTCAGCTGGGTGCTTTTTGAACCTTTACCTCCTTTCATTTATATGGTTCATGAGTTCTTAAGTCCATCGATCGTCCGACTACTCTTTAGGATGTCTTAGCGTTGGTCTCGTCTCTCTAGTCGGTAGTTTCTTGAACCCTAGCACCCCTTGTTAGTGATGGTTCAAAAGTTCAAAAAGTCATCGACGCCCCGACTTAAAAGATTTTCCATCCTCCAAGTAGCGGTCATTCCAAAGCACTTGCAAGTATGAGGCATTAATGATTGGTTAGGTGGTGAAAGTAATGCAAGTATGTTTGCACAATTTTCAAAAGAGAATGAAGGTGCTCACACTGCCAGAATTAAATGAATTTAATGCCCCTTCTTAAAAAGGGTGATATCATTTCAAAAAAAATCATTTCGCCTCGAGAGCTAGCAGGAAGAAGCTTTGAGTTTTTTTGGTGGTAGAAAATTGCATAGGTTAGATTAAAAGATTTCTTTTCTTTTTCCTCTCCTTGAATTAAAGGTGAAGCCTCCTCAAAAGTCTGGCCACTGTGTTAAATTGAGAATCCCCTCATGAGTCTACCTAGTGAGACTCTAGTATATGGTCACCCCCTACCAACCTATGTTGCGGAGCTTTTTGTAAATTGCGTTTTATATCACCAGTTCCAAACCCTTGTTTCCTCCATGCCTCCCAGTATAGAAAATGGCTTGGAGGATATAGTAGACACAGAGCTAAGTGACGTGAGTTTGCATGGCATTTTAAAAATAATGAGAGAAGAGTCTGCCTCTCCTATTGCCAAGAAAGCTGTAGAAAGTGGCCTCCTCGAAGCCGGCGGTTCCCCACTTTCCGTCCCTTGTCCTGAGTTCATCGTTTCTTGTGCTAATCACTACCGCCCTGAATCTCACAAAAGTTTTGAACCTTCAATGATTTGGTGCTTGCTAGAATTAATTTTGAAATTGTCTCCAGTGCTTAGGCTTCCTGAAAGGGAGCAGTTTGTGAATGTATCCATGGTGTCTGGGTGGGATTATTTTTCAGATAAAAGGGAATGGTGCTTGAACCGAATTGCAACCAGTTGGTTAAAGGTTAAGAAGGAGGGTAAATCAAAACTCCTTTCATTGCTAAAAAGGGATCTTTTCCATAATGAAATATCCAATACCATTACCCTTTTACACCGGGTTGTGGGAAGTGTTGAAGCGGAGGGGTTTCCATTTTGGATGTGCCAATTTATGATTGTTATCAGTGGCGATAACTCATGCATTGATTGGGCAAGACTTATAAGCCAACATTTACATGAACTGGCTAGTTATCAACGAAGGGCATCTTTCCATGTGTGTTCATTATTGACATATATCCTCGCTAGCAGAGAAGTGTCTTGGCTGGGATTGCAAACCCTAAGCTCCTTGATGGCAGATGCGCCCATATATGATTATTTCCCGCAGTTGCAAAGGAAGCTGGGGTTGAAAGATTCTTTGTGTCAATGACGCTTTCTTGTGGATATTGATCAAAAGAATTGAAGGTTCGACTGAAAGGAGATTATCCCCAGAAGCTGAAGCCCTTGTGATCCAATTTGGCAGCTATTTTGTTCAATTTGGTAGTTTCTCATATTTAAGGATTGGAGTATGAAGATACCCTGTATAAATTACCAAAGTATGTCTTTGATTTTTTTGTGCTACTGGAAGTTTGCTGCCAAATGGCAAAGGTGAATGTTAAATATATAGAGCACTTGAAGAAGAAAGGGTATTCTTTTCCCATTTCCTTGTCTGATTTTTCTTGCAAAAGCGCCGAGGCTGCCAAGACGACAGGTAAAATTTTAGCTAAGTTCAATTTTCAGTTTCCATCACATAGACCTTATTATGACAACAAAGGCTACGTTCGGGCTAATTTTCATGGAGCAATAACATATCTACATCAACTGTAGTTAGAGGATTGTTGGGGAAGATTGCTTGGATATCAGAGAAGTATAGAAGCGAGACTACATGAGGTTGACCCTTGGTCAAGTTAGGGCCTTTGAGCTACCTTTGTTTATCCCCAAGGGTTTGGTTGATGACGGTTTTGAGATGATTGATGAGATTTATCAAAATGTTGCTTTGATACCCCTCCTTCAGTCATCCTGGTTAGATAAGAATGACATAGACATTGAGAACAAAACCCTACATGTCTTGGAGAGAACAAAAAGGTGGATTGAGAAGAAAACAAGGGAATATGTTGGTTCCTCCACACAGATTGGGGCACCAAACCCAAAACATAGTGCATCTCAAAACCCTGCCACCTCTAAAACTCCAACCATCTCAACTCCCACATCCTAGAGGAGTAATTCTCAATCCAAAGGAGATGGAGAGCAACCAGAGGATAATGCGAAGCTGAAATCTGTGTGCGAAGAAGATGCACCGACCTCTAAGGGAAAGGTGAAGAAAGAAGCTTTTGTTCTTGTTACCCCCACCTCTGACAACTTGTCAACTATTTCGGGCGATGGCCAAGAAATTTTTTTTCTTATCTTCCACCAAATCGGTGGAGATAACGTTTCCAATACTTTTTTTGATAGTTCTGATTTCTCCTTACTTGGTGATTCTGTACTTGCTAATTCTGTGCCTCCACCACCAACGAATGCAATAACCAATGTTCCTAGTTTGTCCGCTCTCACCTCACCTCTATGGCTGAAGAAAGCCATGGAAAAGAAAAAGAGATAATCTATGCTAGATTCAAAAATAGACACAGTGGCTAAATTATTGCAAGGAAGTCCCACGCCTAAAAAGACTAGAAGAATGTCCAGAATGATTGCTGACCCCGTTTCTAGCCACAAACTTTATGAGATTGCAGACCCCATCGGTGACAAAAATGAACATGAAGTCACAGAATTGGACTTCAACTTGAGTAGAGTAGATGTGGGTCTAGCTATAGTCAAAGGAGGCATTTATCATGCCAAATTCTCTGTAGGAGCTCTATCAAAAAGGGTCAAGCTTGAAGTACAAAAGAACCTGGTGCTACAAAAGCAGGTGAGTACGTTGACTGACTTCATCCAATCCATTTTGCAAACAAATGATCAATCTACAAGCCAAATTGAAAATGT
Organism: Cryptomeria japonica; assembly: GCF_030272615.1. NCBI lineage: Eukaryota > Viridiplantae > Streptophyta > Pinopsida > Cupressales > Cupressaceae > Cryptomeria > Cryptomeria japonica. The sequence goes on from NC_081406.1 coordinate 637,792,817, forward strand.
TCCTATTGAGGGACTGGACACCAGTAAGTTAAAACAAATTTAAAGAAATTAGTCTGTCACTTTAGCCATAGATAATTGGGTCCACAAAGTTATATTGGATGGAATAGTATGCATAGAAGAATCGATGAGAGCCTATGCGCTGATATCGGAGAAAACGAAGGCTTGGAACAATGAGTTACAAAATGTGAAAAGAGAGAAACAATTTGTCCATGATCCTTCATGAGTTGCAGGAAGCATCAAAGTTGGCTGTGGTCCTTTTGATCAATGAAGGGATAATCAGCAATCAAGGTGAGAATGCATCAGCCTCATGGGTAGATATGTTTGAGTGGAAAATCTCCATAATTGACGAGTTGGATAGCCAAATAAGGTCAACCCTAGCGCAGTCTCGACTAGACATCAGAGATTTAAAGAATCACTTGTCATTTCTCGAGTTAAACATATTTGAGAAAGATGGAGATAAGCTGCGAAGGAATACAGATGTAATCCAGAGATTTAGGGCAAGAATAAACGAGGAGTTGATTGCCGAAAAAGCGAGTGAGAAAACATTGGAAACTCTGAAGAACCTAGCATCCTACCTCCCAGCTTTAAAAATCAGATTGATGATGTACGTCTGAAAGTTGTAGAGGCAGATTAGAAGTTGAACAAGTATAAATTAAGGATGAATATTACAGGCAACCCAAATGCTAGAACAATCACACCGATCATTTCCGAATACAGGGCATATAGATCAAAGATGCAAGGACGAATGACACGAGGGATCTATGAATAATGCTGCAGAAGAAGCGTCATGTGGAGGAGCTGAAGATGGAGGGGCCATTGTTATTTCATAAATCTTGTTTTATTGCTTTTCTTTTTTTTTCCCTGATGGGGTGCTAAAAAACTATTGGCTCTAGAGGGCCATTATGTTGTTTAATTTATGTTATGACTTCTTAGTTGCTTTGAAAATGGTTGTCTTTGAAAGACCGTTGGTTCTCAAGATAGTTACAAGGCTATCTTTATATGTTAGATGGATGCTTGTAAAAGGGATCTTTTTTTCCTTTTTATCTTTTTTTGGGTGATTATTTTCCATAGACTTAGTCTATGTTTGAATGGATATGAAGAAGGAAATCTGAATGCAGATTCATGGATCACAAACTTTGAGTTATGGTTGATGAATTAGCTGTTCTTCTTATGTTGAATTCTCTGCTATTGGATTGTCTTTTCTGAATATCTGCTATATGGTCTATACAAATTAGTATGTGCACATTGCTGTGGATATTTTTGGCTTTGAACAAATGGAGCAGTAATGTTTCAGATATTATGAATCTTAGTATTTTCAGGTAGAATATTTGTATTTTATTTAGTTATAATTTTGTTATGATTTCTCACTTTTTAAAGCTTTCTAGTCAAAAGCTCTACCTTATTTGCTTTCTGGTTAACAAGCATACATGGAATTTATTCTTTGTATATTATTAGAAGGTAGCTGTGCCCTGTAAAACAAGCAAAGAGCGGGTGTAAAACATCATTACATCTGTCTCAACTATTAGTTTTCACTTTTCAGTTGTCACTTCCATGGGTGAAAGAATATAGAGTTAGGTGGCAAATCTGTCAACCAACAAGAACAAATGGAGCAAATTTCCTATGAGCATGTAAAAACTGCAGCTAGCTTTCATCAACATAAACTTTGATACAAGGACATTGGAAATAACTTGAGCTGAATGAGCTGGTAGAAATGGCAGGAAACTTCCATAAACATATTTTAGTTAGAATGGTTTGAGGAAAGAGACCAACTGGTCTGGAAGCAATGCAACCAACTAAAGTTTCCTTGTAGCCTAGGAAAGGAAAAACAAAACCCTTCACAAGAAACAAGCTACAGACATCCACCAAATTTGGTTAAGGGAGTGAAATCAGACTATCATCTATGAAGATGAGAATTTTGAAGAAATGGTACAAGTAGTGAGCACAGGAAGCAAATGCTATTTTGCAACATTATTCTTCCTGTAAGGAGAGGAAGCAAAAGGAAACTTCATCAGCGGAGCACAGTGAAATCCTTATAGCAAGTGGAGAAGACAACCAAGCATGCTCAAGGAAATCTCAAATTAAACTTTCATAAAATTAAAAATTTAAAAGTGTACGAAGGTTATGAGATATGTAGAGACTACCTTCCTTCAAAGTTTTTCCATAAAAAACCTTGTAGATTTTTTTGACAAGGAAATTACATAAACTACATGCTGTTTGCTATTTATATTTTTGCATCTTTATAATTTACAATAACTGCCATTGATCTCAATCAATTCCAAATTGCTGCTTACATTGACTCATGGATTTTTATTATTATTTTTTTTTCGTCAATTGTCTAGGTATCGAGGACGTAAAGTCTTAATCATGGCACTGGCCATGCTTTCTAAAAGAATTTGTACAAAACTCATGTCTCAACATTCTCAGAATCCTTTGCCTGTCTGCAACACCATTTTCCGAAGCATCTCCAAACGAACAAAATACCTAAGTACATACCCCCAGTTTATTTTTTTCGATGAAGTGAATGACAAATATAATGATGCTCATTGTAAATTTAAATAGGGTGTAGCTGTTTGTTGTTCTTGATATTTTCTTTTTTATTTAATGGAAGTAATAATAGTTAAATGTGGATGCAGAGGAAGTAGATCTAGCAGATTTCTTGAAGGCTGTAGGCAATGGAGTTGAGACACATACTGAAAAACTTGCAAATGAAATCGGAGATTTGCAACAGCTGCTCACGATCAGAACTTTAAAGCTCAAGAAGATGGGGATTCCTTGCAAACAGGTATGTTTTACTAATTTTAGCATCAAAAGTCTGATTTAGTATTTTTTTTATATCAGTTTTTCTATGTTGCAGTGCTTTCTTGGGGTCCTTGAGAGGGAAAAGGCTCTCATATGCAGGTCACTGTTTCAAATTTTTCAGAGCATGATAAAGCAGGGGATTCTTTATCTTTCATGCAAGCGATCCTAGTATGGATACCCTGTAATCAACTTTCTTGGTTGCCAGCAGCAGCTCACATATTTTTTTCCTTTTTTTGCAATGTCTGCTCATGATAACATGTTACCCCATTCCTCTAAGAATTGGTTGTCTTTGAATGGCAATGTCATTCCAAAGAGTTCAATCCATCCTAAAAAGCCTGTTTTAAATGACAAGATTTTAGAATTTGTCACATCTGTTCCCTTGATAGAAAGAGGGAAACAAGCATTTGAAAAAGTCTACAGGAAAAACTAGATGACCAACATATATCTGGCCTGGTAATGTGAACTTGCAACTTAGAACTCCCTCACAAAAGTCTGGCAGATTTCCTAGTCAAGATGGCCATTTGAAGCCCAAAATAGAAAGTGTTCAGTAGCCTTTCCGTCTATTTGACCAAATGTTGCATTTGTCTGTAGCAAGTTTCTTTTCCTATTTATATCAGGATGCCAGATTCTCCTTGAACCATTCCCACAACATAATTTAGCTCAGGGGATGCAGAAGGCCCTCCAATTCTGCCACTTCTCCATTTAATTGTGTTAGAGCATCCTGTTGATGGTGTTTTTACGCACTATGCAACACAGAAAAAAACTAATTATTCTATCCTCTCTTGAACAAAGACTCCCCAAATGCTAAGCTGCGTGATCAAATGGGACGACTCCAAGGTTCTAGATGTCAAGTCTTGACGTGTTCTTGGATAGACTTAGTTGTGTGATATGATATTGCTGAAATCACAAGGGGGACTTACGTTGAATCTTGAATGCTTTGAATATTGCTGGAACGTGGAAATTTCATTTGATTTGGAAAAAAAGGAAAAAGGATGAGGGTTGAGAAAGCTGATCTAATCCTAAGAATGTAAGAGCAATGGACAATCTTTGATGAAACTCAACTGAGCTTTGCTTTGACATGTAGTGAACATCTCCTCAAGGCTAGTGCGATCTTCTAGGGATAACTTTATGATTTTTAAATCACCACTACAAGCATAGATGCTTTCAAGGTGAAGCATATCAATGAAGAAGTAGCAATTGAAGTTAAGCTTGGCTTAGATGGATCCAGTTGACTACGCAAGGCACTTTACAATCAGCAAGGTGTTAGTAGTATGTATATACGAATTTCACCATTGATCATACACAAAGTTCTTCCATTCAATTAACCAACATTAAAACAAATGAGAAGTAGAGACCATGCAAATTGTTGAATCAACACATAAAGTCCACCATATCTTAAGTCGCACTTTCAAGGGGTCAATGACAATCGCTCAAACCTTAAGTCGATCTTTTAAAGGGGCAAAGGAAATCACATAATCCTTAAGTCGCTCTTTTCAAGGGGCAAAGGAAATCACATAATCCTTAGGTCGCACCTTTAGACCCTCAGAGGAAATGAAGTCCAAAATCCCAAGTCACACATTGGGAGCTGGATTGGAAGTAGAATCCTTTAATTCGCTGATCAAAGCATCAAAGGAAATGAAACATCTTAGGTTGCTGATTGGGGAGGCAAAGGAAATGATCAAAACCTTCAGTCGCTGATCTAGGCAACCAAAGGAAATGATCAAAATGTCTCAAGTCGCTGATTTAGGCAATCAAAGGAAATCATCAAACTGCTTTAAGTCGCTGATCATCTAGGCAATCAAAGGAAATCATCAAAATGCTTTAAGTCGCTGATCTATGCAATCAAAGGAAATCATCAAAATGCTTGAGTCTCACTTTCGGGGGGTCAAAAGAAATGATCAAAATGTCAACTTTGATAACTTACTCATTTCTCCTTTAGCCCTTTCATGATGATTTGGACTTCCAGCCTATCCTTCCTTCCAAAAGTTGACTCTCTAAAACAATTTGCCTTAGCCAAATTTCAGCACTTCATTTCTGATTTTGCAAGATGATGATCAAATGCAATGATCATCATGAACCGTTCATTTCCTAAGCCTTGAAAACTAATTGACCTCACTTCATCTCAAAGAGAGAGACTTGACTTGAATACCTTCTGGCCACCTAAGATACTATACCTCTTCCAAGTGAAAGGCTAATAGTTAAACTACAACTATCCTAGAAAGCAGAAAAAAGTAGGGGTCCCCATTTGCAATGGGGCGATGTGTAAAAATGTCACAACACATCCCCTAGCGACCTAGTTTAAAAAAGACAAATGTTGGGAGCTTCTAACTTGCAATTTTTAGGTACTATATATATGAATTACTACAAATGCTCGTTGTCTTCAAGGACACTGGGACGGATTTTCATTTTCAGGATCTCATAAGCTTTTGAAGTCAAGTAATTAGTTCACATGAGATTGAAAAACTGCTTCTGAAGGAGCTCAAGTGGTGGTGAAATGGTTATACTCATCAGAGGTCCAAGAAGTAGTACAACTACAACATATTCTACAAGAGTAATGGGAGATTGTTTAGAGGGTCACACATTCAAAACTCACAAGGAACACTATGAGGAGTTCTCATTGGTTCTGTTTGTTGTTACTAATGTGCCACGTTCCAAAGTCTCTTGAATTCCTTTTATTTAGAGTTTCTCTTGAGAAATATGTTCATTTGTTTGTTGGTGACATCCTCATTTACAATACATATTAGGAAAAAAGGTCTTGAGAATGGTGGTCATGTTGGCATGCGGAGGAAGATGATGAATTATATGTAAAAGTTATGTTCTTTAAATTAGGTGCGTGTAGAAAGTGGAGTTCCTTGTCATGGGGTATCACATGGACGACTCAAGGTAGATTACAAAGGATAAAAATTATAATTGAAGGAGAACAACCTATTCAAGATCATGTTGAAGGTCTGAGATTATTCTTAGGCTTAACTCAATACCATCATTATTTGTTTGGAATAATGTCCACATAATGTACGACCTTGTAGTAAAAAGCTCATTCGAATAAATCCAAAGCAGCAACTTAAGCTTTCCAACAATTCAATCTTCTTTGGAACTGTCCACCCCCATCCATTACCAAAATGTTCATTGTGGTGTGTGATACTTTAGGACATGACATTGGAGCAGTTCTAATGCAAGGGAGTGCCCTTTACCATTTAAAAATAGAGAATGAAAGGGTAAAAATTTGCAACCATCTGTTAATGCATGGTAGCTTATGCAAGATAAGATCTTCCTAACCTTCCTTGTTCTGTTATTTATCTACATGCTTCATGTCTGATTTATATTGCATATGATTATCGGATTGTACAAACATTGCTTATCATTATGCTATCGGGCTAACAACCCGATAGCATATTAATGTCAATTGTTAATTGGCATTAATATGCTATCGGGGTATTAACCCAATAGCATATTAAATGCTATAAGTTATCGGGTTAAATTCGCCGATACATACTTGCTATCGGATGCATAAACATTGGCACCGATTCACATCTGTTATCGGGCTTAATTATATCGAGCATATTTGTTATCGGGTTTAATGAATACACCGCTTCATTTGGCATTAACATTGGTTAACAAATGCACCGGTTGGATTATATTCATCGTGCACTTTGAATCATCGGTGTTTATATGAACCGATTCATTAAATTGATCAGTCATTATATTATGATATTACAATATGCTATCGGGGGTTTTTGAACCGATAATCAGCATTGTGTTAATGGTATAATTGTAAAGGCACCGATCAATGGGTGCATTGATCGGTCATGCCTAAAAGGCATGACCGGTCAATACACCAATTGACCGGTTGCCTAAATAATATATATGCCAATTGAATTCATTTGGAGAAGACATAGAAAATATTAAATGATCTCTCTCCTTCAGACCTGCAGATAAAAATCAGAAATATTAGACATTGACATAATTCCTCATATCCATATATAGCATTCATAGTTCATAACTTGTTCTTTAATTAAAATTGAAATAACTTTACACCATCAACATATGAAAAAGGGATATTGGCCACACTTCATATATCAAATAATGGTGCCGATGTTCACGAGTGGATGTTTCAAGTAAAGATTGATCAGCAAAGTCTCAAATATATTTTTTAGCAAGGACCACTCTCAGAGAAACAGCAAAAGTGGGTAAGAAAGATATTCAAACATGATTTTGAAATCATCTACAAGAAGATCAAGTAATTTGTAAATGTAGATGGACGCTTTAAGAAGGAAAATGACAAAGACTTTCTTTCATTCAATTCATATACTGTAATTGAACTTGGTGCAAGACACATTGACCAAGCAGATTGGTTAACAGATGCGATGGGATCCAAAATCTTTGGAGATCTTGAGGCAAGCAATTCCAGCTACACCTATGCAAAACCTCTTACTAAAATGTAACATTTTATTATAAATTCTTTCTTCACTGATTGGTGGACATTTGGGATTCCTCAAAGTTGTCAACAGATCAAGTAGAGTTTTTTGGGAAGGGGTTTTCTATCTTCCAAAGAAATGAGGTTGAGCCAAATTTTTTGGATTTGTTATTGCACTTAACACATTCCTAATCAATGCAGGGAGAGCATCTACGTGCTTCATGATTGGGCTGCCTAAATCACAAAGAATGATTGCCATAGTAGAGGCAGTTGACAGGCTTATAAAATATGTTTATTCATGTGGGTTGAGCCACCCATTTTTGCAAATGTGGTGGTGTTGTGACCATTTCACACATCGCCCCATTGAAATGGGGACCCCCTCTTTTTTTTGCTCGGTTTTGCCTGTTTCTCTCTCTGCTTTTAGGGTTTTGAGCAAGTGAGTGAGTCGTCTGGATTAGGGCTAAGCCTTAGGGTTTCCTTTTTGATATTTTCAAGCCGAAGTCCAGTCATTTTTGGAAGATTATTGAGCATCCTCGTATGAATTGCAATTTTGAAATAGGACGAGTCCGTTAGGATGTCAGGTGTGTCTGTCTAGGTCCAGTCGGAATTTTGAAAGCAAGTTCAAATTTTGCCTAAGTATTAGTGATGGAATTGTGCAATTTTGTCCGGGTGAATTTGGACCAAATTTTGAAAAGTTTGATAATTGACCCCTGGCCTTGGAGATGACCTAATAATGCCTTGTGAAGTGACTGAAAGCCTAAATTCTTGATATTTTGGCCTATAGGGGTAAGATCGCTCCTGTCCCTCTGTCAGGGACCAGGGCGAAATTGGTATTTTATGCATCTTGGTTATCGACTTGTTTCATTTGTCTTGTGCAGGGTCGCCAAGGGATGCAGTAGAATGCAAATTGAGGATCTTGAAGATTTTTGAGACTCAAAATGGCAAATTTTTAAGGTTTAAGGCCAAATCGCTCCTGTCCCTCTCCCAGGGACTAGGGCGAAATGGCTTGCTTAGGGCATTTTTGGCCTTACTTGATCAAATTGAAGTGTCAAGGACGCAATAAGGGATGAAATCAACATAATGGAGCACCCAGACTTAGTCGTTTGCAATGAAAAGTTGAACATTTGGCCTTAAGGACAAAAATCGCTCCTGTCCCTCACTGAAGGACCGGAGCTTGTTTCTCAAAGTTGCACTGTCCTTACAGGGTCAAGACAATTCTTTGATTCGAGGAGATCAAGGAGGACACGTTTTGTCTATTGAATATAATTTGAAGTAATTTGCAAGCAAGGAAATGTGCTAAAATGACAAAATCGCTCCTGTCCCTCACTGAAGGACCGGAGCTTGAACACCAAGTTTGCCTTATTCTTGCAGGATTAAATGATTTCGCGATTTGGAAGAGATCAAGGAAGGTACGTTTTGCCTATTGAATATAACTTGAATGGACCCCGAAAGAGAAAATCTACCCAAGAAGTCAAGTTCGCTCCTGTCCCTCTGTCAGGGACCAAGGCGAATTTTAAAGATAGCTCCTGTCCCTCTCCAAGGGACCAGAGCGATTTTCTCAAAGGACAAGTTTTGGACCAAGGAAAAGCGAATTTCAAGTTTGAGATGAAGGAAAGGCGACCCAACCAATCCGTTGAAGATAATCTTGAAGGTTGGCAATACACAAATGAGCTTACAAATGAAAGTTCGCTCCTGTCCTTCTCCAAGGGACCAGGGCGAAATATGCATTATCTAGCATTCCCTTCCGAATTTGGTCGAGTCCAAGCCAAGATACAAAGTCAAAATGATGTTTGGAATGCTTTTAAGGAGAACGAAGTTGCAAAGGACCACAAAACTTGATCAAATTACCTAAGGCGCTCTTGTCCCTCTCCCAGGGACCAGAGCGAACTCTTCAAGTGTGCCTAATTTTGGAGTACTACTATCGTTTGCGAGACTTAAGAAGGAATAAGAAACAACGTTTTTCGCTTTGGAGACAATTTGAAGTTGATATGATCAAGGGTTCACACAAAGAACAAAATAGCGCTCCTGTCCTTCAGTCAAGGACCAAGGCTATTTCAATAAAGTCAACCGTTCCTTTCAAAAACTACGTCAAGGCAAGATCATGCGGGATCCCAAATGTCTTTAGGAAGATAATGAACAAGGAGTTAACGTCAAAAATCAACAATTTTGTGCCACAAATGCAAGTTCGCTCCTGTCCTTCAGTCAAGGACCAGAGCGATTTCTATGAAATCAAACATCTCCCTCCAGAATCACGCCAAGGCAAGAATTGTGCAAAGTAAGGAGTGCCTTTCGAAGATGATGAACAAGGAATTGACCCCAAGGCTCGGCAAATTTTGACTAAAATGTAAAGTTCGCTCCTGTCCCTCAATCAGGGACCAGGGCTAAAATCTCCAAAAATCAAGTTTGCTTTGCAAAGGACAAGATTGGCATGCGTAGAACAAACAAGGATGATCATTGCCTACCTCGCAAGTTGATTTGGCGATTCAAAAGACAAGGACCATGGAGTAAAAGCAAAAATTGCTCCTGTCCCTCACCAAGGGACCAGGGCGAAAATGGTCTAAGAGGCATTCATTTCAAAAATTGAATAGATCAAACTCCAAGTTACGAATGAAGATCCTAGTTTGGACGTAAAGGAAGCGACTTTGAACGTGAAAATCAATCCAAGTTGGCTAAATCGCTCCTGTCCCTCACCAAGGGACCAGAGCGATGTGGTTAGTATCCCTTATATCTCTCATGTTTTGGCGCCAATAAATTTTGAAATACATTAAATGCTAAAATTCGATAAAATTTGAAATATTTAATTAAAATGGCATTTAAAAAATAGCGCATAAGGCATTTAATAATTGATTGGGCCTTTTAAAAAATCGAAATTATTAATTGCAAAGGCATTTAATTTAATTAATTATTAAATTAAATAAAAGGGAGAGCGCTTGGGGTTATATTTCCATATTTTTATAAAAGTCTGCCTCCATTTTATTTAAATTTTATTTATTATTTGCCTTATTTCCAAAAGTCGGCCTATGTGCAATTAAGGAGGTGAGCGCCTATATAAGAGGGGTACTTTCAAGCATTTTAAACCATCATTCAATCATTGTTGCATGCGAATTTGGAAGAGCAATAAAAGGAGCGAATTTTGTCCAAGGAAAGGAGCGAAATTTCCATCCAAGGTGGAGTGCGAACTTTGTTTGTGGTTAGAGTTGGAGCGAATTTTCCCTTAAGGCGTTGAAGACCCCAAGGTGGTGAAGTTGATAAAGGAGGCGCATTGGCTAGGAGAAGCTCACGTTGAAGACTCCAATCTCCATTTTTGCCTAGGCGAATTTCCTAATTTTGCATCTTTTTAGAGTTAGTTCTCAAGAAAGGTATGGCAAGATCCCCCTTGTCCAAATTTTGAATTTTGAATCGTCCTAGCCTCAATTTTGAATTTTGAATTTTGAATCTTGAATTCCAAAATTGCATCGTTATATTTAGGAAATGATAATTCAAAGATTTATCATGAGGTTTCCTAAATTTAATCTTTAATCTAGTCTATATTTCTATATTGCAAAATCTATTACTCATTATGAAATGTTGTGTAGGTGTCACGATGGCGACCCCGAAGGCAGGAGCATCTACCAGTCGTCCAACCCTCATGAAGGAGGATCAAAAGAACGATGAATTGGAGACCAAGATCGTGTCTAAATGGAGCAACATTGGAGATACCAACTTGGGAAACTTCAGTGTGAAGAAGTTTCGAGAGGTCCCTTACATTGGCAAGCCATCACCTGTCGCAAGAAGAATAATTGAAAGTGGCATTATCAAGGCGGTCGGCTTCCCTCCAGCAATCCAGTGCCATGAGTTGATGATCGAGTGTGCTCGCCATTATGATCCACAGTCCAGATCGATCGTGTCCAAGGAAGGAAACACTTTGGCTTATCTTTCAGAGGAGGCTATCAGTGAAGCTCTTCACCTGCCAGAACATAAAGATATGATCTATAAAAGCTTAGAAGGAGCCAGGTCCATGTACGAAGATGATCCAGACACTTGCTTGAGCATCATCAACAAGAATTGGTTACTCAAGAGTCGTCCTCGCCTGAGCAAGATTCCGAACACACCACATAGGATCGACTTCCAGGAAGAGTATAGAGATTTGATAACATTACTCAACCGAGTTACAGGGGCTCCTCAAGCCTTATATTTTGAGAAGTGGATGTTCTACTTCATCCAAGTGATAGTTCAAGGAAAAGGAACAATTCATTGGGCTAGAATGATTAGCCATTGCTTGGACGTGCAGTTAAGAAGACTGAAGGCTACCAAGTCTTTCTACATGAGTTCATACATCATATATGCCTTGATCAGGAGTTTTGAATATGCAGGATTACCTCACAGAGGAGTGATCGGAAGAGGGCCTGGGGAAGTCAGAGTTTGCGATTCCTATGTTCATTTGCATCATCCGCCAGGAAGTGACTACAAGTTAGTCAATGATACCTTCACGATGAACATCACCAGGACATTGCAAGGCGGGATTCACAATCGGCTATCTCAAGATGCACAAGAGCTTGTAAAGAGGTACGGTGCTTGGTTCATCCAATTTCAGAAGTTTACATATATTAGAGTTCATGGATGTCCTTCACCTCCCTATATGTTGCCGAGATATCCGACAGACAGAATAGTGTTACTTGAGGTAACTAGACAGTTGGCAGCCTATGCGAAGGCATTCAGACACAGGCATGGAAATGGAGTTCCTGTTCCTATCATACTAGGAAATTCAGTTGAGGTATGTCCTAATGCTCTAGCCATGGATGATGCAGAAAAGGAGTTAGCTTTATATTCATTTTCATTCTTTGCCATGAGAGAGAGTTTCGATCCTTATGGGTATATAGAAGAGACAGTCGGAAGGAAATACAGACATGAACCTCAGATAGAGGATTTTGTGATGAATCTCTCAGATGATCTTGAAGTGAAAAGAAAGATGCATTCCAGATTGCCTTTAAACTTCATCAGGAAATGCAAAATTTATAGAGTGGCCGACCAAGCCCAGGACAGTGGCAGACATCTCCAATCATCTTATGACCGAGAAAGCAAAGCAGTGAGGCTAGATTGGAATGAACCTGAAATTTTGGATCTAGATACCTTGATGGCTCCAGTTTTGTCTTGTACTCGCAGATGGGTTGATGTGCAACATCAAAAGTTGAGAGAGCAGGGCATATCTATGACTTTTACTTTGGAGGAAAGGCCAGGCGAAGGAGGAGCAAGTGTGAGTGAAGGTAATCCTAATCCCAGAAACACAAGCGAAGGCAACCTTCGAAGTGTAAGTGAAGGCAATCCTCATCCTAGAGGATCGAAGAGGAAAGAGAGACCTGAAAAAAGAGAATCCTCCAAGAAGAAGCAAGAGGCCAATAGAGATCGTTCATCCGGCACATCTTCTCGACAAGAGAAGAGGACACTTGAAATGGAGGAATCTATGGAATCAATGGTACAGAACGATAAACAGGAAGAAGGACAGGCACCTCAACGTTCATCAAGCCAAATCAATGAGCTACATGAAGACAAGAATAATGACGAAGTGACATCTCCTCTCAGAGAAGAAGAAATATTGCCTAAGGAGATACAGGTTAGAGAAATAAGATCTGCCATTCCAGATTGGTTGAAGGAGAGACTAACAAGGGTGATTGTGATCGAGGACGAAGATAATGTGATTGATTTAGAGAGCCTTGTTGGAAATTCTCAGGAAGTGACAAAAAAGAGGAAAGCCACTAAGATGTCCAAGATGATTAGAGATGAGACAGGATCCAGGAAATTACAGATAGCTACACCAGCATTGGACAAGTATGAAGGTGAAATCCTTGTAGAGGAATATGATGTAGAGACATTTGAGCTTGGTCCACTCACGGCCGAGCAGACGTTGGACGATGCTACTGATTCATTTGAGGCACTTAAGGACAAGCTTAGAGAAGAAATGGAAAAGAATAGAAAGCTTGAGTGAGAGGTCAGTGCTTGGAGAGGCTACTTTAGCCATCTCAATCAGCCTTTGAGGCGTCAGGATCCAGCAGTATCTCCTGCGCAGGCACTTCCCTTTGAATCAATTGGTGAGGCAGAGAGAGTCAGGAGTTTGGTCCAGCTTATGAGCTCTTGGATTGACAAATCCCATACAGTTGCTATTGAATTTGCAACAAGAATGATGCAGACTATTCATCAGGCTATTCAGGTTCTTGAGATCATCCACAACCTAGTGATAACTGTAGCTGCTTTTGCTCATACTAAGGATGTTATCATTCCTGTCCTGCAAGTAATCAGACAAACATCAAGGAAGGTCCTAACGCAAGAAAAGATAATGGATGGGGGACCTCATAGTTTACTCCAATGGTCAACTTTACTCCAGATGAAGGAAGTCCTTTTTGAGGACATCAGTAACAAATGCAATCAAGTTGAAGAGATTATCCATCCGATCCAGGACAAAGTGTTTGAAGTATTATGTACTATTCTTGGCAGGAGGATTGCAGTTGAGACAGATGTGGATTTGCAAGAATTAGAAGATAGAGTCAAGGTCATCTTTTGCAAAGATGAGAATGTTATTATAGATGAGCAACGGGATCAGATGTTTGCTACCATGCTCTTGATTGAGAAAATCAAAGAACTTGAACCTGGATGGGACACTGCTCTTCTCAAGGCTTTCGATCAGGTCATCCACTTGGAGGAACGAATGAGGAATCTTCCCGAGATTCCAATTGCTGAGATCGAAGGAATCGTGTCTAGATTCATTGCATATGCTAAGAAAGAGCATTGGAAAGGGAATAAGATTCTAGAAGAAAGGTTGTTATAGATGATGTGGCACCTTATTTTTCATTGGTCTATGTCTCCTAGGTTTTTGTGCCAAATTTAATATTTGGCTATGCATTTAATATTGTTCAATAAAAAGGGGGCTATTTGTAATAAACCCTAATTAGGGTTTAGGTGTCATAATCTTGGCCATTGATCTTCTTTTGATCTGGACCGTTCATTGTAATTGAGGATGCTATTTATACCCTCATTCATTTTCATTTTGATATATAGATAGATAGATATAGAATTCAGAGAGAGCAATAAGCCAATAAGAAATAGTTAGAGTTTTTGAGAAGCAAGTTATTTTGTAGCAAGATTGAGCTTTGAAGAAGGAATTTCAAACAATTGTTGTTTATGATGGCTTTGAGATCAATAAAATATTGAAGTTATGGTGTTTTATTGCAATTCTCGTGGTTATCTTCATGGTTGTTTACTTTCTTGAATCATTCTCAGTCAAAATAGTATTTAAGTTTGAAGGACTAAGTGTTGGGCTTGATCTTTGGTGAGATTCACATTCCAAACCACTAGCTTCTTACTGATTGTAGGAACGCCTTGTGTGGTCAACTGGATAGACTTGAATTACTTAAACCTTCAATCGTCATTGAACTTTGGATATGTGCCTTTGTGGTAGTGTTCATGATCCTTGATGAATTGAAAGATCATTTGTTACCTTAGAAGATCGCATCAATTTCAGTTGAGTTGTTATTTCATGGCAATATTGAAGTTGGTAGAATCTTACCAAGTCCTACCCGCATTGAGTCATTCTTAGGATTAGATTATAGTTTACCTCTTGCAAACCCTACTCTTTTGATCTTTTTTGGAATTCATTAGTATTAGGAAAATCTTGTTCCTGCAATCCGGATACGTAAGTCCCCTTGATGAAACAACAATCACAACGACCACTGGTGCTTATCCACACGTAGAGACCCTACATAAAAGAACATTGGAGTCACCCTGATTGATCCTTTTTTGCGACATCTTCAGCAATCAGAGACTTTATTCAAGAGAGGATAAGGTACCTTTGGGTATTTTATTCTGTGTATGATTGTGTACAAAATACATGTCAACAGGTGGCAAAAGTGTTTGTGATTTGCAGAAATTGTATGCTTATTCAAAATTCCTTGTAAGTGAGATCCCATATCATTAGCAGTTTTTTGGAATGAATATTTGCAACTTTATGCACTTAGACATGTAGCTCCTCATATTGTCCTCAAACTATGTTGCTGGTTTGTTGGCCTACAGGTCAAGATCCGGGTCCAGCCCAAATCCATTCTGGAAACTAGGTCGATTCCTCACCGTAGCGGTCCAGGGTTCTGTTATGTTGGTTTGGAGTTGGCCTGAACAAAAATGTAATGTCCCCTCTTTGGGATCATCTCATACTTCGCCCTAAATTCACAAATCAGAATGAAACAAGGGCAAAGTGTAGTTAGAGATATAATCTTGACTCAAGAATAAGATGAGATGTGCCTGTTTTCGAAACTTGTAACCAGATTAGACAAAAATGTAGATATAACTCCTAAAATACATTCCATTATAGGGTTGTGATATACACACACACACACACATTGATCTACACGACAAATATCAATAATTACACGGAGGCTCAACCATAACGAGGGTTGAGTTGGGAGACATGATGGAGTGTCCCAAGTGTCCTCTACCCTAGGCCCAATAGCAAGACCTTATCCTCTGTGGCCTCATGTGGTTCTTAACTGATGGTCTTCTATCATCATCATGAGGTGGTGTACCTAGTGAGGGCTTTATACTGTTCCCCTCCATCATATCAACCTCTCACCTCTTATGATTGATTCGCTTCAACAGTCGATCCATGTGGAGATAGTAGGGAAGCTACAATAGGGTGCCTTTGACCCTCAACCCTAGGACCAAGGTTAGGACCCTATCCTCCTTGGCCTCATGTGGTCCTTAACCGATGGTCCTTAACCATCATTGTGAGGCACCCTACCTAGTGAGGAGTCATCACTGTTCCCCCTCCTCTTCCCCAACATGATTGGTTATTGCACATAGATATTCACATTATTAAATACATGAGTGCTAATGCCTGATTTAGACCACTATCTATGCATAAGCATTCATATCTGCATACCAAAACATTTATATCTATATAAAATAGACACATATCTGCATAAAATAGACATTCATATCTGCGTACAACTGCCATGAATATATACATATTAGACATAAAGACGTATTCATGAAAAATATAATTATCTCCTCATACCACGATATAGAAAGAATGAATTCTAGATTTCGGCTGATTGCTTATATTCTTATTTCTGCCTGCTGATCGATGCCCTGTTCATTGGCGCTGGGACGATTCTTTATACTCCTCTTTGGCGCTGGAAGGTCATGTTCTTTCCCATGGGTTACAATGGCTGTGAAGAAGATGTCTTCTCATATATGACTGCTGCCTTTTCACTACCAATCCTTTGTGAACCGTTCCTGATTATTCCTTCTTTACAAATTATTAATTATGGATGGAATCGATCTTCTTTAAACTGATATTATCTATTAACTAACTGCTAGTTATGAATGTGATCGATCCTCTAACTGGTACTGTTAATGCGGGGCATGTCTGATTACAAAAGATAAGCAATATGTTACCCGAGTTATGAAATTGTGAAGTCTTACTCCGTAAGACAATTTCACATGCAAGTTTTTCTGTATGTGAAAGGGATATTAGATCGGGGATATGACAAAAAAATAGCACATTATAAATTTCTTCACGGTTGGGGCCCAGTGTCTTCTCTTCTCTCAGCCTTTCATGCTGTTGTTTGGCCTGAAGAATAGGTGGATTATAGGGTATATAGGTTTTCTGTGTGTCGTTTCAAGCTCCACTTGTTGCCTGCCTATGTGAATGACTTGTGGAGTTTGTGCTGGTTGGAGCTCTGTGCACCTCGTTGCGAACAGATCGGCGCAATAAATCATTTGGAGTTTTCCCCATTATTTATTCTGCTTTTAATGTTTTATCATAATGCAAGACCAAACTTCAAAGATATAGTTTTCGGTTAAGATAGCCCTCTTTATCAAGTTATTCATGAGTTATAGCTTTGAACTTTCATGTTAGATTTTATTTAAAATATTAATTTTAAAAATGCATATTGAATGTTTGTAAAAGTTTATTTTATAAATATGCATTTATAATTATAAATATTAGATAATGATATGATATGGATTATGTCGATGGGTTATGATTTTATTATTTTAATAAATTAATATTGAACAATAAACTTTGTGTATTATTTTAGGCTACAAACATTCATATGCTTATGATTTATATATATTTTTGTACAAATCCACCAAAACTGAAACCAACCTAAGGATGTCTTTGCCAAATCCACAAACCAAATTCCGGAGTTCAAACCTGAACCAGCAACACAAATGTATAGGATGAAGCATGAACAACAATGTTTTCATTCCACTTCAATTTAAGAGCTGCAAGTGCAAAGGTGGGGCATGGGAATTGACCTTACATTTGCATGTAATGCAAACGTGTCTAAAAGGTACAATTTCCTGTTTTGAGCCATTTGATGGAGTTGTGGGCTTTACTTGTGCATTTGCACATACTGCAAATGTACAATCAAATCCTATTTCCTCGTTTTGAATTAATATTGTCTTTTTCAACTTTCACATGAACATTTTTACTGACTCCAAATAACCAAATTCTTTCCTAAATAATTTGCCATTGAGACTCTTTGACATTAAGCGATTTTGCATTGAAAACCTGAAATTTGAGTGGAGCAAGTTTAGATGACAAAGGACTTTAATAAATGATTCAAAGCACTTGCACAACCTTCTAAAGTACCATTTCAACTGATGTATTTTAACTTGGAGGACGCAAAATTTAAAAAATGTCATGATCAAACTTTAAGGGCAACATATTAATGCTGAGGAACAAACAAAGACAATATTGTATTGAAATCAGAAGTCACTTGCATTGGCTTATCATTGAGAGGAAGAGAAGAAGTTTTCAAATTTTCACAGTGCATGTAAATGCTTTAGAATGCTTATGGAAAAAAAATACGTGCACATTTATTTCTAGAAGCATTGTAAATCAAGCTATACATTATATTCGATGTAGAAAGAGAAGAAAAATTGTTTAGAGAACTATGAAAAACGATTTATATTTATTTCTGAACTTGCAGCGAGCTATATTTTGGACAGAATGTTTGCTTAGCAAATGAGTCCTGGAATCATGAGGAATATCCATGAATTGGAGTGGTAAATGAGAGTGTTAGAGGGCTTGAAAATCCAGTAAGGAATATGCATGAATTGAAGTGGAAAATGAGAGAGTTGGAGGCCTTGAAAAATCCAGTATTATTGTAAAACATTTGATATCGTGAAGACATCATAGAATTAGCTATTGTATGTGCAAGTAGTATCAGAAAACATTTGGTATCCTGAAGATATCATAGAATTAGCTACCACATGTGAAAGCTAAGTGATCTAGAAAATTTCCTACATGATGAATGGCATTGTATGTAAGGTTTTTGATTCATGTAAGAACCAAGAAGCATTTTTGTATGCTTTGGTACAATTGGCAACCAGCAATAAACAATCTTGCAAGGGGTTGGATTTCATGGAAGCAGATTATTGTAAAACATTTGATATCGTGAAGACATCATAGAATTTGCTATTGTATGTGCAAGTATTATTAGAATTTATCTGGTATCCTGAAGATATCATAGAATTAGCTATTGTATGTGAAAGCTAGGCGATTTAGAAAATTTTCTACATGATGAATGACAATTTTATGTAAAGTTTTTGATTCATATAAGAACTAAGAAGCATTTTTGTATGCTTTGGTACAATTTGCAACTAGCAATAAACAATCTTGCAAGGGATTGGATTTTATGGAAGCGGATGGTGTTTATTCATACTATTTTTATCTTTGCGAGTTTCTCAAAATTTGGACTTTCCACAACCTAAAACATAGAAAAATGGAGTATTTGGCGATTGTTCTTGAAGATTTATTTCTATTATCATTTTAGTCGGATGGGAAGAGTTTAAAGAATAAGGATGCTGCTGCAAACATAAACTTTTAGCCTCTCGTTTCTTGAAAGGAGTCAGTTTGCAAGAATGCTATTGCTTGTTAACTGAGATTTACTTTTTGATTCTTGTTTAATATCATGTTTCTGTTGGTTCATGTTGTGTGGGGAGATTCCTGCAATCTAAGCATAGATTGATAATTGATTGTAGTAGTTACTAAGCTGGGTAGCTTCTCCATGATTTTGACCTGATAGAAATTCTTTCGTATTTGGCAACATAGAATTTGGAGACACTGAAATATGCTCGAAGCAACCTTAGTTGAAAATCTAGATTTAGTCTTAGGCTGTGTAAATGAATAGGAAAAAATTACTATTTGTAAATTTGTTATGTATGACTAGTGACTAGTGACTACAGAATAATAGATTCAGGCTTGGAATTAGGAAAGGGCGGGCAGGTCCTCATGCAGCTGCTTAAATGAAATTATTAATAATGTTTCATGCAAATAAAATTTAAAGGCAAATTTAAAGGCAAATAAAAAGTAGAGAAAAAAAATGGCAAAGCCATGGGTCATTTTTCTCAATAAGCAGTTGCTGCTTATTTCCAGCTCCTTTTTTCTACATCCTATTTTCAATTGTTAAGCAGCAGTTGCTCCACAAAAGTAGGAAAAGATTCCAAATTTTTCTTTTCCTGATTAAAAAATTATATGGGGACACTCTCATTATTTTTTTAAAGCAGAAAATAGACTTAAGCAGCTGCATGGGGACATGGGTTAATAGCAAAATCTTGTCACGTGATTATTAATTGAACTGTTGCTATACGATATGAAAAGGTGTTGTAAGCAATAAAAATCTTGGATGGTTTCACAATTTTTCATTTCAGAGGAAGCGAACTTTGGAGACACAGGAAGCAATTGCAAGAATTTTGAGTTAGCAATCAACAAATTATTAAATTATGCTAATAAATAATTACTTACCAACTATTGAAGAAATTCTCATAAATGTATTAACAACTACACCGGAAAATATGTAAGGATCAATGGGAGGGTTAAACAGTACTATGCTTGTGACGTATTTATGGAAGGCTTAGTGGCATTGTAACAATCTTGTGTGCATTTTAAAATTAGAAGATTAAGGGGGTGCAAGGCTTAGACATTGAATAATTCTGTTTCATTTCAAGTAAAGTATATTGTATCTGGCTAATACCATTGGTTTTTATGCTTGTCCTGCAGAGAAAATTGATTTTACGATTCACACACAAGTACAGGCTAGGATTATGGAGACCAAGGGCGGTTGATTTAAAAAAGTAGACCCTCTTTAGTTACTGTGATGCTTTTCTACTTCGCAACCTCGTCATGAAAGAACATAGAAAAGGAATCATATTAGTATTAAGTTGGGTGAGCATAGGTCTCTTCCTGAAGACATGAAGAAATTAAGATCACGTAGTCCCTCGCATTTCATTACTTGAAGTGAGGAATTTATGTATCAGAGGTTTTCAGGGTTTGTTATTTTTCATTTTGGTTTTACCTCTACAATTTGAAATGACATCAGTTGCCTCGTCTATAACTCAATTTTAGAGTGGTGGACTTATAAATTCCATAACTAGAGCAGTAATGTATTTAACTATTTAAATGGTTTTTGCTAATGGGTATTAGAATTCCATGGAAAATAATATTTTAATGTCTGCTTCTCTATAAAGGTCATATTAGTGTAGTTTAATGGGGTTTTAGAAGGGCCAAATTGCACCCCTTATGTTTGAATGACTTTCATCATAAGAAACAAGCTTCTTTTTTACCTATCAAATTCCAATTTGCATGTAAATATATCCGCTAGGTTTGTTGGTTTGCTATTCACCAATACTAATAATGTAATGAGTTTCATCATCTTAAGAAAAAGGCAGAGGAGCAGTGAGGATCAATAATATGGTCACCTGAGCATCAAATTATTATTTTTTAAGTGCTTTTCCCCACTACACTCCAAAGAAAAGTAGGCAGCCATGATAAATGTCCTAATTTGCTTTTTAACTTTGTTTAGTTCGTTTGATGTAAGACATTGGGACTTCATATGGTTTTTTGTCAAATGGTTCCACTTGGACTATAACCCTTTCATTTTGTATGCCATGTATTGTTTGATCATGCATATAGCAAGTTAGGGGTGTTTGCAATGTGGTTACTTTAGTTACAACATGCGCATGAGGGCTACTAATTACATAAGTATGTTAATAGCATCTCAACACAAGATCACCTCATGCATGTTAAGAGCGTCTTCTCTATTGCCTTGTTTTGTAGGTTGTTTTAAGAGATTCCTAAAATAAATATGAGCACATTGAGATTTAAGCATTCAAAAAAATATATTTTTCCTTTTGTTGCATTCAAATTAGTCATATAAGGCTTGATCAATGAAGGTTTTCATATGAGATCTGCCTTAGGGATTCTATAGGGATTCTATAGGTAGTTGATGTTTTTGGAGTACTTTAGGTCAAATTTGATCCTACTATCATGTTTAGAAGATCCAAATTTTTATCGATCACTTGTGAGTTTGTCCAAATCAAATTACTTGCTTGCAACTTTTAAGAAATCTTCTTCTCTTGATCATAGAGATCGTATTGTTGCAAAATATTCCTTGCACATGCATCATTATTGAACAATTTTTTAAAAAATTAAAAATTACATTATTTTTTTAATATTCAAAGGGCACTTAGGGTACCTAACTTGTAGACCTATTTAAGGTGGTTGCAGATTTGTGTCAAAGGGTTTCCTCGAGAAACATAAGTGGGTGACAACCATTGGCTCTACCATCAAGAACCTTTATTATCACTAGTACCACCACTAGTGCACTAGTGTGTCCAACCCTCCATTGGGACAATGCTTCCAACATCTAGCTTGATATCCAAAACAATAAACCGAACAGTTTTGGGCATCCTCAATATCATATATTTGATTGAATTAGGTTTCTTGCTAGCAAAGAGCAGTTTTGGAAATGACTACAAAGGTTTTAGGGTATAGTAGGGATAGTGTTCTTTGGCTTTAAGAGATTCCTAAAGCAAATATGAGCTCACCATCGAGATTAAAACATTTGTAGAATATTTTTTATCTTTTGTTGCATTGAAAATGGTCATATAAAGTAAGGTTAGTGAAGGTTTGCGTATGACATTTGTTTAAGAGATTTTGTAGGTAGTTGATATCTTGCAGTATTTTGGATTGAATTTGATCCTACTATCATGTTTAGAAAACACAAAATTTTATGGATCAATTGTCAATTTGTCCAAATCGAAGCGCACTTTGTTGGCAACTTTTAAGAAATTTGATCATATAGGTCATATTGTCACAACAAATTCCTTGCACATGCATCATTATTGTATGTAGATTTTAAGTTTTTTTGAATTTAATTAAAAAATTAACATTTTTTTAATTTATTCAAAGGGCACATGGGACACTTGACACTTGCACCCAACAACTAATCTCCATACAAAATGGCATTGTAAAAGAACTCCTAGATATGCAAAACATTGAGTTTTTTTGTTCGATTTTTTGTGTTTTTATAGCAACGACGATGCAAATCATGAAGATTAAGCTATTGAAAATTTTGCGAAATTTCGTTGTGTTTTGTGGATTTTAGAAATTGTATGGAGTGTTGTTTTGTATGGGGATTAGCCACGTCCACACTTGCAGATTTGTTTGAGGTGCTTGCAAATTTGTATCAAAGAGTTTGAAACCCTTGACAACACTACATAAATGAGTGACAACCAATTGACATTGCCATTGACAATTTTTATTACCACTAATCAACACTTCTAACATGCAGCCTAATAGTCAAAACAACACAACAAATAGATTTGACATCTTCAAAACCATTTGCTTGGGTTTCTTGCTAGTAGATAACAAATAGATTTGGCATCTTCAAAACCATTTGCTTGAAGTGGGTTTCTTGCTAGTAGATAGCAGTTTTGATAACGACTACAAAGGTTTTAGGGTATGAAGTTTGGTATTATTTTTTTAAACACTTTTACCTACCTAAGAAAACAAGGTAGCCATGAGAATTGTCTGTCAGTTAAATTTTAACTTTTGTTTGTTTAGTTCTTTTGTAAGATTTTGCCTTCATATGGTTTCTTGTCAAATGGTTCCACTTAGCATTAACCCTTTCATTTTGTATGTCAGTTTGATCATGCATAAAGCCAGTTAGGGGTATTTGCAATAAGCTACAACATTAATATTACCTATTTTTAGAAGAATATACGTAAAGTATGTCGAAAGATATCATATTTGTTCATTGTTCTACTAAAAAAAATATTATATTATTATATTGTAACTAATATTAAATTATTATTAAGATATGATTATATTATTTTGTTTTAATATATTCTTGTTATTACATTTATATTTTTTATATTTCCATTAAAATTTTTACAAGAAAAAAAAAACGTTTAATACTAAATTATTATTATATTATTATATTTTCATATTTCTATTACTCTTAACCAAAGCAAAAAAAGCTATTATGACTATATTATTATTATTATTATGTTATCATATTGTTATATTTTGATTTTATATTCGCTTTTTTTTTTTTTTTTTTTCTCTCTCAGTGGAGTTATGAACTAGTGAGACCACAATGGGAAGCCCCATCTTGAAGATCAGATCGAAGCATTATCACCTGTCTTCCTTATTCGTGTTCTCTTCTACCTTATTCTCCTTTGTCCCCCTCCTTCATCCTCTTCTTTGACTCCTCCCCTATGTCACCCCATCTCTTTCCTTCTCTCCTCCTCCACTCCTACTTTCTGCTCTCCTCTTTTTTTTCTCTGATTGATAAACACTTTTGACTGGAGTTATGAACTAATGAGACCACAATGAAAGGACCATCTCTATGATCACATCGAAGCATTATCACCTCTCTCTTCCTTCTTCCTCTTCTCTTCTACCTTATTCTCCTTTGTCCCCCTCCTTCCTCCTCTTCTTTGACTCCTCTCTTATGTCACCCCATCTCTTCTTCTGTCCTCCTCCACTCCGACTTTCTGCCTCCTCCATCACCCCTTCTTTGCTCTCCGTCTACCTCCACTTGCCGCTGTCTCTTCTGCATTCCTCCTTCGAATCCCACACCTCTCCTACACACTCTAGCGGGTCACCTCCCTTCGTGAATCTTCTTCTCCCTCCGTACATCGTGCCAGGACTTCCACCATGACTGCTTGCATGACATTACTGTTCTGTCCTTACCGTCTAGTCTTCACCTCCTTCCTTCGTCCCCTATCGACATACCTCTCTTTTCATGTCGCTCTTGAGTCTCCTTACTTCCCTCCTTCCATCCTTTCGTCAAACGCCAATGATCTCCATCAAATATCGACTTGGGTGAGGGTCGAACCATGGATGCAGCATCAACAATGCACTTGTAACTATCGTTGTACGATGGGGTCAACCTCATATTAGTTCTTATTCTTATCCGGAACAATTTCAATCCACTACAATTAATAATATTTTTCTAATCTATTATTATACTGTTATTATATTATATTATATATTTATACTGTTATTATACTGTTATATATATATATTAACGTACTAATCTTGTAATAAAAATAATATTAAAATGAAAAATAATAATAAAATGATTTTTTATTTTTCATGCATTTTAAGTTTCACAAACATGACAACTTAAATGCTTCTAGTTTTTATTGTCGAACATTTTTGCATCTATATGTGAATGTAATACGTCTTTGGCGTAATTACTCATGTACGTCAAGAGCATCTCTTCTATGACTTTTGTTTGTAGGTTGTTTTAAGATGTTCCTAAAGCAATTTTGAGCTCACCATTGAGATTAAAGCATTTGAAAAAATATATCTTTTGTTGTGTTCAAAATGGTCATATAAAATGAGATCAACAAAGCTTTTCATGTAAGATTTTCTTGAGAGATTATATGCAGTTGATATATTGGAGTACTTTGGGTCAATTTTGATACTTTCATCATGTCTAGAAGACCCAAAAATTTTCAGATCAATTGTCAATTTGGCCAAATCGAAGCGTTGTGCTTTCAACTTTTAAGAAATTTATTTTCTCTTGATCAAATAGATCTATTGTCGCAAAAAGCTCCTTGCACATGCATTATTATTGTACATTTTTTTTTTTGAATTTAAATTAAAAAAATTAACCTTTTTTAATATTCAAAGGACACATATGGTACCCAACACTTGTAGACCTATTTGAGGTGCTTGCAGATTTGTATCAATGGGTTGGAAACCCTCCACGCTACTACATTCTTTCTTAATTTAAATTTAAAAAAAATATTTTTTAATAACCAAAGGATAGATAAGATGCCAAATACTTGCAAACTTGTTTGAGGTGCTTGCATATTTGTATCAGAGGGTTTGGAACCCTTGAGAACACTACATAAGTGGGTGACAATCATTGGTTCTGCCATCAACAACCTTTATTATCACCAGTGTTGCTAATCCCACTACTAGTGCACTAGTGTATCCAACCTTCCACTGGGACAACACTTCCAACATCTAGCTTGATAGCTAAAACCACAACCATATATTTGCTTCAATTGGGTTTCTTGCTACTAGATAGCAATTTTGACAATGACTACAAAGGTTTTAGGGTATAAATGTTGGTTTCGAGGGAAACTAATGATGATAGTTGAATGATTTGTGGCATTAGGGAATATTTTCTTATTTTTAGAATATTTTATTTGTTGACATCATTCTGCACCAATTGATGCCATCTTCTTTTCGCCCCAATTTGCCTTTTCCAACAAAGTTTTGATTTTTGTTGTTGAACTTCAAAAGCTTTGTTCTTGCCCAAATTTGTTTATTTTTTGATTTGAGAATAATTTTTAAAAAACTTCATAATGGTATGTATGGTTCTTTATCTTGTTTGGATATTTTAATAAATGTATATTTTCACAAGTGATGATAGTAATTTTCTTTTTGAGAATTTCGAAGGCTTTGTTCATCTCATACAATAACATTTTGGATGCAATTTTATTTGGAAGTGCATAATTTTTCATTGATATAGTTTAATTTATCTCATTCTCAATACAAAATATATTTTCAACTTTGTGGCTTAATTTAACATTTGCAATACATTGGGATCAAGGCCACCAAGGCACTTGCAATTGCACTAATTATGAATTGTCAAAAATTTGCAATTAATGGGGAGTTTTTTGCATTGGATATTTTATACGCCATGAATTGATATAGTTTTAATTTTTTGGGTTACATTTGCTTTCAATGCTTGTTTGGTTTCTTAATCTAACACAAGGAGATAAAATGAGTATTAAAAAAACATCATGCAATAAATAGATTGAAATATACAAAACTACAAGTCTTGGTGAGATAGATTCTTAAAGCATTTCAAGTGGGTCAAATTTTTGCCAATTCTTTATGAATTGGTTCTTGAGCCCACTACCTTTCAACAAAAAATTGCATGGAAGGACCAAATTGATTAATCTTTGGATTAATTTTGTGCAATGCCAACATTGACACTAGAACAACCATTGTTCGTATAGAGTCACTTCATGTTAAATGGAATAAATTCAGGAGATGTTTGAAGACTCAAATGTATCTCCATTCGTAGGTGATAATGTGATAGATAGTCTTATACCTCTTGCCAATTTTTGACCGTACCGTCATGATATAATTACAACATTTGAAGATTGGGAAGATCTTGCTTGTTAATATGACATATAGACTTTCTTCTTGCTTTTGTGACAAAGGACTTTACATATTAATTATTCATACTTAGCTAGCTATCTAGTGTGGACACTATTGGTGGTGACCATTGTAGTTTGATGACATGCATTGAGACTTTATCATCATATTCCACATTCATTGAGCTCAATGTTTTTGATTAAGTAAAAACAAGTTTTTAAGGGACCCTAAACCCTATACAAAACAGGTTTTAAAAGGGGCTCCTGCAACCCATGACATGAGATATTCAATCAGGTTCACAAAATGGAATAGAACCAAGACAAGACGAAACAAAACAAAGAAAGGGTAGAGACCCAAAAGAGAAAAGCTGCATGAAAAGTAGAACCCAACTGCAAGCAAACCAAAAGAAACAAAGGGCAACAAAGAGAAAAAAGCAAAGAAAGTTCCAGCTGCCCACAGGGGTAAAGACAACCCCCCTAACTTAGGATTTCCCTATGGAACCCTTCTTGTGGGATCAAAGGATCATGTCAAAAGAAGGTGAAGACCGCTTAAAATGTTTGCCTTTAACTGTAATCCATCTGTCTTCAACTTTAGCAGCCTCATCTTGCCACTCCAACGAATCTAGCGCTAGAAACCCAACAACCATGGAGTGACCAACATATGACGCAACTCTAGCAGGACTAGCAGGGCTAGAGCCAGAATCAACCCTGGTAACAGATCCAAGCAAAGGGACTGCATCGACAATCTCCCCAGAGACAGGAATAGCCCCAACAGACCGGTCAGATCTAGCAAACATGACAGATCCAGTAACCAAAGAGCTAGCAACATCACCTTCCTTCCTAACAACAACGAGAGGGACAACCTCAATAGAAGAAACACCAGATTGCAACCCACGACCCCTAACAACCACCTCAGATCATGAGGAAATAGACCCACCCACCATGGGGGAAGCCACCCCATCCATCAACGAAACCGTTGTGGCAGCCAGGCTGTCCCGAGTAACCACCTGGGAAAAACTTCACTGTGAAGAATTATTCACAACAGAATAATGTTGAGCTAAAGCACCGTTCCACCAAGACACAAAGCGTTTCTTAGTAACACCAAGATCACATTTGGCAACAACATGGCCCGTTTTAAAGCACCTTCTGCACATGAAGGGAATCCCTTCATAGTCCAAAGGCTGAATCCAATGGCCCTTAGGAGACATAAGTTTTATCTCTACAGGAAATCCTTAGACACATCAATATCCACCAAGATGCGAGCATAGGTAGAATGGTGAATATTAAAGGAATCAAAATCGAACATCAGGAAGTCCCCAAGAGCCTCACCCACTTCCTCAAGAAGAGAATCCACCCAAAGATGAAGTGGAAGGTTAGGCATTATAACCCATAAAGGCATCTTATTGAAAGTTTCGGAAGAGGGATTGAAATCTTTGTGCCGAGACTTAACCATTAACACAAAATGGTCATCCCAACTGAAGAAATGTTCACATAGAATACAATTTATGTCCTCAACAATGTCAAATTTTTCTATGAAAAACCCTTTAGCTAAGGGGAAAATATGAACTATACCAGAAATGAGGGGCTCCCAGTGATTGGAAATCCATGCATGACGTTCCAGAAGGCTGGTCCAAAAACCTCCAGATCTACAAATGAGACCATGAGTAGCAAAAACAGAAGCAACATGATCAATCTCGGTCATAGTATCCTCCTCTAGAGAAAGGGAAATGGACCTACAAATAGGAAAAGGGTCAACAACTGAAGCACCCTTCTTCAAGACCCCAACATATGGGCGGGTGCCCCTAGGAGGTGGAGCAGGCAAACGACCTCTAGCCACAGACACTGGGGCACATGGAGAGGAACGGGAAGAAACCCCCTTCGAAATGGGGGCGGCCGTAGCAAGCTCTGTGTTCAAACCCACATTCCCATCGCCCCCATCAACAACCGACGACCCAGAGATGCCACAAATCGCAGAGGAAGGAGCATGAGCAGAAAACATAGGGTTTGAAATACCCATTGGGCGGGAAGTGACCGCAACGTTTGAAACATAGTGCATTGTTAATCCACTTAATTGGAACTATTATTTGTGTATCCAATGATTCAATTTAGTAGGACCATATATGTTTTCCAAAGGCAATTCATTTAGATGGGTACTTAACAGTTCTTGAGTATCCATTTTGTGAGTCATACCTTGTAGAATTGGAGGACATTTTTGATTATTTGAGTTTTCTCTTTGATGAAAATGCCATTGTAGCTGTTGTCACATTTTTTTGGTTCCTTTTAATTTCCTTGATCATTAAAATAATAGATTTTGAAAGATAACTTTTGATTTTAATGTCAATTCTTTCAACCATTGCAAACCGTGTAGATTTTACTAGTGAAAAAATTGCCAAATTTGTGCTAAACATCACAAAATGAAGTTATTGTTGATTTTTTTAATTTCTACAAATACAAATATAATGTAATATCTAATTATGTTCAACAACTTTCGCAACTCTAAGACCTCTTCTATGAAAAACTCACCCCAAAAGACCCAAAATGCATTTTCAACCCTTCTAACTTGTACAATATGATATGGCACCCATAATAAGTGTATGTACATATTGTAATATCAAAAATCACCCCTTGTACAATTCATCGCAACAAATGGCTCCTTCCTCCACATCATCAGAGGTCGTGTACTGTCATTTTTTTTTTGTCTTTTTGCCCACCTAGATCGCTTCGTCAGCTCTAGATTAGAATCTTACCAACTATGTTGACCTGTCATTCACAGGACAATAACGCAACGCAGAGATGTCCACGCCACGCGCTAGCGTCCCGCAAATAAGAAAGTTTGTAGGTGGCCATTTGAGCATTATGCCTGCACCTGGAAGGAATTGTAACGCCTCTGCATGCGCTTAATGACGTAGGTTATCCTCCTAGAATCTATATCCCCCCCGTTTGAAGGCATTTTGGGGGATTCTTTGACATTTTTGATTAATTCTTGTAGGTTGAAGCTTTTAGTGATCTTCTTGAGCAGTATTCATAGGTTTTCTATTCAATTCCCACCATTACCGCAATCTTTGGAGAGCTCTTGGAATTCAACTCCATTCGTCCAATTGAAGTTTCTTTGAGTGCCGAAGGGGAGTTCATCTTTATCCCTCTTTATTTCAATATCTATCATTTCTATCTAGTCTATCAATTGCTTATCTATTTTGTTTCCATCTTTATCATTTTATCTTTCTATCATTGCTGCTATCTGGGTTGTCCATGGAGGTGGAAACACCAAAATGGGTGTCTGACTGAGGTAGACTCCAAAACACAACCCCCAATATTTTCCTTCTTGCTTGTGTGCAAGTTTTGTAATCGTGGTCCAAAGACAATCATCTTGCGGGAGGCTTTAATCTGGACCGACTGTGAGCTTCTCACCTCTTTCCCTATTTCGTTCTAATATTTCGCATTCCGTCATCATTATCTTAGTCATCATTTTGTAAATTTATTTAATACTATAGTTGCATTTGTTACTTTTCGTATGGTATCTGTACCTCATCCGTATATGACGACAACATTGTTTGCCACATACGGGTAAACAATTAAATGCAGAAAGTAAATGCACAAAGCATAACGAAAATATATTAAAGAACCAATTTCTGTATTAATTCAACAGTCTATGTACATCAAGTGCTTACAACATCACACCAGATATGACTATTATGATGATCTTAAGAAGGAAAGGTATGCAATATATAATACCCGAAGGGGTGCGACCAACCGTCGCATCCAACTGCGCTTCGAGAAAACTAACTGACTGCTGTAATCCATAATTACCGATGACAACATAACATAATACAACAACATAACATAATGATTATTCCCGACAAACATCATCCCCCCCCAAAAAAGAAGTCACCTTTCGCTGGTGACCCACCTTTGCGCGCTCGTCCTTGAGACAGAGGCTTAGTAGAGTCATTAGAGAGTCTTAGTTGCAGTCTGTTAATTTGGTTTCACATTTTTCATCCCCTGGCTCACCCTTAGCGCTAGTTTAAGTGAGGTAGTGGCAGATAGGTTTGTTCTCTAGGATTTGTCATCTTAGAGGTAAAAAATCTCCTCTACATTTTGGTGAACCGGACGTGAAGCCAATTTTCTTTTTGCATCATTTAGTTCATTGCATTCATTTAAGATTTAAAATCCATTTTTTTTAATAAAAGAACATAGTTTGCATCTTTGTTCTAGCATTCGTTTCTTCATCTTTCTATTTAGCAAACTTTATTAGAATACCCAAACCCCTCGTGTCCCTATAGTGTGGTCTCAATATTGCAAGGCCTATCTATGAGCTTTATGACTAAGACTGCCACAGGAGGACATCTAGACGAAGTTTTCCTCCTGATCATTAATGTTCTCCTCTAACTAACGCGATGATAAAAAATCCTTTGCCTGACTCAAGCGAGCCTTTCCCCTCCTATACACTCTGGGTACCTTTTATGGAAGGCTCATTAGCTGCTAGTTCTAAGAACAACTCCTTGACAAACTCTCTGTAGTCTTCTCCTCCTGTTGTTGATCATGATTCTGCTGCTGGTATTGAATTTGACCAGATTCAATCCCTAGAGGAGAACGTGAGAGATTTCAAAGGGTTCCTTAATCGGGAGAATGTTCTCCCTTAAGTTGGGAATCTAGTTAATACTCCATGAGACATGCTCATCTTAGATAAGAAAGGTTTAGAGATGTTGAGGGCATCGTCTATGATTGTTAAGAACTGTGTACCCTTGGCAGATGCACCCCCTTAGGATGGCCAATCTAACACTTGTAGTTATTATCTAGGTGTTGACATACCTGGTTTGATAGTACACATGGTTGACCTCGGACCCACCATTCCTAGTATCAATTCCTTGTCCACTCCCTTGGGTTATACAGGTATGTCTAGTAGCTCAACCTTTGTCGGTGGTGGTGTATCTGGCCCACCTTCGCCTCCTCTGCCTGCTAATCCTGTCTTGAACACTATCTTATAGAACATGGGGCAGTTAGAGTTACAACTACAACTCACAAACTTGGCCTTCGCTTCTAGTCAATCATCTATGCCTGCATATTATAGAAAGAGTCCCCTTGAAATCACTATCCTGAACACCATCCTTCCTCCCAGGGCTAAATCGTTGAAGTTCGACAAGTTTAATGGCGATGGGGACATTGATTCCTTTATGACCATGTGTAGAGATTACCATAGCCTTGATTTTGTGTTGCTTAAAATATTCTCACGGTCCCTTAGGGGAACCACGTTAGAGTAGTATAGCTCCTTGCCAGATCATTCAATCCATACCTTTGATTAACTCATGTATTTGTTTCCTAGATGGTTTCAGGCTAACATTAGCAACAAGATCACTATCGCTGACCTTGTTCATTGTAAACAGAAACCAAACGAAAAGGTTACAGATTTTATCTCGAGATATTAGTCAATCCTTACTAATATTCCCTTTGCCCTACCAGATAGTGATTTGTAGTGGATGTTCAATGACAATCTGTAGTTGACATTGAGGGAGAATCCTCATGGTGGGTCTTTCGTAGGAACGTCCATGGGAGGGTCTAGAAAGAACAAGGTTGTAGCTAATATTGTGGCTATCCCACAGGGATTACAATAGAATAGAGTCTTCTCTAAATTGAATGACTCCTACCTAAGCATAATGCAATGATTACTAAAAGATAATCTGATTACCCTTCCCGAGGTTCGATCGCTACTTGATAACGTACCCTATCCACGTTGATATGATGGTCAAAATTTTGGCATTACCATCGTGTGCCTGGTGATGGCATTGAAGAATGTTATCGTCTTTGGAATATTGTCCAAGACCACATTGACAGTGGTGTGATTAAAGTTGATGTGTGGAAACATAAATCAAACAAATTTGTTGATAAGACTAATAGGAATTTGCAGATCTACACTCATCCGTTTCCCTCGCATTTGACAAATTTCATTTCTGCATCAGATCCTCCTTCGGGTGATGGTCCGTTTGTGAACATGGTCACCATCACTCCTATTTGTTCACTCCCTAGCTAAAAGTGGAAGGTGTATGATGTGTCATTATCATTCACCCCTCTGGATGCCCCATATTGTGGAGAGTTTGCTCCTTTGTATATCCCTAATAGGTTGAATGGTCAAACTGTCACAGACGTGATGGTTGACCCATCATGTAGAGTTGATGCCATTATGGAGGAGACTCTATTCGTGAACAGTTGGCATAGGTCTACATATGATTAATGGTGAGCAATTCTAAGGACTACGTAGCCTCCGATGGTGTCTTCATTCCTACGACTGTACCCAATATAGACAAGGGAAAGGCACATGTGCTCTCAAAGTTAGTGGCCCACCCTCCCTTTGAGCTCCCAATCATGGCCGATATCCGTCAGCCCTCTTGCTATGAGAAAGGGAAGCGTTCTTCTTGTGTTCATTCATCACCACTTGCTCCTAATTCACATTCTGCGTCGGCACCCTCTGTTCCTCCTGCTACTCCTTGTGTGAAGCAGAGTAGGGTAAAAGTTGATGTGAATATAGTGCTTATCTTGGATGCACCTCCTATTCCATTTATTAGACCTTCTCCTATCCTTGACAAGGTTTCAGAGACCTCTCCGATGGAGCATGATTCTCCCGAGTCCTCTCAAGCTTTAGTTGGTGGCCCTCATCTTTGTCATAATTAGCGTGCATGTGAGCGTAAGTGCTATCGATAGGCTATGGATCAAGAGTGCAATGTTTCTCTCCAATCTGCTGGTGCATCTGCAACACCTAGTTCTGTTGCATTGGTTCCTACCTCGTCAATGACTCCTCTTTCTGCATCATCTTTAGTTCTACTTCTTTTTTCCTTGGGGCCTATCGATGAACCTCCCCCAAAGAGAGTGTAGGTTTTCATCTCTCCTTTAGAGCTGCCACTCATCACCTCTTTGCTAGACCTACCTCCATTGTCTCGGCCTATTGACATGATACATATGCAGGTGGTGCCCAGTGCAACTTTTTTTGCTTCCCCTGTTTTGTAGTCATTCCTGCATCATAGTTCTTCTGGGGTCCTTTAGCTTTCTACGATTGATGGAAGATTTGTTTCTCCTTCCAACCAAACCCAAGTTTGAGCAAGGCCCCGTCTCAGAGTTTCAACGGCGAAAATTCGAGCAGGTATGTTCCTCATCCTTTTCTCTACCTATTTTAATGCCTAGTCCTTTGTCTATTTCTATGTATGTGGTTGAGAAGGCTCCACCTTCTCCTAAGTTTTTCACTGCCACTCTTCTAGAGGCTGACTGTCCTATTCTTGTTTCATCTTCTTTGATTGAGTCACTTATTTCCTCTATGAATGTTTGTTTGTTCAATTCCTTGGAGGAAATCTCGACATTGTCTATGATCTTCACATGATCATTGACCCTTACCTTCTCCGATCCCGTGGATGCATACATTGATGCTGCTTCATCCCTTGTCCTCACTGCTAGTGAGGCGTTTGGTGCCGCTCTTGCTATTGTCCCTCTCCGAGCTCATCCTCCTCTCTCTGATCTAGATTGGGAGGATGATGATCTCCTAAGGGATAACCTTTAGGACGTTTCTCTTTTCTCTCAATATTTTTGCATGTGAGTTTGATTGTGTTCCCTCGTGCTTTCTTTATATGTTCGTTCCCTCTCAGAGGACCCAAGTTGCTCTGTAGGTGCTTGGATATGGGAGGTTGACTATATTTATCTATTGTACTCTACTAGAGGACTTGAGTTACTCTATAGGTGCTTGGATACAAGAGATTTTTCATTGTACAACTTCTATTTGTTATCTATTTCTTCTATCTGTCGTATCTTTCTTCTTTTTCATATTTGGGGATGATGCAAAGCATTGGGGGCATCTTTATCCTCCTTCCACGTTGACCTAAATTTTTATTTTCTCTTTGTCTTCACGTGCTCTTTTACAGATTCGAGAACTTTGGCACTATGACGATACACCCATCTTGCAGTTGTATTACATATATATATATATATATATTTCATTGCTACGGGTTTTGACGTCAAACTATCAGATCCCCTTGTCCTCTTGCATTCATCACTGATGTTGTGGAAATTTATGTATCATTAGCTAATGGTGGCATTCCATGAAAAAATCTTTTTATGTTGACGTGCCACAACTACTCTTTGTCACGAATCATATTTATCTATAATTACTTATTTTGAAAATGATGCTTATTTTATTTATTTATGAAATCAAAATGAAATGGAAATGGAATTTTTAGTGAAATAGATGATAATGAAATAGGAATTCAAATACAATGAAAATATTTACATTACGTTATTTATGCAAATGCAATTGAATGATCAATATTAATTTTGTGAAACTGGGATTGTCATTGCTAATGAGCAATTGAGTGCAAGTGAATGCATGAATAGCTGAACATAGATGAAGGTGAGAACATGGTTTAGGTAGAGTTGTTTTAGCTCTTGGACTTTGCTAGAATAGATGGGAATCTCACACACCACACTAGAATTTATAATATGCATCTTGCAAAGATAGATGATTTAAATGACTTCATTTGAGTGTTTGTTTAAATTGGAATTGTGAATTTGGAATGAGTAGTTTTAATTGATAGATTGCTTTAAATATTTGTACATGTATTTTGATGTTTGTATGTGTATCTTGTGAATTGGATTAAATATTGCGCTTATATTTCCACTTCTTGATTTATGATAATGATGTTTATAAACAGAGAGAGAGAGAGAGAGAGAGAGAGAGAGAGAGAGAGAGAGAGAGAGAGAGAGAGAGAGAGAGAGAGAGAGAGAGATATGTGTGTGTGTGTGTGTGTATATATATACGTATATGAATTATATGATGCCTTGAAAAGAAGAAAAGATAATAGTTATATTTATATGTATATATAATTATACGTATTATATATATATGAATTCAAATAAAAATTTGATTAGACACACACACACACACACACACACACACACACACATATAGGTACGTAATTATTATATATGTAAATATATTTTTGAAATTAAATTTTTATTTTATGACAAATCATTACTTGTTATGAGGGAAGTCGATTTTGGTAAGGTCGACTTGGCATAGACTTAAATGCCACTAAGACTTCAGAAACCGTTTGCAAGGAGGAGTCAATAAGAATATCGACCATGCAACTTATATATATTAGGGTGGCAAACTTATTTTATAGCAAAGCATATCACATAGTTAGAGTCGGTGATATAACCGACAAACCCACGAAGCATACTAATTGGCAAAGGAGTGGGGTTTGATTACAAACAACAACTACCCTACGTAGCCTTATTTGTAGCAGAAGGAAGTTGACAAGTGTATCAACTCTGCAAAATACCAACATTGTTGTAATTGCAATGAACTCATTGAGTTCAAATGGGAGACAAATTTGGTGTTCATAGTGTTTGAATATATCATGACTATGTCCTGCAAATAACCACGCCAACGTGGTGCTTTCACATTTACCATATAACATGGCATGGTAAAAAAGTAACGTGGGTAACCAGCCCACATGAAATCATCAATAATTATGAACTTAACGACTTTAGTAGTTTGGTGTCATGTAGTAGATAACGAATATCATTGCATGAAGAACACATAAGTGTTCGAAACCATTTAGGACTGAGATGTTGCAGTTAAAAAATATGTGGTGTAACTTAGATACCAATAAATCAGTCCACCACTATGAGAGATTGGCTTAAAAATAGGAATTGATATATATTCGATCATTATAAATATAGACTGTTGGTTTTAGAGGAAAGACACGAGGGGAAATATGCAGAAAATTTAGATGAAAGAATAGAGAATAGAGACAATAGAATAAAGAATAGAGATGATAGAATAGAGAATGGTGATGAAAAGAACACATCAAAAGGAATTGTAAAACATAGAGGAAGAAAAGCATTGGGAATATAGAAGTGTTGCGGTGAGATTTTAGAAGAAGAATTAGTGAACAACATCACAATTTTGGCGTCGAATTTCAGAGGTATGCTCTTAATCGAGCAATAGTTTATTATATATTTACATAATTAGAATAGAATTATCTTGAGAATTGTTTATTTTAGATCTCTAATGAAGAGAGAGTTAAACTATGAATTAGTTTATGCATTAGAAGACATGATAATTTATTTTGAAATGTTGTTTGAAGAAGCCATATAGGTATGTGCATTATGAAATGTCATTTTACTTAATACCCGTTGTAGAAAATTACTGAATTTAGATAGTTGAATTTGTAAATCATAGAAAACACATGTTAGTGTCAAATTTAATATGTTATTTGACGAAAGAATGTGTACTCATATTCTATTCGTTTATATGTAAATATACATATATACATACATGTGTTACACCTTCTTTAACTCTTGTCTTTGATTTACTTGAAAAGATATAAGTAAAATATTGTTCTCTCTTCGGATATATATTTGTTTATCCATGAAAGATTGTTTTCTTGGTTGTAAATGAAAGATTGTTTCCTTCTATTTCTATTTAACGAAAGATTGTCTTTTTTAATATTGTATTTTTATCATGCGAGAAATAGGGAGTTAGAATTGAAGAATGAAAGATTGTCTTCTTTATATTTATTCTAAGTTTCATATGAACATATAAAAAAGATAGGCATGCTTGTGTTTGTGGGATAGTTACCTTTCGGGACGGGTGCCGAATGTGGAATCATAAAGAGAATAGTTTTCTTTTCGAAACTATATTTTATTGCTATGCATGGCATTATACTAGGCCGAGTAACTAATTGACCATTGAAATAGATTGATTTATTTATGCTTTCTACCATATCCTTGATTGATCTTGCTTGTTTCTTAAAAGAATTGGAAAATAAAAAATGCATGTATCATTCTAGGCACGCACCAAATTCCATCTTGTCTATCAAATTCCTTTTGCTAAGCAATTCGTGCAAGGTCAGGTATTCTTGATTAACCAAGGATTCCGAGGAAGTGTAAGCTTCAAGGTTGGGTAGAAAAAACACCTTAATCTTGTTCTCATCTTCATTCTAAAGATTTCATTGAAGATAGCTTGGATTGCAGATCAAAGGACGCATCTCATCCTTTACTTTATAATTTCTTGTTATTGAACTTAAGGCATTAGAAAGGCCTAAGTATTGTATGTATATGTGATTGAAATACTACTACACTTTCTTATTGAATAAAGAATCTATATTTTCTTATAGCAATCTCGTGTTTATAATGATATCATTGGAAATGATCATTTAGAACTAATGATGAAATAGTGGAAGTAAATAGACTTATTTAAGGAATTATGAGTTTATTTAAGAATAAAGAGTATTGCATTTTATTATTGAAATTAGAATGTTTTACTTTTTTACATTTTGGTATCAGAGCGCTAGGTTTGAAACACTAGGGCCTATGACCATTACGCCAAAGAAACATTTCTTGATACATGAACTGTTGAATTGCAATGGGAATGGAAGACTTGACCAAATTCTTGATCTTTTCAATCAGTAGAATGCTAAGATGGATGGAATTGAACAAGAACTTCGAAGGGTTGATGAGGTTCAAAATGAACAACCTCGTCAGGAAGAGCAACCTAGAAATAAAATTCCTAGAGTTGAGGAACAACGTGATTATCGAGGTAGGATTGAAGGGGAGTTGGCCAAAGACTTGAAAAGGATAGCCCCACCTAAGTTCGATGGTAAGACCATTGGTGATGGTGCGGAAGCTTGGGTAATTGAGTTGGAGAAGTATTTTGAGCTTTGTAACATGTCCAATGAGACTGAAGAAGCATGGGATGCTTATCAGCTTACTGGAGAAGCTATGACATGGTGGGACAATGAGAAATCTAAGACGAAGGTACAACCTGGTGATATTACTTGGGAACTATTTCTGTAATCATTTAGGAAGAGGTGGCTTCCTCAGTTATTCTTCGACAAGAAGATGACTGAATTCAAGAATTTGACGCAAGGTGGTTTGACAATTACTCAATACTGGGAGAAGTTCACCAATCTCCTAAAGTATGTTCCACAATACCGGATGGATGAACGATTTTGCATTCGGTAATTCATCTTAGGTTTGAGGACTCACATTAGAGCAGAAGTGGATATTCATAATCCATTGACTATGGAGGAAGTCTTTGAGAAAGCAACTAAATAGAAACAAAAGTTGCAACAATTGGAAAATTTCCGAAAGAATGTGAATACCAAACCTGGTTTTGGGAATAGGAGTTTTCAAAATAATGATCATCAGAAGGGAAACCGACAGATAAGGAATCTAAAAACAAGACCTAATACTCAAGAGAAAGGAAGAGTGAACCGGGATGGAAACAAGAAAGTGAATACTAACACCAACTTCACTAATCTCAATACTAGGCAAAAATTTGACAGGAATAGATCTTGTGGACACCCAAGACCTAGAGATGGATGTTACAACTATGGGGAAAATCATTATGCTTCAAAATTTCCACAACGTTCTACAACTCAAAGAGGAGGAAGTCAGAAAGGAGATTCACAACATCAAATTCATGCAGCGGTTGACAACCGTCAGGCTGATTTTCAAGCTTCACCTATCTAGACGACGAGTAAGCTTTTTGGTCAATTGGTTTCTATTTTGATAGATACAGGAGCTACTGAATGCTTTATTGATCCTATAGTAGTTTCTAGATTATCTATCAGACCTGGTTATATGTCAAATGGATGGATGGTTCAATATGGAAATCGAGCAGAGAAGAAGGTAGATTCATGTCTATTTTGCAGTGATTTAGAGTTTCCTGGTTTCCAAACTTATGTTAATATATATGTGGCCCCACTAGGATCGTATGATACAATCTTAGGTATCAATTGGTTAACTGAGTACAAAGCTATAGTAAACTATGAAGATAAGGTTGTTAGCTGTATAGATGATTTTGGAAATCCAGTTGAGATTTTTGGGTCTCAAAAGCCTTTTAAATTGAGACACATCTCAACTATGCAATTCAAGAAAGCCCAATGGAAGGGATGTTCCATCTTTG
The DNA here is from genome assembly GCF_030272615.1 of Cryptomeria japonica. NCBI lineage: Eukaryota > Viridiplantae > Streptophyta > Pinopsida > Cupressales > Cupressaceae > Cryptomeria > Cryptomeria japonica. Next base: position 637,832,422 of record NC_081406.1, read on the forward strand.
ATATCATTATAAGTGACATGGATAATGCCAAGAAGAGCCCTAAGGATTATCTAGTTCTTAGAGAGTTTTTGGATGTTTTTCCAGAAGACCTTACTAAGTTACCACCACCAAAAAGGGAATTTGATTTCTCTTTAGAACTCTTACTTGGAACTGAGCCACAATCCAAGGCTCCATATAGAATGACTACCATAGAATTGTATGAGCTTAAGGCTCAATTGCAGGAGTTGCTTAGGCAAGGTTTCATAAGACCTAGTGTATCCCCGTAGGGTGCACCAACAATCTTCGCGAAGAAGAAAGATGGTACCTTGAGATTATTTATTGACTACAGGATGCTAAAAAAGGTAACCATTAAAAATAGATATCCTTTTCCTAGGATAGATGAGTTATTTGACTAAATGAAATGAGCTATAATATTCTCTAAGATAGATCTTTGATCAGGTTACCACCAGCTGAGGATTAAGGATGAGGATATTCCTAAGACAACATTTCAAACTCGGTATGGACACTATGAGTTCATGGTCGTAGCTTTTGGTATAATCAATGCCCTAACAATATTCATGAACCTTATGAACAACATTTTTAGAGATTATCTGGATGTTTTTGTGCTTATATTCATTGATGACATATTGATTTATTTCAAAATTGAAGAGGAACACAAGAAGCACTTAAGGATAGTTTTGCAATGATTAAGGGATCGAAAGCTTTTTGGAAAGTTTTCAAACTATGTTTTCTTTTAGGAAAAGGTGTACTACTTAGGTCATGTTATATCTGTTGAAGGAATTTCAGTTAATCCTACTAAGATAGAGGAAATTGTAGATTGCCAACACCTCAGAGTGTTATAGAGGTTAGAAGTTTTATGGGTCTTGCAGGATATTACAAGAAGTATGTGGAAGGTTTTTTAAAGATATCAACACCTATTACTTCTCTTCAGAAGAAGGGAAGGAAACTTGAGTGGACTAAGAAGTGTGAAGATTCATTTCAGCTCTTGAAGCAAAAATTGACAATAACACCAGTCTTGACTATACCAGATCCTAATGGACACTTCACGGTGATTTTAGATGCCTCAAGTGAAGGTGTAGGAGTAGTGTTAATGCAAAAAGGAAAGGTGGTTGCTTTTGAGTCTAGGAAATTGAATCAATATGAATTACTTTGCACCACATGAATTAGAGCTCTTAGCTATTATTCATGCATTACAAATGTGGAGGCATTACCTTTTAGGGAAGCCATTTGAGTTGAAAAAATACCACTTAGGCCTGAAATATATCTTTACACAACCTAACCTTAATGCAAGATAAAGAAGGTGGCATGAATTCCAAAGTGAGTATGATTTTGGTATTGAATACATCAAATGAAAGGAAAATAGGGTAACAGATTCTCTCAGTAGAAGAAGACATCTATCTGCTATGGTTACTACAAGGTCAAAATTGAAGAAACAAGTGTTGCAAAATCTTTCTGAAGATGAGCATTACCTAAGGGTTGAGCAAGCCTTGGGAGTAGATCCTTCAGATCACTGATTTGATGGATATGAGTTGGAACTTGATGGTATTTTGAGATACCAAGGAAAAATGTATATTCCTGAAGGTAGAGACAAGGAAATTAATATTGCATGAGGTGCACAATGCACCTTATTCAGGACATCCTGGAGTGACAAAGATGATAACAAAATTGAGATCTTTGTGTTTTCGGCCTAAACTCAGGAAAGAGGTGATTGAGTATGTGGCACAATGTTTGGAATGTCAGTGAGCGAAAGTTGAACATGTTTACCTGGCAGGACTTTTGTTTCAACATGTCATACCAAAGTATAAGTGGCAAGTAATCGGTATGGATTTTATCCAAGGGTTACATATGAGAAAAACAAGCATGATACCATCTTCGTAGTGGATAAATTAACCAAAGTTGCACATTTCATACATGGAAATCTTGAGGATGGATTATTTATTCTTGCAAAGAAATTTGTGCAAGAAATATTCCATTTGCATGGTGTACCATAAACCATTATTTCAGATAGGGATACCAGGATGACATCTAGGTTTTGGACAACATTGAATGCAACTTTGGGAACCAAACTGAACTTTACTTCAACATATCATCCTCAAACTGATGGACAAACAAAAAGGGTTAATCAGGTTGTGGAGGATCTTCTGTAGATGTATTGCATGGATCAATAGTACAAGTGGGAGGAGTATTTGCCTTTGGTTGAGTTTGCATATAACAACTCTTTTCACACACCTTTAAGGATGACACCTTTTGAGGCACTCGATGGATGAAAGTGTCACACACCCATTAGTTGGGATAGAGTGGAAGATAAGATCATTATTGGTCCTAATTTGCTCAAAGAAATGGATGAGAAGATGAAGTTGATTAGGACAAGATTGAAAGAGTCAGCTGATAGATAGAAAAGCTATGCTGATAGAAACAAGACTTTTAGATAGTTTTCTGCAGGAGATAAAGTATGTTTGAGGGTCAAGCCTCATAAAAGCTCTATCTCATTTGGGAAATCATCAAAGTTGGGACCAAGATATGTGGGACCCTTTGATGCGCTGGAAGTTATTAATCCAGTTGCTTATAGATTAGCTTTACCACCTTCTCTAGCTCAAATCCATAATGTTTTCCATGTTTCTTTGTTGAAACCTTATCATCTCGATGCATCTCATATTATTGATTGGCGATCTTTACAAGTACATGATCTAGGGGTGGTGCTAGTGGAGCCCATCTGAATCCTAGATCAACATAGCGTGAAGCTACGTAGAAGAGATTTCATTTAGTATAAGGTCTAGTGGGACCAATATTCTGAGGATAGTGCTACATGGGAGGATGCTGAGATGATTGACCGTCGTTTTCCTCATTTGCTTTCTTAGACTAGTATTCGCTTAGTGCATGAGATACCTTGGTACTCTGATTTGATTTACATGTTGTGAACTTGGATAGCATGGATGCTATTGTTATTGTCTATGTTTTGATTTGAGACTATGATATATATACGGTTAATATTCTATGATGTTGAAATACTATGTGCTTATTGATAGATAATAAGACGTTGAGACAATGTCTCTTTCAAGTGGGGAAGGATGTCACAAACCATATTTATCTATAATTACTTATTTTGAAAATGATTCTTATTTTATTTATTTATGAAATCAAAATGAAATGGAAATGGAATTTTTAGTGAAATAGATGATAATGAAATAGGAATTCAGATGCAATGAAAAGATTTACATTATGTTATTTATGTAAATGCAATTGAATGATCAATATTAATTTTGTGAAACTGGGGATCATCAATGATAATGAGCAATTGAGTGCAAGTGAATGCAGGAATAGGTGAATCCAGATGAAGGCGAGAACAGGGTCCATGTAAAGTTGTTTTAGCTCTTGGACTTCACAAGAATAGATGGGAATCTCACACACCACATTAGAATTTATAATTTGCATCTTGAAAAGATAGATGATTTAAATGACTTCATTTGAGTGTTTGTTTAAATTGGAATGATGAATTTGTAATAAGTAGTTTTAATTGATAGATTAATTTAAATATTTGTACATGTATTTTGATGTTTGTATGTGTATCTTGTGAATTAGATTTTATATCGTGCTTATATTTCCACTTCTTGATTTATGATAATGATGTCTATAAACACACACACACACATACACACACACACACACACACACACATATGAATTATATGATGTCTTGAAAAGAAGAAAAGATTATTAAATTTGAATTGATTTATTACTATAGTTATATTTATATGTATTATATATATATATGAGTTCGAATAAAAATTCGATCATACGTGCATATATATATATATGTATGTATTTGAAATTAAATTATTTTGTTTTATGATAAATCATTACTTATATATATGTATATGTATATATATACACACATATATACATATATATACACACACACATATATATATATACACACATATATACACACACATATATATACATACATATATATATGTGTGTGTGTGTGTGTGTGTGTGTGTGTGTGTGTGTGTGTGTGTGTGTGTGTGTGTATGTGTGTGTGTGTGTGTATGTATATATGTGCGTGTGTATATATATGTGTGTATATATATATGTGTATATATATGTGTGTATATATATATATATATATATAATGCAGGATAGGGACTTATTTGAAAGCCACATATCTGATATGGTGGCAGGTTTTTATGGAAGTCATAGTCGACAAAGTATGTTACACGTTATGAGGGAAGTCGATTCTGGTAAGGTCGACTTGACATAGACTTAAATACCACTAAGACTTCAGAATTTGTTTGTGAGGAGTCGATAAGAATATCGACCGTGCAACTTATATATATTAGGGTGGTAGACTTATTTTATAGCAAATCATATCACATAGTGGGAGTCAGTGATATAACCGACAAACCCACGTAGCATACTAATTGGCAAAGGAGTGGGGTTCAATTACAAACACCAACTACCCCACGTAACCTTATTTGTAGCAAAAGGAAGTTGAGAAGTGTATTGACTTTGCAAAATACCAACTTTGTTTGTAATTGCAACGAACTCATTGAGTTCGAATGGGAGACAAATTTGGTGTTCATAGTGTTTGAATATATCACGACTCTATCCTGCAAATAACTACGCCTATGTGGTGCTTTCATATTTACCATATAACGTGGCATGGTAAAAAAGTAACGTGGGTAACTAGCCCACATGAAATCATCAATAATTATGAACTTAACGGCTTCAGTAGTTTGGTGTCACGTAGTAGATAACGAATATCATTGCATGGAGAACACATAAGTGTTTGAAACCATTTAGGACTGAGATGTTGCAGTTAAACAATATGTGGTGTCACTTAGATACCAATAAATTAGTCCACCCCTATGAGAGATTGGCTCAAAAATAGGAATTGATATAGATTCGATCACTATAAATATAGACTGTTGGTTTTAGAGGAAAGACACGAGGGGAAATATGCAGAAAATTTAGATGAAAGAATAGAGAATAGAGACGATAGAATAAATAATAGAGATGATAGAATAGATAAGTGAGATGAAAACAACACAACAAAAGGAATTGTAAAACATAGAGGAAGAAAATGATTGGGAATCTAGAAGTGTTGCGGTCAGATTTAGAAGAAGAATTAGTGAACAACATCACAATTTTGGCATCGAATTTTGGAGGTAGGCTCTTAATCGAGCAATAGTTTATTATATATTTACAGGAATAAGAATAGAATTATCTTGAGAATTGTTTATTTTATATCACTAATGAAGAAAGAGTTAAACCATGAATTAGTTTATGCATTAGAAGACATGATAATTTATTTTGAAATTTCATTTGAAGAAGCCATATAGGTATGTGCATTATGAAATGTCGTCTTACTTAATACTTGTTGTAGAAAATTACTGAATTTAGATAGTTGAATTTGTAAATCATAGAAAACACATGTTAGTGTCAAATTTAATATGTTATTTGATGAAAGAATGTGTACTCATATTCTATTCGTTTATATGTAAATATACATACATACATGTGTTACACCTTCTTTAACTCTTGTCTTTGATTTACTTGAAAGATATAAGTAAAAGATTGTTCTCTCTTTGGATATATATTTGTTTGTCCATGAAAGATTGTTTCCTTCTATTTATATTTAATGAAAGATTGTATTTTTTAATATTGTATTTTTATCATGCGAGAAATAGGAAGTTAGAATTGAAGAATGAAAGATTGTCTTTTTTATATTTATTCTAAGTTTCTTATGAACATAGAAAAAAGCTAGATAGGCTTGTGTTTGTGGGAAAGTTACCTTCCGGGATGGGCGCCGAATGTGGAATCATAGAGAGAATAGTTTTCTTTTCAAAAATATATTTTATTGCTATGCATGGCATTATACTTGGCCGAGTAACTAATTGACTATTGAAATAGATTGATTTATTTATGCTTTCTACCATATCGTTGATTGATCTTGCTTGTTTCTTAAAGGAATTAGAAAATAGAAAATGCATGTATCATTCTAGGCACTTACCAAATTCCATCTTGTCTATTGAATTCCTTTTTCTAAGCAATTCATGCAGGGTCAGGTATTCTTGATTGACCAAGGATCTCGGGGAAGTGTAAGCTTCAAGGTTGGGTGGAAAAAGCACCCGAATCTTGTTCTCGTCTGCATTCTAGAGATTGCATTGAAGATAGCTTGTTGTAGATCAAAGGACACATCTCATCCTTTACTTTATAATTTCTTGTTATTGAACTTAAGGCATTAGAAAGGCCTAAGTATTGTATGTAGATATGATTGAAATACTAATACACTTTCTTATTGAATAAATAATCTACATCTCCTTATAGCAATCTCATGTTTATAATGATATCATTGGAAATGATCATTTAGAACTAAGGATGAAATAGTGGAAGTAAATAGACTTATTTAAGGAATTATGAGTTTATTTAAGAATAAAGAGTATTATATTTTATTATTAAAATTAGAATGTTTTATGTCTTTACACTCTTCTCCTTAGACTGACATGCCTTTCATGCATATTATTCTAAGGGGGGGCCATCATATTTGCATTTATGCATGATCTGGATTTGTTATCTAGTTCCTTGCATGTTCCTTGTTGACCACTTTTCCATGTTTTCCTAGGTGGGGGCCAAACCACTTGATATTTTTAGCCCAGAAAGGGGCCAATATACTACTTATCAAATTTATCTTTGATCACCCAATCACATGGCTATCTAGCATATCACTACCCATGTTGACAAAATATCACCCTATCATATGGTCATCCATAGTAGCATATATCATCACCTTATCATATGGATATCTAGCATAACCCACTTTTCTATCTATATTGGTGCATCTCATATCATGATGATGACTTATCTTATATCTTTTCGAAATAAGGGGTTTCCCTCCAAATCGAGGTTCATTTTTGTTATGACATCTTATCTATCATCCATCTCAATCTATCCTTTATCTTACCATCAGACATGTTAGTCTGCAACTAGCATGTTTGTGATGTATCAGTTAACAATATCTATCTCAAATTTTATTTTCATCTCATTGGGGGCAACCTCGTTTGATAAAAAAAATTCTACCTCCCTATTGTGATTCCTTTCTGTATCTTCCTCTACTTTAGATTCACATCTCTTAGTAAAGACATGCTGGCTAAAGTGAGGGCAAAATGTAATATAAAAAATCACACCTTGTACAATGCATTGCAGCAAATGGAATCTTCCTCCAAGTCATCGGAGGTCATGTACCACCATTTTTGTCTTTTTTCCCACCTAGATCACTTCGTCAGCTCTAGACTGGAATCTTAACAACTTTGCTAACCTATCATTTGCAAGACATTAACACAACGCGGAGACATCCGCACAATGCAGTAGAGTCCTATGAATCTGACAGTTCATAGGTGGCCGTTTGAGTGTTACGCCTTGTTGGCATTATGGATGAATTGATTATGTGTTGCATTAATGTCAACACTAGCTGTTAAATTTGGTTATCGAGAGACAGGTTTTGGTTACCGGTAGAAGATCTAGTGTTACCGACAGAAGAGACTATCTGTTGGACACTTCCGACATGTTTGGATCTATGGAGTATGTTTGATTTCATGTGTTACATGCTTCTGGAGTATGTTTTGGTCAATTGGTATTGACTTGGTAATGGGATGCTATCACACACTCTTGTAAACTGATACCGACATTAGTTTAATGTTTAACTGACAAAGCTTTCACTGAGGAATCTTGACAGTATGCATAAGTGGTGTTGGTGTGGCTTCTAGATGGATTTCAGGATGCTGAAGATGTTATTTGTTCATGCTTCAACTGCTTGAAGAATTTTCTTTGGCATGGTGGACCCAGAATAGGTCCGATACCTATCTAGGTTATGGACCAATATCATGTTAACGTGTACTCTACACTCTAGCGAGATGTTTTATGGATTGGTTATTGTTGTTTTGGTCTTAAGCCAACATGGCATATCATTGTAATATGGTTTTTTGTATTGATCTTATTGTAAAATCTTATAGGTGGCCAACCTAATTGGTTTAGGCCTCAGGGTTTGTATAAATAAGAGGTAGAAACTCTTTGTAGAGTATCATGGTTATTGGAAAGGTCATGGTCAAGGAATGTAATGTGCAAATATTGTAATATCATTCAGGCGGAGGATTTAGTCCATCATTGGTGATCAAATTGGATTCAAAAAGAGGATTTAGTCCTTCGTCATTGAGCTTAACCAGAACTGTAATCGGGCATGGTAGATGCTATCTCTAGCAGTTCACTCTATTGGATTGTTGTCCATTACCTCTCTGTAGTCAACGAGACTCCTTTTGTAATGAGCAGTACACTCTAGGTAGTGTGCCTTCTTGCATGTGCAGGCCCCTCATTGTAACACATACTTTTTACAAAAGTATCATCTGACTGTGGGTAGGCTTCCCATCGTGGTTTTTTCCTTTTTTGAGTTTTCCATGTACAAATCATGGTGTTATGTGGTATGGTTGCGTTGCATTGATTATCTTCTTTATTGTTAAGTTTTAATGCTTACTGGTATTTGTTTATGCTATTCTGCTATTTAAGTTTATGTGCTCCGGTTTATGGTTATTAAGTGGTTGGATTTGTATAATCTGTTAACAACTGATTCACCCCCCCTCTCAGTTGTTCACCAACTATCCTAACAATTGGTATCAAAGCTCTGGTCCTCTTTTGCAAAATCTTAACCATTTGAGGTAGATCCTATGGCAGCTAACACTTCAAATCCACTGACAACTATTTTCAGAAGAGAAATCCCTAAGCTTGATGGAACAAACCATGGAATATGGAAGATTAGGATGGAGACTCATCTTAGATGTCTTGGCAATGATATTTGGGAGATCACAGAGAAATGATACACACCTTATGATCCGACATCTGGAAATCCTGCTCCTGCAGACTTGGATAAGAATATTGACAATGATTGCGGAGCTAGAGAAGCCCTCCTGTGTGCACTTACTGATCATCAAATCATGGGATTGACTGAGAAATAATCGACAAAGGTTATGTGGGATAAATTGCAAACTCTGAATGAAGGTGACCCTACTGTGAAAATTTCTAAACTTGATGGTTACTGGGTAAGGTATGAAAACTTGAAGATATAAGATAATGAAAGAATTGCTGCGTTTATGGAAAGAGTAAATGAGATTGTTATGGGAATTCAATGTTGTGGATGATCTTTGAGTGAAGATGAAATAGTTTCCAAAGTCTTGAGAGCCCTTCTACTGGCTTACAAGATGAAGGAAACTGCAATTAATGAGTTGAGAACAATGACAAACTCTTTAGTTAACAGAGATATTCTGATTGGGAAATTAATTTGCTTTTGAACTTGAAGAATTTCGATCTTCTGGAGCTGCAAAGTCTGAACCTGCTTTTCATGCATCATCATCCACTGACAAGAGTGATTGGAAGGCCTTATATGCAAAAGAATTGGAAGGCACGAGGAAAGAAGATGAAGAATTTGAGCAACTTGAAGCCTTATTTGCTAGAAGAGTACTTAAAGGACCGACAAGAAGTAAGTATGAAGGAAAATCACCTTTTAAATGTTTTGCATGTAATAAGAATGGTCATTTTACTTCTAGATCTCTTGAAAGGAATGCAAGATTTGAGGAAAGAGTTAAGAAATCATTTAAGCCTAACTAGATTAGATATAGATTCAAGAAAAGTAAACAATGCTACATAGCAGATGAGGAAGGAGTAAGTGATGACTCTGGGGATGAACCGACATAAGACTCTACTAGTGGATCTGGCAATGGAAAGGAATGGGTGTTCTATGCCTTGAAGGAAGATGAATCGTAACCGGCTATCATGAATAAAGAAAAGGCCCTGGCAACAAAAAATGAAGGTAAGGATGAATGGGTAATTGATAGTGGATGCTCACATCATATGACTGGAGATAAAAGAAAATTTCTGTCACTATAGGAATACAATGATGATCAAGTCATATTTGGAGATGACAAAGCATGAATGATCAAAGGTAGAGGTATTATTTCCTTGGATGGAAAGCATAATACTAATAATGTCTATTATGTAGAAGGTTTAAAGCATAATCTTTTGAGTGTTGGTCAATTGGTTGATAAGGGTTTCTAACTTCAGTTTAAAGATAGAAAATGCAAAATCAATAACAAGACTGGTTTGGAGATTGCAACCGGTATTTAGATTGGAGGTAATATTTTTCACTTGAACACTAGTAATAAGACATGTTTGATTGCTCATATTGATGAGATTTGGTTATGGCATAAGAGGCCGTGTCGTGTTAATTTTGATTGTATTGTTAAGATCAGTTAAACTAAGGCAGTTAGAGATATACCTAATATTATGAAGCCTCATAATCCGGTATGTAAAGAATGTCAATTGGGGAAGCAACTTAGTAGTTATTTTAAGAGCATACATGATAAATCTAATGATGTGCTTGATTTGATTCACACTGACTTATGTGGTCCAGCAAGGACTAAAAGCTTTCAAGGTGATAGGTATTTCATGTTGATTATTGATGACTATTCTAGAATGATGTGGGTGACTTTTCTAAGGGAGAAGTCTAAAGCTATGAGAAATTCATGATCTTTAAAAAAAAGGTTGAAATAGAAACTGGATTGAAAACCAAATGTCTAAGATCAGATCAAGGCGGCGAATTCACATCTCATGAGTTTAACAGTTTTTGTGAGACAAATGGAATTAGGAGACATTTATCTGCACCTCGGACTCCTCAGAAGAATAGAGTAGTGGAAAGAAAAAACATAACCATTTTGGATGCAACAAGATCTATGATGATGGAAGCCAAATTTCCTCACATCTACTGGAGAGAAGAAGTGAGTACAATAGTCTACACATTCAACAAAGTTCACATCAAAGGTGAAACCGGTAAGACCCCTTATGAATTATGGTTTGGACATACACTTACTATTAAATATTTCAGAATTTTTGGAATTAAATGCTATATCAAAAGAGATGATTCAATTGGGAAGTTTGATCCTAGATGTGATGAAAGGATATTTCTTGGTTATTCAATTCAAAGAAAAGCATATAGATGTTATAAAAAAAGATTGCAAAAAATTATGGAGAGTGCTAATGTGAAAGTGGATGAGAAATACATAAATCAATCTATATCATATGGTAGGGAACCGATAGTGGAAATAATCATAACTGAATTGACAATGCCTCAACCGGTATAGGAATTTGAGATAGTTACACCGACACAATCAGAAAATTCAACCGTGACTGATGATCAAAGCAAGGAACCTAAAGTTCAAAAGACACCAAGGTTTGTAAGATTAAATCATTCTGAAGATCAAATCATTGGAGATAGGAACAAGGGAGTTATGACAAGAAGAAGAGTGGCAAATGAAGAGGTATGTTTTATTTCTCATATTGAATCGACATCTGTTATTGAAGCTTGTAAAGATAAACATTGGTTAAAGGCTATGAAAGATGAATTAGATTAGATAGAGAAAAATGAGACTTGGACTTTAGTTCCCCGACCTAAAAATAAGAATGTTATTGCAACTAAATGGGTTTTTAGGAATAAACTGAATGTGGATGGTCAAGTTATAAGAAACAAGGCTAGATTGGTTTCTAAAGGATATTGTCAAATGGAAGGAATTGATTATGGTGAGACATTTGAACCTGTAGCTAGAATTGAAGCTGTTAGACTATTTCTTGCCTATGCAACTTATAAGAACTATAATGTTTATCAGATGGATGTTAAATGTGCATTTTTGAATGGTGAACTTGAGGAAGAAGTATACATTGAGCAACCTGATGGTTTTTCACTAACAGATGATAAAGATATGGTTTTCAGATTGAAGAAAGCTTTATATGGATTGAAACAAGCTCCTAGAGCTTGGTATGCAAGGTTGGATAAATATCTTTTGAAGCTTGGTTTTACTAAAGATAGTGCTGATAGTAATTTATAGTATAAGATCAATGATGATGATATTCTGATTATTGAAGTATTTGTTGATGATATCATTTTTGGAGGAGAAGATAAATTGTGCATGGAATTTTCTAATAATATGAAGGATGAATTTGAAATGTCCATGGTTGGTGAGATGAGATTTTTCTTAGGTTTGCAGATTACTCAAACTGACAAAGGCATTTTTATTTGTCAAACTAAGTATCTGAGGGAATTGTTGAAGAAGTTTGGTATGGATAATTCCAAACCGGTAAGTACTCCTATGGTGACAAGTGAGAAATTATCTATCAAGCATACTTCTACACTGGTAAATCCGACAAGGTATAAATCTATGATTGGTGGTCTGTTATATTTGACTCAGACTAGATCGGATATTATGAATGCAATAGGTATTGTTTCAAGATATCAAAATAATCCTAAAAAAAATCATTAATGTGCAGTAAAGAGGATATTCCGGTATTTGCAAGGAACAAAAAATATGGCTTATGGTATTCTAGAAATGATGATTTCACTTTATGTGCATATACTGACTCAGATTGGGCAGGAGATACTGATGACAAGAAGAGCATTTCTGGTGGAGCTTTCTTTCTTGGAAAGAAATTGGTTTCATGGATCAACAAAAAATAGTCATGAATTTCTTTATTTACTGTAGAAGCTAAGTATGTTGTAACAACAACTAATTGCACTCAGGTCTTATGGATGAAGCAAATGTTGAAGGATATCAAGGTAAATTGTAGTGAACCGGTAGTTATTTATTGTGATAACTCTACAGCTATTGATATGTCTAAGAATCTGATATTTCACTCTAAGACTAAGCATATATCAATAAAGTATAACTTTATGAAGGACAAGGTAGAAGGAAAGGAAGTCAAATTGGTTTATGTGAACACTAAAGAACAAATTGCAAATATATTCACTAAACCACTATCTAAGGAATCATTTGAGTATTTGAGAGATAGGTTAAGGGTTTTTGTCCCTCCGACAGAGACTTGATTGATGCAGTTTGTCATCAGTCCGTCATGCCTTATCAGAGATATTATTCATTCTGGCACTGATGAGTGGTGCTACTACTCAGGGGGAGTAGTCAGCTTGGAGTTTTAGAGGTTTACATTCTTCCTTTGATATTTGTGTGAGATTTTTGGCATTGATGTCAAAGGGGAGAGATAGTAATGTGAAAAAATAGAGATATCATTCATAGGGGAGAGTTATTCAGGAGATTGTTGGTTGTCTTCCACAAGGGGAGACTTGTTTGGCATTTCTTGGTACTTAGATGTTTTTCACATCTAGTGTTGCCATCAATGCCAAAGGGGGAGATTGTTGGCATTATGGATGAATTGATTATGTGTTGCATTGATGTTTTTTCATTGATGTCAACACAAGCTATTAGATTTGGTTACCGGCAAACATGTTTTGGTTACCGGTAGAAGATCTAGTGTTACCAACAAAAGAGACTATCTATTGGACACTTCTGACATGTTTGGATCTATGGAGTATGTTTGATTTCATGTGTTACATGCTTTTGGAGTATGTTTTGGTTAGTTGGTATTGACTCGGTAATCAGATGCTATCACACACTCTTGTAAATCGATACCGACATTAGTTTAAGGTTTAACCATAAGAGATTTCACTGAGGAAACTTGACAGTATGCATAAGTGGTGTTGGTGCGGCTTCTAGATGGATTTCAGGATGCTGAAGATGTTCTTTGTTCGTGCTTCAACTAATTGAAGACATTGCTTTGGCGTGGTGGACCCATAATAGGCCCGGTACCTATCTAGGTTATGGACAGATATCATGTTAACGTGTACTCTACGCGTTACTGAGATATTTTATGGATTGGTTATTGTTGTTTTGGTCTTAAACCGACATGGCATATCATTGTAATTTGGATTTAAGTATTGATCTTATTGTAATATCTTTTAGGTGGCCGACCTAATTGGTTTAGGCCTTAGGGTTTGTATAAATAAGAGGTAGAAACTCTTTGTAGAGTATCATGGTTATTGGAAAGGTCATGGTCAAGGAATGTAATGTGCGAATATTATAATATCGTTCAGGTAGAGGAGTTGGTCGATCATTGATGATCTAATTGGATTCAAAAAGAGGATTTAGTCCTCCAACATTGAGCTTGACCGAAACTGTAATCAGGTATGGTAGATGCTATCTCTAGCAGTTCACTCTATTGGATTGTTGTCCATTACCTCTCTATAGTCAACGAGACTCCTTTTGTAATGAGCAGTACACTCTAGGCAGTGTGCCTTCCTGCATGTGCAGACCCCTGATTGTAACACATACTTTCTGCAAATGTATCATCTGACTGTGGGTAGGCTTCCCACCGTGGTTTTTTCCTTTTCGGGTTTTTGACGTACAAATCATGGTGTTATGTGGTATGGTTGCATTATGTTAATTATCTACTTTATTGTTAAGTTTTAATGCTTACTGGTATCTATTTCTGCTATTTTGGTATTTAAGTTTATGTGCTCCAGTTTATGGTTATTAAGTGGCTGGATTTGTATAATTTGTTAACAACTGATTCACCCCCCCTCTCAGTTGTTCACCGGTTATCCTAACACACTTGTGCCTGGAAGGAATCATAACGCCTTTGCATGCGCCCATCGATGTCGGTTTTCCTCTTGGAAGCCATATGTCTCCTGTTTGAAGGTATTTTGGGGGATTGTTTGGCAATTTTGAACAATTCTTGTAGGTTGGAGCTGTTACTGATCTTCTTGAGCAGTATTCATAGGGTTTCTATTCAATTCCCACCATTACCACAATCTTCAGAGAGCTCTTGGAATTTAACTCCATTTGCCCAAGTGAAGTTTCTTTGAGTGCTGAAGGTGAGTTCATCTTTATCCCTCTTTATTTCAATATCCATCGTTTCTATCTAGTTTTTCAATTGCTTATCTATTTTGTTTCCATCTTTATCATTTTATCTTTCTATTGTTGCTACTATTTGGGTTATCTGTGGAGGTGGAAACACCAAAATGAAGGTTTGACTGAGGCAGACTCCAAAACACAACCCCCAACATATTCCTTCTTGCTTGTGTGTAGGTTTTGCAATCGTGGGAAAACAATCATCTTGTGGGAGGCTTCAATTGTGGACCAATTGTGAGCTTCTCACCTCTTTTCCTATTTCATTCTAATATTTCACATTCCATTATCATTAGCTTAGTCTTGTCATTTTCCAAATTTATTTAATACTATAGTTGCACCTATTACTTTTTGTATGGTCTCTGTACGTCGTCTGTACAGGATGACAATGCACCGCATTGGTGTCCTTGCTCTACGTGTTCGTCCTCGATACATAGGCTTAACAAAGTCATCCGACAGTCTCAGTTGCAATTTGTTAGTTTGGTTTCACATTTTGCATCCCCTAGCTCACCCTTAGCACCAATTTAAGTGAGGTGGCGACAAATAGGTTTGTTCTCTAGTATTTATCATCTTAGAGGTAAAAAATCTCCTCCTCTACACATACACACAAAAAAATTATGGTCTGCTAAAAAAATCACATAAAAGTAAACAATCCTACAATAGATAATACCCAAACTTGCAAAATAAACTATATTACCTAACAAGCATACTAAAATTGCAAATCAGTAACACTGTTGACACAATAGCAACCTTTGGAAGAGATTGTTTGCTAAAAAAATTAAGACCTCATATCCTCAAATTACTTGTAAACCATTAACATCCCATCCAAAAACCTCCTACTCTAATTGTTGAGCAACAACTGAAGAAACACAAGCAAGAACCTGTGAGATATAATAAGGAAAAATGATAATTTCTTATGTTTAAAATCTGCCAAAGGCCGAAGATGGGCACCCAGAATCCAACACCTAGCAAGAGGATTTTTTCCCACTAAGATGCCAAAAAAGTCTTATGAGAGGATAAGACTAATCAACACTGGCAGTTATCAAATTGCTTTAATTTCTCAAAATCTTCTCCATAATTGCCCAAAAACCTCCAAGTAACATTCCCATGTCCTAGAGGATAAATTTTTCTTTTTAAATTACATTTAATCTAATATTTATTGTTCATTAGATTTATATTTCACTTTATAATAAAAAATTAAATTTTTAATAATCCCAAAGAAGTCTCGTGATCTCGACTTACTATTTTTGGATGGTGGGAAATACTAAATTCTTAAAGGCTTATTTTGGAAAGGTAAAATGAAAAGTCCTCCCTCCCAAAGATTTCTTGTCTTTAAGAAATGAAGATTAGGATGCTCAAGTATCTTAGAACCTTCCCATGTTTTCAACCTTTTCTCCTTTGTTTCCAACACCTCCTTAGGGATCAAAATAATTTTCCCTTCATCATCCAAGGGTGGTAAATCAGATGAAGCTACAACATGTTGCCCAAGAACCTTTTTCAAATACAAGATATGGAAATTGTTATGAATTTTGCTATTTGGTGGCGGCTCCAAATCATAAGATACATCTCCAATTTTCCTCATAATTATGCAGGGTCCATAATAATTGATTTTGAGATTTTCAACCCCATTCTTTTTTGATGAATTTTTTTTAATATGGTTGCAATTTGAAAAAAAAAACCAAATCTCTTACTTAAAAAGATCTTCGTGTTCTCTTCTTGTCTGCATATAGCTTCTACTAATTTTGTGCATGATGTAAATTATTCTTATGCAATCTCAACATTTATTGAATTTTAGTGATAAGGTCACTTGTAGGTACTCTGCTATTTGAAAATTATAGGTCAACAAAAGAAAGTGCATCATATCCATAAAGAGCTTGGAAAAAGGCATACTAATAGACATGTGATGAGAGGTATTGTAACAATACTCTCCAAGATGCAACCATTTCACCATTATCTCTATCCATCTATTTATGGATGGTAACTTTTGCTTGTTGTGAGCTCTGTACATGTTAAGTGGAAAATTTATTTCTAAAAAGAGCTAAGAAATTTATTATCCCTATCATTGACAATATTTCTAGGCAACCCATGTAATTTAAAAATCTCCTTGAAAAATAATTCGAGTACTTGTAATGCCTTTAATTCAAATGTGATAGGAAAAAACCATGCACAATTTGTCATCTATCCACCACTACATAAATACAATATTTACTTTGTTCTTTGGGTAATCATGTGATGAAGTCCATAGAAATTATTTACCACTTCTATTCAATAATTGGTAATGGTTGGAGTAGTCTCGTAGGAAAAAAATGCTCACCTTTGTTCTATTGGAAAACTATGCACTTTTTGATGTGTTTGAAAGCATCTTCTTTCAACCTCTTCCATGCAAATATCTCTTAGATCTGACTATATGTATTATAATACCCTTGATGACTAGCCAAGGGTGTATCATGAAGAGCCCTCAGAATCTTCTCCTTAATCTTAGATCTTGGTACCAAAAAAATTGTTTTGTAAATTAACCCATCAACCAATGTGTACCTATCATATTCTATCTTCTCATCCAAAATATTAGAAACACATGAATCTTCAACATACTTTGAGATTATCAAATATTTTAATCAATAGAAACAATGGACAAGGAACATAAAGTGGACCTCCTAGAAAGAGCATCAATCACTACCTTTTTCTTTCCTTCCATTTACTCAATTTTAAAATCACATGTTTGTAATTTTCATACCCAGTTTTGTTGGTGGTAATTCAAGTCTTTTTGATTTAGGAAGAACTTGAGACTATTTTGATCCATCATAACCACAAAATTTCCACACAGATGGTATTGTCTAAATTTTTCAAGAGAATCTATGATTGCCAATGTTTCTTTGTCATAGATTGAATAACCTCTTCCCAAATTTTTAATTTTTTTGTGTTTGAATACTATTGGATGTCCCCTTTGAGTTGGTATAGAACCTTCTCCTCATAAAGCATCACATTCAACCACAAAAGGAAGTGAAAAATTAGGATTTGCAAGCATTGGTCATGAGATCATTACCTCTTTAAACTTAAAAACACTTTTTGTGCTTCCTCAAACTATGCAAAGAATCCCCCAGTCAAATAAGTCAAAGGGTAGCAAGATGAAAAAAAATAGAACAATTTTTTTTGTAATAACTACACAATCCAAAGAATCTTGTTAACTATGTAAGATTAGTTGGTGGTGACTAATCTAGGATTGCTCAAGTCTTGCATTGATCCACTTGAACTTCCTTGGAAATTATGACGTCCCAAGTAAATAATTTCATTTGATCCAAACTCATATTTGGACATCTCAACATAGAAGGATTGTTGCTCCAAAAATGCCCAAAACAATATCTATGTGTTGAAAACTCTCTTTCCATGTTTTTTTGTAAATGAAGATATCATAAAAAACACCCAAACAAATTTCCTGAGAACACATTATTCATGCAAGATTAAAAATTTGTAGGAGCATAAGGTGAAATGGCATGGCCAAAACTCAAAGTTCCCATAGTGGCATTGGAAAATTGTCTTCTCCACATCCTCCTTTCTCATGTGAATCTAGTGGTACCTTGATCTCAAATCAATTTTGGAAAAGTACAATAATCCATGTAACTCATTCCAGTTAATTTTCCTTGGAATGAGATATCTATTCTTATTTGTTTTCTTTTTTAATACTCTATAATCTATACACATCCTTAGAGTTCCATATTTATTCACTAACACTATAAATGATACATCTAGGCTGAAACTTAATCTGATGAAACCCATATCGAAAAGTTTTTCGACAACCTTTTCTATTTCTTCTGTGTAGCCTCTTGGATGATGGTAAGGTGTTGTTATAATAGTTTTGAAATCCTATTCTAACTCAATTACATGTTGAAGCTCTCTATTTGGTGGTAGTCCTAGAGGCATATCATTAAAAACTACACTACGCCTATCCAATTTTTTTTGAATTTCAATATGAAATTTACCTTGTCCTTTGAAAGAAATTTTGGATGGATAATGACAATCACTACCCATTCTACTTGTACTCTTTGAAAATTCATCTCCATCTTCTTTATGATCACCACTCTTGGAACCCCATTTGACAGGCCTCTCAAAATGACTTATTTCCAATCTGATTGAACTTGAAATCCATCATTTGGTAATTTTGATAGTGTCCTCCAATAAAGTGCATCCATTTGACACCCAATACAACATCAATATCCTAAATATAAACATCACAAAAATAATTACATACCTCATAGTCAACCAATATCATCTTGAGTTGTTGGATCACACAATTGCAATGCATGGTGAATCTATTGACAATTGTGGCATTAAAGCCTTCAAACTCCTTTGTTTTCAATCCTCTCTTCATCATGAAACTTTAATAAATAAAGTTGTGGGTTGCCCCACTTTTAATCAACACAGTCATCCTATGCCTAGGGAGAACCCTACAAACTTTGAAAGAATGATATTTAGGAGCTTCAAGTAATGCTGGCAAAGAACCTCCCTTGCTGATTTATTTTTCTTCTTCATGAATGTTACCTTCTATGTCATGTAATTATTTATTCTCATTTGATTTAGGATCTGAAACAACCTTTAATAAAATGCACATGCCCTTTACCCAAACACATGTGGCTAGGAATATGTGGCTCTCTGCAAGTAAAAATAAACTTCTTCCCGGTAAGTTCACTTTTTGTTTTATCATCTACTTTCTTAGTTGTTGTTGGTAGTGCATTATTTTGTATAGGGGTACATGTCTAAAAATTTCACTTATTTTGCCATGGAGTAGAAACCTTAGATTGGTGAGTTATACATTTCTTTGGAACGAAAGTCTCAAGCTATAAACTTCTTTTGATTGTTTCTTGAAAGTAGAGGGTGCAAAAGCTTTAACCAAACCCCTTAAGGGTTCTTCAATATGTTCAAGAAAAATATATATGACTATTTTATTCTGACATATTAGGTATTGCCACAACATTTGTTTAAAATTATTCTACTTATTCTTTGATGGATTTGTTTTCTTTGATTTTGACAACTCCTTAAAAAATTCTTCCTCATCCTCGAGTTCAAATATATCTAACAATCCTTTGATTGAAATCATCAAATGTACTTACTTGACTATGGCCTTGGGTAGCCATCACTTGATACAATGAATCATAAATTTTTTAACTTGGTCCCAAATTAGATACTAGACAACATCCCTCTCCTTCATAGGATTGAGAATAGAGAAGGTTTGAAACTTTTGTAACCAAGATCTCATTGAGATTTTATTACTTCTATCAAGGGTTGGAGCTATTCATTTGTTCATTTTTTTTTAGGATCTTTCCCACATTTGTCTAGGTCTCTTTTTTATCCATTTCTTGATAGCAAGGTATTCATAAGCTCCTCATATTCTCTAAATGGAACTGAATTTCTAAATACCTCATTTTGATTGTTATAAGCAGCTCTAATTGCACCCAAATTTGTTACAAAATATTGAATGAGATTAGAGGAATGATTCACTATTGGGACTTCATCTGGAGGAATGAAAGTGGTTTGTGAAGGTTTTAAAGTAGAATTCTTTGAAGTTTTGGAATCCCATGAAGTACTTCCTTTCTCCTAGGTAGACATTGAGCCTTGTAATTTATTCACTAATAGTTTCATAACCTTTCTTGTTTCCACGAGACTCTTTGCAGTATTCCTTTGATTATCCTGGATTTATAATAGGGTCTTCTTATGCCACTCAATGTTAGACACCATCTTCTTCAGTTTAATTTTAAGAAGAGTCTCTTGCAATTTGTTTCCTTTGCTCACGCTAGAGATACCTTCTCTCTCTCTCTCTGATATGCATAGTTTCAAATTACCCCTTAGGATGAAAATATTAGTTCTTTGACTTTGATATAAAGTCCCTAATTATTTAAATAATATATTTAAAAAAGTAACTTCTAATTTCAATATCAATTCTTTCAACCATTGCAAATAGTGTAGATTTTACTAGTAAAACAAATTGTCAAAATTGCATTGAGCATCACAAAATGGAATTATTGTTTATTTTTTGTATTCAAATAGAAATAATTTTTTTTACTCATTATTTTGTTATATGCAAGAGATTCTACAACAAAAAAAACTTCCTCTAGACAAAACCCACAATAAATAGAGTTAAACTATGGACTACAGGGCACCCAAAAAGCTCAAAAATGGATTATCAACCCTTCTACCTTGTACAATATGGCTATGGAACCCTGAATAAGGTTTTTTTTTACCTAGAAAAATTATAGAAATTGTGAACAATCCGATACTTGATAATATTGAAACTTGCAAAATAAACTATATT
This sequence comes from Cryptomeria japonica, assembly GCF_030272615.1. Lineage (NCBI taxonomy): Eukaryota > Viridiplantae > Streptophyta > Pinopsida > Cupressales > Cupressaceae > Cryptomeria > Cryptomeria japonica. The sequence continues at coordinate 637,853,514 of NC_081406.1, forward strand.
AGCTAACAAGTACACTGAAACTGTAAATTGGTAACATTGTTGGCACAATGAAAACCTTTGGATAAGATTGCACACTAAAAAACAAGGCCTCCCATCCTTAGATTACTTAGAAACCATGAAAATTCTATGCAAAATCCTCCAACTCCAATGATGAGAAACCATTGAAGAAACAAAAGCAAGAAGCTGTGAGATATAACAAACAAAATGACAATCATGGGAAATGATAATTTATTGTGTTTTAAATTTGCCAAAGGCCTAAGATAGGCACCCAAAACCCAATTCCCAGCAAGAGGAATCTTCTCTACTAAGAAGCGAATAAAATCTTGTGAGAGGATAAGACCAATCAACATTAATGCTTATCAAATTGCATTAATTTCCTAGAATCTTCTCCATAATTGCCCCAAAACCTCCAAGAAACACTTCCATATCCAAGAGGAGTGATTTTTATTTTGAAATAGCATATAATTTAATATTTAATTTTTCATTAGATTTATATTGCTCTAGACAATAACATAATAAGCCACCTTTTATAATCATAAAGTTGTCTTGTGATATTGACTTATTATTTCTAGATAGTGGGACAATAAATTTGAAAAGTTCTATTTTTGGAAAGAGTACATTAAACTCATATGTTGTTTTGGTTTCCATCATGATTTGACTTCCAACTATCTTTAGTTAGGTCTAATACACTTGATTCAATCTCAAAACCTCTTATCATTGATTTGGACATTGTCGCATAGTCACAAGAGATATTCATTTTGCATTTTCTTCTATCTAGATTGGGAAGAGCTTCAACATGCACCATTGAGTTTACTTATTGTGAAGGGAAGGAATGTTGTTTTACATGTATGGATATTATTCAACTTATAGCATTCTTTGATCTTAGTGTAGGAGCTATCACATTTGGGGGAAGTAAAGGGCAGGGGAATACCCCCCCATTGTCTCTTCATTTTTTATCCCTAGAGGGTTATTCATTCACTTTTGTGGAGAAATTTATTTTACATTGATACCTAACATGGCCTAGTTGCTAGGACCCACTTTTCCTTATAACTTGCATTTGACAACATGCTTGGGTGGGGGCTAAGGCATGGGGAATGGGTGTGATGTTTACTTAATCTTATATTGTTTTGTCCTAAGTGTGATGTTTCACCAATTTAATAAATTCTTAGGATATTATGAAAATCTAATTATTCTCACTTAAGCTAATAATATTATATGCACACATTGACTTAAGGTACACAAGTGTCATCACTACCTAATCAATTCTTGATTGGTAGTACTTAGGTGCCATCTTTGTACATGTTAGATTTAATCAAATCACCTCCTAATTGGGCATGATTACAAGTGATTGGGAGTTGAAATCATCTCTCTTAAACATGTACTCTCCTTGATTCATGCATCCAAGAATCCTATTTGTATATTACTCTTTATAATTTTCCCTTGAACATTGAATAATGAATATCTTTATTCTAGTGATATAGAATTATTGTTATTCTATAGGCCTTAAGTATGGGGTATATTTGTTGTTTTTGAGAAATTCTAAGAAAAAAAGTAAGATGGGTGATGTTATCTAACAACACAACGATAATAGGGCATAAAATAGATTCATCAAAATGACTAAAGAGGTTGAAAGTTGAAAATAAATTTATCAAGACTTGTCCAAGTATCCTTCCAATAACCATAAAAAGGCAAGAAAGACTCACGATCAACGCCCATGTTGGTCAAAAATTTGTTTCCAAATTTAGCATATGCTAAAATGAGTAAAATATCATTGAAATTTTTGCTCAAATCTACTGCATCCTCAATGAAGCAACAACATTTCCAACTAGGACAATCATACTTTTGAAGCTTTTGAATAACATTTAATGATCCACCTTCAACCTCAAGTCACTTACAGTTCATTGCTAAAGCCAATGCAATACCAACATCATCACTTCCCATTCAACCCCAACTTCATATAGTCTTGAATTTTCATGTTAAGTACCATCAAAATTAAACATGAGGAAATATTTAGCGAGTTTACTCCAAGAATTAGCAATGCAAGCAACTTTTTTATATGACCTTATTACCAAGGGATTACAAATTTTATATTATATAATAACATATATTCAATAATTAATAATTTTGATCTACAAATAGGCCTATCATTGAGATGATTCTTTCACCAATCATTTTATTTTTCAATTTCGCTCCTTGGGGTCAATTTTTATGTCCATATTGTAGCATCCTAAAATTGCACCCCTTTACAATTTTGATTGCATTTGGGTACCTACCTTAGCATTTGTGCCCCTAGGCCCGACTAGGGTTTAATTCTGCTCGCACCATGCAAATATGAATTCATTATTGCTATTCACATCAACTAGGCACCTTTTCCTAGCCCTAAAATGGGGTAGGACCAGGGCGCCACGCCTTAGTCCTCCCTATTTGGGCCCCTCTTCAAACCCTTTTTGCAATTTCAAAAATGAGTGGGAAACCCAGCCCGTATTGGTCTATGTCAGAAAATTAATGTGTTTCTCGACTAGCAAGTATAAAAGGAGGCTTTCCCCTCTCATTTTGGATATGAATGCATAATATACACACACACAAAATTCAATTTGACATCAAGCATTCAAGAAATTGAGAAAGTAATCAGTCTTCAAGCCTTGGAGTAGCAATAAAGTCAAGATTCAAGCATTGAAGTGGACAATGATATCCTATTTTGTCAAAGACTTCATGAAACCCTAATCCTGTGTGGAGACAAACAAAACTTCACAAGGAGGTATATCATTTGGTTTTCAATCATTATTCAACATATCCCTCAAAAGTAGAATCTTCAATTTCAACAATTCAATTATATTTTATCTCTATTTCATGTAAATTCCAACACCGGGGTTTGACTTAGGCAAGCCCCTATTCCCAACCTATTTATTTTTACCTATTTTTCTTTCATTCTATGTGCAAGAAACATGTAAGGAGCTATGATCTTCAAAATCATCATCATTTACAGAGATGAATCAATCCCCCTTTGGTGTGCGAAATGTTTCGAGTATTAGGGTGAATATCACTATGGTTTCGACATACTGGGAGCTCTTTTGTGGATCAGATCAAAATCTACTTATATTTCTCAGATCTAGGTCCATGCCTCAATCCAACGATTGTAGCTTGTTGTTTTTGTATTTTTACCTTGATTTTCAACACTTTACTCTATTTTCAGCAATTCAACTTACGAAAGAGGGTAGACAAATTCATCCCTTGAATCCAATTAGTATTTTGAGTCCTCATCTTTGCTAGTTTGTGACTAAATCTATTGGATTCAACCCTCCTTTGAATGTAGTGGTCCCTAAGTAAAATATTAGTAGTTTTCATCCTTCTTGTGGTGGAACCCTAAATTTTTTTACCATTACACATATGAACCCAAATAGGCCAACTTACTAAAAAAAGTAGGTGAATATTTTTGGTTGTTTCAAGCGTCTAAGTGTCTTGTACCTCGTATGCATCATCATGTGCTCGAAAACAACTAAAGAAAAAAAATAGAAAAAAGATTTTTGGGTGATGCAAGATTGCCTTTACACCACTAGATGCTCCTGCATCACCTTGGCTCTTATTTGAAGAGGTTCTCATGCTCTCGTATCAAGTAGCAAAAAATAATTTGTACACAAATCTCCATAAAAAAGATTGTTGAAATCTTACATAGATTTCTCAATTAGATTTGAATGAAAAAGATTCGAAAATCCTCTTTGCTACGATTGTGGAATCTTATATATATTTTATTTATAATAGTATTTGAATGGTTCTAAACAATGCAAATGCAACAACTCACTTGCCTCACCAAATTTTGTATTAATACATGCATGAGTTCAAGAAGTGAATGACACAATGATCAAGTCTTTTAATTATGTTAATTCTAGTCATTGATGCTTTCATATGAGGTAGATCCATGGCTATCATACATTGTTATTTTGGCTTGTGGAGTGAGAGTTGATAGGTGTAAAGTATACATCCATATTGTGACTCATTTCCCAATGAAATAACTTCATTGTAACAATAAATTTAAAAAATATGTTAACACAACATATTTATGTATCTATCCCATATAAAAAAATGTGAACATGGGGTCCTCAAGATGAATTTGTGATGGAATAAACCTTATAAATAAAATAAAATAATAGTTAGCCATCTATTTTGTAGCTCAATATACCTTCCTATGCTTTTAAAGATAATTACTTATCACATTTCAAAAGGAAATTGATTCATGGAAACTATGATGCAAATAAGCTAAAAGATGCAATCAAACAAAACCAACTATTAAGGACGTATAATTCAACATGTGTCATGAAAGTAATATTATTTAGACCAATAAACAAATTCTATCTCATCCTATCATCCGTAGAACCTAACATGCACATTCATTAACTTGAGAACACATGCCATGAATTCACTAGCTTGCTACTTGAAATAAAATAAATAAATAAAGAAAAATCACAATGCAAAGGCCCCTCATGATGAATTTAGAGCTTGCCACATCATCATAACTTATAACACCTATATACTTAGAACCTTATGACAAGAACCATTCCAAAAAGTGTTAAAGAGTGTGGGGTTTGCAATAGAAATCATGATGCAATATAGGAAACTAGCACCTAGCACATATGGCAATGATCTCCATTTATTTCTTTGACACATACAACTAAGCCTTTATTAACCAATTAGGTGGTGCCACATATTTAGGGACAATACTGTGCTAATAAAAATTGACAACGAACAATCCAAACTTAATAACATATGGCACCATAGTACAAGGTCATGGGTTTCAAAATAAGTGTTAAAATAAAAATCATGATATAAATTCTCCTCACATACCGTCGTAACTTGACATGAGAAAAATCTTTGGGACCTAATATTAAAGTAAAATATTGACCTTAGAACCTTAGTTAGTAAAAGGAAATTGACAACTTTAGCTTAATGGGAACTCGAGTTGGTAAACCAACAAAGTGAAAATGAATAAGGGAAACAAACTTAAGAACTCAAGCTATACAATAATTCACCTTCAAAATAGAAACCCAATTCAATAATGACACACACATGAATAGGGTTTTAGCCATAAAATAAAAAGATAAACATTAATATAACAAATTAAAAACCATAAGGATAAAAATAACGGTAAAAATTGGAAGAATATAATAGAAGGGACACTAGATTATGGTTATCCTTATAATTCTCCAAAATATCTCTCTCCACTATAGTACATCTCCAAATTTACACGATCTCTACCCAAGGTTATAGGCATGAAACTGGTGTATTTGGTGATATAAGGTCACAAGTTATCTAACTTCTTGTGCCTCTCTAATATGCTTAAATTCACACATCTATAATAGGGTGCATGTCATAAGATCACGATATCAAACTATATATAATATCTTAGCTACAAGTGGGTGAGCATGCTCTATCTCTATCTATACATAATTTGATGTTTCTCCATTTATTAAATGAAATACACTAAGATGCCATGTAGATGGGTTACTTGTGCATCCATTGTGACTCAATAGCAACCATAAAAATCATAATCCTCTAAATAGGCGGGTTATGCTCCCCTACCTTGTATATTATCTTGACTATAATGTGGCCTGTAACATCTCCTAGTACAACTCTCACAAGTGCATCCTAATAGATTTTTCACACATATTTAATGGACCTTTTATTATCAATATCGACCTAAACAACTCAAATAGGTAGGTGTAATATCTAATACACATCCTCTATTGTCATAGTCATATCTATCATAAGGATACATAAAATTGATATATTTGGTTCTCATCGACCCTTAATGCCATCAAAATGCACTCATTATAGTTGATATTAGGGTTTATATACTGTACATTACAATCCAAGATCTTCTAGCTGAAGTGCCTCCTTTGATGTTAGGTTCCATGCTAATGCCCATAAAAAAGTCACCACTTAATTTTTCAAGCTCTCTTAACTAGGGCATTTGCTTAATAAAACATCATTGGATACTGTTCTAAAAGTAATCTTCATATTATATTCACTTCCAAACTTATTTTATTAGATACTTTATTTTCCCTAAAACATCTTTGCATTTTTATTCTAAACTATGTCACCCTCTGTGTATGTTTTTGCATTTCAAAGATTCTAGCATTTTTCACAAACCTCTGTGCATGTTTGATATACTTATGTGCTTTTCTTAGGTATCCATACAACTATCACACATCCATTTCATTTTAGGACTATATCGTATATTATATATTCCATAATAGATGGAGGATGCTACCATGCTTTGCAAGGGTCCTACTTCTACTCATAAAAAATGCATAAAAAAACAAATATCAAAGACATAACTTTCTTAAGTGAATCTCCACTTGACATGCTCTTACAATTTGTAGGAGTAGGTATGCAACTCTTCAACACCTCCATAATCCCCACAAGACCAAAATAAATCCCACATGAGATAAAAAAGAAAGAATAACTTTCATAATAAAAATTCAATGATTGAATATAAAATATGCAATGTGAGGGCCTTACTTATAAAAGCAAAGTGAGAGATAGGATTAGACAAGATTTTGACGTGCCATTATACTATGCAATGGGATAACCAAAGTGTTGACTTAGGTGAATAAAAGTAGTTGTCATGAGATAAGGTAAGATCATGTGACAACTAATCAATCTTCTAGAAGAACACCTAGGACCTAAATAAACTTAACATGTGAGTAGGTCCTCACTACTGACTAATTAAGAAATAACCTTATTTGCACTAACTCCCCATTAAGAGCAACTTAGGGAGATGAAATTATTATGTAAATGATGCAAGATGATGATGATTATGGGTCCTGAAAACTACGCTATGTTAGGTACCCCTCTACAATGCAAATGTGATCTCTCGTAAACCAAAGAAAAGGAGAAAACCCAATGGGGCAAACCTACTCTCCAAAATAGAGAAAAAATATAATCAAGGATGGAGTGGAACATTCAATGATACCCTCAGAGAACTACATCCATCATTAATAGATCATCACAAATCCAATCTAACAAACAAAGGAACCCTCAAGCTAACATTAGGAACCCTCAATGGAAGTACTTTGTGGAGTAAAATTGGGAACCCTCAATCTAACAAACAAAGGACAAAAGAAATTAATTCAAATAAGAAAACATAATAAGTCCTGCTAGGAAGGAACAACTAGAAAATTCTCAAATTGAAACAATCCTATAATTTGATGAAGCAACAATTTATTGCCAGATTATCTTAGAACAAAATTGAAGTGCAATTATGTCCAAGGGGTTGAGCTTAGCTGGTTAAAACATTGGGTTCTCACTGTGGAGACCCAAGTTCAATTCCCAATAGGGACATCTAAAAATGGAATTCTAAGCTATGACTCTTGGCCTTCTTAAAAATGGGGAAGGTCTAGGGTCCATCTAATCAAACATAATAATAATAACAATAATAATAATTCAAAATATTGCGGCTTAGGCCTATTACCTACCAAAAAAAAAATGAAAAAATATAAAAATTGAAGTGCAATGATAAAAATGACACCTTCTCAAGTAACAATATGTCCAAATAATACTTTAGGGTACCCATTGGGCAATAATTGATATAAAATGTACCTGAAGGGTTGAAAGTGCAAAAAGTGAATGGATGGTTTTGAGGAATTCCTCAATACCTTTCCTACATCACGACAATCATGAAAACTAGAGATCTTGGCAAAACTTATGCGTTTGAGAGTCAAAAAAGAAGATGTGACTTCAATAGAGAAAATGACACTAAATAGCATAACTTGTAAAAATTGTATACTCCATTGGAAAGTACATTGAACCATATTTCTAATGATATCTTATTTTCAAAAAATTGCTTCCATATGCAAATCTTATTTAGATTTTCCCAAAAGGGGCAAAGTTGCAAAAAATAATAATTTTTTTTACCACTTAGGGAGCCAATCCTTGGGTGGTGCCTTATTTGAGCACATGTTGAAGGGTTGAAAAAAAGGCCTTGCCACTAATGGCATTGTTGCCATTGGGGTAAGGTAGCACTAGGGTGGTGGTCCTATTGTCATTCCACTCGGGGCAATAAACCCCCAAAGCACCATATAATCTTGAATAGTTGTAGCAACAAGCACATAACACATAAACAAAACCACAAGCCATACACATAAAAGATATGAAATAAACATGTCTTGAGTAATAATTTTTTAAATAAAATAAAAACCATTCAAAAATCTTTTTACCATACATTTAAGTTAACCATACATACAAAGCTGTAATGTGGTGAAAAAGGGTGATGGAGAAGTCAAGAGGAAATATTTTCTCTCCTCAAGAGGAGGAGTGAAAGTTTCACAAAAGATTCTCTTCAACCTCTCACACACATTACATGTAAAAGAGGGGGGAGAATTCACTAGATCCAATCTCAAGAGATTGAATGCTAAGTGAATTGACAATGAATTTGGAAAGTGAAAGTAACCCCTCTTTTAGAATGCAATAGGTTGAATTATGTGATTTAAGCTTTAAGTGTAAAAGAGACAAAAAAATGATTATAAGTTGATATAGAAATGCGAGATGCAGTTGTGCACCTGGAATTAGTAGTAAAAGGCCGAGACGAAGCTCGCTTGCAAATTTGGGCGAAAGTTGTCAGGACCGTGTTGAAAGTGCACACGGTCCTCTAAAAAATCCGTGCATTGAAAAGGGTTTTTTTGCCTCTGAGAATGGATTCCGAATATGCAAATACAGCTGCGCACCTGCAACCTACACACATAAAAGATAGGAAATGTTGTTGGGATTGGGGGTTTGCCTTCAAGTCAAAACCCAGTTTTGGAATTATCCAAATGATGAAAAGTACTTGCAAGTAATGAAAGTAAATGACTGAAATGGAGTTCACCTCAAGGGAACATGTAATTGAAATATTGATAGAGTTGTTTGAAAGGATATGTAGAATTGAATGTCAAGAGAGATCTCCACTTCAATGGTTGAATCCTTGACTTGAATGCAACACCTAGCCTTGAAAGGAGACTTGAGATGCTCAATGGATGCTTGAATGGACACTTGAATGCTTGAATGCTTGATTTCACTTAGGATCACAATTTCCTTTTCACGTCTCTATCTTTTCTTATCCTCTTACCTTATTATGCAAATAGGAGAGAAGAATACATCTTATATATTCATCGATTAGGGTTAATTGATTGATTTTTTGTTATAGGCTGACATAGAGAAACTTTTCCTGCTTCCAAAATGCAAAGCCCAATGCAAAATTTGAATGGAAGGGGCCCAAAATAGGGTAAGGACAGGGGCACCACAATCCTATCCTAGGAGGACAGGGGATCCATTCCCTTGTCCTAGGGGGGACAGGGGCGCCATGCCCTAATTTAGGACATGAAGCAACAACAAGGAGTGCGGGGTATGAGGGAATGCAAGCTTCGGGTAGTGTGAGCATGTCTCGGGTCTCTAATCAGGCTTAGGGATTCATTTCACCAATTTGAAGACCCAAATGTGGTTAAAAATTGCAAGGTCACAATTTTATGACGCTACATTTAGCCCCCACTTTAGTGGGAGTATAAGCATATGCCAATACTACTGGTAAAGTACAAGGAAACAAGATTGAATGACTTTCACCACATCAAGGAGGAAAGATACACCAAGCCCCTAGTGGACTAAGGATCTTACAACATCAATTGACAAAATAAAAGGGAAGATCAAGAGGGAAGGACCACGACTGCAAGTAGCAAGGTTCCCCTCACTATGAGTCATGAAAAGAAAGGATACCAAAGATTAAAAAGTAAAGTCAAGTTCACTAAGTAACTTTGAGTATCAAGAAGGAAAATATTGTTGGCATTGTGATTGTCATTGATGTCAATCGGTATAGGATGGTTACCAGTGTAAGAGATGTTTGTGCAATATTGTTATTTTTGCATACCTAATGAGATGTCTTTGATATTAACCAATAAGTGAGGAAATGTCTTTCAACACAAAGAGCTTTGGAGTCACCGGTACACAAGTTAGTGTTGAATTGTGCAAGGACTGCAGACCGGTAAGTGATATGCTAGCAATGCATTGTTTCCAACTGACAAGTGAGTTAGTGTAGAAGTTTCAACCGACAACCGGTATGTTGTAGGATATTTGGATAAGAAACATGAGGAATGCCACCGGATAAAGAAGAAGTCACCATATGAAGTAGTTGACATGATGATGCACTCATAGGAGTTGACTCAGACTGAAGTTTAGTAGTCTTATGCATGACTGGAGCTCTTTGGATAGACAAGTGATTAGTCTTCTTAGTGATAAGTGACCAATGGAAGAAGCTAACAGAGTTACACCAGTGAACCGATGATACAAGTTGAAGGATGATATCCTTTGGGAATCTTGGAGCAGTGATCAGTATGCTGGATGAGATGACCAAAGGTGAGTCAGTCATGGTGAGATATCATCAAACAGACAGATAGTGAAGTCTACTACACTTAACAATTAGTTAAGATGAGATTTGTGCGGACTTTCCGATTTGCATTAAAAAGACAGAACACGACCCAGAGTTTGGTGAAATTATGAGTTGTAGAGGCAGTTAAGGATGAGTCATTGGCGAGATTGATGGAGAGCGCGCAGAGAGAGTGCGGGAAGATTTGGAAATTTTTGAATTTCAAATCTATTGAGTTTTATATAAAGGTTTATGGCAAAAACCATAAAGTTTGATTGTAAAAATTGCAAAGTGCAATTCTGAGGAGAGGCGATCCAGCAAGATGAGAAGAGGGAAGAATTGCTAAGTGAATAGGAGAGTGGTGAAGAGAGTGTGCAGAGCTTAGATAGTGTGAAGAGCAGAGAAAGAATGCAGAGCACCAGAAGAGTGCAGAGCATGTGTGATGCAGAGCACCGGTAGAGTGCAGAGTAAGTATAACCTGTGGTCAAACCCAAGAGCTTCATTTGGATCTGATTAAGCTAAGATTAGCTATTACAACCGATCATTCTCTCTATTGTTTTCTAATAACTACAACAGTAAAATCCCTTAATCGGGTGGACTTTAACAGGTCCCTTTGTAAAATCCCTTAACCGGGTGACATCTTAAATGATGATCCTAAGTCCTTTAACAAGGCTACCTCTAATAGGGTAAAGGTTCTAATAGGCCTTAAAGAAAATCCCTTAACCAGGCGACACCTAACAATGTCTTTGTAATCTCCTAATAGGGATGGCTCCTCACCAAGTGTACTCTAGAAGAGCGCAAATTTTGTGAGTTTCTACTCACACCGTGGTTTTCTCCCATTTGGGTTTCCATGAGATAAATCTTGGTGTTCTTGTGTGAATGGTCATGTGTGTGCACATAGTTTATTAATGCTGCTTATTCTGATAAGTATTAAGTTTGAATAGAAAACTTGATTAAGGTTAAATCTGATATAACTGGTAAAGTGTTGATTCACCCCTCCCCTCTGAACACCAGTTGGGACTACTAAATATGAGCGAAGTATATTTCCCCAAGTTAAAGCGATCGCGCATGCCTTAACAAGAGTGATTACTTTAAGGTAGGATACAACCAAGAGAGAAAGAGAGAGCATGTTATAGAAAGGATTTAGCCCCCAATTGAGGAATAAACCCAAGGATAATGAACACAAACGCAAATCACGAGGTAGTTTCGCTTTCCTCGGGGTCAGTGTGCTGTATGATAACTCATGTATATCATATATATATGCATATAATAGTTGTCATTCCCCAAAGAAAGGAAACCACCTTGGAAGAAAGAGAATAAAAGGTGTCTTTTGAGTCAACATGAAAGAGACCAAAAGAGATCTCAATGCTTTGCATCATCCCCAAGTAGACATTACTAGGGAACATAGAAGAACAAGGATACATATAGAGGAATGGTCACAAAAGAGCAAGAAAGGAGAGAGAGATAAAGGATGTATGGTGCTAATGAAGCTTAATCTAGCACGTCATCCAGCTCCTGATCTTGCTGGTCACTATTTTGGGAAGACAGGAAACACACTAGAGGAGCAACATCGAGCACATCAGATGGAGCTATCACAAGATCCAAACAAGGACTATGCTCATGGGCTAAGTCACTTTGTTCATTTCTAGGAGCTAGGATTAAGGCTTTTCAAAACTCTGTAGATAAAAGTTTGTCCACATCAACATATTCATAGTCACTATCAGAAGCATTAGGAGTTGTATTGCCATCATGAATAATATTTTCACCTATTTCTTCATTAGGATTTATAGAAAGAGGAGTGCGAACATGAATAGGAGTAAAACCATCACATGTTTTTTGCAACTTATGATTTGGAGATGTAGGTTCAACATCTTGTTTAGGAGAAAAGGGAATCATGTCAACTGTTGGTGTTTTGGGAGATTGAATATTTTGAGGCACAACTTCACGAGCTCGAGCACGACGCTTTCGTCGGTGGTCTCTGGCACAACGATTTTGTCGAGTCTTAGCGGAAGACTGAGAAGGAGGAGGAATATTCTCATCTCTGGTAGTTGAAGGTTTAGGTTGAGGTATTTTAGGTTGAACAAGAGGAGAGGCAAGTCTCTTCTCTCTATAGGAGCAAGGAGGTGGAACTGCACCATATAAAGGAGGAATGTTTGGTGTAGGAAGGAGACCGGGTCCATCATGAGGAGGAGGTACAGGTCTAACCATAGGAGGAATATGGTTATTCTTCTGAGGAGAAGGAATAGTTTCATCTATTGGAATAGGTTGGGAATATTCCTTAGGAGGAAGGTTAGTTCTATCGATCAAGGGAAGAACCTCATCTTTACAAATGATAGGAATGTCAGTTGTTGGAGTTCTAGGTTGGCTTAAGGATAGGATCATGTCTTTCTTCCACTTTTGATAAGATTGAAAGAGAGAATCGCTTCTCAGTGGAAGAGATTGAAATTGTTTAGGCCAAAAGAAATCAATAGGAACACCTAAGCTTCTTTCAATTGGTTGAAATAAGCTATGGTTAGTAGTTATGATTTCTCCATTCTGGAGAAATTTCAAACATTTATGGATTGGATAAGCAATAGCCTTCATGGAAGATAGCCAAGGATAGCCCAACTTCACATGGAATTTCTCAGAGGAAGGAATGATAACGAATTTGACATCCATAGATTTAGTGTGAACCTCAATAGGAAGTGTAATAGAACCAATGGTAGGACAAGAGAATCCATCAAATAACTTAATGACCATATTAGTGTCATCATAAATTGGTTTATGCAAACGTAAAGTGAAAAGATACTCCTCAGTGATGAAATTAACCATGCAAGAGGGAACGATAAGCACACCACGACAAGGCATTTCTTGAATCTTTGCAACTATGTATAGAGGTCCATCATGTGCTCTAATTGTCTCACTAGGGTCAAATGTGATACATAGATCCTTAGGTTTTCTTTGTTTCTCTACCATATTCACCAAATTTTGAACCGTCGTAGTCACAATAGAAGGAGAGAAAGAGGTATGTTTAGTCTCAATCATGTTAGAGGTATGAGAAGGTAAATGATCAGTAAAAATCTTAAGATTTTTATTAGGAGGGGCTACTGATTTGTTTCCCTTATCATGCACACTTGCCACATATATAGTATTATTATCAATCAAATCTCGAATCTTACTTCTTTAATGAAAAACACTTCTTAGTGTCGTGACCAGGTTGACAATGAAAATGACAAAAATAATTATTATCAAACTAAGGTGAGGCTGCCTTAGAAGGGTCAACTGGTTTTATTGGAGGAAGTTTAATAACATTTATTTGTAACAATTGAGACATAATGCTATGTAAAGATTTTATTCAAAGGAGTAAATTGTTTTTCTCTTTTGAAAAGTTTAGAAATAGGAGTCACACTTGTTGTAGCATTCACATTGTTGTTGTTGATGTTGTCATTGAATTTGATGAATCCTTTTCTTGGTTTGAACAATACCATTGTAAAGCCTTATCTCTCAATGTTCTAGTAAACAATTTTGCAAGCAATCTTTGATCATAAGCAAAGTATATACACAAAGTTTGGAATGTCTTGACATGTGTTAAAGGATCACCTTTTTCATTATAAAGTTCCAATTGAGGGACTTCAACATGTTTAGGAGGGACAACTCTAACAATATCAAGAGAAAGTGGGCTCGCAATGTCAAATGTGGGCACACTAAACTTGGATTGACTCATGGAAGCGATTTGTTGTTGCAATGATGACACAGTTTGAGGAAGACTGTTAATGGTTGCTTCGATTGAAGAATTCATGCTAGAAATGTTTGATTAAGAAGGTGGTGTGATGTTGTTGAAAGAAGGAATTGATTGAGAATAAGGTGGAAGAACACTATGGTAAGTAGGCATAGTAGATGATTGAGTAGGAAATGGGACACTAAAAGGAGGAATATAATGATTGGATGAATTGCCCCCTTGCGTCACATTGATTGGGTGAGAGACAAGGGGGATACTTATTGAAGGCATGGGTAAGGATGAAGGGCTTATTGAAGAAGAGGGATTGCCCCCATAACTAATGGTTGTAGGTATGAAATGTTGAGTTGATGTAGTCATGATGTTTGAAGTGAAAGTAGGAATACTAGCCATCAGAGTGGTCAAAGTAATATAATGATTGATTTGTGTAGAAGGTTGTGAATAACTTAAGTTCACAACACAACTCTTTATAGGCATGACATTAAAATCAACAATATTAGAAATGCCACGCAATATATCAATTTCATTCTTATCACTTTGAATCATGCGCTTTAGGCCTTCAATTAATGGAAGAGCTTCACTATTAGGGTATTCTTGGGACATCCATTATTGAAATTTGTCAAATTGATTATCCAATTTTGAAAGTTGATCTATGAAAACTCTAGTCAAAGATTCTTCCTCATCATTAGAATCGTCAATTGGGTAGATAGGGATGTTATTAGGATGAGGAGAATTAGCATTATCCTCATTGAAAAAGTCACCCAAATTAGGCTCCATCTCCTCGAGAAGTAAACCCTGGGAAGTCTTAATTCTAATGCTTCATCTAACGGGGATAGTGGAGATGGGTCTAATAGTGGTAAAACTCATGCACTAGAGGGAAATTTTGAATTTGAATTTTAGGAACAAAGTTTGTAAAATTGAATAATGCAAAATTCAAGGAAATTATGATTACACAATTTGAACTTTGTTGAAAGGAGAAATGAGACAATTTCCAAAAAAATTATGATGAAAAAGGAAATTGAAAATTGAAAATTAGGGCCAATGGGACACCACTTAATTTCAAAATAAAATTTGTTAAAATTTGAATTTTTAAACTCAGGGCAAATTAGAATTATATTTTTTCTTGAAAGTTGTGATATTGAAATTGGGAAGTATTTTTGATTTTAGAGAGCAAAATTCGAGAAAAACAACCAATTTTATGGATTTAAGCAATTAAATACAGTCATAACAGTGTCCCAAAATTTTGGGAAAAAAAGCCAAGGACTGTGTTGAAAGTGCACACGATCCTCCCATCTTTTTTGGAAATTTTCAGGGATGAAAGTTATGATAATTTTAGAGATAACCCCAAAAAATTGGTTGATTTTACGAAGGTTAGGTAGGCGAAATTGAGGTTTGAATGTGAAAATAGGACCCTAATAAGCTTTTGAAAAAGAAAAGAGGTTGAATTGCAAATTTGAAAAAGGTCAAACCTAATGGATAGGGCCACCTTGAAGAATGTTTAGAAAACTAAAATCAATTGAAATTTGCACAAAATCCAATTAATTTTGAAAATTAGGGTTTTAGGACCTAACCACTGAATTTTAAAATTTTGAATTTTGAAAAAGGGAGGGAAATTGAAAATTTGAATTTTAGGCAAGAAAAATCTGAAAATATTTGTCACGAACCATATTTATCAATAATTATTTTATTAGGAAAATAATGTTTACTTTTCGTTTATGCATTAAAATTGAAATAGAAATGGAATTGTTAATGAAATTAGATAGGAGATTGAATGCAATGAAATGATTGAATGATCAATATTATTCTTATTGTGAAATTGGGACCGTCATTGCTAATGAGCAATTGAGTGCAAGTGAATGCAGGAATAGGTGAATGCAGATGAAGGTGAGAACATCATTAAGGTAAAGTTGTTTTAGCTCTTGGATTTCGCTAGAATAGATGGGAATCTCACACACCACTATTAGAACATATAAATGCATATATGATGGTTGTATGATTTGATCTAGTGCTTGAATTAAAATTAGAATTGCATGAGTGCTTGCAAATGATATGCTTTATTTTAAAGAAAGATTTATTGTTAAAAGAAGATTAACTATGGATATTGATTGTAGATTTATACGTTCTTTGTATGCATACGTGTAATTGGATGAAATATCCTACTTATGTGTTCACTCTTGTGTTTTGATAATAACATACACACACACACACATGTGTGTGTGTGTGTGTGTGTGTGTGTGTGTGTGTGTGTGAGTTCGAATATAAATTCGATCATATATATGTATATATGTATACAATTATAGTGTATATATATATATCTTATTATCATGAAATTGATTACTTTACTTTTTAAATATTATGTGTATACATACATATACATAATCATTATGTTCATATTTCCATATACTTAAATCATTTGATTATATATATATATATATATATATATATATATATATATATATATCTGTGTGTGTGTGTGTGTGTGTGTTAAGGTGGCAGGTTATTTGCTACAAGGCATAGTCGAAAAGTATGTGTTAAGTGAAGTCGACTTGGCATAAAGTTAATACCACTAAGACTTGGTAGTGATTGCAAAGTAAATGGTATAGAATGCAACTCTTAGGAAACTATGAGTCAAGGAGAATGTCATGCCCGAAATTTAAGGGCAAGAACGGGATAATTTTTTTTAAAAAAAATCACATCTTTAAACATTAAATTGACAAAAATAAAATGCGATAACATGTCTTGTCTTAACTATGTTTAGAGTTGACTTCATCTACTAGCTCAAGAAAACAAAATAATTAAAATTAAATGCGGAATTATAATTGAATAGTTTTATTGTTGCATCGCTCTTAATCAATAATTAAATTCATTAAATAACGTAGAAAAAGCTTAATCTCCAATATCCATTTATTGTTCTTAGGATCTAGTTAAACTAGTCCTAGCACTTAGTTTTATAAGTGTCTATATTTTACTTAACAATAATTAAATAGTAGATTAAATTAAATCAACTAAAGGGTCAGTTATATACGCAATGAATATTTTTCTACAAGGTTTAATCACATGCATCTACGTTTAGGAGAGTCAAAATCTAAACCCTTTAGTCCAATAAAATAAAATTCCCAAATTGTTAATTTATACCTTCTAAATTTATTTAATTAAAACTAAATATTATTTCTCAAATATTTAATTTAAAAATATCGCCATCTATTTAAAATTAAAATTAAATATTTTAATTCATAACACCTCTAAACTATTTAAATTTAAAATTAAATATTAACTTCACTAATATTTAATTTGGGGCAACTCCGCCTATATAAATAAATATATATATTTAATCATATATATATATTTATGTAATTATAAAAAAACAAATATAAATACAACTACACACACACACACACACACACACACACACACACACACACACACACATATATATAAGCTATAGGGTTTTGCCCATGCAAACCCTAATCGTTATTTATATTATAAAATGAGCCTTTCATATTATATTTTATTTTATTTTTATAACCACTATTTACTCTAGCCCTAACCGGGCTAGGGTTTCTCCCATTTTTTTTGTTGTGTTGAACAAGTGCAGGGCCGAAGGGTGGACCAGGCGGTGGCCATGGCAAATGGGCGGGGCGAAGTCTGAGAGGGTGGCGGGTGAGCGGCGCGGTCAAGGCCGCCCACTATGCATTGCACAGTGTTTGGCCCCGTCGACCACTGTGCACTGCACAGTGCTCGGCCCCCCCCACCTCCCTTTTTTTTTCATTTATTTATTTATTTAAATTAATATATATATCTATATATATGTATGTATATATATTTATTCATAAATAAATATATATATATATACATACATATATATATATATATGTATATATACATACCCACATATATATATGTATGTATATATACATATACACACACAAACACACACACATATATATGTATGTATACACACACACACACACACACACACATATCTCTGTGTGTGTGTGTGTGTGTGTGTGTCACTTCTACCACCCACAAGACCATCCTCTCTCCCA
Source organism: Cryptomeria japonica (assembly GCF_030272615.1). Classification (NCBI taxonomy): domain Eukaryota; kingdom Viridiplantae; phylum Streptophyta; class Pinopsida; order Cupressales; family Cupressaceae; genus Cryptomeria; species Cryptomeria japonica. The sequence continues at coordinate 637,871,662 of NC_081406.1, forward strand.
AGAGTAGGAGGCCTTGTTTACTCCCCAAACACATAAATTGCATAAGCACAAAACACCAAATAAATTTTCAAGGAATACATACAAGAAAAACTAGCCTTTTACACAAGCATTTCTTTCCATATAACATGCAATTAGAAAACATTATAAGAAAGGTGAAACCAACCTTTAACTACCCAAGGGTATGCTAGTTTTGTTGAGGATGAGTAGCCCAATTCCACAAGTCTTTCCTTTCCACACTTAGCACAATTCTTAATTCCCAATCTAACTTTTTCTTTCAAATTTTCTTGTCTCCAAAAATGGAGAGTGGGTGATTACCCCCAAAATCTCTCATTCTTGCTTAAGAAGACCCTAGTGAGAGTTCCCACAAGTTTCTAAAACTGAAAGGGAAGGTAAGGTAAAATGGGAAAGGGAACTCCCATTCGAAAAGGAAGGTTCACACTTAGTTCAAACCTTCTAATTTCAATTTTCGCAGAACTTAGAAAAGTCACTTTTTAGGGTGTCTAAATGGTCACATGAGAGTAGAAACATGCCTAAAATTACTCCTAACCCCTAGGTATACCTTATGGGCTTTAGGAAACACTTTTAAACTACCCCTAGGTGTCCATTTAACCCCTTTTAAACCCCTCTGAAGTTAATTTTCGGGTCAAACCTAATTTGACCATCCCAAAGATTCTCTACTTAAGGCATTTGTGGAATCGCATAAAATTAATTGAAAAAACAAACAAACTATAGCTAAACAATTCCCTCCAAGAGACAATTTAAAAACTCAAACATAAATCAACACATGTGTCAAGTGACACAAAGAAAATACTTGTTACAAAATTGTACATGAAATCTTGTCTCTTGTTGGATTTACACAAATAAACAAAATTCAATTTAACATTCATGCAACAATCACTTTCACGAATAAAATACGATACAACGGGGTGTTGTCTCTCCAAATAGACAAACCCTGGTTTTACGAACGTACATAGGTCTAGGTTTGGTTCTCCGTAATATTTCCATGGTCACATGGATAAATTCCTGCGCATCTCAATTACACAGTAGTAACTTCAAATAACCTTATATAATATAAAACACATGAATTAGAATACATATCAAACACTCTGCATACAATATATATATATATATACACACACACACACACACACAACAAATCAATACATCTTGCATCCCAATAACTCCATATATGCAATTATCATAATTCTCCTAATTTTGATCCATACATAAAACATACATCCTGATTCTATCATCATAATAAAATCCCGCAATTCCAAAAGTGACATATATCATCGCAAATCTATCCTATTCTAGAATCATATAGAGATCTATATCATAATGCATATAAATGAAGCATCAACATACACCAATGTTATCCCAAATCATGGAATCATATAAGTTATAACATCAAAATGCATAAAATAAAGTATCCAAAATAGTCTCAACATAAAAATCACTGAAATGCTAGAATAAGTCGGGGTAGGGCCTCACACCCTTCCCCTCTAGGCATGAACTTCCTCCTGGAGTTCATCAAAAAGATGGGGGTACTCTGATCTCATACGTGCTACGTCCTCCCATGAAGCTGTAACCTCATCATAACAATCCCACTGGTCCCTAACCTGGTCTAACTCTCGACCTTGAAGGGCCAGTGTTTGGCATGCCAAAATGCGAATGGGTTGCAATGCGAGCTGCCCGTCCGACTCCACCTGTAAGGCATCCCAATCTAAAATGTGAGACTCGTCATAGATATACTTCCTCAATACTGATACATGAAACACATCGTGGATGTGTGACAGGCTAGGTGGCAATGCTAAATGGTAGGCAACTGGGCCTATCCTCTCAAGGATCTCAAAAGGTCCTAAAAAATGAGGTGCAAGCTTAGAACCCTTTCTATAACGGATTGGACTCTTATGCGGTCGCACTCTCAAGAAAACTCTATCTCCAACCAAGTAACTACGATCTATCCTCTTCGCATCTGCATATTTCTTCTGTCTATCCTGTGCCTCTCTCAGACGTTGCCTAATCAAATCCACTTGTTGTTCCATATCCCGAACTATCTCAGGACCAATAGCAACTCTATCCTCTATGCGGTCCCAACTCAACGGTGTCCTGCAAGGCCTGCCGAATAATGCCTAATAGGGTGGCATCCCCAAAGAAGTGTGATGCCCATTGTTATAGGCAAACTCCACTAAGGAAAGGTACTCTTCCCATCTGGTCTGGTGATCCATGATGTACATGCGAAGCATATCCTCTAACACCTGATTAACCCTCTCTGTCTGACCATCCGTTTCCGGATGATAGGCTGTACTGAAATTGAGCTTAGTGCCCATAGCTGCCTGTAATGCCTACCAAAAGGAAGAAGTGAAGAGAAAATCCCTATCAGAAATAATCTTGTGTGGAACGCCGTGAAGTCTGACAATGTCGCGCAAGAACACCTGTGCTACTGTTGGTGCTGTGAAGGTAGTCCGCACTGGTGAAAAGTGAGCTACTTTGGTCAACTTGTCAACTGTCACCAAGATGACATCATGGCGACGAGATGACATAGGAAGACCAATGATGAAATCCATGGATATAGTATCCCACTTCCACTCTGGTATAGCATGAGACTGGAGCAACCCACCTGGATGGCGGTGCTCTGCCTTTACTCTCTGATACTCAAGGCATCGAGCTACTAACTCAGCAATGAGCTGCCACATTCCCAACCAATGATATAGCTGCCTCAAGTTAGCATGCATCTTCTTAACTCTGGGATGTGCTGCATAAGGATCTCTATGAGCCTCCGTGACAATGAACTCTCACAATCCCCCGAAAGAAGGTACATAGATATGCCCTCTATGGCGTAATAATCCATCGGCCTCCAAAGAATAATCCACATATTTCCCCTCTAAAGTATCTTGAGACCGTATCACCTGACAAACCTCTGAATACCATCCATCCTCTGGCAAATGGTGAAGTATACGGTCTTTCAAATCCGTCCCCATAGATATGGTGTATACCTCGTGACGTCTCCAACTCAAAGCATCTGCAACTATGTTTTCCTTTCCTTTGATATAGTGAACGTCGAAATCATATTCGCACAAGAACTCCATCCATCTCCTCTGACGTGCATTAAGGTTTGGCTAAGTGAAAATGTACTGAAGACTCTGATGGTCTGAATGAAGCTCAAAGTGGTGACCTAAAAGGAAGTGTCTCCACCTCACAAGTGCATGCACTACTGCTGCAAGTTCAAGGTCATGAGTAGGATAATTAAGTTCATGAGTCTTAAGTTTCCTAGACTCGAAAGCTATAGCCCTACCATCTTGCATAAGAACTGCTCCTAAACCCTCTGGAGAAGCATCTGTACAAACCATGAAGTCAGTGGAGGGATCTGGTACTACAAGGATAGGTGTGCTAGTAAGTGCCTTCTTGAGTTCTTGAAAGGCCTTCTCGCACTTCTCTATCCACTCAAACTTCTTCCCTTTACGCTGAAGAGAAGTAATAGGATGTGTGACTCTGGAAAATCCCTCAACAAAGCGTCGGTAATAACCTGCTAAGCCCATGAACCTCCTAACCTCTGTCACACTGGTTGGTGCTGGCCAATCCATAATAGCTCTGATCTTTGATGGGTCTACTGAGATCCCATCACTGGAAATAACCTGCCCAAGGTACTTGACCTCTGATCGAAAGAATGCACACTTCGACAAACTGCCATACAACTGATTGTCCCGCAAACACTGCAAAACCTGTCTCAGGTGTTCTTCATGCTCCTTCTCATTTCGAGAATATATCAATATATCATCAAGGAACACAATCACAAAACAGTCCAGAAATGTGCCGAATACCCCATTCATGAGGCTCATGAAAATAGCTGGGGCATTCGTAAGACCGAATGGGACCACAGTGAACTCATAGTGGCCATATCTAGTGCAAAATGCGGTCTTGTGGATATCGCTTTCTACTAATCTCAGCTGATGGTATCCTGACTTCAGATCAATTTTGGAAAAGACTTTGGCACCCTGGAGTTGGTCGAATAAATCATCAATTCTAGGAAAAGGATACCGATTCTTGATGGTTACTTTGTTTAACTGACGATAATCCATACACAATCAGAGAGATCTGTCCTTCTTCTTCATGAAGATGACTGGTGCACCCCAAGGGGATACGCTAGGACGAATATGACCCTTCTCAAGGAGTTCCTCAAGCTACATCTTGAGCTCATTAAGCTCATTTGTGGTCATCCTATAAGGTGCTCTGGAAACTGGTTCAACTTCTGGTATGAGGTCTATATGAAAGTCAATCTCTCTACGGGGCGGCATACCAGGTAACTCTGAAGGAAACACAACCAAAAATCCCTTAAGGATAGGATGGTCGTCAATTGATGTTTCCTTTTCATCCTCTTCTCCTCTGTCACTGATGGTGATGGCAAAAAGTTGACATCCCTTTCGCATGCTCCACTTAAGCTGCATGGCAGAGATCATACGAAGAGACACAGGTCTCCGAATCCCTGCGATAACTATGGGCAAACCATGATCATCCTCACACTCGATCCTTTTCAGGCAGCAATCCATCTTGGCTCTGTGGGCATAAAGCCAATCCATGCCAAGTACGATACCATAAGATCCAAGTGGAGTAACTCTAAGGTCTACTAGGGTGGTGGTATTGTCAATTTGCAGCTGACATGCCCTAACCTCTGATTCCACTGACACTCTAGCCCCTGAAGCTAACTCCACTTCCCAACTGACACCCTGTCTAGTTGCCACTAGCTCGCAACGCTCCACAACCAATGGAGATATAAAGGAGTCAGTAGCTCTTGAATCAAATAAAATAGATACACTGTTACCTTTGATTATACCTGCAACCTCGATGACCGTGGCCTGATGCTCAGCCTAGCGGTTGTCAACCGCTGCAAATACTCTATGGGACCTGCCCATATCACCAACTGTAGGCTCTGAAGCGGCCATCCTCTGATTTCTTGCCATCTAACCCTGAGGGCAATCCCTCTCCATATGCCCCATGGCTCCACATGTAAAGCAAGCACCGCATGCCTGAAACTGGGCGCCCTAAGGCTTAGAGAAAGCCTGTCCCCCTGTCCTACTAGATCCATTGTACCCACCCCTGGACGACTGCTGCGTCCTCACTGGAGGTGTGTAAGGCACCTAAGCTCTCTGATCTCACCTTTGACTCTGAGACTGCCAGTGCTTGGGCTTTGCGCCCTACTGATGCTGTGGAGGCTTCTACCTCTGGTTCTGTTGTGACTGTGGCGGAAGAGGGGGTTTGGAGAACCCCTGTGAGTTTCTGTTATTTCCCTTCCAATGTGGTTTCTGAAATCCATATGTCTGGGGTGTAGGGTTTCGGTTCTGGAACCGATCCCTAGTATCTTGTGGTCTGACCTGAATCTCCTCTGCTATCAGTGCCTTCTCCACGGCCACCCAAAGGCTCCCTAGAGCGGACATCCTCACTGGTCCTGCTATGCCAACATTCAGCCCTCTGATGAAATGGTTGATGAGAAGTTTCTCGTCCTTTAGGTAGTCCACGTATGGCAAGAGCTCAAAGAATTTTCTCTCGTACTAGGTCACCGAGAGACCCTTTTGCTGGAGGTCATGAAACTCGTCTATCTGATGCTGTCTGTAACGTTCTGATAAGTACCTCTCCCTGAACCTCTATGTAAAAATCTCCCAAGTGAGACTATCAGGAACTAAACCACACTTATATTCTTCCTGTCTCCACCATGTGGAGTCCGTTCCTCTCAACAGATGGGCTGCTACACGTGCTTTTAGATTGCTCTCATAAGAGCGCAATGCAAAACACCTTTCTAGGCTCAAAAGCCATGCCTCAGCTTCTACCCCATTGATAGATCCCCCAAAAGATGGTGGCTGAAGATGCATAACCTCCCTGATAAGATCCCCGGGCTCCCGATGAGCTCTCTCATAATACACCGGCCCTACCACTAGAGATGGTCCTGGTAGGTGCACAGACTCTGGCTCATTTCCACCCTGACTCTCTACGGGAATAGGAGGTGGACTCCTGCTCCATTCCCTATCGGCCGATCTATGACTCCCTGAGTCCTGATTCCCAACATGATGATCTACGGTTGGAAGCCTTTCCTGGACTATACCAATTAGGTTCTGGATTGCTTCTACGAGGTTTCGGTTTGGGTCAACTAGCTATTCGGGAGGAGCCTCTGGGTTCACTTCCGGAACCGTTTCCTCCCTAGCTACCTCTTCGCGTGCTATGCGCACATGCCTAGGACCCCTTCCGCGCTTGCAAGCTTGTCGTGTAGTCGGAGGCATCCTGAGAGAAAATAAAATAAAATTAAATAACTAACATTTTTTTGAAAATTATTTAATTAATTAAATTTAAATACCCTAGAAAATTAATATAATAAAATTAACTAAATTAATTTAAAGTGAAACGTAATGGAGAAAGGTTCCTAGAGTTGGAAACCTTGCTTTGATACCAAAATGTCATGCTCGAAATTTAAGGGCAAGAACGAGATAATTTTTTTAAAAAAAAAATCACATCTTTAAACATTAAATTGACAAAAATAAAATGCGATAACATGTCTTGTCTTAACTATGTTTAGAGTTGACTTCATCTACTAGCTCAAGAAAGCAAAATAATTAAAATTAGATGCGGAATTCTAATTGAATAGTTTTATCGTCGCATCGCTCTTAATCAATAATTAAATTCATTAAATAACGTGGAAAAAGCTTAATCTCCAATATCCATTTATTGTTGTTAGGATCTAGTTAAACTAGTCCTAGCACTTAGTTTTATAAGTGTCTATATTTTACTTAACAATAATTAAATAGTAGATTAAATTAAATCAACTAAAGAGTCGGTTATATATGCAATGAATATTTTTCTACAAGGTTTAATCACATGCAACTACGTTTAGGAGAGTCAAAATCTGAACCCTTTAGTCCAATAAAATAAAATTCCCAAATTGTTAATTTATACCTTCTAAGTTTATTTAATTAAAATTAAATATTATTTCTCAAATATTTAATTTAAAAATATCGCCATCTATTTAAAATTAAAATTAAATATTTTAATTCATAACACCTCTAAACTATTTAAATTTAAAATTAAATATTAACTTCACTAATATTTAATTTGGGGCAACTCCGCCTATATAAATAAATATATATATATATATATTTAATCATATATATATATTTATGTAATTATAAAAAACCAAATATATATACAACTATATATATATACATATAAATAAAATAATAATAATAATAATAATAATAATAATAATAATAATAATATATATTTAAGCTATAGGGTTTTGCGCATGCAAACCCTAACCGTTATTTATATTATAAAATGAGCCTTTCATATTATATTATATTTTATTTTTATAACCACTATTTACCCTAGCCCTAACCGGGCTAGGGTTTCTCCCATGTTTTTTTGTTGTGTTGAGCAAGTGCAGGGCTGAAGGGCGGACCAGGCGGCGGCCATGGCAAATGGGCGGGGCGGAGTCTGAGAGGGCGGCGGGTGAGCGGCGTGGTCAGGGCCGCCCACTGTGCATTGCACAGTGTTCGGCCCTGCCGACCCACTGTGCATTGCACAGTGTGCACCACACAGTGCTCGGCCCGCCACAGTGTTCGCCCCCCCACACCCCCCCCCCCCCCCCCCCTTTTTTTCATTTTATTTTTTTTATTCAAATATATATATATATTCTTTTATTTATTTATTACCGTAGGTTTTGTTTGAAAGGAGATATTTTGTTTTAAAACATATTTATATTTAAATAAATTTATCTTTATATATATATATATATATGTATGTATGTATGTATGTATGTATATATATGTATGTATGTATGTATGTATGTATGTATTTTAATTAAGAACAGATTTAGGGCATTTCCTTAGAAAATAAATGCTGATATAATATATAAATTGAAAACATTATAACAAATCAGATAGACTCTTCAGTTTTGGGTCATTGCATTTATTTCCCTTTTATCGAAATTTCTAGATGCAAAAATAAAATAGATGGGTTATTTAAATCCTAATTTACTTACAGCAAAAAAAATAAAGTAATCTTATTATTTCATTTAAACTGTTTTTCTGCAGATTTTCATTTTATTTTATTTTATTCTGTACATAAACAAATGACAGTATTTTAATAATTTCTAGCATCAACTATATAAAGGACCAAATATATTAAATTTACCAGCAGTTAGATAAAACTAGATTTTATTAAAATAAAACTTTAGAAATGCCTATACTAAATTATGATTTTCATTTTTTTCTTCTTTTGCAATAACAAAATGATAGATTTAAATAAAACTAGAAAAAAATGGCATTACCATGTATTTTCATTTTCTGCAATAAACTAAATATTTTGATTCTAAATGTATTAAGGGAGTGAATACATTTCTTTATTTTCAAAACACCCTATACACACAAATAATTATTTCCAAAACTTTTAGGAACTATACCAGAAATAATCATTTCTTTTTCTGCAATTTGACAAAAATGACTATTACAAATCCTTTAATCTTTTCTCCAAGGTACTCAAGATACTTTTGTCATTTTACAAATAGGTTTCTCATTTCTAATAAATGAGGAAAATAATGAATGCATATCCAAATATATTTCTGCAACAACTAATTCCAGCCACACCTACTTGCCTTGTTATTTTCTTCTAACAACCTACAAATAAATCAAAGGCTGTGACCATGGAGAGCTCACCTCCCAACCTAGGCTAACCAGTAGCCACCCCCGAGCTTGGAGAACCAAGTCCTAGATGGGTTACACACATGCAGACACAAAAAGAAAACAAGGGATATACATTCACAAACACATTCCCAACCCAGGGCTACACTGCACCACACATTGTGATGTCTTTTCAAGGGTGGTAGTGGACCAAGTACCGTGAGGAGACTGCAAGTATGGAAAAACATATAGCCACCTCATGGAAAACCAAATACATCAAGAATAACCACCCCACAAGCCTTATGCCCCCCAAGGCATTCATGCCTTATTTCCCTCCTTATGACCCCCAATGCATAAACAAGCCATGCAGCAAGGGTCACATAAAATCCCTTGTGATCACTCTCATAACGAGAGCCTCTCACTCGAGGGCTGTCACTTCTACCACCCACAAGACCATCCTCTCTCCCAAGAGTAGGAGACCTTGTTTACTCCCCAAACACATAAATTGCATAAGCACAAAACACCAAATAAATTTTCAAGGAATACATGCAAGAAAAACTAGCCTTTACACAAGCATTTCTTTCCATATAACATGCAATAATAAAACATTATAAGAAAGGTGAAACCAACCTTTAACTGCCCAAGGGTATGCTAGTTTTGTTGAGGATGAGTAGCCCAATTCCACAAGTCTTTCCTTTCCACACTTAGCACAATTCTTAATTCCCAATCTAACTTTTTCTTTCAAATTTTCTTGTCTCCAAAAATGGAGAGTGGGTGATTACCCCCAAAATCTCTCATTCTTGCTTAAGAAGACCCTAGTGAGAGTTCCCACAAGTTTCTAAAACTGAAAGGGAAGGTAAGGTAAAATGGGAAAGGGAACTCCCATTCGAAAAGGAAGGTTCACACTTAGTTCAAGCCTTCTAATTTCAATTTCCGCAGAACTTAGAAAAGTCACTTTTTAGGGTGTCTAAATGGTCACATGAGAGTAGAAACATGCCTAAAATTACTCCTAACCCCTAGGTATACCTTATGGGCTTTAGGAAACACTTTTAAACTACCCCTAGGTGTCCATTTAACCCCTTTTAAACCCCTCTGAAGTTAATTTTCGGGTCAAACCTAATTTGACCATCCCAAAGATTCTCTACCTAAGGCATTTGTGGAATCGCATAAAATTAATTGAAAAAACAAACAAACTATAGCTAAACAATTCCCTCCAAGAGACAATTTAAAAACTCAAACATAAATCAACACATGTGTCAAGTGACACAAAGAAAATACTTTTTACAAAATTGTACAGGAAATCTTGTCTCTTGTTGGATTTACACAAATAAACAAAATTCAATTTAACATTCATGCAACAATCACTTTCACGAATAAAATACGATACAACGGGGTGTTGTCTCTCCAAATAGACAAACCCTGGTTTTACGAACGTACATAGGTCTAGGTTTGGTTCTCCGTAATATTTCCATGGTCACATGGATAAATTCCTGTGCATCTCAATTACACATTAGTAACTTCAAATAACCTTATATAATATAAAACACATGAATGAGAATACACATCAAACACTCTGCATACAATATATATATATATATATATATATATATATATATATATATATATATATATATATATATATATATATACAACAAATCAATACATCTTGCATCCCAATAACTCCATATACGCAATTATCATAATTCTCCTAATTTTGATCCATACATAAAACATACATCCTGATTCTATCATCATAATAAAATCCTGCAATTCCAAAAATGACATATATCATCACAAATCTATCCTATTCTAGAATCATATAGAGATCTATATCATAATGCATATAAATGAAGCATCAACATACACCAATGTTATCCCAAATCATGGAATCATATAAGTTCTAACATCAAAATGCATAAAATAAAGTATCCAAAATAGTCTCAACATAAAAATCACTGAAGTGCTAGAATAAGTCGAGGTAGGGCCTCACAGAGAAGTCGATAATGATGTCGACTCTCAATGCAAACACTCGAAGTTTGGAAGGAACACAAACTTCTCAATTAGTAGAGTTCGAGTCAAACATGAACTTTGTGCCGAACTACGTGGATAAGATAATTGTCATGTGCTATGGAATGTTAAATGGACTGTTAGACGTGGTGCATTCGGTTTTCCACATGCCTTAGTAACTTGGATGTGTAGTGTAGTTGGCACAAGATGTTGGCACTGAGTTGTCATTGATGTGAATCGGTATTGTTGGCTACCGATAAAGGTATGTCACCAGGTATAAAGAAGATTGAACTGATATGGTGGAAGAAAAATAGGTATTGAAAAGATTAACATGAAAGCTTGTCAACCAATATGGTGGAAGACAAGTAGGTATTGGGACTATCAATGACTTCATCGGTATGAGGTGAGATGTGTTAGCATTTTGGTGCATTTTGTATGATCGGTGAATGAAATGGTTGTCATTGTTGGCAACATCATCTTCTAAGTCTTCACAGTCCATTGACAAAGAAGTAAAGGATAACCGGTAAAGAACAAGAGTTCTTATTCCTATTGACAGTGAGTAGACCGGTATATAGAGGTTAACCGGCTAAGCAATGTGTAGACAAGGTAAGCAGAGTGTAGACCGACTAAGTAGTGAGTAGACTGACACATAGGAGGTCAACCAACTAAGCAGTGAATAGATCGGTACACAGGAGGATAATCGACTAAGTAGCTAATAGATCGTTATACAAGAGGTAACTGGCTAGACAAAATTTGATCTGTACACCGACATAATAGGAGTCTGAAACCGATAGACTTGGAAAGGTTCAGTTAACACCCAGTTGAACTAGCGGACTTATCAACATGAACAACTGTCTTGATTGATATTCCTGGAATGATTTTTGGAGAGTAATTTATGGTGTGGAAACAAAATTTTGAATCTGATGTTTTGGAGGGAAAGTTGGTGTCATAACCAAAGGCTAATATATTCACACAATTGATTCTAAGTTGTCGTTGTTCATGTGAAAAGAGATCTGTGAAAGTGAACACAGGGGGAGTAGAACAAAGTGCAGGTGAAAGAGGCATGAAACGGTGAAGCCGACGCTGATTAGAAAAATAGAGTATGCAGAGTAGATCTATGAGACAGAGTTAGTGTCATTAGATAGATCAAATCACCCTTGTTTCCTTCTAACAATTGCAACATTGTAAATCCCTTAACAAGGTGAACCTTAACTGGTTCTTTATGTAAAATCTCTTAACTGAGTCACTTCAGATATGAAATTATAAATCCTCTAGCAAGGTGAACTTTAACAGGTTCTAAGGTATTTTTAATTAGATACCAGTCACTCTTAATAGGGTGATGTTCTCAGAAAGAACAAATTGTAAGCTCTTAACAAGGCACCTTTCTTCACTGCAGTAAGAGAGAATGTGGGTTATACCCACTGTGGTTTTCTCCCTCTAACCGAGGGTTTCCACATATAATTACCTGTGTTATGTGATATGTATGTGTGTATGCAAATCTCTTTTCTATGATGTTATTTTCTTTCATGATTTACACAATGTTTAAGACAATGGAAAGGATAGTTGCAGACCGATTTTGATTGGTTGAATTATGTGGAAATTGCTTTAACTGATTCACCCCCCCCTCTTAGTCACCGGTTAAATACTAACAATTGGTATCAGAGCTCTGGTCCTCTGAAGTAAAGCTTGACAACTTGAGGAAAAAGATCATGGAAGAATACCGGTATCAGAAGCAGATTGATGAAGCAAATGAAATTATTACTCAGCTGAAAGAGAGACTAAGAAAATCTCTTGCTAAAAGAAAGGAACTAACTCAACAACTAAATGAGAGTTAGGATATCATAGATCAACTCTCTAAACACAGTGGATTTGAAGAAGCCGAAGTAGTCTCAGAACTCATGGAAAAGAACAAGAAGCTGACTGAAGAAATCACACATCTCAAAGGAGAACATGAAAGTCAGGCCCTAAGAATGACTGAGTTACTGGAAGCCAGCGGAAGTGCTGATGAAAGAAAAATAGATGCAAAAGAAGCTTTGTCAAAAGCTAAAAGAGACAAAAGGCTTGTTGAAGATGCCCTGAGAGAAAATGATGCAATCATGATTGAAAAAGATGAAGAAATACGAATTCTCACTCAGGAGAATGAATACATACATAAGCATCTGCATGACAACACAGAGGAAAAGGAGAAGATGATGAAAGAGATTGAACAACTCAAGAGTGAGTTGAAAGATGCAAATGAGATAAATGAGAAGTTGAGGAAATTCAATGAAGGCTCCGAGAAGATAAATGAACAGTTGAAAGCTCAGAGAAGAATAAAGGAAACAACCAGTCTTGGTTACTCCAGTACAGGTCCTATGGAAACATGAGAATCATCTAAATCCAAAAAGATGAAGGGTGATAAAAGGAACCATTCAGGAGTGAAAGGTATGAAGTTTTCTAAATCTTCTTGTAATCATTGCAGTAAACCAGGTCATAAGTCTGATGTCTGTAGAAATAAACCGGTTAGTCAAAAGAAGTCTTTCAACTTTGATAGTTACTGCCATAATTGTCACAAGTATGGTCACACTGCTTATGAGTGTAGATCTCAATCTAGCAACATGTCAAATAGAAGAAGATTTAATGGATATTGCTTTACATGCAATAAATATGGACACAAATCTGAAGAGTGCATGTTCAAGCCAAATGCATCAAGATCACCATTCAAACCGGTTAGCTCTAATAAAAGGAGTAATTAGTTCAATGCCACCTGTTCCACTTGTGGTAATTTTGGTCATGTTGAAGCAAATTGCAAAATGAGAATAGGTCAGAGAAAAAATGCAGGACTATGAAGGACAACTGGTATGACATGTTTCAATTGCCATAAGATCGGTCACTTAGCCAGAGAATGTAGGAACCGATCCTATAACCGGTCCAAAGACAAGAACCGGTTTGGCAAGAAGATACATATACACATATATAGATACATACATATATGTATGTATGTATGTATGCATGTATGTATGTTTCTTGCATTCTCTTCTCCTTCAATGCAAATTAGAATCAATAATGCTTCTAGATGATAAATGTATGCAAATGAATGCCTTTAAAAAATAAAGAAATAATAACAAATCATGCAAATGTGTGTTTGGTCAGCTCATAATGATTAGTGAAATGGGTAGAGGTCAATTAGCTCTTAATTTAAATTATAGAATTTTAAGATAAAAATCCACAGATGCAAGATCAATCCTACATCCAGTGTTGGTAGTGGAGGGTGCAATGAATATCAAACGTATAAAAAGTTGTGAAAATATAAATATAACATGATCAAATATGTGAAAATGTGTGTAAATAAAGACATGTTAAAGATAAAAAAATGAATCTAACTTCACATAAAACTATACCATTAATGCATTCTCTCAATACATACCCTTAAACTAAATAGACCAAATCTAAATTCTAAATCATATCTCATATCGAGTTGGAGAGAAAGGATAAGGCATTATGCACTTTGGACCTCAATGTGTAAATGACATGAAAGAGGATTGCTAAGCTATATATTTGAGAACAAATGTCTTATTCTTAACTCCGACATATGAGTAATCCATTAAAGAGAATACCTTCCACTCTGATCCTCCACTGAGCCTCCACAGCAACAGAATAGAATTCATTTTGACTGATCATCTGGGAATATATTCTACAAATCTTGTAAAAACCATCAATATTGCACTGTCGGCCAAACGATGCAATGGTCTTAATCACAGTTGGCCTATGTGCATTGAATTCAAATACAACACTGTTATTAGGAACCATTTTATGTAGATCAATTTGAGAGAATACTAATTCTCGTGATCTGCCTAGAAACTTCTGGTTGACCTCTGAACAGTATATGTTTGTTTTTTGGCTATGTGTTCAAATCTGGGATAAGGAGAAAAATGCTCTCTCGTGATAGCATTCAATGCAGTCATATAACACACACATACCCTGCAATTTGTGCCCATAAAATATTCTCCTCTCTTACCCTCTTCATTCATCTCACACACCAGCCAATCATTCCAATGCCCCCATTAATAATTCAACCTGCTCAAAGTCGGCACAGATGGCCCAATTGCTTTATGGTGTCTATTTCACATTTCCAAATTCAGTTTTTTATAGTCGTATCATCATTTTTATGGTCGGAATGGTAGAATTTTGTATGTATTGTAGAAGATTTGAACTTAGCATTATTTAGATGCTTACACTACGGACTTTAATGGTGAAAATTTTATATGTATATTTTCTATTCTAGTTAGATTGTCTTTTACGTAATGGTAGGTGTGTAAGTTGGCGTACCTTTGATTACAAGTTGTCAACTAACGTTATCGAAATTTTGTTCCCTCTTTATTATTTTGATGCTTACGTTTTTCCTTCATTAAATATTCTCCTCTCTTCATGTCTTGATTCATCTTTAATACTAGCCAGTCATTCCATTGCCCTCATTTATACGTCAAGTTGCTAAAGTTGACGTATATAGTCTAAATGCTTTGTGGTGTATATTTCACATTGTGAAATTCACTTAAGCATAGTTGCATTATCCATAGTAAAAAGAATCAGATTTCTACATTGGTTTATTGTCTTAATTGAAAATAGTACATATAATTCTATGCTTTTTTAGTATAATTGTAATAGTATTGATACCTTTATTCTTCCATTTTAGTTAGATTGCCTTTCACTAATGATTAGCATATAAGTTGGCATATTTTTGTTTAAAAGTTGATAAATAGTATTATCCTAGTTTTATTCCTTCTCCACATATCTCAAAGTGTTTCCACATATCTCAAAGTGTTGACTCAATCTACAATATCCACCATTTTATTCCTTCTCCACATATCTCAAATTGTTGACTCAATCTACAATATCCATCATTCATATATCCTTTTCAAAAAGATTGTACATAATAAAAATACAAATTCAATAACCTCCCCTAATAATTTAAGGTTAGTCAGAATGATGTACTTCCATTCCCAACACTAACTGCAGAGTCTTTTAGTGGAATTCAATATATAAAGTTACATATCAAATGATTCTTATATTCACATTATGATTATGTATATGATGTTAACACTTTGATATGTGTCTTATGTTGATAGAGGTAAACAATGGTTTGATTCATGACTATAAATCAAATTCTACACTTTTGTCATCTTATTTTATATCTACTACTTTACTTAGCAGTTATGGAGTATATATTAAACTTATGATTCTTATTCATCTCTTTCTAGAGGCCCTCCCTTATTCATCTCTTTCTAGAGGCCCTCACTTAGCAAATCCTATTGTATTGTCTATGCATCATAATGATATATCAAGTTTTGAAGTCCATGAGAATTCTCCTTTGGATCTCTTTCTTTTGATATATCTTTGAATGATTATGGAGTACATTATTGTACATCTTTTATTAAAAAAAAATGAATTGTACATACATGAGAATAAATAATTATATGAAGATCTTTTAAAGTTTTTACTTGGTATATGTGAGGATAATGAGTCACTAGTTGATGATGCATCTTTTTTATCCTCCATTAGCATAGAATATGCAAGCATATTTGGATATATGGTACATTTTGATAATAATATTTCACCTTTTTTAAGCTACCTCATTATAGAAAGGTGTGTTGATACTTATAAAAAAATATTAAAATAAAAAAGGTATATTAGTGATATATTGCATAATATTTTGGCATGAATTCTTTTCTTATTCTTAACCAAGTGGATTTGTGGCACCTTGTTTTACAAGTCATTATGATGGAGGTGATCCATTGCTTCAATTAAAAACTTTGCAAACTACATGTTTTAGATATTTTTATGAGGTCCGTTTACCTATGTTAAATCGATTTATTGTCTTATGTGCCTCTATAATTTCCTTTAAGGAATGGTTAATTATTTTATGGGATACTTTCACAATAGTATTTATCCTAAGACATCTACTGCTCAAGTCATGTAATGCAATAAAGAAAAAACATAAGATAATTAAGGATTATAGTTTTAGATCTCAAGTTTTGATTATTAATACGCTTTACATTATGGGATGGTGACATTCAACATCTATTTGTTGATATTTGACTTGAGCCACTCTTCATAATTTTTTTTTTTTGTAATCCTTTTCATTCATTTTCTAATGTCTACACTAGTGTATGCATATGTGGGTGTTTTTTTAATATAAGATCCTTGTTTAATCAATGTGTTTCTAGCACTTCCCCTTATTCTCTTGAGTTAACATCTGATCACATTTAGATATTTAGGGCATTGCGAATGTACCTCATGTTAATATTAAGGGTTTAGGTTTTAGGGTTTCCATGTAAAAGGGGTCATTATTAATCTATTTGTGTTAGAAATTTTTCCACATAGACAAAAAAATTTCTAGTTAGAATTCAACCACTTTGTACTTAGACTAATTCTCTTACCCTTCTCTTTTTTTTTGTATTGCAGAAGATTTGAGTTCAACACCATCTAGGTGCCTACAACATGGACTTTGCCATTAAACCAAGAGCTCTTTGACAACCCTTCTCCTTTTTACTGTTACTATCTTTTAAATTTCAAGTAAGTTGTAGCTAGTGCCTATTTTAAATGTATGACACATTTTTTTTCTATCTTGTAGCTTTTAAATGCAACACTCTTTTTGAGGATAATACATTAATCATCATCCATAATTCTATTATTTGAGTGTTTTAAATATTTACTTTCTAGGTTGATTTCATGTTTTACTTTGACTTGCATATTCATATATGTTTGCATGCACATCAAAATGAGCTTAAAATCTAATGATAAAAATTATACATCGATGCCTTTTTCCTTTGCGTTTTTGGATCCACTTCAATCAGATTGTCCTAGCATATTTCTATGTCTAATTTGTTAAATAACCTTATCTTAGCCTCATTCCATCTCTACACATCCCAAGTTTCCAACCTAACATGCAATATCATTTCTTGTTTCTGGATTTGATTGTGCATGAATTTTTGAATCAAAGTTTCCAGGTCACACTCGGTGAATCATCATCAAGATGAATGAAAGAGAGTTTAAGGAGATGTAAAATGATGGTTCATGGAGCGTGACCAGAAATGGTGATTCAAAAATTCATACATAATCAAATCTAGAAACAAGAAATGATATTGATATAGATTATAGAAAACTATTTACACTAATAATATACAATCTTTGTCATTCACCACCTTGGTTAAGATTCCTGAATACATAAGTGACTTGGATTAATTATCTTGATAGCTTCTAGATTTATATGTATGATCAATTTTTCTATCAATATTTCGAAAGATCATGCTCCATGATCAAGAGAAAATGACTTAGATTAGTTCAACATCCATAGAGAACTTTTACATTTTTAAATGTGGGTAATTCTACGTACTTCAAAAACCTAGGATGGAGGGGTTTTAGTGAAACGGTGTTAACAGGTTAGGGATGGCAGAAACGATGGAAACGGCTTAGAAAATGGGCATTGTCGACGGAAAACGCGTTTTGGCCGTCGTGAAACGGCCCTTTCCCGTCACGTTGACACTTTTCATGTGCAAATATTGAGTAAATGCTGGAGCAATGTACATAATAAACTGACCAACACCACCTTCTCATTTTACTTTCTGTAGTAAAGTCTGCACATGCCAAGCTTTTTCATGTGTAAAATTTTAGTAAATGCTTTGTGCATTTCGTAGTACTCAATTGAGAAGATTGATGAAGAAAGTGATTAATTTGTCGTACACACCCCATGTTGATAATGTGTAGTGTCCCTTTTGCGTATTAGTGAGGGCATCTGAGAGCCACAAATCTGAGTTTTGTGATGCAAATTAACAATATAGAAATCCCATGAAACATTTTCATTTCACAGTTGATAAATTTGGACGTTGAAGGAGCACAATTACCACAAGGAGTTTCTTTGTAGAAGTTGTAAATCTTGCATTGTCATGGTGAGAAAAAAAAATTTACTACTTTGAAAGCTATATTCTAGAACTATGGCTCCACATTCTAGAGTGCTTGGACTAGGGTTGAGGAAGCTTATAAAAGCTGTTGTTACAGTTAACCATAAAGTAGAAAGCCAAAGAGACATTTGATCCAGGAGAATGAACAGGCAGAATTCAAACTCCATAATGGAGGAGATGAAGGATAATGGTCATTCTGGGCGTTCTATGTTTTTAGAGTCAATCAGTGTGGAAGTTCCTGCTGCAAGATACTATTATGCCTTGCAGGGACCAGAGCTTGAAGTTCTAAAGGTGAGAAGAATTGTGATCAAACCTTTTATCCTCTCTTTCAAGAACTAGATCAGGAATTATGATGCTATGCAAGAATTTTACTTAAATTTAGTACATCTTCCAACCATAAATTTATTACATCTTCCAACCATAAATTTATTACATCTTCCAAGTTCCATTGCTTGTTATTATTTATTTGTTTTATGGGTTCTCTATGATATCTATACTTTTCTTAGAACAAATCCAACTGATAGTTTTAGGCTCTATTGCATAGCTTGTTGTTGTTGATATTGTGGCCCATGAGCTTCTTCTAATGATAAGAGTATGTTCTACAGTTGTTTCTGAAGTGGTTTAAATGTTAGAAGGTTTGATTTAGGTTTACACGAAATTTATTGTGTTAAATTTACAGCATTATGGTGAGAATTTTACCATTTTTTTTTTCTTATGAGATCCTACGATTGGAAGTGTATGGTATCTATATTCTCCATTTGTTCACAGTAAAAGAAGACGGTCACACTATTCTTATATCAATCTTTGTCTTATATCTTATATCAGTCTTCCTGATACCACTGCACATCCTGACAGAAGTTAATTTGATGATGGATGTTATTGCCTATTTCTATTACAAGTTTTTGGGAACACCTTTTTATTATTCATATATGTATTATGGCTGTGATAGAAATAGGTTACTTCCACAATTCATGGATTTGAAAATTTTCATTTCTGGTATAAATCAGGTGGTATGATGATACAATCTATTGTTTTTCTTTTTCTTTTTTTTGTAATAGAGGATTTTATATTATCTACAAGTTTATTTTGCTGTTTGATATGGGAGCATGAGTCTACGTTTGATTTGCATTGCAAGTATCTGTTTCACCAAAGTCGTTTGATAGATGGTCTCATCTCTTGTATCATATTTCCAGGAGTTTGAATCTTGATAGATGTCATAATCAAGAAACATGTCATCACTCTTATCAATTGCACTCAAACATTTGAACAACAACCCTTTGATACAATCTATTGTTTAAAAAACAATCTTCCTAACCTATGAGACGTGGTTTGCATGATTCATTAACGTTTTGTAGTATGATCCAAATGTCAATGTAGCCTATATCTACAACTTCTGTCATTCTAAATGTCAATGTAATCTGCGGCTTTTTTAATCCAAAATGTCAATATGATCTATTTCTATCAGATTTTTTTTATGCAAGATATCTATATAATCTGTTTCTAACACAGGTTTTCATCCAAGATGTCGATACAATCCATTTCTATCACAAGATTTCATTTATCATGACTCTATTATTCACTTATGTAAGAGAGATATCATAACTGTTCAGAATTCTCCTTTTACAGAAATCTAACCTCAAGGAGTATTTATCATTTTAGATAATACAGTAATAATTGAGCACAAGTAGTCTATCATGCATCAACATATTTTGTTTGTTAGACTGATAATATGCTATTGCATGGCATAACTGCCCCTCTTAAAAAGGGGTATGGCACGGCCGATATTGTTATCTGATGATGATGGGTGTGATTGTTTGTAGGAAACTGAAGAATTTCTACTTCCTCTGGATAAAAAATGGCCATTTCTGCTAAGATTTCCCAACGCCTGTTTTGGGATGTGCATTGGATTAGCAAGCCAGTCCTCTTTGTGGAAGGCTCTGGCTACAACTCCTTCAGTTGCATTTCTGCATATCCCACCACAGATAAACTTAGTCCTGTGGTCAATTGCAGTATGCACACTCATAATAGTCTTCTCCATCTATCTGCTGAAATCATGGTATCACTGGGAGGCTGTGAAAAGGGAGTTTTGTCATCCAGTGAGAGTGAACTTCTTCTTTGCACCATGGGTGGCCTGCTTGACCTTAGCTGTAGCAGTGCCTCCAATAGTGGCAAAGTCTGTGCATCCCTCCGTGTGGTGCATCTTCATGGCGCCATTGTTTGGCTTGGAGCTCAAAATATATGGCCAATGGCTTTTTGGAGGAGAAAAAAGGCTCTCTAAAGTAGGTAACCCATGTACACATTTATCTGTGGTGGGAAATTTTGTGGGATCTCTTTTGGCTGCTCGTTTGGGTTGGATGGAAGTGGCAAAATTCTTTTGGGCAGTTGGGCTGGCCCATTATTTAGTACTTTTTGTTACTCTGTACCAGAGATTGCCTACCAGTGAGACACTGCCAAAGGAATTGCACCCTGTGTTCTTTCTGTTTATTGCTGCCCCGGCTACTGCAAGCTGGGCCTGGGAGACTATCTTTGGAGAATTTGACACAGTCTCTCGCATTTCTTATTCAATTGCACTCTTCCTCTACGCATCTCTTGTAAGTACATTTTTTCTTCATTACTGCTTCTGTAACCATATAATAGACATAAAAATATAATCTTGAAGGAAAACTAAGATCAAGACCTTAAATGTTTGATAAGTTTATTCCTCTAATGATTCTTCCTCTGCACAAATTAAACTGTTTTTCCAAATATGTATGCTTGTGAATATTAACTGAACCATGTTCTTGATAAAGAAAAGAATTTTGATATCTATTTGCTGAACTTTAACAAAGCTATATTCTTCATTTATTATTTCAATCTTATTTGCTCTAACCTAAACCGGGGAATCATAGTGTAGAATCGATCTTCATAGTTTTCTTGATTAAAGAAACACAGCACTCCATATTCTTCCATCTCCCATTGGATTCTAGTGCTATATGTACATAGATTCATATTCTCTTAGGGTTCTATGTAAAGATTGTTCAATACCTATTTTACCAAATCTAGAATGCATATTTGTTTCTCTGTCTTTCAATTAGTTTCAACATGGAATGCTTCTTAATTGGATTCATTATTACATTTTAGAAAGGTGAAGATGTTAGTTTAGAAATTTACTGATACCAAATATTTTTGTATAATAAATCTACATATGATATTATACCTCAACCTAAATTCAATTCCTTAGAAACATATTAAAAGGAGTGATAGACTGAAAATGACCTTTGAGAATCACCTTTGATAATACAGCCTATGCTGGCAAAGCACGAGAAGCATACTCACATATTCATTTAATATAAAAGGACAGCCTCAAATCAATAAATTGACAAAAGCCTATGCAAACTACATTCATTAGCTCACTTTGTTCAGCATAATTATCTGATTAATTAACTTGCTTGATTAGTTAACTAATTTAATTGATTAGTCAATTGATTGTGATTGTTTAGCAAATTAATTTGATAACCCATTTCTTAATTTCACTGATTAGAGGAATGCAGGTGAGAATAATTATAATCATTAATGATATTAATTGGATGTGTGTACAAGGAATAATTAGAAAACTACCTGATTAATCAATTAAATATAAAACTCAGAAAAGTTTTCTGTCTTTTGTTTTGCTGCAGGTTGTAAGATTCAATTTCTTCAGAGGCTTCAGGTATGAATGCATAGCCATTAAAACAGCAAGCTTGTGATGTTTGAACCCCATCAAACAGATTTATCTAACTATTCTGATTATACTTCAGGTTTTCAATCTCATGGTGGGCATACACATACCCAATGACCTCAGCTTCAATAGCTACAATAAGATATTCACAGCAGGTAACTCATCCTGTAACTCAAGGCCTGGCTGTACTTCTCTCAGTGATTGCCACCACTACTGTTTCCTCTCTCTTTGTTGCCACTCTTCTCCATGCCTTCGTGTGGAAAACCCTCTTCCCTAATGACATGGCCATTGCCATAACCACCAAACAAGTGTCTAAGCACAAGAACTATGATCACCACCTTAACAACAAAAGCAAAGGGATAATTCGCAACAGTCTTGATCTCATGAGAACTACTGTAAAAGCCCATCAAGCCAGACTACTGCATAGCAAAGAACCTCCAGTTTATCCTGACATCCACCAGTCTCCTGCAGAACAAGAGCACCAGCAAGGGGATAATTCTCCTGCTTGCCTTGACAGTATCTATAACTTATGAAATCTTCTTTTTCTTTTCACTGCCTTTTGCTATCATTAGGGGAGATTCTTCTGCTACGAGATTTGATCAGTTTAAGTAAGTAGGGGAGATCCTTCTGATTTGAATTATGACAAATGGGTGTTGGTCTATAAGGTCTAATATATGTATTGTGTGGGGTATATACAGTCGAAAATGTTCATGGTATCTAGTAGTGGAATTTATAGTATATGGATACAAGTTTTCTCTCCATGTTAACGTCTTACGTATTCATTTCAATTCCAATTCTTTATATGTCAAGATCTAGCATTAACCTGTCAAATGTAAAGATTATAGTACTAGTTTCTTTAGGGTGGTTTTTAATGTTAATAAAATATTGTGAGTTGGGTTGGAAAAAAATAATTTGTAAGTTGGATTTTATGATATGAGTCATCTTTTTAAATAATCAAGGATTTCTAAAGTTGTTTTGATGATTGATTTTTTAATGTGGATTGAACTCTTCATCTTTCACAAAAAATTGAATGTATCTTCTTTGTTCATATTTTTAGAGAATATAATGCTGTCATGAATAGTTTGGTCAAATGGATGTCTACTATTAATTGCCTTTGGTTTGTATAACATTTTGACAACTCATATTGGATTTGTACTCTTCGAAATCTAATAACAACTATTACTTACATTGACATGTAGCTTTTTGTGCTATATATTTATTTATAGAGAAACTATAACAATTGACATGGACTATGGTTTGAGATAAATCCTTATTGTATTTACTTCCAAATTATTTCATTTATAAACATTCATATTGTAGAGGAGGGGATTTGCTATCCTTGAGATGACGAGATCTCAAGGAACAAATCGGCTTTCAGTACCTCACTTAACTAGCGCTCCGGTGAGCCAGGAAGATCAACAATAAAGAAGAAAGGAAATTATACTAAACTACAAATGGAAATAAATGAACACTAAAAACATACAGAGTAACAAGAATATTCTGACTGCAACAAATAGAAAGTAACAAAACATAGATTTTATCGTCAATTTGATAGAGCTTCAGTTTTAGATGCTAGTGTGCCATGGAGACATTTGTGCCTTGTGCAATCGTCTATATAAGAGAACAAGGAATCACCAAAAATTACTCCAAAGTCAGCTCTATGCTCCACGAATCTGTTCGCCACTTACACATGCTCAGACAAAGAAAAATGTTGGGGTTGTATATGGGCATGCCTTACACAAATATCCACTTTGGTGTTTCCACTTCCACAAACAACTAGATAGATAGATTCATATAAAATGATAAAAAGATAGTGTAATAGAACAAAGCGCGCCTAATGGAGGAAAACCCCTATTATAAGAGATATGATGATAAAATAGATAGTATAATAGAAACAAACCCTGTTTAAAGAAGGAAAACCCCTATTACAAGAGATATGATGATAAAATAGATAGCATAATATAAACAAACCCCTCTTAATGGAGGAAAACCCATATTACAAGAGATATGGTAATAAAGTAGATCAAATGCAACTAGATAATAGATGCACTTAGAGATTAGATAAATGAGAAAGTATTGCAATGCAATAGATACAAGAGAAAAAAGAGAAGAAGAGCATTACACAACGAAGACCCCTCTCTTGAGATAGAAGTGTGATTGTGCTTTGAGAGAAGACCAAGCTGTTATGAGATTGAGTATGCACTTTGACATAGTTTTGCTATGTTGTTGAGAGCAAGAGAGAAAGAGTCAGTGTCCTTGCAAAATGAGGGAGAAGGAGAGTTTTGTTGCTTAGCATGGGCGAGGATGACTATTTAGACGTTCACAAGCCAAGGCACACGCGTCGACAAAAACCTGGGATAGAATATTCTTGCTTGAATTTGGGATATTCTTGGGATATTTGCGTGCCATGTAGACGTTTGCACACTGCACTGTCATCTTACCAAATTAACCCCAAATCCAGCTTAGGGGTGTCTAGCACTACTTCATCTTTAGGATTCATGATGTCAAAATGATAAAATTTTGATCATGAATTTTCGTCATAAATGCACTAGGCTTCATGAAAAAGTGTAATAAATGCACTAGGCACAATTAGCGACACTACATTTTCCCCCCACTTTAGTGAACTAATTGTCTCAATGGATCAGTTGCACTAAATTAGTTCAGAAAGGTATGGTCATTAAATCCATGTAGTGCATTAAATGCATCAATTACCTTAGAAAAAGGATGTTGTAGAATTTGTAGAGGTCAACTAGGCGAATGTGAGTGATGCCCCCAATGCTCAATGAAAAACTACAATGTTCAACGTGAAAATCCAAAGACTGCAAGAATCAAAACTTTATTAGCACCAAAATCAGAAGAAGCTACTTTGGCGAGAAGAATGCTTAAGAGGTGTTAGTATAAGTCAAAAAGAAAAAGATAATAAAGGAAGAGTATATTCCCCTAGTGTTTTGCCTCTAGTTAGGTGGGGAAAAACAAGAAAGAGGATGATCCAAAATTAGCACAATTTTTTTTACAAATTTAGGGCAAAAATTGGCTATATACTCGACAGGTGGGCCCCTAGAAGGGTCATTTTCACTATTCACAATGAAGATTTTTATTGAAAATTGTCTAGAGTCATAGAAAAAAGGCCTCGTAGATGAGATCTTTAGCCTACCCACATCAAGGAGTTGTGCACCTTCATGGAGAAGGAACCGTCTAGATGAGGTAAGCTATGTTTTGTGTTCTTTTGTCAAACTTTATGCAGTTTAGAGTTGGTTTAAATCTTAGGGTAGTGCATGTGTCCCAATTTTGTTCATGCATCTTGGACCTGCACGTTTGTCCTAGGATGAATGCTGCACTGACATTCAATTCACATCTTGACATCCCTTAAACATGTTGACATCTAGAGAGCCAATCACATTGGAATCTTCCGTGTATCTAGTGTCCTAAAGACCTAGCGAAGAAATTAGATTAAGATAGGTTTGTGTTGTCATGATGTAGATTGAGATAGAGTAAGTAGTTGATAGAATTTTATTGATGCGGGTTGGTCTGTGAGCACACCAATAGACACCTAGTGAACTTGTTGCATGATTGTGCAAACAAGCTATCAATAGTACATTGCACCTGATTGAAATAACTGGGCCTCTAGTGTGTATACCGCGTGCAAGAGTTTAGATTCCATGCTCACATGCTACGAGCATTCATGGAGAGATGGGATGTAGATATTATGTGGGTAAAAGTACAAAGCTATGTCACACTTTACTAAAGGAAATGGTCAAGGCTGATTCAACTTTTTTAAATTAAATGAACATAAAGTTAAATATATGTTTTGAATTTTGAAATGAAGTAAGCTAATAAAAAATATATTCTTTTGTCTATTTTATGTTTGTAATTTTAAGAAAAGTTTAAAAAATTATTTGAATGTAGTTTTTTTATAAAGTAAACACGATAATTTAGTTGCTGATAAAATGCTGAAATTGAAGTTACACAAACCACCACACTTTATTTAGTAAATTTTACCTTTTTGTCTTCAATTTTTTTGTGTATATTGATAACTTGAAACTTTAGTGCATGGATATATTTTTTACTTTTTTCTATAAATATATATTTTTTAATAAATTTGAAAAGTTGGTTTGCTGAAAAATAACTCTTTACAATTCCCACCACCTTTTTTTCTTAATTATTTATCCAAATTAGAAAAGAATTATATCAACTTGACATAGATTCTTTTCTCTACTGTCATTTTTTTTCAAAATTTTAAAATTAATTTTAGTATTTTTAGTGCTGATGACCTACTTTCAATAATAATAAAATATAAAATATAAAATATAAAAAATAATTAAGATATTAAAAGATATATATTTTGGAAAATTCACTTATAAATCTATAAAAGTGTATTTTTACATTTAAAAAAAATAAATTATTTATAAGAGTAGGAGTTGTTGAAACATCGACTTTTTTTAATTTTTGGTAATTAGACCCAAAGTGGTATAAAAAATACATTTAGTAGACACTTCCAATTGGAAAAGTTGTGGCCCATATATAAGTTAGCTATAATGAATCTAAATAGACCATATGTTTGACCAAAATTAAATTTTTAGTTAGAATTACTTAAATTCACTTGTGCTGATAAGTTGGCCTGAAACATGACACATGCTTGTGCTTCTACCCATGACGTTCCATCTCCCTACATAGGAGATGATAGTGATCCTGTTAGATGTGTACAAGATCCTACACATAGCCATTCAGAGTCGGTGAGTGTTATTGGGGATGCCAACATCAAATTGAAAGCTCCACGACGGACAAGAGTCCAGTGCAATGATCGATTCATAGATGCAATAGGCCACATCTACCTCCACACTCTTGGGAAGAGATGGATACTAGTGCCACTCATTTGTCACATTATGATTATGATTGTGGCACTTAGAGTAGCCAAAGATGGATAGGGCTACCACCTTCCAACAAGCATCGTTCCCTATAGTAGAGAGATGGAGGAGGAGGGCACAATATTTGCATGGGGACAAAGCATGCTTTCTCACTTATATCATGAACTGAGAAAATAACAACAGTAGTATCATAGTATCATTGCCAATGGCCAATGGGATTCATGTTCCCTATACCAGTGGACATGCCACGAGCACATGCATACCCACTTCGATGAGGTGAGAGGAGGACAAGAGATCTCATGTACCAGATGGTGACCATAGATTGCCTAGAGATCGACAACATCATATGGTAGCTCTACTGAGACATGGTTGTGTGGTCCATATATTGTACATAACTACCACACATGCAACATGATCAGTTCCTGCTGGTCGATAGGACCATGCCATCATTCCATACTACTGGTGGTGGTGGTGTGTGGCAGTTCTAGTAGGTGTAGACTTTGTCCCTAGCTATCCTGACATACATTAGGTCAGTGAGGAGTGAAACACACAACCACAAGATCTCCCTCAACCAATGATAGGGGACACACTAGAGAGCCCAGTACATAGTGACAATGATGACATCCCCTTGTAGCTGAATATAGAGGACGTTGATGTGATAGAGAGTTTCATCGAGGATCTTGTCCCCATCTTCTCTATAGATGCACTTGAGGGGGATGATGACCCACTAGAAGGAGAGGAGGAGGATAGAGAGTTGCATGGGGACCCAATAGAGGCAAAGGCTGAGAGGCCAAGATAGTGAGAGTGAGTGGCTAGCCCGATCCCAGCTAGACTGTCACCTTGAAGTCCATAGGTGCCATCACCATCGGTAGGTCCAGTGCCATAGCCATCACAGGCCCAAACACTTCCCAACTTACCAGTAGAGACTCTAAGGGCATCAAGCAGTAGGGTGCCTCCACTAGCCTCTGATTGGCAGAGGGGCAATCCAGGTATAATTGTGATTTTATGCTTTCAGATGTAGATGTTTCATTTGATATAGATGAGATATATGTTTACGATGATATAATTATTGATATCGATTTCTTTTGTTTTTGTACAGGGTGTCGCAGAGGCTAATTTTTGAAAAAGTAACTCATACACAAATACACACATAATTTAATTTATCCTATTGTGAGTTCTTTTGATGCTAAACTAGTAGATCCCCCTATCTCTTTGTGTTTTTGTTGATGTTGTGGGTACCATGTGTCATCTGTTGCAATGTGGTATTCCACAAAAATATCTCAGGATATTGATGTAACACAATATCTCTTCTCCTTACAATGACATGTGTCTAATGCATACAATTCTAAGGGGGGGCTATCATGTCTCTGCATTTCTACATATATTCATATTAGCATCTTTTTATCTGAGTATCTATTTATCAAATGATCTCAAAGTGTATCTTGTATCTAATGCCTTCGTGGGGGCCAAACCACTATCTCATTTTATCAACCTTCACAAGAGCCAAACCACTATCTCATTTTATCAACCTTCACGGGAGCCAAACCACTATCTAATTTTATCTCATCACTTTTGTGGGGGCCAAACTACTATCTAATTGATCTCCAGTTGCCTTATCGTATGACTAGCTGGCATGACACAACTTGCTACCCATACCAGCGAAATATTTTTATCTTAGTGATCACTATCTTATTATCTTTGTGTCTGACCATATTGTTTGTATCTAGAAAAAAAATCTTTTTCCTCTAACATGTTTGTTTGCAGCTCAAATGTTTGTGATGAGACAACCTAGCAGTATCTCACGAAGGACCAAGTCTCTTCCCTAGCGGCAAATCCATATGGTTAGAGGATTTTGTTTTCCCTTCGTATCTTGGTAAACTTTTTAACTTTTTATACTTTAGATTCTATCTCATGATAATGATATGCTTGCTAAAGTGGGGGCAAAATATAATGTCATAAATTGCAACTTGTGCAATTCTATGCTACATAAGTGCCTTCTCTTTATGCCAATTGGAGAACTCCTTCACCTTTTTGTCAATTTGCCCACTTGGCCTACCATATCAACCTTGCCTTTTTCCTTTTCTCGAATTTGTTGACTAGTTGACTCATCGACACCTTCTTACTGCAGAGATGTCTGCGCATCAAATAGTTAATAGAGTCAGGAAAAGGACAGAAGCAAAGCTGACATGCCAAGCCAAGTGAGAAAATGGAAAAAAAGGTGAAGGGGTTCTCTAATCGACATAAAGTGAAGGTTCTTATGTAGTGTGAAATTGCATGGGGTGCAATTTATGACGTTACACATATGACAATAGACTTTGCACATCTTGGTTCTTCGTCTAGTAGGTCTATTGTTAGAACATAATGTTGTTGGATTCGTATCCTTATCACTCACTCTTACACACATACATATCATTCTAAGTTAAGATTATAAAACCTTATATATTATATTCTTTATTAAGCGTATCCCATTTAAAATAATTATATTTTAATAACTATTAGATTATTTATTGTTTATGAATGGCGATTTTGAATAGGTGTGACTAATACTCTTTTAGGTATTTTGTCATGCCTTCTATATCTAAGGAGGTCCCCTCTCATTGCACCTAATGAAGGTATTAATATTGGCCATGTTGAAGTATATAGAGGAGTGCCCCTAGGTTTAGTCTGTTTTAATAGACTAACTTTTAAACCTCTTAATGCTCAGTCAACATATGCAAAGTCATTTTTGCAATACAACTGATGTGTATTTTTCATTATCTTAGTTTTTAATTTTATTTTATCTTTTTAAGTTGTTGATGTTGTACATTGATTTATAATCACATTAAGTCTACCCAATTTGTCCTAGGTAAAATCACAAGCACACATGACTAGTTATTTCTTAGCCCATTCTTTCCAACTCTCACCACAATTAACATAGAGAATATGCTCATATAAATAAACTACTATTCCAAATTAAATCTAACATGGAGAATTTATCTACCTTTGATCTCTACATAACCATTTACAATCCATACCATTTTTTTAGAGTCAATTGTTTGTGGTTGATAATTACTTTTTTTTCATACTTGACAAGAAATTAAAAAAAAATATACACATATAATAACTTGTGAGCTGCCTTTCCTTGCATTGGAGGGCTAATCATGATTTGGTTATCTCTTCCTCTTTTATATTCAAGGTGGCTTGCAGTCATGGTATCCATTCTGTCTATGCATTTGATTTTTCTAACACAAAATGCTCTGTTTGTTGTGGAGAGTTCTTGTCAAAATTGGTGGTTGGTGGCTTTTTTGAGGCATTGGAAAGAGCAGTTAGCATGGTGTTGCAGATGGTTTCTTATTCTACTGTTATTTATTTGGTTGTTGCTTTGGATTACCTTATGGATCGATCTTATCCTGCTTCCTCAGGGTTTTCATCATCCCTCTCTGATTCTTATCTGGATTGGCATATGTTTGCTCACCATTTTTGTGTTGGCAGGGTCACTTATTTTAGGATCTCTTCTGGTTTTGAGTTTTGTTCTATTCAGAGCCTTGGACTCATGTGTTGTGTAGACAAGATGGCTATGGGATTGATGGCACTGGTTATGGTTGGATAGCACTGGCTCTATTTTGAGATGTTCTCTTCTATGCTAGATATTACAACTTCCTTTATATCTAATGCGATTGGCTATGTATCTGGGGGGGTTCTTTTTGGGATGCCTATGGGCTTTTGTAATGGGTAGATAGGCTTATGTTTTCTTGAGCAATACTAAAGGGTTTTCTTACTGGTTATTTCCATTTAGTGCTCTTTGAACCAGACACCTGTAAAAAAACTCAATATTTAATATAATTTTAGTGGTTTCATCCACTTTTATTAAAAAAACAAACAAACTTGTGAGCTGCAAAATTTAAATTAAATGATCATCCTCTTATAACCAAATGATATGATCAATTTTTGATGGTTAATCTGCTATAAGTATTTGATGTATAGAGACACTACATCAAAAAAA
Source organism: Cryptomeria japonica (assembly GCF_030272615.1). Lineage (NCBI taxonomy): Eukaryota > Viridiplantae > Streptophyta > Pinopsida > Cupressales > Cupressaceae > Cryptomeria > Cryptomeria japonica. The sequence continues at coordinate 637,902,810 of NC_081406.1, forward strand.
CAAATTGATGGTTAACATGTTCGCTCTTCTCTGATGTTAACTAATTAAAATAAGAAAATAAAAATATGATATGAATTCCAAAAGTAAATGTAAATTATTTTTTTGATCTACAAGATAAGCTCTTTTCAACATTTTATAACTTGAAAAAATTAGTAAAAATACAAACTAATCTTTTATATCATTTATCTATACATTTGTAATTCAGACATGAGAAAATAATAACAAGTACACATAATTAAAATCATGAAATTTCCATGTCTATAATGATTTTTTCGTATTCTTCTAGATTTGATCGTGTAGATTTTATTGTTGACAACATTTTATCCAACTCTATAATCTATCATCAAGACACGAGAGTAAATATGTACAATTATTTTCATAAATATTTTTTTTGAATCTTTTAAACCTTCATTTTTACAATTTAAAACCAGAAAAAAAGGAATTTGATATCTTGATGATTATATCAATCAATTCTCACATCATATATACAATACCATGTAGAGGTCTCATGTCTAATACAACAATAAGCAACGTAGAATAAGTGTGACAGATGACCTTTGATAGAAGGTCATGGCCATATAGAAAAGTGTCTGTTAATGACTTCAAGCTTCAAAGTGGCCCAACATCCCAACATCCCAATTAAATAGCATGAACTATCTGTGTTGATATGGAGGACTGATACAGATTGTCGCCATTAATGTGCCCCCCCAAAGCAAACCCAATCGACATAAATGCCATCTACAAATAGATCAACAAGCTTTTCCTTAATAAATTCAAATATAACATTCTTCCATCCCTTCAAAACTAAACAAACATGTAAGATATAATCACTATCTTTTGATAGATGTGTTCTAACAAGTGACCAACAGGTGAGACGTTCTATCTATCCTACTCCAAGGAAAAATGTTACACTCAAGGTTCCTTGAACTACATGAAGAATTAAAACTACTAAGCTCCACACAAGAAAGGAATTGCATGTGGGTTGATATACAATTGTTAGAAAATACTTTCTTTTGGAAGAAAGATTCTATACTCTAATTTAATTTATGTTGTGTATAGATCAATCTAAACACTTTCGTCTATCAAGATTTTAGACAATTGGAAAATATTTGTATGTTAGTTGAGATGCAATTATTAGAAATTACTTATTTTTATAAAGTTTTAGTTGGAAGAAAGATTCTATACCCTAATCTATCTTGTGTATAGATCAATCCAAACACTTTTGTCCACCAAGACTCTAGAGGATGATGAATGCATCGATCTCTCGAACATGGGTGTTGTAGTCATAGAGATTCTAGATGTTTCTAATAAAAGATATAAAAGGTTAGGTTATCTCAATTCGAGTTAGGTCAGTTCAGTTATAGGTTGGACCCAAGCCAACCAATCCATATTGTGCTATTGAAGAATGGGATCCAGACTTCCAAATGCCTCAAAGATCGTTCCCATGATTATGTAACCACCAACAACTAAAAAGTTATGACTTTTCCATTCTTTGTTGTGAGGGAAGGGAATGGTTGCTAATGCTTTCTCTTCCACTTCCACATTGAAAATGATCAAATTGAAACATGAATGACTTAAAAATGAGGAAAAACAATGGTCTTGCACTAGCACTTTGGGGATTTAATATTTCTTTGTGTCACACTTTGGAGGATGTTGGTTGAAGAATATGTTTTCTATAGAATTGTGAGCATTTGATGGACATATATCTTGAATTCAAAGGAATGAGCTTAATTAAAGTCTAGTGGGATAATATTATGCTCTTATTGATAATGTAAAGTTATGGAAGAGTTCTACTTTCACGTGTTATACAACTTTCATCCATTTCTATATCGATATCATTATCATGCACTTTATTTTGCATGTTTAGTTTTCTAATGTTGTTCCACTTTACAATTCTTACAAATTATATTTAAGTTACAAGTAAATTTTTTTTTTATAATCACTTTAGATTGTATGGCATTAATTTCTATTTAGTTAATTAATTCACTAAGCCTTTTTTCTCTAATTTAAATAAATATTTACTAGCATACTTATATTTAAAAAATATGTAAAATATGTCGATGTCCATATATTGAAATTTCCTTTTTTTAATTCTACCTAAACTCTTAAGCTATGGTGTTCTTTGATAGTAATCTCTATTGCTGCCAAAGATATAATATTGTTAAAATAATTTCATGTTGCTATTGAAAATAAGTTTTGTCAAAGAGTATCAAGTTCCTACCGAAGTAAAACAAGTTGCTACAAGAAACAACATATTTCATTGCTACTAAAATTAATTCATACATTCTTTTGTCCTTTATATATATATATTTTAAACTCATACACCAAAACCAACATTTTTGTCAAACTTGTTTTATTTTATTTTTGTTTAGTGACTAATTTTTAGATTTACAACGATTTTGCATGAATATATTTAACTAACATTCACAAAAAACTACACAATAAAATATCTAACGATTGATATATTTCACAAAATTATTTATTGATTGTTTGAACAATGTACAAAGGCAAAAACTCTCAATTGCAGTCTTATTTTTTGAGCAACAAACACATATTTTGAAGCTGCCTAGATAGGTTTGTAATATTCCCAAATGGATTAAAAGTTTGTGAGCTTCTTTGCTAGATTGTTGACCATATTTAGTGACTAGAATTTGTACCATAAGCTCATGGTAGACTAGCAATATTGTAGCCACCATATTAATTTTTTAGTTGTCCAAAATGAAGTGGAAATTTCTCTCCAAAACAAATATAAATACCTTCAAACTGGGTTACGATGCTCACCTAATTGATCGTTTTACCACCAAGCGACTTAATGTCTTCTCAAAGCTTCAGAGAACACCATATTACCCAAAATGAATGTCTAAGCCCATGTAGCACCCCATACATTCACGTCCTCAATACATATTTATTTAATCAACTAGGATAAGGTAATATGCCTAACAATAGGCTTTAATCTCATGCATCATACTATCAATTAAATTACCCAACCATAAGTGTCCAAAATCACTCATAACCATAGTCATTCATAACAAAACATAGCCAAATCCTCACCAAAGATGCATAGTAACTACTTGAACTCAAAATTATTTGGGATATTCTTGGTCTTGAGAATATTTCTACCCATCTCTATGATTGTATAATTACTATATTTAGTTCATTTTTTTTAGTAGTATATAACATACAATCATATGCCTTTGAATACCATTTTTTTGCAAAACATAATTTGAAATAATGTCTTTGACAAGGGATGTAATGCCCTACCAGGAACCCTAAAGGAAAACAACACAACTAGGCAACTAAAGGGTGAAATAATTTTTTTTTTTGTTAAAAACTAAGTACACTAACTAAAACCATTGCACGTTGAATAACACAACGAAAGTCTATCATATGTTTTCCTAAGGGTAACCAACGAAGATTAATTTCGTAGATTATATTAACACCATAGTTAATCCATTTAATTAGATAAATTGAATGCTTAAGTTTAAAATTACACATACATCCAAATTTCACAATAAAGAAATAAAAGTATTCCAATGTATCCAATTTCCATAAACCATTTAAACATAAGATCAAAATAATAACATTCATTTCACTGACATAATAATATTACAATATCCATAAATACATGGCTTCCAATAATACCACTGGTTACAAAGATACAATATCAAGGTTACATAAAAGTTTGATACAATGACCACAAGGTCTCAACTGAACAATGATCTCGAACAAGAGCTGGCACATAAACCACGAACAAAGAAACACCAACGAAGCCTTTCCTCGCCTGAAGATACAATCCAGAACATCCGATGGGAAGTGGCACTACCACCCAACCATGTGATCCTGAAATGGAACCACCCCACTATGCTAGGAGATAGTAGAAAACCCTCAAGCAAGCAAAGTAAGACAAGTACAAAAGGACTACAAGACTTTGCAAACATCCATGTAACACAACTCACAAAACACTAGTGACTCTAAGAAGAGAGTGTCATCGCATAGCTTGATGGTTACCATGGTATAGCCTCCATAGGTCCCGGCCCCCATACTCGAGTTTCTCCTGGTAACCTCTCCCGAGCCTCCGGTTCCAACTAAGTCTCATGCGGACCCTACCAATCCTTTCTTGAAGACAAGGTGGTAAGTTTGCCATTCCAGGCCTTCTCGTAACATTATGAGCCCTATACTAGCACTCACCTATGCACGAGGTACATTTATCTTAATTAATATTTAATCTACCCACCCCCTAATAGATTATTAGGTTATCACTTTTTAACTAACTTTCAACGGGTTATCCTGTCATCCACTTCAGGCATGGCCCCCGCTCGAAAGCCACTCTCTCTCCTAGGACACTAACAGGAAATGTTTCTCTCTACGAGAACTCTATGGCGAAACAGACAACCATAAACAATTCTGACAAGCACAAGTGAAGGATACACAAATACCAACCCAAGATTGACCATTTGGACAAAAACACACAATGGCTCATATCAATAGGTTATACAACAACACCTGGTCTAGGAGAAATAATAACATAGGACACTGACAATTTAACTAAAATACCAATGGAATTTAAGCTTGACTAAAAACACAATATACGCAAGATCCTATTATAGGCAATCTTTCCTTAAAAACAGCCAAAAGCATAAATAACATGCAATTTACGAATTTCCAGATAACAAGAATTCACAACTATTTAATACCAAAAACATCCATCTTGTCATTTGTCCAAAAAGATTTAAAATAAAAATAATTCTCCTAATGTATTTTCAACATATTTATAGAAATTAACATTCCAAACTGTAATTAAATAATATTTAAAATAACATTTAAAATATTATAATAACTACCAAAACACACACACACACACACACACACACACACACACACACACACACACATAAACATATATATGAATATACATATATTTATTTATATACATATATAATTTAACACGTAATAAATTTAATTTATCTAACCCCTGGGTACGAAACCCGAGACAGTCATACCGCAATATGCATAGGGTTTAGAAATTAATTTAAAAAATAAATTAAAAACCACTTAAAAAATTTGTAAAGGCTCTTATCACGGTAGCCTAGGGGCTACTACCGCCAGTAGCAGATGCTATCGTAGGTAGTGTTTTTTTTTTTTTTAATTTATTTATTTATTTTTATTTTTTTAACAGAACAATTAAAACAATACTTTTTCAATAATTTCATTTTAATAAAATTTTAACAGTAATAATTAAAAAAAACAATATTTTTTTAATAATTCCATTTTCACAAAATTCAATCCTTCTTCACATATATATATTTTTTAAATTTAATTAACCCAAATAAATTTAACGTGTAATTAAATTTATTTTCTTAAGGTAATTAAAACCATTTCTCAAGTAAATACCCTTTCTCACAAATCTTGCAAATTTCCATGCATCCTAAAATCTGACAAATTTTCTATAATAATTTCTCTTAATTTTCTCAAAAATTACATACTTCCCATAAATTAGAAATACACATTAGGCATGGATTTCAAAACAAAACTCGAATTCACTAGAAGAGGGTTTTGGATTTGACAATTATTTTACACACACATCAAGCAGAGAAAAATTGAAATATTTTTAATAAAACACACAACTAATAAATCATCCAACCTGGTATAGCTTTCCTGGAAGAAATCTGTAGAAGAGCCCTAATCCTTTCAATAAACTTCCAATAAATTTCTTCACCTAAAATTCTTGACATGTTCTTGTGTAACTAAAATAAAAAGCTAACCCCTATTTAAACTAAAATTCTAGGTTCAAAAGCTTTTTCACAGAAAACCTAAATTTAGAATAATAGTACTTTTTTTAATTTTATTTTCTAAATTTATCACATGCAATAATTAAAAAACATTATTCTTTCTTTTCTTTTCTCATGCACATTAATTAATTTTCTAAATAAAGAATTAAAACAATATTTTAATTCTAATTAATCCTTTTATTCATTTATTTAATTATTCATTTATTTATTTAATCATTTATTTATTTAAAATTCAAGGAAACAATAAATATAATTAATCTAATTTATTTAAATAAAAATATATTTCAAATACCATGTAGCTTGCAACTTAATTTAATAATTTCTTTAATTAACTAAATTTATAATCTCAATGCATAAACAATACAATAATGAGATAATTTCATAAAGTTAATTAATTAATTAATTTAAATCCACTAAAACACTCAAATTAAACAAATCTCAAGCTATTACCCATAAAAGATAAAATGATAAAATACGAAGACCGAACTAACTGACAAGACGACCAACTAACGACACTCATACGAGTGTAACTGAGTAAAAATAGGGTCAACTACTATCTCCTCCACTTCTATTGGAAAATATAAGGCATGCTCAGACCTGTGAAGCCAGGTGGAGACGATACCCCGTACCTACCCGGTACTTGTACCTACAACCTGAATCACCGAACCACACATGCATATATATATATATACAATATAGAAAACACGACATACACACTGATGAAGGAGAATCGCAACGTTCCCTGTCTCACCGAAATGAGTGAAGGAAAATCATCTCCTTGCATCCAATACACTCACAAACACACAACATATAATTACACATTGCATAAATAAAGTAAAACGTCAGTACATAGCAATAATCCATAAAATGCCATAAATCACAAGTACTGAAATACTGCAAATAAAATATACATCTCATCTCCAGATAAAGCATAAAGTCATAAAAAACTGAATAACATATCATGGTAATGTATCCACTGAAAAACAACCAATAATAAAATATGAGTCTAATGAGTTCAAACTAGAAGGGGTACTACATTTTCCCCCCCAAACTAGGCTTACTCTTGGAAGCCTAAAATAAATAAGAATACAGTTCTCTCATCTTTGCTCCATCCTCCCAAGTCATCGAGGTCTCATCATTTGGGTCCCATAGGACCCTTACCTGGTTGATGGTACGACCCCTGAGTATCAAATCCCGATGCTGAAGAATGCGCACGGGCTCCATGGAAAGCTGCTCGTCCTCGACCTGCAAAGAGTTCCAATCAAGAACATGTGTCACATCTGGATGATAAGGTCGAAGAACTGAAACATGAAAGACATCGTGGATGCGGAATAGACTCGGTGGCAAGGCAAGACGGTAGGCAACATGTCCTATCCTCTCAAGGATCTCAAAAGGTCCAACAAACTGAGGTGCCAACTTAGATCCCTTTCCATAACGGATCAGACTCTTCTGCGGATGCACTCTCAAGAACACATGATCACCAATAGAAAATTGACGATCTACCCTATGAGCATCTGCATACTTCTTCTGTCTATCCTGTGCTGCTACTAAATGCTCATGAATCCTATCTACCTGCTGCTCCATCTCCTGAAGAATATCTAGTCCTATAAGCACCCTGTCTTCTAACTGATCCCAACTCAAAGGAGTGCGGCAAGGACGACCATATAATGCCTGAAAGGGGGACATACCTATGGAGCTATGATATCCATTGTTATAAGAAAACTCCACTATATATATATATATATATATATATAGTCCTCCCAGCGTGACTGTTGGTCCATCACATGCATGCGAAGCATGTCCTCTAATACCTGATTCACTCTCTCTATTTGACCATCTATCTCTAGATGATAAGCTGAACTAAAATTCAACTGAGTCCCCAAAGCATGCTGAAGTGAGGTCCACAATGCTAAGGTAAAGATAGGATCTCTATCAGATATGATCCACCTCAGAATCCCATGCAATCTCACTACTTCTTCTAAGAAGACTCGTGCCACCATTACTGCTATGTAGGAAGCTCGAATAGGAACAAAATGAGAAACCTTAGTCAATCTATCAACTATGACCATGATGGCATCATGACAACGTGAAGAGATAGGCAAACCAATAATGAAATCCATGGAAATGATATCCCATTTCCAATCCGGTACTAGATTAGGCTGCAAAGGCCCTGTTGGGTGCTGATGCTCTGCCTTCACTCGCTGACACTCTAGACACTTCAACACAAAATCAGCAATGTCACATTTCATACCCGCCCAATGATAAATCTATCTAAGATCTGCATGCATCTTCTTGACACCTGGATGTGCTAAATAAGGTGCACGATGGGCCTCGGTCATGATCAAAACACGAAGACCCTCCAAAGGAGGTACATAGATCTGTCCATGGTGACGAAGAAGTCCATCTACCTCAAGGTTATACCCAGAAAATCTACCCTCTAAAGGCCTTCCGGACTCTATCACAGCTCTAACATCCTGATACCAAGTATCCTAAGGAAGAACTCCAAGAATTCTCTCTCTCAAGTCCACTCCAAGGGATAATGCTGAAACTTCATGCCGCCTACGACTCAAAGCATCTGCTACTACATTCTCTTTGCCCTGAATATAATGAACCTCAAAATCATATTCGCAGAAGAATTCCATCCATCTTCGTTGTCGAGCATTCAAGTTTGGTTGTGTGAATATATACTGCAAACTGTGGTGATCACTATGCAGCTCAAACTGACGCCTTAATAGGAAATGCCACCATCGAACCAAAGCATGAATTACAGCTGCCAACTTTAAATCATGAACTGGATAGTTCAACTCATGGTTCTTGAGTTTGCAAGACTCATAAGCAACCACATGTCCATCCTACATAAGTACTGCACCTATACCTTCCAAAGAGGCATCTGTGCATACCATAAAATCTCTAGATGGATCAGGGACTGCCAAAATCGGAGCACTGACAAGGAGTTCCTTCAAGGTCTTAAAAGCTACTTCACACTGTTCTGACCAAACAAACTTCTTCCCTTTTCTCTGAAGAGAAGTAATCGGGTGTCCTATCCAGGAAAAGCCTTCAACAAAGCGACGGTAATATCCGGCCAAACCCATAAAACTCCTAACTTCTGAAATGTTGGTCGGCGCTGGCCAATCAAGAATGGCTTGGATCTTTGAAGGATCCACAGATATACCTTCTCCCGAAACCACATGACCAAGATAGTTTACCTCAGTCTGGAAGAAGTCACACTTTGCTAAATTGGCATAGAGTTGATTTTCCCTTAAGCATTGCAGTACTTGACGTAAGTGACCCTCATGCTCCTCCACAAATCTAGAATAAATCAGAATGTCATCCAAGAATACAATGACGAAATGATCAAGGTAGGTGCTAAAAACCCCATTCATTAAGCTCATGAAAACTGAAGGCGCATTCGTCAACCTGAATGGCACCACTGTAAACTCATAGTGACCATAACGAGTACGAAATGTTGTCTTATGAATGTCTGCATCCTGAATGTGTAACTGATGGTATCCAGACTTTAAGTCAATCTTAGAGAACACCTTGGCTCCCTTAACCTGATCAAAAAGGTCATCTATACGAGGCAATGGATATCTATTCTGGATGGTTACCTTATTCAATTGTCAGTAATCAATGCATAACCGAAGAGAACCATCTTTCTTCTTAACGAAGATAACAGGCACACCCCAAGGGGAAACACTAGGATGAATGAATCCCTTGGCCAATAATTCTTCTATCTGCAATTTCAACTCACTTAACTCCTGAGTAGTCATCCGATATGGAGCTCTCAAAATAGGTTCTGCACCAGGAACCAAATCAACATGAAAGTCTATATACCGCTTCGGAGGCATACCAGGAATATCCAATGGAAACACGTCTGCATACTCTCTAAGAATAGGGTGACTATCAAGAGTGATTTCTCACCTCTCTAACTCATCCAATTCCTCAAGAGTGATTGCAAAAAGCTAACATCCTCTACGCATGCACCGCTTAAGTTGCATAGCGGAGATCATACGCAGGGATATCGACCTCTGTACTCCAACAATCTCCACTTCTCTGCCAAGGTCATCTAGACACACTACTGTCTTCTTGTGACAATCTACATGAGCACTATGAGATGATAGCCAATCCATCCCCAATACAACTCCATAAGATCCCAAAGGAATAACCCAAAGGTCCACTAAAGTAACCATGGTTCCTAATTTCAACTCACAACTGGGAATAAAGGCATCTACAGAAACATGGACACCTAAAGCCAACTCTACTTGCCACCTATCCGCCTGCTTAGCAGACGTAAGTCTGCACCGCTCCACAATGGATGAAGAAATAAAAGAATCAGAGGCTCCAGAATCAAAAAGTACAGAGATAGGGGTTCCATGCAACATACCTGCTGCCTCAATGACTGTACCTTGATGATCAGCTTGGCGGTCATCTACCGCTGCAAAAACTCTATGGGACCTCCCTACATCTCCTACTATAGGTTCAAATGCTGCTGGCCTCTGACTACCTATGTTGTGGACATTTTGAGGGCATTGTGCAGCTCTGTGACCAAACTGCCCACAAGAGAAGCAAGCTCCTCTATCACCTGTTGGTCCACTAGATTACTGGAAACTTCCCTGGCTAGGGGTGTAAGATGCACTCTGCGAGGCCTGCCTTGTAGGGCCCTGTTTGCCCCTCTGCCAGTTTCTACCCTTCTTATACTGAGAATTGCCACCTTGTTGGCTCTGGAACTGTTTTGGTTTTGACTGTTGCTGCTGTTGTTGCCCACTCTTAGCAGGTGCTTGAGGAGTTCTAAATGGTGCAGCTGCCTGGGATTGATTTCCCTGAGCTTTATTTCCACTGGTAGGTGCACTTCCTATCTGCACACCTGTCTGACCCCCAAGTGCACGGCTAAGGTTCAGCTCAACTAATTTGGCCTTCGCCATGGCTATCTCCATTGAAGCTAGCTCGAATACCCTCACACCTCCACTGATACGGTCATTCAAACCTCTTAGGAAATGTTGGACAAGCATAGCCTCGTCATTACCAATTATGACGTATTGTTTGAGCTCATAGAACCTGTGCTCATACTGGTCTACTGTCATCCCATAGTGACACAAGGCATAAAACTCATCTGCTTGAGTTTGCCTCCACTGGGGTGAGAGAAATCGTGCCCTGAATCTCTCCAGAAATTGTTCCCATGTGATGGTGTTAATGCATACACCAATCTTCTCCTCCTCTAATCTCCACCAGATTGAAGCAAATTTATTTAGACACATAATAGCACATCTTGCCTTGGTGTTACTGTTGTATGGAAACATAGCGAAACACCGGTCCAAGCCGATAAGCCAGGTCTTTGCCTCAAGACCAGTACCCATACCATCAAAGTAAGGAGGATTGGACCTCATCAAGTCCTTTATGTGACCCAAGGAAGGTGGATCTCGGATAGTTGGAATCTCCCCTCGCCTTGGTGATCTCTCTCTCTCTCTTTCCTCTAGAACCTGTTGAAGAGGCTCCTCAACCTGAGCATGAATAGGTTGCTCAAACTCAGGCCTTTGGCCTAACCTAGCCAAAACCTCTTGAAACATCTGTCTCAGCTCTTCCCTTTCGGAAACATGTTCTTCTGCATGCTGAGAGTTTTGATGAACAGATTGTTCCTGCTCTTGATGAACTGACTGTTCCGGCTCAACACTCACATGAGTGGGTGGTGGTGAAGGACTATGATGGTCAGAACCATGACCCCGTTCTCCACCTCTGCCTCCTTTGCAACCACCCATACGGCCACCTCCTCTAGCTTTCTTAGCCATGACCTGGTACCATAAAAGAGAAAATGGTTTAGATCCATAGCAAGGATAAGACATGAGAGATACAAACATTTATGACCTACGCAAAATGGTCAATTGAAAGGCACACTACAAACCCAGAGTACCCAGTGTTGAAACTTGGGCTTTGATACCAAATGTAATGCCCCGCCAGGAACCCTAAAGGAAAACAACACAACTAGGCAACTAAACGGTGAAATAATTTTTTTGTTTGTTAAAAACTAAGTGCACTAACTACAACCATTGCACGTTGAATAACACAATGAAAGTCTATCATATGTTTTCCTAAGGGTAACCAATGAAGATTAATTTCATAGATTATATTAACACCACAGTTAATCCATTTAATCAGATAAATTGAATGCTTAAGTTTAAAATTACACATACATCCAAATTTCACAATAAAGAAATAAAAGTATTCCAATGTATCCAATTTCCATAAACCATTTAAACATAAGATCAAAATAATAACATTCATTTCACTGACATAATAATATTAAAATATCCATAAATACATGGCTTCCAATAATACCACTGGTTACAAAGATACAATATCAAGGTTACATAAAAGTCTGATACAATGACCACAAGGTCTCAACTGAACAATGATCTCGAACAAGAGCTGGTACATAAACCACGAACCAAGAAACACCATCGAAGCTTTTCCTTCGCCTGAAGATACAATCCAGAACATCTGATGGGAAGTGGCACTACCACTTGACCATGTGATCCCGAAATGGAACCACCCCACTATGCTAGGAGATAGTAGAAAACCCTCAAGCAAGCAAAGTAAGACAAGTACAAAAGGACTACAAGACTCTGCAAACATCCATGTAACACAACTCACAAAACACTAGTGACTCTAAGAAGAGAGTGTCATTGCATAGCTTGATGGTTACCATGGGACAACCTCCATAGGTCTCGGCCCCCATACTCGAGTTTCTCCTGGTAACCTCTCCCGAGCCTCCGGTTCCAACTAAGTCTCATGCGGACCCTACCAATCCTTTCGTGAAGACAAGGTGGTAAGTTTGCCATTCCAGGCCTTCTCGTAACATTATGAGCCCTGTACTAGCACTCACCTATGCACGAGGTACATTTATCTTAATTAATATTTAATCTACCCACCCCCTAATCGATTATTAGGTTATCACTTTTTAACTAACTTTCAACGGGTTATCCTGTCATCCACTTCGGGCACGACCCTCACTCGAAAGCCACTCTCTCTCCTAGGACACTAACATAAATGTTTCTCTCTACGAGAACTCTATGGCGAAACAGACAACCATAAACAATCCTGACAAGCATAGGTGAAGGATACAGAAATACCAACCCAAGATTGACCATTTGGACCAAAACACACAATGGCTCATATCAATAGGTTATACAACAACACCTGGTCTAGGAGAAATAATAACATGGGACACAATGACAATTTAACCAAAATACCAATGGAATTTAAGCTTGACTAAAAACACAATATACGCAAGATCCTATTATAGGCAATCTTTCCTTAAAAACAGCCAAAAGCATAAATAACATGCAATTTACGAATTTCCAGATAACAAGAATTCACAACTATTTAATACCAAAAACATCCATCTTGTCATTTGTCCAAAAAGATTTAAAATAAAAATAATTCTCCTAATGTATTTTCAACATATTTATAGAAATTAACATTCCAAACTGTAATTAAATAATATTTAAAATAACATTTAAAATATTATAATAACTACCAAAAGAAATATATATATATATATATATATATATATAAACACATAGATGAATATACATATATTTATTTATATACATATATAATTTAACACGTAATAAATTTAATTTATCTAACCCCTGGGTACGAAACCCGAGACAGTCATACCACAATATGCATAGGGTTTAGAAATTAATTTAAAAAATAAATTAAAAACCACTTAAAATTTTTGTAAAAGCTCTTATCACGGTAGCCTAGGCTACTACCGCCGGTAGCAGATGCTACCGTAGGTAGTGTTTTTTTTTTTTCAAATTTATTTATTTATTTTTATTTTTTTAACAGAACAATTAAAACAATACTTTTTCAATAATTTCATTTTAATAAAATTTTAATAGTAATAATTAAAAAAAACAATATTTTTTTAATAATTCCATTTTCACAAAATTCAATCCTTCTTCATATATATATATATATTTTAAATTTAATTAACCCAAATAAATTTAACGTGTAATTAAATTTATTTTCTTAAGGTAATTAAAACCATTTCTCAGGTAAATACCCTTTCTCACAAATCTTGCAAATTTCCATGCATCCTAAAATCTGACAAATTTTCTATAATAATTTCTCTTAATTTTCTCAAAAATTACATACTTCCCATAAATTAGAAATACACATTAGGCATGGATTTCAAAACAAAACTCGAATTCACCAGAAGAGGGTTTTGGATTTGACAATTATTTTACACACACATCAAGCAGAGAAAAATTGAAATATTTTTAATAAAACACACAACTAATAAATCATCCAACCTGGTATAGCTTTCCTGGAAGAAATCTGTAGAAGAGCCCTAATCCTTTCAATAAACTTCCAATAAATTTCTTCACCTAAAATTCTTGACATGTTCTTGTGTAACTAAAATAAAAAGCTAACCCCTATTTAAACTAAAATTCTAGGTTCAAAAGCTTTTTCACAGAAAACCTAAATTTAGAATAATAGTAATTTTTTTAATTTTATTTTCTAAATTTATCACATGCAATAATTAAAAAACATTATTCTTTCTTTTCTTTTCTCATGCACATTAATTAATTTTCTAAATAAAGAATTAAAACAATATTTTAATTCTAATTAATCCTTTTATTCATTTATTTATTTAATCATTTATTTATTTAAAATTCAAGGAAACAATAAATATAATTAATCTAATTTATTTAAATAAAAATATATTTCAAATACCATGTAGCTTGCAACTTAATTTAATAATTTCTTTAATTAACTAAATTTATAATCTCAATGCATAAACAATACAATAATGAGATAATTTCATAAAGTTAATTAATTAATTAATTTAAATCCACTAAAACACTCAAATTAAACAAATCTCAAGCAATTACCCATAAAAGATAAAATGATAAAATACGAAGACCGAACTAACTGACAAGACGACCAACTGACGACACTCATACGAGTGTAACTGAGTAAAAATAGGGTCAACTACTATCTCCTCCACTTCCATTGGAAAATATAAGGCACGCTCAGACTTGTGAAGCCAGGTGGAGACGATACCCCGTACCTACCCGGTACTTGTACCTGCAACCTGCATCACCGAACCACACATGCATATATATATATATATATATATAGAAAACACGGCATACACACCGATGAAGGAGAATCGCAACGTTCCCTGTCTCACCGAAATGAGTGAAGGAAAATCATCTCCTTGCATCCAATACACTCACAAACACACAAAATATAATTACACATTGCATAAATAAAGTAAAATGTCAGTACATAGCAATAATCCATAAAATGTCATAAATCACAAGTACTGAAATACTACAAATAAAATATACATCTCATCTCCAGATAAAGCATAATGTCATAAAAAACTGAATAACATATCATGGTAATGTATCCACTGAAAAACAACCAATAATAAAATATGAGTCTAATGAGTTCAAACTAGAAGGGGTACTACAAGGGACAACACATTCTTTTCTACATTGGCTTTAAATTGTAAAACTATCATAAAATCTTTTGAATTTTCTAAGTTAATTAAATATACCCAGGTTCTACTATTGTCATCAATAAAAATATGAAAATACCCATTCTTGTTGAGTGAAAGATGTTGGAAATATCAAGTGGGATGTCATTGATGTCAAACTTGTTTGGTGTTATCATTGGTGTCATAGTTTGTGTTGTTGGTGACTATGTTTTGGTGACATAATTGAATAGGAAGTTACAGTTGTTTAGTTGTGTGGTTGTAGTAAATGGTTCATTAATGAGTGTTCAATGTTGTTATGTTGTTTGGTAGTGATGTTGAGTGAGTAGGAGGTGTTTTCAGAAGGTGGCAGAAGTAGAAGTTGCAATATGCAGGAATGAGTATATAAAGTCCTTATGAAAGAATGCTTTGCATTTCTCTAGTTTTTGAAGATTATGGCTTGCAATTTTGGATATAATGTTTATGTTTTGTGGATGTTGCACTATCATGTTTTTATGTCCTTTGTTTCTCAGATGGTGAAGTTGGTGGTTGCAATTTGTTGATGTTACCCACCATTTTCACTAAGTCAGAATATACCCTTTGATCTCGAAGTCTCTTTTATATTGGGTTGTGTCTCATACACCTTAGTTTTAAAAATGCTCGATCAATTGATCATCCTTATTTTAAGCATCAAGTCTCATCTTTGTCTAAAGGGCCTCACCCTTGCTTCATCAATTTATTGTCCTTAGATGGAAATGTATCCCACTATTTTTCATAGTAAATGAGTCTCGTTCCACTCGATCACCGCCCTTTGATAGTGTTATGTAAAAGGGGTCCTCACAAGTCCGATATCAGCCAATCACACTCTTTGAATTTTTTGCACACACGATCTGTTGTTCCATGATTCTTGAAGTGTCCAATAGCTCAATTCTCTGATAAAGGCAATCCCATAGTCAACAACTTGTGTGGTTACATTAGCACAATACCAATTTGTAATATGTGATAAATAAAGCTTAATTAAATGCTTCATTTCAAATATCAAGATAGTACGATAATCGGTGAAATGAATGCATTAATTTCTCCATACACACATATGTATGTCACCTTTGTTTTGTTTATTTGCATTTGAAATCTCTGGCAAATTTGAAGGAGTGCTCAAGCAAAAGCGCGAAAACCAGGTTTGAGATGGAAGGTTTTCTTGTTTCAAATTTATAGAATTTTCAGTTCTCCTTATTTCCGTAGAAAATTTAGAGGGGGGTTTGTCAATTTAGCATTCATGAACATCTGCGTTCTCTGTAATCCTTCTTCATTATATCCCAATTTGATTTTCTATCTTTTACTAGAAACCCAACTTTTTCTATGGCATCCAAAATTTCTCAGCTAATAGAGAGTAAGATGCATAATATTAAAGATACTGAAATAGGGTCATTTTTAATGCATGACATCCATAGGAGGTTACAAAATCCAGAAAAGTCCCCTATCACACAAAAGGTCATTGAATCTGCCTTGTCTCATGCTAGGGGTTACCCTTTAGTTGTTGCATGTCTGGAATTGGTTTTCAATTGTGTACAACATTATCACCTTGACTCCCGTGAGATTTGGAACAAAAATCAAGCTACCATAGCTAAAATTGACACAGATAATGTTGCTCTTGCATTGCATATTCCTGAGAGGGAGGACTAGGTGAATCTTTCTTTGTAGTCGGCATGGGAATTCTTTTAAAATTGAATAGATTGGTGTCTTTCTACTATTGCTTAGGGATGGTTGAAAACCCCTCGACCTGGCAAATCTAAATTACCCTCCCAAATAAAGACAAAGTTGTTTAGAGATGATATTGCAGACACTATTGTTTTGTTGTGCCATGTTGTTGGTAAACCTGGAATAGGATACTTCAAAGAGTGGATGTGTTAGTTCATTCTCATTGTCTATGATGACAAAAATCAACTAGATTGGTCAAAATTGATAAGCGACACTCACTCCATGAACAAATAATAAAATTCAATGACATGAAAAGTTACTTATGCTCTATACTTTTTTATGTGTTGGTTATTGGGAAGATGTCTTGGTCAGGTTTGAGACAGGGGGGTAATCTTGTAGATGGTGCTCCTATGTATAACTGTTTCCCTCAGTTGTAGAAAGAAGGCATGCTCGAAATTTTTCTCGCATCTATGATGCTTTCTTCATGACACTCATGAGATATATTGAAGGCGATCCTAAGAAGAGATTTTTAGAGGAATATATGGCCCTAATTAAGAACTACAACAACTTCTATATTCAGTTTAAAAGCTTTTCATATTTGAGAATTGGAGGCTATGAAAAGTCACCCTTGAAATTACCCAGGTATGCCTCTAACTATCTTATCTTCTTGGAGCTTTGTCATCAGATGAAATTTGTGAAAATTAAATATGTTCAAATGAGAAAGAAATGATACTCATTTCCCCTGAGTTTATCTCATTTTTCCTATAAAACTAATGAATCCGCCAAGTTTTCTGATAAGTTATTAGCTGAGTTTGGTCTTCACTCTTTACCCATGAGAGATAATTTTGATAGTAAAGGTTATGTTCAATAAAATTTTTATGCGTCTGCCCAATATGTTCATGTGCCTAGGCTAGAAGACTTTTGGGAGGATTGTGCTGATGAAAAGGAAGTTTTTAGAAGAAATTTAATGAGATTGACTTTAAGTCAAATGGTTGCCTTCAATGTTATTTCTCGGTACCTGAAAATGTTGTAGATGATGTTTCAGACATGATAGATGATTCATATCAAGGTATTGATTTACCTCCTTTTCAATGGTAAGAGAATGAAGAAGATACAGATGTTAATGCCAGAACTTCTCAGGTACTAAGTAGATCACACGCTTCATTGGACCATAAGGTCAAAAGTCATTTGGGCCCTTCATCACATAAAGAGACGCCTAAGGAATCTGATGCTAGTACTCAGACCTCTGAAGGGGTAAAAGGGAAGGTGAAATTGGAAGCCAATATATCTAGAATAGATTCACAGTCCAGTGGAGATAGTGACCCTCTTGAGGAAAGCCAAAAGTTAAAATTAGTTTGTGAAGCAAGTACTGTGACATCATCTGAGAAAAGGAGAACATCTATGTAGCAGCTTGTAAGCTCTAGCAAGGAGGATGCTCAATTTATTGACTAGTTAGGAGAGCAAAATCCTCTAGTCTCTCTAACCGATGATTTGGAACAACATACACCTGTATCTAATGTTTTTGTAGTGCCATCTGATGCTTCCACTAATGTTTTGACAATTAAAATTTCAACAAATACCTTATCTACTCCATGGCTCAAAAAGGTGATTGAAAAGAAGAAGAAGCAATACTACCCAATCACATAAATTTGTGTGGACACAATAACACAGTTATTAGGAGAAACACCTAAACCCAAAAGAGCTAAATAGATGGACAAAATGATCACAGAACCACAAACAGAGCATCACATGCTAGAGATTGTTATGTTGGAATTGCACACTCCAATGAGAATTGTAGATGATTGAAGGTATTGTCATTGATGGAAACCTTGCAATCTTATAGCATCGGAAGGCACCAACACTGACAGACTCTACATCGGCAAATAGTTCACGGGCAGCGACAAAGATGATTACCGACACCCTAGCCAATAAGATTTTGATTATTGTATATTGTATTTAATTGTAATATCTTTTTGTAAGACGACATGGCATATTGTAATAAGACTCATATATAAGTATGAGATCTTGTAGATCATTTTGAGAGAAGGAGAGATACATAGATGATAGATGGATACGATGAGCGAATATTAAGGCAGATTTTGGAATAAGGTTTATGGTTGTTGTATGAGCTTAAACCGGTATTGAACCTGACATAGCAGATACTTTTTGTAGAAGTACATCACATTGGATTTCCATAATCCATTTTGTAAGTCAATGAGACTTCCCTTTTTGTAATTAAGCAGTGAGCTTTAGGCAGTTGGCCTTCTTGCATGTGCAGACCCCTATTGTAAGTAATATCCATTCATTGGCCAGTGAGTGAATATTGTGGGTCACAAATCCCACCGAGGTTTTTCCCGCACCGGGTTTCCTCGTTAAACATATTGTGTTATGGTGTTCTTTCTATGTTGTGTTTATTGTTCACATTTAGTGTATTAATTCTTATTTACTGGTACATTGTTTTGGAATGCAATTTATTTAATAAGATCAGAAAATCTGTTAACTGATTAGATATGGATTCACCCCCCCACTTAGTATCTTTGGGAATCCTAACAATTGGTATTAGAGCTTGGTCCTCTATTTTCAAAATCCTAACAACTTGAGGAAGATTCTGACACCAATACAGATGGAAAGTTCGAGAAAGAAATTGGAAACATCTCTTTCAGACTATGATGCAGAAAAGGAAACTCTTAATGGTCTTGTAAGCAAGATGAGGCAAGAAAACATGACCTTGAGGAATGAAATGCAAGATATGACTATGAGATTTTGCAAAGACATTGAAGATAGAAAGAAAAATGAAGATGACTTGACTAGAAGACTCAATGATACTGGAATTGAAAATCTAAGACTTAGTCATGCAAATGATATGTTGAAGACAATTCCGATTCACTTGGAACATGATAAAATTGAGCTCATGAGATACAAGGATTTCTTGGAAAATGAGTTGGCTACTGCAAATCAACACAAGGAGAAATTCAAGAAAAGTTTAGAGGAACTTGATAACATGCTGAAAAATTAGAAACCTAATGGAGACACTAATGGACTTGGCTTTGAAGTTGGTGAAATCTCTGGTACTGCAAATAATCATGATCACAGTAAACAGGTAAGACAACCTAATGCCTACAAATTTAATGGGAAATGCTTTAACTGTAACTGTATACACCTAAAATTGGCCATGAGCAATTAAATAAATATTTTATATTTATTTAATAATTATTCATCTATTAAATAGTTAATTCGAAAAGATTAATCTGTTTAATTCATTTCATGTCTTTCTATTAATTAATATTTTATTAATTAATTCATCTATCTTATTCCTCTAATTAATTAAATATCTAATATTTAATTATTCCTTCTAACCAAGTTAATTCAATATCTAATATTTAATTATCTCCTCCAAACAATTAAATATCCAATATTTAATGGTTATTCTCCTATCCTATAGTCTCAAATATTAAATAATTATTAAATTATTTAACCCCTTTTCCAACTCACCCTCCATCTCCACTTCATCTTCCCTTTTCCAACTCACCCATCATGTGGCTAAGGAAATTAATATTTCTTAAATATTAATTTATGATTTATCTTCAACTTCCAAATTCAATGAAAATTGTGTACGTACACATATTTCATAACTATTTCCTATATTATCTCCAACACCCCTACATCTTAGGAAAGACTTGAGTCCACCTGTCTTATCATGCTTAAATCTTCTCTAACCATACCTAGATTCTCTCAGTCAGCAACCCAGTCAAGGTGAGATGAGTGACACTTGTCTTCTCCTTCCCCCTTTCTCTCAACCTTCACCTCTACTCACATCCATCCAAAACTATAGATCTGATCATGACCGTTGATCTGAGCCACATCATCTTATACTCTCAAAGTCTATAAAATCAAGAGCTTCAGTTGAGAGAGAGTTAGACTTCAAGAGACTTCAAGTGCATTTTGCAAGCTAATCATATGCATCCGTGAGTTTTTGAAGCAAATAACAATAGCAATTATCATATAGCATTTTAGCATAATCATGTAGCTTTGCATATCATACTATCAGTTAACTACAAGTTATCAGTCCATACTTCATATGCCATCTTGGAAGCCAACAGTGCATTATTTGAGAGCACACCATCTACAACTAGGAACAGTGGAGTTAGGACATAATGAGACATAAGCCATGAAGGTAAAATAATATTTTATTTTAGTATATATTTCATGTAGTTTCATTGGTGGATTTTGGATTTCCTGTATGCATTTCCATTGTATTTTGTGAAACTAACTTATTACAGGTAATATTCTAAGGATGAAATTCAAGCTCACATATTTTGGCGTGCACCGTGGGGCTGGACCTCACATATACCTTTAAAAATCTCATAAAAAATAAAATTAATGTATTTGTAATACAGATTCATGCATGTGTGAATTTTAACAGTGCTTTTGTTCGATAGGTTAGCACATTTGCATTATAGGTTAGCGCATATGTCATGTAGGTTAGCGCTTTTGTCTATAAATCAGCGCTTTCGCATCTTAAGTTAGTGCATATGTCATGTAGGTTAGCGCTTTTGTCCGAAAATCAATGTTTTTGCATCATAGGTTAGCGCATATGTCATGTAGGTTAGCGCTTTTATTTGAAAATCAGTGCTTTCGCATCTTAGGTTAGCGCCTGACGTAGGTTAGCACTTTTGTAACAGGGACTAGCGCATTTGACAAATAATTTAGTGCAATGAAAAATTTGTAACTGTGATTTGAAATTAGGCTTGTGGAAGCCCACCTAAGGTTTTGGATTTTCACTTAATTCTTTTTATTGTAGGTTTCTAACAATTTCTTGCAGATTTGGAGGAATTAAGTTAGGATTTAGTAATTTTTTTTCTAGCTTTTTTCAAAATTGGTTAAAAAGAACTCATATTTCCTTTTGGGTTCAAAATTGGTGTTTTAAAAAGTACCTCACTTGTTTTTGGGCTCTAAAAATAATCACATTTGCAAGGTAAAAATAACAACAAATCAAACATTTACTTTCTTGCAAAGTTAGGATTCACACCTCAAATTTTGGGTTCTAAAAAAGGACAACAATCTTTTATTTTCTTGTAAAGGTAAAAAGCACAATCAATCTTATATTTTGCAAGTTAAAAAGAACAATCAACTTGTCCATTCTTGCAACGATTTTCATTTTGTTGACCAGGCTTTCCAATTCCTAGATTATAAAATCATTTGCTATGAAGGGCTAAAATAAACACTATGCTTGTTGGAACAACATTTCCAAGTAGAGGATAGATC
Source organism: Cryptomeria japonica (assembly GCF_030272615.1). Taxonomy (NCBI): domain Eukaryota; kingdom Viridiplantae; phylum Streptophyta; class Pinopsida; order Cupressales; family Cupressaceae; genus Cryptomeria; species Cryptomeria japonica. The sequence continues at coordinate 637,925,049 of NC_081406.1, forward strand.
ACATTGCTATGGAAAGTTAAAAAGAACACTTGTATTCCGTGTCTCGAAAGTGGTAGGTATATGCTCTCTCCTTAATTGGGTGACCAAAAAGCCAAACCCACTCTTTTACGCTTTATTTACTTTCAAGCAAGTAATCCTTTAGAGGGCCTGCCTTCCTGAGCTTCCTTGAGGGGGCCAGTGAGAGGGGAATGACCTAAAGTGGAAACAGGCTAATACCGAGTCCTTCCAATCCACTATAAATAAATCGTGTTTGTAACAAAAGTTCAAACAACATGTGCTGATAAGTTCATACCGACACTATGTTTCCCCATAAACCCTATGGAGCGTAACCTCTATAGGCTGGGAACCTTCTGTATTTACAGAGCTGAAACTGTCGCATGTATGGCCACATGACTGGAAGCCTTTACTAAAAACTATTTGTACTAGTTGCCAAAAACCTTCTAGTTGTTGGCGCAGGAGGTCGGACCTCTGAAGTGGCTCACACACATACGGTTCCTAGTAGAGATATAAAGTTTGCCATGAGGAGATTTCATGGAAACTGGTGCTTGGCTGCCCCAAAGAAGTGAGTGTCAAGGGTGGAGCCAGTGGGGTCAAGCATCTAAATATCCGCTTTGAATAGCGTAGCCTCGGGGGAAACTCCATGTGAGATTCAACAACTATTGTCTCAGCCTACCATAGGGATTTGTACTTGCTTGTGCTTTTCATTTATTAAAAATTGTGTCTTCTGTGTCTGTAACATGTTCCAAATGGTCAAAAATTGAAGAAAATTATCATCTACAAGAGATCAAAAATCAACAAATTTCTGAAAAAGTGTGATCAAAAGGATAAAACAAAAAGCATTCCAATGCTTGAAACACCAACTCAAAATCAAAGTATCAAAACATCAAAATATCAAAATAATTCTTGAAGTAGGTTTGTCTCTAAACCATCATGTATTTTCAAAATAGCTCAAACAACTAGGTTGCTAATCCTACAAGTTATTCCCAAAAGATTCTATAAACGTCAACATTCAACAAGCTATTGATTCAAACATCTTAAGTGCAAAAATCAACATCCTTGTCAAGTCTCTCATTAGGATAATCAAATCCTCTATCACAAAGCTTGATCAATCTATACTAGGTTCCTAATCTTGGATATATCTTTCCTATTTTGAACTTAGGTTACATCAAAACGAAAATTGTACCAACATTGGAATCAAACTTGTAAACTGTCAAATGCTTATATGACTTTTAAGTATCACCTTAAGAAAAGAAAACTCAGTTACAAAGCTACTCAGAAGAGAATAAGATTCTTATATATCAATCGCAAGATCTTACTAAAACATAGGACATTCCTACACTGTTTTCGTCACTACTTACGTGGCTGCGGTACAGAATTTGACGGTGAAACTCTACAAAGACGTGCTTTTCAACAAAGAGACACTTTATCCCAATGAACAAACAATAGTGGTAAGATCAATAAAGCATACCTTCCTAAACCAATAATCACCTATTGACCTTGTCCTTGGGAACTTTTGACAACTTTGAAATAAACACATGCCAGTTTGGACTAAAACCCAACACGAACAACTTAGAAAACAACAACAAATGGAGGAAGAAGATACTCCTGTATTCCACACTTTTGGATTTACCACTGTTGACGAAGAAGCAGTCAATAGCACCATTAGAGACGTTGAACAAGATTTCAAATTTGATAGGCTAATGGAAAAATTGTTGGCAAAACAAAAAGAGAAATATCTCTTGATGTTGGCGAAATCTGGAGCTAAACTACCACAAGACTTTAACATAGAAAGCTTAAAACAAGATGCGGAAACAAGTAACACCCAAAACACAGATGAGCAAAATAGAAAAGATGCGAATAAATAAAGCAATGAAGAAACAAGGAAAGAAAGGGATGACAAAAGAAAAGAACGTAATGATAAAAGAAACAATGTTGATAATCTATTATCAAACCTTACTCAACAAATACAAACCCTACAATAGCAGATACAAGACATGCAAAATGGGACAAGTTCCAAGAAGTATTCATTAGAAGACATATGCCCATATCCCTTTGATAAAAAGCTAAATATGATACCATTTCCTCAACATTGCGAGATCCCTAAATATGACAAATATGATGGAAAATTTGATCCTCAAGATCACATTAGGGAGTTTTGTACTATGAGCATGAAATTTGCTCATGAGGAAACTTACCTTATGCATATTTTTCCTAGGAGATTAAATGGACAATCAATGGAGTGGTTTTCAAGATTGCCATCCGGAATCAAATCCTTTGAAGAACTTGTAAATAGATTTATTTCACAATATTATTACAATATAAGGAATGAAATAACAATGCTAGATCTTTGCAATGTTAAATAAAATAATGGTGAATCCTTTATGATCTTTTTACAATGATGGAAACACATGTTTAATAGGTATCCCCGGGATGTACTTGATCAAGAAAAAATGGACATATTCATTGATAATCTTATCAGTGAAATGAGTTATCGATTAAGGATGTAATGTCCTCCCTCTTTTGCCAAAATGATCGAAAATGATTTGAAAAGAGAGAATGCAATGGTAAAGAAAGGAGAACTAAAACTTTACAATAATTCATACAACGACAACAACAACAACAACAACAACAATGACAAACCCAAGTTCTGGTCAAAGAATAGGAATGTTAGCAATGGAGGAAATGATGATAACAATACTGTGCAACAACAACAACCAATTTTCAATCTATCAAGTCAAATCCCAAGCAACAACAATCTAGAAAACAATAAAGCCAAGTCCTTTTTCTCTAATCCTCGGAGAAAATTCACAAATATTGGAGAATCTTTAGAATTAGCTCTAAAAACTTTGCTTGCTAACAAATTGATTGTTTTACCCGAAGCAAGAATTTATGAACCACCAGTCAAGCCAAATTGGTGGAATGACAATCATTTTTACAATTATCATCGGAATAGAGGACACCTAACAAATTATTGCCAAAGATTGAAACACATTATCCAAGATCTAATTAATAATGGAACCATCACGGTGTATAGCCATAAGACGAATGAATCACACTTGGCTTTTAAAACTCCACTTCCAAACTATGATAAAGGTGAATCAACCCAATTGGAAAATGACAAAGGAAGAACCAAAGTAAATTACACTTATACATATGATGATGTAGTAAATGTGATCATTGTTAATGAAAATCAATCTTCAGAACCAATCAACGTTATCACAAGAAGCAAAGCAAAGGTTACCTTTCTAGGTATAGCAAAAGACTCAACATCCACATCACAACAATACAATTTAGTAGAGCAATTACAATGAATACCAGCTCAAATATCAATTCTGGAACTTCTCAAGATTTCACCTATGCATAAGGAAATTTTGGAGAAAGCTTTAGTGGAAACAACGGTTTGAAAAGATTTGGATATAGATCAGTTCCAAAACATGGTAGGACATCTTATAGCCCCTCATTGCTTATCATTTTCTGAAAATGATGACGCATCCTTACAACATCCTCACAATGCTCCTTTATATGTTGAAGTCTCCATTAATAAAACTCATGTCAAACGTGTACTCATAGATGGAGGAGCTGGCTTAAATATTTGTGCATTAAGTTTGATAAAAGCTTTGGGATATTCAGAGAATGCAGTGGACCCAAAAAAGAAAATAATGATCAAGGCTTACAATGAAGCAGAACATTCTTCTAAAGGAACTGTCGTGCTACCAATAAAGATAGGAGCCATGGAAAAGGATACATTGTGTCAAGTTTTAGACTTGAATCTCTCCTAAAACATTCTTCTGGGAAGACCCTGGATTCACAAGATACAAGCAGTTCCTTTTACATATCATCAATGTGTAAAATTTCCTCATGAAGGGCAAGAGATCACTATAATTGCAGATTCTAGTCAATATTGCAATAATTTGAAGCCAACACAAGATACAAGAGTTCCACATAATAGATAATTAGTATATCCTACTAAAGAAGTTCAAGCAAAGTTATGGGAAACTTTTGAAGAAAAGCTCAAGTTAAATGATGAAGGAATGGGAAAGTATTCTTTGAATAATTTTCCACTCTCCCCTAAGTCATATGGAAAACCTACAGATATTCAATCACATACATCAAGCAAATCAAAACATATGTTTAAAGGAACCTTTGTTAGTGTTGGAACCCTTGAAGAGGAAAATGAAGACAAAGACATTCTTGGTTGGTTATACAAAGATGAAGATAAAACTATAGCAACAGCAGTAGAAGTCAATATTCCCATAAAACAGTATGACAAAGGATATGAAATCATGCAAAAGATGGGATATGAAGGAAAAGGACCAATTGGTAAGCAACATCAGGGTATTTCAGAACCTATTTTTACACACTCACATTCCACAGAAGATAAATCCGGTTTGGGATACCTGAAGTCTAATCAAAAGCAACACAATACTCAACAAAAAAATTGGAGAAAGAAATCAGTTTCTAAAGGAGACAATTGGCAAGAAAAGCTACATCAAGCAGCCGAAATAGTAACCAGTAAGCAAAAGAAGCAAGAAGAACATGAAAACAAAGAAGAGGAGACTACCATCAAAGAGGAAGAAAAATCTTGTCAACAAGTCCTAAAAATACAAACAAAGGAAAAATCTGAACAAGATATTCCAGAAGCAGTAAAAATAGAAATGACAGAAATCATAGAACTTTTTGCACCATACAACATTCCAGTATGGTATAGTGGAGTAATCTTAGATCAGGATTCAAAGATAGATTCTAATGAGTATGAATGAGGACTAGATGCCTTATCCACTACATCAAGTAAAGAACACAATGAAGATCAAGCAACTATCACAAAAGAAGACTTGTCTATTACAGAATAAAAGATAAAATTAGAAAGAAGACAAGAGAAACTCAGAATTCAGAGAAAAGAGGCGTATGCAAAAAGAAAAGAGAATGACAAAAACAGCGACACAATGCCACAAGAAGCACAAACAAGGATCAGATATGCAAGAACCATAGAAGAAATAAGAGATAGTCAAGTTGGATTAACTATTAGTCTAGAAGAAGTTGAGTTTGAAAGGAGACAAAATCTATTAAAAGAATCCTCTTTATCATGTACACAAGTCTATCAACTCCAAAATGCAAATGAAGTCAATCAAGAAGAAATTTGCAGTACCAAAGACGTGTGTGTTGATATAATCCATTCATTTAAGGGACAAATGTCAATTGAAGAACCACTTGAGTGTGAACTACAAAATGCTAATATTAATCTTGTTAAGACTAATTCGGAAATGCTTGAGAAAGACAATCCTCAAAAACATCTAATCTATGATAATACCTATTCTATGCTAAATTATGATCATTATGTCATGAACATTGAAACACCTAATGATGATAGTGATTTTGATTTACCCCTTCTTCATCTTGAACTAATTGATTGGGATAATTTAGATAACCCCGAACTAAATGTCTTTTCCAATGATCATGACTTAGCTGTGTACTTTAACGCTATTGAACCCATCCCACCTAAGATATCTTCCACTAAAGAATCAAGTGATGTTTCTCATAGTCAGGAGAATGCCAAACTGTTCAGTCGCAAAAGTGAAATAAAAAAAGGAAAGAGACCTATTGTTGAAAACCATTTCATGGCAACATTAGATCAATCAAAAGAAAAAATAAAGGATGTATCTGATGGTGAAAACCTCCTTGAGGCGCTAGAAGATGGAAAGTTTGATGTTTTTCCTGCATATTTTCAGGAGAGATCTGCTATCCTGATAGAACCAATAGAAGCAGTAAACATTGATACATCAAAGGATCCTAAAATACTTCATTTTGCTGCCTCATTATCAGAAAGAGAGAGGAAAGAATACATGGAATTCTTTAGGCAAAGACAAATAAATTTTGCTTGGTCTTATGCAGATATGCTAGGGCTTAACCCAGATCTTATCATGCATCATCTTAATGTGGATTTAAAAGCAAAACCTATTAAACAAAAGCTAAGAAAGATGCACCCACATATTGCTATCCTTGTAAAAACTGAGCTCAAGAAACTATTGGTAGTGGGTTTCATAAGACCAGTGTCTTATCCAGAATGGGTTTCAAGTATTGTACCAGTATCAAAACCAAATAAAAGCATAAGGGTTTGTACAAATTTCAGAGATCTGAATAAAGCATGTCCAAAAGATGATTTCCCACTACCAAACATCAATATCATAGTGGACTTATTAGCAGGACATGAGATGTTTTCATTAATGGATGGCTTCTCAGGATATAATCAAATAAGAATTGCACTTGAAGATCAAGAGAAGACAACTTTCACCTGTGCATGGGGAATGTACTATTGGAATGTTATGCCATTTGGGCTTAAGAATGTAGGAGTGACATATCAAAGAGCTATGACGACAATTTTTTTTGACATGATGCATACATTCATGGAAGATTATGTTGATGACATACTTGTAAAATCTCACACAAGAAAAGAACATTTGAACATTCTAAGCAAGATTTTTGATAGGCTGGAAAGATATCAATTGAGATTAAATCCAAAGAAATGTGCATTCAGGGCAACCTCTGGAAATCTCCTTGGGTACATTATATCATCTCGTGGCATTGAAGTTGATCCTGGGAAAGTTAAAGCTATCATGGAGATGGAATCACCTAAGAACATAAGTCAATTGCGATCTTTACAAGAAAGGTTGTAATCAATCATGAGATTTGTGTCCCAATTAGCTGATAGATGTCTTCCATTTACCCATCTTCTACATAAAAATGTTCCATTCAAATGGGATCTAACATGTGAAGAAGCTTTCTTGCAAATAAAAGAATATCTTATGAGTCCTCCAGTACTGATATCACCAACCAAAGGGAAACCATTGTTACTCTATGTCTCAGCAACAAGTGTATCATTAGGTGCTCTCCTAGCTCAGCATGATGATGAAGGAAAGGAAAGAGCAGTTTATTATATCAATAGAACACTTGTTGGATATGAGTTAAATTATTCATCAATTGAAAATATATGTCTAGCAGTTGTATTTGCAACTCAGAAGCTATGACATTATATGTTGATTCATTTTGTAAAACTAATAGCAAAGATAGATCCTCTCAAATATTTTTTGAGCAAGTCAACATTAACAGGGAGACTAGCCAAATGGGTTATGATATTGAGTGAATTTGACATAGAATATGTTGTTCGAAAAGCCATCAAGGGACAAGTCATTGCCAATCAATTGGCTGATGCACCTTTACAAAATAACATGCCTTTGCACATCGAATTTCCTGATGCAGATATCTTGATAGTAAGTACAAACTTTTGAGAATTGTACTTTGATGGTTCTTATACTCAATATGGATCAGGTGTAGGAATCTTTTTTATCACACCTCAAGGACATACAATTCTGAAATCGTATAGATTGTGATTTCCATGCACCAATAATATTGCAGAGTATGAAGCATTGTTTATAAGGCTCAAAATGGCCATTGAATAGAATGTTAAAGAACTACATGTCTATGGTGATTCACAACTTGTCATTTATCAAATAAATGATGAATATCAAACAAAGGATGATAAGCTTATGCCATACAAATAGCTAGTGGAGGAATTTAAAAGACATTTTAAAGAAATCACATTCACCCAGATTCCCAGAAATGAGAATAAAGCAGCAGATGCAATGGCTACAATAGCATCTTTCTTGCAAAATAAAGAGAATCAACAACGTTACGAATTTCTTGTGGAAGATATCTTAACCCCTACCATTCAATCCCAACATACCTATCGAATTTTCCATATATCAGGAACCAGTCAATCCTTATACGATCAAACCTACCAATATTTGAAAGATCATATCCTTCCTTTGGAATTAACGAAGAAAATTTATCTGTCAGTCCTCTCGCTATACCATTATTTCTGGTATCCTATATAGGTGTGGTCTAGATGGTACATTGTTGAGATGTCTTGAAAAAGATGAATTTGAGAGAGTTCTTAATGAAATTCATGTGGGTATTTGCGGTACACACTCGAGTGGTTTAACATTGGCTAAGAAACTTATTCGTATGGGTTACTTTTGGCCTACTATGGAAAGAGATTCATTTACCTATGCTAGAAAGTGTAAACAATGTCAAATTCATGGAAATCTAATTCATGCACTAGCACAAGAGTTATATCTTATGACAGGATTATGGCCATTTTCACAGTGGGGCCTGGTTTTGGTAGGAAAGATCAATCCCTCATCTTCTAATGGACATAAGTTTATTTTGGTTGCTACTGAATATTTTACTAAGTGGATTGAAGTAGTGCCTTTAACAACAGTGACAGGAAAAAAAATATCATCATTTATTCTAAATTATATAATCTGTCGCTATGGAGTTCCTATGACCATTATCATTGATAATGGAAGACCATTCAAAAATCAAGATGTAAAAGAGCTATGTGAAAAGTTTCATATCCAACATAGGTTCTCTACTCCATATTATCCATAAGGTAATGGTCAAGCTGAGGCATCAAACAAAACTATTTTAAAAATCTTGAAGAAAACAGTCAATGAAGCTGGAAAAGACTGGCACATTCAACTAAATCCTGCTCTTTGGGCATATCAAACTAGTGTCTACACTCCACCAGGGGTAACTCCATATTGTTTGGTCTATGGATCAGAAGCTATATTACCTATAGAAGTAGAGATACCTTCTCTATGAGTATCCTTGCATGGTCTTATACTAGAAGAAGAACAAAGAGTCTCTCGACTCTAGGAACTAGAACTGATTCAGGAATGTTGCCAAAATGCAACAGATTATTTAAAAGTATATCAACAAAGATTGGTAAGAAGCTATAACCACAAAGTCAAGCCACACATTTTCCAGATTGGAGACATAGTTCTAAGGGAAAATCTAAGAAATCAGCAAGATCGGGAAAAGAAGGGCAAATTTGAACCAAATTGGCTAGGACCTTTTGTCATAGTAGCAACATATGGATTAGGAGCATACAAATTATCTACCCCAGAAGGTGATTGGTTTGATGAACCTATCAATTATATCCATCTCAAGAAATTCTATGCTTGAGATATAAAGTCCTGAAAAAATCAATAAAAAGCATATAAAGTTCTTAAAAAAAACAAAAAACAAAAACAATAAAAAGCATATAAAATCCAACAAAAAATGCAATAAATTTAGATGGTGAAAACCTGGTAAACAGGCACTATCTAAAAAGTGAGTTCCTCCATCTATGAGATCGCTTTACGCACCTATCCGCTCCATCCTATTGCATCTATCGCTTCCATATATCCTAGCTTATCCATTTTTCTGAACCATTTAGCAAGAAAAATACAGCTTACCAACAGTTATCGATCTTTGGCATACTTGTCATAGTCACTGTCTTAGATTATATCAGCATCTATCAATCTCATTTCTATTTTGTCATGGTTTGGATCTTGATCATTTCATATATCCATAATAATTTTTGTTTCTGCTGGGGGCAAAATCCTAATTCCTTTTTGCTAAGGTGATCTTTCGAATCTTTAAAAAATCCAAAACATTTGAAAAACTTAGAAAAAACAAAAACACCTAGGGTTTTGAAATAGATAACGAGCAAACAAAGCAACGAAAATCAAGGCATTTCATCAAACAATTGAATCATGAAACTTAGAAACTGAAGAATCAATCAGCAAGCTATAAAGGATTATCAAAAAATCATTTATTAAAATGATTATATTAGTTAATGACCATTAGAACATGTGAATGACATACAAGATTCAATGTTTATATCTTGATTTTATTGCTAATCATGTACTCTATGTGACTCAAGGATGTCCATGACTAGAGGAGCTATGATGGGGCATGATTATTTTCTTTGATTGCTGTCTGTGGTTTATTTCTTACTACGGTATGAACTTGTCTCAGGATATGATCGACAAAAGATCAAGGAGGATGTTCCAAGTCATGCATGAAAAGAGATAATCCTTGTCTGTTCTGCAAGCAATACTTAGGTCAACTTGATCCATTATATCAAGTTGCTTGTATTAACTTGCTATATCAAAATCCATGTAAGAAATACTCAGGTCATCTTGAATCATTATGTCAAGTTGCTTGTATTTTCTTACAACATTTTTAAGCTCAATGATGAAATCAAGCACTGTTACCCGATAGCATATGAAGAATGGCAGTATAAATTTTAGTTAGATAATTTCATTAGCTCATTATTTAGTTGCATTATAAGCATTCATTGGTCAGCTGCATTATAAGAATATATTTCATTAGCAGGTCAACGGTCATAAATAAAGATTGAGTATACTTGGACAAACAAAAACAATTTGCATTTAATCATTGTAGGTGCATTCAATTTTAATCATTATCCATTTCATTTTAGCTGCATTTTACCATTGCGTTAATTGCATTCAATTAAGTGCATTTCATTAACCATGTAAAGTATCATCATTATTATCTACATTATCATTTCATAAAGATCATTTAGTTGCATCTTTTTCACTTAGATTCATAATCATTATAAGCATAACATATAAATAAAAAACAAATCAATCATTCATGTGCAAATCCATATAAATCATTGCATTAGTTTTCTTTCAAAAAAGTGCATTTTTATACATCATATAGTATATCATCATTATTCTATTTATCATTTAGTTGCATGCATAAAAATTTCAAAAAAACATTTCATATAGATCATTTGTATGTACATCATCGTAAGCATTAAGCAAGCTTTCATTTGCATTTGCATCATTTAAGTTAAGTAATCATTTTCATTTGCATCTAGGATAAGTAAAATAAAAAATCAAAAGCATTTATCATTTGCATCATGTAAGACAATTATCATCATATCATTATTCATCTACTCATTGCATCCATAAAATCAAAGCATGTAAGCATATAGAACATCATCAAATAGAATAAAAAGCATCATCATATAGAATCCATGTCTGCATATAGATCATCATAAAACAATAAAAGTCCAAGTATACAATGCTTTCAAATAAACAATACAAATGCTCCAAATCAAGTCACGGTTGTCCTGTACCACTACCACCTGACTCTGTCCATCTCTGTGGCTATGGGAAAGATGATCCTCCAGATGCTTGTCTCCCATGCTCACCACTCCTCTGAGGAGGTCCCATGACCCCACCACTACTAGTGTCCATCAACATAGTGGTCTGATAACTACTTGCTCTCTGGCTCTCTGCAACTGTGTCCTCATATCGTCGTCGCCAGTAGGAAGTCTCCTTCTCGGCCCAAAATAATGCTCTAATAGTGTCCGTTGAGAGAGTACCTAATCCAACCTGTTGAATATGATCAATAAGACCCTGAGTATCCTATTGTCTCCTAACAACCATGTCTCTCTCAGTCATAAGAGTCTGTATCTGTGCTCGAAGCTGATCAATCTGTGCTCTTAATTTGTCAATAGTATCATGCCCTGGCACATCATGCTCTGGTATAACTACATCTGGCATATCCTACACCAGTGCAACCTGCTCTGGTAGATCCTACTGTGGTGCATGAACCCCAATCCCCTCACCACCAGCCTGCCCAACTACTGGAATCTCAGTCCGAGTAACTCTCTGAACCCATCATCTAATCGGGGGAACATGATCCTCAGGATCCTCATCATCACCACCATGAGCTGCAATAACTCTAGGATCTGGCTGAATCTGTCCAAAATCAAGGCCTCTCCTGCAACCCCCATCCAATCCAGTCACCCTACCTCCTGTCAATGGCAATTCTCTAGGTGATCTCATCCCTACCCTGCCATTATCCCTCCCAATCTGTCCAACATCTCTCCCACCCATAGGACGAGGTCTCTCAATCCTGCCAGCCGGTCCAAATGGTCCTCTGCGGACTCTCAATTGATTTCCTCTCCATCCAAGTCCACCACCTCTATCCCCACCATCATCTCCACCTCTCCCAGCCTTATGAGCAGCTCTAATCTCTCGTCTACATCTCCAGCTCCTGATAACAGGATCATCTAAATCATCATCATCATCTTCTGAGCTAGGAGAAGGATCTGCTGGATCTGTAATTCGAGGAAATGGATGAGCTAATATATACTGAGCATACTCTGTAGTAACCCCAGGGTCCAGAATGTGTAATCTCATATCATATGCCACTCTCAGAGTAGTAATAAACTCTGCACGAGCAATCTCAAATGACAAAGACGGTCCCCAATCTCGCCTATCTCTATATTGCCATGCATATATCGTCACACCAGTAGGCATAGGCTGAATGATACCAAACTGTCTCAAAATCTGACCAATAAGATATCTACTCTGCATAATAAGCGGTAATGTCTGTGCATCATCCATCCATGGCTCACAATCAACATATGGTCTCCAAGTAATGCTATCTAAAGAATCAAGCACCCAATGCTAATACTCCATCTTACCTAGCTTATGCTGAGTAAGGATACCTGCATAAAAATAAACATATGGCTGCCTCTCTCCACGAACTCTATGATGGATAGGCCGTGTAATAGAAATATGCTCCCAACACCAGATCTATAATAAAGTGCATCCTATAGATAAACTAACACTCTCATCATACACAACCTGGTGAAGATCATGATATAAATGTGCCAACATGAAAACACCCCAAGCATATTGCGTCCGATGTTGCAACATAAGAACCTCACCCCATCCAATAGAAAAACCTCGCGATCGCCTATCAGGACATATGAATCCTCCAATCAAACCAGCCAGAATAATAGGAAGAGTCTTGTAGTTCATCACCATATCTACCCATCGGATCTCTCCTCTACCTATGCTCTCCATAGCAAACATGACTCTGCAAGCCTCCGTCCCAACTCAATCCTGATAATCATACTGTACTAGCTCGCCAGTCACCGGGATGTGTAGAATCCTGTAGACATCCTCAAGAGTCACACTAATCTCACCCGTCGGGAGGTGGGAACTGTTATGCTTGTTTTCCCATGTCTCAGCTAATGCAGTCAACAATCCTCTATTATGTATAGTCTCAGGCATAAATAATAAATGGCGTAAACCACAGGCATCTATATGTCTAATCTCAGCCTGGGACAACTCTAGAACTAAATAACGTATGGCCGGTAATTTCTCCCGACACTGGAGAACATCAAATTTCTCTTGTTTTTCAAGAGAAATCAATCAATCAAATCAAACTGAAGCAATCATTATCTATCAATCAATCAAATCAAACTGAAGCAATCATTATCTATCAATCAATCAAATCAAATTGAATCAATCATCAATTATCAATCAATCATCAATTATCAATAAATCAAATCAAATTGAAGCAACTTCAGCTATCAAATCATTTTAAACCTATCAATCCTGGTTTACTATCAATCACCGAGTTTAATCAAAAACTCTGCTAAGCTCTTGCATCAGAAACTAAATTGGTTTCTTAGAGCTACTCAATCATCAAATTTATCAATCAAGCTAATAAGAGCTACTCAATCATCAATCTATCAATCAACCTAATCAGAGCTACTCAATCATCAAATCTATCAATCAAGTTAATCAGAGCTACTCAATTATCACATCTATCAATCAAGATAATTAGAGCTACTTAATCCAGTAATCAAAGCTATCTATCGATCTATCAATCATACAATCACTCAATCATGACTCTATTTCATCATACATGCGTATCAAACATGTTAAATCTAAACATCAAAGTGATTTTTAGCTTTTGTATCAATCAACAATCTCAAATTTAAGCAAAAGCGCTATCTTTTTGATCATATGCGCTACTTTAAGCAAAAGTGCTATCTTTTAGAGCATATGCGCTAATCGACCATGTATATGGGCTGCTTTATGCATTTGCACTATCCTATTGAACATAAGCGCTAACAAACAAAACATAAGCGCTATTCTAAGCGTTTGCACTAACATTCTATGCAAATGCGCTAACATACAGAGAATATGCGCTAAACAAAATTGTATATGCGCTAAACCAAATTGCAAAAGCGCTAATCTAAAATCAAAAAAATTGAAAATTTCAAAAATTAAAAAAAAAACGCTTAAAACATGAAATTTTGAATGAAAACTTGAAAACAAAGCTCGAGATAAGATACATACTAGATAACCATACTTGGCTGGCCGCTGATATCGTTGAACTCACTCAAATCAATGACACTCCACTGGAATCACCATTTTGCCACCTCAGCAAGAATATTCTCTCCAAAAGCTGACAAGGATAACAATGAAGTTAAAATTAGCCTTGGTTAATTTTATATTTACTATTTGAAGAGTAATTAATTTCAAAAATGAGGCAATTTAATTTGTTTTTAACAAATGAATTTAATTGACTGAATTTTTATCACATTATCACGAGATTAATCATTCAAACTAAAATTTTTGACAATTTCACAATCAATCTCCTAAGGGGGCACACAAATAAGGATTTTCAATCTCTATCAGGCGCATTATCAAGACTTGATTTAATCTTTGAAACAATTTTATCTCGACATCATTTCAAAGAGGGGCAAAATGTATACACCTAAAATTGGCTATGAGCAATTAAATAAATATTTTATATTTATTTAATAATTATTCGTCTATTAAATAGTTAATTCGAAAAGATTAATCTGTTTAATTCATTTCATGTCTTTCTATTAATTAATATTTTATTAATTAATTCATCTATCTTATTCCTCTAATTAATTAAATATCTAATATTTAATTATTCCTTCTAACCAAGTTAATTAAATATCTAATATTTAATTATCTCCTCCAAACAATTAAATATCCATTATTTAATGGTTATTCTCCTATCCTATAGTCTCAAATATTAAATAATTATTAAATTATTTAATCCCTTTTCCAACTCACCCTCCATCTTGACTTCATCTTCCCTTTGCCAACTCACCCATCATGTGGCTAAGGAAATTAATATTTCTTATATATTAATTTATGATTTATCTTCAACTTCCAAATTCAATGAAAATTGTGTACGTACACATATTTCATAACCATTTCCTATATTCTCTCCAACACCCCTACATCTTAGGAAAGACTTGAGTCCACTTGTCTTATCATGCCTAAATCTTCTCTAACCATACCTAGATTCTCTCAGTCAGCAACCCAGTCAAGGTGAGATTAGTGACACTTGGCTTCTCCTTCCCCCTTTCTCTCAACCTTCACCTTTGCTCACAGCCATCCAAAACTGTAGATCTGATCATGACCGTTGATCTAAGCCACAACATCTTATCCTCTCAAAGTCTATAAAATCAAGAGCTTCAGTTGAGACAGAGTTAGACTTCAAGAGACTTCAAGTGCATTTTGCAAGCTAATCATATGCATCCATGAGTTTTTGAAGCAAATAACAATAGCAATTATCATATAGCATTTTAGCATAATCATGTAGCTTTGCATATCATACTATCAGTTAACTACAAGTTATCAGTCCATTCTTCATATGCCATCTTGGAAGCCAACAATGCATTATCTGAGAGCACATCATCTACAACTAGGAACAGTGGAGTTAGGACACAATGAGACATAAGCCATGAAGGTAAAATAATGTTTTATTTTAGTATGTATTTCATGTAGTTTAATTGGTGGATTTTGGATTTCGTGTATGCATTTCCATTGTATTTTGTGAAACTAACTTATTACAGGTAATATTCTAAGGATGAAATTCAAGCTCACACAGTAACAAGAATGGTCATAGAGTAAATCAGTGTAGATCTAAAAACTATCAGAACACTAATGCACCCACCGGTCAATGCTCCAAATGCAACAAAATTGGTCATAATTCAGAAAATTGCAGAATGAAAGTAAGATGATATGTTAATGGAAGATTCAGACACTTATCTAATCAATGGAGAACACATACCGGCATAGGATATGGAAAGGCTATTTAGAAAAAACAATGTGACATGTTATGTTTGTAACGAAATTAGACATATTGCAAAATTTTTTAGAAGTAAGGTATCATCGACAAATCATAAAGGACCCAGTTTGAAAGGTAAAGAGAAGGTTGATGAGGTAAAGCAATAATTTTCAAAACAATGGATTAGAAAGAGAGATCAGAATGTTGATGAGACTATTCCTTCACCGATAGAACAAAGTATCATTCCACCGGCAGGAGATTCTTCATCTAACTGAAAAGAAACCTTTTGGGGGTATGGCAACAAATGAAAAATCATGCTAGTTTACCCTCGGTTGATGGTAAGAAGATGAATTGCTTCTTTATCGGTAGATGTGTTAAGTTTCACTTGACCGATAGGCATTTATTGTGGTAGTTGAAGGAAAAGACATTATAAAGCAAGTGTTTTTCACTCTTTTTCACTCACCGAGTATTCAAATTTCCTAAGAATGCAAAAAACCCGAGCGAAGGCGTCCACAGCGAGAAGTGAAGAAAATATTTCAAGCATCCAAAACCTAAAGGTAGATTAAGGTATTTATCAATGGCTTCCTCCTCTGCTCCTGAATTCATTGCAAACCCTACTGTCATTGAAGTGGTTAAACGCCCTAGGTCCATATTTAAGATCATACCCGAAGTAGCGAAGTAGGATGATACCCTAGGTGCACTCTCTAAAATACCTAAAGGAGTTGCATATGCAGAAGACCCTAGGATATACATACATTGTCATATTGAGGAACTAGGTGCTGATGAAATTATGAATATGTATAAGACTGTCATTTGTGATGAGAATGGTGTTGTAAAACCTGAACATAAGATCATAGAAACCCTAGGTTTTGTGGAGATACTTGATGTAGTCACATAAATCTGTCCAGTTTAATTAAATGAATATTTGGTATTTATTTGATTAAAAATCCACTAGCCATTAGTTAATTAAATTAACATTTAATTAATTTATCCCCAAACATTCTCCTATTAATTAAATAAATTATTCAATTTATTTTAATTAATTCATTAAACCAAATTCACAATCAATTAAATGAATAAATTCTATTTATTAAATTTGATCCCCTTCTTTTAAATAAATTAAATAAAAGCATTTATTTAAATCATCAAATCCCCCCCACTTGCATTTTCCTACAAATGCAAGTTGCAACCACAAGTTGAAATAAATTAATTTTATTTTAATTTAAATCCTATTTTTCCTCACCCACCAAACCCACTTGCAATCCTAACCCCCTTCTAGATTCTTCTAAACCTCTTCCTAATTAGCCTAATCCATCCCCTAAATATTGTCACATTCCTAAGCAACTTGGAGTCACTTCTCAAAGACTTCAAAGTCTTTGAAAAGCATTTAATGCTTTGTGTGTTCAACAATTTAACCTCTAAAGTCTTCCAAACCACTTATGGCTCTTACATGACCATTAATGGTTAAATCCACTTGCACCCATGGTTAGGGACTTTGACCCCTAACTCAACCCTCATGTAACCCATGTGTCTTCTCAAGCATTTATTGTTTTGACCATGGTTATCCCTTTAACCTTTGCACAAGAGTTTATCCATTGGATAAAAACATTATTCTTTGGATAATGAATTTATTCACTCAACCCAACCTTGACCTTAACTCTCAAGTTAACCCTCAGGTAATGTCAAGCATTTAATGCTTATTCCATCTCCTCTCAACCCCTCTCATGTTGACACTTGTCATCTTGGGATTGGGTTGAAAGCCCTCACATGGATTGAATATCATTCAATCCTAACCCTTGTTGAGATTACTCAATCTCAACCATCCATTGCTCCATTTTTCCTATAAAAAGAGCCCATTTCTTCATAATCCAGATCCTAAAAACTTGTATGCATTTAATCTATAGTCAATTTTAGAGAGCATTTTAGCATAAAATCACTAATATATTGTCATTTTGGACTAAAATAAATCTTAGTTCATTTCATAACATCTCATATTTAGCTTATTTTTACACTTGCATAGTATAAGTTTAAAAGCATTTTCAATCTTGAATCTCCATAAGACATCCATAGCGCAAAAAGCTGCTGAGAGCTACAATAATTTGGAACTTGGAGAGGAAAGGAACAAGGGAGAAGGAGCTAAGAGCATGGTAAAAGGCATTTGGAGATGCCTTGTTGTATTTGCTTCCATAGTTAAATATTTCATCATGTTTTTAGTGTCTCTTTTGGTATGCTTGCTTAAACTTGTTTTTGGTTGATTAACACTAATGTTTGTCTTTTTTTTTTGTGTTTTTGTGTGTTATACGACCACAGGTTCTAGTCTAACATTTTCCATTTTGCAGAGCATCATTTGGTGAATCCGACGTGAATCCAACAACTTTTTTTTAGACAAACTAACTTTTTGACTATTTTACTTGACACACAGGTTGTGCTTCGACGCTTTTGTTCGCGCTTTAGCGCTACCGTTTTTGGTCTTCTAGCGCTTTTGTTTTTACAATAACGCTATTGTCCAAAAAATTAGCGCTTTTGTTAATAGTATAATGCTATTGTTCATTAGTCAGTGTGTTTGTTTCAGAATTAGCGCTTTTGTATTGCTGCATAAATATTTTGTTTTAGCGCTTTTGTTTTTACTTTAGTGTGTTTGTGTTAAGTAGTGCTTCTGTTTTCACACAGAGTAGCGCTATTGTAACAAAACGTTGTAAAAAAGCCTTGTAACTGATAAATTTATTTTTTTAGGCTTGTGGAAGCCCACCAAATAAGGCAGATTTTATTAACTGTATTTTTCTGTTGTGCAAGTTTAAATTAGATTAAAGAGTAGATTTATATGTTTTACTAACTTTCCTTTCAAAGTTGGTCTTAAAATGAATTCACTTTTTATTTTTGTTTAAAATTGAACTTCACACTTCATTTTGGGTTCTAAAATTAAATCACACTTTTCAGCTTGGGTTTAAAAATGAACTTCATTTGTCGAAGTTAAAAAGAACAACAAATTCAAAACCCCACAAATTTGGTTTCATTGCAAGTTAGGATACCCTTTATTTTTGGTGCTTAAAACAAGACAAACAAATCTCAATTTATTGCATCAAACTTAAGGAAATTCACAATCAACACTTCAATTTTTGTCCAAGTAAAAAGAACAATCAACTTGTCTCATTTTGCAAAACAATTTACTTCATGCATACGTGTTTCAATTTCAGTTGACCAGGATTTCAAAATTCCTAGTTTACTCAAACATATTGCCTTTGAAGTTAAAAAGAACATCATGGTTGTTGGAGCAACATCTCCAAATAGATAGAACATCATTGCAATGACAAGTCAAAAAGAACCAATGTATTTTGTGTTTGGCACACTTGTGCAAAAAGAGTTTGTCGAGTGGTCCTACTTATAACACACACTATCCTCTCCCTTGGCTTTCATGGTCTTAGGTGCAAGAGAAAAGTGTTAGTAACACTCAAGTTTCTTTTTTTAAGAGAGGCTTGCCAAGAGACACATCACTCTTGGGAACAACCTCACGTGGTAAATCCTTCGAGCCGCTATAGAAATCAGGTGAGAGTGAAAGCTGTAGCCTTGGGTATAGTTGTTCCTACAGTGTAACTTGCCGAAAGGACAAATGGATCCCACCACAAGTTACAAGGCTCTTAAGCGAGTCACTGTAGAATGAACTTATGTCCAAAGACATTGAAAATTACTAAACACCTTTATATAGTAGCCCACTCGTTCTATTGATTGAGGATATTTGTGATAAATTCAGTGCAAGAGCATAGAAGATTTTGCTCCCAAGATACTCACCATACATATTTCCTTGAGTAGAAGCATAGCTTTTTGAAAGGTTACTTGTAGCCCAATAAAAGTGGTGACTCCCCCATCATAGGGATCATCTATTTTGTTATTCTTGTGCAAGACTTAGTATATCACATCCTTACCCACCACAGTGGGATTCATAAGGTATGTAGTACCAAAGTTGAAGAAATATCAAGATGTGGGCTGAAATTATCGCAACTGGCCATTTGACCTTAGGGATAAAGAGTGTTTGAAGTGTTTTCCATTTTGAGTCAAGGCCAATGAAAATTGAGCTGACTTCAGGCTTTGGAAACACCTAAAATACATTTGAAGGAAAGGGTCATAAAAATTTCAAAGGATTGGGTTGATCTAGACCCACACCTATTTGTGCCTTTTGAGGCAACATTCTTGTGTTTGTGTGCTTGCTTTGTTTTCTTGTCAAAGGAAAGATCAAAAATCAGTTCCAAAAACAAGTATTCATCCAACATAAACATTTTCAAAATATCAACAAAAAGATTCCAAAAACAAAGAGCAACAACCAAAAGTATCAAACTATATGACCATTCTTCACATCTTGAGAAAGAAGAATCTTCATCAACACATCAACTTGAAGAAAAGACCATTGAGCTCAAAGGCTTTTATCAAAATGAGGAAATTCTTCTATCTTAATAGACAAATCTTTGTCTCTCATAGAACCTTCTTACATCACATGCGTCTATACCTTCAAGAGAAATCAAACGAGTTTGATCAAGAATCATTAAACCACAGAGCTTTTACTCAATATTGAGCTTTGAGTTATCACAAAAACAAAGGAGGCAAGATCAATCTTGCCTTCTTTCCAGATATTTGTATCACATATAACTCAACTAGGGAAGAACCACCAACCCCTGAACAAGAAGAGGAAGAGTTTGTTCCTTTTGTAACACAAAGTTTCTATTAAAGTTCACATTTCATCCATTATCATATTCACATCTCATCAAATCCATTCCAACTCAAAACATCAAGAGGTTTTTGTCCTAAGTTCTATTTTGATATTGCTTGAATCAAACGCAACACATCACCTTTTAGAGTGTCTCTACATCTAGGGTAAACTCATCCTAAGAGACATTTCTATGTAGGTTAAAACTAGTATATGAGTGAATCCTTTTATTACTAGGTAGTTGAGTATGTAACACATCTCAGATTTCTCTAAACATTATCACATCAAAACTTTGTCAAAACAAAACAAGCAATTCAAGAAGGAACTTTGGTAACATCTACCTTAAGTGCTAGGGATCCATATGCAAAGCACTTCGCCAAACATCAATCTTTCATTCCATCATCAACTCATCATCATTTTCATCAAACTTCAACAAAAACTTGTAAACAAAATGGCTCATACCAGGTCCAAGTCTAGACAACAAGAAATTGAAGAGGAAGAGGAGGAAAATATCAATGAATTCCAAGAAGCCCTTGGAGGAAACGCAAATGATGACAATCCAAGTACTCCTACTCCTGCGGCAATAGAAAGGGCACAACACAACCCTCTCTTTAATCGACTGTTTGATGAAATACTCAGGAGAAATGCCGATGCTCATTTTTTAAGACTTTCTCAAGAGGGAGCCAAACTACCCTCTGACTTTGATGTTGCACAACTAAGGTAAGCATCAGAATGCCAAAGTCATAATGAGGATGAAAGAGGTTGATATCACATCAGATATAACCTTCATCAAGGTAATCCCCCACCTCCTCCACCTCCAAATGAAATAGACATGTTGCGGCAACAAGTCAAAAATATCGCCCAACAACTTCATAGTGGTGTGAAAACTAATCAGTTTTCACTTAATGACATTTGTCCCTATCCCTTTGATAGGAATCTTCATATGCCACCTTTTCCACGAGGGTTTGAAACACCCAAGTTCAAAAAGTACAGAGGAAAAGGAGATCCTCACGATCATGTTAGAGAATTCCATTCAGCTTGTCTTGAAGTGGCATATGAGGACACATACCTAATGCAACTTTTTCCCCAAAGCTTGGGAGGAACAACCACATCATGGTTTTCTTGAATACCAGGTGGCATTAGGACATTTGAAGAACTCGTCCAGAAGTTCTTGGCACACTACTCAGACAACATTGAACGTGATATCACAATGGCTGATCTATGTAACACTAAACAAAAACTAGGTGAGCTATTTTCAGTCTTATTGCAACGATGGCGTCAAATGTCTAGCAGACGTTCTCTTCAGTTACCTGAACAAGAACTAGTGGAAATATTTATTTCCAACTTAAATGACGAAATGTAATTTCACCTAGACGTAAAAGACATGAACTCTTTCAATGACATGATCACAAAAGTTTTAAAATGTGAATGGGCTCTCATCAAAAAAGGGCTTATCAAGATATATAATGAACCAAAGGATGGTCCTTGCCCGTGCTTCAATAGTGACAAGCCTAACTTCTAGAACAAAAACAAAAATGTTGTCAATGATGGGGTTGTGGATGCAAGAACTATCAAAAGTGCACAACCTGTGGTCCGATTTGCAAGACAAAACCCCCCACCCAAGAATAACATAGTTGCTCCTCCAAATCAAGGACACAATACATCTCAAGAGGAACCCAGACAACGCTAGCAAAATTTTAAACCAAAACAAACATACACTGTGAATCACCTGTATGATGCCAGTGAAAAAATTGCAACTATTACCATAAAAAATCCCAGCTCCACTTGCAATATTGTTACATGTCGCGACAATATTACCATAAAAGAAGCTCCACAAGGCACCCCATCTATCCCAAAGCAGTATAACCTTGTGGATCAATTAGATAAAATGTCCGCACTGATATCTATCTTAGAGCTATTTCTCCTATCCCAATCTCATAAAATAATCTTGGATCAAGCTCTCCAAGAGGCACCAGTCCCTGCAAACCTAAATACAGATCAGTTCCAAGCCATGGTTGGAAATCTAAGGTCATCACCTTGTCTCACTTTCTCTGAAAGTGACAACACATCCTTCCAGCAACCTCATAACGTCTCACTCCACATTGAAGGGTTTATTAACCAACATAGGATCAAGTGAGTCTTGATCGACAATGGAGCAGGCCTGAATATCTATACACTACAATTGGTCACAACATTGGGATATGCAATTGAATAAGTGGATCCCCACAAGAAGATAACAATCAAAGCCTATGATGATGCAGAGCATTCATCCAAAGGAGCTGTTCTGCTACCAACCTGAGTAGGTCCAGTGGTGAAACACATCATCTGTCAAGTTCTGGACCTTCCTCTGCCATACAATTTATTGTTAGGAAGACCTTGGATACATGCCATGCAAGCCGTTCCATCCACCTACCATTAGTGTATCAAATTCCCTCATAATGGTGTGGAAATTACAATCCTAGGAGATGCAAACCCCTTTGCATATTGTCATAATATAAGTCATCAACCAGAGATTACCATTCCCAATAATAGAGAAGCCATCTCATCCACCTCATATGTAAGTCTGACCTCTCTTTCCAGTTCAAACACCACTATACCCAAGCAAGAGAAGCTCAAAATGAAAATAGCAGAGGAAGGTCTTGGAGAGTACAATCTAAGCCAACTCTTTTGTGTTGGACAAATGTCCACTTCTCCTAGAACTCATGGTAAACCTTAATGGTTACTTCAAACACCACTAGTCAAGCTAGCATGCACTTTGACGCCTTTCATCCTTGAAAAAAGTCAAGAAGAAGAGACCAGAGTTGAGGACTTAGTAGAATGGATCTATAAAGATGCCATCACCACGGATGTTCCACAAGCTAAGCTTCCCACATATCAGTATGGAAAGGGCCTTCTCATTATGCAAAGAATGGGTTATGATGGTCAGAGTGCTTTGGGACCTTGCAAGCAAGAAAGACATGGACCATTGCAACTGGAATTAAAGCCCAAAGATAACATAGGTTTAGGCTTTCAAAGGGAAACCCAACAAACCACTATACTAGCCTATTACAAAGAGGCCACCTTTGATTATATCAGCAACACCATGCACCATAGCAACTGCCCCATTGAGGCTAAATGTCCAAGCAATAACATCCACAAAACCAATCATCACACCAATCAAACCCACAATCCCATCAACCCCAACAACCACATCAACAACACCACTATCACTATTAGAACCCCTAGCAGTATCTATCACACCGACAATTCCAGCAGAAGCAGTGTATTCAACACCATCGATACTCCCCGTATCGGATTCACTAATCCCTATAATTTGTCTTGCAGTACCAATCATTCCATCTATCTAGGTACATCAGCCAATCACACCTGCAATGTTTAACTCAAAGGATATCCCAATATGGTATAGTAATCGGATACTGGAAAGTGACTCAGAGACTGACTCACATGAGTGGGAATTTGATTCCGTCCAGCTTAATACTTCAGATGAGAAAGACGCATCACTCCCTCCACCTCACAAAGACATCCCTATTTACGAAGAAGCATAGATAAAGACCTCTTGGGTTCCTGAACTGGAAACATCTTCCACAGACCCTACGTCACATCCTACGCCTGATTCTGACAGGGAGAGTACCATCAACGACCTTCACCACAACATCTTAACCCTCACTGACCCATCTAACAAACTTAACCTAATCGATGAGATAATGCCCATTATTCATCTTGAACTCATCGAATGGAACCAACCTAATTCGCCATGCCTTGACCATTTCCAAAACGATGAGGCGATCATTGACTTCTTGGAACTACGTGATAACATACCAAGTGAGGATCACAAAGATGGATTTTCCATTGAACTTAATAGCGCAACATACTTCGAGGTAGATGCCAAACCTTTCAGCTATAAAAATATAACAATAAAACATGGATCTTCTAGTGAAAACCACACTGTGGCACTGTTTGATCCCACAAAAGTAAAAAGAAAGAGCGTATCCAATGGTGAAAACCTCTCTGAGGTGCCAGAGGATGAAAGGTTTGACATTCTCTCTTCTAGTACACAACAGGAATAGTCAACAATTCTTATTGAAGAGACAAAAGAATACAATGTGGGGACTCCTGAAACTCCTCACCACATACATCTGGCATCTCTTTTAACTCCAGAGGAACAACCCAAGTTTGTTGAAATTCTTCAAAAAGCATCAGATCAACTTCGCATGGTCATATGCAGACATGCCTGGTCTTGATCCTGATTTAGTCATGCATCACCTCACCATAGCAAAAGGAGCCAAGCTTGTCAAACAGAAGCTTCGCAAGATGCACCCCCAAATTGCGGTGCTAGTCAAAGCAAAACTTAAGAAACTCCTAGATGTTGGTTTTATTAGACCAATTGATTATGTGGATTGGATATCCAATATTGTACCTGTTGGCAAACCCAATGGGGGCATCTATATCTATACTGACTTCAGAGATATGAACAAAGCATGTCCTAAAGATGACTCCCCCCTACCAAACATCGACATAATAGTGGACCTAACAGCAGGACATGCCATGCTTTCTATCATGGATGGCTTTTTTAGGGTACAATCAGATAAAGATTGTACTAGAGGATCAACATAAGATGACCTTCACATGTCCATGGGGAACATACTGCTGGAATGTAATGCCTTTTGGTCTAAAGAATGCAAGAGAGACCTATCAAAGAGCAATGACCACCATCTTCCATGACATGATGCATATCATAATGGAAGATTATGTTGATGACTTACTGGTAAAATCAATAACAAGAGAAGGTCATTTAGAAATATTAGAGAAAATATTTGACAAACTGGAACAATATCATGTTCATCTCAACCCAAAGAAATGTGTCTTTGGAGTAACCTCAGGGAAGCTTCTAAGATACATTGTCTCAAGCAAAGGCATCGAGGTTGATCCTGCAAAGGTCAAATCAATCATGGACATGCCACCACCAAAGAACATCAGTCAGCTAAGGACATTACAAGGATGGTTGCAATCCATCCAAAGATTCATTGCACAATTGGCAGATAAGTGTCACCCCTTTACACACCTGTTACACAAAAACATCTACTTTCAGTGGGATGCCAGATGCCAGCAAGCATTGCAAATGCTTAAAGTCTATCTCATGAATACACCATTGCTGATCCCACCAGATCTGAGTAGACCTCTATTGCTCTATATTTCAGCAACAAATACAACATTGGGTGTACTATTGGCACAACACAATGTAGAAGGGAAAGAGTGTGTTGTTTACTACATCTCTCGCACACTGGTTGGCTATGAACTCAATTACACACCTATTGAGCGAGCTTGCCTAGCAGTAATCTTGGCAGCCACTGAATTGAGGCACTATCTATTGACACATAAAGTACAACTCATTGCAAAGGTTGACCCACTCAAGTACTTACTCAACAAAGCAGCATTGACAGGCCACTTGGCCAAATGGGTGATGATTCTAAGTGAATTTGGCATCGAGTATGTTGACCGTAAGGCTGTCAAGGACCAAGTTAATGCCGATCAATTGGATGATGCTCCCCTCATAGGAGATCATCCTCTCATTTCCAATTTTCCAGATGAAGAGATATTCATGATCACAGTAGCACAACCATGGAAACTATACTTTGATGGTTCATACAGTAGGCATGGCTCGGGGGTAGGAATTCTATTTATCACACCTCAAGGTGACAGCATCTTGAAGTCTTACAGGCTCACATTTCCATGCACAAACAACATAGCTGAATATGAGGCCTTGATCACAGGACTCAGGCTAGCCATACAATGGAAGTTACAAGAACTACAAGTATATGGTGACTCCCAACTAGCCATTCAACAAGCAACAGATGAATATTAGACCAAGAATGACAAAATAATGCCGTACAAACAAATGGTGGACAATTTAAAGGAATCATTCACTACTATCACCTTTGAGCAGATACCCAAAGATCAGAATCGAGCTGCTGACGCTATGGCTACCATTGCATCTCCCCTAGATCTTCCATAGAATTCAACATGCTACGAGTTCTTGGTAGAATAACTTTTGATTCTCGCTTATGATATCCCTGAATCTAAGATGATATGTCACCTTGTTGGTTCTGAATCCCCATGGTATGGTGATTTCTACACCTATCTACGCGATCACACACTTCCTCCTAACCAATAGAATAACCAACATAAAACTTTCATTTGCCAAACTGCTTAATATACCATTATTGCTGAAACCCTATACCAACGCAGTCTTGATGGTACTCTCCTTCGATGTCTGGAACAAGATGAGATAACAAAGGCTTTGGAAGAGGTACATGAAGGAATTTGTGGCACTCATGCAAGCGGTTTGTCACTAGCCAAGAAACTCCTGCGCACTGGATACTATTGGCCATCCATGGACAAAGACTCCTACTATTTTGTCAGAAAATGCAAGAAATGCCAAGTTCATGGAGACCTGATACATGCACCAGCATAGGAATTGCAATCAATCACAACACCATGGCCTTTTTGTTAATGGGGCCTTGACCTTGTGGGTAAAATCCATCCATCTTCATCCAACGACCACAAGTTCATCATTACCGCCACTGAATACTTCACAAAGTGGATCGAAGCTGTTCCACTTACCCAAGTCACTGGCAAGAAGATCGCCTCATTCATCCTTAATTACATCATCTTCTAGTATGGTGTACCCATGTCCATCATCACAAATAACGGTCTTCCTTTCAAAAATCAAGATGTCCATGAGCTCTGTGAGAAGTTTCACATCCGACACCGCTTTTCCACTCCCTATTACCCACAAGGCAATGGGCAGGCCAAAGCATCAAACAAGAACATATTGAGAGTCCTCAAGAAGACAGTCAATGATGCCGGCTGTGATTGGCATTTTCAATTGAATCCAGCACTATGGGCATATCGAACTAGCATTCGAACACCTACAGGTGCAACTCCCTACTCACTAGTCTATGGACCAGAAGCCATCCTTCCTATTGAGGTTGAGATACCATCTCTATGGGTTTCCTTGCATAATCTCATAGATGATGAAGCATATAGAGTATCACGTCTCCAAGACTTAGAGCTACTTGATGAGAAATGACAAGCTACATACAATCACCTCAAAGCTTATCAGCAGCGCATGAGAAGAAGTTATAATCATCGAGTTAGACCTTGCACATTTGAGATAGGTGATCTTTTTCTTCAAGAGAATACTTGTAACCAACCAAATAGAGAACATCAGGGAAAGTTTGAATCAAACTGGCAGGGTCCATATGTTATCACTGCTATATTTGGGTCTGGGGCATATCAATTGGCTACTTCAGAAGGAGAACCGCTAGCAGATCCGATCAACAACATGCACCTCAAATGGTTTTATACCTAAGTTGTACAGAGCATCAGGCTCCCATACATATTAGGAAAAACACCAAAGACATTAAAAAATATGTCCTGAAGAAAATACAAAAACATCAAGTAAAGAAAAATCATGCATCCAAATGGTGAACAACCACTCCGGTGGCACCTTGGATAAGTGCGATGGTGAAAACCTGGCAAACAGACGCCACTCATAAAGGATATGGCTCCATTGTCTTTCAGACTTGTTGTGATCACATTCATTTCATTCACTTATCCATCAAATCCAAAACCATGGCTTGTTATTGATCTGCAATCAAGGATAGTACTTTCACGCATCTTGCATCCTGTTTTTTCATAGTCATGTCTAAACTGGGGGCAATGCCCTTAATCTGTTTGATGGAAGTGGATAATGCATTACTTATGATTCATTGAGTTCTTCATTCAAAACTATCTCACAAAATACAAAAACATTCAAAACAATTCATCAAAATACCAAAAATATTGGAAAACTAACTCACAAAATCCAAAAACATTAGAAAACATCAAACAAACAAAAACATGGCAGCACCTTGTACATACAGTTTTCCAAGTAGATACCAAAGAAAACATTGTGAAATACTCAAATGATGACCACTTATCACATCAACCAAACCATCAACATCAAACACACAAACTATCTAAACAGGGATGCATCCTTCCTTACCAAAACAAAGACAAGATGACATTTTCTTTGACAAGAAAATTCTGTTTAAAGCTATCAAGTACTTGGTTGGTTTGTAGGTTATTTGTTCTTTATATTAGGTTCCTACGCTACTCCGGGATATCCACAAATGATTAGAGTGGCCAGGATGGTTCCTAAGCATTGTTTGTATGTCTTCTGCGAATTATTCCGATGAAATTCTAGGGCATGTACTAATGGTGTCTACGTGGGAAGTTCACTAAGCTACATGATCTTATGCAAAATACAATCATAGATCACTATGGCTTGCTGACTATAGCGTATACCTCGACCATATGAGCATGAACCATTATCAAGGTTCCATATTCTTTATTCTTTATTTATGTTGTTTGTTTGCAGGTAGAATGCTCCATCCTTGGTTCCTACTACCTCAGCCAAGTTCGATATTATCATGCTCAATGATGAAAATAAAAGAACTATGGATCGCCACTCCATCTCATCTATTTATATTGCATTCCATTGCATGTCACCCATTCATTTAATCATTAATTATTCATATGCATGGTTTTGTATGCAAGTGTGAACAAGATTGATATGAGAAGTTATGTGAAAAATGAGTTGGTCTTGGATACAATCATGACAAAGTACTCTAATATGTCATCAGTGCATCATGCAAAAGTTAAAACAACCTTACATTCATCTATCATAATCACATCATCATTTCATTACATTTAGTTGCATTTGCATAAGCCGAGTTCATTATCATTTACTTGCATATAAGTTTTATTAAATTCTTATAATCTTCATTAGCATGCATTTCATATTATTTAGTTGCATTTAAAATACATATATTTCATTATCATTCATTTACATTAACATCATTATATCATTTCATCATTGCATAAATCAGGGTATTTAGGTTCGTCTTTATGATAAAATTCCTCATCATTGCATTTACTATCATTGTTAACCATTACTATGCATTCATTTAGTGTCAGTTATCGATCATCATTTAAAATCTTGTTTACCCTGCATTTGTTTAGATTCCCATAGTTGCATGCATTTATATATCTATCCATTAGTTAAGTGCATTCCTCTATACATCTAGTGTATTCTTATACTCATTCATCTCATTTCATGTAGGATTCATTAAAATGCACTCATTTTCTTTTTAATTGTATTAAGGTACAGTTATTCATTTCTCATAAAGTTGCATTATCATTTCACTTCATCATATTTTTCGCCATTTAAAGTCATAACAAAACCATTTTGTTTTAAACATTGGTTTATACATTATGCATATGCATTCATTTATAAATCATCATATAAACATTTGTACTTTACATTTGTTTATCCATATTGCATTCATTTTTAACCATCTAGATGCATTTACATAAATCAAAAAACATGTTACATCATAACATCATTGCATATCATTATCTCATAAAGTACACAATACTGTCTATATCATTGTTAGCATCATTTCATCATGAATACATCATCATGGCAATACATACATAAGGCATTACATCAACAGATCATACACATCAACCTGCATCCACCTGTTAGCATCACATTCATAAAACATGCATATAGATATCATATAGGCATAACTCATCATAAATATAGACATCATATAAATCAATCATCTCATCAACACATCCATATAATAAGTACAAGTATCCATCTAAGCATAAATCATAAGATCATAATCCTGCATACATCCATACATATCATCAAAATGCATATCAACACAAAAATATGGGATCTCCTCATATATCATATTATATCGCCAAAAACATACATGTATCAGAGTATAATGAAGTCCAAAATATCGGCTACCAAGAGCCATCCAAGACATAGTCCAAAATGACAATGTAAAAGCATACAAGAATGCTCTCTCAAATACCACTCTTACTGGACGTTGCACCACCATCACCACCTGCTCCCCCACTCCCCCCTGTACCACCTAATCTATCTCTCTGTGGAGGACCCATCACACCACCACTGCTATGCATCCTCTGAGACTGCTCTTATCTCTCCTGATGCATCTGTGAATAACTCAGTGCCCGCTGACTAGATGGCACCTCCTACTCATACAAACCCCACCAAAAATCAACCTCTACACCTGCTCTCCATACCTCCCTCACCAATGCATCCATAGATGGCCCCTATCCCTGCACTCCCTCCAAGGCCTGCACTCTCTTTTGTAACTGGATCACCTTGTCCACGACCTTATCTCTCTCCTGCAACACTACAATTAGCTCTGACTCACGTGCAAACAACTGCACATCTATAGCGGCCACCTCTACCTCCATATCCTCTAGTCGAGTCTGCAAAAATAGTATCATATGGTCCTGCAGATCTCCACCTGTAGCTCCCCCCCATATCCATAGGTGCCTCTCCAGTGGTTCGCTCTCTAGTGGCTCCCTCCCCTGTCTCCAAAGGTACCTGTCCCTCACCTGCATCCTTGCCACCTAGTCTCATGCCTCCCTACATCAAAGGTCCTTGAGATAGCCACAATGGCTGCCCACTTTTCCCTCTCCACTATAATCGTCCACCATCTCCACCTCCACCTCTGAATCCCCCACCTCCTCCAAAACCCCCACCCCCTCCTCCTCCTCCTCCATCACCACCTCCTCCATCCCCACCACCACCATCCCCTCTCCCTCATCCACCTACTACTCTGTGACCTCCTCTCCTCCTCTGTCTCCATCCCCTATCCTCCTCAAAATCTGGAATCTACTCTATCAGATCTGATATCCGAGGAATCGGATGTGCCACAATATACTGAGTGTACTCCTCTGACACCCTTGCATCTACCACCCCAGATTCATATGCCATGGTCTCGCCTATAGCGTGCATAACTCTACCAATTCCTAATCATAAGGTAACACTGGTCCCCATAAGTACCTCTCTCGTACCACCCGTGCATACTCTCCCAATCCACTAGGCAATCCCTGCCGCCGCCCAAACTATCTCAATACTCTACTAGGTAGTTGTCTCTCCACATTGTAGGCTATCCTACCAATGAGGTATAATTTCATAAACACATATGGCAATGCCTCTGCATCATCCTCCCATGGCTCACACTCAATATACGGCCTCCAGATCACTGTGTCCAAATTGTCCAGTGCCCACCGCCACCACTCTAACTTCCCCAAGTGGGGCTGACTCATCATACCTCCATACATGTATACATATGGCTGGTCCACTACTTGGAATCTCAGACTAACTGGTCGAGTAATAGGTAAGTGCTCCTATGCCCAAATATGAAGCACCGTGATCCCCACTCCCAATGAGCCCACCCCTCGATATGCTACCTCATGAAGATCTCGATATAAGTGTGATAGCACGCATGGTCCCCATGCAAACAGGGTCCCCTATGTCATCATCTACTCAATCACCTAACCCCAACCAACGACAAGTCCATGCGATCATCGATCTGGACATAGCAGTCCCCCAACAATCCCTGATAGCACTGATGGTAATGGCTTATACAAGGCTTCTATATCCTCCCAGGCTATCGATCCATCATCAATGTAGACATCCTCATCAAAAAATCTATACACTACTGTTGTCCCCCAAGCTCGGTCATACGTCACCAGCTCTCTTTGAATGAGAATGTGCAGGATGCGCCATACATCCTCTAGTGTAACTGTCATCTCCCCCTGCGCCAAGTGAAACGTGCATGTCTCACTATGCCATCGCTCTGCCAATATTGTGATCAACCCGCGATTCGTCCAAATCATGGGCATATGCATAACATCATACAGGCTTGTCGCTGCAATGCAATCCACCTTAGCCTCTGTCAATTGATCGCGTAACACCTATGTGGTGGGATGCCTCTCGCGCATCTGTAAGACGCGAAGAGCCTCCTACACACATGCATCAACCATCATCATCAGTTGTTTTGTTTCAAACTTTCTTAAGTTTAAACCTAGACTATCAACAAATACTTTGATCAAGTACCTTCGGGTCTCAATAGGTTTGCAATCATGGCACACCTAGACTACAATAGACATTTATCCTAATGACCTAAGTCTCATAAGAGCTTCTATGGTTCAAAACAACTCTCACCTCACCTCTCCATCCATCCATCATTGGAATCAGGAGATTCTTGTTCAAGCACACTGGGGCATCTATTTGCCTAATCAAGAGCGCTATTCTGAACACGACAGCGCTAATATGCTTGACAAATTGCTAAATCAACTATGCAATAGCGCTAAACCAACAATAGCGCAACATTGACTATACAATAGCACCACCTCACAACAACAATGCTCAATCAACTACTCAATAATGCTAAACAAACAAAAGCACTAAAGCAGCTATGCAATAGCGCTACTTTTGACAACAATGTTAAAACCACTATGCAATAGCGCTATAGTGGCACAATAGCACCAAAACATAGTTTTAGCGCTATTGTGTTGACTCAACTTGGACTCAGCAAAAAACATACAAAAAATGCATGAAATTCAAAAATTCAAATTCACATACCGGTGGTCCATAGTCGTCTGGTTGCTGGAATCGATGGACTCGCTCTAATCGGTGTTCTGCTATGGGAACCGGCATCCTGACTGCTACTTATTCTTCCAAAAGGTCACTATTAAAGCTCAAATTTCACTATGGACGTGAATGCAAATGAGTCTTGTGTAGGGGAAAAAGAGAGACTAGGCTAACATGTCCTAATCCTACCTTTTGACACACATTGTGGAATACGAAAGAGCCTAGAGGTATCACACAATTGGCTACTTCTTTTTGTGGAAGAGAGAGCCACGGGCTACCTATTAGGATTTCTATTCCTTTGTTGTAATTGAAAGATAAAATGATACAAGTTCAATTCCTAATCCCAAAGTGCAAGTATGAACCACTAACAAGATTGCAGAATCGAAACTAAACGATGGAAAGCAGTAAACACAAGGACAAGATAAGAATGCAGATGCATACCCAGAGTTAAAATCTGAGTGAAAATGTTCGGGACGAGGGCGTAGGTGCCACTGTCCTGATTCTGCTCCTGAAACTGCTCCTGAGACTGCTGTTTGGTAACCTAAAAAGCTGTTTGAAACTTGCTATCTGACAGAAGGACCAGGGGCGCCCAGCGCCCCCGTCCCAGGGACCAGAGCACCTAGCGCCCCTGTCCTGGCAGGACCAGGGCGCCCCACGCCCCTGTCCTGGTCTTTTGCTCTGAAATTTGGTGTGTTGTTCTGTCTCGGTCTGCTTCCATCGGATTTGCAACTTGCGACGTCGTTCGAATCCCGAAACCTACACTTATATCTGAAAATGTATGGTGGGCGGCTATGTAGGGTTTTGCCTTAGTCAAACCCCCGCTTTGGTGATTTCCACCTCCACGAATAGCCATGTTGTGTTGTAAAAGTAGTGTGTGCAGACCTTGTGTGTGTGCAAGATCCAAAAATGCAAGTAAGTAAACTAGAGCAACCTAGAAAGTAAACCCTAATTGCTTGTAAATGATAATGTAAATGCTCTAAATCAAGATGCAAAGTGATCTAAAGCATGAATACAAATGATATAATGAAGCTTATGCAAAGACATGAAAACAACATGAAATCATACCCAACCCCAAGGGAGGGGTACAAGCCAATCTTCAGTCGGTGATTCCTTATTGCTCTTCAATGCCTTCAAAGCCCTAAATGGATGAATGAAATTGATGAATGCTTGATGGATGGATGTTGAATGTTGTTTAAGTTTTAAAGATCTGCTCTTTCACTGCATAGAAGGTCCCTGAAACCAAAATTCCGATCCTTTCAAATGAAGAAAGAGAGCTCTTATATATGAAACCCTAGGTCTTAATTTCAACTTTTGGCCAACCTAGAGATTGAATCTCCCGCCAATTTCTTGGGGTTAAGATTTATTTTATGATTGGATTGCGCTCCTAAAATTTAGGAAAAAATGTCCGGGACCGTGTGCACTCCGAGCGCCATGGTCCCGACAACTTTTCACCAAATTTTCAGGGCCATCGGATATGATGATTTTTGATAGAATCCCGAAGTTACAGGGGATTTCAAGATGTTTTGACCCCCAAAATCAAGCCCCCAAGTTCAAAATAGGACCTAATTAGGTTTTTTGATTAAATGATGTATTAGAGGAATGAAAGGGACACACTTTAATGAAAGGGCCCAACTGGAAGATGATGAAATAGGACCTTAGACCTAATTAATTTGATTAATTAAGTGCTAAAGGGGAAATGCAATGCAAAATGCAAAATGCGCCAAGGCGGGTGATAAACTAGGTGTGAAATTGTACTGGTTTAGCAAGTGCGTACAATTTATGATGCTACATTTAGCCCCCACTTTAGTGGTCATATGAGTACTACGTGCATATGCAAGCTAAAGTATAGGAAAGTAAACATTATTTGAAAAAGGATATATCCATAAGTCTGTCGAACGAAGCCCCCAACGGTATCTGTAGTACACAGTTAGGAATCGCACCCTACAAAACACACGTTAGATCACAAAATCACCTAATGCTTACTAAGGAAAGTGATGAAATTTGCGAGTAGCTATATGCCCCCCCTATTTTGGCTTTCTTATTAGGGAGGTGAAACAGGATAGCATGTTTACTTACGACAAATTGTGTGAGAGATTATTGATGAGAGATGTTCACTGAAGAGGCTTCATCAGAGCACGTTTTGGAACATCCAGGGAGTAAGGGAACGAAAATACGATTCCTACGCAACAAACGGTTCGGAAATCGCATCTCCCAAACCCAAGTTATGATGAAATGAGTGATAGAGGAAAATTAGGGTTTTGAAACCAAAATGAAAATATATATCTTGAAAGTGACTATTGCATTTGTCACTTTGTTGATTTCTGAGTATTGTTTATTGCAGCGGAGCCCACATAGCCATCATCATGCCTTCACGATGACCGGAGCGTCCCACGAGGATGGAGATCATGCGACAAGCCGTGATCAGCGACGAGCCACTGGACGAGGTGAGTTGACTAAACTTTGACTTTGACTTTTTGCATTTCTGTTGACTTTGAGTTTCTGTGATCGAATGCGGGCCCTAGAATCAGACCTTGGGTCCCACCCAGGGCGCCATGGTCCTATCAGGGCACCATGGTCCCTGTGGGGCGCCATGGTCTTTGAAGGGCACCATGGTCCTCTCAGGGCGCCATGGTCCCTGAAGGGCGCCATGGTCCTCTGAGGGCGCCATGGTCCCTGAAAGAGTGTCATGGTCCCAATCAGGACTTGGCAAGGGGTGTCAGGGTTAGCTTTCAATGTTCGACAGTTTTCATTTTTTGCATAGATGATTTTGATGATTGAGTACTGATTACACTGATGTTTTTGTATCATAGGGTCTCTCATACATGAGAGAGCACACTGCGGGGCAGATTCTTCACAGTCTGCGAGATCAGATTCCCCGGCTGACTCAGGCAGAGAGGGATACATTGTCGATAGTAGGTTTGTGGTATACGATCCTTATGCCAGCCATTCGATTCCATCCTGCGATGTTGATGGCACTTATGGAGCGATGGGATCCTGACGCATGTACATTCCATCTCCTAGTAGGAGAGATGATGGTTACACTTGAGGATGTGTACCGCATACTTCGCCTACCTATTAGAGGAGCTACTGTGACATACGCGATTGATCGATCAGTGGAGGACCATCAGAGGGAGCAGATATACTACATAGGGAGAGTCATGCTGAGTGAGACAAGAGGTCGCATCATGGTCAGTTGGCTCTTACATCCTATAGGAGAGGTGCCCCTTGTGAGATGTCTTATGATTGCCATCATTGCACTAGCCATCTGCCCTAATGGGCGAGGTACGCACATGCATGGGGGTCTCACATGGTGTATCAGGGCTATGGAGAGACATAGGAGAGTATATGCTTGGAGTCAGAGTATGCTTGCACATCTCTATCATGACCTCGAGGAGTATGTGCTTGGACAGGGTTGTAGCTTGATGACATGCACATTTCTGCAGGTGTGGATATTTGAGCACTTCATATGCACTAGGCCTGTCCGCTATCCGATGAGTGCAGCTAATGAGCGACCTAGGGTGTTTGCCTATCCACTTACCGGTGAGTGGAGATTTGGGGATCTACTATATTGGAGAGTAAAATTCGATAGATTGACAGCTGAGGTGATAGTATGGAGACCATATCTGCAGATGCACAAATGGGATGGAATGGAGAGGCAGCTAGCATGCTTACAGAGGAACCACCTACTGAGAGGATGATACTCACATATCATAGTCCCATTCTACTTTGACCGAGTACGGAGGCAGTTTGGGCTAGAGCAGTGTGTTCCAGCCGATGTACCTATCTATACTCGACACTCACGAGTCCTTCCCAGACCCAGAGCAGTAGCGAGAGCTACGACAGATGATATTGAGATTACAGATATAGAGGGGTCCGATCAGGATGTGGTCACTGATTACTCCGTAGATCCCGGAGCACAGCGCAGGTATCTCTCATGGTTTGTGAGGACATACCCAGGGCCTATCTTTCCACCAAATTACCCGACAGGCCATCTAGGTCCATGGAGACATGGAGACCGAGATGAGGATCAGGGATCCAGATCGGAGGAGCCAGAGGAGGGAGAGGGTCATGAGGAGGCAGGAGATCCTGATCCACCCATAGGAGATCAGCCTAGTGCCAAGGAGGAGGAGGAGGGAGAGGAGGATGACATAGATAGAGATGATGATGAGGAGAACGAGGATGTGGGTGAGGATGCAGATGAGGATGAGGATGATGAGGAGGAGGAGGATAGAGATGATGAGGAGGAGTCAGATGCAGCTCCCCACCATTCAGGAGATGATACCATAGCCTTGGATCCTCCTCATATTCCCTAAAAGGGGGAACATGAGGCGATACGGAGACCTGTACCCATCGGGCACAGATCATTTGAGCGAGGGGAGCCTAGTAGTTCCCAGTCACAGATGCTACCATATCATGATCCCTACTGGCATGAGGGAGATCCAGGTATAGTAGGTTTATATTGATTGATTAATGTTTTAGTGATATAGAATGGTACTAATACAAAATCTGTTCTACTGCTACAGCTAATGTGCAGGAGTGGCGTTCCTTGATCCAGCAAGCAGTGACAGATATTTCCATGACAACACAGATCCCTAGTTCCTCACAGGTTGCTTATAGGCCTCAAGGGAACGTGGGTCGGCATGAGGACTTGTTTTCCCCATTTCGAGTACAGGTGGAAATATGGAGGGAGAGAGAGAGAGTTCTATCAGAGGACCTTTAGCGGGCACAACGTGACCTAGCAGCAACTCAGGCCAAGGCTACCTTGTATCACGTGATCCTTATGGATAGGGATCGTAGGAGTTCCTCTCGGAGTCATTCACAGTCTATATCACGCTACACACCTATGGGTCCACCTTCACGGCTGGATCAGGAGGGAGCGTCTAGTCTTCACTCTCCAGCCACTAGCCCTAGGGATAGGAGTTGATCTCATGATGTAGGATAGGTCACATTTTGGATGTATAGTGACCTACTTTTGTATATGAAAACGTGATCCACATATATATATATATATACATGCTTCTCTTTGTCTCAAATATGTTATCTTTAATGCCTAAAACAATGTATATTTTGATTAAAGTTAATACATTTGGTAGATGTACATGTATGTTCTGAATTTAATTTCCATGTGATTGATTTTTCAATGCTCCATGATTAAATTGATACATGTGTGACTTAATTAAAATAAAATATTTAATCAAGTACTACATTGATGATAGAGAAGAAATATGTGTTAAGCCTAAGAATCATATAACTAATGTGATTTAATTTGAACTTAAACACAACATGATACAATTCTACTTAACACATAAAGACATTGTATAATATACCAACATAATGGAAATGTAAATCTTTTGCAATTTACATAAATGAATTCAAGACAAACTATAGAGTAAAGAAACACGCTTGTCAAGAACAAAGCAATATAGATTAAAGAAAATATCACTTAATTCTATTTGCTCTAACAAAGATATGCTAACTGATGTCATGGAAATGGGGACAAGGCAACAACAAAGTTCAATGTTAATAAGTTAGTTTCAACCATAAAAACAAAACAAAGAACTAAAAACCATTCCAAACATATCAAGAGAGATTTCAAAAAGCATGAAAGAAGTTTAACAAAATAAAAGAAAGGAGAAGAGCCTCCCTAAGATGCTTCCATGATGCCTTTTGATGCTTCTCCCTTGTTCCTCTCCTCTCCAAGTCCCAAATGAGTGTAGCTCTCAGCTTTTAGCACTAGCCATGGATGCCATATGGAGATTCAAGATGGTTGAATATGATAAGCAAATACTATGCAAGAGTAGATAGTGATGCTATGAAAAAGCTCTATGCTAATGCCAGTATAACAACAATACTCTAAAATGCTTCTTTTTTTGCTTGAGGAGAAGGGTTCTATTTATAGAAGAAATAGGGAAATGAAGGGTTAAGATTGAGAAATCTTAACAAGGGTTAGGATTGAAAGTTGGGGATCCATGTGCACAATTGGCACCAATAAAATGGTGACAAGTTTCAACATAGGATTGGGTTGAGAGAAGAGGTTGGAGGCATTAAAGGCCTGAGAAGACCTCATGGTTATCTAGAAGGCAAGGGTCAAGTCTAAATTAAGATTACCCATTGGATTAAGAGTTAATCCAAGGATAAACCTTTGTGCAAATGTTTAAGAGATAATCATGGTCAAAGCATTAAAGGCTTGATGAGACCTTTGGGTTGGGTAGAGGTTGAGTCAAAACAAATGTTTTAACCATGTGGGAGGGTTTGAGGTAACCATTAATGGTTATTGGAGACTTTGGGGATTAAGTGGTTGAAGGTTGAAAGCCTTCAATGGTTATCAAAGACTTTGAGCCATTTAGTGGTTGAAGGTTGGAAGCTTTCAAAGGTTATCCAAGACTTTGAGGGTTAATTTGTTGAACACACAAAGCATTAATTGCTTTTCAAAGACTTTGGAGTCTTTGAGAAGTGACTCCAATTTGCTTAGGAATGTGACAATATTTAAGGGATGGATTTAGGCTAATTAGGAAGGGTTTAGAAGAATCTAGAAGGGGTTTAGGCATACAAGTGGATTTTGTAGGAAAATGCAAGTGGGAGAAATTTTGGTATTTTCAATTAAAATAAAATCATTTATTTCAATTAAATGGTGTAATTTGCATTTGGATAAATATTTAAATAAATATTAATTTATTTAAATGAGAAAATGAAGATAAAGCATTAAAATGCTTGAAGACTTTGAGGGAAACCATTAAAGGCTTGAAGACTTTAAGGAAAACCATTAAAGTCTTAAGAAGACTATAGAAGGAAGCCATCAAGTTTGAAGACTTTAAAGCCATCAAGTTTGAATACTTTAAGGGAAACCATTAAAGGTTTCAAGTGGGTGAGGATAAATAGGATTTTAAATAAATAATTTATTTAAAATAGTTGTGCAACTTGCTTTTGTAGGAAAATACAAGTGGGTGGAGGATAAAGGTGATTTAAATAAATTATTTATTTAAAATAATTGTGCAACTTGCTTTTGTAGGAAAATGCA
Organism: Cryptomeria japonica; assembly: GCF_030272615.1. NCBI lineage: Eukaryota > Viridiplantae > Streptophyta > Pinopsida > Cupressales > Cupressaceae > Cryptomeria > Cryptomeria japonica. The sequence continues at coordinate 637,965,072 of NC_081406.1, forward strand.
AGTGGGTGGAGGATAAAGGTGATTTAAATAAATGATTTATTTATTTAAATGTGAGAGGTGGGATTTTGGGGGTTTTAAATAAATATTAATTTATTTAAATGTGAGAGAAGATTTAATTAAATAAATATGATTTATTTATTTAATTAATGGTCTGAATTTGGTTAAGTGAATTAAATCAAATAAATTGAATAATTTATTTAATTAATAGGAGAATAGGGTTAAGATGAATTAATTAAATATTAATTTAATTAATTATTAATTGATGGTTAAATAATCAAATAAATATTAAATATTCATTTAATTAAGTGGACAGATTTATGTGACTACATTTGCCCCTCTTTGAGACGGTGCGGTTTATCGCGTCGTTTCAAAGAAAGAAAAATACGTGTGAAGAAATGCCCCATAAAATGTAAATTTAATGGGTGGTATGCCCCCTCGAGGGATGGGCCGATTTTTTTGAAAAATTGGGTGATCTCTCGAAAAAGAATGAAAAGCGGAGGGGAGGTAGAATAGAAGAAATTAGAACTAATGATGAAAGAATGGGAGAAAATGGAGTGAATATGAAGAAACAACAAGCCAGCGAGTACCCTGAGGTCATGCAAGAGATACATAGCAGATGTAGTGTGGGATTTTGATTGATGCTATACAATTGATCAAAATTGGTTGGACAATCTGGTGCAATCGGTTGAATTGCCCCGGTCAAGTCAAAGCGTGACAGTTGATGTCAGTTGGTCGCTTGAACATGATAAAGTCTGAGTAAGTGAATCAAAGTGACCTGATGGTGACTTAGACAATTGATGTAATTGCCCGATGAAGTCAAGGTATATGAAGCAAAATACTCGTTGAGACGTAGACAATTGATGTAATTGTCCGTTGGATTGTGTTTGATTGGTTGATCAATTGATAGTGTGTGCATGTGATGGATGGCTGTGGGGAATCATGGCAGTCCCGTTGAGACTAGGTCATTATGATAAATGCCTGATGTAGTCTAGGATTACCATAATCGATTACCTGTTGAGACCCGAAGATACTTGATCAGAGTATCTGTTGATAGTCTAGGTGTGTGGGAGTCGATGTATCTGTGTAGACAGAGCAACTTGCTGGATTGTGTGGATGAATGAGGATGGGAAGCGATGAAGGGATTAGGATGATGTTGATGATCAAGATAGGGAGGGTGAGGGGGGATTTGATGTTAGATAGAAGATATGGAGGACTAGGATCGAGTCCTATGGAAGAAGATGAGTAAAATAGAGTATGCATTATTATGACTACGTATGCATGATATGCAGCTATTATGAATGTATGGATGGGTGGAATGCAACGAAATGCAATATATACAAATGAGATGGAATGACGATCCATGGTGCTTTATTTTTCATCATTGAGCTTTAAAATGTTGTAAGAAAATACAAGCAACTTGACATAAAGATTCAAGATGACCAGAGTATTTCTTACATGGATTTTTATATAGCAAGTTAATACAAGCAACTTGATATAATGGATCAAGTTGACCTGAGTATTGCTTGCGGAACAGATAAGGATTATCTCCTTTCATGCATGACTTGGAACGTCCTCCTTGATCTTAGGCTGATCATATCCTGAGACAAGTGCATACCATACTAAGAAATAAAAACCTCTATCCAAATTGGATGAGGAGGAACCAAAGAAAGAGCATTGTACCTATAAACAAATAGTATATACATAAAGAATAAAAGAATATGGATCCTTGGTAATGGTTCATGCTCATATGGTCGAGGTATACGCTGTAGTCAGCAAGCCGTAGTGATCTATGACTGCATTTTGCATAAGATCACGTAGCTTGGTGAACTTCCCACGTAGACACCATTAGTACATGTCCCAGAACTTCATCGGAAATAATGCGCAAACGATACAAAACAATGCTGAAAGATCCTAATATAAATTACTAGACCAGAAATCAACCAAGTATTTGATAGTGTAAACAGAATTTTCTTGTCAAAGAAAATGTCATCTTGTCTTTGTTTTTGTAAGGAAGGATGCATCCTTGTTTAAAGACAGTTTCTGATTGTTTGATGTTGATTGGTTTGATTGATAAATGGTCATTTTGTTAAGTATGTCGCAATGTTTGTTTGGGATCTACTCAGATGGGTATGTACAATGTATTGTCGTGTTTTTGTTGGATTTTTCAATGGTTTGTCGATGTTTTTGGATTTTGAATTGTTTTGAATGTTTTTGGTATTTTTGCGAGATATTTTTGAATGTTTTTGGATTTTTGATGATTGTTTGAATGAAGAACTTAATGAATCATAAGACAATGTAGAATCCACTTCCATCAATAGGTTAAAGGCATTGCCCCCAGTTTTAGACATGACTATGAAAAAGCGGGATGCAAGATGTATGGAGTACTATCATAATTGCAGAGGAATAACAAGCCATGGTTGATGGATGGATGGATGGATGTATGTATGAAGTAGATGTGATCGCCACAAGTCTGAAAGATAATGGAGCCATAGCCTTTACGAATGGCGCCTGTTTGCCAGGTTTTCACCATCGTTCTTACCCAAGGTGCCACCGGAGTGGTTGTTCACCGTTTGGATGCATGATTTTTCTTTACTTTTTTGAATGTTTTTATATTTTCTTCAGGACATTTTTCTGAATGTTTTTTGGTATTTTCTGATAGGCAGGGGAGCCTGATGCTCTGTACAGCTTATGTGTAAAACCGTTTGAGGTGCATGCTGTTGATTGGATCTGCGAGCGGTTCTCCGTCTGATGTAGCCAACTGATATGCCCCGGACCCAAATACAGCATTGACAACATATGGGCCTAGCCAATTTGATTCAAACTTGCCTTGATGTTCTCTGTTTGGTTGGTTGCGAGGATTCTCTTGAAGAACAAGATCACCTACCTCAAATGTACGAGGTCTAACTCGGTGATTGTAGCTTCTACTCATGCGCTGCTGATAGGCTTTGAGGTGATTGTATGCAGCTTGTCGCTTCTCATCAAGTAACTCTAAGTCCTGAAGACGGGATACTCTGTAGGCTTCATCATCAATGAGATTATGCAAGGAAACTCGTAATGATGGTATCTCGACCTCAATAGGCAAGATAGCTTCTGCACCATAGACCAATGAATAAGGAGTTGCACCGGTAGGGGTTCGAATGCTAGTTCGATATGCCCATAGCGCTGGATTCAATTGAACATGCCAATCACGGCCGGCATCATTGACTGTCTTCTTTAGGATCCTCAATATGTTTTTATTGGATGCTTCGGCCTGACCATTGCCTTGTGGGTAATAGGGAGTGGAAAAGCGGTGTTGGATATGAAATTTCTCACAAAGCTCACGGACATCCTGATTTTTGAAAGGAAGACCGTTATCTGTGACGATGGACATGGGTACACCATACCGGTAGATGATGTAATTGAGGATGAATGAGGCGATCTGCTTGCCGGTGACTTGGGTAAGTGGAACAGCTTCGATCCACTTGGTGAAATATTTGGTGGCGGTAATAATGAATTTATGGCCATTGGATGAAGATGGATGGATTTTACCCACAAGATCAAGACCCCATTGACAAAAAGGCCATGGTGTTGTGATTGGTTGCAGTTCTTGAGCTGGTGCATGTATTAGGTCGCCATGAACTTGACATTTTTTGCACTTCCTAACAAAGTAGTAGGAATCCTTTTCCATAGATGGCCAATAGTATCCAGCTCGCATGATCTTCTTGGCTAGTGATGGACCACTTGAGTGAGTCCCGCAAATTCCTTCATGTACCTCTTCTAAAGCCTTTGTTATCTCACCTTGTTCTAGACATCGAAGGAGAGTACCATCAAGACTGCGTCGGTATAGGGTTTCAGCAATAATGGTATATCGAGCAGTTTGGCGAATGAAGGTTTTACGTTGGTTATTTGATTGGTTGGGAGGAAGGGTGTGATCGCGGAGATAGGTGTAGAACTCACCGTACCATGGGGATTCAGAACCGACAAGGCGACATATCATTTCGGATTCGGGGATATCATAAGCGGGAATCCAAAGCTGTTCTACCAAGAACTCGTAGCGTGTTGAATTCTGTGGAAGATCTAGGAGAGATGCGATAGTAGCCATAGCGTCAGCAGCTCGATTCTGATCTCTTGGTATCTGCTCAAAAGTGATAGTAGTAAATGATGTCTTTAGACTGTCCACCATTTGCTTGTATGGCATGAGTTTATCATCTTTGGTCTGATATTCATCTGTTGCTTGTTGAATGACTAGTTGGGAATCGCCATATACTTGTAGTTCTTGTAATTTCCATTGTACGGCTAACCTGAGTCCTGTGATCAAGGCCTCATACTCTGCTATGTTGTTTGTGCATGGAAATGTGAGCCTGTAAGACTTCGGGATGCTATCACCTTGAGGTGTGATAAACAGAATGCCTGCCCCCGAGCCGTGCCTAGTGTATGAACCATCAAAATATAGTTTCCATGGTTGTGCTTCTGTGATCATGAATATATCTTCATCTGGAAAATTGGAAATGAGAGGATGATCGCCTATGAGTGGTGCATCGGCCAATTGATCTGCAATGACCTGACCTTTGATAGCTTTACGGTCCACATACTCGATGTCGAATTCACTTAGAATCATTACCCATTTAGCTAAGCGACCTGTCAATGCTGCTTTGCTGAGTAAATACTTGAGTGGATCAATTTTTGCGATGAGTTGTACCTTGTGTGTTAACAGATAGTGCCGCAATTTAGTGGCTGCCAGGATTACTGCTAGGCAAGCTCGTTCAATAGGTGTGTAATTGAGTTCATAGCCAACCAATGTGCGAGAGATGTAGTAAACAGCACACTCTTTACCTTCTTCATTATGTTGTGCCAATAATACACCTAATGCTGTACTTGTTGCTGAAATATAAAGTAACAACGGTCTACTTGGATCTGGTGGCATCAGCAATGGTGGATTCATGAGATAGTTTTTAAGTGCCTGAAATGCTTGCTGGCATTTGTCATCCCACTGAAAGCGGATGTTCTTGTGTAGCAGGTGTGTGAATGGGTGACACTTATCAGCCAATTGTGCAATGAATCTGCGGATAGATTGAAGTCGTCCTTGTAGTGTTCTTAGCTGACTGATATTCTTTGGAGGTGGCATGTCCATGATTGCTTTAACCTTTGCTGGATCGACCTCAATGCCTTTGCTTGAGACAATGTATCCTAGAAGCTTCCCGGAGGTCACTCCGAAGACACATTTCTTTGGGTTGAGTCGAACATGGTATTGTTCCAGTCTATCAAAGATTTTATCTAAGATGTGAAGATGTCCTTCTCTAGTAAGTGATTTTGCTAGTAAATCATCCACATAATCTTCCATCATAGTATGCATCATGTCATGGAAGATGGTGGTCATTGCTCTTTGATAGGTCGTTCCTGCATTCTTTAGACCAAAAGGCATTACATTCCAGCAGCATGTGCCCCATGGACATGTGAAGGCTGTCTTATGTTGGTCCTTTGGTGCGATCTTTATTTGATTGTATCCTAAAAAGCCATCCATGAGTGAAAGCATGGCATGTCCTGCTGTCAAATCCACTATGATGTCGATATTTGGTAGAGGGAAATCATCCTTAGGACATGCCTTATTTAGATCTCTGAAGTCTGTACAAATGCGGATGCCCCCTTTTGGTTTGCCAACTGGTACAATGTTGGAGATCCATTCTGCATAATCAATTGGTCTAATGAAACCAACATCCAGGAGTTTCTTGAGTTCTGTTTTGACTAGCACGGCAATCTGAGGATGCATCTTACGAAGCTTCTGCTTGACAGGTTTGGCTCCTTTTGCTACTGTGAGATGATGCATGACTAAATCAGGATCAAGCCCAGGCATGTCTGCATATGACCATGCAAAGTTGATCTGACGCTGTTGGAAGAACTCTATAAATTGAGGTTGTTCCTCTGGAGTGAGAAGAGATGCCAGATGTATGATATGAGGGTTTTCAGGAGTCCCCACATTGTATTCTTTGGTCTCCTCAATGAGGATCGTTGATCGTTCCTGTTGTGTATTAGCAGGGAGAATGTCAAACCCTTCATCCTCAGGCGCCTCAGAGAGGTTTTCACCGTTGGATACGCTCTTTCTTTTTACTTTTGTTGGATCAAACAGTGCCACAGTGTGGTTTTCACTAGAAGATCCATGTTTTAATGTTATATTTTTGCAGCTGAAGGGTTTGGCATCCGCCCCGAAGTATGCTGCGCTATTAAGTTCAATGGCGAATCCAGCTTTGTGATCCCCGCTTGGTAGATTATCCCTTAATTCCAAAAAGTCAATGATAGCCTCATCATTTTGGAAGAGGTCAAGACATGGGGGATTTGGTTGGTTCCATTCGATGAGTTCAGGGTGGATAATGGGCATTACTTCATCGATTAAGTTAAGTGCGGGAGATGTATTAGTGAGGGTTAAGACAGTGTGGTGAAGGTCGTTGATGGTACTCTCCCTGTCAGAATCAGGCGTAGGATGAGACGTAGGGTCTGTGGAAGATGTTTCCAGCTCAGGTACCCAAGTGGTCTTTATCTGTGCTTCTCCGTAAATAGGGATGTCTTTGCGGGGTGGAGGTGGTGATGTGTCTTCCTCATCTGAAGTGTTAAGTTGCACTGAATCGAATTCCCACTCATGTAAGTCGGTCTCTGAATCACTCTCCAGCATCCGATTGCTATACCATACTGGGATGTCTTTGGAGTTAAACACGGCAGGTGTGATTGGTTTATGTATCCTTGTAGTGATCGGTGTTGCAGGAATTGTGATGGGGTTTAATGGATTTGTCACTGGAAGTATCGGTAATGGTGACTCAGTGGCTTCTGCTGGAATTACTGGTGCCATAGATGTTGCTGCGGGTTCCAATATAGTTGCTGCTACAAATGGTGTTGCTGATAGGATTACTGGTTCGTTTGATGGGATGAGTGACATTGGTGATGGTGGAGTTGTGAGCCTTGAGGGGGCAGTGGGGATAGTGCTTGATGGTGCTTTGATTATGAAAGGTATCCTCTTTGCAGTAGGTGGGCAAAATGGTTTGCTGGGTTTTCCTTTAAATCTGAGTTTAGGAAGGATCTCTTTTTCAAAGCCTAGGCCTGTATTACCTTTGGGCTTGAATTTTGGTAGTAGAGGTTCGTGTCGTCCTTGTTGGCAGGATCCCAAAGCACTCTGACCATCATACCCCATTCTCTGCATAATGAGGAGGCCTTTGCCATATTGTTCCGTAGGAAGTGTAACTCGCGGTATGTCAGTGGTGATGGGATCTTTGTAGATCCAGTCCGCTAGGTCCTCATCTTGTGTCTCTTCCTCTTGACTCTTTCCAAGAATGAAAGGCATTAAGGCACATGGAGGCGTGATTAGTGGTTGCTGGAGTAACTGCTGTGGTTTACCATGTGTTCTAGGAGAAGTGGGCATTTGTCCCACACAAAAGAGTTGACTTAAGTTATATTCCCCGGGACCTTCCTCTGTGACTTTCATCTTAAGCTTTTCTTGCTTGGGTATAGGGGTGTTCGAACTGGCAAGAGAGGTGGGATTTACATATGATGTGGAGGAAATGGCTTCCCTATTATTAGGAACAGTAATCTCTGGTTGATGGCTGATATTATGGCAAAATGCAAAGGGATTTGCATCACCCAGGATTGTGATCTCTGCACCATTATGTGGGAACTTGATACATTGATGGTAGGTAGATGGAACGGCTTGCATGGCATGTATCCAAGGTCTTCCTAATAATAGATTATATGGCAGAGGAAGGTCCAGAACCTGACAAATTATGTGTTTTACCACAGGGCCCACTCGGATTGGTAGCACCACCGCTCCTTTGGATGAACGCTCTGCATCATCATAGGCCTTGATGGTGATCTTCTTGCGAGGATCCACTGATTCTATTGCATATCCCAATGCTGTGACCAACTGTAGTGTACAAATGTTTAGGCCTGCTCCATTATCTATCAAGACTCGCTTGATCCTGTGTTGGTTGACAAAGCCTTCAATGTGGAGTGAGGCGTTATGAGGTTGCTGGAACGAAGAGTTGTCACTTTCGGAAAAAGTGAGACAAGGTGATGACTTTAGATTTCCAACCATGGCTTGAAATTGGTCTGTGTTCAGGTTTGCAGGGACTGACGCCTCTTGGAGTGCTTGATCCAAGATTGTTTTATGAGATGGCGATAGGCGTAATAGTTCTAAAATGGATATGAGCGCAGGCGTTTTGTCTAATTGTTCCACAAGATTGTACTGCTTTGGATTGGAGGTGGTGCCTTGTGGAGCTGCCTTGATGGTGACCTTGCCACGACGTGTAACAACATTGCAATTTGAGGTGGGATTTTTGAAGGTTATGGTTGCAATTTGTTCACTGGCATCATACAGGTGATTGACAGTGTAATTATACGCAGCTTGCGTATAATCAGTGGTATCAGGACCTCGTCGGGAAGTGGAAGGACCCCTTTGATCTTGTGATGGAAGTGGATTCTTAAACATTAAATGATCATTATTTGTCATTTTTGGATCATGTCCTTCAATCTCAATTTCTCCTCGATCAATAAGATCTTGAATGAGATCTTTCAATCGATGACAATTACTTGTCTTGTGTCCTCGTCCTTGATGGAACTCACAATGTTCAGTATCTCTCCACCATGCTGGTTTGACCTGAGGCTCATAGTTGGATAGCTTAGGTAGAGTGATCAAATTCTGAGAAAGGAGTTGTCGCAACACTGTTTCAATGGGTTCCCCTAAGGGAGTGTATGTACGTTTTTGTTTTTGTGGACGAGGTCTTGGTTCATCCTGAGATGTGATGCGACCTTGATTAGGAGGAACATTTGTGTTATTTTGAGGTGGAGGATTTTGTCCTGCAAACCGAACCACAGGTTGTGCATTTTGGATAGTTCGAGCATCCACAACCCCATCGTTGACGATATTCTTATTCTTGTTCCAGAAGTTTGGTTTATCACTATTGAATCGCGAGCGAGGACCATCTTTTGGTTCATTAAAGATTTTGATGAGTCCTTTCTTGATGAGTGCCCTTTCACATTTTATACCTTTGGTGATCATATCGTTAAAGGAGTCTGTGTCTTTGACATCCAGGTGAAATTCCATTTCTTCGTTTAAGTTGGAAATGAAAATTTCCACTAGTTCTCGTTCAGGTAACTGAAGAGAACGTTTACTAGACATTTGGCGCCATCGTTGCAGGAATACTGAGAATAGTTCACCTGGTTTTTGTTTGGTATTGCATAGATCAGCCATGGTGATGTCACGTTCAATGTTATAAGAGTAATGAGATAGGAACTTCTGGATGAGTTCCTCAAATGTTCTAATGCCTCCTGGAAGTCGGGAAAACCATGATGTGGTTGTTCCTCCCAAGCTTTGGGGAAAAAGGCGCATTAGGTATGTGTCCTCATAAGCTACTTCAAGACAAGTAGAATGAAATTCTCGGACATGATCACGGGGATCCCCCTTTCCTCTATATTTTTCAAATTTGGGTGTTTCAAACCCGCGTGGAAAGGGTGGCATATAAAGATTCCTATCAAACGGATAGGGACAGATGTCGTTAAGTGAAAATTGATTGGTCTTAACACCACTATGAAGTTGTTGGGCGAGATTCGTGACTTGTTGCCGCAACATCTCCATTTCATTTGGAGGAGGAGGTGGTGGGTTACCTCGAGGGATGTTATATCTGATGGGATCTCTACGTCTTTCCTCCTCATGGCGACTTTGTCTTTCTGATGCTTGTCTTAATTGGGCAAGATCAAAGTCTAAGGGGAGTTTGGCTCCTTCTTGAGCAAGTCTTAAGAAGTGAGCATCCGCATTGCTCCTTAGTATTTCATCAAATAATCTGTTAAAATGAGGGTTATGCTGAACCCTTTCGATTGTTGACGGAGTAGGAGTACTTGGGTTTTCATCATTTACATTTCCTCCAAGTGCTTCTTGAAATTCATTGAGGTTGTCCTCTTCTTCCTCAATTTCTATTTCTCGTTGCCTTGATCGCGATCGGGTTTGAGCCATTTTGTTTGCAAGTTTGTGTTGAAGTTGATTGAAGATTATGATGAGTTGTTCGATGAAAGATGGATGATTAGTGGATTGTAGATCTCTAGCACTCTAAAGGTAAATGTAACCAGAATTCTTTCTTTGAATTGCTTGTTTGTTTTGATGAGTTTTGATGTGATAAGGTGTAGAGAAATCTGAGATGTGTTACAGATTTTGACTACCTAGCAATGAGAGGATTCACTCATGAACTAGTTTTAACCTGCGTAGATGTGTCTCTTAGGATGAGCTTATCCTAGATGTAGAAACAATCTAAAAGTGATGTGATGTGTTTGATTTCAAGCAATATCTAAAAAAGGAATCTTGGGACAAGAACCTCTTAATGTTTTGAGAGTTGGGATGGATTGATGATGAAGTGATGATGTATGAGTGAGATGATGGATGTTTTTGTTTTCAACTTCAATAAAAACTCTGTGTCACAAATGGGACAAACTCTACCTCTTCCCTTTCAGGCGTTGGTGGCACTTCTCGAGCTGTGTTGTAGGTGATACAGATGTTTGGGAAGAAGTTGGGATTAATCTTTCCTCCTTGACTTTTGTGATAACTCAGAGCTCTATATTGCATAAAAGCTCTGCGGTTCAGTGATTCTGAATCAAACTCGTTTGTTTTACCTTGAAGATAGAGACGCATGCGATGTAGAAAGACTCTATGTGAGACAAAGATTTGTCTATTGAGATAGAAGAATTTCCTCCTTTTGATCAAAGCCTTTGAGCTTAGTGGTCTCCTTTTCAAGGTGATATTCTGATGACACTTCTTCTTTCGCAAGATGTGAAGAATGGTCATAAATTTTTTATTCTTTGTTTGTTTGTACCTTGTTTTTGATGTTTTTGGTTGTGTTGACAGATGTTGGATGAATACTTTGTTTTTGGGATTGATTTTCTGATTTTTCTTTGACAAGAAAACAAAGCAAGCACACAAACACAAGAATGTTGCCTCAAAAGGCACAAATGAGTATGGGTCTAGATCAACCCAATCCTTGGACTTGTTTTTGACCCTTCCTTTAGATTTATTTTAAGGTGTAATTCCAAAGCCTGAAGTCGGCTCAATTTGCACTAGGTCTGTAAAACAAACACACTTCAAACACTCTTTATCCCTATGGTCAGGTGGCCAGTTGTGATAAATTTAGCCCACATCTTGATATTTCTTCGACTTTGGTACTACATACCTTATGAATCCCGCCGTGGCAGGTAAGGATGTGATATACTAAGTCTTGCACGAGCATAACAAATAGATGATCCCTATGATGGGGGAGTCACCACTTTTATCAAGCCACAAGTGACCTTTCAAAAAGCTATGTTTCTACTCAAGGAAATATGTATGGTGAGTATCTTGGGAGCAAAACCATCTATGCTCTTGCACTAAATTATACCTCAAATATCCTCAATCAATAGAACGGGTGGGCTACTACTTAAAGGTGTTTAGTCATGTTCGATGTTTTTGGACATAAGTTCATTCTGCAGTGACTCACTTAAGAGCCTTGTAACTGGTGGTGGGGCCCATTTGTCCTTTCGGCCAATTACACTGTAGGAACAGCTATACCCAAGGCTACAGCTTTCGCTCACACCTGATTTCTATAGCGGCTCGAAGGATTTACCGCTCAAGGTCGTTCCCAAGAGTGATGTGTCTCTTGGCAGGCCTCTCTTAAAAAGATAAAATTTTGAGTGTTACTAACACTTTTCTCTTGCACCTAGGACCACGAAAGCCAAGGGAGAGGATAGTGTGTGTTAGAAGTAGGACCACTCAACCAACTCTTTGCACAAGTGTGCCAAGCACGAAAAACACTTGTTCTTTTTAATCTGTCATTGCAATGTGATCTAACTATTTGGAGATGTTGCTCCAACAATCATGGTGTTCTTTTTAATTTTCAAAGGCAATTGTTTGAGTAAACTAGAATTTGAAATCCTGGTCAACTTAATGAAAAACACGTTTGCATGAAGTAAAATTGCTTTGAAAATGAGACAAGTTGATTGTGAATTTTATTTGCACCAAAAATGGAAGTGTGGATTGTGAGTTTTATCTTGATGCAAGAAATAAAATTTGCCTTGTTGATTTTAAGCACCAAAACGAAGTTTGTTTCCTAACTTGCAAAAAAATAAAGTTGTTTTTGTATAAGTTTGTGGTTCTTTTTACCTTTGAACAATGAAATTCTTTTTAAGAGCCCCAAACAAATGTGTGATTCTTTTTCAAAAGCCCAAATTTGAAATGTGAAGTTAATTTTAAACCAAAATAAAAAGTGAATTCATTTTTAAAACCAACTTCAAAGACAAGTTAGTAAAAAAATATAAATCGACTCTTTAATCTAATTTAAATCTGCACAAAAGAGAAAAATAGTTAGTAAAATCCGCCTATTTGGTGGGCTTCTACAAGCCTAAATTTTTATTTTTTATTTTTGGTTTTTTTTTTTTTTTGGTTACAAGGTGATTTGTACAACGTTTTGTTACAATAGCGCTAGTCTGCGTTTGAACAGAGGCACTATTTAACACAAACGCACTAAAAGAAAGGGAAAGACAGAGAAGGGAAAAGCACTGAAACAGAGTGAATAGCGCCAAAATAATGTCAAACACACCAAAACAGTGTCAAAAGCGCAACCTGTGTGACATTTTCAACATTCAAACAAGTTATTGGTTAAAAAAAAAAAAGTTGATCTTTTTGGTGTTTGGATTCACGTCGGGTTCACCAAATGATGTCATGGAAATGGGGACAAGGCAACAACAAAGTTCAATGTTAATAAGTTAGTTTCAACCATAAAAACAAAACAAAGAACTAAAAACCATTCCAAACATATCAAGAGAGATTTCAAAAAGCATGAAAGAAGTTTAACAAAATAAAAGAAAGGAGAAGAGCCTCCCTAAGATGCTTCCATGATGCCTTTTGATGCTTCTCCCTTGTTCCTCTCCTCTCCAAGTCCCAAATGAGTGTAGCTCTCAGCTTTTAGCACTAGCCATGGATGCCATATGGAGATTCAAGATGGTTGAATATGATAAGCAAATACTATGCAAGAGTAGATAGTGATGCTATGAAAAAGCTCTATGCTAATGCCAGTATAACAACAATACTCTAAAATGCTTCTTTTTTTGCTTGAGGAGAAGGGTTCTATTTATAGAAGAAATAGGGAAATGAAGGGTTAAGATTGAGAAATCTTAACAAGGGTTAGGATTGAAAGTTGGGGATCCATGTGCACAATTGGCACCAATAAAATGGTGACAAGTTTCAACATAGGATTGGGTTGAGAGAAGAGGTTGGAGGCATTAAAGGCCTGAGAAGACCTCATGGTTATCTAGAAGGCAAGGGTCAAGTCTAAATTAAGATTACCCATTGGATTAAGAGTTAATCCAAGGATAAACCTTTGTGCAAATGTTTAAGAGATAATCATGGTCAAAGCATTAAAGGCTTGATGAGACCTTTGGGTTGGGTAGAGGTTGAGTCAAAACAAATGTTTTAACCATGTGGGAGGGTTTGAGGTAACCATTAATGGTTATTGGAGACTTTGGGGATTAAGTGGTTGAAGGTTGAAAGCCTTCAATGGTTATCAAAGACTTTGAGCCATTTAGTGGTTGAAGGTTGGAAGCTTTCAAAGGTTATCCAAGACTTTGAGGGTTAATTTGTTGAACACACAAAGCATTAATTGCTTTTCAAAGACTTTGGAGTCTTTGAGAAGTGACTCCAATTTGCTTAGGAATGTGACAATATTTAAGGGATGGATTTAGGCTAATTAGGAAGGGTTTAGAAGAATCTAGAAGGGGTTTAGGCATACAAGTGGATTTTGTAGGAAAATGCAAGTGGGAGAAATTTTGGTATTTTCAATTAAAATAAAATCATTTATTTCAATTAAATGGTGTAATTTGCATTTGGATAAATATTTAAATAAATATTAATTTATTTAAATGAGAAAATGAAGATAAAGCATTAAAATGCTTGAAGACTTTGAGGGAAACCATTAAAGGCTTGAAGACTTTAAGGAAAACCATTAAAGTCTTAAGAAGACTATAGAAGGAAGCCATCAAGTTTGAAGACTTTAAAGCCATCAAGTTTGAATACTTTAAGGGAAACCATTAAAGGTTTCAAGTGGGTGAGGATAAATAGGATTTTAAATAAATAATTTATTTAAAATAGTTGTGCAACTTGCTTTTGTAGGAAAATACAAGTGGGTGGAGGATAAAGGTGATTTAAATAAATTATTTATTTAAAATAATTGTGCAACTTGCTTTTGTAGGAAAATGCAAGTGGGTGGAGGATAAAGGTGATTTAAATAAATGATTTATTTATTTAAATGTGAGAGGTGGGATTTTGGGGGTTTTAAATAAATATTAATTTATTTAAATGTGAGAGAAGATTTAATTAAATAAATATGATTTATTTATTTAATTAATGGTCTGAATTTGGTTAAGTGAATTAAATCAAATAAATTGAATAATTTATTTAATTAATAGGAGAATAGGGTTAAGATGAATTAATTAAATATTAATTTAATTAATTATTAATTGATGGTTAAATAATCAAATAAATATTAAATATTCATTTAATTAAGTGGACAGATTTATGTGACTACACTAACATATTATCCAATTTTGAAGAAGTGAAAAGAAGATAGATGAAATGAAAGATAAGGAATCAAGAATTAAGCATAGTATCTACGCAAGTGCATAGCATTTATAGGTTCTTTAAGAGGCGTACCGTCTACATCCACTATTTTGTAAGCACCTGATCCATGATCTTCAATAATAATATACGGTCCAAGCCAATTAGGACTAAATTTTCCCTTTTCTTCAGGTAAGGCATTCACATTGCGCTGATTCTCATAGAGAACTAAGTCACCTACTGAGAAGGAACGTTGAATAACCTTATCATTATAGGTTCGTTGTAGAGTTTTGTGATACGCTTGAATATGCTCAAGAGCATTTATACGCTGTTCATCAAGCATCTCAAGCTGTTGAAGTCTTTGTTCTCTATAAGAGTCATCATCTACTATACCTTTGAGAGAAACTCTAAGTGATGGAATCTCTAACTCTAAAGGCATAATAGCATCGGCACCATAAAAAAGATTATAAGGGGTAGTTCCTGTAGCAATTCATACACTCGTTCGGTAGGCCCAAAGAGCATAGATTAGCTAAGTACTCCAATCCTTACCATGCTTATTCACGGTTTTGCGAAGAATTTGTTCAATTATCTTATTGGATGATTCGGCTTGACCATTTGATTGAGGATAGTATGGTGTAGAAAATCGATGTTTGATATGATATTTCTCAAGGAATTTCTTTACATCCTTTTTCTTAAATGATGTCCCATTATCTGAGATTATAGTGGAAGGTATCCCGAATCGAGAAATAATGTTTTCTAGAAGAAATCGACAAATCACTTCAGCAGTAGTAGAGCGAAGGGGAACAACTTCTACCCACTTTGTAAAGTAATCTGTTGCGGTTATAATGAAAGTATGTCCTTGAGATGAAGGAGGAGAGATTTTACCGATGAGATCCAACCCCCATGCAGAAAAAGGCCAAGAAGCTACATGATAACGAAGTTCTTGGGCAGGAGCATGAATCAGATTATTGTGTTGTTGACATTGATGACATTTCTTAACAAATGAAAAAGAATCCTTCTACATATTTTCCAATAATATCCCATATGAAGCAACCTTTGAACCAAGGATTTGCCTCCAAAATGCCCCCCATAGGCACCTGAATGTGCCTCTTCAAGAGCAATAGGGATTTCCGATTTGTTAAGACAGCGAAGGAGAAGACCGTTATAACCCCTTCGGTAAAGAACATTAGAAAGAATGATATATCTAGTGGACAGCTTGCAAATTCTAGCCCTAGTGTTCCTATTGGCAGAATCAGGAAAGGTACCATCGGTCAAGTATCTTACGATATGCAAATACCATTCATCTGAGTCTATAAAGTCACAACATGTCACCAAGCTAGAATCATCTACAATAGCTGGAGAAATAAGGTTGTGAATAACAAATTTAAGATCAACCACAGGGTCCTCTAAAGATACAAGAGAAGCCACACATGCCATTGCGTCCACATGTCGATTATCTTTTCGAGGAACAGGTTCCATGGTATAAGAATCAAATTTTTGTAACAAAGAGATAGCAAGGTCTTTATATTGTGATAATTTGTTTTGTTTTGCTTGATACAGTCCTGTTACTTGTCTTATAATTAATTGAGAATCTCCATAAATATGTATGTGCTTTACATTCAGAGCCAAGGCTGCCTTTATTCCTGCTATAAGAGCCTCATACTCAGCAATGTTATTGGTACATAGGAAATTGAGACGATAAGATAAGGGAATGGATTTCTTTGTAGGAGAAATTAGAACAACACCTGCCCCCGATCCCGTACGACACTTAGAGCCATCAAAGTACAACTCCCAAGTTTCATCTTTCTCTGTACAAAGAATGAAGTCATCGGGAAAAGACTCAGGGTTAGGGAAGGAGAAAGGTGAAGGGGCCTCGACTAAGTGATCGGTCAACGCTTTCCCTTTAATTGTTCTTTGTGAAACAAATTTAAGGTCAAATTCAGTTAACATCATAACCCACTTAGCTAGGCGTCCTGATAAATCAGTTTTAGAGAAAATATGTTTCAAAGGATCAAACTTTACCATGACGTGGACTTCTGAATTTAAAAGATAATGTCTCAATTTCTGAGTTGCAAACACCAAGGCCAAGCATTGTCTTTCTATCGCAGAATATCGGGTCTCATACTCGAGTAAGGTACGACTTATATAATAAACTAGACACTCCTTACTATCTTTATCATGTTGTGCCAATAATGCTGCGAGAGCATGAGAGGAAGCAGCTGTATAAAGAAGAAAGGGTTTAGAAGGTTCGGCGGGTTGAAGGATAGGAGGACTAGCCAAATACACTTTTAAATCTTCAAATGCTTGCTGACAATCTTCGTTCCATTGAAAAGTGATATTCTTTTTGAGAAGTTGAGTAAAAGGAAAAGTATGATCCGCAAGTTGAGATACGAACCTATGAATACCTTGAATCTTTCCTTGTAAGCTTTTGAGTTGAGACACATTTCTAGGAGGTGGCATGTTGACAATAGCATCTATTTTTTTAGTGTCCACCTCAATCCCACGATGTGAAACTATGAATCCTAATAGTTTTCCACTATCCACACCAAAAACACATTTTCAGGGATTCAAGCGCATGTGATATTTACGAATTCTTTCAAAGATTTGACGAAGGATCTTAATATGATCTATACAAAGAATGGATTTGGCTAAAATATCATCCACATAATCTTCTAAAATCTTATGCATGTAATCATGAAAGATAAGGGTCATCGCTCGTTGATAAGTTGCGCCGACATTTTTATGTCCAAAAGGCATCATCACCCAACAAAACGTACCCCAAGGAGTGGTTAAAGTAGTTTTGAATTGATCTTGAGGATTAATGAAAATTTGATTGTATCCTGAAAAACCATAAATGAAGGATAACAAAGCATGTCCTGCTGTAGAATCAACTATCATGTCAATGTTTGGGAGAGGGAAATCATCTTTTAAAGAAGCCTTATTTAAATCCTGAAAGGTGGTACACATTCTTATTTTATTATCTAATTTAGCCACAGTGACAATATTTGAAATCCACGGGGAATAATCAATAGGGCGGATAAATCCAGCCTCCAATAATTTTTCAATCTCAGCCTTAACAAGCAAAGCTACCTTAGGATTCATTTTCTGAATCTTTTGTTTCATAGGCTTAGCATCGGGAACTAAGACAATATTATGAGTAACAATCTTAGGATCTATACCAGGCATGTCAGAATATGTCCAAGCAAAGATCTCAGGGAATTCATGCAATAAATCTGCATATTGTTTTTGTTCTTCTTCATCCAAACATTTTCCAATTTTAATAACTTTTTCTTCATTGCAAGGATCCATCTTAACATCAATGGTGTCACTTATGAGAAGATTACTTTGTTGAGGAGTATCCTTTAACTGAGGGAATTCTTCCATAATCTCATCATTATCAGTCTCTTTTCCAAAATAAGCTTCAGTGTTCAAATAATAAGGAAATCCCCTATTGTGATGATAACGAGGAAGAGTGTCATATGCTCCCAAAAACTCAGCTAAAGCATCATCGGTAGGAAAGACATCCAAAGCACAGACACAGGAAGGATCCCCATCAATATACTCAGGGTGTCTCATTGGTAGAGATGTAGAAATAACATTAACACTAATACATGGTCTTTTAGAAGCTTTAGTGCGCTTGCAGGGATTATAACCAAGTCCAAAGGTCTCATCATAAAGATTATTCCCTAGAGGAACCTTTATCCCTTGTTCGTGAGTGCCACAACCATTTCCATTGTACCCATACTTAGCTAAAATATGAAAACCATGACCATAATGATTAGCCATTTCAGAAAGGGAAGGGGGTTTTTCATAAGACAAAGAATCAAATTCCTCAGAATTAGAGGTGTGAGAAGAAGTCTGAGAAGCGGCCACAAAATTATTGCTCATAGGTTCAGGTAAGACTGATTGATTTTTAGCTTCTTCCTTCTTTTTAACTTTAAGCTCTCTAGGAGGAACCCTATACTCACCTACAAAGGTGGGATTAAAATCAAGAGATCCCCAATCGTCTTCTGCGAGAACCTTCTCAGGATCAAAAGACTTCTCATGCGTAGATTCAAGTTGAGAAGAACCTTCTTCAAGAACTTCAGACTCATCCAAAGAATTTTGATCATCAGAGGGTGAGGATTCATCCATAGGTATCTTGTTTAAAGAGTCATCACTAGAAGAGGAAGGCTTAGAAGAACTCCCTTTGGAAGTAGATGTTTGCAAACAAGCTTGAAAATTAGTATCACCTATCAAGGTATATGTCTTATTGTTATAAATAAATTTAACTTGTCTATGCAATGTAGAGGGGACAGCTTGCATACTGTGAATCCAAGGTCTCCCTAATAACAAGTTGTATGTTAGATTTCCTGACATAACATGGATAGGAGTAGGCAAAGTAACCAGCCCCACTGTGAGGGGTAAGGTGATAATACCTAATGAAGACTTAGCCACATTATCAAAGCCTCGAATGGGACGAGAGTCAAGCTCAATAAGGGATGTATCCACATTCATCTTATGCAATAGATTAATGCTACACACATTAAGGCCAGAACCATTATCTACCAATGTTCGTCTTATAGCAGTGTCATTTATGATAACCACAATCATCACGGGATCATATTGATGTTGAATTTCACTAGTAGGCAACTCATCTTGAGTAAACACAATTTGAGCTTTAGGATTCATCACAGAGTTAACCAAAGACACTATATTACTAGATATATTAGGTGGAGGAACATTCAAATCTTTCAAGGCATCTTGTAACATTCCATGATGAGCAAAAGAAGTTTGGATCAAATCCCAAAGGGATATCTTAGCAGGGGTAGCTTTAAGTTGTTCTATGAGATCATATTCCTTACCAAGAACTTGTGAAATACGTGGAGCTTGCGGAAGAATTGGTTGAGGATTAGGAAGAGAAACTGGAGTAACAGGAGGAGGATTAGGCTGCCTATTATTTCTAGTATGATAAGTATGGGCAACCGCATGATAACTCTCTCTAGTTAATTGCTGGGCATAACTATAAGGTCTTATAGGTTTTCTTCCTTGCACAGTGATGATAGGTTTATTCGGAGTAAGAAAGGAATCATGACCACACCCTCCTTGGACAGTAAGGAGAGGTGATTTAGGAACTTGAAAGGTGGGAGAAGGATAAGCACCTTGGACTTCAAAGAGAGGCTTATTATGCTCTTTTAGGTTTATCATATTAACTAATTTAGAAGTTTTGTTCTTGTTTAAAGGTTTCGATAAAGCCACAAAGTCATCAAGAGCATCATCCAACAAAGCATGATCATATCTATTAAAAGGTTTATCTTTTGATTCAAAAGGAGACATCTCTTCATAGAGGGGATCATTGAAAACAACCATGTTACTAGATTTAGTGGAAGAGTTGATAGGAATGTATCCTTGAGAGGAATCATTTGACTTATCTTTCTCATCACAACGAAATGGCATAGTAACAATGTTTATGAGTTTTTGGTAAAATGAAGGTTGGGTATCTTTAGGGTTCAAAAACTCATCCAAAGCTTCATCTAATTCATCTTGGCTATACTCATAATCGACATAATTGCATACATCATCATAAATATGAACATCTTGCAAATAAAAATCCGACATTTTGAAATAAAAGTTGCAACACACAATGCAAAGAAACAAAGAAACACACTCTCCTTTTTTTTTAGATTTTTTTTTTTGTGAAAATGAAACTTAACTGACACACACTAAATCTAGATCTAGATCTAACAAATGCAATGCAAGAGAAAGCAATAATAAGATTCACGTCGGGTTCACCAAAATGTGTAGGGGAAAAAGCGAGACTAGGCTAACATGTCCTAATCCTACCTTTTGACACACATTGTGGAATACGAAAGAGCCTAGAGGTATCACACAATTGGCTACTTCTTTTTGTGGAAGAGAGAGCCACGGGCTACCTATTAGGATTTCTATTCCTTTGTTGTAATTGAAAGATAAAATGATACAAGTTCAATTCCTAATCCCAAAGTGCAAGTATGAACCACTAACAAGATTGCAGAATCGAAACTAAACAAGGGAAAGCAGTAAACACAAGGACAAGATAAGAATGTAGATGCATACCCGGAGTTAAAATCTAAGTGAAAATGTTCAGGATGGGGGCGCAGGCGCCACTAGCCTGATTCTGCTCCTGAAACTGCTCCTGAGACTACTGTTTGGTAACCTGAAAAGCTGTCTGAAACTTGCTGTCTGACAGAAGGACCAGGGCGCCTAGCGCCCCAGTCCCAGGGACCAGGGCGCCTAGCGCCCCAGTCCCAGGGACCAGGGCACCTAGCGCCCTTGTCCTGGCAGGACCAGGTCACCACATGCCCCTGTCCTGGTCTTTTTCTATGAAATTTGGTGTGTTGTTCTGTCTCAGTCCGCTTCCGTCGGATCTGCAACTTGCGACGTCGTCTGAATCCCAAAACCTGCACTTATATCTGAAAAGGTATGGTGGGCGGCTATATAGGGTTTTGCCTTAGTCAAACCCCCACTTTGGTGATTTCCACCTCCATGAATAGCCAAGTTGTATTGTAAAAGTAGTGTGTGCAGACCTTGTGTGTGTGCAAGATCCTAAAATGCAAGTAAGCAAACTAGAGCAACCTAGAAAGTAAACCCTAATTGCTTGTAAATGATAATGTAAATGCTCTAAATCAAGATGCAAAGTGATCTAAAGCATGAATACAAATGATATAATGAAGCTTATGCAAAGACATGAAAACAACATGAAATCATACCCAACCCCAAGGGAGGGGTACAAGCCAATCTTCAGTCGGTGATCCCCTATTGCTCTTCAATGTCTCAAAGCCCTAAATGGATGAATGAAATTGATGAATGCTTGATGGATGGATGTTGAATGTTGTTGAAGTTTTCAAAGATCTGCTCTTTCGCTGCGTAGAAAGCCCTTGAAACCAAAATTCTGGATCCTTTCAAATGAAGAAAGAGAGCTCTTATATATGAAACCCTAGGTCTTAATTTCAACTTTTGGCCGACCTAGAGATTGAATCTCCCGCCAATTTCTTGGGGTTAAGCTTTATTTTATGATTGGATCGCGCTCCTAAAATTTCGGGAAAAATGTCCGGGACCGTGTGCACTCCGGGCGCCATGGTCCTGACAACTTTTCACCAAATTTTCAGGGCCGTCGGATATGATGATTTTAGAGAGAATCCCAAAGTTACAGGTGATTTCGAGATGTTTTGACCCTCGAAATCAAGCCCCCAAGTTCAAAATAGGACCTAATTAGGGTTTTTGATTAAATGATGTATTAGAGGAATGAAAGGGACACACTTTAATGAAAGGGCCCAACTGGAAGATGATGAAATAGGACCTTAGACCTAATTAATTTGATTAATTAAGTGCTAAAGGGGAAATGCAATGCAAAATGCAAAATGCACCAAGGCGGGTGCTAAACTGGGTGTGAAATTGTACTGCTTTAGCAAGTGCGTACAATTTACGATGCTACAAGTCTGTTTTCACCCCTTCTTGCCCATATATACCCTTCGCCGTAACCCTAATTTTACCCCACTCACCCCCGTGAACTTTTAGAGCCTCCCATTTCTCCATTTTATCTCCGATTTCTTCTATTTTTTCACTAGTATTGCTAAATTCTTCTCTTCTACCACCCCACGAAATTTCATTCTTTTTCGAGAAATCGCCCGATTTTTCAAAATGTTCGGCCCATCTCGAGGGGCATACCACCCATTAAATTAACATTTTATGGGGCATATTTCTTCACACCTATTTTTTTTTCTTTGAAACGACGCGATAAACTGCACCGTCTCAAAGAGGGTCAAATGTAGTCACATAAATATGTCCAGTTTAATTAAATGAATATTTGATATTTATTTGATTAAAAAATCCACTAGCCATCAGTTAATTAAATTAACATTTAATTAATTTATCCTCAAACATTATCCTATTAATTAAATTAATTATTTAATTTATTTTAATTAATTCATTAAACCAAATTCACAATCAATTAAATGAATAAATTGTATTTATTTAATTTGATCCCCTTTCTTCTTTTAAATAAATTAAATAAAAACATTTATTTAAATCATCAAATTCCCCACTTGCATTTTCCTACAAATGCAAGTTGCAACCACAAGTTGAAATAAATTAATTTTATTTTAATTTAAATCCTTTTTTTCCTCACCCACCAAACCCACTTGCAATCCTAACCCCCTTCTAGATTCTTCTAAACCCCTTCCTAATTAGCCTAATCCATCCCCTAAATATTGTCACATTCCTAAGCAACTTGGAGTCACTTCTCAAAGACTTCAAAGTCTTTGAAAAACATTTAATGCTTTGTGTGTTCAACAATTTAACCTCTAAAGTCTTCCAAACCACTTATGGCTCTTACATGACCATTAATGGTTAAGTCCACTTGCACCCATGGTTAGGGACTTTGACCCCTAACTCAACCCTCATGTAACCCGTGTGTCTTCTCAAGCATTTATTGCTTTGACCATGGTTATCCCTTTAACCTTTGCACAAGAGTTTATCCATTGGATAAAAACATTATTCTTTGGATAATGAATTTATTCACTCAACCCAACCTTGACCTTAACTCCCAAGTTAACCCTCAGGTCATGTCAAGCATTTAATGCTTATTCCCTCTCCTCTCAACCCCTCTCATGTTGACACTTGTCATCCTGGGATTGGGTTGAAAAACCTCACATGGATTGAATATCATTCAATCCTGACCCTTGTTGAGATTACTCAATCTCAACCATCCATTGCTCCATGTTTCCTATAAAAAGAGCCCATTTCTTCATAATCCAGATCCTGAAAACTTTTATGCATTTAATCTATAGTCAATTTTAGAGAGCATTTTCGCATAAAATCACTAATATATTTTCATTTTGGACTAAAATAAATCTTAGTTCATTTCATAGCATCTCATATTTAGCTTATTTTTACACTTGCATAGCATAAGTTTAAAAGCATTTTCAATCTTGAATCTCCAGAAGACATTCATAGTGCAAAAAGTTGTTGAGAGCTACACTAATTTGGAACTTGGAGAGGAGAGGAACAAGGGAGAAGGACCTAAGAGCATGGTAAAAGGCATTTGGAGATGCCTTGTTGTATTTGCTTCCATAGTTAAATATTTCATCATGTTTTTAGTGTCTCTTTTGGTATGCCTACTTAGACTTGTTTTTTTTTTTTTTTTGAATAGAAGGGTAAAATTTTTATTGAAATTTAAACAGAAGAATTACAGAGAGATCCAGAGCTCTGAGGCCCCAGACAGAAGCCACAAATCCAACCCCATCTTATCCAACTTCATAACCATCCATGTCCTCAGTAAGAATCTTCTGCAAGTCCTGACTATAATCCCCGGAGAGATGCTCCCAACCTTCAACTTTCCAATTACTATCATGATCCGAAGCCCACTTGGCCAAGCAATTAGCTGCTCTATTCCATTCATGAGGGATGTGGATGAAAGACACCTGTTCCATTAAAGTACTAATTTGGAGAATCTGTTGGACAATCTCAGCCAACTGCCACTGAATCCCACTAACCTTCTGATCATTCAACAAGTTAACAACCATTTGTGAATCTGATTCACAAATCACCTTCCTTTGACCCAACTCCCAAGCCCTCTCTAGGGCATAGAGAATCGCAAATCCCTCCATAATGTTATTAGACTGCCACCCTTTATGCATCAAAAAGACGAAAACAACCTCCCCCCTGTTGTTCCTGGCAACACCACCAACTCCAGTCGGGCCTGGGTTCCCCCTTGATGAGCCATCAGTGTTAATCTTGAAAATTCCTTCCAAGGGGGGAATCCACCTTCCTACCCTTTGCACCTTCTTCATAGCCTGTCTACCTCTCCTGACACAAGCTGAAACAGGAGACAACTCCTGCAGGCCAAGCCTACTCACCATATCTGCCTCATCTCTACTCAGCGGAAAATTCACCTCATATTTAGCTTTCACTGTCTCCCAGATCATAGCAATGATCCTATTCCAAACTTGTTGAACAAACAATCTGTCCTCACGAAAGATCCTCCTATTCCTCTCGAGCTAGATCTGGCATAGAATGAAGATGGGCCCAATATACCAGATAGTTTGGAGGAAGGGGGAAAAGATAGGAGGTTTACCCAAACTGTTCCAAAACTCTACCGAAGAATCTGCATGGACACAAGGATGCTTCCATACCCCCCACCAATAATGCCAAATAAGCTAGGAGAAAGGGCATCTAAAGAATAGGTGTGAGGAATCTTCTTCCCCATTACCACACAAAACATAGATAGAGGGTCCCAAAAATCCCCGCTTGCAGATATTGTCCCAAGTTAGACATCTATTCAAAGCCAAGGTCCAGGTGAAGCAATTACACTTCGGCCAAGAAACATTATTCCACACCTGTTTCCACCAGATCACCTCTCTTCCCTCAAGTCTTTGGTTCAACAATTCCCGGCATCCACTAACCATAGTAAAAATGCCCTTAGGATTTGGAAGCCAAGCAAGCCCATCCCTACTCTTGAGGGAGCTACAATGTCTACTTGCCAAAGTGCCCTGCAACTCAGCACACTCTTCCTCCATCTCAACAACCGACCACTCATTAGGAACCTTCCACTGCTCCAAGTCCAGCCGACCACACCTATAAGAAACCTTAAAGTCACTCACTCTTGACCATCTCGCCTCCAAAAATCTCTACCACAAATTCCCAAGGTTAGGAAACTGGTCCAAGATGGGAGGATATCCATCCCAAGAGTCAGTCCAGAAAAGGACCTCTTCCCCCCTTCTGCATATCCAAAAAAGTCCATCCTTAATGAGAGAGGCCCCCCTCTTGAGAGTATACCAGATCGAAGATCCCTTTCCCTCTAGTGGATATCTCGAGATTTCCTCCATCGAGATCCTCTGTATATATTTGATGGCCAGAATCCTAGCCCAGCCTCGATCCTGCTCAACACACCACCTCTAGTAAAGTTTAGCCATCAGTGCTTCCCCAAAAAGAACATACTACCTTAAACCAATCCCCCCCAACTATTTCGGGCTACACACTAAGTCCCAATTGACTAGACTCCATTTGGAAGAGGAAATATTGCCTACCCATAAGAATTGCCTAGCCAGAGAATCCAATCCTTTCAGGAACCATTTAGGAGCCACATGAAGCATACATCGGTAGGTCAGAAGAGCTTGAACCACCGACTGAATTAGTTGAACCCTTCTAGTGAAGGATAGCCATCTATGAGTCCATTGTTCAACTTTCATGCAAAATTTGTCTAAGATACCCTGCTAGGTCGCCCTAGGAGGGTTGCCAAGAGAAATAGGAATACCCAAATAAATCAGGGGAGAAGTGCCAACTTGGAATCTCAAGATAAGGGCAATCCTTCTTTGAATAACTTCAGGAGTGTTGAAAAATAGGATTGAAGATTTATCCTCATTGATCAACTGGCCCGAGGTCGCAAGATAAAAATCCAAGACCTTACACATATTAGTAGCTTCCCTGACCTGAGCAAGCCCCATCAGGGCCATGTCATCCCCAAACTGCAAATGAGATTGCGGCTGCAAGTCATTACCCCATTTCCATCCCTGAATAATACCTAGCCCCACATTATGCTTGATCAGCCTTCCCAGACCCTCAGCCAAAAGAATGAATAAATAGGGGCAGAGGGGGTCCCCCTAGCGAAGACCCCTAGAAGCACCAAACAACTCCGTATGGTCACCATTAATAAGCACCAAGAAAGAAGTAGATGTGACACAACTCATAACCCACTGGACCCACTCATCTATAAAACCAAAAGCCCTGAGGATCTTCTGAAGGAAGGACCACCGGACTCTATCATACGCCTTAGCCATATCTAGCTTGATAAACATAGCGTTGTCCTTGGATGACGCCATAGAATGAATGGTCTCTGTAGCAATGACCACCCCATCCAAAATTTTTCGCCCTTCCACAAAACCGCTCTGCTCCTCAGAGATAACATTCTTTAGGAACTTCTTCAATCTATCCACTATCAGCTTGGAGATGATCTTATAAATCACATTGCAGAGAGAGATAGGGAAAAATTGGCCTAACCGGTCAGCCCCCTTACATTTGGGGATTAGAGAAATGACCATTGCATTCAACGCCCTGAGCATCTGCTTATTTCTTTGAGACTCCTAGACTACATCCAATAAATCTAATTTGATAATATCCCAGAACTCTTGAAAGAATTCAACCGGGAACCCATCTGGTCTAGGGGATTTTCCTTTCCTCATGTGAAAGACAATCCTTTCTAGCTCTTCCAACAAAATAGGACACAAAAGCTTCTCATTCATCTCCCCTGTGACTAGAGAGGGAATGCAAGTGAGAACCCGATTCTCCGCCTCCACTTCTCCCTGGGAATCCTCCCTAAAGAGGGTCTGGAAAAAATGAAGCGAGTCCCTTGAAATCTCCTGCAAGGATAGGCACTGATCACCTCTATCGTTAATCAGAACAAGGATGGAGTTTCCATGTCTTCTTGCTTTCACTGAGTTGAAGAAGAAAGAAGTGTTCGTGTCCCCCTCCTTCAGCCAATCAATACGAGCTCTCTGCTTCCAGTATATTTCTTCCCTAAGCTCCCATTCCTCAACCACCTTGATAGCCCTGTTCTCCTCCCTAAGCAAGTCCTCAGACAACCCATGCTCTCTAATTTCATTGGTGATCCCATTCAGCACGTTTTGAGCAGCTTTCTTAGCATGAAAAATGTTCCCAAATCCCTGTCGGCTCCACTGTTTAAGCTGAAACTTAACAAATTGAAGCTGCTTGGCAAAAGAGTACATGGCTATGCCAAAGGCTGGCCTCCCTTTCCTCCACCACTCTGCTACAAGAACCTGCAAAGTAGGATCCTGAAGCCACATGAGTTGGAATTTGAAAGAAGGTGAGCAAGCTACCCGAGCCAAAGAAGACACTAGCTTGATGGGCCAATGATCTGACCCTCTCCAATCCAGAATCTCAGAACTTGTGGACCACCCACCCCCCCCCCCCCAAACCAAAAATTAGAGACCAAAAAATGATCCAACCTCTCTGCAAACCAATACTCTCCCAACCTCCTATTGTTCCAAGTGAACAGCCCGTTGCTAGGCATAATGTCAACAAGGTGCAACAAGGATATACTATCCTGAAAAAGGTAGGAAGAGGGTTCCAACCTCATAACCCCCCTCCCCCCCCCCTTCTTCTCACTCAGCTTAAGGATTGCATTAAAATCTCCTACCATAATCCAAGGGTGAAAAGGGGCCAATCTTCACACACCTGAAATATGGGACCACAAGTTTTGCTTGCCTTGAAAATCAGTGGGGGCATAGATGTTAGAAAACAAGATTAGTTCTCCAGTCTCAAGACTAGATATAACCCCAGAAACCAAAGATCTAGACGCAACCCACCAGACAGGGCGAAATCTTAATGGGTTCCAAAGGCAGCCCACCCCTCTAGAAGAACCAGCTACCCCAACACACTGACACTTGCCTAACCCCCATAGCTTTGGCACCAGACCCATCATACTCTCCACTGAAAGTTTAGTTTCTTGCAAGAATAGGACATCAGGTGAATGATTCCTAATCAACTCTTGAACAATTTTTATCTAAGGCCACTGTTCAAGCCCCTCACATTCCAAGAAAGCACAATCATTTAGGAGGATTGGAAAAGTGAGAATCCAAAGTCTTCACTGACCCTGACTCAACCAAGTTCTCCCCCATCAATTTGATCTTCTCTAGATATTTCTTTTTGCCCACCTTTGAACTCTTCTCTGAAGCACTTTTCTTTATATCTTTCTGATGTAAACCCAGGTGAACGAAGGGCTTATTACTTCTAACCCCAGCTGGTTCCATTTTCAGAGCTATCGGAGACCCCTCCCCCTCAACCGAGTTCACCTCAAAGCCTGGAGTGATTTCCAACTGGGCTCCTACTGGCTGATCCATCTCCATCTGTTGACTTCCAACCACAAGCAAGGCCTGGGTAGAGTTCTCAATTACTCTTTCTGAGGCCCCCCTGAAGCACCTTGATCCACAGGGGTAAACCCCGAATTTACTTCCTGATGGCTAAGGTCATCCAAGACTTCAAATATGTTGAAGGAATCCCCCTCCTGTCGCTCCTGTAAGGGCCTCTTTTGTCCTCGATTCCTGTTATTTGTCTTGACTGAAACAAACCCATCAACACCCTCACCCTTGACCGACATGGCAGTTTTCCCCTTCTCATCCCTATCTAGGCCCGGGTCTAACTACTGAGGTTGGCGCACCGCCGGCTTATTTCTAGGACACTTATGCTGTAAATGACCATACTTGTGACATAGATGACATCAGAAAGGTAGAGTCAAATAATCTAACTGCTGAACCCAAGAATAAGAGCCTGCGCACATATCTATAACATCTGGCAAGGGTTTACTAAGATCAATTTCAACACAGATACGTGCAAAGGTCATTACCTTTCTCCCCAGGGTTTGTGTTGATGAGCCCACAGTCCTCCCAAGTAGAGCAGCAAGCATCCAGAGCACATCCTTTTGACAGCATTCCACCAGAAAATGTGGTAATCAAACCCACACTGGAACCCTACTTGGGAGCTCCTCAGAAGGATTAAACCTCGCATGCCAAGGCTTGATGAACAATCCCACCTGGTTGTAAAAGTATGGCCCCCCTTCAAAGACCCTATTTCAATCCTCCATGCAATTGAAAGTAACCATGAAGTAGTTATTGGCCAACAACATGATCTCCATTTCCCCTTCCAGTGCCCAAGTCCTCCGCGCCCAGTTTTCCAAAAATTGCAAAGAAACCCTCATTCCCAAAAACTTGCAGTATAACAAATGTTTTGAAAAATAATCAATGTCTTCCGCTATCATCTTTGGAGGAATAACCAACTTTGGCCGCTCGCTACATCTCTCTAGACAACCATTAATCTTCATCAAGCGAGAGCTGGCACCACTCCCAAACCCTAAATCTGATGCATATAGATTCTTGTTAAAGGTATTCATACTCTGAGGTGGGGGTTTTGAGCCCATTGCAACACAAAAATCCAAGGCTAGAGCAACCTATGAGGCCTCACCACCAAAACTCGACATCAGATCGTAAAAATAAGAAGAGGATGCCTAGAAAACCACCCCCCAAAAGGCTGATCAAAGTGGCTTGGAGCCCAAGACACCACCTTTCCTAAGCACTGCTGTAGGGCAGAGCCAGCTGGCACCCCAAGCTCATGGGAGACCCTCATGCCACCCCCAACTGGAGTCCCACCCGCAAGCAACCTAAACCCCACCCCCACACCATTGAAATGCCACCCCCGCGCTGCCAAGAATCTACCCCCG
This sequence comes from Cryptomeria japonica, assembly GCF_030272615.1. Classification (NCBI taxonomy): domain Eukaryota; kingdom Viridiplantae; phylum Streptophyta; class Pinopsida; order Cupressales; family Cupressaceae; genus Cryptomeria; species Cryptomeria japonica. The sequence continues at coordinate 637,994,903 of NC_081406.1, forward strand.
TGTAGCCTCAGCCCCACCTAGCGACCCCTGCAACACCCCCACACCCACTGCCACTCCGAGCCCAACACTTGTGACCCTGACAGACCCCCGACACCCTGCATAGTCCTCCCCTGCCGCACCAGCAATGATGCCACCCTCGAGCTAGGGCAGTGAAACCCTAGCTCGGCTGCACGTAGATGCCCAGACGCATGACATCATTCCCCAATCATTAATCTATTTTTGGTTGATTAACACTAACGTTTGTCTTTGTTTCTTGTGTTTTTGTGTGTTATACGACCACAGGTTCTAGTCTAACATTATCCATTTTCCAGAGCATCACTTGATATTTCGGATTTCCCTAAGGAAGTTGTGAGGATTGTACTTAGTAGAGTTGATGGAGAATTATTTTGGCTTGATTCTATCCACAAGATCACTAGAGAAGTAGTAAAGGCAGTGACTGGCTTACCTTCCACCGGTAGCAGGCCTGACAAAACTAAGAAAGTTTCAAATAACACTATGATGACATTAACTGGTGCAATCCATGACAACAGATCCTTGAGAGTCAATGATGTAACATACATAAATGTCAGATTCATTAGCATGATACTAAGATACAAAACTACACATGCTAATAGATTGAACTCTGTTTCTAGTTTATGTATTAAGAGTGCTTATAACATGGTGAATAGTAATGCTAAGATAGACATATGTGAATGGTTGAAGGATGAATTGATTGATAATCTGATGAAAATTAAAGGTGATAAGAAAGGTACATTCAAATTTGGTAATCTACTTGTGAGCCTAATGCTATATATTACGAAGGAAGTTCTCGGTATAGGTAGGAAAGAATTTGGTTTTGACATACCGGTAGCCAAACAACTATTGGATATCTTTACCGGCATGGGAACATATAGGGAAAACAAGATAATTGAATATTTCCAAGCATTTAAGGCTAGAATGAAAACAAGGGAAAGACTACCTCAGAACATTGTTGACAAATATTAGGAAAAAAATTGTTTTGTTATCAAGAAAGATGAAATCTGGATGGAGGCAGTGGTTCCTAGAACTATTTGGGTAATTGAAATGGGTTATGAGGCTGATGTAAACATAATTGAGACATATGCCAAAGCCCTACTTGAAGCCCCTAGAGAACCTAAAGAGAAAATATTTGGTAGTGCTGAAACCATTGAAAGCAATGTACAAACACTTAAATGAAGGAAGAAAAGAGAGAAATATATCAGAAAAGCAACTAAACAGGTGAAAGAGATCAAGGAAAATGTATTGAATATCACCGATATCAAGGAAAGTGACTTGGAAGGGTTACAACCGGAAGCTCACCTCTCACCGGTTGGAACTTCATCTGACAGTGAAAAACCAACTGAGTTTAAGAGAGTAGAAAGGAAAAGAAAACCTTTACCGACACCCTCTCCTGTACCAAAGAAAGCAAGAAAGAAATAATAGGCAGTAAGGCTGCCAACAAAGAAAATGACACCAAGGAAGAAGAAGGAAAAACAAGTTATCCCTCCTCTAGACAATCTTCTGAATGAGATAAAAGATGAAGGAAACTTGTCAAATGTCAGCAAATTGTATGATACTTTTACAAATGAAGAAAAGGAAAGCATAGAAAATAGTATCATTCTACACCTAGATATCTATAAGAAATTTTTGATAGAAGTTGTAGATGATCTACCCAGTGACTTGTATAGGCGACTTGATGCCAAGAGGCTAGCTATTATGGAATTGGATAATAAAATAAATATTGAAAAATTGCTTGTTGTACATCTTGTGAAATCAATAGAGGAAATTGATGAACTGATAAGTGAAGCAAACAAGACAGTATTTTCCAGTGGTCACCGACAGGTAGAGTCAATGAAATCATTGAAGAGACAACAGACAAATGGGATATCTTCTTTATGGAGAAAGAGAAGCAAGAAGAACTCAAAAGACCCAAAACTTTCAAAGTCTATCAAAAGGATAAGGACAAAGATAAAGGTAAAGGCAAGGTAGGTGGACCACCAAACATAAAAGTGACAAACAATTTTCCCCCACCTCCTTCTGATACTCCACTGGTACAAACTGTTGATACACCACAGGCCACTGAAAATGTTGAGATAGAAACTCCGCATGAGGATACAAATCCTAATTTTGAAGTATACACAATGAATATTGATACACAAGAGGTAAATATAGTGGTTGATAAGGAAACCAGTAGTGAGAAGAAAGATATGGCTACTGAGCCACTGGTAGACAATGTTGCAGTTGAAACAATAGTTGATAACATTGAGATTGGGGTTGAGACACAACTTGAGAAAATTGAACAATCAGTTGATCCCCTGGTTACTGGTATGGATACTGACAATACCAATAATACAAACACTGAAATACCTATAGAGTTAGAGTAACTGGCTGATAACACAAAGAAACCTATTGAGATATCGGCAATGGATAGTATAGAGGTGCATACTGAGAAACCAGAAGAGAAAAAGGTTGAGTCAAAGGTTCATGCAGAGATAGTGCCACCGGCAATAGCTGAGAAGCCTAAACCTTTGCTGATAGAAATGCAGACACAAATTGACATACAAGAGGTCAATACAAGCAAAGAGGTTACTCACACCGACGGAATGCAGGTTGTTAAGTTAGTTGGACAATCATCTGGTTCTTCCATGAAAGAATTCAGACCAACTAATGTGACAGAGGTATTACTGCATTCAATTAAGAAAATCACAGATTGTAATGCTCTAGCACACAAAGCTATAAATGATACCATTCCTATTCTAAAATTGATTGCACCCAAGTTCAATGTGGAAAATAAAGATTCTTTAAGTCAATTAGACACATTGTCTAAATATATCATCGGCAACATATTGACAGTGGAACAAATAAATGAGGAGACATTTAGAGGAAAAATAAATAAGGAAAAAGAGAAATTCTTATATGAGACAATAAAGAAGTGCATGGGACACATTGACACCCTCCTACCGGCACTAAGAAAAACAATAATGGAGCTTAAGGAATTGTACAGAGACACATGTAAGACAAATCTTTTGACATCAAATATTGATAAGGAGATTAGTAAAGTACATAAAGAAAGAAATGATATAGCTAACAACATCATTGGTTCCTCCCAACCACTATCAATTATAGAGCAAGAAATAGCAGGTTTTGGGAAAAAACTTGAGAAATTGGACAAGGAAAAGGAAAGAATAAAAGGAAAGGCAAAAGATCTAAAATGTAGACCCGGTCCTAAGCTTGATAATCTCATCTCTTTAAGGAAAGAGATATCAGAGGCACTTGTTCAGGGTCTGAAAATAATGGAAGAGAAAATGCACACCCTCACTGGTACAATTCAAAGATCAGAGGCAACATTGAAGGACAGTGACAAGTTCACTGAGAGCCCGAATTTTGTATTAGCAGACCTTTTTCAGATTGTAACCAACTAGTTACAGGGTTCTAGCTGATAACTACACTCAATTGACATTTTGACAACCTTTGTCATTGATACCAAAGGGGAAGTAGTAGGAAGAGAAAAATCCAATGACTTAGAGATCATTTGCTCAAGGGGAGCACATAGTTTTGGTAAAGATTTTTGGACTTCAAATTTTGGATACAATTTTGAATTTTTCTCATGAGTGTTGCCATCAATGCCAAAGGGGGAGATTGTTGGCATTTCAAACTCCAATAATAATTGTAGATGATTGAAGGTATTGTCATTGATGACAACCTTGAAATCTTATAGCATTGGCAGGCACCGACACCGACAGACTCTACACCGACAAATAGTTCACCGACAACGACAAAGATGATTACCGACACCCTAGCCGATAGGATTTTGATTATTGTATATTGTATTTAATTGTAATATATTTTTGTAAGCCGACATGGCATATTTTAATAAGACTCATATATAAGTATGAGATCTTGTAGATCATTTTGAGAGAAGGAGAGAGAAATACATAGATGATAGATGGATATGATGAGTGAATATTAAGGCAGATTTTGGAATAAGGTTTATGGTTGTTGTATGAGCTTAAACCAGTACTGAACCTGGCATAGCAGATGCTTTTTGTAGTAGTACATCACATTGTATTTCCATAATCCATTTTGTAAGTCAGTGAGACTTCCCTTTTTGTAATTAAGCAGTGAACTTTAGGCAGTTGGCCTTCCTGCATGTGCAAGCCCCTATTGTAAGTAATATCCATTCATTGGCTAGTGAGTGAATATTGTGGGTCACAAATCCCACCAAGGTTTTTCCCACACTGGGTTTCCTGGTCAAAAATATTGTTTTATGGTGTGATTTCTATGTTGTGTTTATTGTTCATATTTACTGCATTAATTCTTGTTTACCGGTACACTGTTTTGGAATGCAATTTATTTAATAAGATCAGAAAATTTGTTAACAGGTTAGATACTGATTCAAACCCCCCCCTCAGTATCTTTGGGAATCCTAACATGTTGATCCCAATGTAGATAAAAGTGAGCAGGAAATCATAGAGGGATAATTCAATATAAGTAGGATTGACATGGGCCCCTCAAAAAATTGAAGGTGATATTTACCATGCTAAACTTTTTGTTGTTGTTTTATCTAAAAGAAACAAAGTTGCTGAAAGGAAAAACCAAGAGCTCACACAATATGTAGACACCCTCACTTCCTTTATTTGATCTGCTTGGGCTACTGAAATATTTGTAGCTAGCTCATCCTTGGGAGTGTCTACCATATAACTTATCAATTCTAATAAGCTAGAGTTTGTTAAGAGGTCACAAACTATTACCGAAGCAGTGGATAATTGGGCTAGTGTGGAAATCCTAAAAGGTTTATCCTTTATCAAGCATGGTTTAAGAAATTATGATACCCTCAAGGAAATGATCACTATTCACTGAGTTTAATTATAAAATTCAAAAAGAGAAACTAGTAGATTATCTACTGCCTTTTTGGAAATTCAAGAAATAGTCAAGCTGCCTCTTGGTGTCTTGACATCAGAACAAATCATTGAGGATCCCGAGGCAAATAATATCGTTGTTAAGAAAGAAATGTTAGATTGGAAACATCATGTTACAAAATAATTCCAATCCCATCTCATAGCCTCCATTGTTTATAGCATAACTCTCTAATGAGATCTAAAGAGAAACTTCTCCACAATCGGTATAAATATATTCAGAGATGATGAAAAAGAATTGTTAGAAGAAGTAGTGAAAATAACATTTTGCCAGAAGATGGAGGATAGTATTTTTGTGGTTAATGCTAGTTCTAATTCTCTGAAACATCTAAAATATGTCATCATAGTATTAAATTCTATCAATGAAGAGATCAAGGACATTCTAGGGAAGATTGTTGAAGCCAACCAAATCGTTGCCAAGTGGAGAATTAGACTTGAAGCTACAGTTGAACCTGCAATAGAAGAGTTATAACCAGTTCTCTTTAAATTTAGGGCATATAGGAAAGGGTGAACCCATAGGTGGTGCAATAGTCCGAAGATGATGTAACAAATGTAGCAACAAAAGACCAAGAAGTAGTGGAGCTAGAAGATGAACGAGCATATGCGGACATGGTGGCTTGTTAGTTCTTTCTTATTTAGTTTGTTTTATTTTTAGTTTTCTTTCTCAAAAAACTATTGGTCATGGTGGATCCTCTCTATTTTTAAGTTATGCTTTAAAACTCTCTTTAGTTGGCTATCTTCAAGAAGTCGCTACTTTTAATTAGGTGAATACTAAAAAAACTCTTTAAGGTGATAGTGAATCAGTTAAAAGGGTTCCGTTCTGATCTATTTTACTTTCAGTTTATAGTAGCATTGCATACTTTTGAAAAGGTTAATTGAACTCTATTTGGAACAAACTCTGTGCTATTTCAAAAACAATTTATGTTTATATCTGATTCTATTATCTCATATCAAGATCTTGTTGATTAGCTTGAAAGCACTAGAATACTAAGTGTTAGATAGTTCAAATGACCGAAAGACAACTAAGAGGGGGGGGGGGGTGAATCAGTTGTCATAGATTACCAGAAAATTTAACAATTAAAACTTTAATACCAGAACCCAAAACATAAATACCCGAATGCTTAAACCAAATACCAGAATAATAGATAATCCAATTAAGCATAAACAATAATTCAAGAATAAATACCATCCACATGACACCAAGATTTATACGTGGAAAACTTGGTAAAGGGAAAAACCATAGTGGAAAGCCTACCCACAGTCAGATAATACTTTTGCAATAAGTATATAAATTACAATTGAGGGGCCTGCACTTGCAAGAAGGCCAACAACCTAGAGCGCACTGCTCATCACAAAAGGAGTCTCACTGACTACATAGAAATCTAGACTACAATCTGGAAGAATGAATCAACTTCAAAGATAACATCTCCTATGCCCGAGTATAATTTTGTTTAAGCTCAATACTAGCAGACTAAATCCTCTTACATAAACCCAACTCGATCTCCAATGATCGACCAAATCCTCTCTCTGAATGATATTACATTAATCACTCATACAATCCTCATACATGATCTACAATGAGATCTACAAGCCCTCGACCATAAACAATAAGGTCGGCCACTAGACAATAAACCAATTACATAATTACAAAAAAATGTCGGCCTTAGACCAAACAAATAATATCTAACCAATAAGATATCCCAAAAATACATCGAGAGGTCCAATCCACACGTTACATTAAGCTGGTCCATAACCTAGATACATCGAGACCCAATATAGGTCCACACGCTAAAGCAATGATCTCCATCAACCATGTCTCAAAAATTATCACCATCAGCATCTTGAATCTCCACCAGAAGCCACACCAACACCACTTATGCATATCATCAAAGATCTTCAACAAAGCTCTGCTGGTAAAACCCTCGCTGCAGCCACAAGCCAAGCTTCCAAGAAATCAGGATAGCATTTGATCAAAACCAACTAACTAAATATGAACATGAGTAAGATAATTCCATAACCAAACCATACCAGAGCATATCAGATCATGCCAGATCCAAACCAACTAGAAACCACACAACATACCGAGACCAGAATGGTGTTGGTAAAGCATCCAAAACAACTAGCATTGACATCAATGACAAAACATCAATGCAACACATAATCGATTCCTCCAAATGGCCAACAATCTCCCCCTTTAGCATTGATGGAAACACTAGATGTGAAAAAACATCTAAGTACCAAGAAATGCCAAACAAGTCTCCCCCAATAGAAGACAACCAACAATATCCCACATAAAGACATAGCAATGAAGTTCTAAAAGAAACACCAAAATCCACCTGTGAATGATATCTCTGTAAAACTCTATTTTACACATATATCTCTCCTCCTAATGTATACAACTCATTACGTTTTTCATATCAATATCTCTCCCCCTTTGACATCAATGCCAAAAATGTGACATAAATATCAAAGCATAAACAAAAACCACTGAATCACAAATCTAACTACTCCCCTAGAGCAGTAGCATCCCCACATCAGTGCCAGAATGAATAATATCTTTGATAATGCATACCAAACTGATGCCAAATAACATCAATTGATTCTCTATCGAAGGGGCAGAAACCCCTAACCTGTCTCTTAGCTACTCAAATGATTCTTTAGGCAAAGGTTTAGTGAAAATATCTACAATCTTCTCTTTAGTGTTCACATAAACCAATTTGACTCCATTTTCTTTCACCTTCTCCTTAAAAAAGTTATACTTGATAGATATGTGCTTTGTCTTAGAATGAAATACTGGATTCTTTGATATGTCAATAGCAGTAGAGCTATCACAGTGAATAACTATCAGTCCAGTGCAATGCACTTTGATATCCTTCAACATTTTCTTCATCCATATAACCTGCATACAGTTAGTAGCAGCAACAACATACTCAACTTTAGCAGTAGATAAAGAAGTACATGACTCTTTCTTGCTAATCCATGAAACCAACTTCTTTCCAAGAAAGAAAACTTTATCGGAAGTACTTTGCTGGTCATCAACATCTCCAAACCAATCAACATCTATTTATGCACATAAAGTAAAGTCATCATCCTTAGGGTACCACAAACCATATTCTGATGTACCTTGCAAGTATCTAAAAATCCTTTTCACCGCACTCTCATGATTTTCTCTAGGGTCACTTTGATATCTAGATGCAATAAAAACAACATTCATTATGTTAGGCCTAGTCTGAGTCAAATAAAGCAGACCTCCAATCATAGATTTGTATCTTGTAGGATTTACCAGTGCAGAAACATCTTTCCTTGTCAATTTCTCACTTGTAACCATAGGACACTCATCGGTTTAGAATCTCCCATACCGAATTTCTTCAACAATTCCCTAGCATACTTAATTTGATAGATGAAAATACCTTTTTTAGTCTGAGTAATCTGTAAACCTAAGAAAAATTTCATTTCTCCAATCATTGACATTTCAAATTCTTTCTCCATATTCTTAGAAAATTCCATGCACAACCTATCTTCACCTCCAAAAATGATTTCATCAACAAATAATTCAATAATCAGTATATCATCATCAGTGACCTTATAATATAGATTATTGTCAGCATTACCCTTAGTAAAACCAAGCTTCAAAAGATATTTATCCAATCTTGCATACCAAGCTCTAGGTGCCTGTTTCAATCCATATAAATCTTTCCTTAACCTGCAAACCATGTTTTTATCATCTGAAAGTGAAAAACCACCAGGTTGCTCAATATAAACTTCCGCATCAAGATCCCCTTTCAAAAATGCACACTTAACATCCATCTGATAAATGTTGTAGTTTTTATGGGCAACATAGGCAAGAAATAATCTTACAGGTTCAATCCTAGCTACAGGTACAAAAGTTTCACCATAATCAATTCCTTACTTTTGAGAATATCGTTTACAAACCAATATAGCCTTATTTCTTACAACTTTACCATCCTCATTCGATTTATTCCTAAAAACTCATTTAGTTCCAATAACATTCTTATTTTTAGACCGAGGAACTAAAGTCCATGTGTTATTCTTCTCAATCTGATCTAATTATTCTTCCATATCTTTCAACCAACATTCATCTTTACATGCTTCAATTACTGATACCAGTTCAACTTGAGAAATTAAATATACCTCATTAGTTTCCAGTCTTCTTCTTGTCATCACTCCATTTTTCTTATCCCCAATGATCTGATCTTCTAAATGATTCAATCTCACATACCTAGGAGTCTTCTGACTCTCTGTTCCTCTTCCCGGTTCTTCTATTACTGTTTAATTTTCTGATAATTCTAGAGTAACTAGTTTAACATTCTATTCTAGTAAAGGTGCTACCGGTTTAGATATAATCATTTCCACTACCAGTTCTTGCTCATAAACTCTGATTTGACTTCTATTAAGCTCATCCACCTTGACATTAGCACTCTCCACAATTCTCTAAAATATCTTGTTATAACATCTATATGTAATCAAACATGTCTTCTCACCGAAATTCAAATGAAATATATTACCTTTTGTTTGTGTACTGATTGCAATCTCCAAACCAAATCTATTAATGATTATGCATTTTCCATCCTTGAACTATAATTGAAATCCCTTATCCACCAATTATCCTACACTCAAAAGATTATGCTTCAAACCTTCAACAAAATAAACATTATTAGTATTGTTCTTACTATCCAATGATATAGTTCCTTTTCCTTTGATCATATATATTTTGTCATCTCCAAATCTAACCAGACCGCTATCAAATTCTTGCAAAGATAGAAACTTCCTTTCATCTCCAGTCATATGATGTGAACATCCACTATCAATTACCCATTCATCCTTGTCTTCAATTTTAGCAGCAAGTGCCTTCTCTTCAGGTACATTCTCTTCCAGTGCCGGAACATATTCCTTGATAGCAAGGAACACCCATTCCTTCCCATTGCCGGAACCACTAGCAGAGTTTTTTTGCCGATTCATCATCAGGATCAGTCACACCTTCCTCATCCGCTATGCAAAATGATTTATCTCTGTTTTTCTTGTACTTATACTTGTTCTGATATTTAGGGTTAGGCTTAAAAGATCTTCAAACTCTCTCTTCAAATCTTGAATTCCTTTCAAGATATCTAGATGCAAAATGACCAATCTTATTACATGCAAAACATTTAAAAGGTGATTTTCCTTCATACTTACTTCCTACCAGTCTTTTAGGTACTCTTCTAGAAAATAGTGCTTCAAGTTGCTCAAACTCATCATCTTCTCTCTTCATATCATCCAATTCCATTGCATATAAATCTTTCCAATCTTTCTTACCGGTTGATGATACAGATGCATGAAAAGTAGGTTCAAACTTTACATCTCCAGAAGGTCAAATTCTTCAAGCTCAAAAGAAGATAATTTCCCAAGCAAGGTATCTCTATTGACAAAAGTATTATCCATTGTTCTCAATTCATTAATTATAGTAGCCTTCATCTTGTAAGCCAGTGGTAGTGCTCTCAGAACTTTAGAAACAATTTCATCTTCACTCAGAGTTTCACCACAATATTGAATTCCCATAATAATCTCATTGACCCTTTCCATGAATGCAGTAATCCTTTCATCTTCTTCTATCTTTAAGTTTTCATATCTCACCTGGTAACCATCAAGTTTAACAATCTTCACAAAAGGCTCACCTTTGTTAAGAGTCTCCAACTTATCCCATATAGCCTTTGCAGATGATTTGTCAGTTAATCTCTTTATTTGTTGATTAGAAAGTGCACACAAGAGGGCTTCTCTTTCTCTACAATCATTCTCAAGCTCCTTATCCATGTTTTCTAGAGGAGGATTTTGAAATACCGGACTATAAGGTGTAACACCATTTTGTGTGATCTCCCAAATCTCCTTACCAAGACATCGCAGATGAGTCTCCATCCAAATCTTCCATACTATGTAATTTGTTCCATCAAGCCTAGGAATATCTCTTCGAAAGATAGCTCCAGATGAACTAGATGAACTTGAACTATTAGTCGCCATAGGATCTTCCTCAAGAAGTTAAGCTTTATGCAGAGAGGACTAGAGCTCTGATACCAATTGTTAGATAGTTCAAATAATCAGAAGACAATGGAGAGGGGATGTGAATCAGTTGTCACAAATTACCAGAACATTCAACAATTAAAAATTTAATACCGAAACCCAAAACATTAATAATGGAATGCTTAAACCAAATACCAGAATAACATATAAACTAATTAAGCATAAACAATAATAAGATAATAAATACCATCCACATGACACCAAGATTTATACATGGAAAACCCAGTAAAGGGAAAAAACATGGGGGGAAGCCTATCCACAGTCAAATAATACTTCCGTAGTAAGAACATGAATTACAATTGAGGGGTTTGCACTTGCAGGAATGCCAACAACCTAGAGGGCACTGCTCATCACAAAAGGAGTCTCACTGACTACATAGAAATCCAGGCTACAATCTGGAAGAATGAATGAAATATAAAGATAGCATCTCCTATGCCTGAGTATAGTTACGGTTAAGCTCAATACCAGAGGACTAAATCCTCTTACATAAACCCAACTCGATCTCCAATGATTGACCAAATTCTCTATCTGAATGATATTACATTATTTGCTCATACACATCCTCACACTTGATCTACAATGAGATATTACATCATATATATACAAGCCCTCGAGCATAAAAAATTAGGTCGGCCACTAGACAATAAACCAATTACATAATTACAAAACATGTCGGCCTTAGACCAAACAAATAATATCCAACCAATAAGACATCCCAAAAACACATCGAGAGGTCCAATCCACATGTTACATTAAGTCGGTCCATAACCTAGATACACCGAGACTCAGTATAGGTCCACATGCTAAAGCAATGATCTCCATCAACCAAGTCTCAAACATGAGCACCATCAACATCCTGAATATCCACTAGAAGCCACACCAACACCACTTATGCATATCATCAAAGATATTCAACAAATCTTTGTCGGTGAAACCCTCACCGGAACCACAAGCCAAGCTTCCAAGCAAGAAGGATAACATCCGATCACCAGACCAAAACCAACTGACTCAATATGAACATGAGTAATCCAATTCCATAACTAGATCATGCTGGATCTAAACCAACCAGAAACCGCACAACCTACTGGGACCAAAAGGGTGCCGGTAAAGCATCCAAAACAACTAGTGTTGACATCAATGAAAAAAATCAATGCAACACATAATTGATTCCTCCAAATGGTCAACACTAAGAGGGGGGATGAATCAATATTCCTATAGATTTAAAACAACAAAATTTTCACCAATTTTAACTGTTATCCGACACACTTCACTGATATAAAGTAGTTAATGCAGAATAGATATGAAGAACACAACCATAAGATAAACATCAAATTTTATACGTGGAAAACCCAAATGGGAAAAACCACAGAGAGTGTTAACTCTCAAGAAAATATAACTAGTTATAGTTGAGTTTACAAAGGGGTGGCTCACTGCCATATTACAAAATATACAAAAGATATACAAAAGATGGCTAACTGTCAGAATTGTCACTGCAACTGGAAAGGTTGAACTAAAAAGGTCTGCATCTCCAAATGCATGGGACAAGTTCCAAGTTTAAGCTCAGATTATAAATATAAAACTCTATAGTAGATCCGATTAGAGATCTTCTATACAACTGTCTTGTAGTAGGTCCGGTAAAGGACTACTGCACTATTGCAACACTGATTGCCTTTGCTATCCATAACCCACACTTCACACACTTTTCTATCTTCGTTGCCAATTATTTTTCACACATCATTCAGCTTCACTCATACACTGACTTGTTTGATCTATCATACCACTATACATACATTTATGTATATATATACTAGAGGGTCATTTACAAAATAGTATGTCGGACAAGCCCAACACATTACCAATATGCTCATGTTAGCCTCCACAAGACTTCTACATGCTTCCTTTTCATACTCTGATTACCAATTCATATATCAAGATTACCAGAAAGGGGGAGGGTCATCCAGACCAAAGAATACTTACCCATTATCACAAGATCAAGCCCAATATATCAAAAAATTAGACTCCACATGAAACAAGGAAACCACAACACAAAGATCAAAGAGATACATCTGATAATTATCAAAGGTTTTAACACTGGGACACATAACTGATACTAGGATAAAAAAGATCTCCTAACACTAGGATGTTGGGATCAATGAGAACTCAATGAAACCACAAAAATCATCATCCAAGTTTATCCATACTGCATAATAACTTTTGACCAAAACCGTAACATCTGAACTACACATACATACATATTGCATTACCATCCTTGCATACAATATCATTGTTATCAGCAATTAAGAAGGAAGACTGAGAGGGGGGGGGGGGGGGGGGTGAATCAGTCTTCACTGAAAACTAGATAATTAAACACTAAAATATAAGATGATATACTGCAACAATAGATAGATAAGAAAATTAACAACACAACACATAACACCAAGATTTTGACATGGAAAACCCGGTTAAGGGAAAAACCATAGTGGGAACCTACCCACAGTAAGATGATACTCTGCAGTAGTATGTGAAAATATTACAATGGGGAATGTGTTGAGTTGTTGAGATTGTTGAGAGATTGTTGTAGTCTATTGGATTTGGTTGTTGGACTTGGAAATGTTGTTGTAATTGATGTCAACATATTCCTGTGAGTTTTTCCGGTGAGCTTGTGAAGATTTTCTGATCTGGTTTGTTGTTCTTTTCTTACCTGATCCTGGTATTCCTATTGGTGTTTTGGTTGATATTTCCTCTGGTATATTCCGAAATGATTAGATCTTATGTTGAGACTTTGGTATTTTATTTGGGATGATCTTGTGTATCTTCATTTCAGATGGTTCATGATTTGGTGACCCGCAAGTTATCTTTCTTCGTGACAGTTGTTGTTTGGTTGTGTTCTTGAGCTTTGAGACATTGACCGATGAAGATTTGATTTGAGGTATTGGTGAAACTATTCTAGATTATTCTAACATGTTTGATGCTGTCTCCTAATAGTTTCCTATTTGTTTTGGTGATCCAAATTGATCGTTGTGCGAGTTTTAGTTATTTCTATCAACTAGTGATGATTTGTGTGTTATGCGGTATTTCTGATGGTGTAACGTGTTGCGGTTGAACTTGACGTGATTTCTAGTGGATGTGATCATTTGGGAATTTGAATTAGGTCGATGCTATGTAATGTAAATCATAATATTGGTCCGATGGTCAATCTTTGTATCGTGTAATATAATTTTTTTATTTATGAGTTGAGGGTTTAGCCGACCTTTCTATCAAGGTTGATGATTTGTATATGTAGGTGATATACTTATGTAATTTAGTTGTTATGTGATGTCTGGATTATCAAAGAGAGTTGTGTGTGCAAACAAGAGATATATCATTTGGTGAAGTGTTGTGGAAGATTAGTGTTGCAGAGCAGACACCTGTGCTTAACTGGAACTATCATCAGACATATGTAGATGCTATTATTGTAGTTCATTTATTCCGGATTGTAGTACGATTCATTTTGTAAGTTAGTGAGACTTCCCTAAGGGTTAGATCTTGTTGATATTTTGGTTATGTTGATATGGTTTTTTCATTGATGTCAACACTTATTAACACTTAACAACTCTGACACTTTGAAGAATTGGCAATGTTCACTGGCAAGCAAGTGACTTATGCACAATCATCGGTATCTGGTACACCGACAAAATATAATGTTCACCGGCACTTGGAATGATATGGAAAACACTTGGTTATGTCGAAGACATTGTCTGGACACTTTATCTTGGATATTTGTTCATTGGTATATTCATGTTTGCATATTTGTTGTTACCGGCAAATAGGTCCAAGATAAGCACCGACATACTTATCTATTCCAGATCAGCACGACACGCTTTGGAGATGATTAATTATTGTTGTAAATGCATCAAGCCAACATGTTGAATTGGTTATTGCATCGGTTATTGATTTACTTGTAAAATATTTTATTGTAATATCTATTAGAGCTGACCTACTAAAATTGGTCTTAGGTTATGGTATAAATGTAAGATCTTATTTGTAAGATCAAGTGTGGAATGCGAAGAAAGAAATAATTTGGTATATGTGAAAATAAGTAGACCTTTACACGCAGATATCATTTGAAGGTTGAAGGAGGATTTTGTGAAGACAATCAGAACTACAATGGTATTGAATCCAACATAGAAAGATGCTATTTTGATCAGTACATCTTTATTGGATTTAATCATCCAATTGTAGTCAGTGTGACTCCTATTTGTGTTTGAGCAGTGAGCTCTAGGCACTTAGCCTTTCTGCATGTGCAGACCCCATTTGTATACACATACTATCTGCAGTAGTATCATCTGATTGTGGGTAAGGTTTCCCACCATGGTTTTTCCCCTTACAGAGTTTTCACGTACAAATATTGGTGTTATGTGTTGTGGATGTTATTGTCTTTCTATTTCATGCATTAATCTTTACCGGTACTACAATTAACTGATAAACTGTCTACCGACATAAAGTTTGATTTATCGGTATTAAGCATTAAGGTTGGTTAAGTTATTTTTGGTTTGAATTTATCTGACAACTGATTCACCTCCCCCCCCTCTCAGTTGTCTCTGGGACCTAACAATTGGTATCAGAGCCTAGTCCTCTTTTGTATAAGTTTAACATCTTGAGGAGATCCAATGTCTACTAACTATTTCAGAAAGGACAGTCCTAAACTTGATGGAACCAACTATGAAATATGGAAGATCAGGATGGAGACACATCTAAATTGCATTGGAAAGGACATCTAGGATGTTACAAAGAATGGCTATACTGCTCCTACTCAGAATCAACCTAATCCACCAAACTTGGCTAAATATGAGGAAAATGATTGCAAAGCAAGGGAAGCACTTTTGAGCGCACTATCAGATCAGCAAATCATGGGATTATCAGATAGGTCTACTGCTAAATCTATTTGGGATCATTTGGAAACATTGAATGAAGAAGATTCCACAGTCAAAATTGCAAAACTTGAAAGCTTCCGGGCCAGGTATGAAAATCTGAAAATGGAAGAAGATGAAAGGATTTCTGCTTTTATGGAAAGAGTTAATGAAATTGTTTTGGGTATTAAATGTTGTGGAGGAACCTTAAGTGAAGATGAAATTATTTCAAAAAATTTAAGAGGATTTCCACCGGCATATAAAATGAAAGTTACTGCTATAAATGAGTTGAGAACAATGCTTAATACATTAGTAATTAGGGATACATTGATTGGAAAACTTTCAGATTTTGAAATTGATGAATTTGGTCCTATTGCTACTATAAAGATAGATTTAGCTTTTAAGGTATCAACATCATCTACACCATCATTTGACAAGTCTGATTGGAAAGCCTTTTATGTAAGAGAACTTGAGGAAAGCAAGAGAGAAAATGAAGAACTTGAAGAACTTGAAACACTATTTGCAAGAAAAATGCCTAAAGGTCCAGTTGGAAGTAAGTATGAAGGTAAAGCACCCTTTAAATGTTTTAACTGTAATAAGATTGGTCATATGGCTTCTAGATGCCCTTATAGACATGCTAGACTAAGAGAAGAAGCTAGAAGAACATACAAGCCTAACCCTGAATATCAGAGATACAAATTTAAAAAGGATGAGGATAAATCTTGTTATCTTGTTGATGAAGGAGTCATTGATGATTCTGATGAGGATCCTGCAGACAATGGATGGGTTTTTGTTGCTATAACAGAAGATCAATCAACACCTACTGTTCAACCGGTAGAACAAGTCCTGGCAGCTAAAATTGAAGTTAAGGATGAATGGATCATTGATTCAGGATGTTCACATGACATGACATGTGATAAAGGTAAATTCTTGAACTTTCAGAAATATAATGGAGGCCTAGTAAGATTTGGAGATGACAAAGCTTGTTTAATCAAAGGAAAAGGTACAATATCTCTTGATGGTAAGCATAATACTGACAATGTTTACTATGTAGAAGGTTTAAAACATAATCTTTTGAGTGTTGGTCAATTAGTTGAAAAAGGATTTTAGTTACAATTCAAGAATGGTAAATGCAAAATTATGAATAGAACTGGTTTGGAAATTGCAACCGGTAATCAAACTAGAGGCAACATATTTCATTTGAATAACAATGAAAAGACATGCTTGATTGCACACATTGATGAAAGTTGGCTATGGCATAAGAGACTCTGTCATGTAAATTTTGATTGCATGGTAAAAATTAGTACTACTAAGGCAGTTAGAGATTTACCCAAGATTGTTAAGCCTCACAATCCGGTATGTAAGGAATATCAATTTGGAAAACAAGTTAGAGCATCTTTTAAAAGTATTCTAGAAAAATCAAATAATGCTCTTGACTTAATTCATACTGATTAATATGGTCCAACTAGAACTAAAAGTTTACAAGGTGATAGATATTTCATGCTAATCATTGATGACTATTCTAGAATGTGTTGGGTTACTTTTCTCAGAGAAAAATTAGAAGCATTTGGGAAGTTCAAACTATTCAAAGCAATGGTAGAAAATGAAATTGGTAAGAAAATCAAATGTCTGAGATCAGATCAAGGAGGTGAATTTACATCTAAGGAATTTAATGCATTTTGTGAAGTGAATGGAATCAAAAGACAGTTATCAGTACCCCAGACACCACAATAGAATGGAGATGCAGAAAGGAAAAACATAACTATCTTGGATGCAGCTAGAAGTATGTTATCAGAAGCAAATATTCCACATGTATATTGGAGAGAGGCAGAAAGCACAACAGTCTATACATTCAACAAGGTTCACATCAAAGGTGAAACCAGTAAGACCCCTCATGAACTATGATTTGACATTACTCCTACTCTTAAATATTTCAGAATATTTGGTAGTAAATTCTATATTAGAAGAGATGAGTATATTGGCAAATTTGATCGTAGAAGTGACGAAGGAATATTTCTTGGTTATTCATCTAAAAGAAAGGCATACAAATGTTTTAACAAGAGATTGCAGAAAATTGTTGAGAGTACAAATGTGAAGATTGATGAACAATTTAGAGGAACTTCAAGGTATATAGACTCTGAACCGGCAACAGAAATAGTGGCAAATGAACCTACATTGAACCCACCGGTACAGAATTAAGATCCAATTACACCGGTATCATCTGAAAATTCCACTGTAACTGAGGAACAACAGCAAACGAAGACACCCTGGTATGTAAGACTGAATCACTCTGAAGATCATATAATTGGAAACAAGTATAAAGGAGTTATGACAAGAGGAAGATTGGAAAATGAAGAGGTATGTCTTATTTCTCAAATTGATCCATCATCAATTAATGAGGCATGTGAAGATAAACACTGGATTAAAGTTATGGAAGAAGAATTAGAACAAATTGAGAAAAATAACACATGGACATTAGTTCCCTGGCCTAAAGACAAAAATGTGATTGGAACTAAATGGGTATTCAGAAACAAACTTAATGAAGATGGTAAGGTAATCAGAAATAAAGTAAGACTAGTGTGTAAGGGATTATCTCAGAAAGAAGGAATTGATTATAATGAAGCCTTTGCACCAGTAACTAGAATTGAGGCAGTCAGATTATTCTTGGATTTTGCAGCACACAAGAACTACAAAGTATATCAAATGAATATTAAATGTGCATTTCTGAATGGAGATCTTGAAGATGAAGTTTACATTGAGCAACCTGATGGATTTTCTTTGACAGATAACAAAGATATGGTTTGCAGGTTATGAAAAGCTTTGTATGGGTTGAAGCAAGCTCCAAGAGCTTGGTATGCAAGATTGGATTTTCTAAAGGTAATGCTAACAACAACTTATACATAAAGTGACTAGAGATGACATCTTGGTTATAGAAGTTTTTGTTGATGATATAATCTTTGGAGGAGAAGATGGATCATGTAAAGACTTTTCTATTGAAATGCAACAAGAATTTGAAATGTCTATGATTGGAGAAATAAAATTCTTTTTGGGATTACAGATTTCACAGACTGATAAAGGTATATTCTTGAGTCAATCCAAGTACTTGAAGGAGTTACTAAAGAAATTTGGGATGGAGAACTCTACACCGGTAAGCACCCTTATGACTACAAATGACAAATTATCACTAAGGGATGAATATACACCTATTAATCCGACTAGGTACAAATCTATGATAGGAGGTTTACTGTATTTAACACAAACTAGACCTGATATTATGAATGCAATATGTATTGTTTCAAGATTTCAGAGTAATCCTAGAGAAAATCATGAATCAGCAGTAAAAAGGATTTTTCGGTACTTACAAGGCACTACAAATCTTGGTTTATGGTATCCTAGAGATGAAAACTTTGAATTATGTGCATACACCAATGCAAATTGGGCAAGAGATGTGGATGATTGAAAGGAACCACCAGTGGAGCATTTTTTCTTAGAAGCAGATTAATTTCTTGGTTGAGTTAAAAACAAAGTTGCACATCTTTATCAACAATAGAATTAGAATATGTTGCAGCAGCAACTAACTGTACACAGGTATTATGGCTTAAGCAAATATTGAAGGACATAAAGGTAAAATGCAAGGAACCTATAACTATCTATTGTGATAACACTGCAGCAATTGATATATCTAAGAATCTGATATTACATTCTAAAACCAAACATGTTTCTATCAAACTGAATTTTCTGAAAGAGAATGTTGAAGCAAAAGAAGTAAAACTGGTTTATGTGAATACTAAAGAGCAGATTGCAGATATTTTCACTAAACCTCTGCCTAAGGAGACCTTTCAATATCTCAGAGATCAGCTTGGGGTCATACCCCCACCAGTAGAGACTTAGACAGTTGATGTTTGTCATCAACCGACAAAACTAACAGAGAAATATTTTACTCCAGCTTTGATGAGGATGCTACTTCTCAGGGGGAATAGTTGGTATACTGAATTGGTTGGTATTTTGTATTTGAATCTGGTTTTGTATTAGCTTTAGCATTTGATGTCAAGGGGGAGAGATATCTATGGAAAAACACATTATCTTTTGGGGAGAGATTATTCATTGGGGAAGAGATTGTTACTTTGAGATTGATTACTCTCTGTATTTGATTTTTGATTTTGGAGATTGTTGGTTTTTGGTATTTGGCATTTTTGTTTTGGCACTTTGATGGTTTTTCCATCTTGTCTTGCCATCAATGCCAAAGGGGGAGATTGTTGGTATTTTGGTTATGTTGATATGGTTTTGTCATTGATGTCAACACCTATTAACACTTAAGAAATCTGACACTTTGAAGAATCGACAATATTCACTGGCAAGCAAGTGACTTATGCACAGTCACTAGTATCTGGTACACCGGCAAAATATAATGTTCACCGACACTTGGAATGATATGAAAAACACCTATTTATGTCGAAGACATCGTTTAGATGTTTTGTCTTGGAGATTTGTTCATTGGTATATTCATGTTTGCATATTTGCTGTTACCGGCAAATAGGTCTAGGATAAGCACCGATAGGCTTATCTATTCCAGATTAGCACGACACGCTTTGGAGATGATTTATTATTGTTGTAAATGCATCAAGCCGACATGTTGAATCAGTTATTGCATTAGTTATTGATTTACTTGTAAAATGTTTTATTGTAATATCTATTATAGCCAACCTACTAAAATTGGTCTTAGGTTATTGTATAAATGTAAGATCTTATTTGTAAGATCAAGTGTGGAATGCAAAGAAATAAATAATTCGGTATATGCGAAAATAAGCAAATCTTTACATGCAGATATCATTTGAAGGTTGAAGGAGGATTTTGTGAAGACAATCAGAACTACACCAGTACTAAATCCAACATAGAAAGATGCTATTTTGAGTAGTACATCTTTATTGGATTTAATCATCCAATTGTAGTCAGTGTGACTACTATTTGTGTTTGAGCAGTGAGCTCTAGGTGCTTGGCCTTTCTGCATGTGCAGACCCCATTTGTATAGACATACTATCTACAGTAGTATCATTTGATTGTGGGTAAGGTTTCCCACTGTGGTTTTTCCCCTTACAGGGTTTCCACATACAAATACTGGTGCTATGTGTTGTGGATGTTATTTTCTTTCTATTTCATGCTTTAATCTTTACCAGTACTACAATTAACTGATAAACTATCTACTGGCATAAAGTCTGATTTACTAGTATTAAGCATTAAGGTTGGTTAAGTTTTTTTTCGTTTGAATTTATCTGACAACTGATTCAACCCCCCCCCCCTCTCCTCTCAGTTGTCTCCGGGACCTAACAGGATCCTTTTGGGCATATATCTTTTGGGCAGTGAGCCTAGGTAGTGTGCCTGAATGCATGTGCATTCCCCATTGTAATATTTTCACATACTACTGTAGAGTATCATCTTATTGTAGGTAGGTTCCCATCATGGTTTTTCCCTTGACCGGGTTTTCCACATCAAAAATATTGGTTTTGTGTGTTATGTTGTTCATTTGCTTATCTTTCAATTGCTGCAGTTTATTAGTTTAGGCTTTGGTGTTTGATTATCTGATTTCTGGTGAAGACTGATTCACCCCCCTCTCAGTCTTCCTTCTTGATTGCTGCTAATAGAATGCACATGCATTCAGGCACACTGCCTAGAGCTCACTTCTCAAAAGATATATGCCCGAAAGGCTACAATTATTAGGGAAGTCTCACTGACTTACAATATGATTTGGACTACAATCTAGAAGGAATGAATTGCAATAAAAGCATCTACAAATGCCTGATGATAGTTTCAGTTAAGCACAGTTATCTGCTCTGCAACACCAATCACACCACAACACTTCATTGAATGATATATCCCTTTTTGCACAATATCGATACCTAAATTACATAAACATCTCACCTATATATACAAATCATCAACCTTGATAACAAGGTTGGCTAAACCCTCAACCCTCAAGTCATAATTACAAAAAATACATTACATGATACAAAGATCAACCACCGAACCAATATTATGAATTACATTACATATCATGGACCTAATTCAAATTCCCAAATGATTACATCCACCGAAAATCCCACCAATATCAAATGCAGCATGCTACACTACTAGAAATACTACATAACATGCAAATCATCACCGGTTCATAGAAATCACCAAAAAATCATACAACAATCAATGCAAATCACCAAAATAAATAGGACATGACTAGAAAAAACCAAAAATATCGTTAGAATCATCCAGAACAATTGCACCAACTCCTCTTTTCAAATATTCATCAATCAATGACTCAAAGCTCAAGAACACAACCAATCAGCAACTGTCACGAGGGAAGATAACTTGTGGAGCACCAAATCATGAACCATCTAAAATGAAGATACACAAGATCATCCCAAACAATATTCCAAAGTCTCAATACAAGATTTGATCACACCAGAATATACCAGAGGAAATACCGTATTTAGCAAAATAGTGATCAGCACAACCAAACTACAAAACCAGATAAAAAACTCTTCCCAAACTCACCGGAATAACTCACAGGAATATGTTCACATGAATGCCAATAACATATCGTAGTAGTAGCAATGATCAACCAAATCCAATAATCTCCCCAATAATGCAACAATTATAACATCTATAATGTCCATAATATCCAGACTAATATTGGGGCCTCAAACACTGTCCGGTCCAAAACTAGATGACTTGTTTAACATCAATGATAATATTATTCACATGTCTAACAATAGCCCCCTTTGTCATTGATGACAAAACATATTAAAAACATAACTACACAACTCCTCCTTACTAATGCAATTCCTCAAAACCTCAAAACTGCATTCCTTGAATTCCTTTCTCCCCCTTTTGACTTTAAGAAGAAAGTATGCCTTCAATGAAAAACAAAAGAAAAGAACAAATACATACAATTAAAATTGTCAAAAATGAACCTTACACAAAGAAACTTTCAGTTGCTCTTTAAAATAAATATAACTTGTACTTTTCATTTAGATCGGGAAGAACTTCTGAAGAATGTATAGCTAGTTTGATACTCACTGAAAGACTTCTGCACTCAACCAACAGTTCAACGAAATTTGAAAAAATATCCAGAGTAGTTGGATTCTACTCATACTCAACTACATTCTCAAGCAATGCCAAAAAGTTCTCTAGCTTAGCTTCAACTATTTCCTTAACCTTCCAAAACATACTCACAAAGTGTTTTTTTGGCCTTTGTAGTAGAAGGAGCTTAGCTTGAAGAGAATTAAATATTTTCCTCTGCTCACCATCCTTATCATTCAAAAAATCAAAAGACTTGCCTAGACTTATTAGTTCATCTTCAGCAACATCAATCTTACCTTTTTGCTTCACAAAAGCTACCAACCAAGAAATACAATATTTGTAGACTCTTCTAGCACCGTGGATACAATCTCTCAATTCCTCTATATATTTTCACAAGTTATTTTGTGCAATAATGCATTCATTCAATAGATTTTGCATATACAGACCTTTTCCTTCAACTGATTGCTCATACATTCTTTCTTTTAGGACCTTATTCAAAGAATTCAGAAGCAAATTACAAATATCTTCTAGAGTTATGTTGTTCCAGATCAAATGGTTCTTTATAATTCTCCCAATTTTGTCTGAATCAACTAAGGCCAGCCATTTCACACCAATCTTCTGAATTCCATCTATACTGTCAACCAATTTTAGCAAATCAGACTCATCATTAGCTTCCAAAACTCCTTTAGCTACAGGGGATTCTAGATCTTCAATTACCATGACATTTTCCACCTTTATTTTCTTTTGCTTTGAAACACCAATAGGAGCAATTTGTCTCCTTTTCTTCTTTTCGAAGGATAAATCTTCAGAATCAAAAGAGAAACACACAAAAACAGGGCCAACTCTTCACATATCCACAAACGATTTGAAATAACCATTGCAAAGTTTCTCTTTGTTAGTCAAACTATTCAAATATCTAAATATCTATCTTGCAATAGGAACACCAAACTCCCAAATGATATTATCCTTTTTCAAAAGGGATTATGAACTATACATAACCAAACTCACAAGAAATGACCCAAATTAGAAAGCATAGTTCTATTCTTTTATCATCTTAATGTTTTCTAACAATAATTCTTTCAACAATTCACACAATTCAAATTATCTTCTCTCCATTACAAGCATTTGTGCCATATATACCTCAATTACCAAGGTGGCTCCTTCCCTATTTCAAAAAATAGATTTTATAAGAGATGCCATACACAACATACCTCACCATAGGGTTGATGATTGTGTTAATTATTAGAGCTCACTAATCACTCTTTACAAAGGTTAGGGATTCCACTTATTTGTTCAAGATTGACTTCTTTTCCAAAACTTCTCCATTGCCGCACAAGTCGGTGACCATAGAAATGATTTCCTTCATGATTGGATAGGGTTTATCCAATACAATGCAATTATCTTGGACATGGATAAGAATTACTCTAATAACCTCTACATTATCAAACCAAGGGAATTTGGTCCATAGATTCAGACCTTCTCCTTCCAACTCTTTGACTCTCTACAATTCATCATCCTTCAAACTTTATTCAACAACTCTGATCTTCTCTGGGCTAAAATCATCTAGGAGCACCTTGTCCATAGTTTGAAATTCCTCGCTACTAGGTTCTCCGATGATCAATTTTCCTTCCATGATTTCTTTCTCTTCTACTACTCCACTATTCATATTATTCTCAAGCAAATAATTGATATGTAAGAAATGAACTCAAAACTAATACTTATCTTGCTAAAGATACTCCATTAGGGTTTTGCCACCAAGAACTATCTTTTTCATTGATATCATCAAGATTCCTTTGATTACTAGATACCACTCAAGCACTATCATGTCGGATTAGTGACATGCTCCATTCAAGTGGGGAGCATAGAAATTTTTTCTTTCAGATCAAAAACTCCCCTTGACCCAAGAACACAACACAACCATGACAATTGCTGTTTGGTGACCTGCAAGTTATCTTTCTTCGTGACCTTTTGTCTGAGTACTGATTGCAATCTCCAATCCAGGTCTATTAATGATCTTGTATTTGTTAGGAATCCCACAGATACTGAGAGGGGGGGGGGGTGAATCAGTATCTAACCGGTATATAGAATTTCTTAACTTAAAACATGCAGAACATAATATAACAGTGTACCAGTATGCAAGAAATAACGCAATAAATAGAATCAAGAACATCCACATGAAAAGCACACCATAACACAAGGTTTTAATGAGGAAACCTGGTGTGGGAAAAACCTCGGTGGGATTTGTGACCCACAATATTCACTCACTGGCCAATAAGAGAATATTACTTACAATAGAATATAAGAGTCATTTTACAATTTGCCAAGTCATCTTACAAAGTTTTACAATAATAAACAAAATATAATATAACAAAATCCTGTCGGCCTTTGTGCCGGTATACTTCCTTTCTTCTGTGTCGGTGCCGGTGTAGAGTGTGATCTGCTGATGCTAGTATAATGTCTTTGCTGGTGCCATAGGATTGCAAGGTTTCCATCAATGACAAAACCTTCAATCACGTACAATGTCTCATTGGAGTGTGCATATGCCAACAATCTCCCCCTTTGGCATTGATGGCAACACTCATGAGAAATTTCAAAAGATGTATCCAAAAATGTGAAGTACAAAAATGTTACCAAAAATGTGTGAGCTCCCCCTGAGCATATGATTCCTGTGATTTGAATTTTCTCATCCCACTACTCCCCCTTTGGCATCAATGACAAAGGTTGTCAAGATGTCAGTAGAGTTTGTAGTTTCAACCTTGTAACTGGGTGGTTACAATTTGAAAAAGTTCTCCCAAAATCAAGTTTATACTATCCATAAACTTTTTGCTATCCTTTATTGATGTCTTTGTTCTCTTCACTGTATCGGTGAGATGTTGCAAATGCTTTGTCGGTGTTTTGTTTCCCTGTATTAGTGCCTCAGATACTTCCTTCCATAGAGATGCTAGATAGTCCAATCTTGGATTTAGTTTTAATCTCAAGTGTTTTGCCTTAATCACCATTATTTCTTTCTCTCTTTCCAATTTAAGTAATTCTTCTTCAAAATTTGTTATCTTCTCTTCAAAAACTGATAGTGTATCAGGTGAGTTAACAAAATTATCTGCAAGTTTATTGATCTCATCCTGTACCTTGCTCATCTTCTTGTCTATATCTACAGTCAAAAAGTTTGTTTTACAAGTATCTTTGTACAGATTTTTGTACTCTTTCAATAAATTACATAATTCCGGTAGAAGTGTGTCAAAATCTCTGTTACACTTCTTTATTTGCTCATCAAAGAATTTTTATTTTTCAATTTCTACCTTATCCTTTAATGATTCTTCCTTTATTCTCTCAATGTTTTCTGTGATATATTTACATAGTGTATCAAGTTGTCCTAAAGAATCTTTATTGTCTATATTACAGTTAGGAGCAAATACCTTCAAAATTGGTATGGTATCATCAATTGCCTTGTAAGCTTGTGAGCTGCAGTTGGTTATTTTCTTGATTGAATCTAATAGTACCTCAGTCACATTAGTTGATTTGTATCTTGATGATGAACCAACAATCTGAGTACCAGTGGAAGTAACCAAGCTTGTATTGACCTCTGGTAGGTCTGTTTGTGTCTGCATTTCTTTAAGCAATGGTTTTTCTACTTCACTAGTTGCCAGTGGCACTGTTTCCTTATGTACCTGTTCTGGTTGCTGTTGTTGTTGTTGTTGTTCTGGAGCCTTTTGCTCTGTTTGTTTCTCTGTATGTTGCATTGTCTCAGTCTGTGTCTGAGTCTCTACCTTTTGCTCTTTATCTTCTGCCAGTTTCTCCTGTGTGTTATCAGTTTTCTCAGCTACCAGAGGCTCACTAGCCATTTCAGTCTTATCAGTTGTATCTTTGTCTACCACTATGTTGATCTTTTGAGTATCAACATCCACAGTATATAAGACTTTAGGATTAGGATTATCATCCTCTACATCCATACTCTCAACTGTCGGTTGATCTTTTGTAGCTAGTATTTTTACCGGTGGAGTAATCAAAGGAGGTGGGGGTAAGTTGTCTCTAACCTTGATACTAGGTGGTCCACCAACTTTACCTTTACCCTTGTCTCTATCTTTCTGATAAACTTTTATGGGTTTGGGGTTCCTGTACTCTTCTTGTTTTTCTTTTTCAACTAGGAATATATCCCATCCATTTTCTGTCTCCTCAGTCACCTCATTAACTCTTCCAACCATTAAAGCAACGTGTTGGTGTGCAATAGAAAATACTGTCCAGTTGGCTTGAGAAATTAGGTCATCAATTTCTTTGGGTGAGTTTACCGGATATACAGCAAGTAATTTTTCAATTTTTATTTTCTTGTCCAGTTCTATTACTACTTGTCTTCTTGCTTCTAGTCTTTTAAATAGTTCATCTGGAATTTCATTAACTACTTCCATAAAAAACTTCTTATACATATCCATATGTAATATAACACTGTTTTCAACTTGTTCTTTTTCATCGGTTGTTAAGGTGTCATATATTTTCTCTATGTTCTTCAATTTACCTTCCTCTGTAATTTCATTCAGCAATATATCAAGAGGGGCCAAGTCTTTGTTTGTCCTCTTCTTCTTTTTGGGTGTCAGTTTCTTCTTATTTGGTGTAGCCTTTCTTACAGGAGATCTCACTGCTTGTTGTTTTTGTCTTGTCCTCCTGGGTGAGGGTGTGGTTGTCGGTGAGGGATCTCTTTTTCTTACAACTCTTTTGAAAGTTGTAGGCATGTCACTCCCCGAAGAAGTACCTACCAGTGATAGGTGAGTTTCAGGTTGTGGAGCTGCCAACTCATCCTTTGTTATACCGGTTTTCTTCAACACATCTTCTTTGATGGCTTTTGCTTGTCTGGAACCTTTCCTTACAACTGCCTCAACCTTTTTCACTCTTTTCTTTGATTGTATTTGACTTTCAATATTTTCTACACTACCAAATATTTCTTCCTTAGGTTCTCTGGGGGCTTCTAGAAGTGCTTTAGCATATGTTTCTATTATATGATCATCTGTTTCATAGCCCATCTCAGTTACCCAAACTGTCCTAGGGATGACTACTTCCATCCAGATTTCATCCTTCTTGATTACAAAGCATATTTCATCTTTGTATTTGTCGACAATCTTTTGTGATAACCTGACTCTTTTCTTCATTTTGGCCTTTAATGCTTGAAAGAAGTCATGAATATTGTTTTCCTTGTCTTCTCCCATGTTATTGAATAGTTCTATTAACTATTTGCCTATCGGTATATCATATCCAAGTTCATTGTAACCTATACCGGGAACCTTTTTTGTTATATGTAGCATCGGACATACTAACAGATTTCCAAACCTAAAAGTTCCTTTCTTGTCCTTCTTAATCTTTCCAAGGTTGTCAATTAACTCATCCTTTAACCACTCACATATATCAATTTTTGCATTATCTGTGACCATATCATAAGCACTCTTAATGCATAAACTTGAAACTAAATTGAATCTATTTGCATGAGTAGCTTTATACCCTAATATCATGCTAATAAATCTCACATTAATGTCTATTACATCATTAACTCTTAGGGACCTCTTGTCGAATGTTGCACCAGTTAGGTTTGTAACTAGGTCATTGGATACCTTCTTGGTTTTATCTGGCCTTTTACTGGTGGTTGGTAACCCTGTGACAACATTCATAGCTTCCTTAGAGATTTTGTGGACTGCATCTAACCAGAAAAATTCACCATGTACCCTGCTTAAGACTATCCTAATCACATCCTTGGGGAATTCGGGAATGCTAAGGATCTCTGTAAATCCTAGGGCCTCAATGACCTTGTGTTCATCTTTTATATTGCCAGTTTTATCACATATCATAGTTTTAAACATGGTTTTAATCTCTTCATCTCCTAGTTCCTCAATGTTGCAGTGGATGTACATTCTGGGGTCTTCAACATAAACAACTCCCTTAGGAATTTGAGAAAAAGCACCTAAGGTATCATCTTTCTTTGCTACCTCGGGAACTAACTAAAATACGGGCCTAGGTCTTTTTATCACTTCAACAATAGTAGGGTTTTCTATATATTAAATTGCAGAGGTGGATGCCATGATTAAATACCTTTTACTGCCTTTAGGATGGATAATTACTTGGAGTGTTCTTGCTTCTTGCTCGAAATGCCTTAGCTTGGAATCTTCGTGCTCTTCGTAAGTTTGAAATCTCAGTGAAATGAAATGGAGCCAAAACCTTAATTTTATAGTGTCTTTTCGCCATCTACCACATTAATTGCATGTCAGTTAAGTATTCACTTAACATTGTTTGCTGGTAATAAGTAATTTGCAACTTCTTATCTCTAACTGAGGGAATAATAGCATATGTGTCATTAGATTCCCAAACCCTCAAAGAAAATTTCTTCAATTAGATGAAGAACTTCCTACCGGTGGAGCACTACTCTATCCTTCCGATGAAGCATCACTCTGTCCTGTCGGTGAAGCATTGGTTTGTTCTACCGGTGGAGGAGCATTCCTAATACTTAGATAAGCTTTTCTAATCCATTGTTTTGAGAATTCTTGCTTAACCTCTTCAACTTTTTCTTTACCTTTCAAGCTAGAACTTTTGTTGTCTACTAGTGTTCCTTTACTTCTACAGAATTTAGCAATATGCCCAATCTTGTTACATGCATAACAAGTTACATTATTCTTCTGAATAGCTTTCCCATAACCTATGCCGGTTTGTGTTCTGCATTGATTAGATAAATGTCCAAATCTTCCACAAACATAACATCTCACATTCATCCTGCAGTTTTCAGAGTTGTGACCTACTTTGTTGCATTTAGAACATTGACCGGTGGGTGTGTTGATATTCTGATAATTTATAGATCTACATTCATTTGCTCTATGACCATACTTATTACAGTTAAAGCATTTTCCATTGAATTTATAAGCATTAGGTTGTCTTACCAGTTTTCTATGATCCTGAGTATTTGCAGTACCGGAGCTTTCACCAACTTCAAAGCCAATTCCAGGAGTGTCACCTTTAGGTTTTTTATTCTTTAGCAAGGTGCCAAGTTCCTCTGAGCTTTTCTTGAATTTTTCTTTGTGTTGATTTGCAGTTCCTAATTCCCTTTCTAAGACTTCTTTTTGTCTCATCAGTTCATTTGAGTCATTCTGAGTATGCATCAGATCTATCTTTAACATGTCATTTTTGTTAGGGGTCCCACAAATACTGAGAGGGGGGGGTGAATCAGTATCTAACCAGTGAGAAGATTTTCTTAAGTCAAAACATGTAGAACATAATATAACAGTGTACCGGTATGCAAAAAATAATGCAATAAATAGAATCAAGAACATCCACATGAAAAGTACACCATAACACAAGATGTTTAACGAGGAAACCCGGTGTGGGAAAAACCTCGGTGGGATTTGTGATCCACAATATTCACTCACTGGCCAATAAGAGAATATTACTTACAATAGGGGCCTGCACATGCAGGAAGGCCAACTGCATAGAGCTCACTGCTCAATGGGAAGTCACACTGACTTACAATAAGGATTATATTAATCCAATGACTTGTACTACTTTACAATAGCATCTTCAATGCCAGATTCAGTACTGGTTCTTGTTCTGTTCTTTACATATACCCTTGACCTATAATTCGCACATTAGGTCTGCCTAATAATTTTCTTTTTTGCTTCTTACATTACCTCTATCACCTCTACAAATGTCTATAATGATCTCCTTTATATACAAGAGTCATTTTACAATTTGCCAAGTCAGCTTACAATAATAAACAAAATATTACATAATAAAAATCCTGTCAGCCTCGGTGCCAGTAGACATGTTTTCTTCTGTACCGGTGTTGGTGTCCTTGTTGATTCTGGTGCACTGTCTTGCCGGTGCCATAGGATTGCAAGGTTGCCATCAATGACAAAACCTTCAATCACATACAATGTGTCATTGGAGTGTCCATATGCTAACAATCTCCCCCTTTGGCATTGATGGCAACACTCATGAGAAATTTCAAAAATATCCAAAATGTGTAGTCCAAAAAAAATGTTACCAAAAATGTTTACCAAAAATATGAGGGCTCCCCCTGAGTATATGATTCCTGTGTTTTGAACTTTTTCATCCCACTGCTCCCCCTTTGGCATCAATGACAAAGGTTGTCAAGATGTCAGTAGAGTTTGTAGTTTCATCTATCCATATCCTCAACCCTGTAGCTGGGTAGTTATTATCTGAAAAAGATCTCCCAAAATTAAGTTTAAACTATCCATTAATTTCTTACCATCTTTTATTGTTGTCTCAGTCCTCTTTACTATACTAGTGAGATGCTGCAAATGCTCTGCCGGTGTTTTGTTTCCTTGTATTGGTGCCTTTGAGATTTCCTTCCGCAAAGATGCTAAATAGTCCAATCTTGGACTTAGTTTAGACCTTAGATGTTTTGCCTTGTTTATTATTCTTTCTTTTTCTCTTTCCAGTTTGAGCAATTCTTTCTCAAAATTTGCTAACTTCTCTTCAAAAACTGATAATGAATCCGGTGAGTTGACAAAATTGTCTGCAAGCTTATTTATCTCATCCCGTGTCTTGATTATTTTCTTATCAATATCTACAGTCAAAAAGTTTGTTTTACATGTATCTTTATATAGATTTTTGTATTCTTTCAACAAACTACATAGTTCCGGTAGAAGTGTGTCAAAATCTTTGTTACACTTCTTTATTTCCTCATCAAAGAATTTTTGTTTCTCTTTCTCTACCTTGTCCTTTACTGATTCTTCCTTTATTTTCTCAATATTTTCAGAAATATATTTACACAATGTGTCCAATTGTCCTAAAGAATCTTTATTATCTATTGCTTTATAAGCCTGTGAACTGCAGTCAGTTATTTTCTTAATGGAGTCAAGTAGTACCTCAATCACATTTGTTGACTTGAATGTTGATGATGACCCAACAATCTGAGTATCGGTGGAAGTAACCATGCTTGTATTGACCTCTGGTAGGTTAGTTTGTGTCTGCATTTCTTTTAGCACTGGTTTTCTTGCTTCACTACTTACCGGTGGCACTGTTTCCTTGTGAACCTGTTCCAGAGCCTTTAGCTCTGATGGTTTCTCTGAATGTTGTGTTATCTCTGTCTGTGCCTCAGATTCTACCTTTTTCTTTGTGTCCTTTGCCAGTTTCTCTGTTTCCCCTGCTACCGGAGGCTCATTAGCCATATTTGACTTGTCAGTTGTATTTTTATCAACTATTATGTTGATCTTTTGGGTATCAACATTTACAGTATACAAGACTTCAGAATTAGGATTGCTATCCTCTACATCCATACTTTTTGCTACCGGTTGATCTTTAGTAGTTGTAATTTTTATCGATGGGGGTAGGTTGTCTTTAACCTTTATGCTTGGTGGTCCACCAACTTTGCCTTTCCCCTTGTCCCTATCCTTCTGATATACTTTTATAGGCTTAGGTTTCTTGTATTCTTCTTGTTTTTCCTTGTCAACCAGGAATATGTCCCAACCATCTTTTGTTCCCTTTGTTACTTCATTAACTCTTCCTACCATCAGTGAAATATGCTGGTGTGCAGTAGAGAATACTGACCGGTTTGCCTGAGCAATCAAATCATCAATTTCCTTGGGAGAGTTTACTGGATATACATCAAGTAGTTTCTCTATTTTTATTTTCTTATCTAATTCAATCACTGCTTGCCTTCTAGCTTCTAACCTTTTGTACAAATCATCAAGAATTTCATTTACTACTTCCATCAAAAAATTATTATACATGTCCATATGTAGTATCACACCTTCTTCAACTTTCCCTTTCTCATCAGCAGATAGAGTGTCATAAATTTTCTCTATGTTTTTCAGTTTTCCTTCTTTTGTGATTTCATTTAACAATATATCAAGAGGTGTCAAGTCACTGTTTGTCCTTTTCTTTTTCTTTGGTGTTAGCTTCTTCTTGGGTGTGTTCTTTTTGATCGGAGATCTCACTGCTTGTTGCTTTTGCCTTGTCCTTCTAGGTGAAGGAGTGGTTGCTGGTGAGGGATCTCTTTTTCTAACAACTCTTTTAAAAATTGCTGGCATGTCACCTTCAGAAGAAGTACCTACCGATGATAGATGAGCTTCACGTTGTGGAGCTGCCAACTCATCTTCTATTATGCCGGTTTTCTTTAGTACATCTTCCTTAATGGCCTTTGCTTGCCTAGATCCTTTCCTCACAAATGCCTCAACCTTCTTTACTCTTTTATTAGATTGTATTTGGCTTTCTGTGGTCTCAGCACTACCAAATACTTCCTCCTTGGGTTCATTGGGGGCTTCCAGAAGTGCTTTAGCATAAGTTTCAACTATGTGATGATCTATCTCATAGCCCATTTCGGTTACCCAAATTGTCCTTGGGATGACCGCTTCCATCCATATTTCATCTTTCTTAATAACAAAGCATATATCATCTTTGTATTTGTCTACTATTTTCTAGGATAACCTTATTCTTTGCTTCATTTTGGTCTTTAGTGCTTGAAAAAAGTCATGAATATTGTTCTCCTTGTTCTCACCCATGGTATTGAACAGTTCTGTCAATTGCTTTCCTATCGGTATGTCATATCCAAGTTCTTTATAACCTATACCAGGAACCTATTGTGTTATGTGTAGCATTAGACATACCAATAGATTTCCAAATCTGAAAGTTCCTTTCTTGTCCTTCTTTATTTTTCCAAGGTTGTCTATTAGTTCATCTTTTAACCATTCACAGATATCAATTTTTGCATTGTTTGTTACCATATCATAAGCACTCTTAATGCATAAACTTGAAACTGAGTTAAGTCTGTTAGCATGAGTGGCTTTGTAACCCAATATCATACTTATGAATCTCACATTGATATCTTTTACATCATTAACCCTTAGAGATCTCTTATCGAAAGTTGCACCAGTTAGTTTTGTAACTAGGTCATTTGGAACCTTCTTGGTTTTGTCTGGTCTCTTACCGGTGGTCGGTAACCCTGTGATAGCTTTCACAACTTCCTTGGTGATCTTATGGATTGCATCTAGCTAGAAAAATTCTCCATGAACTCTGCTTAACACTATCCTAATCACATCCTTAGGGAATTCAGGAATGCTAAGGATTTATGTGAATCCTAGGGTTTCAATAATCTTGTGTTCAGCTTAACATTCCCAGTATCATCACATATTACGGTTTTGTACATGGTTTTGATTTCCTCATCTCTTAGCTCTTCAATTTTGCAGTGGATGTACATTCTAGGGTCTTCAGCATATACAACACCTTTAGGGATTTGAGAAAATGCACCTAAGGTATCATCCTTCTTTGCTATCTCGGGGACTAACTGAAATACGGGCCTAGGTCTTTTAATTACTTCAACAATAGTAGGGTTTTCTATGTATTCAATTGCGGAGGTGGATGCCATGATTAAATACCTTTTTCTTCCTTGGATGGATGATTTCTTGGAGTTTTCTTGCTTCTTGCTCGAAATGCTTTAGCTCAGAATCTTCGTGCTCTCTAAAAATTTGAAATCACAGTGAAATGAAATAGAGCCAAAACCTTATTTTATAATGTCTTTTTGCCATTTACCACATTAATTGCATGCCGATTAAGTATTCACTTAACATTGTCTGTCGATAATAAGTAATTTTCAACTTCTTATCTCTAACCGAGGGAATAATTAGCACTTATGTCATTTGATTGTCAAACCCTCAAGGAAATTTTCTTCAATTAGATGAAGAACATCCTACTAGTGGAGCACTACTCTGTCCTGCCGGTGAAGCATCACTTTGTCCTACCGATGAAGCATTTGTTGGTTCTACCAGTGGAGAAGTATTTCCAATATTTAGATCTGCTTTTCTAATCCATTGCTTTGAGAATTATTGCTTAACCTCTTCAACTTTTTCCTTACCTTTCAAGCTAGCACTTTTGTTGTCTACCGGTGTACTTTTACTTCTACAAAATTTAGCAATATGCCTAATCTTGTTACATGCATAACAAGTTACATTATTCTTCTGAATAGCTTTCCCATAACCTATGTCAGTTTGTGTTCTGCATTGGTTTGATAAATGTCCAAATCTTCCACAAACATAACATCTCACATTCATTCTACAGTTTTTCAGAGTTATGACCAACTTTGTTGCATTTTGAACATTGACCGGTGGGTTTATTGATATTCTGATAATTCCTAGATCTACATTCATTTGCTCTATGACCATACATATTACAGTTAAAGCATCTTCCATTGAATTTATAAGCATTAGGTTGTCTTACCGGTTTGCTGTGATCCTGAGTATTTGTAGTACCCGAGCTTTCACTAGCTTCAAAGCCAATTCCAGAAGTGTCACCTTTAGGTTTTTGATTCTTCAGCAAGGTACCAAGTTCCTCTGAGCTTTTCTTGAATTTTTCTTTGTGTTGATTTGCAGTTTCCAGTTCTCTTTCCAAGATTTCTTTTTGTCTCATCAGTTCATTTGAGTCATTTTGAGTATGCATCAGATCTGTCTTCAACATGTCATTTCATAGCTAAGTCTTGTGTTCTCATTTGCTACATCACTTAGTCTTCTGGTCAATTCTTCTTCATTCTTCTTCCTATCCTCAATCTCTTTGCAAAATCTCATAGTCATATCCAGCATTTCTTTTTTTGTTGTCGTGATCTCTTGTTTCAACTTGCTTATCATATCATTAAGTGATTCCTTTTCATTATTCTCATTTTGCAGTTTTTCACAGAGTTCTCTTCTCTTATTTCTTGCAACAGTAAAATTTTCTTGAAGTGCCTAAATGATATCCTGAGATGCTCTCAAATCATCTTCTAATTTGATATTTTTCAATTTCTCTGCATCATAGTCTGTAAGAGCTCCTTCAAGTTGCTTCATTAGATTTTCCATCTTTACCGGTATCAAGATCTTCCTCAAGCTATTAGGCTTCTGGAAATAGAGGACCAAGCTTTGATACCAATTGTTAGGGGTCCCACAGATACTGAGAGGGGGGGGTGAATCAGTATCTAACCGGTGAGAAGATTTTCTCAAGTTAAAACATGTAGAACATAATATAACAGTGTACCGGTATGCAAAAAATAATGCAATAAATAGAATCAAGAACATCCACATGAGAAGTACACCATAACACAAGATGTTTAACGAGGAAACCCGGTGTGGGAAAAACCTCGGTGGGATTTGTGACCCATAATATTCACTCACTGGCCAATAAGAGAATATTACTTACAATAGGGGCCTGCACATGTAGGAAGGCCAACTGCCTAGAGCTCACTGCTCAATGGGAAGTCACACTGACTTACAATAAGGATTATATTAATCCAATGACTTGTACTGCTTTACAATAGCATCTTCAATGCCAGATTCAATACCGGTTCTTGTTCTATTCTTTACATATACCCTTGACCTATAATTCGCACATTAGGTCTGCCTAATAATTTTATTTTTTGCTTCTTACATTACCTCTATCACCTCTACAAATGTCTATAATGATCTCCTTCATATACAAGAGTCATTTTACAATTTTCCAAGTCGGCTTACAATAATAAACAAAATATTACATAATAAAAATCCTGTTAGCCTCTGTGCCGGTATACATGTTTTCTTCTGTACCAGTGTCGGTGTCCTTGTTGATGCCGGTGCACTGTCTTGCCTGTGTAATGCTTTGCTGGTATGATGTCTTGCTGGTGCCATAGGATTGCAAGGTTGCCTATAATACTTGCCGGTATGATGTCTTGCCAGTGCCCTAGGATTGCAAGGTTGCCATCAATGACAAAACCTTCAATCACATACAATGTCTCATTGGAGTGTCGATATGCCAACAATTTTCATAGCTAAGTCTTGTGTTCTCATTTGCTGCATCACTTAGTCTTCTGGTCAATTCTTCTTCATTCTTCTTCCTATCCTCAATCTCTTTGCAAAATCTCATAGTCATATCCTACATCTCATTCTTTGTTGTCATGTTCTCTTGTTTCAACTTGCTTATCATATCATTAAGTGATTCCTTTTCATCATTCTCATTTTGCAATTTTTCACAAAGTTCTCTTCTCTTATTTCTTGCAACAGTAAAATTTTCTTGAAGTGCCTGAATGATATCCTGAGCTACCCTTAAATCATTTCTAGTTTGATATTTTTCAATTTCTTTGCATCATAGTCTGTAAGAGCTCCTTCAAGTTGCTTCATCAGATTTTCCATCTTTACCGGTGTCAAGATCTTCCTCAAGCTGTTAGGCTTTTGAAAATAGAGGACCAGGCTCTGATACCAATTGTTAGGAATCCCACAGATACTAAGAGGGGGGGTGAATCAATATCTAACCAGTATATTGAATTTCTTAACTTAAAACATGCAGAACATAATATAATAGTGTACTGATATGCAAGAAATAATGCAATAAATAGAATCAAGAACATCCACATGAAAAGCACACCATAACATAAGGTTTTAACAAGGAAACTCGGTGTGGGAAAAACCTTGGTGGGATTTGTGACCCACAATATTCACTCACTGGCCAATAAGAGAATATTACTTACAATAGGGGTGTGCACATGCAGGAAGGCCAACTGACTAGAGCTCACTGCTCAATGGGAAGTCTCACTGACTTACAATGAGGATTATACAAATCCAATATCTTGTACTATTTTACAATAGCTTCTTCAATGCCAGATTCAGTACCGGTTCTTACTCTGTTCTTTACATATACCCCTTAACCTATATTTCGCAAAATAGGTCTTCCTAATATTTTCCTTAATGCTACATCTCATATATCAAATGTCTACAATGATCTCTTTTATATATAAGAGTCATTTTACAATTTGCCAAGTCGGCTTACAAAGTTTTACAATAATAAACAAAATATAATATAACAAAATCCTGTCGGCCTCTGTGCCAGTATACTTCCTTTCTTCTGTGCTAGTGCCGGTGTCCTGAGTGCCAGTGTAGAGTGTGATCTGCTGATGCCAGTATAATGTCTTTGCCGGTGCCATAGGATTGCAAGGTTGCAATCAATGACAAAACCTTCAATCACATACAATGTCTCATTGGAGTGTGCATATGCCAACAACATTTTCCATCCTTGAATTGTAATTGAAATCCCTTATCCACCAATTGTCCTACACTCAAAAGATTATGCCTTAAACCTTCAACATAATAAACATTATTGGTATTGTGCTTGTATACACATAAAAATGGCTATGAGCAAGTAAATAAATATTTTATATTTATTTAATGATTATTCTTCTATTAAATAGTTAATTTGAAAGATTAATTTATTTAATTCATTTTCATGTCTTTCTATTAATTAATATTTTATTAATTAATTCACCTATCCTATTCTTCTAATTAATTAAATATCTAATATTTAATAGTTATTATCCTATCCTATAGTCTCAAATATTAATTCTTAAATTATTTAATCCCTCTTATCCAACTCATCCAACATGTGGCTAAGGAAATTAATATTTCTTAAATATTAATTCATCATTTATCTTCAACCTCCAATTTTAATGAATATTGTGTACGTACACATATTTCATAGCCATTTTCTATATTCTCTCCAACACCCCCTACATCTTAGGAAGGACTTGAGTCCACTTGTCCTATCATGCTTGAATTTCCTCCAACCATCCCTAGATTCCCTTAGTCAGCAACCCAGTCAAGGTGAGATGAGTGACACTTGTCTTCTCCTTCCCCTTTCTCTCAACCTTCACCTTTGCTCACAACCATCCAAATATGCAGATCTGATCATGACCGTTGATCTGAGCCACATCATCTAATCCTATCAAGGTCTATAAAATCAAAAGCTTCAGTTGAGAGAGAGTTAGACTTCAAGAGACTTCAAGTGCATTTTGCAAGCTAATCATATGCATCCATGAGTTTTAATCTTGAAGCAAATAGCAATTATCATATAGCATAATCATGTAGTATTTCATATCATATCATAGCATCAGTTAACTACCAGTTATCAGTCCATTCTTCATATGCCATCTTGGAAGCTATCAGTGCATTGTCTGAGAGCACACCATTTTCAACCAGGAACAGTGGAGTTAGGACACAATGAGACATAAACCATGAAGGTAAAATAATGTTTTATTTTAATATGTATTTCATGTAGTTTCATTGGTTGAGTTTGGATTTTCTGTAGCATTTCCATTTGTATTTGGGAAACAAACTTGTTGCAGGTAGCATTCTGAGGATGAAATTCAAGTCGAAACATTTTGGCGCCCACCATGGGGCTCATGGACCTCGCATATACCTTTAAAAATATTGCAAAAAGTAAAATTAACGCATTTGTAATGCAGATTCACACATGTGTGAATTCTGACAATGCTTTTGCATTCTAAGTTAGCACATTTGCATTCTAGGTTAGCGCATTTGCACCATAGGTTAGCGCATAAGACATTCAGGTTAGCGCTTTTGTCTAAATAAATTGTGTTTGTGATGAAAGTCCCAAACAACATGTGCTGATAAGTTTATATCGACACTATGTTTCTCCATAAACCCTATGGAGTGTAACCTCTATAGGCTGGGAACCTTCTGTATTTACAGAGTTGAAAGTGCTGCATGTATGGACACATGACTGGAAGCCTTTACTAAAAACCAATTGTACTAGTTGCCAAAATCCTTCTAGTTGTTGGTGAAGGAGGTCGGACCTCTGAAGCAGCTCTCACACATATGGTTCTTAGTAGAGATATAAAGTTTGCCATGGGGAGTTTTCATGGAAACTGGTGCTTGGCTATCCCGAAGAAGTGAGTTCTGAGGGTGGAGCCAGTGGGGTCAAGCATCTAAATATCCGCTTTGAATAGTGTAGCCTCAAGGGAAACCCCACATGAGATTCAACAACTATTGTCTCAGCCTGCCATAAGATTTGTACTTGCTTGTGCATTTTTTTCATTAAACATTGTGTCTTCTATATCTATAACATGTTCCAAATGGTCAAAAATTGAAGAAAATTATCATCTAAGAGTGAGAAAAAATCCAACAAATTGTTGGAAAAATTTGATCAAAAGGGTAATACAAAATCTTTCCAACACTTGAAACACCATATCAAAACCTAAGTATCAAAACGTCAGTATCGAAATAATTTTTGAAGTAGATTTGTCTCTAAACCATCACATATTTTCAAACTAGCTCAACAACTAGGTCACTAATCCAACAAGTTATTCCCAAAAAGTTCTATAAACATCAACATTCAACAAGCTATTGATTCAAACATCTTAAGTGCAAAAAAATCAACATCATTATCAAGTTTCTCATTAGGATAATCAAAACCTCTATCATGAAGCTTGATCAATCTATACTAGGTTCATAATCTTGGATATATCTTTCCTATTTTGAACCTAGGTTATATCAAAATCAGAATGGCACCAACATTGGAATCAAACAAACTTGTAAATTGTCAAATGCTTACATGACTTTAAGTATCACCTTAAGAAAAGAAAACCCAGTTATAAAGCTACTCAGAAAAGAATAAGATTCTTTTATATCAATCGCAAGATTTTATTAAAACATATAACATTCCTACATCGTTTTTGCCACTATTTACTTGGTTGCGGTACATAATTTGATGATGAAATTTTGTAAAGACGTTGTTTTCAACAAAGAGACACTTTATCCCAATGAACAAACAATAGTGGTAAAATCAATAAAGCATATCTTCCTAAACGAATAATCACGTATTGACTTTGTCCATTGGAAATTTCAATAACTTTGAAATAATCACATGCTAGTTTGGACTAGAGCCCAATACGAGCAACTTAGAAAACAACAACAAATGGAGGAAGAAGATAATCCTATATTCCAAACTTTTGGATTTATCGTTGTTGATGAAGAAGTAGTCAATAGCACCATTAGAGACCTCAAGCAAGATTTCAAATTTGATAGACTAATGGAAAAATTGTTGGCAAAGCAAAAAGAGAAATATCTCTTGATGTTGGCAAAATCTGGAGCTAAACTACCACAAGACTTTAACATAGAAAGCTTGAAACAAGATGTAGAGGAAACTAACACCCAAAACACAGATGATCCAAATAATGAAGATATGAACAAAGAAAGTCATGAAGAAACAAGAAAAGAAAGGGATGACACAAGAAAACAATGTAGTGATAAAAGAACTCACGAAGAAACAAGGAGAAACTATGTGGATAATCCATTGTCAAACCTTACTCAAT
Organism: Cryptomeria japonica; assembly: GCF_030272615.1. Classification (NCBI taxonomy): domain Eukaryota; kingdom Viridiplantae; phylum Streptophyta; class Pinopsida; order Cupressales; family Cupressaceae; genus Cryptomeria; species Cryptomeria japonica. Next base: position 638,035,930 of record NC_081406.1, read on the forward strand.
GAATGCAAACTCTGCAGCAACAGATACAAGACATGCAAAATGGAACAAGCTCCAAGAAGTATTCATTAGAAGATATATGCCCATATCCATTCGATAAGAATTTGAATATGATACCATTTCCGCAACATTGCGAGATTCCTAAATATGACAAATACGATGGAAAATATGATCCTCAAGATCACATTAGGGAGTTTTGTACTATGAGCATGGAATTTGCTCACGATGAAACTTACCTTATGTGTCTTTTTCCTAGGAGTTTAAATGGACAATCAATGGAGTGGTTTTCAAGGTTACCATCCAGAATCAAATCTTTTGAAGAACTTGTGAATAGATTCATTTCACAATATTCCTATAATATAAGGAATGAAATAACAATGCTGGATCTCTGCAATTTTAAACAAAAGAATGGTGAATCTTTTATGATCTTCTTACAATGATGGTAATCTTATCAGTGAAATGATTTATCAACTAAGAATGCAATGTCCTCCCTCTTTTGCCAAAATGATCGAGAATGGGTTGGAAATAGAGAGCGCAATGGTAAAGAAAGGAGAACTAAAACTTTACAATAATTCATACAATGACAATTCCAACAACAACAACAACAACAATGATAAACCCAAGTTCTGGTAAAATAATAGGAATGTCAGCAATGAAGGAAATGACAATAATAGTTCTACAAAACAACAACAACAACCAGTTTTTAATCTATCAAGTCAAATCCCAAGCAATAATAATCTAGAAAACAATAAAGCCAAGTCCTTTTTCTCCAATCCTCAGAGGAAATTCACAAACATTGGAGAACCTTTGGAATCAGCTCTACAAACTCTGCTTACCAACAAATTAATTATTTTACCAGAAGCAATAAGTTATGAACCACCAGTCAAGCCAAATTGGTGGAATGACAATCATTTTTGCAATTACCATAGGAATAAAGGACACCTAACAAATGATTCTCAAATATTGAAACACCTTATCCAAGATCTAATCGATAATGGAACCATCACAGTGGATAGCCATAAGACAAATGAATTACACCTGGCTTTCAAAACTCCACTTCCAAATTATGACAAAGGTGAACCATCACAATTAAAAGATGACAAAGGAAAAGCCAAAGTGAATTATACTTATACTTATGATGATGTGGTAAATGTGATCATTGTTAAAGATAATCCATCTTCAGAACCAATCAATGTTATTATGAGAAGCAAAGCAAAGGTTATCTTTCCAGGTATAACAAAAGACCCAACATCCACTTCACAACAATACAATTTAGTAGAGAAATTACAAATAATACCCGCTCAAATATCAATTCTGGAACTTCTGAAAGTTTCACCTATGCATAAGGAAATTTTGGAGAAAGATTTAGTGGAAACAACAGTTTCAAAAGATTTGGATATAGATCAGTTCCAAAACATGGTAGGATACCTTATAGCTCCTCATTGCTTATCATTTTCTAAAAATGATGACGCATCCTTACAACATCCTCACAATTCTCCCTTATATGTTGAAGTCTCCATTAATAAAACTCGAGTTAAACGTGTACTCATAGATGGAGGAGCTGGCTTAAATATTTGTGCATTAAGTTTGATAAAAGCTTTGGGATATTCAGAGAATGTAGTAGACCCAAAAAAGAAAATAACCATCAAGGCTTATGATGAAGCAGAACGTTCTTCTAAAGGAACTATTGTGCTACTAATAAGAATAGGACCTGTGGAAAGGGATACATTGTGTTAGATTTTAGATTTGAACCTCTCTTACAACATTCTTCTAGGACGATCATGCACTAATACATTTGGATTAGATTTCTGATTGAGGTTTCCGATGGAGAAGGTATATTGTGGCCAAATTTAATTTTTTTTTGAAAAATGCCCGCATTCGTCGTAATTTCGACGATAATTTCCCATTTGGTTTCGACGAAGAAGGCATTAGCAATGAGAATTTTCTTTTTTTCAAAAAAGTACTTGAGTTCATCGTAATTCCGACGACAACGACCATTACTTAAAAAAGAAGAAGAGGGGAATTCATTTGTGCATTGCAATCCCGCGTAGGTGTTCATGGTGGCTTCAACCCCCAAGAACATCAAACCTGCGTCAAAGGCATTTGTGGCATTTCTTGCAATCCCACGTAGGAGGTAGATTCAAATTGCCCTAGTTTTTAATTTCATGTTGCAAAAAATATACATGTGGTGGTTAATTGCCCTAGTTTGATCTCGTAAAACCATAGAACTGTGATTGAGGAGTGAGCGTTCAATTTTGTAGCAGCAATCCCTTCCTCCCATATATGTGCATGTTGATTGTTCACATGAGATGACATCTCTTTGCGGCATCATATCAAACAATTCATGAGCCTTGTCCATGTTTCCACATTTTTCATTCATGTCAAGCAGGGCATTTGCAAGTACAACAGAGGATGCTGGCAAAGGTTGTGGAATTTGGCTTTATGCCTTCCAATTTAATTTGCTTGAAAGTGTCTAAATCCTTTTTCAACAAATCCATTTTTTGCATATCCAGCAATCGTTGCAGTCCATGAGACAACATTTCTTTCAGGCATTCTATCAAACAGTTCACGTGCCTTATCTGTGCTTCCACATTTTGCATACATGTCTACCAGGGCAGTTGCAACTACAACATCTGACAAAATTCCTCTATCCTTTATGCTTAGATGAATGTCCATACCCTATTCCAAATCTCCCATTTTGGCACAGACAGGGAGGATAGTAGCAATGGTCGTGGAATTTGGCTTTACACCTGCCGATTGCATTTTCTTGAAAGTTTCTAAAGCCTTCTCAACAAATCCATTTTGTACATATCCAACAATCATTGCAGTCCAGGAAACCACATTTCTTTGAGGCAATCCATCAAACAGTTCTTGTGCCTTGTCTATGCTTCCACATTTTGCATATATGCTAACAGAGCAGTTGCAACTACATCTGACAAAATTCCTCTATCTTTTATGCTTTGATGGATGTCCATACCCTGTTCCAAAGCTCCCATTTTGGCATAGGCTGGGAGTACACTGGCAAACGTAACTAAAGAAATGCAATGATCAGGTCCAAAGACATCAAACCACTACTAACAAAACCGAGAGTCTAAAATATGATAGGGAATAGTGTGAGCTGTCCTGAAATAAAATATTTTATTTTCAATTTCAACTAAAACATAATTACTCAGCCATTTAATGTTATTAATAAGTGTTTAATTTATGAAAGAGATAAATGGTTGGCCACAAATACATGAGTTACTAAATGCACACAAATAAGTGAATTTGATATTCAAAACTATCTACAATGAATTCAATTCTTGTCCATTAGTCATTTATGTTTGTAATAAGCATCTTTCTTAGTTTTTCTTAATCTTTATTCATAGTTATGTGCATATTTCACATTCTATAATTAGGATATCAATTGATATGGATGAACACTAGCATGATGTTTGTGTTGTGGTATAGATGCATGGAAACATAATTATGGGATTGTTATATTATAAAGATCATAAATGTAGATATCGCATATTAGTTCTAGCTCTTCTTGGATTGAGTCTAAAGTTGACATACAGTCATAAAGCCATTATTAGCAGATCTATCTATTTCAAGTAAAGACAATTGAGAAAGTCATTTTGATAGTGAGAGTTTCTTATATGTTTACCTATTGATCATTATTAATCCATAATATTTAGGTCTGTTTATCTCTCTTGCAAAACCTCTGTAAGTGTCATATTGTCCCTACTACTCACTCTTCAATGAAATAGTGGAGTTCTAAAGATTTTTTGCACAAGATGGTGTTGAACGTATCAACAAGGCTAGCATGGAAGGCATGTTCAAGCTTCCACTTGTACAACTTACAACAAATGATTTGTTGATAGAAGAAATTCTTGAAATAGGGATACAATCGAAAGACAAGTAAGTACATACAAACCTCCTTAGTTGAAAGTAAAATCCATATATAAAATGAGTACATTGAATCCCAATCCATAAACACAATAGAGATATCGATGGAGACTTAATTGGATGTAGCATGTCACACCAAAGTTGTTAGAGTATGCTAATCTAGTACATAATGTTTCCTAAAGCCACATTAGTATTTTACCCAGATCATTATCTACCAAAACTAACTATAGTAATCCTTTTGAGGATTCATTTCATGGTGCTAGATCTTCATTTAGTTCCACTTCTTGTTGGAGAAAAGAATAGTTATTTCTTGAGGTAGACGAATATCCCATCAACAAAGGACAAGACCCTTTCTAGAATATAACAAATTCTACTCCAACAAAAGATCATGGGGGTTTCACTAGAGATATTAAATAAGAGATAGACTTCTACTGCTGCATTAAAAGCATTGGCATGTTCTTCATTTATTGATGTAAACCCTCCGCGACGCCACCACAACCAATAAAGCTGTAAAAAGTTGTTTGCAATGCATGGATTTTTAGGATTGTCCTTTGAGAAAATAGAATTAAAGTATGGAAGCAGGATTTGCCATCTCTTGAGGGAATCTTGATGAAAAATAACTGTAAAATATTTGGGCGAGCTTATATGCAAAAACTCATGCTTCCTGATGGGTTTATGTACAAAAATAAGCACAAATTAAGTGGTAAAGGGGCTTCTCAAAACAAGAGGGACAAAGAGGTAGTGGAAGTGAAAACTTCTGGTGTTGTGTCTGCTCCATCTCAGAATGGGAATGGCGAAGGTGTTGTAAGAGGACCTGAGAAGGTTGTTGGAAGAAGTGGGGGTGTTTACATTCCCCCATTTAAGCTGGCTCAAATGATGAAAGATGTGGAAGACAAGAGCAGTGTGGAATACCAGCGCATGACACGGGATGCCCTTCGGAAGAGTATCAATGGGTTAGTAAACAAGGTAAATGCATCTAACATCAAGAAAATCATTCTAGAGTTGTTTGCAGAGAATCTCATCCATGGGAGGGGTCTATTTTGTAGGTCTTGTATGAAATCCCAAATGGCATCCCCTGGATTTACAGATGCTTTTGCTGCATTGGTTGCTGTGGTAAATACAAAATTTCTTGAAGTTGGCAATCTGCTTTTGCGAAGAATTATTTTGCATCTTAAGAGGGCATACAAATGCAATGACAAGCACATGTTGATAGTAGCAGCCAAATTCATAGCTCATTTAGTGAATCAACAAGTTGCACATGAGATCATTACCTTGGAACTTCTCACCCTTTTACTAGAGAACCCCACAGATGACAGTGTAGAGGTTGTTGTTGGGTTCGTAAAAGAATGCGGTTCTTTGTTGCAAGACCTTTCACCCAAAGGTCTCAATGGGATTTTTGAAAGATTTAGAGGTATTCTCCATGAGGGGGAAATTGACAAACGAGTATAGTTTTTAATTAAAGGCCTTTTTGCAATTTGCAAAGCTAAGTTCGAGGGTCATCTAGCTGTGCGTCCAGATCAGTTAACACATGAAGTTTTCCTAGAAGATGAACTTGATCAAGAAGCTGGTTTGGATGTTTTCAAGCTAGATCCTGATTTCTTAGAGTATGAGGCAACCTATGAAAAACTGAAGAAAGATATCCTTGGAGATGCTTCTTCAGATGAAGCAGAAGGGGAGATTGATTCAGGTGATGATTCAGATGATGATGATGATGATGATGATGAAGAGGAAGGTGAGGAAGCACTGAGAATACAGGATGAGACAAAGACAAACTTGGTCAATTTAAGACGTACAATTTATTTGACAATCATGTCAAGTGTTGAGTTTGAGGAAGCTAGTCATAAGCTACTAAAGATCAAGCTTGAACCTGGTCAAGAGAGAACATACCTTCATTATTATGGTCTTCTTGGGCTACTAAAGATCAAGCTTGAACCTGATTTAATGTGTGAAATGCAAAAGTGTCTACCTCCATCTTTTTTCAATGCACAAGAACACTACCTCATACACCAAGTTGAGGAGATTGAATTGTGTGGACCTGTACACACTAGGTCAATGTGGATGGTTGAGAGGAACTTGAAATTTTTGAAGGCTTTGGTTCGACAAAGAGCACATCTTGAGGGTTCTATGGTGGAGGGACATAAGGTATACCAGACTATGGTGTACATTTCTGAATATCTTCCTAAGTTTGCAGCAAAGATCCACGTGGATCGCATTTGGGATCCCAACACCATTAACAAATTCGAAGGGGAGTACTTAATGGGGAAAGGTAGATTGAGGAAAGTGAGAGGTAATTATAAGATATTATTGTAGTTAATTAATTCTTAATCTTCAAAATAAATCAATTGTAAGACGTCTATTTATTTTTTGTACAGGGTGTCAAGAGTGGGATGCACTACATATGTATATTGCAAACAATCTTGATTGGATGACGGTATGGATTGAACGTTGTCAACATTCTGGATGCACATTAACATGGGAAGGTGTGGCTTCATTGGTTAAAGAAGCACATCGTAATGGAGATTCCAATGTTACACAAAGGGAAATTGATTTAGCATATGGTTTAAGAGATAAACAGGTACGTATAAATTTATTAATCACCCATATGTTTATCAACTCACAATGCAATAAATTTTACATGTTTGACATATCGCTGGTCAAACACCACAATACTATGTGCTGCAATGGTCATAAATTTTGCATAAAAAAGTTGGATGACATGAAGATAACTTGTGATTCTGGCATCACTGCAGTCTTTGACATGACAAATATTTCATTGAGAAATGACATTCATCCTCAACAGTCTCAAAATTGATACTATGGCATTTTGGATGATATACTTGAGTGTTACTTTAATTCCTTCGAATTAGTTTTGTTCATCGTCAAATGGTACATGCAATGATTGAATAAAAATGATCCTGATATAACTGTTATTGAACATAATAATGGTTTTATAATGCTAAATACAAGGTCATTTGAACCAGTTGGGGATGAGCCCTATGTTCTTCCAAGACAATGTGAGCAAATATTTTACTCAAAGGTTCCACATAAACCAGGTTGGTCATTTGTTGTTAGACATGATCCAAGAGGAAGGCCAATAAAGTATAATGTGATGGAAGAAGAAGATACCAAAGAAGTAGAAGATGAAGTGGATGATGATCATGATCAACAGTTTCTCAATGACGATGAAGAAGAACAAGAAGAAGAAGAAGATGATGATGATGATGATGATGATGGTGATGGTGATGGTGATGGTGATGGTGATGGTGATGATGATGGTGATGGTGATGGTGATGATGGTGATGATGATGGTGAAGACGTTGATGATGATGATGATGATGATGATGATGATGATGATGATGACGATGACGATGACGACGACGACGATGATGATGATAATGATGATGATGATGATGATGATGATGATGATGATGATGATGATGATGATGATGGCGATGATGACCTTGATGTTCATGATGATGAAGAATGAAATGTATGAGGTATACGATTAGTATATTATCTATTTAATATTGACTTCTTGATAGAATTTTTTTTACATAATTAATTCATTATGTTTTGAATTCTAATGCCATTACATAATTAATTCATGATGCACCTTTTAATATGGATATGGAGATAGGGAGAGTGACTAGTTATGTGACAATTTTTAAACTGTGTTTATTTATGGAAATTGGATTGTTTATTAACTATGTGATGGATGTTGATTTAAAATACATATGTGATGGATCACATGTTTATGATGATGCATGTGACATTTTTTTGAACTTTGTGTTTATTTATAGAACGTGGATTGTTTATTACCTAGGTGATGGATGGTGCTTTATGATACATATGTGATGGATTACATGTTTATGATGACACATGATATGTGATGCTAATTGTGATGCTCAATTACATATATGATGACACATCATGTGATGCTTCTGATGCTTATGATACGTATGTATTTATTGTTTATCAACTTACAAATGTAGTAATGCTTATGATGCTCAATTGATGGTGTTGATTTCAGGTATAGTCCCTGTGTGATGTTGTCACCCTTGGTGGGAACAGGTCGTTGACTACAGACATCGTCAACCATTTAGTTGAGGATCCTGCATAGTATACATAAAGTAAAGGTAAGGAATTAAAAAATTTACAATGATTTTGATGACAACATCTTTTTATTATTTAATACTCTTTTTGTCTACAAAGTTCATGTTGTTCATGTTGTGTACTATGTAATTTTTAGCTAACATGAGATAATTGAATTCCATTGTGAGGGACCCTGAACCCCTTTGACGAGGATCCTACACAGTCTCATGGATGGACAGGTATAACTAGTCAATACACCCTATAGAAATAGTTTATTTTTTTTAAATTACTTGGAAAACAAACTTCCTCAGTTTTTCAAACCTTGACATTAGCAGCAAATCTAATACAGTTATCAACACTTGAGGCCCCAGTTGGACTTATTCCAATTTTCATCCCAAAATCAACTTTAGGGCTGACTTCTTCATCAACATTACCCTCATTTGCAAAATTTCTCTCTCATTACCAATTAACTCTCTCATTTCATGGAGTGCAGGTACCCCCAAATAGGTATTTGTCAGATCCGTCTTCGTCGAGTGAGGAAAATGCAGTAATAGAAAATGAAAGTGACACATGTAGTAGGTCTACAATAGGGAGACCAACAAGAGGTCAAAAGATTAGAAGAAAATTCAATAAACGCATGAAATTTTTCCTTTCTCAAGGGGGGTCATGTTCTTATGATGATGAGACCAAAGGTGACATTGAGGTGCCATTGAGGTACAAACATCTATAGAAACAATGGGTACCCAAGGAACTTCCTCCAATAAACACTGATTTTTGTGTTAACGATAGGATATATCGCATAGCACCTTCGTCGTTACATGGTTTAGGCTTATTTTCCATGGACGGCATAAAGGTCTGTTACAATAGAGTTGCAGAATTGATGGAGTTTGTTGGACCTTGTTACAATTACAAACATTGGATGTAGATTGTTAAATATAAAAAAAGTATGCGTAGGTATGCACTGTCAGAAAATTATATACAACAGAAAGATAATGATCAAAGTAAATGAGTGGCTGTATACATTCATGGTCGGCCAAAAGCAATAGGGAATATTGTAGGTTTTATAAATAGTACATGACCTGGGTCAACTAATAAACAACCCAATTGCATATTTGAGGCACGTGAGGGAAATCGTGTATTTGTATGTGTAATAAAATCAATAAGTGCAGGTGAAGAGCTTCTAATCAATTACAGTTTGAATCGTATAGATACAAACAAAGTTAATATCATGGGGGTGGTACATACTATATACCATTTAAATTAACCAACCTCTAATTAATGAATCCAATATACCATTTTATTATGAAGTTTTTTTGCTAAGTCTATTGGTTTAATTTCGCTAATGTTTTTTATATTTTTTCTTTGTCACAGGCTGACATGGATCCATCACATATCACAGATAGAGATGTATCTTGCGACACTCTACCAAGCAGGTAAACCTCATTGTAATTATACAAATTAGATAGAAGCAAACTGTTACATTATTATGTTCTTTTTTTTAGTGATTTATACTAATTTTGTAATTGTTAATGATATTCTTGACACGGATGGATGTTCGGGGAAAGGGAAAGGGAGTTACAATACCTAAGCACCTTTCTAGGGATGTGGAATCATTAGGGTTAAGAGATGATGACCCTAAAGATCCCACATGCCTTATGAAATTCTTTAAAATACCTCTTATAAAAATTAGAAAAGAGATTGTTGCTTTGGCAGTCATGCATCCTATCACTGATGAGATATGAGAGAGGGTGGAATTATTGCTTTGGACAACAGAAAACTTGCAAGTAAGCAGTAATGAAAGCTTTAATTATAACAAAAGTTCAATAATGGTTTATATTTTATTCTCTTTTATGTCATTAACTAAAATATGTACGTATTGTTTTTACAAAAATTTATCCGCCCTCATCAAAGTCGTTCCCACGATCAGAGTGTTGCAGGATCTTCAAGTGATGATGATTTTCATGTATTATCACTTGCTTGGCTTATCACTCTGAGTACCCAAAACACATCATACTTGATACTATCAATTTTCAAAATAAAGGTTCATCCTATTAGCATTTCACAAAGGGAGATTGTTGGCATTCCAGTAAGTTTGTTGGTATGAGGATATTGAGAAGGTTGTTGAAGATTATGGATATAACTGAGAAAGGATGATTACTATCTTAATAATATTATTTTGTCATTGATGTCAAGCAATTGATTTCCTGATTCAATATGATGTTGCCATATCTTAATGAGTATATTTTGATAAGTATAGAGATGTTGGTAAGTGACACAAAAAGAATGAAAATGAAGGGGAGTAATAAGTTATTCAATGGGAAACTATTACCGAGTAAGACAATGATGAGATTTTGTTGTTTTGATTGTTTTGATATCCTATAAATGTGTACTCATTGACTGAATAAGAACAAGAAAAGATTTCATTCAATAGATGAGTTAAGGTTTGATATTGTTCTATGTTACCGAGCAAAGAAGCTAGTCGGTAAACCCTAAGGTTATCGATATCGGTTAAAGAAGGCAGAATGTCTACCGAGTAAAGGTTCATTATTTACCGAGTAACAACCAAGTAATAACAGAATGCATTGGATGGATAAAAGCATTATTAAATGAAGGGTTCCAATGAGTTGGAGATGTATAGATGATTGGTATGTCATGTAAGAAGTTTGTTAAGGATCTACAACAACGAAAATACAGGAGTTAGATCTACAACGCAGATTCATCGGTCATAACCTAGCACAACTTCCAAGGAAGGAATACAAGTTCGAAGGCGAGATAAAACGTTTTCAGATTGAAGGATACAATGAACCTAGTCAAGTTTGAAGATCTGATGGCTAAGATTGATCATGGGAAATGTGATCAAGGAGATTAAGTGGTTAGGAATTGTTTATAAATAAGAAATTGTTGATGAACAATAGATGTGGGCAAATAGAAGAACAGTTATACTACAGCAGTGATCACTGAGCACAGAAGATTGAATATCTGATTAAAGAACAGATTGAGAAGCCCAGCAAGGAGAAAGATAAGTCTTATGACAAGATTATTTTGAGCACATAGAGTCTACTTTAGCATTTCAGATGTGAAGTTGCAGATATATCTTATACTGTTATTTATTTTTTAAGTGACAGGAAATCTCTTAACCGAGTGGACCTAATAGTCTTATTTGTAAATCCTCTAGCAAGGTAACATTTTGAATGAGTGTTTGAAATCCTTTGACAAAGTCACTTCTAACAAAGTGCAAGATTCTAACAAATCTGAGGGAAATCCCTTAACCGGGTCACATCTAGCATTGTGTTTATGTAATCTGTAACAGGATTGGCTTTTAACCGAGCATACTCTAGAAGGGTATATTTCTTAGTGGGTCCAAAATCCCACAGTGGTTTTTCCCTATTTAGGTTTCCACATTAAATCTGGTGTTAAATGTGTTATGATGTTTTAAGTGTATTTGTTTATGAGTTTGAATGATTTACGATTATAGTTGCATATCAGTAAAGGCTACCAAGGTTGAATCTGATGAGTACAATGATTATTGAGTTTCTATGATTCACCCCCCCTCTCATCTTACTAACAATTGGTATCAGAGCTTTGGACTCTGGAAGAAAAGTTTAAAGGTACTTGAGGAAAGATTCAAAGATGCATAAAAGGGATGCACCAAAGCTGAACAAGTCTAGTTTCTCCACATGGCAAAAAAGGATGAAGTTGCACTTATCAGGAATTGGAGAATATGCAACATACTATCTGGAGAATGATTACAGTGCACCTAGCACCTACCTAATGAAAATGGAAGAGATAAAGGAAAAGCAAGAACATATTCAAGCAATGATTGAAATAACATCATCATTAACCGACTCAGAGTTCAATGATCTAGAAGGTTGCATTGATGCCAAAGCAATGTGGAACAAGCTTATATCTGTGTATGGTGGTGATGAACATGTTCAAAGAGCAAAAGTAGACAGTCTAAGAGGTGAACTTGAATCCATGAGAATGAATGAAGGTGAGAACATAACCCAATATAGTACAAGGTTAAAGGAAACTGTCAATCAAATTAAAGGAGTAGGAGGAACTATTGAAGAAAAGGATGTAACAAGTAAGCTGCTTAGAACACTTCTACTTGCTTATGTCATTCAAGTCTCTGCAATCAATGAATTAAGGTCTGTACCAAACACGCCAGTCTATTTGGATGCTACTATCAGTAAGCTACATGCATTTGAGTTAAGTAATTTTGATAACAGTGGGTCTTCGGTAAATAAAGTTGAATCTGCATTCAATTCTTTTCATCTTGGTGAATCTGATGATTACAATGATAGAATGTATAAGTATACTGAAGGAAATCATAGTGGAGCAAGTGAGAGATTTCACAAAAACATGGAAGAGGTACACAAACTATATGAGGAAATCAGAAAGCAAGAAGAGTTTGAAGCATTATTAGCTAGAAGGTTACCAAGAGGCAAAGGTAAGTATAAAGGAAAGTTACCTTTAAAATGCCTTAACTGTGATAGAATAGGATATATCACTTCTAACTATCCTGACAAAGAATCTAGTGAAAAGAGAGAATACCGAGATGACAAACAGAAAGACAACCAATATAGAGGACACCGAGACTTCAGAAGCAGAGATAGTAAGACATGCCTAGTAGCTGACAACGAATCCAACGATGACAAATCTGATGGGACTAAGATAGACGAAGTTGTATATGTGGCTATCAAAGATGGATGAGATGAAGAAAGGTATGAGGAAAAAGCCTTGATATCTCACATAAATAAAAATGATTCTTGGATCATAGATAGTGGATGCTCACATCACATGATAGGTGATAAACACAAGTTTGTTAAATTAGAAGACTATGATGGAGGTTATGTAAGATTTAGTAATGATGCATCATGTCTGGTGAAAGCTAAAGGTTCTATCACACTTCTTGACAATGCTAAATGTAATGATGTATATTGGGTTGAAGGTTTGAAATACAATTTGTTGAGTGTAGCACAACTAAACAATACAGGATACCGAATAGAATTTCAGAAAGGAAGTGTCAAAGTTCATGAAAAACATGGAAAGTTGGCTACTACCGGGACACAAACAAAAGGTAATACATTTCATCTTGACTCAACTCGGAACAATTGTCTGTATGCTAAAATAGAAGATACTTGGTTATGGCACAAAAGGTTTTGTCATGTAAATTTTGATAACCTGATCAAAATAAGTAAGAAGCACCGAGTAAGAGGTCTACCGAGCTTGGAAAAACCTGAGAATGCAATATGCCGAGGATGCCAGATGGGTAAGATGACAAAGTCAAGCTTTACAAGTAAGTTCTACACTTCTAAAGGAATTTTAGATCTCGTGCACACTGATCTCTGTGGTCCTATGAAAGTTCAAAGTTATTTTGGTGATAAATACTTTATATTATTTGTGGATGATTACTCAAGGATGATGTTAGTTATGTTTTTAAAAGAAAAATCAGAAGCCTTTCAAATGTTCAAATGGTACAAGGCTAGAGTTGAAAAAGAAACAGGAAGACAGTTGAAATGTCTAAGATCTGACGAGGAGGAGAATTCATTTATGATGAATTTAACCTATTTTGCAATGATCATGGTATAAAGAGACAAGTATCTGCACTGAGAACACCTCAGCGAAATGGGATAGCTGAAAGAAGAAACAGATCAATTGTAGATTGTGCCAGAACCCTGATGATAGCAAAGAGGGTACCTCAAACATTTTGGAGAGAAGCGATCAGCACTGCAGTTTACACCCTGAATCGAGTACAACTAAAGAAAGGAACTTTGAAGACACCGTATGAAATCTGGTATGACAAGAAACCTAATGTAAGTTACTTTAAAATATTTGGAAGTAGATGCTATGTTCACAAAGATGACAGAAATGGAAAGTTTGATCAGAAAAGCGAGGAAGGAACATTTCCTAGTTATTCTTCTAGAAGTAAAGCATTTAAATGTCTGATCAAATCATCTAACAAAATAGTGGAAAGTGCAAATGTGAAAATTGATGAATTTGCAGAAAGAAATGATGAAGGAAATTCCAAAGAACCAGAAGATTATGAAGAGTTTGTTTATGTTCAACCGAGAAGTCCCATCGAGAAAGTTGATGAAGAAAATACCCAGTTACCGAGTGATGAAGAAGATCATACAGATCCTACTGAGCCTATATTAGCCAAGTGTGTCAGAAGAAATCATGCATCAAGTCAAATTATAGGAGATAAGGATGATCCAATGATGACAAGGAACAAACTGAGACAAAACACGTCTGATATCTGAATTTGAACTGAGAATAGTAAAAGAGGCATTTAGTAATGAAGATTGGGTAAATGCTATGACAAAAGAGATTGAACAAATCAAGAAGAATGAAACATGGACACTGGTCCCAAGACCAAATGAGAAAAATGTGATTGGTACAAAGTGGATTTTAAGAAACAAGATAAATGAAAAAGGAGAGGTCATTCAGAATAAAGCAAGACTAGTTTGCAAAGGTTATGCTCAAGAAGAAGGAATAGATTATGGTGAGACTTTTGCACCTGTGGCAAGACTTGAAGGAGTGAGAACATTGTTGGCATATGCTGCTTACAAAAATTTCAAGGTATATCAAATGGATGTTAAATCACATTTTTAAATGGTATACTAGAAGAAGAAGTTTATATTGAACAGCCTGAAGGATTTATTGAAGACAAGAATAAAGATTAGGTATGTAAGTTGAACAAAGAATTATATGGTCTAAAGCAAGCACCTATAGCATGGTATGAAAGACTGCACTCTTACTTAATCAAGATTGGATTTATAAGGACAAGTGAAAACAACAACATGTATATGAAGAATGATGAAGACAATGGAATACTGCTTTCAGCCATATTTGTTGATAATATTATTTTTTGTGGAAATGACTCTTTATGCAAGAACTTTGGAAATGAAATGTGTAAAGAATTTGAAATGTCATTAATCGGTGAAATAAAGTATTTTATAGGTTTACAGATACTGCAAATGAAAAATGAGATTTTCATTACTCAATCCAAGTATATAAAGGAAATCTTGAAGAAATTTGGAATGGAGGATTCTAAACCTATAAGTACTCCTATGACTACCAATTGCAAACTATCAAAGAGTGATGAATCTGCATCTATTGATGAGACACTTTATTGATCTATGATTGGAAAGTTGCAATATGTGGTTCACAGTAGGCCGGATATAGCACATGTAGTAGGTATAGTTGCAAGATTTTCTGCAGATCCCAAAGAAACCCATATGACAGCAATCAAGAGAATTTTCAGATACTTAAGAGGCACTGAAAATTATGGTTTAGTGTATAAAAAGAGGAATGATTTTGACTTAAAATTATACACTGATGTTGATTGGGCAGGGAACATTGATGATAGGAAAAGCACAAGAGGTGGAGCTTTCGGAGACAGACTAGTAAGTTGGCTTAGCAAGAAACAAGGATGCAGTTCACAGTCAACAACTGAAGTTGAATATGTCGCTGCAGCATTGAATTGTACCAATATTGCATGGATCAAACAACTGTTGGAAGGAATGAATGAGAAAGTTCCTAAGCCAGTAACTATATTATGTGATAATACTAGTGCCATTAACATTTCAAAGAATCTGGTAATGCATTCTAAGACAAAGCACATCTCTATAAAGTATCATTATCTTAGAGAAGAAGTTCAAGAGAAGAAAGTTGCGCTGAAATATATTAGTTCAAAGGAACAAATAGCAGACATTTTCACAAAGCCACTGCCAAAGGACACTTTTGAGTATCTCAGAAGTAAGTTAGGGGTCCTACCCCTATCTAGCACTCACTGACAGAGTTCGGTGAAAGCACCAATTCTATGAATTTATAGATTAACTATTTATGAGTTGATGCTGATTTACACACTTTAGGAGGTTACCTAAAGTTGTGCAGGCAATAATGATTGAAGACAAGTTGCTTTGACCAAGACTGAGATGATACATTTGTATTTTCAGCAAGCAAATTACTTCACAATGGAAGAAATCATGAATTAGTTTTACTTTTTGGCATTGTTGTCAAAGGGGATAAAACTAATTAGTGAAGATTAATAGGTGAAGATGGGAGAAGACTAATGACTAGGAGAGAATTCAAGGATAACAGGAGAAGATTATGAGCAATCCAAATCCGAATCAATTGAAATAAAATCAAGTTGGTATTGCCATTAAAAGTTGGTTTTTCCATCAATACCAAAGGGGGAGATTGTTAGCATTTTACAAAGGGAGATTGTTGGTATTCTAGTAAGTTTGTTGGTATGAGGATATTGAGAAGGTTGTTGAAGATTATGGATATAACTGAGAAAGGATGATTACTGTCTTAATAATATTATTTTGTCATTGATGTCAAGCAATTCATTTTCTAATTCAGTATGATGTTGCCATATCTTAATGACTATATTTTGATAAGTATAAAGATGTCGGTAAGTGACACAGAAAGAATGAAAATGAAGGGGAGTAATAAGTTATTCAATGGGAAACTATTATCGAGTAAGACAATGATGAGATTTTGTTGTTTTGACTGTTTTGATATCCTATATATGTGTACTCATTGACTAAATAAGAATAAGAAAAAGTTTCATTCAATAGATGAGTTAAGGTTTGATACTGTTCTATGTTACCAAGCAAAGAAGCTAGTTGGTAAACCCTAAGGTTATCAATATCGGTTAAAGAAGGCAGAATGTCTACCGAGTAAAGGTTCAGTATTTACCGAGTAACAACCAAGTAATAACAGAATGCATTGGATGAATAAAAGCATTATTAAATGAAGGATTCCAATGAGCTGGAGATGTATAGATGATTGGTATGTCGTGCAAGAAGTTTGTTGAGGATCTATGACAATGAAAATACAGGAGTTAGATCTACAGCGCAGATTCATTGGTCATAACCTAGCACAAGTTCCAAGGAAGGAATAAAAGTTACAAGGCGAGATAAAACATTTTTAGATCGAAGGATACAATGAACCTAGTCAAGTTTGAGGATCTGATGGCTAAGATTGATCATGGGAAATGTGATCAAGGAGATTAAGCAGTTAGGAATTGTTTATAAATAAGAAATTATTGATGAACAATAGATGCGGGCAAATAGAAGAACAGTGATACTACAACAGTGATCACCGAGCACAGAAGATTGAATATTTGATTAAAGAATAGATTGAGAAGCCCAGTAAGGAGCAAGATAAGTCTTATGACAAGATTATTTTGAGCACATAGAGTCTGCTTTAGCATTTCAGATGTGAAGTTGCAGAGATATCTTATACTGTTATTTATTTTGTAAGTGACGGGAAATCTCTTAACTGAGTGGACCTAACAGTCTTATTTGTAAATACTCTAGCAAGGTAACATTCTGAATGAGTGTTTGAAATCCTTTGACAAGGTCACTTCTAACAAAGTGCAAGATTCTAACAAATTTGAGGGAAATCCCTTAACCGGGTCACATCTATCAATGTGTTTATGTAATCTATAATAGGATTGGCTTTTAACCGAGCATACTCTAGAAGGGTATATTTCTTAGTGGGTCCGAAATTCCACAATGGTTTTTCCCTATTTGGGTTTCCACGTTAAATCTAGTGTTAAATGTGTTATGATGTTTAAAGTGTATCTGTTTATGAGTTTGAATGATTTACAGTCATAGTTGCATATCAGTAAAGGCTACCGAGGTTGAATCTGATGAATACAATGATTATTTAGTTTTATGATTCACCCCCCCCTCTCATCTTACTAACACGTCCTTGTTTATAATTCTTGCACTTTTCATATATTTAATGTATTATTCCTTAGGTGCTTTCAATGTTACTGTGCAAATGCCATCGTCACCTCATTAGAGGTTACCCTTACCTGTATTGCCGACTACAATGTCGGCAACACGTAGCATGCAAACATCCTCTAGTGCACATCATATTGGCCCACCCACTATTGGTAGATCCCTCTTTTGCTTTATCTTATGTCTTGTGTTTATTTCCCTTCAAGCATTCTTTCTTGAATTCTAATGCCATTTCATAGTGGATTCATTTTTTGCAGGAGGAGATGCACATGAGGATGTGCCAGAGGCGGCTACTACTGATAACATACCATCATTTCCTGGATCTTCTCGTATTGCTAGTATGGGAACGTTGCAAGCCAGATTGGTGGTGAGTGACGAAAAAATGATTCCCTTAAAGATACAAAAGGTTTGAGGTACTTTAAAATTATTATTATATATACTCTAACTATAATTTACTTCATGATCACTCATTTTGGACTAATGATCCCATGACTTTTTTGTAGGCAATGATATTTTCTATAAACATCTTAGTGACATTGCATTGCAGATATTTAGGCCCACCATACGTAAAAGGTGGTACATCATATGTGAACTAACCCTAATCCACTTTTGATTTCATATCATTGCTAGAATAGTTTTCCTTTGATCCATTTCTTGAAGTGTAATAAATGTAGCTTCAGTTCATTTCTGAATCTAACAGGTTTGTTTTTGCTTTAAAAGGTGGAATGACCAAGAAAAAGGTTAAAAGATGAATTGAAAAACCAAATTGTTGAGTGGTTTGGAAATGACACCTTTGACAAAACCAAACTCCTTGAAAAAGCTGGCACATATCTAAAGTATGTGAGGGACCAATACAGGACCCATTTGGAGAGGAACCTAAAGTACGAGCGTCCCCCCATGATTCCAGAGAGGGATTGGAAGGACCTGATTTTGGATGCCAAGGAGAAAATTGAAAGGAAAAAAGGAAATACACCATTAGATGCCAGAAGAAGGTACGGGATACTATTAAGAATGTAACTATGTACTAATTAATTACTCTTTATATTTATATAATCTAACATATTTCAAACTTTTTATAGACTGAGTGACACGTCAAAGGCAACCAAGGAAAGGCAAGAAAAGCACGGGCAACACAAACTCGGCTCTGGTGGTTACATGAAACTTGTTGTACAAATTGTAAGTATCTCATGTAAATGAAATATTGCATCAAAATATTAATAAATTACAAATGTTTTTTTTTATCAAACAATGCAAGCAAAATTCATGGTACCAAGCAAAAATGCAGGGCTCTGAATTCAATAGAGTGCCCACAGAAGATGATAAGATAATTTTGTACCAACAAAGCTATTCAGTCGTGGTTGATCAACTATGAGAATTAAGTGGGCATACACAACATTCAAGTGCATCCGTCACATAGGTAAATATGCTAAATGGAAGTTATTTCAAATTGAATACTTTACCAATAATCTAATTGATGTTGAGTTCCAACATAAAGTGACTATATTTATTTTAAATAAGCAAGCAATGATAACAATGTGCATGTCATTGGAATGCAACCTGCTAATTGTGAAACACCACCTGCACATGAGTCCGAATGTGCATCCCAGTAGTGGAGGTATTCATTTGCTATTAAAATTTATTTATTTAGCTATTAATACAATTAAATATCTTAATTTGTAATTAGAGTAGTAATTAATGTAACCTTTTTTGTTAATATTTTAGAGCATGTAGTCGGTGGTGAGCAAGTGGAGCATGATCTGGGTACACAACATCAAGAACGTGATGTTCCTCACTCAGGTAAAGAGGACCGCTGTTATTGCTTTAACAAATATAATTGCAATTGGTGTTCAACATTAATGTAACCTTTAGTATTTCAACTCCAAATGATCTAGAGCGTGTTCAGTATGTTGAGGTTGAGGCTACACAAAATGATGTGGCCCCATCAGGTAAAGAGCACAACAAATATGTTCTCTAAATTAATGAAATACTTGTAACAATAAATTTTTATTTTTTTTGAATTTAACCCATTTCTTTGTTATTGCAAAGGACCCCCCTTCGCTTCAGTGTCCTCGTCCTCAGTATTGGACTAGGCATACATCGAGATCACAAGCAGTTGGAGGAACATTTGCAGAGGGGGGAAATGATGAAGAAACCGATGTTCCACTTAGTCTTTTCATAGCTTCAAAGAAAAAACAAAGAAATAAATGATTGTAATCTAACTTATTTGATAATGACTAATTTTTATGTGTTAGTGAATGTAATTATGTGCTAATTAATGGTTATGGATTATATGTGTTAATTAATATTGATGAATGTAGTGTGTTAATTAATGTTAATCAATGTTATGTGTTAATGAACGTTATGTGATATTAATGAATGAATGCTATATTTTATTAATGGTAGAAAGAAAGAATGAATGAATGGTATAAGATGTTAACGGGGAATTTAGAGTGATGTTAGGGGGGGGAGGGGCCAAATGAGCTTCCACCTTCATGTGGTTGGCCCTGTTAAGTAGAGAATATTAAACTATTCTTGAAACCAAGCGAAGCTCAACAAGATAACACACTTTTCAATATTTCATTATGTTGCATGGATAATCTTATTGAATAATGTATATTGAATCTTAATTGCAGGGTCCAACAGAGCCAACATGAACAACAACACCACAAGTTGCTGGGTATAATGAACTCCCATATTGTCTTATATGTACACGAACAAGATGAGTTGCTTCTAGTGTTGATATCCAAGGTAGGACTGCAAAAGTTATGAATATGCCTCATCCTTGTAAGTTTTTTTATTACTTGTAAGTAATGAATATGCCTCATCCTTGTAAGTTTTTTTATTACTTGTAAGTCATGAATATTGCTCTTTAGTTGATTAAAATTAAATGAAAATCTTTAATGAATACACAAAACTATATACATATGTAGGCACACCATGGTTGAGATGGTCCAACTCCCTAGTCTCACTCTACGACTAAGCTCATGCCATATCTAAATCAAAGACATCTCAAATACATCGTCGGTTGAAAGCTGCAAAATGCCATTTTCATACATAAGCAAGACATACACAATTGGGCACAATCACCAAGAGAACGGTAAAAAGTGTGTTTGAGATTGTATCATGGATGCAAAAAATCTCTTCATTAATCCTTGACTCATGATTGCTATAATACTTCTTTAGACTTCTCATGTCATTTGTTGCACTTCTTCACTATGTTGGACTGAGTTTCAACTATATATTTGCCTTGACTTATGACTGTACCTATCTTTGTCCTATCTTTGTAAGCTTCCTCTTTGAATTGTGGTTGTAGCTTTGATAATACCTATTTAATGTTGCACTATTTGTAAGGAGGACAACTCCTAATGCATGTTGCAAATTATGTTCTAGTGACTGAGACTAACCTTTTTGTACTTGATGTTTTTGACTAGTTGTCATAACCTCTGACTTTGATGCTTGTGCCTTAATAGAACTAGATGTTTCTTGTATGCATACTTGGTCAAGGATTGCATTATGATGCTATAGGGCTAAAAATTAAGATTATTTATTGTATTGAGTTGCACATTTGACATGAGTTTCCCTATGACTGCTATTCCTCTTGAGGTTATAAGGTGTTGTTCTTGTCAAGTTTTGACAATGCTGCAACAATAATGTGTTATTTGTTGTTAAGGTTTGAAAAGACCTTTTAGAAACTTATACCCTTCTCTTTTTCACTCAGTAGACTTGATTACTGTCATTTTATTTGGTACTAGGTATGACTACCTACTGGCTTTACTGTAGACTGCAATCTCTCTACACTATATTTTTTGAGTGTTGTTGTTATATACTTGACCATCTATTAGGAAAACATAGCTTGAAATGTCCAAAACAATTAATGAATGACTGCACTATCACCAATCTATCTTGAAGATTTGACTACTCTTTAGCTTATGATTATGACTATCATGATATTTCATGAGACTGCTCTATCCCCATATGAAACCCTTTGTTCCCACAAATCAATGCTTTGAACTTGACTACAACTTTATAGTCATCATTGTCTTTGTACAGTAAGCTTGCTACTTTCTCAACTTTTGATTTATTGGAGGCTCCTAGGATAGTTTCTATCTTATAGTCACAATACCTTGCTATAATTTGCATTTCAGATCACTGCTCAATGATCATATGATGTCTTTGTCTTTTGAATTTGACTCTCGAGCTTGCTCTATTTCTTGACCTTTTGAATAATTTTGGGCCACTATTCATTACTTTTATTACCCTATATGTAAAAGACCTTGCTCACTGCTTTAGGTACTTGATCTTTATCTAGTTTGTGTCAATCCTACTATTGCACCTTTTCTATTTATGATTGAGATTTGTTTTGGGATTAAAAACTCTTGATGATTTCACTAAATGACTTTTGCATGACTGTACTTTCTAAGCTATCCTAGGGAACAAAAGAGACCTAGGGATTTGCTCACTTCAAGGAAAAAGAAAATCTAGCAAGATAATAAACCCTTTTAAATAATATGTGGAACCCTTATGGTGAGCAAGAAAGCATTGACAAACTTATAGATGTTGTCATAACACAAAGCTGAAACTATATTATTTTTATAGATAATCAGATTTCTCCTTTAACCCGACTTTTGCTTGAATCATTACTATAGGCGTATCCAATGCATGATTTAAACAATAAGATACTAAAAATTTTAAAATAGGGTTCTGAAAACCCTACCTCCAAATGTGGATATCTACTATTATGACTATGACAATTTCTCTCCAAAAGCTTTGATGCTAACTTCTATCATGCCTAAACTCTGCATGTGGTTTGCATGGTGCTGGCATGAGGTGCTTTGTAAATGTCCTTATGGATTCTCTTCATATTTTTATGAAACTCCTTCATCGAAGAGGCAAACCTCTCATTCAAACTTTGAAGTAACCCTTTGACTGTTGCATGCAGTCCTTTTCTTATAAACCTTCCTCCTTGTGGTGACATGCTAGGACATAAACTGAAGGTATAGCTTCTGGAACTTGTTGAGCATCAAATCTGAATTAAGTAGAATATCTTGATTTGAGAGATTAAATCATAGAAGCCATCTATCTTTGGAAGAAATCATCATTTTCATTGATACCGTAATAACCCATAAGTTATCGAACAAGTCTAATAGCATTCTATTGAAATATCCAAAATTCAAATAGCATCGATGAGACCTAGCGATGTCTCATTGATATAAAAAGGGTATCGAAGGAAAGGTAACACCGATGAACTCTAAAAGGGACTCATTGAAAGCAATGATTCCATCAAAAGAGGATATCGAAGAAAGCAAAGATGGTTTTCATCGACGGGAAAAGGCTTCCGAGGAAATAATACCATCAGTGCAACATGAAGGAAACTTACTGAAAGAAGTGTTCTTATCCAAAGAATGATATCAATCAAACAAAAGGAAGCTACATCGATAAAAGATATCGATAAGGATATGAGTTTCGAGGAGGCTAAAAGGCATGTTACTGATATGTGTGGTTTTACTGATGCAACTTTATCGAGGAAGATTACTAATGAGCTCATCGATGAAAGATGATAGTGGAAGCAAATCATCAAAAGAAAGATGGCCTCGATGAAACAATAGACCCATTCATTGAAGGAGTGTAGTGATGTTGATAGAAAAAGTGTTTCGATGGAAGGATAAAGGAAGTTACCGAAGCCCAAGGTTTCTTCGACATGAAACCCGGTGGACATCAGATATATATCGATGAGGAAATAGGTTTCGAGGAGGCTAAAAGGCATGTCTCCAATATGCGTTGTTTTGTCGATATAAATTTATTGGTGGAAGACAACAAGAGAGGATAAAGAAAGGCTTCGGTGAGACAATAGATCCATTCATCGACGGGGCATATAGTGATATCAATGGAAGAGGTATTTCGGTGGAAAAATAAAGGAGGTCACCGAAGACCAAGGTTTCTTCGACATAAAAACCTGATGGATATCAGATAGGTATCAGTGAGGGGACAGCCATAGTGACCGAATACAACATTTCAATGAAGGGAGAAAATACCTAGTCGAAGAAATGTTCGAAACAAAAGTGTTAGTTGACGGTTATATGTTGAAAAGCCACGACGCTTGGTGATGATGTATACTCTCATATAAAGGAGGGAGCTTTTGTAATATGGAGGAAATTTAGAGAAAGGGGTATATTATAGCCTCAGGCTTACCACTATACTATTTTGGTGAATATATATAATATAATCAGTTGTTTTTCGTTTGCATATGTGAACTTTTAGTAGTGGGGAAAGAAGGAGGAAACAAAGACTGTTCCAGATTCTCTTCTATGATAGTCGTGCAAATGTTGCATTCGAGGGGTATTTGCTTCCTCATTTCCTCTCACATTAGGTATGTATCTATTTCATATTTGACTGAAATGTAGAGGTTAATCATGTATCACTAATTGTCTGTGGAAATATTACTCATTAAAAGAAAAAGTAAAATGAATTGAAAAGAATCTTGCTCTGATAGCTGTGAACATACTATCATGCCTAACTATGATCATTATGTCTTGCATAGCCGTGTAAATTCTACCTTGAGTATCCGATGTATAGCTATTGCATGTTCATGATCTTTCTTGTTAAGATAAATTGTAGAGCCTAAATGATTTACTCATTCATTATCAAGTCTTGAACTTAAGGAAGATAAATTTATTCACAGATATAAATCATGACGATATTCTGTTACTTTCATTGAATACACTGTCTTACCTTATTCATAAAAAAATTGAATACTGCATTCATATCTTGTGCATAGTATGGCTGAGTAGCAACCTTAGAGAATTCACTATAGAATATGATTGCTAGCCCACGAGGGCATAATAGTCAAGTATTGCAACTATTCTATGTTTATTTGTTTTCCACTCTTAACTCATAGTTCAACCGAATATGGTTCATCTTGGAATCAATGCACATTAGTTATAATTAGATTATAACTAGTCTCCATGGTTGCAAGACCTGAAGAAGGATTCTTATCATTAATTAGATGCATACTTTTGGGAATATACAAAGAAAAAAAAATATATTAGAACCATATATTTTGTTGAGTCATAATATGATGTGTTAATTTAGCTAAATAAGGGAACCGATGTTGTATTAGGTTTAATTCCATGATGACAGTTGAAGCTTGTTAGAGATAGGAGATTTGTAGCAGTTGGCTTGTTAGGTTATGTCACAATCCCATGAAGGTCCCTGTAAACTGTTAGTGTCAGTAGACATGAGACTGTTATGTAATGAATTGGATCAGCTAAACCTAGAAGTTCTATAACCAATGAATCAACTGACTCAAGTGTATGTTAATTATCTTACGATGGTCAGTTATGACCATTATTCTTAGTAGACATTAAGCAGTTTGCTAGATAGTTGGTTAGTAAACCAGTGAGTTAGTTGGCTCAAGTGTATGCTATTTATCATATGATGGTCGTTAATAACCATTATTGTTAGTACACATTAAGTAGATGGCTTGTTTAGATGGTTGGTAACTAGTGAATTTGTTGAGCTCAAGAATTGGATGTGCAAGTCGAGCAAGGGAGGTGAACACTAACAACGCATTGGTGCTTGCAATGTTAAAACCTTGGCCAAGATGGTGATGCTTTATCTAAGTGATTGTTAGATCACATGAACTAGATACACCTACTAGTCAGATGGTCATAGTAGTTAGGGGTTACCTATAGTGTGTGACTGACTAGTTGCATGTACGTTTTGAACACCAAGATCAGATGGCTAGATGTAAAAGAGACCCAAACCTTAGAATGCACCCTCATGAAGGGTTGGGTCTCTTCCAATTGGAAGGGGCATGGGAGACTGGAAAGTCTATGATTGAATGGAGAAGACCTTGATGATGCTCTCCCTATTCCAAACTATGTTGAGGCTTGATACAAAAAGTTTTAGTTGGAAAGTTAAATGAATTGTAACATCTAAACCTTTATCTCTTCCCTCAAAAATGAAACTTGCCATTTTAATTCCTTTCTCATATTGATTAGCTTAATAATATTTGTTCAATGTTTTTATCGTTAAAAGATTACCTTCCTTTTAGATAAATTAGTTAGATTCTTATTATGTTGAAGAACATTTAGTTAGTTTTCTCCTTCAACTGAAGTAGTTATGTTTTATTTTGAAATGATCAATTTTTTATCTTAATATAGATCACAATTTATTTTCTTTAAGTATAGAATTAATGGAATATTACATATGGTATCAGAGCAACCAAGTTCGACATTGAACCTCAGGCTTTCCACCTGTAAACAATAAGGTAGAAAACTGAAATGAAGCATTTTAGTGAATCCTGGAAGTGGATTCGAACCATTGCGGATTATTGCATTTTTCTATAGGCAGTTGATTGTGATATTATCTAAAGGAGATAAGGTTATTTCTGTTCTTCCAGTAAAACTTTGTGTTTCATATTGTAGATTTGAATAAAAGATTTACTTGCGAATTGTAATTGTTCCTTGTATTTCTTCCTTGGATGGTCTCTTAAGGTTAGAGTTAAATTAATTCAAGCAATTTACAATAAAGACATTGAAGTAGAGCTCATAAGAAACAGTAATTGACAGACTCGTCGAGAGGGGGTGGGTTTAAAAATTGTCTCATAAGTTTACACAATAAGTCCTAAATAAATATAAAGACTATGTAGCCCAAACAACAAAGAAAGGCATTGGTCATCTATAAAACACAACCCATCAATTCATACTTTCACATAAAGAATAATAGGAGTAGTTGAGTAGGAATTCTAGGGTAAATTAGCAATAGTGTATATATAAATTTCAAGCACCAAGATCGAATAGATTCTACTACAACAATCTTGAACTCGTCTGCTATATCTCCATTCTAGGAACTGATGCCATTCTGAGATAGGGGGAAGTCAGATGAAGACACTAAATCTGCTATAAAAAGCATTAGTTGAAGGAACAACTAGTGAGTAGGTATACCCGCTTAGGTCCTGCAGAACCCTAAAGTGAGAGAGTTAGTAACCAAATACATTCACTCTATAAGTTGGCCAACTCAATTGGAGGGTTTGATCATAGGAGTTAGCATTTCCTTATAACCTATCCAATCTGTTGATTTGAGACCCAACAGAACCCTAGCATAACTTCTAAAAATTGAATATAAATGGTTCTTTTCATTTGAAACAGAATGCAAACCCTAAAATCACATGAAAGCTTATACTTTTAGCTTTCTATTTCCCTCCAAGCTATAAATGAAATTGATTTTCTTCATAATCACATGGAAGGAGGCCTTTAGAAAACTTTTGTAAATAAATAAAGAATTTTATTTGTCTTTACATCTTTTGAATTAAAATGCCTTTTCCAGTGAATTATTTTCCCTCCAAACCTTGCATTGTGAAATCTCATCCTTTTAAATAAGCTCAACCTTATAGACACCTTCAAGGTATTTAATAAATCCTTTCTCTAAAATTTCCTAAATTCATGATAAGACATGAGGTATATAATAATTCTATTTTTTATCTCTTGAAGTCAAAAAATTGGTAACAAAGTCACGTCTTCAAACCTTAATTTTTAGATAGTTAAATGTCCATTTTACATTTCTAAAAAAATTGGAGGTCTTATGATATTCCACATGATGGCTACATGTTGACAAAGTTACCCCTCACAACTATTGGTCCCTCTCCCTAATAGGGTATTTGCATGAAAGCCCAAGTCCAGCTATGTCAAACCTGAGTTTGGCTCCTTCAGACTCAAGTTAATCATTGGTCACATGTAGAACATGCATTTGAAGACTTGAATGACCTTCCCTCCAAAGTATTTTCTTTTGGAAAAAACGTTTTCTTTCATGAAGTCACATGAATGTGCTTCTTTTCTAAATTTTTTACAATATAATCATAAGAATATAGCCCTTCTTTTCATTTATAAGGTACATTTGAAACCTTTTGGAGCCTTTTAATGAGATTTACAAAACAACAAGGACCTAGGACCTTAGAAAAGACTGGAATAAGCTTCAGGATATTAAAATTTAGACTCAAAGCATGAAGATGCTAACAAAAAAAAAACCCCTATTAAATGCAATTGACATATAAATGAAAATTGGATAACAAAAATAAATAGGGATATAACATTAGGTATTATAATAATATCATATGTGAAAATAACCAATAATAAAATCAAACCAAATGATATATAGGATTTAGTCATATATGTATATGTAGATATATAGATATATACATATTATGTATATGTATATGATGCTCTACAAAAAGAAGGATAGTTAGAAAAACCTATTTGATTGCTACACACATAAAGAGAAGCACAAGAAACAAATGTTAGTCATTAGGGTTAGCAAATCAAAGATTAAACACTATCCTAATCAAGTATATCAAGAAAGACACTACACAACAAATAAAAAGCTTAATGAATCTAAGAAAAGCTAAACTCTATGGTCTAACTACTAGAGATAGCAAGAAACTCTCCAACCAAAGTAGGGGAGACAAAACCAACAATCTCTGCTTAGGGATGAGCTCTAGACCCCAAATCTGAAGAAAGAAATAGAGCTAAAGTAAGTGAATTGGATAACAACAAGAATGTAAAGTGCACCCCTGATTTGCTAACCAAAATGCTCAAAATTAAATGAAAATCTTTAATGAATACACAAAACTATATACATATGCAGGCGCACCATGGCTGAGATGGTCCAACTCCCTAGTCTCACTCTACGACTAAACTCATGCCATATCTAAATCAAAGACATCTCAAATACATCATCGGTGGAAAGCTGCAAAATGCCATTTTCATACATAAGCAAGACATACACAATTGGGCACAATCACCAAGAGAACAAAGTGTGTTTGAGATCATTGTCCTAATTGTGGTGTGGTCACGAGGAGGTTGACAAATTTATGGTGATCTCTTCGTGACCACTGTAGACATATAAAAATGACCATATTCCTAAATGAATATTTTATGTTCATTTCTCTATTTAATTAAATCTAATTTAATTGAATCACCCACATTCTTCTATTTAAATTAAGTAAATTACTCAATTTCTTTAAATTAAATTCACTAGACTTCTTTTTACCATTTAATGAATAAATCATTTTATTCAATTAAATCCCGTCTATCCACTTTTAATTAAATTCAAATTTAATTAAACAGTTATCCTAAATTGAATAAATCTAATTTATTTAATTTCCCCAAATTGCAACCAAATTGAAGTAAATTCATTTTATTTCAATTAAATCCTATTATCCCTCCATCCACTTGCAAAATCCTACATCTCCCACTTGCCTCCTAAACCCTATTCCTAACCCCCTTCTAGACTCTTCTAAACACTTCTAATTAGCCTAACCCATCTACTAAACTTTTTCACATCCCTAAGCAAGGGGAGGTCACTTCTCAAATCCTCAAAGTCTTTGAAAACCTTTAAAGGCTTCAACCACTTAATTTTCCAAGTCTCCCAAACCATTAATGGTTAACTCAACCCTCTAGCATGATTAGAGACTTTCTCTAAACTTAACCTCCATGTAACCCAAGGGTCTCATCAAGCCTTCAATGCTTTGACCATGGTTATCCCTTAATCTTTTGCACAAAATTTTATCCTTAGGGTTAAAGCTTGATCCAATGGGTAATCCTAGCTTAAACTTTAACCCTTACTCCTAGGATAACCATGAGGTCTTCTTAGGCATTTAATGCCTCCAACCCCTTTTCTCAACCCAACCCTATGTTGACATTTCTCACCATTTCATTGGTGCCAATTACAAACATGGATTCCCAACTTTCAAACTTGGCCCTTGATTATATCTTTCAATCCTAACCATCCATTGCCCTATTTTTGCTATAAATAGAGCTCTCATTCCTCCATTTTAAAAATCCAAGTCTTTAGTATCATACTTATGCTCAAATACATTCAAGCTTTCATATTTCATATATGCTCATCATTTAGCCTCTCTTTTCAATAGGAATTAATCGAAATTTGCATGTTTAGAGTATTTTCCTTATCATTTAGCTTAATCATAGACTAGTATATCATGCTGGGATAGTCTTGTTACTAATCTTGTCATCTTATAATCTAGTTTATTGCATTTTTAGGATCATACATAGCTTAGGATATAGTTCATTCTAAAATCTATCAAAACATCCCTCATTCTTGCATTTGTCATCCCTAAACCATTTTGCTCAATGATCTAAGAGAAAAAATATTGGTGAGGGACCTTGTGAGATAGAGAACCACAAAACCAACCTTGGGAAGCTGAGCCATACTTCATGACTCCATAGCTTGCACCAAGAAGTTATGTGGGTGTGTGGACAAGTCTCCTTAGAACTCCATTTTTCACATTTTTAGTTCTATACACCCGATTTTCCCACATACAACCACACCACAATTAGGACAATGATCTCAAACACACTTTTTACCGTTCTCTTGGTGATTGTGTTCAATTATGTATGTCTTGCTTATGTATGAAAATGGCATTTTGCAGCTTTCCACCAACGATGTATTTGAGATGTCTTTGATTTAGATATGGCATGATCTTAGTCGTAGAGTGAGACTAGGGAGTTGGACCATCTCAACCATGGTGCGCCTGATCATATTAGCTTGAAACCATGTGCCTCATATTAGCCTCAAACCTATGCCCCTACTGTTAGGTGGTGGGGATAGAATATAATTCATTGTACATATCAATGACTGGATAATAATAAAAAAAATTTGATAAAAATTATCATCGTCGGAATTACGATGAATACCAAGCTTTTGACCGATGATGTAATCGGCGGACATATAGCATTCTCATCGGTGAAATGTTCTGAAGTCATCACACTTCCAACTCAAACCACACAAACATCTGATGAGGATGTTGTACGTGCGACAACACTTCATAGTCGGATGGTCGTCGATGTCTCCGAATGGACGGACGACACAAGCATTGGATAAACAACATCACCGTCGTCGTCTTTGCGATGAAATCTACTGATTCCAATGACTTCTTTGAGCATCGACAGAGTCCATTGGATTTTCATATTTCCAATGGGCATGGAATCGTCGACCAATCCGATGCCGAGTTTTTGACAGTTTATTTTGTCGGCACTTCAACGAAAATGTGTCGCAATTCCAACAAACGGTCGTCGGAAATCAGCTCCGAATGTACTAGTGATGGATTCACAAGATGCAAGCAATTCCTTCTACATATCATCAATGTGTGAAATTTCCTTATGAAGGACAAGAGATCACTATAATTGCAGATTCTAGTCAATATTGCAATAATTTGAAGCAACCACAAGATACAAGAGTTTCACATAACAGAGAATCAGTATATCCTACCAAATAAATTCAAGCAAAGTTATGGGAAACTTTTGAGGAAAAGCTCAAATTAAATGATGAAGGAATGGGAAAATTTTCTTTGCATAATTTTCCACTTTCCCCTAAGTCATATGGAAAGCCTATAGATATTCTATCAAATACATCAGAAAAATAAAAACATATGTTTAAAGGGACATTTCTTAGTGCTGGAACTCTTGAACAAGAAAATGAAGGCAAAGACATTCTTGGTTGGTTGTACAAGGATGAAGATAAAACTATAGCAATAGCAGCAGAAGTCAATATTCCCATAAAACAATATGGCAAAGGCTATGAAATCATGTAAAAAATGGGATATGAAGGAAAAGGACCAATTGGTAAGCAACATCGAGGTATTTCAGAACCTATTTGTCCACACTCGCAATCCAAAGAAGATAAATCCGGGCTTGGATATCTAAAATCCAATCAAAAGCAACATAATCATCCACAACAAAAGTGGAAAAAGAAATCAGTTTCTAAAGAAGAAAATTGGCAAGAAAAGCTACATCAAGCGACATAAATAGTAACAAATAAACAAAAGAAGCAAGAAGAACATGATAAGCAAGACAAGGAGATTACCATCAAGGGTAAAGAGAAATCTTGTCAACAAGTTTTGGACATACAAAAAAAGCAAAATCTAAACAAGATATTCCAGCAGCGGTAAAAATAGAGATGGTGGAAATCAAAGAACTTTTTGCACCATGTAACATTCTTGTATGGTATAATGGAGTAGTCCTAGATCATGATTCAAAGACAAATTCAAATGAGTATGATGATGAATACTAAGAGAGGGGGGTGAATTAGTATACAAATAATTACTGAACTTAAACACTTAAATAGTTTAGCAGTCAATCGGTATAACAGATTTACTAACAAACCGGTTAAGACAAATGCAAACCAAACAACAAATAAGGCATTCACCCACAAGAGCACAATCACCATAACACAAGATGTTTTGACGTGGAAACCCAAATGGGAAAAACCATGGTGAGTAAAAACTCACAAGTAACTATCTGTAGAATAGAAACCAGACCGGTTAAGGCCAGACCGGTTAAGGTCATACAAAGTTCTTCACTGGAATAGATCCTGTTAGGAATCTAGATCTTTGTTAGGAGATAAGTCTGAGTAAAGACTACCTTGTAAGAGGATTTCAGATTCATAGTTGTGAACCACCTTGTTATAGGATTTACAAAGGCTTTTCTGGGCCTACCCGGTTAAGGGTTTCAAACTTGTCGAAGATGTGAGTAATCAACAAGTGAGTGATCTAGCGAATAGCACAATCTGCTTGGTTAGATCCTTGATAGCTCATTGTTAATGCATTTCAGCATTACTTCAGACTTCAATATTTCCACACTTTGTTTCTTCACACAGATCTATCTCTTCTATGATCGCACATACAAAGAAAACTCATCAATCACCTTAAAACCATAACCACCCTAAAACCCTAGACATGATGTCCTTATAAAGGAATCTGATTTCATGTCAGTCCAATAGGATTACTTTGCAAGTTCCTAGGTTCAGTGCATCTGGACACATTTGGTAACAAAACACAAAATCACCGCCAGAGTGTCGGTGGAAGATAACTCATCACAAAAATACCAGTTGGTAAGTCATCACAAAGTAATACTGGTTCATACATTTAACCGATTACCGGTTGTCAAAATGAAGACTGGGAAAAATGATAACTGCCACTTTATTCCTTCATTCCGCTTGAGATCCTCGAACCGCTTGAGGTCTTCATACCGCTTGGGTCTTCATACTGCTTGAGATAGGTAAACACTTTCTGCAAACACTGATAGTCTAAAGACTATAATACATAATATCGGTTGGAACAAATACCGGTTGAGCATAACTCATACATACAAAAAGTGATCTCAAAGCAAGTGTGTGTCCATCAATGACAATCACAACATCATCAAAATGCCAACAATCTCCCCCTTTGGCATTGATGGCAACACTTAGGAAAATTTTGACATCTAAGTGTTTTACAACAAAATATGCCATAATCAAAATTACTCCCCCTAAGCATATACACTATCCCTTTTTGCAAAAAATACAATGTATACTACTCCCTTAAAGAGATAACATGAAAGTCTACATAACATTCATCAAAATTTTAACTACAAAATACTACTCCCCCTTTGCCAACAATGACAAAGTACTGCAGAATAACCCCTGTTTCTCATTGTCATTAGAATAATAAATGTTTATGACAATAATGAGTGAAACTTATCAAAAACCGATTTAAAATCCTGCATAAAAGTCTTCATGGATAATGACCATGACTCAATTAATGAGGTAGCATCCTCACTTTCTGTCTGTAATTGAGAGATATGTTCTTTCATGGCATCAATTGTGCTCATCTCTTGAGTGAGCGTTAATGCTTACAGATTAAGAAAGCACTTCTAAAGAATTTGCAGTCTGGGTAGTAAAACCAGTTGAAGTTCATGCAAATCTCTGGTTTGGTTGCTAATCTCCAACTCTATCCTGGCATACTGGAGCTGAAACCGATGAACAATTTTCCCATATGTAGTGAATGAATCATAGGGCATCTTAAAGGTGCTTATGTATGCCTACAAATCAGATTGCAATTTTTCCTTCTGTGCAAGCACATCATCACAAAATAGATGGGGTTGGCTGATTTTGCTTAACAATAGATTTCCCTCATCCATAACATCTCTTATGTTCTTCTATTGTCTTAGAAGTTCAGACTGGAGCTCATTCAGTTTCTTCACCAAGGCAGTGTTTAGTGCCTTTTGATGCTTCTTCTATGCATTAGCTTCAGCAACCTCTTCTAGACATTGTACTTGGTCCTCTACAACTGTACATAGAAGTTTTAGTTGGGCCAAAGAGGAATCGGTATTGGGGAGGTTAGTACTGGGAATCAAACTGGTAAGAGTTTCCACCGTAGTTTGAATAACATCTTGCTCCTTTTTCCTCCTTAATGCTTCTAGATGCACTTGTGCAATCTTAATGCTTTGGAGAAGCTCCAATTCATTTGCAGATTGGAGATCAATAGGACTTGTGATGTCAGCCGGTTTGGCTTGACCATCGGTTGCCATTAGGGTCTCCACTTGTGTGCTCTGTGCTACTTCCTTCTTCTCTTCGACTCTTTGATTTTCCTGTTCCATCTTCTTTTTCTCCTCTTCTTCTTTCTTTTTCTTTTCTTCTTCCTTCTTCCTTTCTTCTTCTTTCTTCTTCTCCTCATTCTTCCTTTTCTCTTCTTCTTTCCTTTTCTCTTCCTCTTTATTCCTCTCCTCCTATTTCTTCTTTTCTTCCTCTTTCCTCTTTTCCTCTTCCTTCTTCTCCTCCTCTTTCTTCTTCTCCTCCTCTTTGTTCTTCTCTTCTTCTTTCCTCTTTTCCTCTTCTTTTCTCTTCTCCTCTATTTGTTTCCTCTTCTCTTCCTCTTGTTTCCTCTTCTCTCCCTCTTTCTCTTTGTCAGCTTTCTTCTTCTCCTTTTTCTCCTTTTCTGTATCCAGAGTGATATCATCACCATCCAGTGCGTCCACATCAATAGTGTCCACCTGTTCTGTGGCTTGTTCTTCCTCATCATCTAATGCCTTAACCGGGTTTCCAATTTCTAGTTCCTGTTTAGCCTTACTATTGGCTCCAGCTAATTGGTGCATTTTCAGAGTGGCTTTGGCATGGACGTGTGTATCTTTCACCACTTCAGAGACTTTGCCTTCGAGTAACAAGAGTCTTCTTCTTCTCATAAAGAAGAGGTCTTTGTACCGGTTCACAACTTCAAACAATTCGAAGTTAGAAGCATCGAGAAAATATTCTGCAAAAATCTTATCTCTTATCTCCTGTTCTTTCTTGATGGCAATGCGCCATTTATTATCTAAAGAATTATATAAAGAATCTGGTGTCTCAGATCTAATGTCAGAAGGTGACCGGTCACAAACACATAGATAATTGACAATTTCCCGCTCTGCTTCTTCTCTCTCATTATCACTAAAATCATCAAAATATTCTTTCAAATCACTAAGAAATTTTCTTTTAATGTTCTTAATAGTCCTCTGACAATGTGTCATCGGCTTATAAGAAGACATATCAATATTTACCGGTGTTGATGAGGTAGGTTCATTGTCAGTTGTCTTTGCCTTCTTCCTTGTTTTCCTAGTCTTCTTAGGTTGTACTTCAGGTTCTGTATCCTCAGAATCTGGTGAGTTGCTTTTGGTCTTCCGCTTCCTTTTAAAAACTTTAGTGGGAGCAACTTCTGGTTTCTTCTTGGTAGGTGACCGCTTAGTCACTGTAGGACTTACTGAGGTAACCAGTGCCGATACTGATGGCACTATCTTTCCCTTCTTCACTGAAGGATCTTCAACTAGTTTTATCCTTTCCAATTAGGTGCTGGTTCTCTTCTTCTTCGGATCAAGAGGCGAGACAAGTAGGGTAGAGGCATACCCATCTAGCATGTCCTACATCACCTCATATCCCATGGGTTTAACTTTTTCTTTTTTGGGCTCCACCGCCTCCATTATGCACTCATATACTCTGATGGTAAAGCAGATGCCCTCTTCATACTTCTTAACAATATTGCCAGATATCATCATCCGCTGGCTCATCTTCCGCTTCAATTCATCAAAATATTTATTCAAGACTTCAGGATATCCGGTTCCCATTGCTTGAATACTTTCTCTAATTTGTTTGGTAACCGGTTGGTCAGTAGACCATTGAATATCACCGACTCCCAGAAAATGGCCTTGAAAGTAGAAAAATAGACCTACCAGAAGTTGTCCAAATTTGAATCTTAGGGCACTGTCCTGTTTGATAGACTTCAAGTTTATTAGAAGTTTTTTCTTCATACAAGTGCATAGATCAAATGACGCATCTTCTATGATCATTTTGTAGGTGGCATTCATCGTAGCTGCAGAGACAGAGTTTATTCTGCTAGCATAGAATGTCTGATACCCGATAACCATGCAAGCATACTTGACCAAATCATCCTTGATGGTGTTGACGGTCATTCCCCGTTGGTCACTCATAGAACCAGTGAGCTTAGTCATTTCAGTTTTGATGGCTTTTCTTAGGGTTGGCACCTCACGAGTGTTGCAGAAACCGGTGATGGCATGAATGGCTTCAGGCGTAATGTCATGTGTCCTTTCAAGATACATCTTTTCACCATGAACTCTGCTCAGGATGATGCGAATGTGATCTTTCATAAATTATTCAAGAAACTATACCGCATTGTGAAGTTTCTTCCTCTCTAGGATGTTGTATTCTGGTTTGATCTTTTTGTCATCCCTGCAGAACAGACCTAGTTGGGAATGGATCACTAGAGATCCTAGGTCTTCCAATTTACAATCAATGTACCCTGAAATATCACCTTCCACTATAACTCCAGCGGGTATCTGGGATAGGGCATTGTATTTCATCTTCCGTTGGATAAAATCCACTGAATCAATAGGTGCACTAGAACTGGAGTGCGATGCAGAAGCCATGATTAATTGATAAACAAGAGTTTCAATAAATACCTTTAGAATTTCAAAAATTAGGGTTTGTCAATACAATGAACACTTCACCACTTTGATTGTTTGAATACCGCTTTGTGTTCTTCACTTGACTGATTGTCACTATCTCCGAATTCTACTGCAAAGTTTTGAAATGTCTATAAGTCGCAAGTCGAATCACCTTTTGTCGCTCTACTCTTGAAAAATTCTTCGCTCGCAAACTGATAAGTGAAAATGAATTGAAAATCCTATTTAAATGAATTCTTCACCTACCATAATAAATGCTCCACCATTAGGGTATAAACCCTAATTTTTCCTTTTACCATTTCCTATCTTCTCCCAATTGACATGTAACACATACTGGTTAAGGTCTTTTACCGATATAGACCAGGGGTTTGATACATTTCACTAATTTGTTCCCCCTAAGCTTTTCTGAAGCTCACTTTGCCAGTTTAGAGACTTCTACACTAGGTGCAGAAACCGGTTCTTCCTGTGACACTTCTTCAGGTTTCTTCTTCCATGTTTTCTTCATATCCACTTGAACAGATTTAACATCAATATTTCCTTCCAAAGTGACCGGTATTTCATCCAATATGTTCTTTCTCATCTTGCAGATTCTGGTTGTGTGACCTAGTTTGTTGTAGTGATAGCATACCATTCCAGGTGCTCTCCATGGTCCATTGTTAATGTTTCCATTCTTCCTTTTGCATGTTGTAGTAGTGTGACTACTACCATGATAGATCATATAGGTTGCTCTCCAATCGGTTGCAGTTTGATAGCCACCACCACCTGACTGATGGTCATAGGCATTATACCAGTTTGGATTCTAGTTCATAGAGGATTCGAGAGAAACTCCTTGACTCCTTTGAGGATATCTTCCAGTGTTGTGTATAATAGACCTGCATTCAAATTCTCTATGCCCAAACTTGTTGCATGCATAACAGTTACCATTGAATCTATTGGTTCTAGGCTTATTGTTTAGAAAGTAAGGAAAATTATTTTAAGCCTCATTTCTACATACATTAGTAGTATGTCCTTGAGACAATTAAAGCAAACAGGTTTAAACTTTTTCTTACCTTTATCCTTTGGTGTCGGTTGCTTCTTTGGTGCTCCATCTTTTTTCCCAGATGTTTCACCTTCCTCATAATCAGAGAAACCAAGTCCATTGGTATTCTTTACCAGTTTAGCTAATTCAAGCTTTTGCTCTAGCTTAACAGTGCTCTTATTGAATTT
Source organism: Cryptomeria japonica (assembly GCF_030272615.1). Taxonomy (NCBI): domain Eukaryota; kingdom Viridiplantae; phylum Streptophyta; class Pinopsida; order Cupressales; family Cupressaceae; genus Cryptomeria; species Cryptomeria japonica. The sequence goes on from NC_081406.1 coordinate 638,073,653, forward strand.
GGCAAGTATTTCCTCTATCTCAGTGAGTTCCTTGGTAATAGAAACATTGGATTCCTTCAAGGTTTCATTCTTAAAGATAGCCATGTTTAGTTCACCTTACATTTCTTCTTTTTTCACTTTACTCTCTTGGAGATGAGCGTTAAGTGCACTGATTTCTTGCTCTTGGCACATCCTGATAGTCAGTCCTTCCAGTTCCTTTCTCAGGTTGGCATTAGACTCATTCAGTTTTTCAACTTCTTCAACTAGGGCTTCCATGTCCACTTCATCAAAAGAACTATTTTCAGTAAGCTCCATCAGTTTCTTAGCATGCTCTCTTCTTTTTTCCAAAGAGGCTTTATATTTGACTTTGAGTTCATCATAGACTTTCTCAGTCTGAGTGAGCCGATGAGTAAGTTCCCTCACAATGTATTTGGTGCAGGGGCACTAGGCATGAAGACAACTTGGAGGACACCATGGAAGCATGACAAGGAGGTGTATGGGTCTAATAGACTCAATTATGATGTCTTGAAGCCAATTATGGCATTTTATTGTAATGATCCTAATGTAATGATTAATTGTCCTAATGGACCTAATAAGGCCATAGGACCAAATATAGGATTTCATGGGTATAGAATTGGTAAGGGTCTCAAAGGTGTTTAGAAGTATTTGATAAATCATTTTTATCCTTTAGAAGTCATTAGGTTGGGGTAGAAGTCCATTTCATAAGAGTTTTAAATTCAAAAATTTGAAAATAGTGGCTAGTGTCATTTTTGGGGGAAAAGCTAAGAACTTGTTTGTTAAGAATTTTAATCATGAATAACTGATGGATTTTGGTTTGGGAAGTTAGGGGAAGGTATTATAAAACCTTGGAATTCCATTTTGGTGGGGTTGGATGATATAGTACGGATGTTTTACGGATTTAACAGAAAAAGTGAATAAAACCTTCATTTTCTTGCAATTTCTTGTGTTTTGTTGCTTGAAAGTGATTGATCTTTCATGGTATAAGCCTTGGGAAATCATTGAGCATTGTAATAAGTGTTTTTTAATGCTTTTGTAGAGGTTTTTGATCAGATTTTTCTATTTATTGTTGACTGTACTTAAATTTCTGGGTTTTGCCATTGGCATTGAAGACACAAAATGCAACTTGGAGCCATTCCTTGAATGTAGGAATCTGATACTCATGGAATGGGCTCCCTATAACTTTTACATTATTATTCTAACAATATAACTTGCAGGAAGAGTGAGTTTGTAGGTGATCACCGTGAGTTGGATGAAGGAGAAGTGAGTAGCAAGCATAGCAAGCCTATAGCAGCAGAAGATCTACCTTAACAAAGGGGTAGTTTAATGGTTGGATATATCTAATATGGTATAGGAGAAGGTGTATGAACCTTGATTAAGTTGCAGTAGTGCTGGGAGAGTGATTAATCAAGAAACCCTTGGTTTTGGGAGACTATTGGTGAGGGCTTTGGGGTTTGCACATTAAACAAGATCATAGAACCTAAACAATTGGATTTTCCTTGGTTTGGAGTCATAAGAAACTACTGTTGAGAGTTTAAAGGTTGGGGGATAAGTATTTTATATACTTGCTTTGTAAAAGTGTGGGTTTTTGCATCAAAAAATAGTCTAAGTCTTAGGACAGCAAAGGCATGGTCCAAAACAACCATACCTAATTTTTATATATGTTGTAGTAAGCTGAAAAGGGTATCAAAAAAGCTTTTTTTTTGTGGAAGTTATTTGGGAAAAATTGGAGAAACTGAATTAATTCAGCCTCAAGTGGGCTAATTGGGGCTCTAGGGCTAGTAGCAGGCATAGTGGGATTTAAGAGCATGGAGAAGTCTTGAAACCTTAAAACTAATTGAAACTTGTTTAATTGGGTTGGAATAAGTTGTTGAAGACACTAGGAGTCATAGTGGAGAGTTGGGTATTGATTTGCCCCTTTGAAGCCTTAAGGTGCCTTGGAAACACTAGGCAAATGCAAGGAGTGTGAAGCACTTGAAAACATATTTTATTGAAGTCACCTAAAACCCCTGAACCTCTGCATCAGATTGATATCAGAGTAGTGAGTAGATATTTTGGGAAGGTTTTGACAAGATGGCACCGAAGAATCAAATGGGTAGGGAAATTGAAGAGTTGAAGGAAGCCCTTGAAAGAGAGAAGAGGGAAAAGAGGGAACTTGAAGCAGCAAGGGAGAGAGAGGATAGACAGCAGAGAAGGGAGAGATTGCAACTACTAGCAAGGATTGAAGCCTTAGAGAAGAAAAGGGAACAACCTAGGATGGAAGAAAACAATGAGAATCTTGAAGCACACAATGAAGGTGGTGAACATGAAGAGACTAGGAGGGATGAAGAAGATCCTGAAGAGAGGAGGTTAGTGAGACTACTAAAGGCAGTCCAAGGTGGTGGAATAAAAGGTCATGTTGATTTACCTATATACCAGGGAAGAATGGACAGTGAGGAAGTGCTAGGGTGGATAGAGGCCTTAGAAAACTACTTTGAGTTGGAAGATACTGATGATGATAAGAAGGTGAGATTTGCAAAGGCTAAGTTGAGAGGTACTGCTTTAACATGGTGGAGTGGTGTGCACGCTGAGAGGACAGAAAGAGGATTGAATAAGATTACAAGTTGGGAAAGGATGAAAGCAATGATGAAGGCACAATTTCTACCATCTGATTTTGCTATACAAACAAAGAGGATGAGACAAAACTTGAAATAAAGAGACATGGATGTGATGACATACACAGAGCAATTTCATAAACTGAGCATTAGAGGAGGAGTAGAGGATGAAGATGAAAAGGTAGCAAGGTATTTGAATGGGCTGAGATATAATTTGTAGGATGAGATTGGGTTGAATGTTCCACAAACATTGGGAGATTGTTTTCAACTTGCAATAAGGGCTGAGGAGAAGTTGAAAAGAAAACAAGAGAGGCAAGGAGGCACAAGCGGTAGAGGATCCATGAGAGGAAGAGGAGGAAGGTCTGCAAATGAATCACAAGGACAAGACAATAAGGACAAAGAGTCTACATTAGAACAAAGAGGTGGTTATAGTTATAGAGGAGGAGGTAGATTTGGTAGTGGAAGAGGATCACATGTATTCACAGGCAGATGTTTCCATTATAATGAAGTTGGGCACCACTCTTTCAAATGTCCTAAATGGGATGAAGGAGACAGAGGCAAAGATAGAAGACTACACTTAGCATATGAAGAAAAAGACAAGAATGAAGACAAAGAACCATTGAAAGTCTATCCTATAACAGAGGGAGACTTTCTTATGATCAGAAGAGGTAAATTGCAGCAGCAAACATCAGATTAGGTATCCATCTTCAGGACACAATGCTTGAGTAAGGGTAAGATATGTAAGTTGATCATTGATTCTGGCTCACATGATAATCTTGTTTCATTTGATATGGTTTCTAAGTTGGGATTGCAAACATTTGATCATCCTAATCCTTATAATGCCACTTGGGTTAGTCAAGAGCAGCATGTAATGATTAGTCAGAGGGCTTATGTTGATTTCTCAATTGGTCCATATCATGATCATGTTTTATGTGATGTTATACCTATGACTTGTGGCCATATCATATTAGGTAGACCATGGCAATATTTAAGGAGGACAATCCATGATGGATATACAAATACATATTTGGTTCATAAGGACAGCAAAAGATATAGTTTAACACCTTTACCTTGTAAGGAGAAGAATGAACATAATGTAATCTGTTTTGGAGACAAAATTAGGATGTGTGTGCAGGGTAGTGAGGTCAAGGATACTGGTTGGATGAATCAAACTAAGTTGCAACAGAACAACAGTCCTAAGGAGCAGCAAGATTGGGACTTTAAGAGCATAAAATTTGGGGATGTTGATTGTCCTATGATTGAGCAGAGAGATGTGGTTAAACCTTTGAGTTTGCAGATGGTATCAGATCAGAACAGTGATATGAGAAGGCAAGAAGAGGTGAAGACACAAGGTCCTAGACAAAGGACTCAAAATCAGCTTTTTGATACTAATGCTTTTGGTAAAGTGAATGCAGGTTGTAGCAGGAGGAAGATTACCTTTGGAGAGTACCTTTTCCCTATTGAAAATCAGAAGACATCATCATTAGGTGGTTGACACAAGACTGGTCACTCTTGGGACAAGAGTTCTTTGTTTGGTGGGGAGTATGGTGCAGGGGCACTAGGCATGAAGACAACTTGGAGGACACCATGGAAGCATGACAAAGAGGTGTATGGGTCTAATAGACTCAATTATGATGTCTTGAAGCCAATTATGGAATTTTATTGTAATGATCCTAATGTAATGATTAATTGTCCTAATGGACCTAATAAGGCCATAGGACCAAATATAGGATTTCATGGGTATAGAATTGGTAAGGGTCTCAAAGGTGTTTAGAACTATTTGATAAATCATTTTGATCCTTTAGAAGTCATTAGGTTGGGGTAGAAGTCCATTTCATAAGAGTTTTAAATTCAAAAATTTGAAAATAGTGGCTAGTGTCATTTTTGGGGGAAAAGCTAAAAACTTGTTTGTTAAGAATTTTAATCATGAATAACTGATGGATTTTGGTTTGGGAAGTTAGGGGAAGGTATTATAAAACCTTGGAATTCCATTCTTGCAATTTCTTGTGTTTTGTTTCTTGAAAGTGATTGATCTTTCATGGTATAAGCCTTGGGCAATCATTCAGAATTGTAATAAGTGTTTTTTAATGCTTTTGTAGAGGTTTTTGATCAGATTTTTCTATTTATTGTTGACTGTACTTAAATTTCTGGGTTTTGCCATTGGCATTGAAGACACAAAATGCAACTTGGAGCCATTCCTTGAATGTAGGAATCTGATACTCATGGAATGGGCTCCCTATAACTTTTAAATTATTATTCTAACAATATAACTTGCAGGAAGAGTGGGTTTGTAGGTGATCACCGTGAGTTGGATGAAGGAGAAGTGAGTAGGAAGCATAGCAAGCCTATAGCAGCAGAAGATCTACCTTAACAAAGGGGTAGTTTAATGATTGGATATATCTAATATGGTCTAGGAGAAGGTTTATGAACCTTGATTAAGTTGCAGCAGTGCTGGGAGAGTGATTAATCAAGAAACCCTTGGTTTTGGGAGCCTATTGGTGAGGGCTTTGGGGTTTGCACATTAAACAAGATCACAGAACCTAAACAATTGGATTTTCCTTGGTTTGGAGTCATAAGAAACTACTGTTGAGAGTTTAAAGGTTGGGGGATAAGTATTTTATATACTTGCTTTGTAAAAGTGTGGGTTTTTGCATAAAAAATAGTCTAAGTCTTAGGACAGCAAAGGCCTGGTCCAAAACAACCATACCTAATTTTGATATATGTTGTAGTAAGCTGAAAAGGGTATCAAAAAAGATATTTTTTTTTGGAAGTTATTTGGGAAAAATTGGAGAAACTAAATTAATTCAGCCTCAAGTGGGCTAATTGGGGCTCTAGGGCTAGTAGCAGGCATAGTGGGGTTTAAGAGCATGGAGAAGTCTTGAAACCTTAAAACTAATTGAAACTTATTTAATTGGGTTGGAATAAGTTGTTGAAGACACTAGGAGTCATAGTGGAGAGTTGGGTATTGATTTGCCCCTTTGAAGCCTTAAGGTGCCTTGGAAACACTAGGCAAATGCAAGGAGTGTGAAGCACTTGAAAACATATTTTATTGAACTCACCTAAAACCCTTGAACCTCTGCATCAGTATTCCTGCATATCTCCTTCCAAGTGGTTAGACTTATAGAAAGGTTGGCTCTGATACCAATTGATGAATACTAAGAGGGGGGGTGAATTAGTATACAAATAATTACTGAACTTAAACACTTAAACAGTTTAGCAGTCAACTGGTATAACAGATTTACTAACAAACCAGTTAAGACAAATGCAAACCAAACAAAAAATAAGGCATTCACCCACAAGAGCATAATCACAATAACACAAGATGTTTTGATGTGGAAACCCAAATAAGAAAAACCACGTTGAGCAAAAACTCACAAGTAACTATCTGGAGAATAGAAACCAAACCAGTTAAGGCTAGACCGGTTAAGGTCATACAATGTTCTTCACCAGAACAGATTCTGTTAGGAATCAAGATCTTTGTTAGGAGATAAGTCTGATTAAAGACTACCCTATGAGAGGATTTCAGATTCATAGTTGTGAACCACCTTGTTATAGGATTTACAAAGGCTTTTCTGGGCCTACCCGGTTAAGGGTTTTAAGCTTGTCGAAGATGTGAGTAATCAACAAGTGAGTGATCTAGCAAATAGCATAGTCTGCTTGGTTAGATCCTTGATAGCTCATTGTTAATGCATTTCAGCATTACTTCAGTCTTCAATATTTCCACACTTTGTTTTTTCACACAGATCTATCTCTTCTATGATCACACATACAAAGAAAACTCATCAATCACCTGAAAACCTTAACCACCTTAAAACCCTAAACATGATGTCCTTATAAAGGAATCTGATTTCATTTCAGTCCAATAGGATTCCTAGGTTCAGTGCATCTAGACACATTTGGTAACACGACACAAAATCACCACCAAAGTAACTCATCACAAAAATACCGGTTGGTAACTCATCACAGAGTAATACCGGTTCATACATTTAACCAATTACCGGTTGTCAAAATCAAGACTGGGAAAAATGATAACTACCGCTTTATTCCTTCGTTCCGCTTGAGATCCTCAAACCGCTTGAGGTCTTCATACCACTTGGGTCTGTAGGTCCCGTAGACAACTGAGAGGCGGGGGGGTGAATCAGTTGTCAAATAAATTCAAACCAAAATCTTATTAACCAACTTAATGCTTAATACCGGTAAGACAGTTAAGTATGCCGGTAAACAGTGTTAACAAAAAATTGCTATACCGGTAAGAATTAATACATGAAACATAAGCACAAAGTCATCCACAACACATGACACCAATATTTGTACGTGGAAACCCTGTAAGGGGAAAAACCACGATGGGAAACCTTACCCACAATTAGATGATACTACTGCAGATAGTAAGTGTACAAAGAGGGGTCTGCACATGTAGAAAGGCCAATAGCCTAGAGCTCACTGCTCAATCACAAATGGGAGTCACACTAACTACAGTTGGATGGTTAAATCTAATAAGAATGTACTACACAAAATAGCATCTTCATATGCTGGATTCAGTACCGGTGTAATGCTGATATGCTTCTACAAAAACCTAACTTCACCTTCAAATGATGTCTTTGTGTATATCCCTGCTTGATCTCGCATATACCCTTCCTTAAATCTTTTTCGCCTTCCACACTTGATCTTACAAATAAGATCTTACATTTATACCATACCCTAAGACCAATTTTAGTAGATCGGCTCTACAAGATATAACAATAAAAACATTTTACAAATAATACAATATCCGATGCAATAACTGATTGAACATGTCAGCTTAATGCATTTACAACCATAATAAATCATCTCCATAGCGTGCCATGCTGATCTGGAAAAGATAAACCTGTCGGTGTAATCCTAGATAACCTGGACCTATTTGCCGGTAAAAGCAAATATGCAAATGAGAATATACCAATGATTATTACTTCAATGTAAAGTGTCCACATGATGTCTTCGACATTACCAAGTGTCTTCCATGTCATTGCAGGTACTGGTGAACATTATATCCTTCCGGTTAACCATATACCAGTAACTGTTTGCACAGTTTACTGTTTACCGGTGAATGTTGCTGGATCTCCAAAGTGGGTGTATTTAGTAGGTGTTGACATCAATGACAAAACCATACCAATATACCAACAATCTCCCCCTTTGGCATTGATGGCAACACAAGATGGAAAAACCATCAAAGTGCCAAAACAAAAATGCCAAGTACAAAAACCAACAATCTCCATTTCTCCCCCTAGGAGTAATATGTGTTTATACCAAACTCTCATACCAATCTCTCCTCAAAAAGATAATGCCTTTTTCATACATCTCTCCCTAATGTTTTTCCATATATCTCTCCCCCTTTGACATCAAATGCCAAAGTCACAAAAAGTCAAGTTCATACAAAATACCAATCAATTCAATATACCAACTACTCCCCCTGGGAGGTAGCTTCCTCATCAAATACCAGAATAAAAGATTTGTCCATTTAATTCTGTCAATTGATGACAATCATCAACTGTCTAAGTCTCTACCGGTGGAGGTAAGACTCTGAGCTGATCTTTGAGATACTCAAAAGTTTCCTTAGGCAAAGGTTTTGTGAAAATATCTGCAAGCTGTTCTTTAGTATTCACATAAACTAGTTTTATCTCCTTTTCTTCAACTTTTTCCCTTAGAAAATTCAGTTTGATAGAAACATGTTTTGTTTTAGAATGTAATATTGGATTCTTAGATATATCAATTGCTGCAGTGTTATCACAATATATAGTAATAGGTTCCTTGCATTTTACCTTTATGTCTTTCAACATTTGCTTAAGCCAAAGTACCTGTGTACAGTTTGTTGTTGCTGTAACATATTCTGATTCTGTTGTTGATAAGGATGTACAACTCTGTTTCTTACTTAACCAAGAAACTAATCTCTTTCCAAGAAAGAATGCTCCTCCAGTGGTGCTTTTTCTATCATCCACATCTCCTGCCCAATTTGCATCTGTGTATGCATATAAATCAAAATTTTCATCTTTAGGATACCATAATCCAAGATTTGTTGTGCCTTGTAAGTACTGGAAAATCTTTTTTACTATTGATTCATGATTTTCCCTAGGATTACTCTGAAATCTAGAAACTATACATACTACATTCATAATATCAGGTCTGGTTTGTGTCAAATACAGTAAACCTCCTATCATAGATTTGTATCTAGTTGGATTGAGAGGTGTAGATTCATCCCTTTGAGATAATTTGTCATTTGTAGTAGGTGTGCTTACCGGTTTAGAGTTTTCCATCCCAAATTTCTTAAGTAGTTCTTTCAAGTACTTAGATTGACTCAAAAATATGCCTTTATCAGTCTGTAAAATCTGCAATCCTAAAAAGAATTTTATTTCTCCAATCATAGACATTTCAAATTCATGCTGCATTTCAAGAGAAAATTCTTTGCATAATCCATCTTCTCCTCCAAAGATTATATCATCAACAAATACTTCCATAATCAAGATGTCATCATTAGTTACTTTGTAATATAAATTGCTATCTGCATTTCCTTTAGTAAAACCAATTTTTAAAAGATACTTATCCAATCTTGCATACTAGGCTCTTGGAGCTTGTTTTAATCCATACAGAGCTTTTCTTAATCTACAAACTATATCATTGTCATCTGTCAAAGAAAATCCATCAGGTTGTTCAATATAGACTTCCTCTTCAAGATCTCCATTCAAAAATGCACATTTAATATCCATTTGATAAACTTTGTAATCCTTGTGAGCTGCAAAGGCCAAGAATAATCTAACTGCCTCAATTCTGGCTACCGATGCAAAGGTTTCATTGTAATCAACTCCTTCTTTCTGAGAATATCCCTTACACACTAGTCTTGCTTTATTTCTGACAACCTTACCATCTTCATTGAGTTTGTTTCTAAATACCCATTTGGTTCCAATTACATTTTTATTTTTAGGCTGGGGAACTAATGTCCAAGTATTATTTTTCTCAATTTGTCCTAATTCTTCTTCCATAGCTTTAATCCAAAATTTATCTTCACATGTCTCATTGATAGATAATGGTTCAATTTGAGAAATAAGACATACCACTTCATTTGCCAATCTTCCTCTTGTCATGACTCCTTTAAATTTGCTTCCAATTATCTGATCTTCAGAATGATTCAGTCTTACATACCGGGGTGTCTTAGTCTGTTGTTGTTCTTCAATTACTATGGAATCCTCTGATGATACCGGAGTAACTGGATCATCATTCTGTACCGGTGGATTTACTGTAGGTTCATTTGTCATAATTTCTGTTACCGGTTCAGAGTCTATATACCTTGAAGTTCCTTTGAATTGTTCATCAATCTTTACATTTGTACTCTCAACAATTTTTTGTAATCTTTTATTAAAACATCTATATGCTTTACTCTTAGATGAATAACCAAGAAATATTCCTTCATCACTTCTAGGATCAAACTTGCCAATATACTCGTCTCTTCTAATATAACATTTACTTCTAAAAATTCTGAAATACTTAAGAGTAGGAGTATTACCAAACCATAGTTCATGAGGGGTCTTACCGGTTTCACCTTTGATGTGAACTTTGTTGAATGTATAGATAGCAGTGCTTACTGCCTCTAACTAGTACACATGTGGTAGATTTGCTTCCGATAACATACTTCTTGCTGCATCCAAAATAGTTCTATTTTTCCTTTCAACAACTCCATTCTGTTGTGGTGTCCGAGGTGCTGATAATTGTCTTTTGATTCCATTTACTTCACAGAATGTATTAAAATCTCTATATGTGAATTCTCCTCCTTGATCTGATCTTAAACATTTAATTTTCTTACCGGTTTCATTTACAACCATTGCTTTGAATAGTTTGAACTTCCCAAGTGCTTCTGACTTTTCTCTGAGAAAAGTAACCCAACACATTCTAGAATAATCATCAATAATTAGCATGAAATATCTATCACCTTGTAAACTTTTACTTCTAGCTGGACCACATAAATCAGTGTGAATTAAATCAAGAGCATTATTGGATTTTTCTGGAATACTTTTGAAACTAGCTCTAACTTGTTTTCCAAATTGACATTCCTTGCAAATTGTATTATGAGGTTTCACAATTTTAGGTAGATCTCTAACTGCCTTAGAAGTACTGATTTTTACCATGCAATCAAAATTTACATGACATAGTCTTTTATGCCATAGCCAAATTTCATCTATATGTGCAATTAAGCAAACCTTTTCACTGTTATTCAAATGAAAGATATTACCTCTAGTCTGATTATGTTTTAATCCTTCAACACTTAAAACCTTTCTCAACTAATTGACCAACACTTAAAAGATTATGTTTTAATCCTTCAACATAGTAGACATTGTCAGTGTTATGTTTACCATCAAGAGATATTGAACCCTTACCTTTGATTGAACAGGCTTTGTCATCTCCGAATCTTACTAAACCTCCATTGTATTCTTGAAAGTTCAAGAATTTACCTTTGTCTCCAGTCATGTGATGTGAGCATCCTAAGTCAATAATCCATTCATCCTTTGATTCAACTTTAGCTGCTAGAGCTTGTTCTACCGGTTGAGCAATAGGTACCAGTTGATCTTCTATTATAGCAACAAAGACCCATCCATTTTCTGCTGGATCCTCATCAGAATCATCAGTCACACCTTCATCAGCAATGTAACAAGATTTATCTTTGTTTTTCTTAAATCTGTATCTCTGATATTCAGGATTAGGTTTGTATGTCCTTCTAGCTTCTTCTCTTAGTCTAGCATGTCTATCAGGGCATCTTGAAGCCATATGACCAATCTTATTGCAATTGAAACATTTAAAGGGTGCTTTACCTTCATACTTACTTCCAATTGGACCTTTTGGCATTTTTCTTGCAAATAGTGCTTCAAGTTCTTCAAGCTCTTCATTCTCCTTCCTGGTTTCTTCAAGTTATCTTGCATAAAAGGCTCTCCAGTTTGATTTGTCAAAAGATGGAGCAGATGATGTTGATTCTTTGAAGGCCAAATCAGTTTTTATAGTAGTAACAAGACCAAATTCCTCAATTTCAAAAGCTGAAAGTTTTCCAATCAATGTATCCCTAGTTACTGATGTATTAGGCATTGTTCTCAACTCATTTATAGTAGTAACCTTCATTTTATATGCCGGTGGCAAACCTCTTAAGATTTTTGAAACAATCTCATCTTCACTCAAGGTTCCTCCACAACATTTGATACCCAAAACAATTTCATTTACTCTTTCCATAAAAGAAGAAATCCTTTCATCTTCTTCCATTTTCAGATTTCATACCTGACTCGGAAGCTTTCAAGTTTTGCAATTTTGACTGTGGAATCCCCTTCATTCAGTGTTTCCAAATGATCCCAAATAGCTTTTGCAGTGGATCTATCTAATAATCCCATGATTTGTTGATCTGATAATGCACTCAAAAGTGCTTCTCTTGCTTTGCAATCATTTTCTTCATCTTTAGCTAAAGTGATGTCTTTACCAATGCAATTCAGATGTGTCTCCATTCTAATTTTCCATATCCCATAGTTGGTTCCATCATGTTTAGGACTATCCTTTCTGAAATAATTAGTAGACATTGGATCTCCTCAAGTTGTTAAACTTTTGCAAAAAGAGGTCTAGGCTCTGATACCAATTGTAGGTCCCGGAGACAACAGAGAGGGGGGGGGGGGGGTGAATCAGTTGTCAAATAAATTCAAACCAAAATCTTATTAACCAACTTAATGCTTAATACCGGTAAGATAGTTAAGTATGTCGGTAAACAGTGTTAATAGAAAATTGTTATACCGGTAAGAATTAATACATGAAACATAAGCATAAAGTCATCCACAACACATGACACCAATATTTGTACGTGGAAACCCTGTAAGGGGAAAAACCACAGTGGGAAACCTTACCCACAATTAGATGATACTACTGTAGATAGTAAGTGTACAAAGAGGGGTCTGCACATGTAGAAAGGCCAACAACCTAGAGCTCACTGCTCAATCACAAATGGGAGTCACACTGACTACAGTTGGATGGTTAAATCCAATAAGAATTTACTGCACAAAATAGCATCTTCATATGCTGGATTCAGTACCGTTGTAATGCTGATATGCTTCTACAAAAACCTAACTTCACCTTCAAATGATGTCTTCGTGTATATCCCTACTTGATCTCGCATATACCCTTTCTTAAATCTTTTTCGCCTTCCACACTTGATCTTACAAATAAGATCTTACATTTATACCATACCCTAAGACCAATTTTAGTAGGTCGGCTCTACAAGATATAACAATAAAAATATTTTACAAATAATACAATATCCGATGCAATAACTGATTGAACATGTCAGCTTAATGCATTTACAACAATAATAAATCATCTCCATAGCGTGCCATGCTGATCTGGAAAAGATAAACCTGCCGGTGTAACCCTAGATAACCTGGACCTATTTGCCGGTAAAAGCAAATATGCAAATGAGAATATACCAATGATTATTACTTCAAAGTAAAGTGTCCACATGATGTCTTCGACATTACCAAGTGTTTTCCATGTCATTGCAGGTACCGGTGAACATTATATCCTGCCGGTTAACCATATACCGGTAACTGTTTGCATAGTTTACTGTTTGTCGGTGAATGTTGCTGGATCTCCAAAGTGGGTGTATTTAGCAGGTGTTGACATCAATGACAAAACCATACCAAAATACCAACAGGGTCTTCATACCGCTTGAGATCGGTAAACACTTTCTGCAAAACACCGATAGTCTAAATACTATAATACATAATACCGGTTGGAACAAATACTGGTTGAGCATAGCTCATACATACAAAAAGTGATCTCAAAGCAAGTGTGTGTCCATCAATGGCAATCACAACATCATCAAAATTCCAACATATGAATGAGGTCCAAATGTCTTATCTACTACATCAAGTATGGAACACAATGAATACCAAGAAGCTATCACAAAAGAGGACTTGTCTATTGCAAAACAAAAGATGGAGTTAGAAACAAGACAAGAAAAACTCAAAATTCAGAGAAAAGAGGCATATGCAAAAAGGAAAGGGAATGACAAATACAAAGAAGTAATGCCACAAGAAGTACAAACAAGGATAGATCAAGCATTTGAAAATACAAGATTTTCATCAAAAGAGAAACAAGATATATCCAGATATGGCAGAACCATAGAAGAATTAAGAGATAGTCAAGTTGGATTGACTATTAGTCCAGAAGAAGCTGATTTTGAAAGGAGACCAAATCTAGTAAAAGAATCCTCTTTATCATGTACACAAGTATGTCAACTCCAAAATGCAAATAAGGTCAATCAAGAAGGAATTTGCAGTATTAAAGATGTGTGTGTTGATATGAATCATTCATTTAAGGGACAAACGTTAATTGAAGAATCACTTGAGTGTGAACTACACAATGCTAATATTGATTTTGTTGAAACTAATTTGGTGATGCTTGGGAAAGGCAATTCTCAAAAACATTTAATCTATGACAATACCTATTCTATGCCAAGTTTTGATCATTATGTCATGAACATTGAAACACCTAATGATGACACTGATTATAATTTACCCCTTATTCATCTTGAACTAATTGATTGGGATAATTTAGACAACCCCAAACTGAATGTCTTTTCCAATGATCATGACTTAGCCATGTACCTTAACGTTGTTGAACCCATCCCACCTAAGATATCTTCCATTGCAGAATCAAGTGATCTTTCATAGTCAGGAGAATGCCAAACTTTCCAGTCACAAAAGTGAAATAAAACAAGGAAAGAGACCTTTTGTTGAAAACCATTTTATGGAAACACTAGATCAATCAAAAGGGAAAACAAAGGATGTATCTGATGGTGAAAACCTCTTTGAGGTGCTAGAAGATGGAAAGTTTGACATTCTTCCTACATATTTTTAGTAGAGATCTGCTATTCTGATAGAACCAATAGAAGCAATAAACATTGGTACATCAAATAATCCTAAAATACTTCATTATGTTGCCTCATTATCAGAAAAAGAGAGGAAAGAATACATGGAATTCTTTAAGCAAAGAAAAGTAAATTTTGCTTGGTCATATACAGATATGCCAAGAATTAATCTAGATCTTATCATGCATCATCTTAATGTGGATTTAAAAGAAAAACTAGTTAAGTAGAAGCTAAGAAAGATGCATCCGCACATTACTCTTCTTGTAAAAACTAAGCTGAATAAACTATTAGAAGTGGGTTTTATAAGACCTGATGCTTATCCAGAATGGGTTTCAAGTATTGTACCAGTATCAAAACCAAATAAAAGCATAAGGATCTATATAGATTTCAGAGATCTGAATAAAGCATGTCCAAAAGATGATTTACCGCTACCAAACATTGATATCATAGTAGACTTATCAACAGGGCATGAGATGTTTTCATTAATGGATGGCTTCTCAGGATATAATCAAATAAGAATTGCACGTAAAGATCAAGAAAAGATAGCTTTCACCTATGCATGGGGAACATATTGCTGGAATGTTATGCCATTTGGGCTTAAGAATGCATGAGCAACTTATCAAAGGGCTATGACAATAGTTTTCCATGATTTGATGCATGCATTTATGAAAGATTATGTTGACGACATACTTGCAAAATCTCATACAAGACAAGAACATTTGAACATTTTAAGCAAAAATTTTGACAGGTTGGAAGGATATCAATTGAGATTAAATCCAAAGAAATGTGCATTTGGGGTAACCTCTAGAAAACTCCTTGGCTACATTATATCAGCTCGTGGAATTGAAGTAGATCCTGAAAAAGTCAAAGCTATCATGGAGATGGAGTCACCTAGGAACACAAGTCAATTATGATCTTTACAAGGAAGATTGCAATCAATCGGGAGATTTGTTTCTCAGTTAGTAGATAGATGTCTTCCATTTACCCATCTTCTACATAAAAATGTTCCATTCAAATGGGATATAAAATGTGAAGAAGCTTTTTTGCAAATAAAAGAATATCTTATGAGTCCTCTAGTATTGTTATCACCAACCAAAGGGAAACCATTATTGCTCTATATCTCAGCAACAAATGTATCATTAGGAGCCCTCCTAGCCCAACATGATGATGAAGGAAAAGAAAGAGAAGTTTATTATATCAGTAGAACGCTTGTTGGCTATGAATTAAATTATTCCTAAATAGAAAAGACATGTCTAGCAGTTGTATTGGCAACATAGAAGCTACGACGTTACATGTTGATTCATTCTGTAAAACTAATAGCAAAGATAGATCCTCTCAAATATTTGTTGAGTAAGTCAACATTGACAGGGAGACTAGCCAAATGGGTTATGATACTGAGTGAATTTGATATAGAGTATGCTGATTGGAAAGCTATCAAGGTGTTGGCAATATTGCATTATAATAGACAATGAAAGACTGTTGGCATTTCATAAGGATATTGAGAAGGTTGTTGATGATTATGGATATAACTGATTAAAGATGTTTACTATCTTGATATTATTATTTTGTCAATGATGTCAAGAAATTGATTTTCTAATTCAATATGATGTTGCCATATCTTGAGAAGTATGATATGAAGATTATAAAGATGTTGGTAAAAGACACAGGAAAGAATATGATGAATAAGGGGATGAATAAGGTATTCAATGGGAAACTACTACCGAGTCAAACAATGATGAGATCATGATGTTTTAGATTGTTTTAACATCATACATATGTTGTAAAATGTAAAAGTTAATACTATACTATCTTATCAAGCAAAGAACCTAGTCGGTAAACCCTAAGGTTATCGCTATCGGTTAATGAAGGTGGAATGTCTACCGAGTGAATTTTAATATTCACCAAGTTGTTACCAAGTTGTAACCAAGCTATAACAGAATGCATTAAATGTTTACATGCGGTCTTTAATGAAGGAAGCTGATGAGCTGGAATTGATCAAATGATTGGTGAGCCGTGAATGAAGTTTGTTAACGAATCTAAGGCAATGAAAAGTTGACATGAAGATCTACAGCTCAGATTGAACTGCAATACCTTGGCACAAGTTCCAAGGCAGGGTAAAACATTTTCAGATCGAAAGATACATTGAACCTGCACAAGATAGAAGATCTGATGGCTATGATTGATCATGGGAAATGTGATCAAGGAGATTAAGTGGTTACCTAATTGTTTATAAATAGGAAATTGTTGATAAACAATGTATGCGGACAAGTGTATGCATAGGGATGCTACATAGTGATTACTGAGCATAGAATCTTAAAGACCTGTTAGAATAACAAAGTATAGAAGCCCAGCAGATAGACAAGATTAGTTCTATGTCTAGATTGTATTGAACAAATAGGAATCTGCTTTAGCATTTTAGATGTGAAGTTGCAGATAGATTTTATTACTGTTGTTTGTGAAAGTGACAGAAAATCTCTTAACCGAGTGGACTTAACAGTCTTATTTGTAAAACCCTCTAGCAAGGTGACATTCTGATTGAGAGTTTGAAATCCTTTAACAAGGTCACTTCTAACAAGGTGAAGATCCTAACAGATCTGAGGGAAATCCCTTAACTGGGTCACATCTAGCAATGCGTTTGTAATCTTTAACATGATTTTCTTTTAACCGAGCATACTCTAGAAGAGTATATTTCTTAGTGGGTCTGAAATCCCACAGTGGTTTTTCCCTATTTGGGTTTCCACGTTAAATCTAGTGTTATGAGGTTTATGATGATTATATGCTTTTGAGTTTGCATGTTTAACAGTTTTGGTTATATTTCAGAAGTATATGTTACCGAGGTTGAATCTGATGTTTTTATGGATGATTAAGTTTGTATGATTCACCCCCCCCCTCTCATCTTGTTGGCTATTGGATCTGTACTTATATTAAGTACCAGAACTATCAATTGGCATTAGAGATTTGGACTTCGGAAGGAAAGCTTAAAGGCACTTGAGTTCAAGATCCAAAGATGTATAAGAGGGATACACCAAAGCTAAACAAGTCAAGTTTCTCTACATGGCAGAAAAGGATGAAGCTACATCTATCAGAAGTTGGAGAATATGTTGTATACTATCTAGAGAATGATTTTGTTACATCGAGCACCTATCCATTGACTATGGAAGAGATAAAGGTGAAGCAAGAACATATTCAAGCAATGATTGAAATAACATCTCCATTGATTGATTCAGAGTTTAATGATCTAGAAGGCTGCAATGATGCAAAGGCAATGTGGGATAAGCTCATATCAGTATATGGAGGAGATGAACATGTTCAAAGAGAAAAAGTAGATATTCTAAGAGGACAACTTGAATCTATGAGGATGAATGAAGGTGAAAACATAACTCAGTACAGTACAAGACTAAAGGAGATTGTCAATCAAATCAAAGGAGCAGGTGGAACTATTGAAGAAAAGGATATAACAAGTAAGTTGTTGAGAACCCTTCTACCAGCTTATGTAATCTGAGTCTCTGAAATCAATGAATTGAGGTCTATACCTAATATGCCAGTTTCCTTAGATGCTACTATTGGTAAGTTACATACATTTGAGTTAAGTAACTTTGATAACAGTGGATCTTTGGTAAATAAAGTTGAATCTGCATTTAGTTCTTTTCATCTTGATGAATCTAATGATTACAATGAAAGAAAGTATAAGTACTCTGAAGGAGATCACAGTGAAGCAAGTGAAAGATTTCGCAAGAACATGGAGGCAGTACACAAACTGTATGAGGAAATCAGAAAGCAAGAAGAGTTTGAAGCACTATTGGCCAAAAGGTTACCAAGAGGCAAAGGTAAGTATAAAGGAAAACTACCTTTGAAATGTTTCAATTGTGATAAGATAGGACATATGGCTTCTAATTATCCTGACAAAGATTTTACTGAAAAGAGAGATTACCGAGATGATAGACAGAAAGATAATCATTACAGAGGACACCGAGACTTCAGAAGAAGAGATAGAAACACATGCTTTATTGCTGATGAGGAATCTAACAATGATAAATCAGATGAGACTGATACAGAGGAAGTAGTTATGTGGCTATCAAAGATGGATCAGATGAAGAAAGGTATGAAGAAAAAGCCCTAATATCTCACATAAACACTAATGATTCTTGGATTATAGATAGTTGATGCTCACATCATATGACAAGAGATAAACACAAGTTTGTTACATTAGAAGATTATGATGGAGGCTATGTTAGATTTGGTAGTGATGCACCATGTCCGGTGAGAGGTAAAGGATCTATAACACTTATTGATAATGCAAGATGCAATGATGTTTATTGGGTTGAAGGTTTGAAATACAATTTGTTGAGTGTAGCACAGCTAAACAATACAAGTTACTGAATAGAATTTCAGAAAGGAATTGTCAAATTTCATGACAAGAATGGAAAATTAGCTGCTACTGGGACACAAACAAAATGTAATACATTTCACCTTGACTCAACTCAGAATAAGTGTTTGCATGCAAAGATTGATGATACCTGGTTATGGCATAAAAGGTTTTGTCATGTAAATTTTGATAATCTGATCAAAATAAGCAAGAAGCACCGAGTAAGAGGTCTATCGAGTCTTGAAAAACCTGAGAATGCTATGTGTTAAGGATGTCAGATGGGTAAGATGACAAGATCAAGATTTACAAGTAAGTCTTACACTTCTAAGGGAATTTTAGATCTAGTGCACACTGATCTTTGTGGTCCTATGAAAGTTCAAAGTTATTATGGTGATAAATATTTCATATTATTTGTGGATGACTATTCAAGGATGATGTCAGTAATGTTTTTAAAGGAAAAATCAGAAGCTTTTCAAATGTTTAAATAGTACAAGGCAAGAGTTGAAAATGAAACAAGAAGAGAACTGAAATGTCTTAGATCAGATAGAGGAGGAGAGTTCACATCTGATGAGTTCAACTTATTTTGCAATGATCATGGTATTAAAAGACAAGTCTTTGCACCGAGAACTCCACAGCATAATGGAATAGCTGAGAGAAGAAATGGATCTATTGTGGATTGTGCTAGAACACTGATGATTGAAAAGAAGGTTCCACAAACATTTTGGAGAGAAGCAATAAGCACAGTTGTTTACACCTTGAACAGAGTTCAATTGAAGAAAGGTACTTTGAAGACACCATATGAAATCTGGTATGATAAGAAACCTAATGTAAGTTATTTTAAAATCTTTGGAAGTAGATGCTATGTTCATAAAGATGATAGAAATGGCAAGTTTGATCAAAAAAGTGAAGAAGGAACATTTCTAGGTTATTCTTCTAGAAGCAAAGCATTTAAATGTCTGATCAAATCATCTAACAAAATAGTAGAAAGTGCAAATGTGAAAATTGATAAATTTGTAGAAAGAAATGATGAAGGAAATTCCAAGGAACCAGAAGACTATGATGAATTTGTCTATGTTCAACCGAGAAGTCCTACCGAGAAGACTATTGAAGATAATGAAGAGAATATCTAGTTACCGAGTGATGAAGAAGATCATATAGAGCCTACCGAGCCTGTATTAGCCAAGTATGTCAGAAGACATCATGCACCAAGTCAGATTATAGGAGATAAGGATGATCCAGTGATGACAAGGAACAAACAGAGACAGAACACATGTTTGATATCTGAATTTGAACTGAGAATAGTGAAAGAGGCATTTAACAGTGAAGATTGGATAAATGCTATGACAGAAGAGATTGATCAAATCAAGAAGAATGACACATGGACACTAATCCCAAGACCAAAGGACAAAAATGTACTTGGTACGAAGTGGATTTTCAGAAAAAAGCTAAATGAAAAAGGAGAGGTCATTCGAAACAAAACAAGACTAATTTGCAAAGGTTATGCTCAAGAAGAAGGAATTGATTATGGTAAAAATTTTGCACCTGTTGTTAGACTTGAAGGAGTAAGAACATTATTGGCCTATGCTGCTTTCAAGAACTTCAAGGTATATCAAATGGATGTCAAATCTGCATTTCTGAATGGAATATTAGAAGAAGTTTTCATTGAACAACTTGAAGGATTTGTTGAAGACAATAATAAAGATCAATTATGTAAATTGAACAAAGCTTTATATGGTTTGAATCAAGAAACTAGAGCATGGTATGAAAGATTGCACTCTTATTTGATTAAGATTGGTTTTATAAGGACAAGTGAGAACAACAACATGTACTTGAAGAATGATAAAAATGGAATATTGATCTCAGCCATATTTGTTGATGATATTATATTTTATAAAAATGACTCTTTATGCAAGAACTTTGGGAATGAAATGAGCAAAGAATTTGAGATGTCATTAATCGGTGAGATAAAGTATTTTATAGGTTTATAGATACTGCAAATGAAAAATGAGATTTTCATTACTCAATCCAAGTACATAAAGGAAATCTTGAAGAAATTTGGAATGGAGGATTCAAAACCAGTAAGTACTCCTATGACTACCAACTGTAAATTGTCAAAGAATGATGAATCTGCATCTATTGATGAGACACTTTACCGATCCATGATTGGAAAGCTACAATATGTTGTTCACAGTAGACTAGATATAGCACATGCAGTAGGTATAATTGCAAGATTCTCTACAGATCCTAAGGAAACACACATGACAGCAATCAAAAGAATTTTTAGATACTTGAAAGGCACTGAGGATTATGGCTTAGTATATCAGAAAGGAAATGATTTTGATTTAAAAGTTTATATTGATGCTGATTGGGCAGGCAACATTGATGACAGAAAAAGCACAAGTGGAGGAGCTTTCTTTTTAGGAGAAAGACTAGTGAGTTGGCTTAGCAAGAAACAAGGATGTGTTTCACAGTCAACAGCAGAAGCTGAATACGTTGCTACAGCACTGAATTGTACCAACATTGCATGGATCAAACAACTATTGGAAGGTATAAATGAGAAGGTTACCGAGCCAATCACTATATTCTGTGACAATACTAGTGCCATTAATATTTCAAAGAATCTTGTTATGCACTCTAAGACAAAGCACATCTTTGTCAAATATCATTATCTTAGAGAAGAAGCTCAAGAGAAGAAAGTGGTGTTGGAGTATGTTAGCACAAAGGAACAAATAGCAGATATCTTCAGCAAGCCACTACCAAGGGACACTTTTGAATATCTCAGAAGTAATTTAGGGGTTCTACCCCTATCTTCTACAAACTGACCGAGTTTGGTGAAAGCATCAATCCGATGACTCTATTGAATATCTTTTGGGAGTTGATTCTAATTTATACACTTTAGGATGTTTTCTAAAGGTGTACAGGAATATTACAGGGAACAGGAATTGAAGACAAAATGCTCTGACCGAGACTCAGTTGATACACAACAACAGGAAATAACTTCTTACAGAAAGTAATTATGTTTTAGTTCTTTACTTTTTGGCATTGTTGTCAAAGGGGGAGAATACCTACAAAGGGGGAGAAGACTACTATAAAGGAGAGAAGATTGAGAGAAGACCTCTCAGGGGAGAAGACTAAAAGAAAACTAAGCAGACTATAGATTGGAAAGAAGACTGAAAATAGGAGAAGACTAATGTATGGGGGAGAGCATTTCAGCATTTCAGAATCACAGCAATCTGAATCTTTTAAGGTCAAATAAATTGGTTTTGCCATCAATGCCAAAGGGGGAGATTGTTGGCAATATTGCATTATAACAGACAATGAAAGACTGTTGGCATTTCATAAGGATATTGAGAAGTTTGTTGATGATTATGGAAATAACTGATTAAAGATGTTTACTATCTTGATAATATTATTTTGTCATTGATGTCAAGAAACTGATTTTCTAATTCAGTATGATGTTGCCATATCTTGAGAAGTATGATATGAAGATTATAAAGATGTTGGTAAAAGACACAGGAAAGAATATGATGAATAAGGGGATGAATAAGGTATTCAATGGGCAACTACTACCGAGTTAGACAATGATGAGATCATGATGTTTTAGATTCTTTTAACATCATACATATGTTGTAAAATGTAAAAGTTAATACTATACTATGTTATCAAGCAAAGAACCTAGTCGGTAAACCCTAAGGTTATCGCTGTTGGTTAATGAAGGCGGAATGTCTACCGAGTGAAGTTTAGTATTCACCAAGTTGTAACTGAGCTATAACAGAATGCATTAAATGTTTACATGCGGTCTTTAATGAAGGAAGCTGATGAGCTGGAATTGATTAAATGATTGGTGAGCCATGAATGAAGTTTGTTAACGAATCTAAGGCAATGAAAAGTTGGCATGAAGATCTACAGCTCAGATTGAACCGCAATACCCTGGCACAAGTTCCAAGACTAATATGCAAGTTCCAAGGTGGGGTAAAACATTTTCAGATCAAAAGATGCATTGAGCCTGGACAAGATAGAAGAGCTGATGGCTATGATTGATCATGGGAAATGTGATCAAGGAGATTAAGTGGTTACCTAATTGTTTATAAATAGGAAACTGTTGATAAACAATGTATGCAGGCAAGTGTATGCACAGGGATGCTACATAGTGATTACTGAGCACAGAAGCTTGAAGACCTATTAGAATAACAGAGTATAGAGGCCCAACAGATAGACAAAATTAGTTCTATGTCTAGATTGTATTGAACAAATAGGAATCTACTTTAGCATTTTAGATGTGAAGTTGCAGATAGATTTTATTACTGTTATTTGTGAAAGTGACAGAAAATATCTTAACCGAGTGGACTTAACAGTCTTATTTGTAAAACCCTCTAGCAAGGTGACATTCTGATTGAGTGTTTGAAATCCTTTAACAAGGTCACTTCTAACAAGGTGAAGATCCTAACAGATCTGAGGGAAATCCCTTAACTGGGTCACATCTAGCAATGTGTTTTTAATCTTTAACAAGATTTGCTTTTAACCGAGCATACTCTAGAAGAGTACATTTCTTAGTGGGTCTGAAATCCCATAGTGGTTTTTCCCTATTTGGGTTTCCACATTAAATCTAGTGTTATGAGGTTTATGATGATTATATATTTTTGAGTTTGCATGTTTAACAGTTTTGGTTATATTTCAAAAGTATATGTTACCGAGGTTGAATCTGATGTTTTTATGGATGATTAAGTTTGTATGATTCACCTCCCCCCCTCTCATCTTGTTGGCTATTGGATCTATACTTATTTAAGTATCAGAACTATCACAAGGGACAAGTTATCACTGATCAATTGGTTGATGCACCTTTACAAAGTAACATGCCTTTGCACATCGAATTTCTTGATGCAGATATCTTGACAGTAAGTACAAACTTTTGGGAATTGTAATTTGATGGTTCTTATACACAATATGGATTAAGTGCAAGAATCTTTTTCATCATATCTCAGGGCCACACAATTTTGAAATCATATAGACTGTGGTTTCCATGCACCAATAATACTGCAAAGTATGAAGCATTGGCTATTGGGCTTAAAATGGCCATTGAATGGAACGTCAAAGAACTACATGTCTATGGTGATTCACAACTTATCATCAACCAAGTAAATGATGAATATCAAACAAAGGATGATAAGCTTATGCCATACAAACAGCTGGTAGAGAAGTTTAAAGAACACTTTAAAGAAATATCATTCACCCAAATTCCAAGAAATGAGAATAAAGCAGCAGATGCAATGGCTACAATAGCATCTCTCTTGCAAAATAATGAGAATAAAAAATGTTACGAATTTCTTGTGAAAGATATCTTAACCCCTACCATTCAATCCCATCATACCTACCGAATTTTTCATATATCAGGAACCAATCAATCCTCATATGGTCAAACTTATCAGTATTTAAAAGAACATATCCTTCCTCTTGACTTATCTAGTAATCAAAAAAGGAATTTTATCCGCCAGTCCTCTCGCTATACTATAATTTCTAATATCCCATATAGGTGTGGTCTAGATGGTACTTTATTAAGATGTCTTGAATAAGAAGAATCTGAAAAAGTTCTTGACAAAGTTCATGCAGGTATTTATGGCACACACTCAAGTGGTTTAACATTGGCTAAGAAACTTCTTCGTATGGGTTACTTTTGGCCTACTATGGAGAGAGATTCATTCACATATGCTAGAAAATGAAAACAATGTCAAATCCATGGGAATCTCATTCATGCACCAGCACAAGAGTTATATACTATGATAGGATCATGGTCATTTTCACAATGGGGCCTTGATTTGGGAGGAAAGATCAATCCCTCATCTTCTAATGAACATAAGTTTATTCTGATTGCTACTAAATATTTTACTAAATGTATTGAAGCAGTGCCTTTAACAATAGTGACGGGAAAGAAAATATCATCATTTATTTTGAATTATATAATCTGTCGCTATGGAGTTCCTATGACCATTATTACTGATAATGGAAGACCATTCAAAAATCAAGATGTGAAGGAGCTATGTGAACAATTTCATATCAAATATAGGTTTTCTACTCCATATTATCCACAGGGAAATGGTCAAGTTGAGGCATCAAACAAAACTATCTTGAAAATCTTGAAGAAAACAGTCAATGAAGTTGGAAAAGACTGGCACGTTCAGCTAAATCTTGCTCTTTGGGCATACCAAACTAGCATCCACACTCCAACAGGGGCAACTCCATATTGTTTGGTCTATGGATCGGAAGATATATTATCTATAGAAGTAGAGATGCCTTCTCTACGAGTATCCTTGCAAGGTCTTATGCTAGAAGAAGAACAATGAGTCTCTCGACTCTAGGAACGTTGCCAAAATGCAATAGATCATTTTAAAGTTTATCAACAAAGAATGGAAAGAAGCTATAACCATAGATTCAAGCCGTGCATTATTCATATTGGAGATATAGTTCTAAGGGAGAATCCAAGAAATCAACAAGATCAAGAAAAGAAGGGAAAATTTGAACCAAATTGGCTAGGACCTTTTGTCATAGTAGAAGCATATAGATCAGGAGCATACAAGTTATCTACCCTTGAAGGTGATTGGTTTGATGAACCTATCAATTCTATCCATCTTAAGAAATTCTATGCTTGAGATATAAAGTCCTAAAAAAAATCAAAAAGCATATAAAATCCCCAAAAAATCAAAATATGGAAAAAATGCAATAAATTTATTTAGTTAAAACTTGGTAAACAGGCGCTATCTAAGAAGTGAGTTCCTCCATCTATGAGATCACTTTGTGCACCTATCTACTCCATCCTATCGCATCTATCGATTTCATATATCTTAGCTTATCCATTCCATCTTTCGCATGCATTGCTCTGAACCATTAGCAGAAAATATGCAGCTTAACAACAGTTATCAATCTTTGACATACTTGTCATAGTCACTGTCTTAGATTTTATCAGAATCAATCAATCTGCATTTGTATCCCTCCATGGTTTGGATCTTGATCAATTCATACATCCATAATAAATTTTTGTTTCCACTGGGGGAAAAATCCTAATTCATTTTGCTAAGGTGATCTTTTGAATCTTTGAAAATAAAAAACATTCAGAAAACTTAGAAAAACCAAAAAACACCTAGGGTTTTGAAACAGATAATGAGCAACAAAGCAACGAAAATCAAAGTATTTCATGAACAGCTGAATCGTAAACTCAGGAAATGAAGAATCAATTAGCAAGTAATAAAGGATTATCAAAGATCATTCATCACAATGCTTATATCATTTAATGACCATAAGAGAATGTGAATGACATACAAGATTCATGTATTATGTTTCAATTTTTTTACTAATCATGTACTCTATGCAACTCAAGGATGTCCATGACTAGAGAAGATATGATGAGGCATGATTATTTTCTTTGATTACTGTCTATGGTTTATCTCTTACTACGGTATGAACTTGTCTCCAGATATGATCGGCAAAAGATCAAGGAGGACGTTCCAAGTCATGCATGAAAGGAGATAATCCTTGTCTATTTTGCAAGCAATACTCAGGTCAACTTGATCCATTATATCAAGTTGCTTGTATTAACTTGCTATATCAAAATCCATGTAAGGAATACTCAGGTCATCTTGAATCATTATGTCAAGTTGCTTGTATTTTCTTACAACATTTTAAAGCTCAATGATGAAATCAAAGAATTGTTACAAAGATCGCATATGAAGAATGGCAATATCATTTTTAGTTAGATCATTTTTCATTAGCTCATTATTCATCTGCATTATAAGCATTCATTGTTAGTTACATTATAAGAATTTCATTTCATTAAAAAATCAACAGTCATAAATAAAGATTGAGTATACTTGGACAAACAAAAACAATTTGCATTTGATCATTGTAGGTGCATTCATTTTTAGCATCATTTTAATCATCATCCATTTCATTTAGTTGCATTTAAATTATTGCATTAATTTGCATTCAATTAAGTGCATTTCATTCATCATGTAGTGTATCATCATTATTATTTGCATTATCATTCCATTAAGGATCATTTAGTTGCATCTTTGCACATAGATTCATAAACATTACATATAAAATCAAAAACATTTCATATAGATCATTTGCATAATCATAAGCATTAAAGAAATAATTCATTTGCATTTCCATATAGATCATTACATTTGTATCATTTGCATATCATTTAAGTTAGTAATCATTTTCATTTACATCCAAGATCATCAAAATCGAAAATCAAACAGAAGCATTTATCATGGCATCATCATATAAAGAATAATCATCAAATAAAGTAACATGCATAAAGATCATTATCCATCTAATCATTGCATCCATGTAATCAATGCATATAAATCATCATCATAAAATAGAGTAACATGCATATAAGAAAGATCATCATCATATAGAGTCCATGTCTACATATAGGTCATCATAAAACAATAAAAGTCCAAGTATACCATGATATCAAATAAACAATACAAGTGCCTCAAATCAAGTCATGACTGTCCTGTACCACTACCACCTGACTCTGTCCATCTCTATAGTTGTGGGTGAGAAGATCCTCCAGATGCCTATCTCCCATGATCACCACTCCTCTAAGGAGGTCCTATGACCCCACCACTACTAGTATCCATCAACACGGTGGTATGATAACTACCTTCTCTCTGGCTCTCTGCAACTACCTCCTCATATCGTCATCACCAGTGGGAAGTCTACTTCCCAGCTTGAACTAGTGCTCTAACAGTGTCAGCCGAGAGAGTACCTGATCCAACCTGCTGGATATGATCAAGAAGGCCCTCAGTATCCTCCTATCTCCTAACAGCTCTATCCCTCTCAGCCATAAGAGTCTGCAATTGTGCTCAAAGCTGATCAATCTGTGCTCTAAGACTATCAATGGTCTCCTGCTCTGGTACATCATGCTGTGGTGCATCTTGCTCTAGCATATCATGCATTGGTGTATCCTGCTCTGGCAAATGCTGCTATGGTGCATGAACCCCAATCTCCTCCTCACCACCAACCTATCCAACTGTTGGAATATCAGTCCGAGTAACTCTCCAAACCCATCGTCTAATAAGGGGAACATGATCCTCAGGATCCTCATCATCTCCACCATGAGCTGCAATAACCCTAGGGTTTGGCTGAATCTAACCAAAATCAATGCCTCTTCCACAACCCCCATCTAGTCCAGTCACCCTGCCTTCTCCTATCAATGGCAACCCTCTCGATGATCTCATACCTGCCCTACCATGCTCCCTCTCAATCTATCCAACATCCCTCCCACCCATAGGACATGGTCTCCCAATCCTGCCAATCGGTCCAAATGGTCCCCCACGGACTCTCAAGTGACCTCCCCTCCATCCAGGTCTCCTACGACCACCACCTCCATACCCACTTGTTAGGTCTTACTTGGAAGGATAATGTACTGAGAGGGGAGGGGTGAATCAGTACTTCAAAACTTTTCTTGAAAAACAATTTTACTGATAAACATAGACTATGTATTCCTGATCTCAAATATATGTAATACTAAAACATAATTATAGAAATAACATACATCAAAATATCACTCCATAACACAAAGATTTTTGGTCATGCAGAAACTCTTGGATAGAGAGAAATTACTGCGGTGGGGATGGCACCCACAACTTCACTACTGCAGTAATCAAGATTGCTCGGTTAGAGCTACATGTTTAGCCATTTCTGATAGCTTACCCTGTTAGGAGTATAAAGATCTTTAGATCTACCTTGCTAAAGGATTTTACAAACACTTCTATAAAATGTTGTACCTGGTTAAAGGCTTTACAATTTATAGACTTTATTAGAGTCTTTTACCCTATTAAAGGTTTCTATTATAACTTAAAATTTTAGTCAAAAATCTTTACAAAATATCTGTAACTTCACATTTTAAATGTTATAGTAGACTCTATGTGCTCAATATAAAATTGCCTTGCTCATAGCATTCCTCGGTAATTGATAAATCAACTCGGTAACCACTTTTGTATACTCTGTCCTCTTAAATTGTTCTCTGAAATCTTCTCGGTAACCTATGATTATCTCTATCAATCTTCTTTCTTCATACTAAACTATGTCATTCCTTTGTGTCTCTTTTCTTGATTGACTTTTCATATCATTTCATGTACTCAAATTATTCTATTTATATAGATCTCTGAGATGATGATCTGTTCATGCTTCGATCATACAAACATGTTTTATTGAATGAATAAACATAGAAATTATTTCATTGGATATTCTTCCTTAAAATAATACAAAATCTTTAAATGCAATTTCCTATGTAGTAATGATTTCATCTTCTCTAATTATGTAACATGTTTCACATGTGTGTCTAGGTTCATTTAATCTGGTAACACGTTTTCACATGGTTCAGATTAACTCGGTATACCTCCTTTGCTGCTCAGTAAACATATAAACCTTACACTTGGATACTCTGTATACTCAGATATTCATGCTCGGTGATGTGTTCAGTACACTCCCCCTTTTTGACAAACATCAAAACTAGTTACCATTTGGTGGGGGCAACTAAGCAAAAATATATTTATACTTTGTACGAACTTCTGTAAGAGTGTTCTTAAGTGCATCCTTGACACTTTCCAGTATTGTAATCTGAGCTGTAATATCAGCTAACAGTGTGATCAAACCATCTAAAGTGCTTCCCTCGACTTGAGTTGACAACTGGGTAGCTCGGTTGATCTGCTCTTGAACTGATGACAAATGGGGAATAAATAATGTTTGAAGAGTCATGATATCCATCCTTATTTTATGCTCTTCATTATGAAGTTCTAACTGTTGAGCCATAAGTGTTTCTAGCCTTGAATAAAAGTTCTGAAGAGAATTTGGCTCGGTAGTCAATTTATTTGAGAGATCAATGATCTCCTTTTCAATGACTTCAGTCTTATTCTTGATATCTTTGATGAAGAATGAAAATGTAAATAACTTTTGGAATAAATAGATAATATGCTTGAGTTGAGAGGACAACTCAGCAATGAATTCAATAAGCTTTATTTTACCTATAGCAATTGCTTTCTGCATTTCTTCAATCATCTTGGTAGTTAGCTCTTTTTCCTTCAATTTGCTAAGGTATTCTGATGCTTCTACTCTAGATTCCTCCAATTGAGTGAGTAGTCCATCCAGTTGCACATGGATGATAGCATCTTTATTGATGGTAGCTTTAGGTATCATTTCTATCAATAATGTTTTGACCTTCTGAAGTACTCGGTTCTTTTGTTGAATAGCTATTTGTCTTTCCTTCTCTACTTTGGCTTTACAAAGCTCACCGAATTCTATCAGTGCTTGCCCCTTCAATTTTGTTAGGTCAACATTCGGTAGCACAATAGGCTTTGACAAATCTACCTTAAAACTGTGTCATTTTGCTTTCTTCTCCTTTGATGATTCCTTTGCCAATTGAATGGGTACAATGGCTTTGGAGACTTGTCCTTCCTCGGTATGTTACTCAGTAGAGGCAACACTTTTATCAGTTCCTGTAGCCTCTATTGTATCCTTCGGTGTTTCCTTGCTTAGAGTTTCAGTGGCAATTGTCTTAGTGCTTGAAGGAACTTGTGAAGTTTTCTCGTCGGTGGCCTGAGAGGTAGGTTCATCTAGTTTATCCTTTGGAGCCTTTGTGCCTTCATCTATGTCCTGAGGTTTCTCAGCTAAGACTTGTTGGGTGATCAAAGGATAAGGCTTAAACTATTCCAAAACTGATTCACTGGACACCAGTTTGGCATAGGTGCTTCCTTCTATCATCTCTCCTTCATGTGCTTCAGTGTCTATGACATCCTCATCTATCTGAATAGTGGAAGTAGGATCTTGCTCAGTGATGTCAACTATTTCTTCTTCACCTTTTGTCTCTTTGGTCTGAATCCTAAATATCTTCTTCCATTTCTCTTTGGTTTCATTTTCAACTTCAAGATATAGTCCATTCATCATTTTTAAGGCCCTTTGTTTTACTTGAAAATTTGTCTAGTAGTTTTTCAAGTGATCTCTTATTCATCTACCAACATATCTGGAAAGAGATGTACCAAAAATCTTTCTCTTATTTGCTTTTCCGAGTCCATAGCATATTTCCATCTATTATCAATATGTGAGTATAATGCTTTTGGAAGAAAACTAGTCACTTCCAATGGAACTACTCGGAACTTGAGAAGTGTACTAATTACAGTCTCTTCTATTTGCCTCTTCTCTTCCTCTATTCTAGTATCATATTTTACATATCTAAATGACCCAAATCCACCATATTCCTTCAATTTTGCACAAAAATTGTCGACACTATGTACATTTTCCTTTGTGTGTTTTACAATTTGAAGTTTATTTACATCTTCTGACTCTGTGTCACTTTCCAAAATTAGTCTTTTGTTCTTCTTTCTATAAGTTTTTGTAACCTTAGGCATTTCTACATTCATTTTCTTCTTACCGGGTGACACAATAGATGATCTAGTGTTCGGTCACTTCACTGGCGAGGTCGGTAATACCTTGGTTACATCTTGTTTCTTTCTTTTCAAAATTTTGCCCTTTGGCAACTCGGTGCTCAGTGTAATTGCTGCTTCTTGAGCTTCAGATTCTTCCTTGACTGAAAGTTGATCACTCTTAGTAGGAGTGGAGGTAGAACCTTCTCCAAACTTTTCAGTTAAGTCCTTGATCATTCTGGTGGCTTTTCTAGCAGCCTTTGGAACAACAATGCTCATTTTTACTTTCTCTTTCACCTCTTCATAGGTGCCATATCTTTTCTCGGTAGCATGCCTTGGAAGTGCTAAAAAGGCATCTATCTGTTGTTGAACAATGTCAAAATCTATCTCATAACCCATAGGCGGTAATGATTGAGTCCTGGGTTCTACTGCATTGACATAACAATTTTCTGTATCCAATTCAAAACATATAGTATCCTTGTATTTTTCCACTAGCTGAGGTGGAATCCTGTACTTGATATGCATCTTTTCCTAGAATTTGTTGAAGTAGTTATCCATTATCATATTGAAATTATCACCTAGCTGATTGATGAAATCATTTATTTGATGGGTGATAGGTCAGTGTAATTCCCAAACAACGTTACTGACTGATGGAAATAATTTTTGGAAATAGAAGAACATACACACTAAGAGTGACCCAAACTTTAGTGTGTTAGTAGTATTATTCTTCTTCGGTTTCCTTATTGTATTTAGATTTTCCAAAAGATTCTTCAACAACACTTCACATAAATCAATTTGCATACCCTTTTTAACAATTTAATAGGCCAAATCTACAGCTGCACACAGTACACTGTTTTCTCTTGCCGACTAGAAGAAACAATAACCAATAACTCTAATAGAAAAATTAAGTTCTGCATCTGTCACATTTTTCAACTTAAGACCTCTGCTATCAGACAACACCAATTAATGTTATCAATTCCTTCTGTGAAATCATCTTCTGTGCTCGGGCATGGTCAAATATAGGGTATCCGGTTATTATGTGAATAATCTCCTTGGTGATCTTGAAAGGTTGATCCTCTAGCCACAAAAAATCGTCATGTACTTAGCTTAAGACAAATTTAACCCATTGGGGTTTGAAGACTCGAGGATAGGTTAGGGCTTTGGTTAATCCCTTGACTTTGATATGCTCAAACTTGCTATCCAGATTTCCATCGGTGCACAATTTATCATACATATCCTTAATCTTAGTATGACCTAGCTCATCAACTCTGCACTTGGTATAAAATCTAACATCTTCTATCAATAGGACCCTATCCGGAATAAGAGAAAATGCAGTTTTCTCATCGCGTTCGGAAGCCACTTTGGGAGGTAAGGTGTATTTCAGTGTAGGCTTCTCAATGGTTTCTACTACAATGGGTTTCTGAACTTTGGGGGCCATTTCAAACTAAAATTCTACTTACGAAGTAGCTTAGGGTTTCAAATAACCAGAAAATGCTTCCAACTTAGTAAATACTTCACAAATATTCACAACTTGACTTGATCGGTTAACTGCTAAAAAATGCAATTTTAGATTTGCTAAATACCTTGAATTCACTCTTGGAAATGTTTGATCGCCTTTTGATTCGCTCTGCTCTGCACTTTGAAAACTGGTAAGTAAAAAAAAATGACTGCGCTCAATACTTTAAATATCTCCTTTTGACCTTATTGGGATTCATGTGGTTAGGTTAAATAGGCATTAAATGCACTTGATTTTACTTTACCAACTAACTCTCTTATAACCTTTTACCGACTAGACATGTTTAATACTTTTACCAACTTCTCTGGTAAATCAAAAGACTGGATAATTTTTTGAACTTTCTATTGCATCTTAGCTATGCAGATTTTGGAATTAAGTGCATAAATATATAGGAACTATTAAGATCTAACCTTTGAAAATGCAGTCCCTCCATACCTTTATTGACTAATTTGAAGTAAATGCACCTAACTCGGTAGGTAAGGTGCTTCCTTCATTAGTTGACACATTTTCCTTCTTTTTCCAAAATTTCTGCAATTTGCTTCTTATCTCCTCAGTATCTCCTCTCGCTTGGTCTATGCAGTCTTTAGCTATGTGTCCAACTTTGTGAGAATGAAAACATGCTATTCATGGATTTCTCCATGATCTCTGGTTGTTCATTCCAAACCTTATCATACAGTTCGCACTTATATGTCCATATCTTCCACAACATTCACACCAAATTCTTGTATTTTTAATCCCATGGTACTGAAGTATATTATTGATTGAGATTTGTGTGAGTTCGGTAGCTTCTAGTGTTTGCTCAGTGTGGAGTCCACATATAGTTTTTCTGCTTAAACCAACATTTCTCGGTATTGTGTCCATATCTATTGCAATGTTTGCAAAACCCTTTGTATTTTGCCTTTTGATAATTGTTGACAGACTTTTTTCTACATTGCTTAGATGTGTGACCATACTTATTGCAATTGTTACAATAACCATAAAACCTAGTAACATCCAGTTGCTTACCTTTTCTGATCCGGCAAACGTTGGTAGTATGTCCTTGTTTTCCACAGTAGTTGCAAATAGGCTTCTTGTCCTTGATGTTCTCTTTGTTTCCAACTTGCTTTGATGATTCTCCTTTCTCAGTTTTCTCATATTCAGTTGCCCATCTAACATTCTTGATGCTTCATGGCTTTTCCTCAATATTTCTTTTGATTTCTTTTCTGCTTCTAGTTCATCGGTCAATCTTGATATTTCAAGTTTCAATGCTTGGTTCTCATTTTCTTTTAGTGTAGCTTCATGATGTGAATAGTTCAATTGATAAGACAGATTATGTTGAACTACAGTCATCCTTGATATTTCCTCATTCTTTGCAGATACCATTGCTTCTAGTTGTTGTTTTTCTCCTTCTATAAATCGCTTATTATCTTCAGCTGTTCTTAATGCATCAAGATTTTCAATCATCTGTGTGCTAAAATACTCATGTTCCCTTCTCATTGCTTTTAGCTATTCATTAAGTGCTTTGTTCTTTTCTTTTAGTTCTGCAATCATTTCTTCAGATTCTTCTGATATGCTATTCTTAGATGATGTCTCAATTTGTTCCACCAACTCTTGTGAGTCCTGTAAATCATCAGACAACCTTCTTCTGACTTTCAGTGATCTTTGCATTTGCCTCTGCATATCCGCAATCATTTGATTAGCATGATCCAATTCTTCTTGAAGATTCACAATCCTGCGAGATTGCTTATAGCCTTCCATTGATAGGATCTTTCTCTTTACGCTGTTAGACCCTTTACCAAGAATATAGCTCTGATACCAATTGTTAGGTCTTACTTGGAAGGCTAATGTACTAAGAGGGGAGGGGTGAATCAGTACTTCAAAACTTTTCTTGAAAAACAATTTTACTGATAAACACAAACTATGTATTGTTGATCTCAAAGATATGTAATACTAAAACATAATCATAGAAATAACATACATCAAAATATCACTCCATAACACAAAGATTTTTGGTCATGCAGAAACTCCTGGTTAGAGAGAAAAACTGCGGTGGGGATGGCACCCACAACTTCACTACTGTAGTAATCAAGATTGCTCGGTTAGAGCTACATGTTTAGCCATTTCTGATAGCTTCCCCTGTTAGGAGTATAAAGATCTTTAGATCTACCTTGCTAAAGGATTTTACAAACACTTCTACAAAATGTTGTACCTGGTTAAAGTCTTTACAATTTATAGACTTTATTAGAGTCTTTTACCCTGTTAAAGGTTTCTATTATAACTTAAAATTTTAGTGAAAAATCTTTACAAAATATCTGCAACTTCACATCTGAAATGTTATAGCAGACTCTATGTGCTCAATATAAAATTACCTTGCTCATAGAATTCCTCGGTAATTGATAAATCAACTCGGTAACCACTTTTGTATACTCTGTCCTCTTAAATTGTTCTCTGAAATCTTCTTGGTAACCTATGATTATCTCTATCAATCTTCTTTCTTCATACTGAACTATGGCATTCCTTTGTGTCTCTTTTCTTGATTGACTTTTCATATCATTTCATGTACTCAAATTATTCTATTTATATAGATCTCTGAGATGATGATCTGTTCATGTTTCGATCATACAAACATGTTTTATTGAATGAATAAATGTAGAAATTATTTCATTGGATATTCTTCCTTAAAATAATACAAAATCTTTAAATGCAATTTCCTATGTAGTAATGATTTCATCTTCTCTAATTATGTAACACGTTTCACATGTGTGTCTAGGTTCATTTAATCTGGTAACACGTTTTCACACGGTTCAGATTAACTCGGTATACCTCCTTTGCTGCTCAGTAAACATATAAACCTTACTCGGTAGACAATCTCCATATGTCTCGGTTCATAGCTCGGTGTGTATCATATCGGTGACTTGTCTTTCTTTTGTAACCAACACCGATGACCTTGGTGTTTACCGACTAGACTTTTCAGTAGTATTAACCGACTAGAGTATATAGAATGACTTTGGGCATAAAACTAATGACAACTTAGTAAATAGCAACACCACCCTCATCTCCATCTCCCCCAGCTTCCTGAGCAGCTCTAAGCTCTCATCTCTGTCTACGTCTCCTCACACCTGGATCATCTAAATCATCATCATCATCTCCTGAGCTGGGAGGAGGATTTGCTAGATCAGTAATGCGAGGAAATGGATGAGCTAGTATATAGTGAGCATTCTTTGCAGTAACCCTAGGATCATAAGCCACTCTCAAAGTAGCAAGAAACTTTGTGCGAGCAATCTCAAATGACAAGGAAGGTCCCTAATCTCATCTATCTATGTACCACCGAGCATATATCGTCACACTAGTAGGCATAGGCTGGATGATACCAAACTGTCTAAGAATGGGACTAATCAACTATCGCTCGACAATGTAAGGAGTCTGACCAATGAGATATCTAATCTGCATGATAAATGGTAATGTTCGTGCATCATCCATCCATGGCTCACAATCAACATATGGTCTCCAAGTAATGCTATCCAATGAATCAAGCACCCAATGCCAATACTCCATCTTACCTAGCTTATGTTGAGTAAGGATACCTGCATAAAAATACACATATGGTTGCCTCTCTCCACAAACTCTGTGATGGATAGGCTGAGTAATAGCAATGTGCTCCCAGCACCAGATCTACAATAAAGTGCATCCTATAGACAAACTAGCACTCTCATCATACACCACCTGATGAAGATCATGATATAAATGTGTAAGCATGCAAACATCCCAAGCATATTGAGTACGATGTTGCATCATACTCAGGAGAATCTCACCCTATCCAACAACAAAACCTAGTGATTGCCTATCAGGACAAATAAATCCTCCAATCAAACCAGCAAGAATCACAGGAAGAGTCTCATAATACATCACCATATCCTCCTAGTGGTTCTCTCCTCTAGAGATGCTCTCATCAACAAAAATGACTCTGCAAGCCATTGTCCCAACACGATCTTGAAAATCATACTGCACTAGCTCGCTAGTCACTGGGATGTGTAGAATCATATAGACATCCTCGAGTGTCACACTAATCTCACCAGTGGGCAAGTGGAAAGTGTTATGCTCACTAACGTCATCAACAATCCTCTATTATGTGTAATATCAGACATATACAACAGATGGCGTAAAGCATAGGCATCTATATGTCTAACCTCTGCCTGTGTTAGCTCTGGCACTAAATATCGTACTGCTGGTAATTTCTTTCGACACTGGAGAACATCAAGTTTCTCCTATTTATCAAGAGAATTCAATCAATCATCAACTATCTATCTATCACATGAAAGCGATCGCTAATCTATCAAATCAAACTGAAGTAATCTATGCTATCAAATCTATCAAATCACACTGAAGCAATCTATGCTATCAAATCTATCAAATCAAATTGAAGCAACTTAAGCTATCAAATCATTTTAAAACCTATCAATCATGGTTTTCAATCAATCTATCAATCAACAATCAAGCAATCAATCACTCAATCAATCTATCTATCCAACAACATCACGCAATAACTCAATCAAGTCCCTATTCAGCATCAATGCGTATTAAACACGTTAAATTTAATCATCAAAGTGATTTTTAGCTTTTGCACTTATCAAAAACATCAATTTTGAGCATTTGTGCTATCCTATTGAGCAAAAGCACTAAACTACAACTAATGTGCTAAATCTAAATGTAAATGTGCTAAACTCAAGCATATGCGCTACCTTTTTCTGCAAATGCGCTAAACCTACGAACATATGCTTAAAATAAAGCAAAAGCGCTAACTTTGGCTGCAAAAGCACAAACAAACAATTCACAACTTCTATCCTATGCAAAAGTACTAACATCCTTAACATATGCGCTATTATAACAAGCATATGTGCTAATTTGAACAAATGCGCTAAACCTAATTGCATATGCACTAAAACTAAATGCAAAAGCGCTAATTTAAAACCGAAAATCGCAAAAAAAGTTTAAAATTCAAAAACACGCCTAAAAACATGAAAATTTACACGACAAGTTGAAAACAAAGATCGGGATAAGATACATACCGGATACCCATACTCGGGAGGTCGCTGATATCATCAAACACGCTCAAAATGATGGTTCTCCATAGGAAACACCATTTCGCCACCTCATCAAGAATATTTTCTTCACAAGCTGACAAGGATAACAATGAAATTAAAATTAGCCTTGGTTAATTTTATATTTACTATTTGAAGAGTAATTAATGCTATTCAATGGGCCAATTTAATTTGTTTTTTACAAGTGAATTTAATTGACTGAATTTTTATCAATTATCATGAGATCAATCATTCAACCCAAAGTTTTCAACAAATTCACGATTAATCTCCTAAGGGGGCACACAATCAGGATTTTCAATCTCCATCAGGCGCATTATCAAGAGACTTGATTTAATCTTTGAAACAATGTTATCTCGACATCATTTCAAAGAGGGGCAAAATGTATACACATAAAAATGGCTATGAGCAAGTAAATAAATATTTTATATTTATTTAATGATTATTCTTCTATTAAATAGTTAATTTGAAAAGATTAATTTATTTAATTCATTTTCATGTCTTTCTATTAATTAATATTTTATTAATTAATTCACCTATCCTATTCTTCTAATTAATTAAATATGTAATATTTAATTATCCTTTTAATCAAGTTAATTAAATATCTAATATTTAACTATCTTCTCCAAACAATTAAATATCTAACATTTAATAGTTATTATCTTATCCTATAGTCTCAAATATTAATTCTTAAATTATTTAATTCCTCTTATCCAACTCATCCTTCCATCTCCACTTCATCTTCCCTTTGCCAAACATGTGGCTAAGGAAATTAATATTTTTTAAATATTAATTCATCATTTATCTTCAACCTCCAAATTTAATGAATATTGTGTATGTACACATATTTCATAACCATTTTCTATATTCTCTCCAACACCCCCTGTTGGCATTTTTAATGTTTATGTTGTGATTGTCATTGATGGACACACACTTGCATTGAGATCCCCTTTATATATATGAGCTAGAGCTCAATCGGTATCCGTTCCAACTGGTATGTTGTATTCTAGTCTTTAGACTATTGGTGATTTTGCAGAATGTGTTTCCCAATCTTAAGCGGCATGTCGACCCCAAGAGGTTCATAGATTTCAAGCGGTACGAGGGAGTAAAGCGGAATAACACATTCTTACCAGTCTTCATTTTTGTCAAACCAGCAACCAATATTTTGTATGAACCGGTAATACTCTGTGATAAGTTATCAACCGGCATTTTGTGATGAGTTACCGATCCACCGACTGTTTGACGGTGCCGACACACTGGCGGTGCTTCTTGTGTCGTGTTACTGAGTATGTCTAGATTCATTGAACCTAGGAAATTGAAATGTAATCCTATTGGACCGACATGAAATCAGAACTCCTTTAAAAGGACATCATGTCTAGGGTTTTAAGTTGTTGCTGAAAGGGTTTATGTTGTGACTAGGGTTTAAGGTGGTTGATAAGTTGTTGTAAGAGTGACCTTATCTGTGAAGATGAAGTTGTAACTGAGTGAGAGACATAGAAGACTGAAGTAATGCTGGAATGCATTAACTGTGAGCTATACTGGATCTAACCAAGCAATCTGTGCGATTAGATAGATCAAACACTTGCTAATTACTCACATCTTTGACAAGTTTATAGCCCTTAACCAGGAAGGCCCAAAAGCCTTTTGTAAAATCCTCTAACAAGGTGGTTCACCTCTGTGAATCTAAAATCCTCTAGCAAGGTAGTCTTTAATCGGACTTATCTTCTAACAGAGATTGAGGTTCCTAACAGGATCTGTTCTGGTGAATAACATTATAAGACCTTAACCGGTCTGACCTTAACCGGTCTGGTTTCTATTCTGCAGATAGTAACTTGTGAGTTCCATCTCACCATGGTTTTTCCCATTTGGGTTTCCACATCAAATATCTTGTGTTATAGTTGTATTGCTTTTGTGGGTGAATGATTTATTTGCATTTTGGTTTGCATGTGTGATAACCGGTCTATCTATTAAACTGTTTTACCGGTTTATCTTCAGACTATTTAGTGCAGTGATTTTTGGCATACTAATTCACCCCTCCCTCTTAGTATTCATCAATTGGTATCAGAGCCAACCTTTCTATAAGTTTAACTACTTGGTAGGAGATATGGGGGAATACACCTTGAGGGAACTCACTCAATGAATCACTTAGTTTGAGCAAGCCTATGATGATCTTATGGTCAAATACAAGGCATCTCAAGCAAAAAGGAGAGAACATGCAGAAAAGATGATGGAGCT
Organism: Cryptomeria japonica; assembly: GCF_030272615.1. NCBI lineage: Eukaryota > Viridiplantae > Streptophyta > Pinopsida > Cupressales > Cupressaceae > Cryptomeria > Cryptomeria japonica. Next base: position 638,113,781 of record NC_081406.1, read on the forward strand.
ATCTGAAAATAGTTCTGCAGATGAAGCAGACATGGAAGCCATGATAGCAGAAGTAAATAAACTGAATGAATCAAACTCCAACCTGAGAAAAGAATTGGAAGGATTGACTATCCGGATGTGTCAAGAGCTTGAGAACCAGAGAAAAACTGAAGACCTAGTGAAAGAAAGAGATTGTGAGATCTCCAAGTTGAAACAAGAGATGAATGCCCTAAATGCTCAACTCCATGCAAGCAAGATGGAAAAGGATGACATGCAAGGAGAACTGAACACTGCCATCTCTGAGAATGAAAACCTATTGGAAACAAATGCTGCTATTTTCAAAGAACTCTCTGAGTCAAAGGAAGTACTTGCTAATTTCAACAAGAGCACTGTCAAGCTAGAGCAAAAGCTTAAATCTACCAAACCGGTCAAGAATACGGATGGACTTGGCTATACCATTCATGAGGAAGGTGAAACCTCTGGTACAAATGCTAGAACATCAAAGAAACAACTGGCATCAAAGGATAAAGGTAAACAAAAGTTTAAACCTGTTTGTTTCAATTGTCTTAAAGAAGGACATACTGCAAATGTGTGTAGAAGTAAGGCTTACAACAATTTTCCTTATTTTCTAAATGATAAGCCTAGAGCCTATAGATTTGATGGTAACTGTTATGCATGCAACAAGTATGGGCATAAAGCATTTGAATGCAGGTCTGTTATGAATAACACTGGAAGATATCCTCAAAGGATCCAAGGAGTTGGTCCCGAACCTTTTGTGAATCGAAACCACAACCGGTTTAATGTCTTCAATCATTAGCCAAGAAACAGTGGCTATCAAGCAGCAACCGGATGGAGAGAAAACTATATGGTATCTCATGGTCATGGTCACACTGCTGCAACATGCAGAAGGAAGAATGGAAACATGAACAATGGACCTTGGAGAGCACCTAGATTGGTTTGCTACCACTGCAACAAACTGGGTCACATTGCAAGATTCTGCAGAAGTAGAAATAGTATATCTGATGATATACCGATCACTCCGAAAGGAGAAATTGATGTTGAAATAGTTCAAGCAGACATGAACAAAACCTGGAGGAAGAAACCAACAATGTTGGAAGAGGAACCAGTTTTTGCACCTAGCATGGAAATATCGAAACCGACAAACTAAGTTTCAAAAGGCTTAGGGGGAGCAAAACGGCGAAATGTTTTCGAACCCTCGGTTTACATCAGTAAAAGACCTTAACCGGTATGTGATACCTGTTGCTTGGCAGAAGACCGAAAATGGTAAAAAGGCAAATTAGGGTTTACACCCTAATAGAGGAGCATTAATGGCGGTAGGTGAGAGACATGTATAAAAGCATTTTTCAAATCATTTCTCACTATTTGTTTTCAAGTGAAGAAAAGTTTTTTCAAAGAGCAGAGCGAAAAAAAGGCGATTTGAGCTGAGATTTCAAGAAATTGACAAATCACAAAGGAGATTCAAATTCAAATTGCAAATGGTCAAGTGGAGAACACAAAGTGGTGATTCAGTAACCGACGGAGTGTGGAGTGAAGGAGAATCAGAAAGCCCTAAATTCGCATTTTAAAGGTAATTTTTGAGTTCTTAAAATATTCTACAATGGCTTTCGCATCTCATACCAGTTCTAGTACATCTATTGAGTCTAAAAGTTTCATTCAAAGGAAGTCAAAGTATAATGCCCTATCACAAGTTCCGGCTAGAGTGATAGTAGAAGAGGGAATTTCTGACTATATTGATTGCAAGATTGAAGACCTAGGGTCTCTAGTCATCCACTCTCAACTAGGTTTGTTTTGTGGAAAGGACAAGAAAATCAAACCGGAATATAGTATCTTAGAGAAGAAGAAACTTCATAATGCAGTATACTTTCTGGAAGACTTTACAGAGGATCATATTAGGATCATTTTGAGTAGAGTCCATCGTGACAAGATGTACCTGGAGAGGACGCATGATATCATGTTGTGGGCAATTCATGCAGTCACCGGTTTCTGCAACACAGGGGAAGTGCCAGCCCTAAGAACGGTAAACAAAACTGAAATGGCCAAGCTCACCTGTTCAATAAGCGATTTACAAGGCATGACAGTCAAATCCATCAAGGATGATCTTGTTAAGTATGCTTGCATGGTGATAGGCTACAGAACATTCTCTGCTAGCAGAATTAACTTTGTATCTGTTGCAGCGGTAAATGCCACTTACCGGATGATTAAAGAGGATGCATCATTTGACCTGTGTACTGATATGCAGAGGCGACTCCTGTCTAATCTGAAGTCAATCAAACAGGATAATGCACTGAGATTCAAGTTCGGACAACTATTGGTTGGGTTGTTCTTCTATTTCCAAAGCTACTTTCCTGGAGTAGGAGATGTCCAGTGGTCTCCTGACCAACCGGTAACCAAGCAGATCAAGGAAAGCATTCAAGAAATCGGAACCAGTTACCCTGATGTGCTGAACAAGTATTTTGATGAGTTCAGATGGAAAATGAGTCAAAGGATGAGGATCTTAGGTGACATCGTCAAGAAATATGAAGATGACATTTGTTTCACCATCCAAGTGGACAAATGCTTAATGGAGGCTGTTGAGCCTAGAATGGAAGAAGTGGAGCCAATGGGCTATGAGGTGATGTACGATATGCTGGAAGGGTATGTGTCAACCCTTATTGCCTCGCCTCTTGATCCTAAGGCAAAGAGGACCGGAACCTATCTGGAAAGGATCGCACCAGTCAAGGAACACTCTGTTAAGAAAGGAAAAGAACCGGTAGCAAAGAAGGCAAAGGCAGTGCCTGTAGCGTCGGCACCGGCCACTACTACAACTCTGAGAGTGACCAAGCGGTCACCTGCAAAGAAGAAACCAGAAGTGGCACTGGCAAAAGTATTTGAAAGAAAAAGGAAGACTAAAACAAATGAATTGGACTCTGAAGAGACTGAGTTTGAGGAGATGCCAAAGAAGACCAGTCAGATGAAGAAGATGAAGAAGAATGAACCGGCAGCGTCTGCATCGATAAATATTGATATCTCCTCATATAAACCTTTTGTTGGTGTAAATAATTATTCATCTTGGATATTATTACACCTTACTTAAGTTTACTTAGGAAATGCATTTCATAGTAGTTTGGGTATGAGACACTTGGGTGTTTGTGCCACACTGGGATAGTGTGTGTAGGAGAATTTCCACCTTTTATGGTGTTGATCTTGTTGTTACACTCCACATTCAGTGGGTGATCCACCTCATGTGGACTATTATATTATTTCTCCTACCTACCCACACCTATTTCCTACCTACCCTTATTTCTTATTGAGCCACATGTCATGTTTGTGTGCTCACATATCCATATAGCCTTACCTATATAAGAAGGCTTATATTCATTGTATGTAACGAACGCTTAATGATCCAGTTGATCAGTACTTTCTCTTGATAGAATACAGTTTATTTCTATCATCTATTTTGTCTCTCTTATTTGTGCTTTCCATTGCCTCTTGATCTTGGCAAAATCTCACATGGTATCAAAGCTAGTCCATGTCTCAGACCTTTGACACATTGTCAAAGAACAATAAAGAATATTAGGAGAAAAATACTTCATGACTTAGTAGATTATTATGATGATTTTAGTGATGAGGAGAAAGAAGAAGTACTACAGGAAATTATTATTTATTTGTGTAAAAATGACCGGTCGCCATCAGAGATTAAATCTCAGACACCGGATTCCTTATATAAGGCATTAGATAATAAATGGTGCATTGCCATAGAAAAAGAATGGGAGATTAGGGAGAAAGTCTTTGCACAGTACTTTCCCAACCTCTCAAACTCAGAATTATTTGATGTTTTGGACCAAAATAAAGGACTCTTCTTCATAAGGAGAAGAAGACTCTGGCTGTTAGAGGGAAGACTTGATGATGTTGAAAAAGACACTCATCAGCATATGAATCATGCTATCCATGCTCACAAAGCATGTATGGCCAACCTGCAAGCAGAAAAAGAACCGGTTATATCCAAACTGGATGAAGTTTTTGATGAAGAAGGAAACCCGGTTGAAGAACCAATCGACACTATTGATGTCGATGCCCTGGACATAGAAGATGCCACTCAGGACATACCTTCTGAGGGAACAGAATAGGTGCAACAGGCTAAACAGGGCAGTGAGCAAGCCGAGGATAGACAGGAAGCGGCTAAGGAATAGGAAGAGAAGAAGAAGAGGGATGAAGATGAGAAAAAGAGAAAAGAGGAAGAGGAGAAAAGAAAAGATGAAGAGAAAAAGAAGCAAGAAGATGAGAGGAAAAAGAAAGAAGAAGAGGATAAGGAAGAAAAGAAGAAGAAGGAAGAAGAAAAGAAGAAGAAGGAAGAGGAAGATAAAGAAAAGGAAAAGCGGAAGGAAGAAGAAAAGAAGAAGAAGGAAGAGGAAGAGAAAGAAGAAGAGAAGAGGAAGGAAACTGAGAGGAAAAAGAAAGAAGAGGAAGACAAGGAACAAGAAAGGAAGAAGGAAGCAGAGAAAAAGAAGAAGGAAGAAGAAGACAAGGCAGGGGAGAAAAGCAAAGTGGACAAGGTAGCGGAAGTGATGAAGAGCACACAGATGGAGACTCCGAAGGAAATCGGGAGTCAAGCCAAACCGGTTGATATCACTAGTCCTATCAATCTCCAGTCTACAAGTGAATCTAAGCTAATGCAGAGCATAAAGGTTGCTCAAGAGCACCTTGAAATAATTCAAAGAAAAAGGAGCAAGATATAATTCAAGCGGTTGTAGACACCCTTACCGGTTTGATCCCTGGTACCAATCTTCCCAACACTGAATCATCACTAACACAGCTTAAGCTACTATGTACTATAGTGGATGATCAGGTGTAGAGCCTGGAAGAAGTAGCTAAGGCAAATGTCAAGAAAGAGCATCAAAAGGCTCTTAACATTGCTCTGGTGAAGAAGTTGAATGAACTCCGGTTTGAACTGCTGAAAGACCAAAAGGATATAAGGGACGCTTTGGATGAGGGAAATCTGCTACTAAGAAAAATCTGTCAACCCCATCTATTCTACGATGATGTGCTAGCCTAGAAGCAAAAGCTTCAAATGGACTTATAGTATTACTTAAGCACATTTAAGCCACCTTATGATTCCTTTGCAACTTATGGGAAAACCGTTCACCGGTTTTAGATCTAGTCAGCCAAAATGGAGCAAGAGATTAGTACACGGTCTAGAGATTTATAGGAGCTACAACTGGTTTTACTTCCACATCTGCAAATTCTTTAGAAGTGTTATCTGAACTTGGATGCTTTGATAGTTATACAGGAGATGAGCATAGTTGATGCCATGGAAGAATAGGTATCCCAGTGTTGGCAATATTGCATTATAATAGACAATGAAAGATTGTTGTCATTTCATGAGGATATTGAGAAGGTTGTTGATGATTATGGATATAACTGATTAAAGATGTTTACTGTCTTGATATTATTTTTTTTTCATTGATGTCAAGAAGTTGATTTTCTAATTCAGTATGATGTTGCCATATCTTGAGAAGTATGATATGAAGATTATAAAGTTGTCGGTGAAAGACACAGGAAAGAATATGATGAATAAGGGGATGAATAAGGTATTCAATGGGCAAATACTACCGAGTCAGACAATGATGAGATCATGATGTTTTAGATTGTTTTAACATCATACATATGTTGTAAATTGTAAAGGTTAATACTACACTATGTTATCAAGAAAAGAACCTAGTCGGTAAACCCTAAGGTTATCGCTATCGGTTAATGAAGGCGGAATGTCTACCGAGTGAAGTTTAGTATTCACCAAGTTGTTATTGAGTTGTAACCGAGCTATAACAGAATGTATTAAATGTTTACATGTAGTATTTAATGAAGGAAGCTGATGAGCTGGAGCGGATTAAATGATTGGTAAGCCGTGAATGAAGTTTGTTAACGAATCTAAGGCAAAGAAAAGTCAGCATAAAGATCTATAGCTCAAATTGAACCGCGATACCCTCACACAAGTTCCAAGACTAGAATGCAAATTCCAAGGTAGGCTAAAACATTTTCAGATTGAAAGATGCATTGAACTTGGACAAGATTGAAGATCTGATGGCTATGATTGATCATGGGAAATGTGATCAAGGAGATTATGCGGTGACCTAATTGTTTATAAATAGGAAATTGTTTATAAACAATGGATGTAGGCAAGTGTATGCACAGGGATGCTACATAGTGATTACCGAGCACAGAAGCTTGAAGACCTGTTAGAATAACAGAGGATAGAAGCCCAGCAAATAGACAAGATTAGTTCTATGTCTAGATTGTATTGAACAAATAGGAATCTACTTTAGCATTTTAGATGTGAAGTTGCAGATAGATTTTTATTACTGTTATTTTGTGAAAGTGATAGAAAATCTCTTAACCAAGTGGACTTAAAAGTCTTATATGTAAATCCTCTAGCAAGGTGATATTCTGATTGAGTGTTTTGAAATCCTTTAACAAGGTCACTTCTAACAAAGTGAAGATCCTAACAGATCTGAGGGAAATCCCTTAACCGGGTCACATCTAGCAATGTATTTGTAATCTTTAATAGGATTTTCTTTTAACCGAGCATACTCTAGAAGAGTATATTTCTTAGTGGGTCCGAAATCCCACAATGGTTTTTCCCTATTTGGGTTTCCACGTTAAATCTGGTGTTATGAGGTTTATATTGTTCATATGTTTTTGAGTTTGCATGTTTGACAGTTTTGAGTATATGACTGATATATATGTTACCGAGGTTGAATCTGATGTTTTTTATGGATGATTAAGTTTGTATGATTCACCCCCCCCCGCCCTCACATCTTGTTGGCTATTGGATCTGTACTTATATTAAGTATCAAAATTATCAATTGGTATCAGAGCTTTGGACTCCGAAAGGAAAGTTTGAAGGCACTTGAGTTAAAGATCCAAAGATGTATAAGAGGGATGCACCGAAGCTGAACAAGTCAAGTTTCTCTACATGGCAGAAAAGGATGAAGCTGCATCTATCAGGAGTTGGAGAATATGTTGTATACTATCTGGAGAATGATTTTGTCACACCGAGCACCTATCCATTAACTATGGAAGAGATAAAGGCGAAGCAAGAACATATTCAAGCAATGATTGAAATAACATCTGCATTGACCGATTCAAAGTTTAATGATCTAGAAGGCTGCAATGATGCAAAGGCAATGTGGGATAAGCTCATATTAGTATATGGAGGAGATGAACATGTTCAAAGAGAAAAAGTAGATAGTCTAACAGGACAACTTGAATCTATGAGGATGAATGAAGGTGAGAACATAACTCAGTACAATACAAGACTAAACGAGATTGTAAATCAAATCAAAGGAGCAGGTGGAACTATTGAAGAAAAGGATATAACAAGTAAGTTGTTGAGAACTCTTCCACCAGCTTATGCAATCCAAGTATCTGCAATCAATGAATTGAGGTCTGTACCTAATATGTCAGTTTCTTTGGATGCTGCTATTGGTAAGCTACATGGATTTGAGTTAAGTAATTTTGATAATAGTGGATCTTCGGTAAATAAAGTTGAATTTGCATTTAGTTCTTTTCATCTTGATGAATCTAATGATTACAATGAAAGAAAATATAAGTACTCTGAAGGAGATCACAGTGGAGCAAGTGAAAGATTTTAGAAGAACATGGAACAAGTACACAAACTGTATGAGGAAATCAGAAAGCAAGAAAAGTTTGAAGCACTATTAGCCAAAAGGTTACCAAGAGGCAAAGGTAAGTATAAAGGAAAACTACCTTTGAAATGTTTCAATTGTGATAAGATAGGACACATGGCTTCTAACTGTCCTGACAAAGATTTTACTGAAAAGAAAGATTACCGAGATGATAGACAGAAAGATAATCATTACAGAGGACACCGAGACTTCAGAAGAAGAGATAGAAAGACATGCTTAAAAGCTGATGAGGAATCTAATGATGATAAATCAGATGAGACTGATACAGAGGAAGTAGTTTATGTGGCTATGAAGAAAAAGCCCTAATATCTCACATAAACACTAATGATTCTTGGATTATAGATAGTGGATGTTCACATCATATGACAGGAGATAAACACAACTTTTTTATATTAGAAGATTATGATGGAGGCTATGTTAGATTTGGTAATGATGCACCATGTCCGGTAAGAGGTAAAGGATCTATAACACTTCTTGATAATGCAAGATGCAATGATGTTTATTGGGTTGAAGGTTTGAAATACAATTTGTTGAGTGTAGCACAACTAAACAACATAGGTTACCGAATAGAATTTCATAAAGGAATTATCAAAGTTCATGACAAGAATGGAAAGTTAGCAGCTACCAGGACACAAAAAAAAGGTAATACATTTCACCTTGACTCAACTCGGAATAAGTGTTTGCATGCAAATATTGATGATACTTGGTTATGGCATAAAAGGTTTTGTCATTTAAATTTTGATAATCTGATCAAAATAAGTAAGAAGCACAGAGTAAGAGGTCTACTGAGTCTTGAAAAACCTGAGAATGCTATGTGCTGAGGATGCCAGATGGGTAAGATGACAAGATCAAGCTTTACAAGTAAGTCTTACACTTCGAAAGGAATTTTAGATCTAGTGCACACTGATCTTTGTGGTCCTATGAAAGTTCAAAGTTATTATGGTGATAAGTATTACATATTATTTGTGGATGACTATTCAAGGATGATGTCAGTAATGTTTTTAAAAGAAAAATCAGAAACTTTTCAAATGTTTAAATGGTACAAGGCAAGAGTTGAAAATGAAACAGGAAGACAACTGAAATGTCTCAGATCAGATAGAGGAGGAGAGTTCACATCTGATGAGTTCAACTTATTCTGCAATGATCATGGTATTAAAAGACAAGTCTCTACACCAAGAACTCCACAGCAGAATGGAATAGTTGAAAGAAGAAACAGATCTATTATGGATTGTGCTAGAACACTGATGATTGAAAAGAAGGTGCCACAAAAATTTTGGAGAGAAGCAATAAGCACAATAGTTTGCACCTTGAACTGAGTTCAATTGAAGAAAGGTACTTTGAAGACACCATATGAGATCTGGTATGATAAGAAACCTAATGTTAATTATTTTAAAATCTTTGGAAGTAGATGCTATGTTCATAAAGATGATAGAAATGGCAAGTTTGATCAGAAAAGTGAAGAAGGAATGTTTCTAGGTTACTCTTCTAGAAGCAAAGCATTTAAATGTCTGATCAAATCATCTAACAAAATAGTAGAAAGTGCAAATGTGAAAATTGATGAATTTGCAGAAAGAAATGATAAAGGAAATTCCAAGGAACCAGAAGACTATGATGACTTTGTCTATGTGCAACCGAGAAGTCCTACCAAGAAAACTATTGAAGAAAATGAAGAGAATATCCAGTTACCGAGTGATGAAGAAGATCATACAGAGCCTATCGAGCCTATATTAGCCAAGTATGTCAGAAGACATCATGCACCAAGTCAGATTATAGGAGATAAGGATGATCCAGTGATGACAAGGAACAAACTGAGACAAAACACATGTTTGATATCTGAATTTGAACCGATAATAGCAAAAGAGGCATTTAATAGCGAAGATTGGATAAATGCTATGACAGAAGAGATTGATCAAATCAAGAAGAATGACACATGGACACTAATCCCAAGACCGAAGGACAAGAATGTAATTGGTACAAAGTGGATTTTTAGAAACAAGCTAAATGAAAAAGGGGAGGTCATTTGAAACAAAGCAAGACTAGTTTGCAAAGGTTATGCTCAAGAAGAAGGAATTGATTATGGTGAAACTTTTGCATTTGGTTCTAGACTTGAAGGAGTAATAACATTGTTGGCCTATGTTGCTTTCAAGAACATCAAGATATATCAAATGGATGTCAAATCTGCATTTCTGAAAGGAATATTATAAGAAGAAGTTTTCATTGAACAACCTGAAGGATTTGTTGAAAACAATAATAAAAATTAGGTATGTAAATTGAACAAAGCTTTATATGGTTTGAAACAAGCACCAAGAGCATGGTATGAAAGATTGCACTCTTATCTGATTAAGATTGGTTTTATAAGGACAAGTGAGAACAACAACATGTACATGAAGAATGATGAAAATGGAATACTGATCTCAGCCATATTTGTTGATGATATTATATTTTGTGGAAATGACTCTTTATGCAAGAACTTTGGAAATGAAATGAGCAAAGAATTTGAGATGTCATTAATTGGTGAGATAAAGTATTTTATAGGTTTACAGATACTGCAAATGAAAAATGAGATTTTCATTACTCAATCCAAGTACATAAAGGAAATCTTGAAAAAAATTGGAATGGAGGATTCAAAACCAGTAAGTACTCCTATGACTACCAACTGTAAATTATCAAAGAATGATGAATCTACATCTGTTGATGAGACACTCTACCAATCCATGATTGGAAAACTACAATATGTTGTTCATAACAGAGTAGACATAGCACTTGCAGTAGGTATAGTTGCAATATTCTCTGCAGAACCTAAGGAAACACACATGATAGCAATCAAAAGAATTTTTAGATACTTGAAAGGCACTGAGGATTATGGCTTAGTATATCAGAAAAGAAATGATTTTGATTTAAAAGTTTATACTGATGCTGATTGGGCAGGCAACATTGATGACAGAAAAAGCACAAGTGGTGGAGCTTTCTTTTTAGGAGAAAGACTAGTGAGTTGGCTTAGCAAGAAACAAGGATGTGTTTCACAATCAATAGCAGAAGCTGAATACGTTGCTGCTGCATTGAATTGTACCAACATTGCATGCATCAAACAACTGTTGGAAGGTATAAATGAGAAAGTTACTGAGCCAATAACTATATTCTGTGACAATACTAGTGCCATTAATATTTCAAAGAATCATGTTATGCACTCTAAGACAAAGCACATATCTATCAAATATCATTATCTTTGAGAAGAATCTCAAGAGAAAAAAGTGGTATTGGAGTATGTTAGCACAAAGGAGCAAATAGCAGATATCTTCACCAAGCCACTACCAAAGGACACTTTTGAATATCTCAAAAGTCAGTTAGGGGTCCTACCCCTATCTTTTACTCACTGACCGAGTTCGGTGAAAGCATCAATCCGATGACTAATGAATATCTTTTGGGAGTTGATGCTGATTTATACACTTAAGGATATTTTCTAAAGTTGTACAGGGAATTATACAGGGAACAGAAATTGAAGACAAATAATCTGACCGAGACTCAGTTGATACACAATAGTAGGAAATAACTTCTTACAGAAAGCTATTATGTTTTAGTTCTTTACTTTTTTGGCATTGTTGTCAAAGGGGGAGAAGACCAATATAGGGGAGAAGACCTATCAGAGGAGAAGACTAAGAGAAAACTAAGCAGACTACAGATTGGGAAGAAGACTGAATAAGGAGAAGTCTAATGTATGGGGGAGAGCATTTCAGCATTTTAGAATCACAGCAATCTGAATCTCTTAAGGTCAAATCAATTGGTTTTTCCATCAATGCCAAAGGGGGAGATTGTAGGCAATATTGCTTTATAACAGACAATGAAAGATTGTTGGCATTTCATGAGGATATTGAGAAGGTTGTTGATGATTATGGATATAACTGATTAAAGATGTTTACTGTCTTGATATTATTATTTTGTCATTGATGTCAAGAAATTGATTTTCTAATTCAGTATAATGTTGCCATATCTTGAGAAGTATGATATGAAGATTATAATGTTGTCGGTGAAAGACACAGGAAAGAATATGATGAATAAGGGGATGAACAAGGTATTCAATGGGCAACTACTACTGAGTCAAACAATGATGAGATCATGATGTTTTAGATTGTTTTAACATCATACATATGTTGTAAATTGTAAAGATTAATACTACACTATGTTATCAAGCAAAGAACCTAGTCGGTAAACCCTAAAGTTATCGCTATCGGTTAATGAAGGCGGAATGTCTACCAAGTGAAGTTTAGTATTCACTGAGTTGTTACCGAGTTGTAACCGAGCTATAACAAAATGTATTAAATGTTTACATGCAGTATTTAATGAAGGAAGTTGATGAGCTGGAGCGGATTAAATGATTGGTGAGTCATGAATGAAGTTTGTTAACGAATCTAAGGCAAAGGAAAGTTGGCATAAAGATCTACAGCTCAGATTGAACCGCAATACCCTGACACAAGTTTCAAGACTAGTATGCAAATTTCCAAGGTGGGGTAAAATGTTTTCAGATCAAAAGATGCATTGAACCTGGACAAGATTGAAGATCTGATGGCTATGATTGATCATGGGAAATGTGATCAAGGAGATTATGCGGTGATCTAATTGTTTATAAATAGGAAACTGTTGATAAACAATGGATGTAGGCAAGTGTATGCACAGGGATGCTACATAGTGATTACCGAGCACAGAAGCTTGAAGACCTGTTAGAATAACAGAGTATAGAAGCCCAGTAGATAGACAAGATTAGTTCTATGTCTAGATTTTATTGAACAAATAGGAATCTGCTTTAGCATTTCAGATGTGAAGTTGCAGATAGATTTTTATTACTGTTATTTTGTTAAAGTGACAAAAAATCTCTTAACCGAGTGGACTTAACAGTCTTATATGTAAATCCTTTGGCAAGGTGACATTTTGATTGAGTGTTTTGAAATCCTTTAACAAGGTCACTTCTAACAAAGTGAAGATCCTAACATATCTGAGGGAAATCCCTTAACCGGGTCACATCTAGCAATGTGTTTGTAATCTTTAACAGGATTTGCTTTTAACCGAGCATACTCTAGAAGAGTATATTTCTTAGTGGGTCCAAAATCCCACAGTGGTTTTTCCCTATTTGGGTTTCCACGTTAAATCTGGTGTTATGAGGTTTATATTGTTCATATGCTTTTGAGTTTGCATGTTTGACAGTTTTGAGTATATGACTGATATATATGTTACCAAGGTTGAATTTGATGTTTTTATGGATGATTAAGTTTGTATGATTCACCCCCCCCCCCTTCTCATCTTGTTGGCTATTGGATTTGTACTTATATTAAGTATCAGAACTATCATCCCAGATGCAAACAGAGAAAGAAGTGGCCACCTCCCTACTTGAGTCCTGGTCTCTATCAATGAAACAATTTTTGCAGGACTATAAATCGGTTTTTGACAAGTATTATTCCTTGTTGTCATAAACTTTTATTATTTTAATATCAAATGGAAACAGGGTTGTTCAACGGTACTTTGTCATTGTTGGCAAAGGGGGAGAAGTACTCTATCTATTTTGGAGAAGTATAGGGGAGAAGTATCTGGTTTTAAAATTTTGCTATATTCTTTGATATATGCTATATGCTCTGATATCTCAATGTTTATGCTTTGTATGCAAAATTTCTATACATTGTATTGATTAAGGGATAGTGTATATGCTTAGGGGGAGCAATTTTGTTAATAGCATGTTTTTGTTGTAAAACACTTAGATGTCAAAATTTTATTTTCCTAAGTGTTGCCATCAATGCCAAAGGGGGAGATTGTTGGCATTTTTAATGTTTATGTTGTGATTGTCATTGATGGACACACACTTGCATTGAGATCCCCTTTATATATATGACCTAGAGCTCAACCGGTATCCGTTCCAACTGGTATGTTGTATTCTAGTCTTTAGACTATTGGTGATTTTACAGAATGTGTTTCCCGGTCTGAAGTGGCATGTCAACCCCAAGTGGTTCATAGATCTCAAGCGGTATGAGGGAGAAAAGTGGCATAACACATTCTTACCAGTCTTCATTTTTGTCAAACCGACAACCGATATTTTGTATGAACCAGTAATACTCTGTGATAAGTTATCAACTGGCATTTTGTGATGAGTTACCGATCCACCAATTGTTTGATGGTGCCGACACATTGGCGGTGCTTCTTGTGTCATGTTACTGAGTATGTCTAGATTCATTGAACCTAAGAAATTGAAATGTAATCCTATTGGACCGACATGAAATCAGAACTCCTTTAAAAGGACATCATGTCTAGGGTTTTAAGTTGCTGCTAAAAGGGTTTATGTTGTGACTAGGGTTTAAGGTGGTTGATAAGTTGTTGTAAGGGCGACCTTATCTGTGAAGATGAAGTTGTAACTGAGTGAGAGATAGAGAAGACTAAAGTAATGCTAGAATGCATTAACTATGAGCTATACTGGATCTAACCAAGCAATCTGTGCGATTAGATAGATCAAACACTTGCTGATTACTCACATCTTTGACAAGTTTATAGCCCTTAACCGGGAAGGCCCAAAAGCCTTTTATAAAATCTTCTAACAAGGTGGTTCACCTCTGTGAATCTAAAATCCTCTAGCAGGGTAGTCTTTAATTGGACTTATCTCCTAACAGAGATTGAGATTCCTAACAGGATCTATTCTGGTGAAGAACATTGTAAGACCTTAACCGGTCTAGTTTCTATTCTGCAGATAGTGACTTGTGAGTTCCATCTCACCATGGTTTTTTCCATTTGGGTTTCCACGTCAAATATCTTATGTTATGGTTGTATTGCTTTTGTGGGTGAATGCTTTATTTGCATTTTGGTTTGCATGTGTGATAACTAGTCTGTCTGTTAAATTATTTTACCGGTTTATCTTCAGACTGTTTAAGTGTTTTAGTGCAGTGGATTTTGGCATACTAATTCACCCCCCCCTCTTAGTATTCATCACCCCCTACATCTTAGGAAGGACTTGAGTCCACTTGTCCTATCATGCCTAAATTTCCTCTAACCATCCCTAGATTCCCTCAGTCAGCAACCCAGTCAAGGTGAGATGAGTGACACTTGTCTTCTCCTTCTCCCTTTCTCTCAACCTTCACCTTTTCTCATAGCCATCCAAATCTGTAGATCTGATCATGACCATTGATCTAAGCCACGTTATCTAATCCTCTCAAGGTCTATAAAATCAAGAGCTTCAGTTGAGAGAGAGTTAGTCTTCAAGTGCATTTTGCAAGCTAATCATATGCATCTATGAGTTTTAATCTTGAAGCAAATAGCAATTATCATATAGCATAATCATTTTAGCATAATCATGTAGTATTTCATATCATATCATAGCATCAGTTAACTACCAGTTATCACTCCATTCTTCACATGCCATCTTGGAAGCTATTAGTGCATTGTCTAAGAGCACACCATCTGCAACTAGGAACAGTGGAGTTAGGACACAATGAGACATATGTTGGTATTTTGGATATGTTGATATGGTTTTGTCATTGATGTCAACACTTATCAACTCTGGCACTTGGAGAATTGGCAATGTTCACTGGCAAGCAAGTGACTTATGCACAATCACCAGTAAAATGCAAGGAACCTATAACTATCTATTATGATAATAGAACAACAATTGATATATCTAAGAATTCGGTACTACATTCTAAAACTAAACATGTCTCTATCAAACTGAACTTTCTGAAAGAGAATGTTGAAGAAAAAGAAGTAAAATTGGTTTATGTGAATACTAAGAGTAGATTGCAGATATTTTCACTAAACCTTTGCTTAAGGAAACTTTTGAATATCTCAAAGATCAGCTTGGGGTCATACCCCCACCAGTAGAAACATCGGAGAAGAGAACCTAATGGATATCGGAATGAGATTTATGGCAAAGCTGATAGAAGACACGATAAAAGAGTGTTTAGAGGAACTTGCTTTAAGTACGAAGGAGAAGGGCGTCAAGCTTTTGAATGTTAGAAGACTAAGAGCACCAGAAGGACAACATTGGTAGAAGAAGACCATGCTGGATCAACTAATAAAATGGAAGATGGGAAATTGTTGGTGATGAGGAGAGCTTTGTGTCATACCAGAGATGATGAGGAACCCTTGCAGAGGAGGAATTTATTCGGGACTAGATGTAAGGTATCTAGTATGTGTTGTAAAGTTATAATTGATAGTGGTAGCTTAGATAATCTTGTTTCGGAGGAGATGGTGAATAAGTTCAATTTGGAGAGATTGAAGCACCCTAAGCCTTATCATATAGCATGGATTCAAAATGATCATAAGATACTAGTAAGTGAACAATGTTTGGTGAAATTAAAGATTGGATCTTATAATGATGATTTTTTGTGTGATATCATGCCTATGGATATTTGTCATATCTTTTTGGGTAGACCTTGGTAGTATGATAGAAAAAAAATACATGATGGAAGGAAGAACATATACATTATTATTGCAAATGGGATGTTGCCCTTGGAGGAGCCTTTAAATGGTGAAGTTTGTACCAGTGTTACAATCTGTTTGGTGGATGAAAGGAAATTCCTGGACGGGATGAGACATGAGAATGTATGTTTTTCTTTAGTTCCTAAGAAAATTGACAATTCAAAGTATGAAAAAGAACAACCAGAAGAGATAAAGGAGTGGCTAACAGAATATGGAGACATTATTTCAGAAAATGTACCTGATGGATTACTACTTGTGAGAATTATCAGTCGTTGCATGGATCTGATTCCAGGAGCTAGTTTGTCTAATAATGCAGCACAACGGATGACACCGACAGAGAATGAGGAGCTGAATAGGCAAGTGCAGGATTTGTTGAGAAAAGGTTTGATCAGAGAAAATTTGAGTCCTTGTGCAATTTCAGCAGTGGTAGAACCTAAGAAGAATGGAGAATGGAGGATGTGTATTGATTCCAGATAAATAAACAAGATCACAGTGGGGTGAACCCACAATAGTGGGTTACACCTTTTTGCCAACTTTGACACTGCAATATTCATTTTTCAAAAAAAACTTCAGATTCAGGAACCTATTACTTATAAACCGTAAGGAATTTGTAGATGATGTGAACTAGTGATTTGTGTCATTTTGTATGTAGATTCTAAAAATATTTTTTTTATAATTTTTTAAATCAATTTGCTTCCATTTTTCTATCTCCATCGAAAACTAGTTTTTTCAAAAAATAGCTTTTTTAAAAAGTGATACTCACTCTGCATAGCATAACCATTTTTCTATAATAGATATAAACATGGTTATTTCTAATTTGGTTTTGTAACATCCATATCTAGTGTTTGCAAAAAAAAATTTAACATTATATTCAATATTTCATATTTTATTAAATTTGAAGTCGAGTTAACTATAATTTCGGCATATGTCCATTTGATATTACATAACTTGTTGTATATGTAATGAAAATCAATTTTATTTTTTATGTTGGAAGGGGACTTAAATACCTAGTACGTAAATATTTTTCAAAATTTTTTGGGTGATGTTTACTATTTTTTCATAAGCATTGAACAAAGAAGTTCATGTTCGGTGAAAATCCTACATTCATAAGAAATAAAATAAAAATATATTTATGAAATTAAATATTAAAAATTATACTATCTGCAAAGATTATAATAAGGGATAAATACTTGTAAAAAAAACTTCTAAATGAATTCATTTGACCCCCCAAAAGCTAATATAAAATTGGTTTTGTATCAGCATTTGATAGATGCAAAAGAGACTCCATTGCAAGTATGATTTAGAAGTAGAGAGGTTCTATCAAAGAAATTTTGATCTAAGAGCCTTTGATCTAACTCCCTTGAATTAATTACTTCAAATGGGACCTCTTAAAGATTAAAACAATATATTTTCTAAAAAATGTGTGATTTCAGCAAAAATCAGAATGCACAAAAAAGTGGGAATGAGCATTCTGAGTTCACCCAATGAAGTACCGATTTCTTATTCCTAGAATGGATGACATAATCGATTGTTTGAGTGGAGCTAGATACTACACAAAGATAGGCTTGAAGAGTGGATACCATCATATTAGAATCAGAGAAGGAGATGAGTGGAAGACAACATTCAAGATAAATGAAGAACTATATGAATGGTTGGTGATGCCTTTTGGATTGGCTAATGCACCAAGTACTTTCATGAGGTTGATGAATGAGGTATTGAAGAAATTCTTGGGTAATTTTGTTATTGTGTATTTGGATGACATTTTGATTTTTAGTAAGAGCAATGAGGAACATATGTTGCATTTGAGACATGTTTTGCAGAGGTTGAGAGAAGAGAAGTTGTTGTTGATAAACATTAAGAAGGGCAATTTAATGAAGGAAGAATTAGTCTATTTGGGATTTGTGATATCTACGGTTGGATTGAAGATGGATCCTAAGAAGTTAAGAGTGATTTTTGAATGGCCTACACCAAAAAATATTGGAGAGATAAGATTATTTCATGGATTGGCTAGCTTCTGCCAGAAGTTTATCAGAAATTTCAGTTTAATTTGTAGCCCTATGACAGGATCCATGAGAGGAGATAGAAAGGATTGGCTAGCTTCTTACTGGAGGATTTCTTAAGTTTTTCTTCTATTGTATTCATTTTCAACATCAAGATAATATCTAATAAGAATGGTTTTCCTTTCAAGATCTTCCTCATGTTGTCTGGCATCTTATAGGTCAAGCTTCAGTTGTCCATTCTCACTCTCAAGTCTGCAACATTCTTCAGATTTTTCTTTCAGGGACTTAGCAAGCTTCTCCTCATTCTTATTCCTTTCTTCAATATCTTTTGTCAATCTCATCACAATGTCTTCCATATCATTCTTATAGATTGTATTGGCTCTAGTAGGTCTATCACATTCTTTTGTCTTCTCCTTCAAGACTTCTTACTCAAAGCTTTGACATTATTTCTTCTTAAGTTGATCAACATGCTCCTTTCTCTTCTCTCATGATTTGTTCAAGTGATCTTTCAATTTTTTTATTGGCATTGTGTTTTCATTGACGTCAACTGGTATGGGAGATTGATGAGCAGTGTTGTCATTGATGTCAACCGGTGTAGAAGGGCTACCGGTATAAGAGATGTATGTATTGCACTGTCATGGATGCATATAGAATGAGATATCCTTAATATCACCTTTTGTTGCAGTGCATCGATAAGATAAGGGAGAGAATGTCATTCAGTAGAATGACCTTTGGAGTCATTGGTATACAAGCCAGTGTTTGACTTGTGTGAAAGAGATGGGCAGGTTACCAATACAATCTGTCACCGGTAAGGAGAGAATGTTAACCGATAAGTGATGTGTTGACATGACAAAGGCAAATCAACAAAGTGAGTGGTTGTCAACCGGCAAGCTTATGACTAGTGTACAAGCAGGATGCAGATGACAAGGATCCACTACCACTGGTTAGTGGACCTTATCTCCTATTATGCATACATGTGCATCATAGTTCTGAGAGATAAGGAAGAAGAGGTAAAGGCAAGTGTTTGAAGGCTGACATCAGATCTACCAGTGAATCAAAGGAATGCCTCAACTACATGAAATCAGGGATATGCACTGGATCAAAAGAGAAGGCACTTTGATCTGCCAGAACAAATGAAGAGTGATGGTTTTGTCATCTTGACAAATCGGCTGAGATGATATTCAGTCTAATGATGAAGAAGGCAAAGTGGAGCAGCTGAAAATAGAGAATGCAACTGGCAAGCAGATGCCTTAGATGGAAATAAATAAAGGTTGATGACATGGTGTTATCAGGATGGCTACCTGTCAGTATGAGAACTGGTAAGGAAGAAAAGGCTAAGTGATGTGCTCCTACCTAATGAGAATGAGCATGCTATGGATAGACATGTCTGGTGACTGGTTAAGGTGTTCCATCAACAGTTCAGCAAAGTGCAGACATGAAGGGTAACCGGTAAAGTGTGAGATACCAACAGAGTTTGTGAATCGCCAGAAAAGAAGGACCGGTTGTGTGTCGATTGTCGATGACTGAGTCTAGCCAACATAGAGATCCTTGTTGAAGTGGATACTAACAAAGGATGCCACACGGAGTTGAAGTGATAAGCTCGTAGAGGTCGATGAAGAGTCATGTAGGGATGGGTGTTTTTACAATTGTGCATTTAATATGGAACCCATGATTTGTGTTTCAGATCAAAGAAGTGTGGCTTGAGGAAGAATGAACGACAGAAAAAGATTAGGGAGTTGTTGGCGCCTAAATTGAAGTGAGGAAATCAGATTGTAGGAGGACCTCGAGAAGGAAATAGCTGGGTCATGATTGTGTCAACATATTTAAATGTCGAAAAACAAGGTTGGGTTTGATATTCTTGGCAAACATACTTTGGAAAAATGGAAATTACATGATGGCTTATCCCTCCAATGCAGGTGAGAGATCCAAGGCAGATCGGATCATATTTGATGAAGATTTGATTGGTGGAAGAAACCCTAACCTCCTAAAGTTTGAATTGAATTTTAGCAGGAAAACAAGTTGATAAATAGGCAAGACAAAATTGATGGATTGCGTTGCTAAAGGAGAGAGTGTTGTTGCTGAAAAAGAGAGAAAATCAGTCAAGTGCTCATTGAGAGTCAGAGGAGAGGCTAAGTGTGAGAGAGAATTAGGTTGAAGAGTTCAACCAGTAAGAGTGAGCCAACTGGTATTCGTCCATTGAGTATGATAGAGGAGGAAACCGGTGGTGACAAAATTGGCAGAGAAGAGCCATAGCATATTGCAGAGAAGGGAAGTTGAGGACTAGCAGGAATCAGATGGTAGATATATGGTTGAGTTATGAAGATCAGCAGTGGAGAGCAGTAAAGAATTTGAGAGGTGAGACAACTAGCAGTGAGAGAACCAACAAAGAGAGAACCGGTAGAGAAGGAGAAGAGGTTGAACCAATAAGGTTGCAATAGGAGATAAGGGTGCAGTAGTGAGAGGGTGAGAGAGAGAGAGAGATCTGTAAGTGAACTTGATAGAAGATCTAGTAGAGAGATTTGAAGAAGAGTTACAAAATCCATTTGTAACAATGCTATTAACTTGTAAATGATTATGTTTTGTATTCACTGAGTTGGAGCTTAGTGCAGGGGTTGTAGCTCCTTGGGTTGGTTCCCTAAATAAGGGGTTGGTTCTCCTTGGGTTGGTGCCCTAAAATTAGGGGTTGGTGCTCCTTGGGTTGGTTCCCTAAACATTGTATTCAGAGATTCATAATGAGGCTGGATTGGAGCAGTAGTCTCCAACAGCATTTCTCACCGAGGTTTTTCCCATCTTGGGTTTTCCTCATATATGTTGGTGTTATGTTATGTCCTTTTGTGTGTGATTACATTTGTGTTGGTCTGCCCTCTAACTGGTAAGTCTGCATTGAGGTAGATCTAATAACTGGTATACTCACATAGGACAGTTAAAGGGAAAAGTTTGAGAACCACTGATTCACCCCCCTCTCAGTGGTACATTGTGTCTAACAATTGGTATCAAAGTCTAGGTTCCCAGTCAGACGAGATTTCTATAGCTTGGCTAGATTCTGACTTAAGGATACAATAGTCTATTTAGTGTCAATCCCAGCTCTAGTGTTTAATGGGTCTAACTATTCCATTTGGAGTTGTAGAATGGAAGTTCACTTATCCTCCCTAGGGTATGATGTCTGGATGCGTGTTGTAAATGGAAGCCCTAGTAAAGTGTGTCCTCCCACTAATTCAGATGCAGAAAGAGGAAACCAGTGCAATGAAGCAGCAATGAAGGCTATACTCAGTGGGATATCTAGTGATATCTCCTTACAAGTGGATAGATGTAGATCAGCAAAAATTTTATGGGAAAGATTTAAGAAGCTCTATGGAAATGAACCCACTACTACAGAATCGACTTGTGATGATAGGATGAGAAATGCATCTCATGCATCTGCAGAGGATGAAGGAAGATCTGCTAGCAGTCATAGCATTGATGAAGAAGGAACCCACCTCTTCATGGCTCAAGAATCAGAAGATGAGAGGCACACATCTCAGAATGATCATACAAATCACTCCTACTGACAAGATGTGTTCGACGGTGATAGACAAGGTGAAGAAGAAGAGGACGTAGAAGTTGATCTTGAAGAAGATCTTGAAAGGCACTCGAAGAACTTAGTAGAGTGAGGAATGAGTACAAGTTATTCAAGAATGTTGTAATAGTGGAGCAGAACTGGTTGATCATATGCCTTGAAGAATCTGAGAAGTGTGTCTCAGAGTTGAAGACTCAAGAAGAAGACACTAAGGAGTGTCGGTGTAAAGATCTAGCATCCGAGCTGGAGGTAAAAGATAAAGAATATCAGCAACTACTTGGAGAAATTGAGGTTCTCTTAAATGACCTTGAGAAATGTCAGGATGAGCTCAAGATAAAAATAAAGTTTGATGGAAGCAGTGATACCTTGGACAATATGCTGAAGAATAAAAAGCATGTTGGCATTTTGATGATTATGTTGTGATTGTCATTGATGGACACACACTTGCTATGAGATCACTTTGAGAATTTATGAATTATGTTCAACCGGTAATTGGTCCAAACCGGTATCATGTTGTAGTCTTTAGACTACTGTTGTTATGCAAAAAGTGTATTACCAATCTCAAGCGATATAAAGACCCAAGCGGCATAGAGAGATCAAGCGGTTTAAGGATCTCAAGCGGAGCGGAGCAAAGGAGCCACAAGCGATAGTTATCTTTTTCTAGTCTTCAAGTTTTGTCAACCGGTAATCTGTTAAACCAGTATTACTCTGAGTTACCAACCGGTAACCGAAAAAGTTGTATAAACCGGTAATACTCTATGATGAGTTACCAACCGGTATATTTTTGTGATGAGTTACCATCCACTGACACTTTGACGGTGTTTTTGTGTCGCGTTATCAAATATGTCTAGATACAATGAACCTAGGAACTTGTAATGAAATCCTATTGGATCGACATGAAATTAGATTCCTTTTAAGGACATCATG
Source organism: Cryptomeria japonica (assembly GCF_030272615.1). Classification (NCBI taxonomy): domain Eukaryota; kingdom Viridiplantae; phylum Streptophyta; class Pinopsida; order Cupressales; family Cupressaceae; genus Cryptomeria; species Cryptomeria japonica. The sequence goes on from NC_081406.1 coordinate 638,136,391, forward strand.
TCTAGGGTTTTAAAAAAAAAAAAGAGTATGCGAGTATAGCGGTTAGGTTTTGTAGTGGTTGAAAAACCTCTTGAATGTGCAATCTTAACTGAGAAGATCAAGTCTGTGAGTTGTAACTGAGTAAGGAGTTACTAAAAACTAAAGTAATGCTGAAATGCATTAGCTATGAGCTACAATGGATCTAATCAAGTAGATTGTGCCATTTTCTAGATCATTCACTTGTTGATTACTCACATCTTTGACAAGTTAGAAACCCTTAACCGGGTAGGCCCAGAAAAGCCTTTGTAAATCCTCTAACAAGGTGGTTCACATCTATGGATCTGAAATCCTCTCACAAGGTAGTCTTTAATCAGACTTATCTCCTAACAGAGATTGAGATTCCTAACAGGATCTATCCTGGTAAAGAACATTGTATGACCTTAACCGGTCTGGTTACTATTCTGTAGATAGTTACTTGTGAGTTTCATCTCATCATGGTTTTTCCCATTTGGATTTCCACGTCAAAATATCTTGTGTTATGGTGATTGTGCTTCTATGGGTGAATGCATTATTTTCTATTTGGTTTGCATGTGTGTTAACTCGTTTGTTTGCTAAACTGTTTTACTGGATTACTACTAGACTATTAAATTGTTTAAGTATAGTATTTTTTGGTATACTAATTGACCCCCCCCCTCTTAGTATTCATCAAAGAATTCTAAGGATACTGAAGGATTAGGAAGAGGTGTCGGTGAATGCTCCACCAACAACAATGTCCCCCATAATGGCATTTTGTTTGTCTCCTCAAATGGAGAGAAGAAGGGACAGACCTTCACTGTCCAGAATACTCCCTGAAAGAAGGTTGATCTAACCACAATCGGTGAAAACTTGTAGACAAGAATAAAGATCGATGTTGCAAGAAGGAGGAACAATAGAGATCCTAAAGGAAAAGGGAAAGTGGGAGAAGACAGCTTTACCGGAACTAAGAACATGAGAAGATAGAAAATAAGACCTCCTACCAATAGAGGAAAAATAAATGCTACCGCCCACATGTCAAGACAAGTGCGGAATAAGAAGAGATCAGATGGAAGAAATACAAAGAATGAACAACCCATGATCCACTCTCAAAGAAGGAGAAATGGAGATGCCAGACCGGTAAGATCTCCTCATGCATGGCAGAATAATTTTCTAAGTCCTATACCATCCTTCTTCGGTTATTGTTTTACATGTAATGGTCATGGTCATAGTGTAGAAGAATGTAGAAAGAGATCTAGAAGGAACAATTTAAGATCTCATAGATATCATGTGTTGGTTTTTTGATGATGTTTAGTTGTGATTTTCATTGATGGACACACACTTGTTTTATGTATGAGTTATTCTCCACCGGTAATATGTGTTGTATTGTTCACACCATTATTATATGCCATTGAATGGATAGTCTATTGGCATATGCACACTCCAATGAGACATTGTATGTGATTGAAGGTTTTTTCATTGATGGCAACCTTACAATCCTATGGCACCAGCAAGGCATTACACCGACAAGTTAGTGCACCGGCATCAGCAGATCACAATCTACACCAGCACTCAGGACACCGACACCGGCACAGAGAAAGGAAGTATACTAGCATAGAGGCCGACAAAAATTTTGGTATATTATATTTTGTTTATTATTGTAAAAACTTTGTAAGCCAACTTGGCATGTTGTAAAATGACTCTTATATATAAAAGAGATCATTGTAGACATTTTGTATGTAAGAAAAGTGACATAAGCAAAAGGGAAAATATTAAGGAAGACGTATTATGTGAAATATAGGTTAAAGGGTTTATGTAAGAAGCAGAGCAGCAACTGGTACTGGATCAGGCAATATAGATGCTATTGTAAAGCAGTACAAGTTATTGGATTTGTATAATCCACATTGTAAGTCAGTGAGACTTCCCATTGAGCAGTGAGCTCTAGGCAATTGGCCTTCCTGCATGTGTAGGCCCCTATTGTAAGTAATATTCTCTTATTGGCCAATGAGTGAATATTGTGGGTCACAAATCCCACCGAGGTTTTTCCCACCCTGGGTTTCCTTGTTAAATCCTTGTGTTATGGTGTTCTTTTCATGTGGATGTTTTTAATTTTGTTCATTGCATTATTTCTTGCATACCGGTACAATGTTATAATATGTTATGCATGTTTTAAATTGAGAAATACTAATTATCGATCAGATACTGATTCACCCCCCCCCCCCACCTCTCAGTATCTGTGGGATTCCTAACAATTGGTATCAGAGCTTGGTCCTCTATCTTCAGAAGCCTAATAGCTTGAGGAAGATCTTGACATCGATAAAGATGGAAAATCTGATGAAGCAACTTGAAGCAGCTCTTTCAGATTATGATGCAGAGAAATTGAAAAACATCAAACTTGAAGATGACCTAAAAGCAGCTCAAGATATCATTCAGGCACTTCAAGAAAATCTTACTGTTGCAAGAAATAAGAGAAGAGAACTTTGTGAAAAAATGCAAAATGAGAATGATGAAAAGGAATCACTTAATGATATGATAAGCAAGCTAAAACTGGAGAACATAACTACAAAGAATGAGATGCAGGATATGACTATGAGATTTTGTAAAGAGATTGAGGATAGGAAGAAGAATGAAGAAGAATTGAACAGAAGACTAAGTGATGCAGCAAATGAGAACACAAGACTTAGCTATGAAAATGACATGTTGAAAATAGATCTGATGCATACTCAAAATGACTTCAATGAACTGATGAGACAGAAAGAAGTCTTAGAAAGAGAACTAGAAACTGCAAATCAACATAAAGAAAAATTCAAGAAAAGCTCAGAGGAACTTGGCACCTTACTGAAGAATCAAAAACCTAAAGGTGACACTTCTGGAATTGGCTTTGAAGTTGGTGAAAGCTCCGGTACTGCAAATACTTAGGATCACAGCAAACCGATAAGACAACCTAATGCTTATAAATTCAATGGAAAATGTTTTAACTGTAATAAGTATGGTCATAGAGAAAATGAATGTAGATCTAAAAATTATCAGAATATCAACACACCCACCGGTCAATGTTCAAAATACAACAAAGTTGGTCACAACTCTAAAAAATTGTAGAATGAATGTGAGATGTTATGTTTGTGGAAGATTTGGACATTTATCTAATCAATGCAGAACACAAACCAGCATAGGTTATGGAAAAGCTATTCAATAGAATAATATAACTTGTTATGCATGTAACAAGATTGGGCATATTGCAAAATTCTGTAGAAGTAAAGGATCACCGACAGACAACAAAAGTTCTAGCTTGAAGGGTAAAGAAAAAGTTGAAGAGGTTAAGCAAGAATTCTCAAAACAATAGATTAGAAAAGTTGATCTAAATATTGGGAATAATCCTCCACCGGTAGAACCTATCAATGCTTCATCGGTAGGATAGAGTGATGCTCCACCAGCAGCATAGAGCAGTGCTCCATCGACAGGAAGTTCTTCATCGAATTGAAGAAAGTTTCCTTGAGGGTTTGGCAATCTAATGACACATGTCGTATTATTCCCTCGGTTAGAGATGAGAAGTTAGAAATTACTTATTACCGGCAGACAATGTTAAGTAACTACTTAACCGACATGCATTTAATGTGGTAGATGGCAAAGTAACACTATAAATTTGAGGTTTTGGCTCCATTTCATTTTACCGAGATTTCAAACCTACGAAGAGCGCGAAGATTCCAAGCTAAGGCATTTCAAGCAAAAGGCAAGAACACTTCAAGCAATCATCCATCCTAAAGGCAGTAAAAGGTATTTTATCATGGCATCCACCTCTGCTCTTGAATATATAGCTAACCCTACTGTTGTTGAAGTTATAAAAAGACCTAGGCCTGTATTTCAATTAGTTCCTGAGGTAGCAAAGAAAGATGATACTTTAGGTGATTTTTCTCAAATTCCTAAGGGAGTTGTTTATGCTGAAGACCCTAGAATTTACATTCACTGTAACATTGAGGAACTAGGAGATGAAGAGATTAAAACCATGTTTAAAACTGTCATATGTGATAACTCCGGAAATGTGAAACCGGACCATAAGATCATTGAAACCCTAGGATTTACAGAGATCCTTAGCATTCCTGAATTCCCCAAGGATGTGATTAGGATAGTCTTAACTAGGGTACATGGTGAATTTTTCTAGTTAGATGTGTTGTTCTCAAAATCTGACTCCCCTTCAATGCCTTTAATAATATAATCTAAAATGGGTGCCGAGAAGGCATCAAGGATAAAAGGATTTCAGAGACAACATATGACAAGGTTTGGTTAGACCTTCTACACTTTGGGCTCTTCCTTAAGCCCAGGTGGGTATACCTTCTGTGAATTAAATCCACACTCTTAAGCAACAAATCCACAGCAAACCAGTCCAGAAAACCAGTGGATTTATTCACCTTTAAAAACAATTGAAAACAAAGAGGGAAACAATACTCAATTTCAACACATTTGATCGACAACAAATGCAATAAAGGCCTCAGATTAATACCAGTGCTTTATCCAAGGTTACAGAGTCACTCAAACTCAAATAAAACTCCTGAAATGAGGTACCTCTATACCTCCCATCAACTCGGCTTCCATTTATCCCTGTAAATGCCTAACATCAACAAGGATCTAATCACTTCAAAATGAACTATGGTCCTCCAATTCAAAGTTTCTCCTAAAGTATTTACCGGTAGAGTGGTCGTGCATATTTAATTTCCCTCCTAAAGAGAAAAGCTAGAAACACCCATACTGAGATTGCCTTACAATTCCATTCAAACAGAAAAATCCTAGACTATTCTGAATGAAACAAAGTAAATAAACTTAAGGACAAGTTTGAAGATGACACACAGCTTTACTCAAAATTGATGGCCTGTATATTAATATTCATTTGAAAAATTTCTACAAAAGTCTGATTCTCCATTAATCTTTGGAAAAGCGTAGAGAATTTTTCTGCAGCGTTTTCTTACAAAAATTTTGTGATCCCCCCTTTCTCCCTAGTCCTGGTATCCATTTATAACAATATGGATGCACAAAGCTTCGGACTTCTTGAGGAAAGTTTGTTACAATTACTTCAAAAAAATTGAAGAAGTTACAATTTCAGTTATGCGCTCTTTTCAGCTTCTTCAGCAGTCTGTTGGACAGGTTGTTCAGTTGCAACCTCCTCTGGCTCTTCAGGGATGTTCTCTAACTGCTCCGGATCTCAAGTGGAATATTTAATTCCCCACTCACCATACGTCTCCTCGGTCGGCCATACAAAATTAATCACATCACTTTTAACCTTAGTCAACCCTTTCCAAGAATTCCTCAGTTTGTTGACTTCTGAGTTAAGAAAACTGTAGTGTGATTTAATTCTCTCTATTTCCTGTATGGTTATAACAAAAAATGAGGTATCATCCAGATCAATAATTCCCTTGACCCTTGCTGACAATTTAGCATTTATCTCATTGAGCCATATCTGCTTATCTTTCAGCTGATCTGGATTGGCAAAAATTCCTGGGAGTAACTCACAAACCTGATCAGTGTATTCCTTTTTAAGCAATTTAACCCTTCTTTCCACATTATCCACCTCTGTCGCCAATTGCAATAAACTCTTAGTGATATCAGAAGTGGATTTGATAATAGGGTTAGCTCTTGCTTCATCACAGGAAACACACATGAACTCCAAATCCTGCTCCCTAGGCCTCCATCTATCAAAAATGGGTGTCAATATGACTTTATCTCTTATCAACTCAGTCCATATCTCCATGACTTTTCCTACACTATTGTGAAGGAGTGAAGCATTTATAGTGTCTGCAAAACTGGAGACTGTGGCCTTGATCTTTTCTTCATACTTCCCTGCATAATAGGCCTGAGTTTGCTTAAGACTCTCCAATTCTTGGGGAGTTATCTCTATCATCTGAGAGCTGGAAGGTGTAGGAGATAGTGGGAGCTCAATAATGGGGCTAGTAGGTGGAGGTCTTGCAGGAGAAGAGGTGATCATTAATGTTGAAGACTCACCTTATTGACGTTGTCCTGCTAACTGGCTCTACAATTTGGCAATGATACTCTCCTTGCCTCTTATTTCCTCCTTGGCAATGTCATAAGCTTTCAAGACTGTTTCCAATTTGAGCTGGAGAGCCTCTTTTTCTTTAGCATCCTTCTCAGCTACTGCAACACTAAATTTGGCAGTCTCCAACACTGTGCTAGCAGCCTCTACTACCCCTGTACTTTCTACTCTCCTGACCATCAATCCGCCAATGTGACTTGTCCCTGTGGTGTCTTTACCCTTCTTGTCCTCATTTCTCTTAAGGGACCACATGACTAGAGCAGCATTGTCTTTACTGAATGTAACCCCTTCCATGGGTTTGGTTTCTTTCCTCACTGCATCCAGCACCAGAGCATCAGCAATATTCCATTCTGGCAAAATGAGCACTCCAGCTTGTGCTACTAAATCTCTCCCCTGTTCAGGAGTGATGGTTTTGAATTCTTCCATCATCTCCTGTTTTATTTCTTCCTCCACCGAGGCTGGATCTTTATTTAGTTGTTCTGCCTTTCTTGTTTCACATCTAGCATTATATTTATCTATATGTTGTTTCCATATAAACTGCATGAATGCTTCAGATGTTACAAAACTATCATCTGCTAGAAAAGCACTAGTGGCCTTCTTTATCTCAGGATCCCACTCCTGGCCTTTGAGTTCAGTCGAGGTGATGTCCATTTGTCCTTCAGTGGGTTCTTCTGGCATCCCCTCTTCCACTTCATCATATGTATACGCAATCTCCCCCAAACTGCCCAACTGAGAGAGGTATTCAGTTGCTGCTTGTTCATCTCCAATGTGGAGAGGGGATTGGGATGGGGAATATAAGGGTGTATCTGATTGCACCTCCTTCCCCACCCTCTGCTTCTTTGGGTTGTCTTGTATGTGAATGACTTCATGTGCTTTCCTCTTCCCTTTGGATGAAGAGGGTTCCCCTCTTGCAGACACCAACACACTGTAACCTGCTTTCCTATGCAGGGTGTAATCACCAGGAGGGATGACTTTAATAGGAGCTGATTTCCCCAAAATCATTCTTGCTTTCTCAGGGTTGTTTTTAATTACAACTTCCTTTTTCTCCTTTATTGTCTGCATCACATCCTCAAAACAAATAATCAAAAATTTTATCTTTTCTTCCAATGGGAAGAAGCTAGACAATGGGTCATAGCTAGCATCAAATTGATGCACAAAATCCAGGGCCTTCCTGTAAGCTACCCATTTTTCCTTCCTCAACTCCTGTTCATCCAAATCAAATTCATTCCTGATGAGGTCTTCAGGAAAGTGGAATTGATGGGGCCTACCCCTGCATGCTACTTTCTTCCGGAATACACCATTGTAGAAGTCCTCCGGATCAGCACATCTTGACACTGCAGTGGACAAATGGTAGGGTTTGAGGAAATCCTCAAAACATTTCCAGCCGCCCTTGGTGATTACAAATTGGTGGGCTACTGTAGCTGTAGGGAAAATAGTCCCTTTACCTCGGCCTGTTAACTCTGCCTCTTGCAAGTCACCAATTTGTCTGAGAATCTCAGCTATTCCCACTTTGAGGGGGACCTGGTATGGTAACAAAAATGGGGTGCCTCTGAAACCAAAGACCCTAAACACTGTGGACACTGGATACAAATACATATCACCCCAGTTATGAACAATCTTGACATTCTCTGCGAATTCTTTTGGTCTTAAGAATTCCAGAAGAATCTTGGGGACTCGTGGATTGTCAGAGCAAAGAAGAGTCCTTATCTTGGATGCAAAGTATTTATCAAACTTTAGAAAACTTGCATCCTCTCTATCCCATGACAATACGGTACTCCATAATTGTACTGGCATCTTTTCTCCCTCCTTTTCTTTTACCAGATCCATTCCACTGGCAAAATAATCTCCACCTTTGAAGAGGAAGAGGTGCATCAATAGTGAATACCACCCAAATGGCCTATCCACCTTCCCATTCTTTATCCCCATCAGTCCTCCATGGATAGCATCAGCAATATAGGAGGCATAATCAAATGTAATAGCAAGAGAAGGATTCAGAATTTGAACAATCATTAACAGATAATGATTTGGTATATTAGATTCAGCATCCTCTCCTAGAACTTGGCAAAGTGCCCAGTACATCCCTTTTGCCCTTAAGGTAAACATACTTAGTGAAAAGGGCTCTTGTGTATTGGGCCCTACAACTGCTAACCCTCCCACTTTCAGAAAAAGTTCTTTGAGAGGCCCATTCCTGAGATGAGTCCTCTGTGCCCTGTATACCTGAGTTAATTGTGTGAAGTTTATAGGCTCCAAGAAATTGGTAAACTCACTAAGCCCAAACGCTTTTCTCAGCTCTTCTGCATTTATCTCCACGAGGGTTTTTCCATTCACATCCCGGATACACCTGGTAATTGAATCATAATTTAATGCCATTTGGGTTAACAAATCTGTATCCATGAACACCCCTGGGACTACCAATCTCCCAACATCTAATTCCCAAATGCTATTTTGAGGAGCAGGAGAATTCCTCATTCCAAAACCGATTTTAAATAACCCCAACCCAGACAGCCCAACCTGTGGGTCTCTTAACCAATTACCCTTATCATACAATCCTTCTCCAATTCTCAGTCGGGGAGCCCTGGGTACTAATTCTTTGGCCTTAGATGCCTGGTTGGTTGACAGCGTCAACTGCTCTAAGAAGTCATCACACACACTTCTTTCAAGATAATCAACTTTACCAGAAAATTCCCTTTTAGGAGCCATTTGCAATACAACCAGATAAATATTACTTCTGAAACTATTTTTGTTATACGAGAACAGTTTCACGTATTACAACACAAGAACGGCTGCAAAATAAGAAAAAACCTGATGCTTGCTCGAAGAAATTCGCTCTGCAACCAATTCGCCTTCTCTGTATTTGTAAAAGATAACTCTGCGTTTGCCTCCTCTGCAAAAATCCTTTTAAGAGGTATCCTTACTTGGTTGTTAGGAAATCAAATGCTTGTACTCTGGGCCTTAACTATAACATTGATTCCGCATGCTTCGACCGTCCCTTCAAAATCGAATTCATACAAGAATTCATATTTTAGCTCCAACGGGCCGCAGTCTTTCTGCAAGTGTCTCTCTGTGAATTTCATTTTGACGGCTTTGTCCTTAGTCTAAGTCTTGTCTTTTATTGGCTACATAATACCACGTGGCATCCGACCATTGGCTTAGAAAATCCCCTCACATTCTATTTTGATACTGGCTGAATGTCGCCCTTTATACTGTAGCGGGCCCGTGCCTTTCTCTTTTTGCCATGTCATCATCATGACACGTGGACGGCCGATATTCATTCTCGCTATTTCGCAGCCTTAAAGGGTGAGCACTTAACCCTTGCGAAATAGCGCGGGCCGTTGGATTATCTTTCAAGTTAATCACCTTTTAATCCTTCGAACAGGTCCTCAGGAATGGTGGGCCCGCTGAGTCATCAGTGACATCTAGCATCTAGTCATCCACTGTGCTGATTTGTCACTCTGTCACTTGCTGGAAGAAGAACCATGGGGGCCCCACTTCAGTCTCGACAGGTCTATCTCAGAAATGGTGGGCCCACTGACACGCCATAGACACCTGGCTTTCTTATCACCTTCGAAGATGACCTGTCAACTTTTCATTTGTTGAACATACACTATAGGGACCCACAGCTGCCTTTTAGACCGCGTGTCATCAAGACACGTGGATGGTCCAGGTTAACTTTCGCTATTTCGCAGCCTTAAAATGTGAGCATCTTACCCTTGCGAAATAGCGCGAGCCGTTAGATCTTATCTCGACTTTCTCGGCATTTAAACCCTGTTAGGAGCTCTCAGAGGTGGTGGGCCCACGGACACATCATGGACACCTAACGCCTTGTCCTGCTGACTGTGGCGGCCTGTGCCACGTGTTACCTTATAATACGCCAAAAGAAAGCCATGGGGCTCCAGCTATCTCTGACAGCTATGCCTTCCACTTACCCCATCGTGACACATGGACGGCCGATATTCATTCTCGCTATTTCGTAGCCTTAAAGGGCAAGCACTTAACCTTTGCGAAATAGCGCTGACCGTCAGATCCTTTCTCAAGTTGATCAGCATTTAAACCCTGTTAGGAGCTCTCAGAAGAGGTGGGCCCACTGACACGCCACGGACACCTGGCACCCTGTCATCTTCGAAGCTGACCTGTCGACTTTTCATTCACTGGAAGGAGCCACGGGGTCTCAATGAATTGTAAGAGCTATCCCTGCCAGGTCACCTCCACCTGTGAGCTGACTCATCTTTGGGGCCCACTTTGATCCTTAATCTTAAAATGCTGACTGTGGCGGCCTGTGCCACGTGCTGCCCTCTAATACGCCAGAGAAGACCACGTAGAGGGGGCCCCACCTTCTTGACAGCCGCAACCTTCACTTCCTCCGCATGACACATGGACGGCTGATATTAATCCTCGCTATTTCGCAGCCTTAAAGGGCAAGCACTTAGCCTTTGCGAAATAGCGCCAACCATCGGATCTTTCCCCAAGTTGATCAGTGTTTACTGGGCCCGGCACTTTAGAAGGAAATAATAAAAGGTGAAAATTTTCAAATAATTAACATGACCGTCTAGGGAAATAGTAAGGGGGGAACACTTCTTACGACCCCGCGACCCATGACTTAAGTGAAATAAAGTAACGATGGAATAGAAACCAGGGGATTCAAAACAAAAGATAAAGCGCAAAACTTAGAAAAGCCTTAAACCCTCTAGGTTTAGAATAAGGCTGAAGCATTTGGGGCCACATCTTATACAAATTTTTTCAAAAACCATAGCCAAATATGGGGAAAGAACCCAATTTTAAAAATAGTGATAACAGCGGCTCTGATTGGGGATGGTTGATTGCGAGATCAACACAAGAAAACTCAGAAACTCTGGAGAAACAGACCAAAACACAGACCGAAACCAGGAAAACAGGAAAGAAAACAAAATATATACAAACAAAGGACCTACTGTTCATGGACATTAAGAGAAATAGTACTTCAGGAATTGTCCATGCACTGGAAATTCCTGCATCTCATCATTCATATTCTTCAAGAAATATGAATCCTTACCATTCGAATCACAAATTACAAAAGGGCCAATCCAGAGTGATTCAAACTTCTTATGCTTTCCTTTGTCCTGCCCTTTTGCATTCCATTGAAGAACCATGTCATCAATTTGAAACTTCCTCAATGATGTCCTTTTATCAAAAAGATACTTTGACTGTAACTGGAGCTTCTGATTTTTCTTATGAGCGGAGGTTCTAAGCTCTTCCACCTCTACAATTTGGATCATCCTGTTCTCCATTGGTTCAGATAGTTCCATGCTCTCTTCCTGCAAAAACTTATATACTGGAAGAAGGTTATTTACCGGTAATCTGGCTTGGGTACCATAAACCAACTCAAAAGGTGACATTCCAATGGATTTTTTAACTGTTATTCTATCCGCCCACAGAGCCAATTTCAACTTTTGATCCCAAGACCTTTTGTTTTCTTCTAAGATCTTCTTAATAATAGTTAGCAAGCTTTTGTTGCTAGATTTTGCTTGTCCATTCCCTTGAGGGTGATAAGGTGATGAGTATGACATAAGTATACCATGACTATTGCAAAAGCCAATAAATTCTTCTGATCTAAAACACATAGCATTATCCATTATCAATTTTGCAGGTGTTCCAAATCTAGTCACAATATTATCCATCAAGAAATCAATGACAATTTTGCTAGTAGCTCTTCTTGTGGGAATAGCTTCTATCCATTTAGTAAAATAATCTGTAGCCACTATAATCCATCCATGACCTCTTCCTGACTTCTCAACAATTTCTCCAATAAAATCAATACCCCATTGAACAAAAGGAGCTTCTACTGAGACTGGATTCAGGGGTAAAGCTCCTCCATACTTGAGCTTAGAAGAGAATCTCTGACATGAATCACATCTTCGAACATATGCATGGGTATCTTTAAACAAAGTAGGCCAATAATACCCAGCCCGTATTATCTTACCAGCTGTAGTCTTAGCAGAGTAATGACCTCCACACACTCCATCATGCATTTCATTCAACATCCGTTTAGCTTGAAATTCATCCAAACACAGCAGCAACTCCCCATCTCTCTGTCTCCAATAAAGATCACCCTGAATGAGGACATATTTCTGGGACTTGAGCTTCAAAGTTCTCTTCTGGTTGTGTGTCATTTCTTCTGGCAGCCTATGACCTTTTAATACTTGGATTATTTCTGTGTACCATGGTTGCCTCTCAATACTAGTGGCCAAAATATCTTCAACTTCAACATTGTGTACTTCTACATTCATGAGATTTGACTCAGTCATGAGCTTGGCCAAACCTAACCCTCTCACCAATTTAGTGATCTTTACCTCCAAATTGAACTCTTGAATTCTATTGATCCATCTGCATCTCTTCCTAGTAACCTCAGATTGAGACAGAATATCTTTAACTGCAGCATGTGGAACATAGGCAGTGACATTTGCATTCACCAAATATGGCCTAAAGGCTTTAACAGCTTTAACCAAGGCATAAGCTTGTTTCTCCATGGTTTCATATTTTAATTCTGCCGCTTGCAAAGATTTGCTATAGAAAGCTATGGGATGATCATATCCCTCATTATCCTTTTGCAATAATACTGCAGCCACTGTGTGATATGAAGCAAAAGAAAACAGAGAAAAAGGCTTACCATAATCTGGGGACTTCAACACTGGTGCTTTCTGGATTGCTTTCTTAATCTCATTAAAAGCTTTTGAGGCTTCCTGATCCCAGTGAAACTTGGTGTCCTTGAGCAACTTGACAATAGGCTTTACTATCTCAGCAAAGTTGGCAATGAATCTCCTGACAAAATTCACTTTGCCTAGAAAGGACTGAATTCCTTTCACATTTTTTGGTTCAGACACCTTATTGATTGCTTCAATTCTTTCAGGGTCTATTCTTACTCCTTCCTTGGAAACTATATGTCCCAATAATTTTCTTTCAGTGACCCCAAAATGACATTTTTTGGGATTCAGTGATACACCAAATTCCAAGGCTTTATCAAACACCTTCTCTAAATGTCCACAGTGATCATCAGCTCTCTTTGAGAAACAAGTTAAATCATCTTGGTAAACCACCATAATAATGTTAATGAATTCCTTAAAAGCCACATCCATAGCTCTTTGAAAGGTAGCCCCTGCATTTTTCAATCCAAACGGCATTCTCACATACACATAAGTTCCCCATGGAGTAGTAAAAGCTGTTTTAAACTGTTCAGACTCCTTTACAAGCACTTGATTGTATCCTGAGAAACCATCCATCATGGACAAAAGATCACAACCTGTCACTCTTTGTAGCATTGCTTCCATGTTTGGAGATGAATAATTATCTTTTAGGGAAGCAACATTCAGATTCCTAAAATCCACACACAATCTGATATCTCCATTCTTTTTTCTCACTGGGACCAAATTAGAAACCCATGAAGAATGTCTGATTGGTTTGATAATCCCCCCTTCTCTCAATTTAGTCAACTCTTGTTGCATTTTTGTTTCTAACAATGGGTTAATAGGTCTCTGTTTCTGTCTAAAAGGCTTAGCATCTGGAAGTAAGGGAATTTCATGCTGAAAAAGATCTTGTCTATACGCCTTTAGATCTTCATAAGACCAAGCAAAAACATGCTTATACCTTTTCAGTAAACTGATTAGGTTAGTCCTAACATGAGGAGGTAGCTTCTTTCCAATATATACCAACTTGGGGGATGATTCAGTCCCCAAGTTGACCTCCTCTAATTCTTCTAACTTAGTGGTAGATTGCTGGTGTAGATGACTGTCATTATAACTAAACATGCTTTCTAACTCCACCAGCCCTTTAGGTATCTCGTTGGTTTCCAATTGGACAATATCATTTCCAAACACTGTCTCTCTGCCATCCACTACTTCCACCAATGCATTACAATCAATTTTTTGTCCGTCATAATCATCAACACATTGGATGAACCTAAGAATATCATCATCATCAGCAAAAACTTGCCAGTTATATACATTATCAGGGATAGCAGGCCTAGCTTTTATTTCCACAGTGGAGATACCAGTTAGTGTTGCATCGTCATTTTTTAAAGCAACATTAGCTAGGAAATCTGCCATAATATTTTTTGCTCGCTCTATCCAGTTGATAGAAAAGGCATCAAAATATTCAATAATATCCCAAACAGCATGCTTATATTGCTTCAATTTATCATTCTTAGATGCATACTTAGATCTTACCTGAGAGACGACCAGCTCTGAATCACCCATCACTTTCAATAATCGGATTCCATGCTTTTTTGCAACCTCAAGTCCTAATAACAAAGCTTCATACTCTGCAGTATTATTTGTGCATTGGAATGCCAATAAGAATGAATATTTAAAGGTTATACCTGATGGGGATACAAAAAGAACCCCTGCTCCTGACCCTTCCTTGGAACAAGCTCCATCAAAATACATTTGCCACAATCCATACTGCTATGCTTGTAGTTCAACTACAATTGGGTCAGTGTTCTTCAACTGAGGTGATACTGGCTGAATTCTGAAATTATCTAAATCCACATCAATCATACAGTTAAGCATACTAGGGTCCACATTTTCAACTACCTTAGGAGCTCGTGGCTCCCTGTATAGTTTGACCTTATTGCCACCAACAGGAATAGTAGCATAAGACAAATCCAATTGAACATTTCCCCCCACCGCTGCGGCCCACTGCCTAGAGAGTAACATGCCATAGTGGGGTTTAGTATCTGTGACAATAACATCCATTTTGTAAGTAGCTTCAGGAAATGCAACTATTTTTACTTCTACATCTTTCATTGTACCTATCACAGGCACTTCTCTGTTATCCATGGCATAACATTTCCCATATACGGTGGTTACTGACAATCCTAATTCTTTCATGACACCATAGGGCATCACATTAGCAGCTGCTCCTGAATCTATCATGCAGTTTTTAATTAACCGGTTATTAACTAGCAAAGTAACATAGAAAGGGTCCACCTGAGAAGGCTCCTGAGTGATAGTGGTTCCAACATATACCTCTGGAGTTTGGAACTCTTGATCCTTCCCGATTTTATCTGAACCAGTGGGTGATACTGAACCACCATCAGATATACTAGAGAATAGAGACAAAGCTGCATCCTTGTGTTCCTTAATCTTTAGTAACTCCACTAATGGGACAGTGACCTTCATTTGAGTTAAAGCTTGGGCCATATTAAATGTGGAATAATTACACTGTTCAGTATTAGCCTTAACCTTTTCTACTTTGAGTTGGTTACCCTTTTTTACTATTTCCACCTTTTGTACATCACCAGCATTTTTGGCATCTGTGGTTCTAGGGAAGTCTTTAACTTGTTCCTCTTTTTCTTGACTAGCTTTAACAGTAGCAGTAACACTGCTTGATGCCCCTTTCTTTGTGACCTCTTTTACAAACATGGAACCTGGCTCACCTTGATCAGTATCTCTCTTGGTGCTTCTCAGATTGTAGTTATGTTTAGCTTTGGCGATTGCGGCCTTAGTGAGATTTCTAACCTCTTCTTCACTAGGCCTCCTAAGATGAACTTCTTCATCTTCAATTGTTACCACATTCAATGTAGGGTGCCAGCCTAAGGCTAACTGCCCTTTTACTGATCTTTCATTATCTAACGCATCACTGCACTCACTTGGCATAGATTCCTCATCACTTTTTATGATAGTTTCAAACATATTAATATCAAGCTCTGCCTCTGGTCTCATGGATTCCTCCAGAGCTTGAGCTACTGCACACTGGTGAGGAGAATGTGGTCCATCACAAGCAATACACCAGGGAGTATTTTCTATATTATTAACAGTCTTGCCTTTCAAAGGATCTGGTGTGTCTTGGCTTTGGGCAATTTTAGGCTTCTCAACTTGGGGCTTACCATCCTTCCAATTTGTATTGTATGGCATATCATGTAACCTAGGAGGTCTATCTTGCCAATTGTAATGAGGTTTATCATTTTTGTTAACCTTAGCAGTCAAATCTTTCATAGCAGTGACCAGTTTTTCTATTTTATCCTCTTCCTTAGCAACTTTGTTAGGTTGCTGTTTGGTTTCATGCCATAATCTTCCATCTATCCTCCTTCCTAATTTGCCAGATGCCTTTCTATTACTTTCAACATTTATGGCAATTCTAAAGGCATCCCTCAAGTTATGAGGATTTTTATCTCTGAGAATGTAAGCCATTTTAGAATCAAATGCATTATAATAGGTGTTAAGGCACATATTGTCATCTAGCCTCATTCATTACCTGATATAATCTATGCATAGCCTTCTGGAACCTAGCATTAAAATCAGTGACTATTTCATTTTCAGATTTTCTGATATTATTGAACTCATTCAGCATGAAACTCACGTTAGTCTTATCACCATACTGTTCTTGAAAGCAATTTTTGAATTCCTCCCATGAACCTATGCTGGCTACTGGAAGACCTCTATACCAATCTCTTGCATCATCAACCAGGGATTGAACAAACAGTTTCATAATCACATCTTCATCAACTATCTCATAATCATTTATCAAATCCCCAAAAGATTTGAGATGTTCCTCAGCACTGACTGCATTGTTCCCGGCAAATTTATGGAGTTTGTCTCTTAACTCAATGGGAACATGATTTGGATATCCTGGGATCCCATCAAAAAACAATTGCTTATATTGTTCTAGATTAATCGGCCTTCTTTGAAAAGGGGAAACAGTATTATTATTCCCCATAATCATCTTAGCCTTTGAGATTGGGGATTGAGATGTTTGGGTGTACTGCTTATTTGAAGGTATGTGGCTTACTGAAGCAATGTTAGTGTGCACTGCTGGTTGGGTATTGACCTGAGGGAGAGAAATTTGTTGGGGATTAGGCTTACTAAGATCTTCTGATGGGAATGTAATAGGGGGAGCTTTTAGGTAGTTAATCTTTCTCTTAACTTCCTGATTTGCAGCCTCTAACTCAGCCTTTTCCAACTCCATTTGGAGGTCTTCCTTTTCCTTCCTCATCCTTTCCATCTCTCTCTCATGTGCTAGGATCCTCTGAGAAATCCCTTCTGCAGTTTTAGACTCTACTCCATCATCTACCGATATCTGTTTCCCTTTGTTTAAATTAACTTTAGGGAGTTGGGAATCATTAGGGACTTCTTTACTTGGCTAGGCTACTGACTTTGGAACTGGTTTGATCTTAGGGGTTAAGATTTCCCTGACCACCGGGCCTTCTTGATCACTCTTTTCTTTGTCTTTGGCAAGGACTTCAAGATCAGCTATCTGTCTAAGAAGCCTATCTCTCTCCATCATTTTGGCTTTAACTTCCTTTTCCTTATTTGCCTCTTTTTCGGCCCTCAAGGATATTAAATGATGAACCCTTTTATTTAATTCTTCAATTTCTTGAGACATCTTATCCTCATCAGGATAATTTTCTTCAGAATCCGATACATTAATTTGATCTATATCAATCAAACTAATATTCCCATCTATCGTCCTAGGAACAGAGTGCCTAATAGCATTTGAACTAGTTCTATCTTTTGCGGAAACACTAGCATGTGATAAATCTCGACTTAAAATAGGCATATCATCAATATTTCCAAACAATCCTGAATGAAAACCTAAAATATCCTGATCCGAATCTCTTGAAGATGAATTTGACTTTGCATAGACAGGTCGGTCAGGGATCTTACCAGTATTGTTGTTTTTCTGTACCCATGCAGCATTCGACGGCTCATGCATCACAGATCTCTTCTGGCCTCTTCGTGATTGCTCGGGCAGACCTTCTTGCAGGGTTTCACGAGGATGTTTCTTCATAAATGATCTTGTATGCTTATTTCCTTGCATCTTGTTTGTCTTTATTTTAGAAAGCTTATATCTCACAAGGACTGGTTCAAAAAATAACAGAGTCGCCACCCACAAAACTATGGGAAATATAAACGCAAGCTGTCTTACTCACAAACACAACAATACTTTCCACAAGCTTGGCACAGATTCTGTGTCTATATCTTTGCGATAACTGTCCCCAGCAGAGTCGCCACTTTTGTTGTTCTCAAAATCTGACTCCCCTTCAATGCCTTTAATAATATAATCTAAAATGGGTGCCGAGAAGGCATCAAGGATAAAAGGATTTCAGAGACAACATATGACAAGGTTTGGTTAGACCTTCTACACTTTGGGCTCTTCCTTAAGCCCAGGTGGGTATACCTTCTGTGAATTAAATCCACACTCTTAAGCAACAAATCCATAGCAAACCAGTCCAGAAAACCAGTGGATTTATTCACCTTAAAAAACAATTGAAAACAAAGAGGGAAACAATACTCAATTTCAACACATTTGATCGACAACAAATGCAATAAAGGCCTCAGATTAATACCAGTGCTTTATCCAAGGTTACAGAGTCACTCAAACTCAAATAAAACTCCTGAAATGAGGTACCTCTATACCTCCCATCAACTCGGCTTCCATTTATCCCTTTAAATGCCTAACATCAACAAGGATCTAATCACTTCAAAATGAACTATGGTCCTCCAATTCAAAGTTTCTCCTAAAGTATTTACCGGTAGAGTGGTCGTGCATATTTAATTTTCCTCCTAAAGAGAAAAGCTAGAAACACCCATACTGAGATTGCCTTACAATTCCTTTCAAATAGAAAAATCCTAGACTATTCTGAATGAAACAAAGTAAATAAACTTAAGGACAAGTTTGAAGACGACACACAGCTTTACTCAAAATTGATGGCCTGTATATTAATATTCATTTGAAAAATTTCTACAAAAGTCTGATTCTCCATTAATCTTTGGAAAAGCGCAGAGAATTTTTCTGCGGCGTTTTCTTACAAAAATTTTGTGATCCCCCCTTTCTCCCTAGTCCTGGTATCCATTTATAACAATATGGATGCACAAAGCTTCGGACTTCTTGAGGAAAGTTTGTTACAATTACTTCAAAAAAATTGAAGAAGTTACAATTTCAGTTATGCGCTCTTTTCAGCTTCTTCAGCAGTCTGTTGGACGGGTTGTTCAGTTGCAACCTCCTCTGGCTCTTCAGGGATGTTCTCTAACTGCTCCGAATCTCGAGTGGAATATTTAATTCCCCACTCACCATACGTCTCCTCGGTCGGCCATACAAAATTAATCACATCACTTTTAACCTTAGTCAACCCTTTCCAAGAATTCCTCAGTTTGTTGACTTCTGAGTTAAGAAAACTGTAGTGTGATTTAATTCTCTCTATTTCCTGTATGGTTATAACAAAAAATGAGGTATCATCCAGATCAATAATTCCCTTGACCCTTGCTGACAATTTAGCATTTATCTCATTGAGCCATATCTGCTTATCTTTCAGCTGATCTGGATTGGCAAAAATTCCTGGGAGTAACTCACAAACCTGATCAGTGTATTCCTTTTTAAGCAATTTAACCCTTCTTTCCACATTATCCACCTCTGTCGCCAATTGCAATAAACTCTTAGTGATATCAGAAGTGGATTTGATAATAGGGTTAGCTCTTGCTTCATCACAGGAAACACACATGAACTCCAAATCCTGCTCCCTAGGCCTCCATCTATCAAAAATGGGTGTCAATATGACTTTATCTCTTATCAACTCAGTCCATATCTCCATGACTTTTCCTACACTATTGTGAAGGAGTGAAGCATTTATAGTGTCTGCAAAACTGGAGACTGTGGCCTTGATCTTTTCTTCATACTTCCCTGCATAATAGGCCTGAGTTTGCTTAAGACTCTCCAATTCTTGGGGAGTTATCTCTATCATCTGAGAGCTGGAAGGTGCAGGAGATAGTGGGAGCTCAATAATGGGGCTAGTAGGTGGAGGTCTTGCAGGAGAAGAGGTGATCATTAATGTTGAAGACTCACCTTGTTGACGTTGTCCTGCTAACTGGCTCTGCAATTTGGCAATGATACTCTCCTTGCCTCTTATTTCCTCCTTGGCAATGTCATAAGCTTTCAAGACTGTTTCCAATTTGAGCTGGAGAGCCTCTTTTTCTTTAGCATCCTTCTCAGCTACTGCAACACTAAATTTGGCAGTCTCCAACACTGTGCTAGCAGCCTCTACTACCCCTGTACTTTCTACTCTCCTGACCATCAATCCGCCAATGTGACTTGTCCCTGTGGTGTCTTTACCCTTCTTGTCCTCATTTCTCTTAAGGGACCACATGACTAGAGCAGCATTGTCTTTACTGAATGTAACCCCTTCCATGGGTTTGGTTTCTTTCCTCATTGCATCCAGCACCAGAGCATCAGCAATATTCCATTCTGGCAAAATGAGCACTCCAGCTTGTGCTACTAAATCTCTCCCTTGTTCAGGAGTGATGGTTTTGAATTCTTCCATCATCTCCTGTTTTATTTCTTCCTCCACCGAGGCTGGATCTTTATTTAGTTGTTCTGCCTTTCTTGTTTCACATCTAGCATTATATTTATCTATATGTTGTTTCCATATAAACTGCATGAATGCTTCAGATGTTACAAAACTATCATCTGCTAGAAAAGCACTAGTGGCCTTCTTTATCTCAGGATCCCACTCCTGGCCTTTGAGTTCAGTCGAGGTGATGTCCATTTGTGCTTCAGTGGGTTCTTCTGGCATCCCCTCTTCCACTTCATCATATGTATACGCAATCTCCCCCAAACTGCCCAACTGAGAGAGGTATTTAGTTGCTGCTTGTTCATCTCCAATGTGGAGAGGGGATTGGGATGGGGAATATAAGGGTGTATCTGATTGCACCTCCTTCCCCACCCTCTGCTTCTTTGGGTTGTCTTGTATGTGAATGACTTCATGTGCTTTCCTCTTCCCTTTGGATGAAGAGGGTTCCCCTCTTGCAGACACCAACACACTGTAACCTGCTTTCTTATGCAGGGTGTAATCACCAGGAGGGATGGCTTTAATAGGAGCTGATTTCCCCAAAATCATTCTTGCTTTCTCAGGGTTGTTTTTAATTACAACTTCCCTTTTCTCCTTTATTGTCTGCATCACATCCTCAAAACAAATAATCAAAAATTTTATCTTTTCTTCCAATGGGAAGAAGCTAGACAATGGGTCATAGCTAGCATCAAATTGATGCACAAAATCCAGGGCCTTCCTGTAAGCTACCCATTTTTCCTTCCTCAACTCCTGTTCATCCAAATCAAATTCATTCCTGATGAGGTCTTCAGGAAAGTGGAATTGATGGGGCCTACCCCTGCATGCTACTTTCTTCCGGAATACACCATTGTAGAAGTCCTCCGGATCAGCACATCTTGACACTGTAGTGGACAAATGGTAGGGTTTGAGGAAATCCTCAAAACATTTCCAGCCGCCCTTGGTGATTACAAATTGGTGGGCTACTGTAGTTGTAGGGAAAATAGTCCCTTTACCTCGGCCTGTTAACTCTGCCTCTTGCAAGTCACCAATTTGTCTGAGAATCTCAGCTATTCCCACTTTGAGGGGGACCTGGTATGTTAACAAAAATGGGGTGCCTCTGAAACCAAAGACCCTAAACACTGTGGACACTGGATACAAATACATATCACCCCAGTTATGAACAGTCTTGACATTCTCTGCGAATTCTTTTGGTCTTAAGAATTCCAGAAGAATCTTGGGAACTCGTGGATTGTCAGAGCAAAGAAGAGTCCTTATCTTGGATGCAAAGTATTTATCAAACTTTAGAAAACTTGCATCCTCTCTATCCCATGACAATACGGTACTCCATAATTGTACTGGCATCTTTTCTCCCTCCTTTTCTTTTACCAGATCCATTCCACTGGCAAAATAATCTCCACCTTTGAAGAGGAAGAGGTGCATCAATAGTGAATACCACCCAAATGGCCTATCCACCTTCCCATTCTTTATCCCCATCAGTCCTCCATGGATAGCATCAGCAATATAGGAGGCATAATCAAATGTAATAGCAAGAGAAGGATTCAGAATTTGAACAATCATTAACAGATAATGATTTGGTATATTAGATTCAGCATCCTCTCCTAGAACTTGGCAAAGTGCCCAGTACATCCCTTTTGCCCTTAAGGTAAACATACTTAGTGAAAAGGGCTCTTGTGTATTGGGCCCTACAACTGCTAACCCTTCCACTTTCAGAAAAAGTTCTTTGAGAGGCCCATTCCTGAGATGAGTCCTTTGTGCCCTGTATACCTGAGTTAATTGTGTGAAGTTTATAGGCTCCAAGAAATTGGTAAACTCACTAAGCCCAAACGCTTTTCTCATCTCTTCTGCATTTATCTCCACGAGGGTTTTTCCATTCACATCCCGGATACAACTGGTAACTGAATCATAATTTAATTCCATTTAGGTTAACAAATCTGTATCCATGAACACCCCTGGGACTACCAATCTCCCAACATCTAATTCCCAAATGCTATTTTGAGGAGCAGGAGAATTCCTCATTCCAAAACCGATTTTAAATAACCCCAACCCAGACAGCCCAACCTGTGGGTCTCTTAACCAATTACCCTTATCATACAATCCTTCTCCAATTCTCAGTCAGGGAGCCCTGGGTACTAATTCTTTGGCCTTAGATGCCTGGTTGGTTGACAGCATCAACTGCTCTAAGAAGTCATCACACACACTTCTTTCAAGATAATCAACTTTACCAGAAAATTCCCTTTTAGGAGCCATTTGCAATACAACTAGATAAATATTACTTCTGAAACTATTTCTATTATACGAGAACAGTTTCACGTATTACAACACAAGAACGGCTGCAAAATAAGAAAAAACCTGATGCTTGCTCGAAGAAATTCGCTCTGCAACCAATTCGCCTTCTCTGTATTTGTAAAAGATAACTCTGCGTTTGCCTCCTCTGCAAAAATCCTTTTAAGAGGTATCCTTACTTGGTTGTTAGGAAATCAAATGCTTGTACTCTGGGCCTTAACTGTAACATTGATTCCGCATGCTTCGACCGTCCCTTCAAAATCGAATTCATACGAGAATTCATATTTTAGCTCCAACGGGCCGCAGTCTTTCTGCAAGTGTCTCTCTGTGAATTTCATTTTGATGGCTTTGTCCTTAGTCTAAGTCCTGTCTTTTATTGGCTACATAATACCACGCGGCATCCGACCATTGGCTTAGAAAATCCCCTCACATTCTATTTTGATACTGGCTGAATGTCGCCCTTTATACTGTAGCGGGCCCGTGCCTTTCTCTTTTTGCCATGTCATCATCATGACACGTGGACGGCCGATATTCATTCTCGCTATTTCGCAGCCTTAAAGGGTGAGCACTTAACCCTTGCGAAATAGCGCGGGTCGTTGGATTATCTTTCAAGTTAATCACCTTTTAATCCTTCGAACAGGTCCTCAGGAATGGTGGGCCCGCTGAGTCATCAGTGACATCTAGCATCTAGTCATCCACTGTGTTGATTTGTCACTCTGTCACTTGCCGGAAGAAGAACCATGGGGGCCCCACTTCAGTCTCGACAGGTCTATCTCAGAAATGGTGGGCCCACTGACACGCCATAGACACCTGGCTTTCTTGTCACCTTCAAAGATGACCTGTCAACTTTTCATTTGTCGAACATACACTATAGGGACCCACAGCTGCCTTTTAGACCGCGTGTGATCAAGACACGTGGACGGTCCAGGTTAACTTTCGCTATTTCGTAGCCTTAAAATGTGAGCATCTTACCCTTGCGAAATAGCGCGAGCCGTTAGATCTTATCTCAACTTGCTCGGCATTTAAACCCTGTTAGGAGCTCTCAGAGGTGGTGGGCCCACGGACACATCATGGACACCTAACGCCTTGTCCTGCTGACTGTGGCGGCCTGTGCCACGTGTTACCTTATAATACGCCAAAAGAAAGCCACGGGGCTCCAGCTATCTCTGACAGCTATGCCTTCCACTTACCCCATCGTGACACATGGACGGCCGATATTCATTCTCGCTATTTCGCAGCCTTAAAGGGCAAGCACTTAACCTTTGCGAAATAGCGCTGACCGTCAGATCCTTTCTCAAGTTGATCAGCATTTAAACCCTATTAGGAGCTCTCAGAAGAGGTGGGCCCACTGACACGCCACGGACACCTGGTGCCCTGTCATCTTCGAAGCTGGCCTGTCGACTTTTCATTCGCTGGAAGGAGCCACGGGGTCTCAATGAATTGTAAGAGCTATCCCTGCCAGGTCACCTCCACCTGTGAGCTGACTCATCTTTGGGGCCCACTTTGATCCTTAATCTTAAAATGCTGATTGTGGCGGCCTGTGCCACGTGCTGCCCTCTAATACGCCAGAGAAGACCACGTAGAGGGGGCCCCACCTTCTTGACAGCCGCAACCTTCACTTCCTCCGCATGACACATGGACGGTTGATATTAATCCTCGCTATTTCGCAGCCTTAAAGGGCAAGCACTTAGCCTTTGCGAAATAGCGCCAACCGTCGGATCTTTCCCCAAGTTGATCAGTGTTTACTGGGCCCGGCACTTTAGAAGGAAATAATAAAAGGTGAAAATTTTCAAATAATTAACATGACCGCCTAGGGAAATAGTAAGGGGGGAACACTTCTTACGACCCCACGACCCATGACTTAAGTGAAATAAAGTAACGATGGAGTAGAAACCAGGGGATTCAAAACAAAAGATAAAGCGCAAAACTTAGAAAAGCCTTAAACCCTCTAGGTTTAGAATAAGGCTGAAGCATTTGGGGCCACATCTTATACAAATTTTTTCAAAAACCATGGCCAAATATGGGGAAAGAACCCAATTTTAAAAACAGCAATAACAAGATGCAATTCACAAAATCACCAAGGAAGCTGTGAAAGTTGTCACAGGATTACCGACCACCAGTAAAAGGCCAGACAAAACTAAGAAGGTTTCTAATGACCTAGTTACTCAGTTAATTGGTGCCACATCTGATAAAAGGTCCTTAAGAGTCAATGATGTAAAAGATATTAATGTAAGATTTATCAGCATGATATTAGGATATAAGGCAACTCATGCAAACAGACTCAATTTTGTGTCAAGTCTGTGTATTAAGAGTGCTTATGACATGGTCACAGATAATGCAAAGATTGATATATGTGAGTGGTTGAAGGATGAATTAATTGACAACTTAGGCAAGATTAAGAAGGACAAGAAAGGAACTTTCAGGTTTGGAAATCTGCTAGTATGTCTGATGCTACATATAACCAAACAAGTTCCCGGTATAGGATACAAAGAACTTGGATATGATATACCGATAGGTAAACAGCTAACAGAATTATTCAATAATATGGGAGAAGGTAAGGAAAACAATATCCATGATTTCTTTCAAGCACTTAAGGCCAAAATGAAGAAAAGAATCCGATTATCACAAAAGATTGTTGACAAATATAAGGATGAAATATGTTTTGTAATCAAGAAGGATGAGATCTGGATGGAAGTAGTCATCCCTAGGACGGTTTGGGTATAAGAGATGGGTTATGAAACAGATGATCATATAGTTGAAACTTATGCTAAAGCACTTTTGGAAGCTGCTAAAGAACCTAAGGAAGAAGTATTTGGTAGTGCAGAAACTATTGAAAGCCAAATACAATCTCATAAAAGAGTGAAAAAGGTTGAGGCAATTGTAAGAAAAGGCTCCAGATAGGCAAAGGCTATTAAAGAAGATGTGTTAAAGCAAACCGGTATAACAGAGGATGAGTTAGCACCTCCACAACCTAAAACTCACCTATCACCGGTAGGTACTTCTTCGGAGAGTGACATGCTTGCAACTTTCAAGAGAGTTGTAAGGAAAAGAGATCCCTCACCGCCAACCACACCCTCACCTAGGAGGACAAGATAAAAACAACAACAGCTACAGAAGATCAACTGACAGTTGAAAGTATGGATGTAGAGGATGTTAATCCTAATCCTAAAGTCTTATATATAGTGGATGTTGATACTCAAAAGATCAACATTCTGGTAGACAAAGATACAGCTGATGAGATTGACATGGCTAGTAAGCCTCCGGTAGCTGAGCAAACTGATAACACACAGGAGAAACTGGCAGATGACAAAGAGCATCAGGTAGGAACTCAGACTCAGACTGAGACAATGCAACAAATAGAGAAATAAATAGAGCAAAAGGCTCCTAAATAGGAACAACAATAGAAACAGGAATAGGTTCATAAGGAAATAGTGCCACTAGCAACTGGAGAAGTAGAAAAACCATTGCTTAAGGAAATGCAAACACAAACAGACCTACCAGAGGTCAATACAGGCTTGGTTACTTCCACCGATGATATTCAGAATGTAGGTTCCTCATCATCAAGCTACAAATCAACTAATGTGACTGAGGTACTCTTAGATTCAATTAAAAAGATAACAGATTGCAGCTCACAAGCTTATAAGGCAATAGATGACACCATACCAATTTTGAAGGTAATTGCTCCTAACTATAATATAGACAATAAAGATTCTTTAGGACAGCTTGATACCTTGTGTAAATATATCACAAAGAACATTGAGAAAATAAAGGAAGAGACACTGAAGGATAAAGTGGAAATTGAAAAGCAAAGATTCTTTGATGAGCAGATAAAGAAATATACTAGAGATTTTGACACACTTCTACCGAAATCGTGTAATTTATTGAAAGAGTACAAAACTCTGTACAAAGACACTTGTAAAACAAAATTTTTGACTATAGATATAGATAAGAATATGAGCAAGGTATAGGATGAAATCAATAAACTTGCAGATAATTTTGTTAACTCACCTGATACATTATCAATTTTTTAGCAGAAGATAACAAATTTTGAAGAAGAATTACTTAAATTGCAAAGAGAAAAGGAGAGAATAGTGAATAAGGAAAAGCATCTAAGATTAAAACTGAGTCCAAGATTGGACTATCTTGCATCATTACGAAAGGAAATATCAGAGGCACTGATACAGGGACAGAAAACACCGACAGAACATTTGTGGCATCTCACCGGTACAGCTAAGAGAACAGAGACAACAATAAGAGATAGTAAAAAGCTTATGGAGAGTATAAACTTGATTGTGGCGAATCTATTTCAAATTGTAACTACCCAATTACAAGGTTGAAACTACAAACTCTACTGACATCTTGACAACCTTTTTCATTGATTGCAAAAGGGTGTTACTACTTATCAAGTTGCCATTAGTTTTATGTTCAAAGTTATACTATATACTCTAGTCGGTTACTACTACCGAAATATTCAGTCGGTATGAACAGTCTAGTCGGTTACAGAAGAAAGTAGTCTCAGAACGTAGTTTACACCAAGCTGTCTGCCAAGTATCATTACATGTCTATCGAGCAGCAAAGATGACATACCAAGTTGATATACACCGAGTGAAATATGTTACCAGATTCATTGAACCTAGACATGCATATGAAAACATGTTACAAGATCGAGGCACATCTAACCGTTATCACATTCGAAATTGCACTTAAAGATTGTGTATGATTTTGAGGTCATCTAACCAATGAAACATTTTGCATGGTTATTCATTCGATAAATCATGTTTGTAAGATCAAAGCAATGAATTAGATCACCATCATAAAAGATCTATTTATACAACATGAATTGAGATCAGAAATACTCATGTAGCATGATAGAAAGGAAGATATAGAAATATATGAAGCAAGACATGTGAAAGCATTAAGTGTTATGACTGTTACAGAGACATAGAGGTCACCGAGAAGGATTTCAGAGAACGGTCAAAGAACAGAGTAAACAGAAGGGTTTACCGAGTTACTATATGGGTTATCGAGGTATGTTATAAGCAAGGTAATCTTATTCTGAGCACATAGAATCTGCTATAACATTCCAGATGTAAAGTTACAGATATTTGTAATAATTTTATTGTAATATTTTGAAGTTGTAAGAGAAACCTTTAACAGGGTAAAAGACTCTAATCAAGTCTATAAATTGTAAAGCCTTTAACCAGGTGCGACATTTAGATTGAGTGTTGTAAAATCCTTTAGCAAGGTAGATCTAACAGATCTTGTTACTCCTAATAGGGTAAGCTATCAGAAATAGCTAAACATGTAGCTCTAACCGAGCACTCTTTATTATTGCAGTAGTGAAGTTGTGGGTGCCATCCCCACCGCAGTTTTTCTCTCTAACCAAGAGTTTCTGCGTAACCAAAATATATGTGTTATGGAGTGAATCATGTATGATTGTTATCTATTTGTTTTAGCTTTATATTATGTTACTGCACTATTTGGTTTATGCATAACAGTAAATTTATTGTTGAAGAAATGTTTTGAAGTACTGATTCACCCCTCCCCTCTCAGTACATTAGCTTTCCATATTGGGCCTAACAATTGGTATCAGAGCTTGAATCTTGGAAAAGGGTTTAACTGCCTAAAGAGAAAGATCTTATCAATGGAAGGCTATAAACAATCTCGGAGGATTGTGTATCTGCAAGAAGAGCTAGATCATGCTAATCAAGTGATTGCAGACATACAAAGGAAAATGCAAAAATCTCTGAAAGTGAGAAGAAGATTATCTGATGATTTGCAGGACTCTCAAGAGTTAGTGGAACAAATTGAGACATCATCTGAGAATAGTATATCTAAAGAGACTGAAGAAATGATTGGAGTATTGAGAGAAAAGAACAAAGCACTGGTTGATCAACTAAAAGCAATGAAAGGAGAACATGAACATTTCAGCACACAAATGACTGAAAATCTTGATGCATTGAGGACAGCTGAGGATAAAGTAAGAGATCTAGAGAGAGAGAAACATCAACTTGAAGTCTTAGTATCTGATAAAATTAATGAAATCACAAGGTTGACTGGAATTCAACAAAACCTATCAGATCAACTAGGTTATGCACATCATGAAGCAAATCTGAAAGATGATGAGAATCAAGCATTGAAACTTGAAGTATCAAGGTTGACCGATGAACTTGAAACAGATAAGAAATCCAAAGAAACACTAAAGAAGAGTTATGAAGCATCAAAGATGTTGGATGAGCAACTGAATACAAGAAGACCCAACAAAGATGTAAGACTCAGTTACAAAGGAAAAGACTCTACTGAGAAGGGAATTCATACTACCAAGAGAGGAGAATCATCAAAGCAAGCTAGAATCAAGAAGAACATCAAAAGAAAGAAGCCTATTTGCAACTACTGTGGAAATCAAGGTCATACTGCCAACATATGCCAAATCAGAAAAGGTAAGCAACCAAATGTCACTAAATCCAATGGTTATTGTTACAACTACAATAAATATGGTCACACATCTAATCAGTGTAGGACAAAGATTGTTAACAATTATCAGAAGAAAAAATTCAAAGGGTTTTGCAAAAACTGCAATAGATATGGACATAATACCGAGAAGTGGAACTATATGTGGTCTGCACACCGAGCAAATGCTAGAGGTTACTGAACTCACACAGGTCCTTACCGACAATATTCTGCAGTACCATGGGATTACAATACAATGATATGGTGTGAATGTTGTGGAAGATATTGACATATAAGTGCCAACTGCTTTATAAGGTTTGGGATGAACAACCAAAGATCATGGAGAAATCTTGGTATGGCATGTTTTCATTGTCACAAAGTGGGACACTTACCTGGAGATTGCAGAGATCAACCTAGAAAAGACACTGAGGAAATAAAAGAAAAATTAAAGATGATTTCGAAAAAGAAGGAAATTGTGTCAAATGAAGAAAACACCTTACCTACCGAGTTAGGTGCTCCTATTCCAAATTAATCGGTAAAAGTATGAAGGGACTGCATTCTCTCAAGGTTAAAATCTTAACATTTCCTATTTTATTATGTACTTAATTCAAAATCTGCATAATTAAGATGTAATAGTAAGATTGAAATACTATCAAAGTCTTTTTGAAGCACTTTACAGGAAACCTATCAAGTCGGTGTATACAGGAAACCTATCTAGTCAGTGAATGAAGGAAGTTTGGTTACTCGGTTAAAGAGAAAAAAAAGGAAAGAAAGTTAAAGAGGAACCGAGTGCATTTAATGTTTTTGACCTAACCTGCACGAAGCCTAATAAGGTATAATGTGTACTTAAAAGCAATTTCGCGGTCATTTTCACTTACCAAGTTTTCGAGAGAGCAGAGCAAAGCGAATCTAATGCGATCAAACCTCCTACAAAGCAAATTCAAGGTATTTACATCAATCTCAATGCATTGTTAAGCTGATTTACCAATCTTATCTAGTTGCCATTATCTACTAAGTATAAAGTGTCAGTCGTTTGAAATCCTGAAACCCTAAGGATCCTTTGTTAGCTTTTATCTGAAATCTACAATCGCGCCTAAGATCCAAAATCCCATAGTTTTCAAGAATGTAGAGAAGCCCTCACTAAAATACTCTTTGACTCCCAAAGTTGCTTCTGAACCAGATGACAAAACCGCCTTTTCACTCATCCCAGATAGAGTGTTGTTAGTCGAGGATGTGAGATTCTTCACCAAATGTCGTGTTGAAGAACTCGGTCATGTTAAAATCAAAGACACCTATGATGAGCTGTGTACCGATGGTAAATTGAACAGCAAGTATGAGCACATTAAAATCAAGGGATTAACTGAAGCCCTAATCTATCCTCGTGTGTTCAAACCCCAGTGGGTCAAGTTTGTTTTGAGTAGAGTTCATGATGACTTCATGTGGCTAGAAGAGCAACCATTTAAGATTACCAAGGAAATCATTCATCTGATTATCGGTTACCCTATTTATGATCATGCCCAAGCTCAAAAGATGATATCATAGAAGGAATTGATCAGTTTAATTGGAGTGGAATCAGATTGCAAAGGATTGAAATTGAACAATGTCACAGATGAAGAATTAAAATTTTCCATTAGAGTAATGGGCTACTATTTCTTCCAATCGGCAACGGAAAATAGTGTACCCTGTGCAGCAGTAGACTTGGCATACAAAATTGTGAAAAAGGGAATGAAATTTGACCTATGTGAGGTGTTGCTAAAGAACCTATTTGAAAATCTGAACACCATCAGGAAGCCGAAGAAGAACAACTCAGCTAATACTCTAAAGTTTGGATCATTACTTGTATGCATGTTTTTCTATTTTGAAAAATTCTTTCCATCAGTCGGTAAAGTTATTTGGGAACTACACCGACCAATCACCCATCAGATCAATGACTTCATTAAGAAGTTAGGTGATAATTTCAATGATATTATGGATGATTACTTCATTAAATTTCCAGAGAAAATGCATAATAGATATAGGATTCCACCCCAGCTAGTAGAGAAATACAAAAATGATATATGTTTTGAAGTCGACACCGATTACTGTTATGTGAATGTTGTGGAACCAAGGACTCAATCTTTGTCACCGATGGGTTATGAGATTGATTTTGACATCACACAACAGCAAATTGATGCATTTCTTACATTGCCTAGACACACTAGCGAGCTGAGGTATGGAACCTATGAGGAAGTGAAGGAAAAGGTAAAAATGAGCATTGTAGTACCCAAAGCTACAAGAAAGGCAACAAAAATGATAAAGGAATTGTCAGAGAAATTCGGAGAAGACTCTTCCTCTACACCTATCAAAGGCACCATTGCCATTACCGCAGAGGAATCTGAAGCCCAAGAAGCAACTATAACACTGAGCACTGAATTGCCTAAGGGAAAAGTGTTGAAAAGAAAGAAATTGGATTCATCAAAGGCCTCACCGACTCCTCCAGTAAAGCGACCTAACACAAGAGCATCTGCAGCTTCACCGAGTAAGAAAACAAAGAGTGTTACTATTCCCAAGGTAACAAAAACATACAAGAAATCTACTCGGAGACTCATTTTGGCAAAAGAGTCTAGTGATACCGAATCAGAGGATGCAAGCAAATTCCAGATTGTCAAAAGCAAGAAGGTAAATATACATAGTGTTGAAAACTTCTATGCTAATCTGAAAGAATATGGTGGATTTGGAGGATTTAGATATGTTAAGTATGAAACCAGGAATAATGATGAGAAGAGACAAATTGAAGAAGTTGTCATCTGCACACTTCTAAAATTCCAGTTAGCTCCATTGGAACTAGCTAAGTCACTTCCGAATGAACTTTATTTGCATATTGATAATAGGTGGAAGTATGCAATGGACTCAGAGAAACAGATCAGAGAAAGAAGTCTGGTTCATCTCTTTCTTGACATGTCAGTAGCTGAAATAAAGGAACATCTGACAACCTACAACTCATAAAACTGATGAATGGGCTATATATTGAAGTTGAAAATGAGACTAAAGCAAAGTGGTGGGAAATATTTAAAATCAAGGATGTCGGTGAGCAAGCTACAGTTAAAATCATTGGTGTCACCGAGCAAGATCCTGATGTCACTGAGCAAGGTCCTGATGTTACCGAACAAGACCCTGCTAACACCATTCAAATAGATGAATATGTCATGGATACAGAGGCACCGGAACAGGAAATGATAGAAGGCACTGCATATGCAAAACTTTTATCTAGTGAATCAGTCTTGGAACAAGTTCAGCCTTATCCACTGGTCAAACAACCTATCTCAACCGAAACCCCTCAAGATATAGATCAAGGCATTGAAGGTCACAAGTCTACAGCGGGAGAAGGTACTACTCAAGAACAGACATCTCAAGCACTTTCTAACACTAAGAATGTTGCAACTGAGACACTGAGTACCGAGACACCAAAGGACTCTACAGAGGCTAAAGGAACCGATCAAAGTGTTGCCTCTACCGAGCAACCTACCGAGGGTCATCAAGCCTCACAAGCCATTGTCTTAGTTCCATCGATGAAAGGTAAAGAAAAGAAAGTGAAAAAGCATAGTTTTAAAGTTGATTTGTCAAAACCAATAGTGTTGCCAAATGTAGACATAGCAAAATTAAAGGGGCAAGCACTCATTGATTTCGGTGAACTATGCAAAGCAAAGGCCGAACAAGAGAAGCAAATGGCGATTCAAAAGAAAAATAAGGTACTTCAGAAGGTGAAAGCACTCTTAATAGATATGCTACCTGAAGCTACAGTGTCAATTGATGCAGCCATCCACACTCAACTAGATGAACTCCTAACAAAGATAGAGACATCTGGAGTAGATGCATCGGAGTATTTGAGCAAGCTAAAAGACAAAGAGCTCACTACAAAAATGATAGAAGAGGTACAAAAAGCTATAGATATTGGGAAAGTTAAACTTGTCAAATTTATTGCTGAGTTGACTCCTCAACTCAAGAACATTCATTACTTATTTCAGAAACTCTGCACATTTTCTTTATTCATTAAAGACATTAAAAATAAAACAGAGGCAATTGAGAAAGAGATCACCAATCTCTCAAATAAGTTGACCACAGAGCCTAATTCAGTTCAGAATTTCTATACAAAGCTACAACAGCTCATAGCTCAACAATTGGACCTAAGAAATGAAGAACACAAGATCAGGATGGACATAATGACACTATAGACATTATTCCTTCCTCATCTTTCATCCATCCAAGAATAGATCAACCGAGTCACATACTTATCTACTACACAAGAGGGAAGCACTCTTGATGGCTTAATATCACTATTGGTTGATATTCAAGCACAGAATTCTTTAATGGATAGTGTAAAGGATGCACTCTCTGTTGCTCTCACCGATGCCCGGACCAAGTACAAATCCATTTTTGACCAATTACCACCCCCGAATGGTAATTAAGTTTTGTTGTTTGTCAAAAAGGGGGAGTGATACAGTATTGGAGTATTACAGTATTGATACAATATTGGGAGAGTGATATAGTATTCGAAGTATAGTATACAGGGGGAGTATACCGAGCAGAGTAAGCAGAGTATCCAAGAGCAGTGAACCGAGCAGTGTACAAAACAGTAAGCACAGAACAAGAACAGATCACCAAGCATGCAAAATCAGAGTTTTGTATAGTATATTGATAAGGGGAGTATATCTCGATATATTATTTCATTGACTATTGTATATACTGTTAGTATAATCAATTTTGCAAGTATATAGATTTTTGAGTTATAACTTTGAAAGTAGTTTTTGTCAAACATCTCAACTAATGTCAAAAGGGGAGATTATTACTACTTATCAAGTTGCCATTAGTTTTATGTTCAAAGTTATACTATATACTCTAGTCGGTTACTACTACCAAAATATTCAGTTGGTATGAACAATCTAGTCGGTTATAGAAGAAAGTAGTCTCAGAACGTAGTTTACACCGAGCTATCTACCGAATATCATTACATATCTACCGAGCAGCAAAGATGACACACTGAGTTGATATACACCGAGTGAAATGTGTTACCAGATTCATTGAACCTGGACATGCATATGAAAACATGTTACAAGATCGAGGCACATCTAACCGTTATCACATTCAAAATTGCACTTAAAGATTGTGTATGATTTTGAGGTCATCTAACCAATGAAACATTTTGCATGGTTATTCATTCAATAGATCATGTTTGTAAGATCGAAGCAATGAATTAGATCACCGTCATAAGAGATATATTTATACAACATGAATTGAGATCAGAAATACACATGTAGCATGATAAAAAGGAAGATATAGAAAGATATGAAGCAAGACATGTGAAAGCATTAAGTGTTATGACTGTTACAGAGACACAGAGGTCACTGAGAAGGATTTCAGAGAATAGTCAAAGAACAGAGTAAACAGAAGGGTTTACCGAGTTACTATATGGGTTATCGAGGTATGCTATAAGCAAGGTAATCTTATTCTGAGCACATAGAATCTGCTATAACATTCCAGATGTAAAGTTACAGATATTTGTAATAATTTTATTGTAATATTTTGAAGTTGTAAGAGAAACCTTTAATAGGGTAAAAGACTCTAATCAAGTCTATAAATTGTAAAGCCTCTAACCAGGTGCAGCATTTAGATTAAGTGTTGTAAAATACTTTAGCAAGGTAGATCTAATAGATCTTGTTACTCCTAACAAGGTAAGCTATCAAAAATAGCTAAACATGTAGCTCTAACCGAGCACTCTTTATTATTGCAGTAGTGAAGTTGTGGGTGCCATCTCCACCGCAGTTTTTCTCTCTAACCAAGAGTTTCTGCGTAACCAAAATATATGTGTTATGGAGTGAATCATGTATGATTGTTATCTATTTGTTTTAGCTTTATATTATGTTACTGCACTATTTGGTTTATGCATAACAGTAAAGTTATTGTTGAAGAAATGTTTTGAAGTACTGATTCACCCCTCCCCTCTCAGTGCATTAGCTTTCCATATTGGGCCTGACAAGGGGGAGTAGTGGGATGAGAAAATTCAAACATCACAGGAATCATATGCTCAGGGGGAGCAAACACATTTTTGGTAACATTTTTTTGGACTTCACATTTTTTGATACACTTTTGAAATTTCTCATGAGTGTTGCCATCAATGCCAAAGGGAGAGATTGTTGGCATATGCACACTCCAATGAGACATTGTATGTGATTGAAGGTTTTGTCATTGATGGCAACCTTACAATCCTATGGCACCGGCAAGGCATTACACCAGCAAGGCATTACACCGGCAAGTTAGTGCACCAGCATCAGCAAATCACACTCTACACCGGCACTCAGGACACCGGCACCGGCACAAAGAAAGGAAGTATACCGGCACAGAGGCCGACAGAATTTTTGGTATATTATATTTTGTTTATTATTGTAAAAACTTTGTAAGCCAACTTGGCATGTTGTAAAATGACTCTTATATATAAAAGAGATCATTGTAGACATTTTGTATGTAAGAAAAGTGACATAAGCGAAAGGGAAAATATTAAGGCAGACTTATTATGCAAAATATAGGTTAAAGGGTTTATGTAAGAAGTAGAGAAATAACCGGTACTGGATCAAGCATTATAGATGCTATTGTAAAGCAGTACAAGTAATTGGATTTGTATAATCCACATTGTAAGTCAGTGAGACTTCCCATTGAGCAGCGAGCTCTAGGCAGTTGGCCTTCCTGCATGTGCAGGCCCCTATTGTAAGTAATATTCTCTTATTGGCCAGTGAGTGAATATTGTGGGTCACAAATTCCACTGAGGTTTTTCCCACACGGGGTTTCCTCGTTAAATCCTTGTGTTATGGTGTGCTTTTCATGTGGATGTTTTTAATTCTGTTCATTGCATTATTTCTTGCATATCGGTACACTGTTATAATATGTTCTGCATGTTTTAAATTGAGAAATACTAATTACCAGTCAGATACTGATTCACCCCCCCCCCCCCCTCACAGTATCTATGGGATTCCTAACATAGTCTTTGTTTGTAGAAGACTATCGGTGTTTTGCAGAAAATGTTTTCCTATAAGAGCATGACTAAAGACCTCAAGCGGTATGAAGACCTCAAAAGGAACGATGACCCCTAGCGGCAATCAATCTTTTTTATCGGAACACTATGTTCTAGTTTACCAGTCTTTGTTTATCGTTATATTGTGCTTAACCGGTAAAATTGTAGAGTGTGATGATTTATCATCCACCGACACTTTGGCGATGCTTCTGTGTCATGTTAGCAAATGTGTCTAGATGCTTTGAACCTAGGAAATTATAATCCAATCTCATTGGACTGACATGAAATCATCTTCCTATTTAAGGACATCATGTCTAGGGTTTTGATGTAATGAATATATGTATGTTGAAGGACTGAAGTTGATATAGAAGCATCGTGCGATAGAGATAAAACATCCAAAGGATAGAAGACTGAAGTAATGCTGCAATGCATTAATAGAGAGTTGTCAAGGATCTAATCAAGCATTATGTGCTATTGTCTAGATCATTCACTTTTTGATTACTAATCTCTTCGACAAGTCTGGAACCCTTAATCTGGTAGGCCGAGTCAAGCCTTTTGTAAATCCTCTAACAAGGTGGTTCATAGTTATGAATCTAAAATCCTTTAATAAGGTAGCCTTTAACATGACTTATCTCCTAATAGAGATCTGGATTCCTAATAGGATCTGTTTTGGTGAAGAGCATTGTAAGTCCTTAACCGGTCTGGTTACTATTCTGCAAATAGTTGACTTGTGAGTTTTACTCACCATGCTTTTTCCCATTTGGGTTTCCACGTCAAAATATCTTGTGTTATGGTGATTGTGCTTATGTGGGTGAATTCTCTATTTTCTATTTGGCTTGTTTATGTTTTAACTAGTTTGTTGTTTAAACTACTATACCAGTCTGTAGTAAAATTGCTTAAGAGTTCAGTTAATCATTTGGGCATACTAATTCACCCCCCTCTTAGTATTCATCAATTGGTATCAGATCCAACCTTTCTCTAAGTCTAACCACTTGAAAGGAGATATGGGGGAATACAGCATGAGGGAACTCACTAACCATTTAGCTGAATCTAAAAGAACCTATGATGAACTGAAGATCAAATATAAAGCCTCTTTAGCCAAAAGAAGAGAGCTTGCTGAGCAAATGATGGAAATCACTAAATATAGCTCTTCTGATGAAGCAGACATGGATGCCCTAGTCCAAGAAGTGGAGAAATTAAATGAGTCCAAAAATAACCTAAGGAGGGAGGCAAGGACTGACTATCAGGATGAGTCAGGATCTAGAAAACAGAAGAAAAGTTGAAGATCTAGTGAAGGACAAGGAGCGTGAGATCTTTAAGTTGAAACAAGAGATTGGTACCATCGCTGCTTATCTACAAGAGGATAAGGAAGAGAAAGAAGAAATGCAAGAAGACCTCAATGTAGCCATTTCTCATAATGAAACCTTGATGAAGAACAATGATGCTCTTTCCAAGGAACTTGCTGAGACAAAGGAGATACTTGCAAAGTTCAACCGGAGTACTACGAAATTGGACCAAAAGCTAGAAATAATGAATCCATCAAAGGATACCTCTGGCCTTGGTTTCTCTGCATGTGAGGAAGGTGAAACCTCTGGAACCAAGACTAGTACACCAAAGGAGAAAATGGTACCTGAGATCAACCAAAGCAAAGGTAAGAAAAAGTTCAAACCTGTATGCTTTAACTGTCTTAAGGAAGGACATACTGCCAATGTATGTAGGAGCAAGGATTATAACAATTTCCCTTACATGTGAAACAATGTGCATAACCACAAGGCTAGAACTGGTAGATTTAATGGTCATTGTTATGCATGCAACAAGTTCAAACATAGATCTTTTGAGTGCAAGACGGTTATTAATAACCCTGGAGTCTATGCACTAAGACCAAGAGGGATTGTCCAACAACCTCCTATGAATCGGAACCCAAACCGGTATAGAACCTATGACCACCGGTCAAATGGTTATGAAGCATCAACTGGTTGGAGAGCAACCTATTTGATTTTCCATGGTAGAGGTCACACTACTGCAACATGTAGGAGGAAGAATGGAAATGTGAACCTCGGACCATGGAGAGCACCCGGTATGGTATGTTATCATTGTCACAAACTGGGACATATTGCTAGAACATGCAGACTGAAAAAGAATCCATCAAGAGATATATCGGTCGACCCAGAAGGAAAGGTCAATGTTGAAACCGTTCAGGCCGATATGGATAAAATTTGGAAGAAGAAATCTGAAGAGGAGCCACAAGATGCACTAGTTTCTACACCCAGTGTAGAGACCCCTGAACCGACAAACTGAGCTTTGAAAAACTTAAGGGGGAACATATCGGTAACAATGTTTCAGACCCCCGATGTGTATCGGTAAAGTGTTTTATTGGTATTGGTTACCTATCAACCGACAGAAGAAATGAAGTGGTAAAGTTAGGGTTTGTATCCTATTGATGATGCATGTATTATGGTAGGTAGGAGCATGCTTAAAAGTGACTTTTTGTCATCATTTTTACTTACCTATTTTCAAAAGAAGAATTTTTCTAGCTTGAGCAGCACAACAAGAGTGATTCATCTTGCATTCAAAAGAATCAAGGAAGAAATCTTGCACAAGATCTAGAAAACATTTCAAGCTATCCAGAGTGGAGGGCAGAGTGGTAAAACAAGCTTTTGAAAAAGTGTATTGTGTTCGACATCGGCGAACCCTAGTTTGAATTCGACATCGGTGAACCCTAGTTCGGAGTGAAAAGGTATTCTTCGTCGAAACACTCTTGTCATTCGAAATTATTTAGTTATGGCCTCTACATCCAAAATCCCTTCTAGTTCTATCGAACTTGAGGAGTCATCAGAGTTTCTTAGGAAGACGGTGAAATACAATGCCCTATCTCAAATTCCTACTGGAGTCATTGTCACAGAGGATGTTTTAGGATACATTGATTGCAAACTGAAAGACCTAGGGTCTCTAGTGATTCACTCCTAGTTGAGTTTGTTCTATGGAGATGATAAGAAGATTAAACCAGAGTACAGCGTGATCGAGAAGAAGAAATTTCACAATGCAATATATTTTCTCAAGGAATTCACATAAGATCACATAAGGATCATTCTAAGTAGGGTTCATGGTGACAAGATGTATCATGAGTGAACCCATGATATTACATCGGAGGCAATCCATGTCATGACCGGTTTCTGCAATGTTGGAGAAGCCCCTGTTCTTTGCAAGATCACCAAAACCAAAGTGATAGAGCTCACTGGTTCTGTGAGCAACCAGTGGGCAATGACTGTAAACACCATACAAGATGATTTGGTGAAGTATGTGTGCATGGTGATCGGGTATAGAGTATTCTATGCTAGTAGAATGAATTTTATTTCTACAACTGCAGTGCATGCCGCTTATAGGATAATAGAGGAAGATGCAGAATATGACTTATGTACCTGCATGCAAAAACAACTCATGGAAAATCTGAATTCCATTAAAGAGAAAAAAGACACTGAGGTTTAAGTTCAGTCAATTGCTTGTCGTTTTGTTTTTCTATTTTCAAGGGTATTTTACTGGATTCAGTGATGTTCAATGGTCAACTGACCTACCAGTTTCAAGACAAATAAAGGAGAGTCTGTAAGAAGTGGGATCTGCTTATCCATAGACTCTGAACAAGTATTTCGATGAGTTCAGACTAAAGATGAACCAGAGAATGAGAATATCAGGTGATCTGAATAAAAAGTATGAAGAGGATAATTGTTTCACAATCAAAGTGGATCACTGCATAATGGA
Organism: Cryptomeria japonica; assembly: GCF_030272615.1. Taxonomy (NCBI): domain Eukaryota; kingdom Viridiplantae; phylum Streptophyta; class Pinopsida; order Cupressales; family Cupressaceae; genus Cryptomeria; species Cryptomeria japonica. The sequence continues at coordinate 638,176,264 of NC_081406.1, forward strand.
AGCAGTTGAGCCCAAATAAGATGAAGTTGAGCCTATGGGCTATGAAGTGGTAAATGATATACTCACAGGGTATGCCTCTACCCTACTTGCTTCACCACTAGATCCAAAGAAGAAGAGGACTGGTACTTACCCAGAGAGGATCAAATCTATTGAAGTACCGAAGCAGAAGAAGAGGAAAGTTGTGCCATCGGCATCGGTGCCGATTACATATGCTGCTAGTCCTAAAGTGACCAAGAGGTCACCAGCCAAAAAGAAACAAGAGGCCATTCCACCAAAGGTATTTGAAAGGAAGAGAAAAACCAAGAATAACACACCGAATTCAGTAAACACTAAACCGAAGGTAGAAATGAAGAAGACAAGACAATCAAGTAAGAAGACAAAGACAACCGGTAATGTACCTGCAACCTCTGCACTGGTAAATATACATGTTGCTTCTTACCAGCCTATGACACATTTTCAAAAAATTATGAAGAATGTTAAAAGGAAATTTCTTGATGATCTAAAAGATTATTTTGATGATCTTAGCGATAGTGAAAAGGAATAAGTAGAGCTAGAGGTCATTACATATTTGTGTGATAATGATCGGTCTCCGATTGACATTAAACCTGTTGTTCCTAATTATTTGTGTAATTATTTGGATAATAAATGGTGCATCGTCATTGAAAAGGAGCAAGAAATTAGGGAAGAAATTTTTGCCCAATATTTACCTAATGCCTCTAATTAAGAATTGTTTGAGATTCTTAATCGGTACAAAGGCATCTTTTTCATGTGAAAAAAAAGACTTCAGCTACTTAGAGGCAAAACCTCTGAAGTGGAAAAAGACATCCATCTGTAGGTTAAAATAGTTGTCAAAATGCAGAAGGTATCCGAAGCTAATCGGCAGGATAAGAAAGAGCCTGACCTATCTACAGCCAAACCGGATGAAACCTTCGATAATCAAGGTGAGAGGGTAACTGAAAAAATTGACCCCATTGATGTTGATGCACTAGATGTTAGAGACACCACTCCAGAGAAGGAGAAAGCTGAAGAGGAGAGAGTGGAGAAAGAAAAAGATGAGAAAGCGGCAAAAGAGAAACAAGAGAAAGAGAAACAAGAAAAAGAGAAACAAGAAAAAGAAAAACAAGAGAAAGAACAAGCGGAGAAAGCGAGACAAGAGAAAGAGAGAGTAGAGAAGGAAGAAGAAGGAAGAAGAAGGAAGAAGAGAAGAAGAAGGAAGAAGAGAAAAGAAGAAAGTGGAAGAGGAGAAAGAGAAGGCTGCCAAGGAAGCCCAAGAAAAAGAAGAGCATGAGAGGAAAAGACAAGAGGAGATCAAGGCAAAGGAAGGAGGACAAACTCCTAAGACAACCAATCACACCAATTTGACTCTTGCCTATCTTACTCACTTGGTAGATGTAAATGAGCTACTGAGGAGCATTCAACTGGCTCAAGATAGATTGGAAGAACTAAGGAAAAATAAAGAACAGGATGTCATTCAATTTGTTGTTGACACTCTTTCCAATCTAATCCCTGGTACTAACCTCCCCAGTACCGATTCCTTGTTGGCCAAGTTAAAACTTCTTTGCACGGTAGTGGATGATCAAGTACAATTTTTGGAAGATGTTGCCCAGGCCACTGCAAAGAAAAACATGAAAAGGCACTCAAAGTTGCACTGGTGAAATAATTTAATGAAGACAAAGACAAGTTGATCCACCAGAGGGATGATATTGTTGGCAAATGCACACTCCAATGAGACATTATAGGTGATTGAAGGTATTGTCATTGATGGAAACCTTACAATCATATGATACCAAGAGACATAGGCACCAGCACCAGTAGACTCTACAATGGCATTCAGAACACCGACGCCGAAAAGGAAGATTATCGGCACCCTGGCTGACAGGAATTTTGCATATGTATATTTTGTATTTAATTATAAAATGACTCATATATGTATGAGATCATTGTAGATCATTTAATAGAGTGAAGTATGAAAAGATAATAGCATACCTAATATGTGAATTATTGGATAAGGGTTTATGTATATAGCAGAGCTTAAACTGGTACTGAATCAAACATAGTCGATGCTAAATTGAAGTAGTACAAGACACTGGATTTGTATAATCCATTTTTGTAAGTCAGTGTGATTTCTTTTTTTAATTGAGCAGTGAGCTCTAGGCACTTTGCCTTCCTGCATGTGCAGGCCCCTATTGTAAGCAGTAATATTCTCTTATTGGCCAGTTAGTGAATATTATGGGTCACAAATCCCACCAAGGTTTTTCCCACACCGGGTCTCTCGTTAAAATATTGTGTTATGGTGTGTCTCTTATGTTTTGGTTGTTATTCTTCTTTGTTGCATTATTTTTGGTTTATTACCGGTCAAATACTGATTCACCCCCCCCCCCCTCTCAGTATCTTTGGGAATCCTAATAGTTGGTATCAGAACCTAGTCCTCTATTTTTCAAAAGCCTAACAACTTGAGGAAGATCTTGTCATCGGTAGTGATGGAAAATTTGAGGAAGCAATTGGAAACATCTCTTTCAGACTATGATGCAAAAAAGGTGAAAAATATCAAACTTGAAGATGATCTGAAGGCTGCTCAGGATATTATTTGAGGACTTCAAGAAAATTTCACCATAGCAAGAAATAAAAGAAGAGAACTTTGTGAGAAGATGCAGAATGAGGAAGATGAAAAGGAAACTCTTAATGATCTGGTGAACCAATTGAGACAAGATAATTGTACAATGAAGAATGAGATGCAAGATATGACTATGAGATTTTGTAAAGAAATTGAAGATAGAAAGAAGAATGAAGATGACTTGGTTAGAAGACTAAATGATGCTGGAAATGAAAACACAAGACTTAGTCATGAAAATGATATGTTAAAGACAGATTTGATGCATACACAGAATGACACAAATGAACTCATGAGATAGAAAGGAATCTTGGAGAGAGAAGTGGCTGCTGCAAATCAACACAAGGAGAAATTCAAGAAAATTTCAGAAGAACTTGTTGACATGTTGAAGAATCAGAAACCTAATGGTGATACAAATGGCCTTTGCTTTGAAGTTGGTGAAAGTTCTGATACTACAAACAATCATGATCATAGCAAATCGGTAAGACAACCTAATGCTTACAAATTCAATGGGAAATGCTTTAACTATAACAAGTATGGCCATAGAGAAAATTAGTGTAGATCTATAAATTATCAGAATACTAATACACCCACCGATCAATGTTCTAATGCAACAAAATTGATCATAATTCAAAAAATTGCAGAATGAATGTAAGATGTTGTTTTTGTGGAAGATTTGGACACCTATCTAATCAATGCAGAACACAAACCGGCATAGGATATGGGAAAGCTATTCAAAAGAACAATGTAACTTGTTATGCTTGTAACAAGATTGGACATATTGAAAAAAATTATAGAAGTAAGGCATCACCGACAAATAATAAAGGTCCTAGCTTGAAAGGTAAAGAAAAGGTTGAAGAGGTAAAGCAAGAATTCTCAAAACAATGGATCAAAAAGTTAGATCAGAATGTTGATGGGAATACTCCTCCATCGGAAGAACGGAGTATCACTCCACCGGCAGGAGACTCTTCATCTAACTAAAGGAAAATCCTTTGGGGGTTTAGCAACAAAATGAAAAACATGCTATTATTCCCTCAGTTGATGGTGAGAAGTGGAAATTACTTCATTACCGGCAGATGAGTTAAGTTGTGACTTAACTGACAAGCACAAACCCTACTATGATTGAAGTAATCAAGCGCCCTAGACCCGTATTCAAGCTTGTTCCCAAAATTTCAAAGAAAGATGATACCCTAGGTGCATTTTCTCAAATTCCTAAGGGAGTAGTATATGCTGAAGATCCTGGAATATACATACATTGTCATATAGAGGACTTAGGTGATGATGAGATCAAAAACATGTATAGGGCTGTGATTTGTGATGTAGATGGTAATGTCAAGCCAGAACATAAGATAGTGGAAACCCTAGGTTTTACTGAAATCCTTAGTGTCCCGGATTTTCCCAAGGATATTATAAGGATTGTGCTAAGAAGAGTTCATGGGGAATTCTTTTGGTTGGATTCAATCCATAAAATCACCAAGGAAGTCGTTAAGGCAGTAATAGGGTTACCTTCCACCGGTAGCAGACCTGACAGAACCAAAAGAGTCTCAAATGACACAGTAATGGATTTAACCGGTGCAACATTTGACAAAAGGTCTCTAAGGGTAAATGATGTGAAGGACATAAATGTCAAATTTATCAGTATGATCTTAGGCTACAAGGCTACTCATGCAAATAGGTTGAACTCAGTTTCTAGCCTATGTATTAAAAGTGTATATGACATGGTAAACAACAATGCTAGAATAGATGTGTGTGAATGGCTCAAAGATGAATTAATAGACAATCTGGGGAAGATAAAAGGAGATAAGAAAGGAACCTTTAGATTTGGAAATTTACTTGTATTTTTAATATTGTACATTACAAAACAAGTACCTGGTATTGGTGCAAGAGATTTTGGTTTTGACATACCGGTAGGAAAGCAACTATTGGGTTTACTGAACAACATGGGAGAAGACAGAGAGAAAAACATACATGAATATTTTTCAGGCATTGAAGGCTTGAATGAAGACAAGGTTAAGACCGTCACAAGCAATTGTGGATAAATATCAAAAAGAAATTTTCTTTGTAATTAAGAAAGATGAAATCTGGACGGAGGTAGTTATCCCTAGGACTATCTAGGTAACTGAAATGGGCTATGAAACAGATGACAACATCATAGAAACTTATGCAAAATCTCTCCTTGAAGCACCAAAGGAACCCACTGAGAAAGTCTTTGGAAATGTAGAAACAATTGAAAGTGGAATTCAGTCAAGAAAAAGAGTTAAGAAAGTTGAAGCAACAGTAAGGAAAGGAACCCGGCAGGAAAAGGCAATTAAGGAAGATGTTTTGAAACAAACTAGTATAAATGAAAGTGAGTTGGAAGGACTTCAACCAGAAGCTCATCTTTCACCAGTTGGAACTTCCTTTAAGAGTGATATATCGGCAACATTCAAAAGGGTGGAAAGGAAAAGAAAACCCTCACGGGCACCCTCATCCACACCCAGTAAAACCAAACAAAAACAACAGGTAGTGAGGCCTCCAGTAAAGAAGTTGACTCCTAAGAAGAAAAAGGTAAAACAAGACATCTCTCCACTAGATAAGATCCTCAGTGAAATAATAGAGGATGGAAAGTTTTAAAACATTAGCAAACTATACAATACACTTTCAGCTAATGACAGAGAGAGCATAGAAAATAGTGTAATCTTACACTTGGATATTTATAAGAAATTTCTGATGGAAATTGTTGATGAAGTACCCACTGATCTTTACAGAAGACTTGAAGCTAGAAGGGTAGCTATTGTTGAGCTGGATAAGAAAATTAAAATTGAGAAACTACTTGCAGTTCATCCAGTTAACTCACCAGAAGAGATTGATCAATTAATCAGTGAAGCAAACCGGACTGTATTTTCAACCGCTCACCGACATGTAGCATTGATGGCTGGCAGAGTAAAAGAAGTTTCTAAAGAAACAACAGATGGATGGGACATATTTTTCGTTACAAAAGAGGATCAGGAAGAACTAAAAAGACCCAATACTATCAAAGTATATCAAAAGGACAGGGATAAAGGGAAAGGCAAGATAGGAGGTCCTCCACACCTTAAGATAACCGACAATGTTGACACACAACCCACTACAGAGAGTATGGAGACTCCTCAAGAGGATACTATTCCTGAGTCTGAAATTTTATATACCATGAATATTGATACATAAGAGGTAAATATTGTGGTAGATAAAGAAACCACTGAGGATAAGAAGAAAGATGTGGCTACTAAGTCATCGGCTGCAGACGTGGAAACTAATGTTAGCATAGAGACAGAGAAACCGACAGAGGACTCTACTAAGAAACAATCAGAGAAACAAGGAATGAATAGTGCAGAGGCAAATACACAGAAACCAGAAGTACATTCAGAGACTTCATCAAAGTTTGTTCAAAGAAATTATCCTATTGATCAGATTTTGCAAGATGATACACCAAGAGCCACTAAGAAACCAGTAGTTGAGAGCTCAGAGAAACCATCTAAGGCACTGAAACAAAAACAGGTTGATGTTCAAGTTCAAACTGAGATAGTGCCACCGGCAAGAACTGACAAACCAAAACCTTTGCTAATAAAAATGCATACCCAAACAGATCCTCCTAAGAAAGAGGAAAGCAAGGTTATTACTACAACTGATAGCATGGAAATTATAAAAATAGTTGGATAGACATCCGATACTTCTATAGCAGAATTTCGGCCTACAAATGTAACAGAGGTCTTATTGGAATCAATAAAGAAACTCACAGAATGTAATGCACAAGCCTATAAGGCTATTGATGATGCAATCCCCATTCTTAAATTGATAGCACCCAAGTGCATTGTGGATAAGAAATATTCTTTAGCACAACTAGACACATTGTCTAAATACATCACCGGCAACACCTTGACAATTGATCAAATAAATGAGGATACATTTAAAGAGAAAATGAATAAAGAGAAAGAGAAATTCTTTGATGTAACAATAAAGAAGTGCATGGGCCACATTGGCACACTTTTACCAGAACTAAACAAAACAATAAAGGAGTTCAAGGAACTCTATAGAGATACATGCAAGACAAATGTTCTGACAACAGATATAGAAAAGGAAATAGGAAAGGTACAAAAAGAAATTGACAATATAGCTGATAACCTCATCAGTTCATCTGAACCATTATCAGTTACAGAGCAGAAGATACACAGTCTTGAAGAAAAACTTGAGAAATTTGAAAATGAGAAAGACAAAATAAAAAGGAAGGCAAAAGACCTTAAATACAAACTTAGCCCTAAATTGGAGTACCTCATCTCTTTGAGTAAAGATATCTCTGAGGCACTTGTTCAAGGACGGAAGACATCGGAGGAACAAATGCATCACCTCACTGGTACTATTCAAATAACAGAGGCTATACTAAAAGATAGTGAAAAGTTCACTGAGAGTATAAATTTAGTATTAATAGAAATCCTTCAGATTGTAACACACAGGTTATAAGGATCTAGGTAGGGAACACACTCCATTGACAGCAAATAACAACCTTTGTCATTGATGTCAAAGCGGGAGTAGTGAGATGAGAAAAATGGATAGAATAATGGACATCATCTGCTCAGGGGGAGCACTCATTTTTGGTAAGACAATTTTGGCAAACCATTTTTGGATCTTTGGATTTTTCTCATGAGTGTTGCCATCAATTCCAAAGGGGGAGATTGTTGGAAAATGCACACTCCAATGAGACATTGTAGGTGATTGAAGGTATTGTCATTGATGGCAACCTTACAATCATATGATATTGGGAGACACAGGCACCGGCACTGGCAGACTCTACACCGGCATTCAGAACATCGGCACCGAAAAGGAAGATTATCGGCACCCTGGCCGACGGGAATTTTGCATATGTATATTTTGTATTTAATTGTAAAATCTTTTGTAAGCCAACTTGGTGAATTGTAAAATGACTCATATATGTATGAGATCATTGTAGATCATTTAATAGAGTGAAGTATGAAAAGATAATAGCAGACCTAATATGTGAATTATTGGATAAGGGTTTATGTATATAGCAGAGCTTAAACCGGTACTGAATCAGGCATAAAAGATGCTAAATTGAAGCAGTACAAGACATTGGATTTGTATAATCCATTTTTGTAAGTCAATGTGACTTCTTTTTTTAATTGAGTAGTGAGCTCTAGGCACTTGGCCTTCCTACATGTGCAGGCCCCTATTGTAAGCAGTAATATTCTCTTATTGGCCAGTAAGTGAATATTGTAGGTCACAAATCCCACCAAGGTTTTTCCCACACCGGGTTTCCTCATTAAAATATTGTGTTATGGTGTGTCTCTTATGTTGTGGTTGTTATTCTTCTTTGTTGCATTATTTTTGGTTTACTAGTAAACAGTTTTGATATGCTTTTCATGTTATAAGTTAAGAAAATTTTATTATCGGACAGATACTGATTCACCCCCCCCCACCTCTCAGTATCTTTGGGAATCCTAACAAATATCAGTTTGGCAATAGCTGAAGGCCATAAACTGTTGAGCAAAATCTGCCAGCCAGATATATTATGTGATGATTCTTTGAAGAAAAAGGGTCAACTCCAATTGGAGTTAAAGCAATATATCGGTAACTTCAAATTGTCATATGATTCCTTCACAATGCATGGGCAGATAGTTCTCACTCACCAACATCATATTGCAAAGATTGAATTAGAGATCTGCAAATGGACACAAGATCTGCAAGAGCTCTAGTTGCTTCTATTACCAAAATTGCAAGTTCTTCAGAAGTGTTTTCTGAACTTGGAGGCTATTACTGTTACACGGGAATTGAGCACCATCGATGCCATGGAGGGGTTAGCTTTCTAGATGAAGACTCTGAGTGAAATTGCTGCCTCGCTCCTAGATACCTGGTCCACTGACATGAAGGATTTATTGAAAAACTTTAAAACTATTTTTGAAAAGTTTTACTCTCTATTGTCATGAACATATACTCTATTTTTATGTTATACGATATGATTTTGGTAACTCAGGGGAGTGGTAAACCCACTATGTTTTGTATTACTTTGTCATTGTTGGCAAAAAGGGGGAGTAGTATTCATGTATGAAAATTTTAAGGGGGAGTAGTATTGAAAATTGCATGCAAATGGATGATGCACATACTTGTAATTTTGGCAAAGGGAGTAGTGTATATGCTTAGGGGGAGTAAATTTTGATTATGCAATCATTTTTGTTTTGTAAGCACTTAGATGTAAAATTTTCCTAAGTGTTGCCATCAATGCCAAAGAGGGAGATTGTTGGTATTTTGATGATGTTTAGTTGTGATTGTCATTGATGGACACATACTTATTTTATGTGTGAGTTATTCTCCACCGGTAATATGTGTTGTATTGTTCACACCAGTATTATATGTCATTGAATGAATAGTCTTTGTTTGTAGAAGACTATCGGTGTTTTGCAGAAAATGCTTTCTAGTCAAAGCATGACTGAAGACCTCGAGCGGTATGAAGACCTCAAGTGGAACGAGGACCCCTAGCGGTAGTCAATCTTTTTCATCGGAACACTATGTTCCAGTTTACTAGTCTTTGTTTATCAGTCTATTGTGTTTAATTGGTAAAATTGTAGAGTGTGATGAGTTATCATCCACCGACACTTTGGCGGTGCTTCTGTGTCATGTTACCAAATGTGTCTAGATGCTTTGAACCTAGGAAATTGTAATCCAATCTCATTGGACCGACATAAAATCAGCTTCCTATTTAAGGACATCATGTCTAGGGTTTTAATGCAATGAATGTATGTATGTTGAAGGATTGAAGTTGATATAGAAACATCGTGCGATAGAGATAAAACATGCAAAGGATAGAAGACTGAAGTAATGTTGCAATGCATTAACAGAGAGTTGTCAAGGATCTAATCAAGCATTTTGTGCTATTGTCTAGATCATTCACTTGTTGATTACTAATCTCTTTGACAAGTCTGAAACCCTTAACCGGGTAGGCCCAGTCAAGCCTTTTGTAAATCCTCTAACAAGGTGGTTCACAGTTGTGAATCTGAAATCCTTTAACAGGGTAGTCTTTAATAGGACTTATCTCCTAATAGAGATCTAGATTCCTAACAGGATCTGTTCTGGTGAAGAACATTGTAAGGCCTTAACCGGTCTGGTTACTATTCTGCAAATAGTTGACTTGTGAGTTTTACTTAGCATGGTTTTTCCCATTTGGGTTTCCACGTCAAAATATCTTGTGTTATAGTGATTGTGCTTCTATGGGTGAATGCTCTATTTGCTATTTGGCTTGTTTGTGTTTGACTGGTTTGTTGTTTAAACTACTATACTGGTCTGCAATAAAATTGCTTAAGAGTTTGGTTAACCGTTTGGGCATACTAATTCACCCCCCCTTCCTCTTAGTATTCATCATCATGCATATGAGAAAAATATATCAAGGAGTAGATACATGCATATCCCGTCTCCCGGTTATGCAAATAATGTTTGTTATAACTACAATAGAATTGGCCACAGAAGTTATGAATGTAGGAAGAAGGACCTGCAGTCACATGGAAGTCTATATAGCAGCTATGCTCAACTTAGAAATGGATACAGAGCATATGGAAGATAGAGACCTGCATGGAGTCAAAGGAGAAATGTCCCTGCGAGATCAAGAGGTCCATTAGTTTTGGTTGCCAATCACAACAACATGACCAGAAGAAGATGGTCAAACCGATATGTTAAGAGATTCCCCAATCATGAAGTTGGGATGGATGTTGTTTGCTACTATAGAACTACTTCCGGTTGTGATGCAGTGTCTGGAAATGAAAGGACCAATCAGCAGAAAAAGGTAAGACCTGCTCCCATGGATAAAAATGGGAAGAAGAATGAGACCAAGTAGGTGTGGAGGAAGAAGACCATGGACCGGCACTGTGCATTCAATGCACAGGTGATATCTCCTAAGGCCTAAAGGAGATGCAGGACCTCAGGGGCAGTAGCATAATGGCTAGATCATTCACCCCCTCAGTGAAGAAGAGAACTTGGAAAAACAAGATGATGTCGGTATGAAGGATGAAAATGAGAAGATAACTGTGTGTAGTGGTTTCCTTGGCTACACACCTATAGATCAATGTTGGATCACTACTGTATGTGTCAATGGATGGAAATTATCAATTGAAATCAAATGCATAGTGACACAAAATGTCAGGAACTCTAGGAAGGTGCTCTGGTAGTGATGATGGACCGGTACAGGAAATAGGTGTGTGTAGGATGTTACCGGCATGAATGTTAATAAGTACTTACAGCTTGTGTAAGACAATGAGGTTGGAGATCATTATAATATCCCCGGTAACATGGAATTGGAAGTTATGTCTCAGGTGGTGTTGACGAAGACCTGAATGACATATGTTGGCCCGATTGTTGATTAAGTAGGCATACATCTCTTGAGGGCTAACCGGTTTAACTCTTGCAATGATTATGACATTGTATGGCATTGTGTACATCCAATATCATGTTATAGGTTGTGGTGGATATGATAGAGCTGAAGGATCATCATATGATCACATATGCACAGCCCAACCGATATATAGATTTGACTAGAGCTCTAGTTTTGGACCTAACCGACAGTATGGAATTGAGATGTATGACTCAGGGTGAGTTGACAGCCATGGTATCTGATTTGTATCAGACTTGTTGGACACAGAGGGTGTGCATGTGTCTATGGTTGTACCAGTGTGATGGTGTTTTTGGAAGTGTTCAGGGTTGTGAGATATTTCAATGCCTATTAAATTGAATTCACAACTGGATCACCGGAAGAGTTGTCTGCAAAAAGGGAGAGTTACATGCACAAGAGAACATACAGTCGGTATCAGAGAAGATACAATTGGTATCAGTGTCAACTTCAACACTTGATGAGCTAATTAGGGTCAAAATAACTTCTACATATCAAAAGTGAGATGATACAGTTTAACCAGCAAGTAAGTTTTGTTCATTGACACATGTGCCTTCAATTGGTCTCAGACTTGTATATGCAAAGGCTTCTAGTTTGTATGTATACTTTGTTGCTGAGAAATTGGTGCCAGTCGATGGTTGAGTCCTCCATCTCAAGAGTTGTAACTTGAGAAATTGTATCAATTGGTATCAAAAGAGGAGATGCATCCAGTAAAGAGAAAAAGGGGAGAAAAATATCTGACAGTGACCAATAAATACAAGGAGGTGAGAGACCCTAACAGTGCCCTTTGTCATTATTGTCAAAGGGGGAGAAGGATTATGTAGTATGTCGGATACTACATGTGTTGACATCAATGCCAAAGGGGGAGATTGTTGGCATTGTGTTGTCATTGATGTCGACTGGTATGGGAGATTTATGAGCAGTGTTGTCATTGATGCATATCGAGAATAGTGTCATTGATGCCAATCGATGTAGAAGGGCTACCGGTATAAGAGATGTATGTGTTGCACTGTCATGGATGCATACAGAATACGATATCCTTAATATCACCTTGTGTTGCAGTGCACCGATAAGCTAAGATAAGGGAGAGAATGTCATTCAGTAGAATGACCTTTGGATTCATCGGTATACAAGTTGGTGTTTGATTTGTGTGAAAGAGATGGGCAAGTTACCGATACAGTCTGTCACTGGTAAGGAGAGAATGTCAACTGGTAAGTGATGTGTTGAAATGAAGAAGGAAAATCAACCAAGTGAGTGTTTGTCAACCGGCAAGCTTATGACCATTGTACAAGCAAGATGCAGATGACAAGGATCCACTACCACCAATAAGTGGAGCTTATCTCCTATTATGTATAAGTGTGCATCAAAGTTCTAAGAGATAAGGAAGAAGAGGTAAAGGCAAGTGTTTGAAGTCTGACACTGGATCTACCAGTGAATCAAAGGAATGTATCAAGTGCATGAAATCAGGGATATGCACTGGATCGACAGAGAAGGCATGTTGAGCTGTCGGAATAAATGAAGAGTGATAGTTTTATCATCTTGACAAACCGACTGAGTTGATATTCAGTCTGATGATGAAGAAGGCAAAGTGGAGCAGCTGAAAATAGAGAATGCAACTAGCAAGCAGATGCCTTAGATGGAAACAGTTGAAGGTTGATGACATGGTGTCATTAGAATGGCTACCGGTCAGTATGAGAACCAGTAAGGAAACAAAAGGCTAAGTGATATGCTCCTACCTAATGAGAATGAGCATGCTATGGATAGACATTTCTGGCCACCATTTAAGGTGTTCCACCGGTAGTTCAACAAAGTGCAGACATGAAGGGTAACCGGTAAAGTGTGAGATACCGACAGGGTTTGTGAACCGGCAGAAAAAAAGGACCGGTTGTGTGTTGATTGTCGATGACCGAGTCTAGTTGACATAGAGATCCTTCTTGAAGTGGATACCGACAAAGGATGCCACGTGGAGTTGAAGTGGTAAGCTCGCAAAGGTCGGTGAAGTGTCGTGCAGGGATAAGTGTTTTTACAATTGTGCATTTAATATGGAGCCTGTGATTTGTGTTTCGGATCAAAGGAGTGCGGCTTGAGGAAGAATGAACGACATAAAAAGATCAGGGAGTTGTTGGCACCTGAATAGAAGTGAGGAAATCAGATTGTAGGCAGACCTCGAGAAGGAAACAGTTAGGTCATGATTGTGTCAACATATTTCAAGGCTGAAAAACAAGGTTGAGTTTGCTATTCTTGGCAAACATACTGGAAAAATGGAAAATGCGTGATGGCTTATCCCTGTAATGCAAGTGAGCGATCCAAGGCAAATTGGATCAGATTTGATGAAGATTTGGTCGGTGGAAGAAACCCTAATCTCCTAAAGTTTGAATTGAATTTTAGCGGGAAAACGAGTTGATAAATAGGTAAGACAAAATCGATGGATTGTGTTGCTGAAGGAGAGAGTGTTGCTACTGAAAAAGAGAGAAAATCAATCAAGTTCTCATTGAGAGTTAGAGGAGAGACTGGGTGTGAGAGAAAATCAGGTTGAAGAGTTCAACCGGTAAGAGCGAGCCAACTGGTAGTCAGCCATTGAGTTTGACAAAGGAGGAAACATTGTATTCAAAAATTCATTCTGAGGTTGGATTGAAGCAGTAGTCTCCAGCAGTATTTCTCACCAAGGTTTTTTCCATCTTGGGTTTTCCTCGTATATGTTGGTGTTATGTGATGTCCCTTTATCTGTTATTGCATTTGTGTTTGTCTCCCCTCTAACTGGTAAGTCTGCATTGAGTTAGATCTAATAACCAATATACTCACATAGGACAGTTAAAGAGAAAAGTTTGAGAACCACTGATTCACCCCCCTCTCAGTGCTACTGTTGGAACCCTAAAATTTTCAAATTTTAGAGTTCTAGATTCATGGCAAAAAGCATATTTCTATGTCTAGTCATGTGTAACATCTATAATCAAGCAAGTTCTTCCATTTTCAACTCTAAGAAACCAGGTTTGGTGCATGAACAAGGTGGTCGATTTCCAGGTATGTATGTGGTTGCAAAGGCAAAATCATTTCAGGTACGCCTTTTTTGAATCATAATTTCTTCTCACCTAAGCACTATTATGTTAATTTAATTGTTCATATGTATTTTGTATATCATAAATATGTTCTATGCCAAATTGTAGATCCTCTTGATAACAATTCTTGTTTCTCTTGAGGCTAATCTATGTGCATTTTCTTAGAATGTATAAATAACGAATTGAAAGGTCATATTCAAGCATTGATAGCTCTTTCCCATTAAACCCTTATGTCAAACTAATTATTTGTGCATATTATCTTCATCTTAATGAAGCCCGGTGCTGAATTTCAAAGTGTTGTGAATCTATTTGCTATTTTTCATTGGCTAAAACCAAATGGAGTTTTTTCACAATTGTTGTTTGCAGGATTATAATGTTGACCAAGTGCTCTCTTTGGATTTTAACATCTATCGATCGGATAGATATTTTATCAGGTGAAATGGTCCACATGTTTCCTTATATGGAAATAAAACTATTTTCTAGGTTTCAGATCTTCGTTAGCCTGTTTCTCATATTTTGAAGGCAGAAGTAAAGACAGTTTTCAGATGTTTGTCAGTGAAATTTTTAGGATTAAAAAGTTGTCAACTTTGGTGATTAAAATCTTTGTGCTTCGAAAAGATCTTGGAAAACCATTTGGTGAAAGTTTCTTTGGTATATGGGACTATGTGCGGGTAAGATTTCATGAGAATCGGAGAAGTCCTAACCTACCTTTTAATTGTTTTCTGTCTGATCCCGACATAAAAATGTGTCAGAAAACATTTTTGAATTTTAACAATCAGAGGACAACCCACTTAATATTTTCATGTCAAATGCTTCTATTTTAATTTTCACAGAGATTGGAGCTCGTTTGATGTGTTATTTTAAAATTTATATTGCCCGCGACTAGCTCTGGCAGCCAGTTTACAAAGCAAGTATCAAAATTTGGCGAGCTAATTGAAATTTGAAATAAAACCCATGTTTTATTTCAATTATCATAACTTTTGGCCAATTTTCGTGGCATTTGGATACCTATTTAGTCAGCAATGAAATTACTCCAAAATAGGCTATTGGAGAAATTAAAATTTTTATTTTCTTGCATAGTTTGAAGCAGTTTTAAAAGGAGAAGTCTTCATTGCCATCAGGTATAGGTGTAGGTATTTTTATTTTTCTAATTATCCCTAATATAATTTTTTTCATTCTGTTTACTTATTTCCAACCGGGGAGTTAGTATTTCTCACTTCAGGTTTATTGTAATGATTTTCTATTATTTAATATTTTAAATCATTATCTTGAAATGGCATTATTACATTTAATCTTGCTATGTAAATAATATCCAATATTATTTATTTTTGTTATCTTTTGAAAATTGAAGAGGAAATATTTTGCTAATAGGATGAAAGATATTTATTTTGAAAGTGCTTTAAGTAAAATCATGGATAACATTGGATTCTAGTATTATAATTTTCCTTTTATCCTCTTGTAAATATTTTTACCTTTAATCAATAAATTTAATATTTTAGGGTAAATTATATTTATTGAAATGAATAAATATATAATTATGTTTTTTATTATGTTATGAATAAATATCATACCGAGAGGCATAATGATTTTTATTTTTTGGAATAACCCTGTGATAAGGATTAAAATATTATTTTATTTCTTGCCTTTGAAAAGTTATAATTGTAATATTTTTATCAAAAGGGAAAAGTGTATGTGGTATATGATGACCTAAATAGGTTTTGATATATTATTATGTCATCTTATATTCCCTTAATGTTCTTTTCACCCTAGGTAAATAAATTGAACATATTCATTAGGGTAAATTATTTACATCATATAGTTAATGATTTGATTGATTTTTGCAAGTATATATTCTATTGGAATTGCCCTAAAAGGGTGAAAATGTGTTCTTATCACATGGTTGGAATATTGATTCGCCGATGTCATTTCCAAAAGGGAAGTATATTCTTATCATATCACACTACCTTGTGTTATTATTTGAACGCACATCAAGATGAAACTTATATATGTTATTTACCTTAAATAAGTGCTTTGAATATATATAATAGGGTAAAGTGTTATTTTATATAAATGGATGTTATGTTTGCAAAATTATTTTCTTAAAATGTAAATACTTTGGTTTTATTGAATTATTTTAAACAACTATTTATATAAAGATTATTGACTTTTCAAACTAAAATCTAAGGTGGAATATGTTTAATTTTCAAATCAAGGAATTTGATTGGCTTATCTTGTGTGCAAGAGATATTGAGAAGATGACGAATATTTGCCGAGGAATTTTATCAAGGCGAAGAATAAAAGACACATCATTAAAGCATCATTTAGTATTTTTTAGGGTTCTCATTTGTAATTATTTATTAAACCAGAGAGTGTGTCCTTTGGAATGCAATTGTCTGTAACTCCCTTTTGTGTATGAAAGGGTGTGTCCTTTCATATATGTCTTTTGATTCACATACTTATAGGGAGTCATTCTTATATGTAATAAAAAGGGGGGAAATATTGTTGGGAAGGACTGCAAGTTATATGTATTAGGGAAGTCTATAGGAAGAAGAAGTATCTTTTTGTGCAAATAGACTTTAATGGAGTATCTTCAAGTGCAGCTTATGTATGCAATCATTTCCTAAAGATTAATATACAAGGTTCGTTGTTTCTTTTCTAAATATTGTGATACTTTTGTGTTTATGAGTTATATTTGTCCTCTTGATAAATCTGTCATTTGATTTGCTATGATGTGTCATCACATGTTGTTACATTAAATGTGAGATTGGATTTTCATTGTTTGTGTAACACATACTAAAACCTTTATAGTTGATGATTAATATTGTCTCTGGAGTTGATAAGATCTCTTGTCCACAAAGTGTCATAAATATCCCTGGATAGAGGCACTGGTCTGTTATTTATCTTTTTAAGGTCCTAGTTTGTTATGCATTTAAGGTCCTTGACAAAGAAACATTCTTCCCAAACCCTATATGAACTAATCTTTGCATATTTCATTTAAGTCTTGAAAGCATCTTATTCTCAAGATACAATCATAATCATTTTCAAAAGCATTCACTTAAAGCACATGATAAAGCATAATTGCAGAACAATCATTTGCCAGTTTTACATTTGCTAACCATAAAGCTTAAATCCACTTTAAATAACTCTTTTTGTGCTTGAGAGGGGGAGGTATACCCACCTAGGTTTAGTGGAGCCTTAAGTGCAGAGGGATTTGGTCTTTGACCATCCCTGTTCGTTGGCCAAGGCTAGCTGGATCAGTTAAGGGCTTGGCAAATCCTTAAGTTTTCCAATCTATGGTTTTGGGAACCAACAGGTACATTGTGTCTAATAGTTTCAATGTATTCTTTAGCAACTATAAGATTTTCTTTCACTTATCGGTTGTTATCTTGTGCATGATCAAGATCCTCAAGAGAAACAACTAGCTACTTTCTAAGACTACTAGAATCCATTGATTCATCTTCCTGAATATTCCTCAAGTTGTTAGGCTTCATTCAAGGAACTAAGCTCTGATACCAATTGTTGGAATCAAGGAACATTGAGAGGGGGGTGAATCAATGTTCTGCAATTTTTAACTTTATTAACTCGTTCTTTCAACCACTTAATGCAAATGATGAAAAATAAAGTGTAGAAACCCAGAGCAAAGATCAGCAACATCATAACACCAAGATTTTTTATGTGGAAACCCGGTTAAGGGAAAAACCATGGCGGGATTCAAACCCACAATATTAATATACTCTATTAGAAGTATAAAAATATTATAAAAGGGGAATGCATATGCATTTAGACACACTGCCTAGAGCTCACTGCTCAATTACAGGTAAGATCTACAACCTCGGAAGGCTCACTGCCTTACAAAATGATTACATATAATAATTGAAATGTCTGAACTGATAAGCAGCATCTACAAATGCCAGGAAAAGTTTTGGTTAAGCACAAAATACTCTGATCTACACCACTGCTCTATTCTGATATTTTGTTGTACTCTGGAGCACCAATCTTTCAACTGCGCACGTGAAATTATGTACAAACACTCATACACACTTCACACATAACCATCAATCTACCAAATGATCAAATCAATCGGTCTTATTATCCGCAACATCAATTTAGGTCTTCATCAAGTTGACCCAAAAATGCATAACATGCAACATGAAACATGTTACCCAAGTCGGCACAATCCAATCCAAAAACAACAATGACAAGTTTGATTGTGGGTTGGTTGTTGGCATTTGCATGAAGATTGCATTAATGATATGTTATGTTGTCATTGATGTCAATTGAACCGGTAATGGTATTTATGATGTTGTTGATATTGTTGTTATTGATATTGTCTTGTAATTGATAGGAAGAGCTTTGAGGAAGATGTTGTAAACCGATGTATAAGTATGTGAGTTGAACCGGTAACCGGTATATAAGGTTAATGTTTTAATTATAGACTCGGATGAGAAAGGTGGATGTTGTCATTGATGGCAACAAGGTTCCATAGGTTCAACCGGCCATAGACTTCACCTACCGGCACTAGCAGTTACAACAAGGCTTATTCACACCGGCATCCAGTTTACACTGACAAAAGATTATACCGGCACTCCAGACTGACTTGACAATAAGTATTATTTATGCAAAATAAATTGCAATGTAAAATATAATTGTATGGCCGACATGTTGTATTGTAAAGACTCATATATTTATGAGTTCTTGTAGGTCATTTGAAAAGAGGGAAGTGATAACATGAGATAAGATATGATATGATAGTGAATAGTTGTATATGCATTTTGATGTGTTTATTTTGGAGCGAATAAGAAGCAGAGTAGAGTGAAGACTATTCTGTATAAGAAGAATTATTTGATAGCATACTGGCTAGGGTTTTTGGCAGAGGCAAAACTGGTATCAAACAGAGCATAACAACGAACTCATCTAGCATTTTGATGCAAGTTGTAAGAGTTCATTTTTATGTATACATCAGTGTGATGTTGTAGTCAGTGAGACTCCACTTTTGTTGTTGAGCAATGAGCTCTAGGCAGTTGGCCTTCTTCCATGTGCAGGCCCATTTTGTACTAAGTAATATTTATTCATATGGCCAATGAGTAAATAATGTGGGTCACAAATCCCACTGAGGTTTTTCCCTTACCAGATTTCCTCGCCAAAATATTTGTGTTATGGTGTGCATTGATGTTGATTCCTTTGTTTCTCTTTACTGCATTATTGTTTGCTTACCGGCATATTAATCTCAGCTACAGAATTGTAAACAAGTTTAAATCTTTCATTTACCGGTCAGACACTGATTCACCCACCCCTCTCAGTGTCTTTGGGATTAATCAATTATCTAACAGTTAAACCCTTTCTATGTAATGTAACTGGTAAACCCTACTAGTTATTTTTTGTTAAACCCTAACCGATTAAGTTTGTTGAAATGGTTATGTTGGTTTATTATCTGGTGAGCGATAATGATGGTGACACGTGTGGTCATTGTATGAAGATAAGTTCAGATTATTTTGGGGCGTTTGTTTGACTGTCTAGGGAATGAGCAAAGTGGATTGCATCTAATGCAAAGCGTGTGATGAGTTACAAGTCTGATGAAGCGGTGATCATGGAGCGGTTGGAATTTTCTTGAAGAATGTATATATATTGCTATGTAAATCCAACGGTCACACTTGAACTGATTTGTTTGTAATCTCTATGAGAGAATTAGGTTTTTGTTGTGTTACCGACCTAATTGATTTGTATTTAAGGTTGATGAAGTTGTTTTGTAAAAGGTGTTGGCAGAAATCAGTTGAGTGTGTGGTTGCCTAACCGGAGAATGGATCTACAGTTTGTGTAAAGGTAGATTAAAGCTTATAAGGATCTGATCAAGCAAATGTAGTGCTATTCAGACAGATCAATAAAAATATGTTGTCTTCTAACAATTACAGTAGAACTGAAATCCCCTAACCGGGTAAGCTCTAACAAGATTGGTTACTTCTTAAATCCTCTAACAAGGTGGGCCATTAGCTTGGATTCTCAAATCCTCTACCGAGGTTACTCCTAACAGGGTATTTGCTTTTTATCAAGGCATTTGTAAATCCCTTAACTGGGTGATTCCTAACAGGATCAATTATTAACGGGACTTATTGTAAAACCTTTAACAGGATTGGCTCCTAACAGGGCAAACTTCAAAAGAGTTCAAATAGCTATCTTGTGAGTCTCATCTCACCATGGTTTTTACCTATTTGGGTTTTCCGTGTATAAACATTTGTGTCATGTGGTCAATGTTTTTGTGGTTATGATCTTATTTGTTTATTTGATTAACTTCTGATAAGGAATGATAACTGGAAGCAGTGAGAGATGGAGTCTGTTGATATATGATTAAGCATTTGGATGTTTACAAGGTTAAAGTTGTTTACTGTTAAGTTGCTTTAACAAGTAACCGGTTGATGTTGAGTATTCTTATGAGTATTGATCTTGATAGTGATATTTTATTGATAAGTTTACTTTGTGTGATTGAGTTTGAGTTTGGGAAGTTTATTATTAGTTTTTCAGTATATTGATTCACCCCCCCCTCTCAGTAATCTATTGGATACTTATTCTTTCATCATACCATCAATTGGTATCAGAGCGTCTCAAGTCTTCTTAAATCTAAAAGTCTAACAGCTTGAGGAAAAGATCTTGTAGATCATGATGAAGAAGGAAGGTTTGAAGTTCAACAAAGATAACTATAGGATATGGAGAAACAGAATGAAGATTTACATCAAGAGTCTGGGAAGTCAGTATTGGGATCATGTAGAAACTCAGTACATTGTACCTACTGGAACTCTGATTGATGATCAGAAGAAAGAACAACAAGAAAATCATCAAGCATTGGAGGCTATTATCAGTTCCATGTCTAATGTTGAATATGTAGATGTTCATGGTCTTGAAACTGCATATGAAGTATGGAAAAAACTTGAAGAGATTTATAGCGGTGATGAACATGTTAAGATTACTAAAGAGAAGAGCTAAGAGGAAAGTTTGATGACATGAGAATGTTTGAAGGTGAGAATATCCAGCAGTATGGTCAAAGGATAAAAGAGATAGTTGGTGAAATAAAGAGCTCAGGAGGGAAAGTGGAAGATACCACAGTGATCAGTAAGGTACTGAGAACCCTGCTACTGGTCTATGCTATCCAAGTTGCAGCTATTCAGGAGTTGAAGTCCATTGGAAAAACTAAGGTAACTCTTGACTCTATCATTGGCAAACTTACTGCTTTTTAATTAAATGACTATGGTGGTAGTGTACGAAAATCAGAATCTGCATTCAAAGCTTTTGTCTCTAACCCTTTTGTGAGAAAAAAGTAGAGATACTTGTAAATGGCTATGAATCTAGATCTAGCAGAGATGTTGATGATGAAGAAAGCTTAGTGGATCTTGAAGCATTGTTGGCAAAACGACTGCCTAGAGGCACTAGTAAATACAGAGGTAAACTACCTTTAAAATGTTTTGCATACAACAAGATTGGTCATATAGCAGCTAATTGTCCTAATGGTGAAAATGAACACAAGAGAGACAAATTCAAGAAATATAAGTGTAAAGGCAAGAGAGATTATCTTATAGCAGTTGACAGTGGTATCACAGATGAAGAATCTGATGATGATGCTAGTGAAGATATTGTGTTTGTAGCTATTAAGGAAGAGATATCATATCAGAAAGCACTAGTGTCCAGGATGGATAACTCTGATGATTGGATCATTGATAGTGGTTGTTCACATCACATGACCGGTGATCAGAGTAAATTTCTTTCCTTGAAAGAATTTGATGGTGGTGTTGTCAGATTTGGCAATGACTCACCTTGTATGGTTAAAGGTAAGGGAGTTATTTCTCTTAATGGGAAGAGTAGTGCTGACGATGTCTATTGGGTTGAAGGTCTTAAGCACAATCTTCTAAGTGTGGCACAACTTAATGACAGAGGATACCCACTAGAGTTTAGAAATGGTATGTGCAAAATCTTTGACAACAAAGGTGAATTGATTGCAACCAGGAAACAGACCAGAGGTAATCTATTTCATCTTAATCCTAAAGTTATTAACTATTTGATTGCAAAAATAGATGATAGCTGGCTTTCACATAGGATATTTTGTCATATAAAATTTGATAACATTGTTAAAGTGAGCAAGTCTAAGATAGTAAGAGGTCTACCTCAGATAGACAAACCGGTTAATGATCTTTGTAAAGAATGTCAGTTAGGAAAGATGAATTCTTCAACTTTCAAGAGCAAGTCCTTCTCAGCAGAGCACTTGTTAGATTTGGTTCATTCAGATCTATGTGGACCAATAAGAACTAGAAGTATTTCAGGTGATATATATTTCATGATCTTCATTGATGATTGTTCAAGAATGATATGGGTCACATTCTTGAAGGATAAGAATGAAGATTTTGGTAAATTCAAGGCATTCAGAGCCTTAGCTGAGAAAGAGAGTGGCAAAAAGATAAAATGTCTGAGAACATATCAAGGTGGTGAATTCACTTCTAAGGAATTCACTAAGTATTGTGATGAGAATGGTATCAAGTGGCAGCTTTCTGCACCAAGGAAACCACAACAAAATGGTATAGGAGAGAGGAACAATCGGTCAGTGGTTGAAGCAGCTAGAACTATGTTGATACAAGGAAATGTAGCAAAAACATTTTGGAGAGAAGCTGTAAGTACAACGATCTACACAATAAACTGAGTTTTGGTGAAAAGAGGTAAGGACATGACACCTTATGAGTATTGGTATGGAAAATCACCTAATGTTAGCTATTTTAAGATCTTTGGTAGAAAGTGTTTTATTAAAAGAGGTGATTGCATAATAAAGTTTGAAGCTAAGAGTGATGAAGTCATATTTCTTGGTTATTCCACCAAGAGTAAGGCCTACAAATGCTTCAACAACTGGACACAAAGAATTGTTGAGAGTGTTGATGTTCGTGTAGATGAATGTCCTGAAATTTCATAAGGAACCAGCTCAGAGAAAAAGGATGAAGATCCTTGCATTTTGCTTTTGGAACCAAAAACTGTTAAATCAGAAACTGGTAAAGCAAATCCTAATGTACTTGTTCAACCTAAACAAATAAATTCAGAGGAAGAAGACAATGAACAAGTTGAACCTGAAGAGAATGATCATGTTATTCCTAGATATGTGAGACTGAATCGCAGTCCTGAGAAGATTATTGGGGATAAGGATGTTGGAGTACTAACTAGAAGGAGAATTAGAGACAACTCTTGCATGATCTCCACCATTGAACCAAGAAGTGCTAAGGAGGCATTTGGTGATGATCATTGGGTGAAAGCAATGGAGGGGGAATTGGATCAAATTGAGAATAACAACACGTAGACCCTGGTACCCCGACCAATAAACAAGAATTTTATAGGTACTAAATGGGTGTTCAGAAACAAGTTAAATGAAGATGGTGTTGTAGTTCGCAACAAGGCAAGATTAGTTTGCAAGGGTTATGTGCAAGAAGAAGGAGAATATTATGGGTGAAACTTTTGCACCAATAGATAGATTGGAAGGAGTTAGAACATTACTTGTATCTGCATCCCATAAGAAGTTCAAGGTATACCAGATGGATGTTAAGTCTACATTTTTGAATGGGATATTGGAAGAAGAGGTTTATATAGAGCAGCCTGATGGTTATGCATTGAGAGATAAGGAAGACATGGTATGCAGATTGCATAAAGATTTATATGGATTAAAGCAGGCACTGAGAGCATGGTATGAGTGGATCCATACACATCTGATGAAGATAGGATTTGAAAGAACCAGTGATGATAACAATATTTATCTCAAGTCTGAAGGAGATGAAATACTGGTCAGTGAAGTATTTGTTGATTACATTATATTTGGAGGTAATGATGTCATGAGCAACAGTTTTGCAGATGAAATGAAGAATGATTTTGAGATGTCATTAGTAGGGGAAATAAAAAAATTTATAGGCTTGCAAATACAGCAGATGAAGAATGGTATTTTCATTACTCAATCTAAGTATGTGAAACAAGTTTTGAAGACTTTTAGCATGAGTGACTATAAACCAGTTGGAACTCCAATGGTTACAGGTTGTAAATTGTCCAAGGAAGATGCATCTAAGTTTGTAGATGAAAAGGAATACAGGTCAATGATTGGCAAATTACACTATGGTGTTCACAGTCGACCAGATATTGCCCATGCAGTTGGTATAGTTGCTAGATTTCAAAAAAATTCAAAGGAAGTACATCTGATAGCAACCAAGAGAATTTTTAGATATCTGAAAGGTACAGTTGACTATGGGTTATGGTATCCATATGGAGGAAACTTTGATTTGTAGGAATACACTAATGCTGATTGGACAGGAAATATTGATGACCGGAAGAGTACTATCGGTGGAGCATTCTTTCTAGGAGGAAGGCTAGTTTCATGAAGTAGTAAGAAGCAGAGTTGTACTTCACAATCTACTGTGGAAGTTGAGTATGTAGCAGCTTATATGAATTTCACACAAGATATTTGGATGAGGCACATTTTGGAAGGTTTTAAGATGAAGATCTCAAAACCTATAAAGATTTTGTGTGATAATACAAGTGCATTAAATATTTCTAAGAATATTATTTTGCACGCAAGGACTAAGCACATTGAATTGAAGTATCACTTTTTGAGGGAAAAAGTTCAAAGTAAAGATGTTATCTTAGAGCATGTTTCTACCCAGGATCAGCTTACAGGTATCTTTACCAAACCTCTGACTAAGACCACTTTTGAGTATCTTAGAAGTCGGTTGGGGGTTGTCCCTCTTCATGAAGTCAGTTGAGCATGATGTTGATTGCATCAGTCCCTGGATTACTTGCAAAATCTCACATGGATTGATGTTTTTGGAAGTGGATGTATTCCACGGGGGGAGCATCAAGTTGCAGTATATTGATACATGGTGATAATTTGGAATTACATGCTTTTACTTTCAATTTGGCATTATTGTCAAAGGGGGAGAAGAATTATGTGATTGAGGAGAAGAATTATGTGTCGGATTAGGTGAACCAACGATTGATTGAAGACAGACATTACATGGTGAATACTTGGCAATGTAAACTAGGATTCCTATTCACCAATCCACAGCAGCAATTAGGGGCATTGATATTTGTATTGCCATCAATGCCAAAGGGGGAGATTGTTGGCATTTTGCATATAGATTGCATTAATGATATGTTGTCATTGATGTCAATTGAACCGGTGAATGGTATTCATGATATTGTTGACGTTATTGTTCTTATTACTATTGTCTTGTAACCGGTATGATAAAATTTGAGGAAGATGTTGTAAACCGGTATATGGTAGTTTGAAAGTTGAATCAGTGTAAAGGGTTAAACCTTTCTATGTTATGTAACTAGCAAACCCTACCAGTTATTTTCTGTTAAACCCTAATCGATCAATTTTGTTGGTTTAAGATCTAATGATGAACGGTAATGATGGAGACATGTGTGATCATTGAATGAGGATTAGTTCAAATTGATTTGGCGTGTTTGTTTATTGTCTTGGAAAGGAGCAAAGTGGATTGCATCTAATGCATAGCGCATGATGAGTTACAAGTCCGATGAAGCGGTGATCATGGAGCGATTGGAGTTTTCTTAATTAATGTGAAGAGATTGTTATGATTTCTAACGTTCAAGATTGTACCAACTTGTTTGTAATCTCGATGATGAGAATTAGGTTTTGTTGTGTTACCGACCTAATTGATTTGTATTTAAGGTCGATGATATTGTTTTGTTAAGAGTTAGCAAAGTTGGCAAGATTGGCAGAAACCGGTTGAGTGTGTGGTTGCCTAACTGGTGGATGGATCTACAGTTTGATTAAAGGCAGATTGAAGCTTAAGAAGGATCTGATCAAGCAGATGTAGTGTTATTCAAACAAATCAAGAAAACTTGTTGTTTTCTAACAATTACAACAGAAATTGAAATCCCCTAACCGGGTAAGCTCTAACAAGCTTGGTTACTTTATAAATCCTCTAACAAGGTGGTCCATTAGTTTGGATTCTCGAATCCTCTAGCGAGGTTACTCCTAACAGGGTATTGTGCTTTTCATCAAGGCATATTTGTAAATCCCTTAACCGGGTGATTCCTAATAGAATTAGTTCTTAACAGGACTTATTGTAAAAGCTTTAATAGGCTTGGCTCCTAACAAGGTGAAATTCAGGAGAGTTCAGATAGCTATCCTTGTGAGTCTCATCTCACTGTGGTTTTTACCTATTTGGGTTTTCCACGTATAAATATTTGTGTCAAGTGATGAATGCTTTTGTGGTTATGATCTTATTTGTTGATTGATTAACTACTTAACTATTTTGATATGGCATGATAACTAGAAGCATTGAGAGATGAATATGTTAACATATGATTAAGTATCTTTGATGTTTACAAGATTGAAGTTGTTTACAGTTAAGTTGTCATAACAGTCAAACTGGTTGATGTTAGTTGATGTTGGTAATCTTTGAGATATTATTTTGACAGTTATTTGTTGATAAATTAATTTTTGAGTTTGGGAGTTTGTATCATTTTTTTAGTATACTGATTCACCCCCCCCCCCTCTCATTATTCTACTGGATACTTATTATTTCATCATACCATCAATTGGTATCAGAGCGTCTCAGGTCCTCTTTAACCTAAAGCCTAACAGCTTGAGGAAAAGATCTTGTAGATCATGATGAAGAAAGAAGGTCTAAAGTTCAACAAAGATAACGTGTATGAGAATACAAGAATATGTGTATGAGTACGATAATATGAGTATGAGGAAAAGATTATGAGAATATTCTTGAAGGTTAGGGTTATTCTTTGTTAGCCAACTTTGTATGTTGCCCTAAAATTACGTTATAAGCGGATGGAATGTATAAGGCATTGTAATGGTGTTGTACCGATTTACTAGATAATAAGAAAAGATTGGATGGTTGTGTTCTATGGATGTAGCCCATTTTGGGTGAACCGCGTTAAATCTTTGCGTTATCTGTGTTATGCAATTTTCTTCATCTTTTGTGTTTCTATCTGTGTATAATTGTTTTGTATTTGCTTTGGATCTGCCTAAACCCTAACATTGGAGAGATAAGATCATTTCATGGATTGGCTAGTTTCTACCAGAAGTTTATCAAAAAATTTAGTTTAGTTTGCAACCCTATGGCTAAGACAATGAGAGGGGATAGAAAATATTTCAAGTGGACAACTGGATCAAATAAGAGCTTTGGATTATTGAAGCAGAAGGTGACAAAGCAGCCTGTGTTGGCTTTACCGGATTGCAGCAAAGTATTTCAAGTGGACTATGATGCAAGTGGGAATGCAATTGGAGAAGTGTTAAGTCAAGAAGGAAGATCGATAGCTTATTTTAGTGAGAAGTTGAATGGTGCAAGGAGGAGATATTTTGTGTATGATTAGGATGTTTATGCCATAGTTCAAGTATTAAAGAAATGGAGACATTATTTATTGTCTAAGAGTTTATGTTGTATACTAAACATCAAGCTTTGCAGTATTTGAACAGTCAGAGTAAGTTGAAACAGAGACATATGAGATGGGTAGAATTCTTATAGAGTTGTACCTTTGTTTTCAAGCATAGGAGTGGAAAGTCAAATAAATTTGTTGATGCCTTGAGTAGGGGAACTTGTTGATAGAGATGAGAGTGGAGGTATTAGGTTTTGAAGAATTAAAGAACTTGTATGAGGAAGACCCGGATTTTGCAAAACCTTGGAAAGCATGTAAGGAACCAGTTATGGTGGATAGAAGTAACTGGTTGGATTATTTTATTCAAGATGAGATGTTGTTTAGATGAGTTTAGTTGTGTATACCTAGGAGTTCTATGAGAGAAAATCTAATAAAGGAGAAGCATAGTGGAGGATTAGTCGAACACTATGGTGTTGACAAGACAGTGGCATTGATTATTAAGAATTACTTTCAGCCTCAGATTCATAAGGATATCAGGAAATTTGTGTAGAGCTATAGAATTTGTCAACTTGCCAAAGGTAGTACTCAAAATGTTGGATTGTAAAATCCTTTGACAGTTTCAGCGAGAGCTTGGGAGGATATAAGCATGGATTTTATACTTGGATTGCCTAAGACACAACAAGGAAATGATTCTATATTTGTGGTGGTGGATAGATTCTCAAAGATGGCACATTTCATGCCCTATAAGAAGACAATAGATGCAATACATATAGCTGACCTATTTTTTAAGAAAGTGGTGAGATTACATGGATTACCTAAGAGCATAGTTTTAGATAAAGACACTAAGTTTTTTGGATATTTTTGGAGGAAGTTTTAGAAGATGATGAAGATAGATTTGAAGTTCAATTCTACTTTTCACCCACAGACTGATGGAAAAATAGAGGTAGTGAATAGGAGTTTGGGAAATTTGTTGAGATGCTTAGTTGGAGATAAAACCAGAAGTTGAGACTTTATTCTTGCACAAGCAGAATTTGTCTACAATAATTCAGTGAATAGGACCACCAGAAGAACACCTTTTGAGATTGTTACTGGTGTACACCCTAGAGGCATATTAGAATTGAGGGACATTAGTAATGAAGATAAAAGGAGTGCAAAAGCATAAGAATTTGCAGAGCATATGAAGAAAGTACATACTCAAGTTAAACAATATTTAGAGGACATGAACAATAAGTATAAGGGGAAAGCAGATGAGAAGAGGAGACAAAGAATTTGAAGTGGGAGATGAAGTGATGGTGTATCTAAGAAAAGAGATATTTCCAGTTGAAACCTATAATAAGTTGAAGATGAGGAAGTTTGGACCTTGTAAGATCTTAAGGAAATTTAGTTCAAGAAATGCATATGAAGTGGAGTTACTGGACAGTTTGGGTATTTCACCTATATTCAATATTGTAGATCTACATCAATACCATGAGGGAAAATTCAATGTGGACAGTGGAGTAGACTTGGGGAAGAAAATACCCTAGAGGGAACCAGATCAAATTGAAGACATTTTGGATAGTAGGATTAGGCATAGCACCCAGAGCAACCAATACAGAGAGTATCTTGTGAAGTGGAAAGGTAGACCAGTTGAAGATTCATCATGGATTTCTTAGGCAAAGGTAGATCGGCTTGGTTTTCCTCTAACCCTAGCAAAGTGAGGGACTCACTTTTTTTCAACAACCCTGGATATCTGATGTAGGAGCATCCCTGGTTCTTGGCAATCTTGCATCAACCAAAAACATTTTCTTTTAGTTTGTTCTTGTTTTACAATTTTAGCATTTCATTATGAGTTTCTTGGCATTTTCTCACTAGATCTTGCGGAGCTAGATTTTGATTATGGACATGTTCATATACCTTAGCCTAAGTTTGTGGGACATTTCAATCTTTTTTTGACAAGTTATTGCTTCCGAAATCTGAGACAGTTTTCGGGATTAGAACACTGGAACCGCTTGGACCTATTTGGCTATTGGCAGATCACTTTCATAGCTTGCGGAGATTCAGTTTATTGTTTCCAACGTTCCTTGGTGTGTGGTCAACCTTCCCTCAGGTCTGCACTTCATTCTATGAATTTTCTGGAAAGATCTCTTTGGAAGAGGCCAACCGTGTTGTTCTATGCATTTCATTATGTTCATCGACGTTTGTTCCATCTTGGGCTGATGCAAATCATTCTTGATCATATAAATCAATGTAATCAAGCATGTAGTAATCAATTATTAGAACATAGAAGAATAATCTTGAGGTTAGGAAGTTTGGAATTGGATCTCATTCTTGCTTGAGCCTGAATGTTGCATAATACGCATGTTTTGTACTCAAGCCTATGAGTTGAATCTTGTGAGCCCGCATGTTGTCGGCAGTTTGTAACTGATTTTCATGATATAATATAGTTTATTTCAGCATTGCCTCCATCATATTGAGTTGTTTTTGTTGTGTAACTCTTCTTGCACAGTCCGGACTATTCTCTTTGAGGACTCTCCCACCATGACTGCACCAGAACACTCCACTGAAAGAACGAGCATAACTCAAATTCCTATATCCATTTCTCATCATCCTACTATATTTAGTAGTCATATGCCCAAACTTAATGCAAAAACTTAGCATCTTATGCTAATATATTGGTTTCTAATTTGACTTCTGCATTCACTAGTTCTATGTCCAAATTCATTACATGAAAATAGTTACCATTAAAAGATGAATACCTTATAGGAATAGAAGGAGCTCTTCAGTCATTTCTTGAGTTTTGGAAGCTTCAGTTTTTATGATTTTTGCTATCATTAACCTTGTCTTTTCCTTTATCCTTTTTCAAAAATTCACCTTCTTCACAGCGAAGTCCACTCTTGTCACCACTTTGTCTTTGAGGATTTAGGACATCATCTAGCACTTCACTACCACCTTTAAGTTTCAATCCATTATCAATCTAATATTTTGCATTTGTTAGTCCCTCCTTGATTTTGGCAATTTTTTCTTCAAGTTTTGAACATTCTTTGGTCTTCTTATAAAGCTTCATTTCAAATTCATCTATGACTTTCTTTCCTTTATCAAACAAGCTTCTTAAAAAATATTTTTTCTCAACTGCCTTTTTATATTTCTCTTTGCTATCATCCAGGTCTACCAAAGCAGATCTCAATTTGCCTTCCATGTCAATAATACCATCCACACTATTCCAATCATTTTGATCCATATCATCCATGTCATTCAATTCTTCTTCAAACACAGTGTTTAAAATCCAAGATCTACCTCAAAGGTTAAGCTAACTCTTCAAGAATCAAAGCTCTAATACCAATTATTAAACACTACTAGAAGCTGAGAGGGGGAGGTGAATCAACATTCACAAAAACTTGATATATTGAGATGTTTGAACGATAACATTCATCCAATACTTATGCAAGAAATTAAATGACTCAATCATCAAAAGACTCTCACAAGAACACTGAGATTTTTATGTGGAAAACCCAAAACTGGGAAAAAACATGGTGAGAATCACACTCACAATATATTTAATAATCGTTTACAATGAACAAGGCTTCTTACCAAAGGGCTCATTTCTCCAAACTTGCTCACTAAGGCGCACAATCTCAAGCAAGATAGAAAAGAGGACTTGTTCAACTGAATATCACTTCTTTAGAGCAAGATACAAACTGCTCTTACAAAACAATAGGAATAATAGATCAAACTATATACAAAATAGCATTTGTTAGAATGCAGATAACGACTCACAATGCATACTCATTTTTCTTCTCTGTAAATATTCAAAAGTTTTCACTTCCTTCATAATACTATATTTGCATCCATCAATCACATCTCCCATTCTATATCCATTCTCTCATCTCTAACACAAGCAATCTGTTGAATATATATATTGATCGGATCCAAATAGAACTTTACTAAGTCGGCCAAAGGAATATGTAATGTATACATAGCGTCGACCCAAAAGTATATCATCTGGAAGGTAAAAATAAAGTGTGAGGGTTCACACCAAGTCGACACACCTTCCAATCAACATCAAAATCCTTTATGCACAACCACTCAGACCAATATGCACAAACCGGTACAAAACTTGATCTACTAAAACTACATTGTCTTAACTTGAACCTAAAAAAAGAAAAAGCATTTCACCCCAAAACAACCTCAACATATTAGAAATTGATTTTCAATATTGTCATGATGAGAATAGAAAAGGAATCCCAATAGTCAACATGACCATCTAAGACATATCCAGTACAAACACTCATTCTAGACCACAATAAGTTTCACCAGAGAAAAGATCAAAGATAACATAATCACTTCTAGAATAGGTAGCTAAGGAACACCAAACTTTTGGAAACATATTAAATCATCATCTCATTTCATCTAATTAGCACAACATGAATCTGCATTCAATTTTGTAGCATAGTATCATAGAAACAGACATATGGATTATCAACCAAATACACCATACATCAACTAAACATATACATATCTAGATCACTAGCAACAATCGAGTCATATAATATTGGCAATGGTTTGACATCAATGACAACAAAGACATCCATATTTGTAGTAGGATAAGCCTAGGTTTTGACCATTTGTCAGTGCTTTCCATATTTGAGATGAATACAATTCACTATATGTAAGTTATTAGTTTACAATGCTAATTAAAGTAGAAAGGATCATGGTTAAACCTATTAATTTTAAAACCGTATGCTCATACACCTATTAATGTTTTAATCATCCACATATTTAGGGTCTATAGTGACAAATAAATGTGAAATCAACACAATTATGAGTTAGTAACAATCAATTAGTTATAGTGCATTATGCCAACTTGGCATAGTTAAATCCTTATGGCATTGTTCGTAAACGAGGTTCATCACACTTTAATACCCTCATTAGGATCATTATCTTGAGTCTAAATGAGATCAAAGTATAGAAGAATGGGTCTATTCTTTTTCATTGGCTTTTTCCTGTCATCAATTCAATAATAGGGTAAATGTCTATCTAAATCATGTTAATCCTTGGTATTGTGTTATATCTTAGAATTTGAGGGTAGCAAGAAAAAGAGCCAGCATAACCCATGAGGGACCTAGGTAAAATTGATCCATCTTTTGTGCATGTTTTTTGAATAAATTCAACCAAAAAAATATCATATGAATGTAAAACCCTCAATCCACTTGCATGATTTATCAAAATGAGCAAGTGGAAAAATAACATCACTAGCAAAGTATTTTCCTTATTTACACTTTGGGGTGAACTTTTAGGGCATTTTTGGAATTTTCATAGTCATGCATGTCCAAGCCAATAATATAAACAACAAATATTAGTTTTCTATGGTTGGTGGTCATTTATAAAATAAACCAATCACTAGAAGGTATAAAATCTTTAAGATTTCCTAAATAAATATGGAAAAATACTCTTCCTTAAAATGTACTATGACACAAGGTGACAAGGATGGTCTTTTTATAATTATAGCCTCTAGTGTTTATTTAAGTTTTTCTTTTTTTTTGTAATGATGAAATTTGCATGTCCATGACTATTTCTCTTTAGTTTTGTGCATATTTTGAGATAACATATCAATGCAACTACACATTGACAATTGAAGCACTCTTGTGGTAATTTAGGCTCTTTCATTATATTATTATCAATGCATTAATATAGAATCCCACATCCCTTGTCCATTTCCCACCCATATATATTTGCCTTTCCAATATTAGCCCATTTTTCATACACATTATTGCACCCATATTAATAGTTCATTATCCATCTCAACTTTGGTATCCTTATGTCTTGAGGCAATCTCATAGGTCCTTCACCTATGGATCTATCCTTGATATTTCAAAATTTAGATTCTAAATTTAGTTTACTCTTACCTAGTCCTTTCCTACCTAAAGCTAATTGGGCACATGCTTGCATAATGTATTACTATGTCCTTACATTTCATGGTAGTCAATTGCTCCATTTAGCATCATTAATCATCAAGGAACTATCATTTTCATTTATAAAAGGAGCATGCAAGAACACTTAATTAGAGCACTAAAACAAAAATATGTTAATTCATCATAGAATCTTCTATATATTTGAAATTTTGTGTCCTTGATCATTTGCATGACCATGATGATAATCTTTGTTGGGGTTGACCTCAAAGAAAGTATAACCTAGTGATTTGGCAAACCTCTAAAGGTAATTTTTAAATAAGATCCTTTTAAAAATTGAAAATCTATGCTTGAAAAAAATTTGAGTCGACTAACAATTTCACACATTTGTTTACTCTTGCAACTTAACCCATCATCATCTTGCACTCACCTTGGTTGTGCATTTACATGGTTTTATTCATTTCCTCGTATTTCTATCACTCCCTTTAAGGATTTGGATAATTTATTCATGAAAAAAAATCATTGCAATACTAAGCTTAAGACATATATTTGTCAAATCACACAATGCAAGAAAGAAGAAAATGACCCAATCAAAGGATTATGTTTTTAGATTATTATCTTTAATAGCTAATTTGAGTTCTACTTTATGATATGATAAGCTTCAACATATATTGATTGACAATTTACTTCTCTTGAAAAGGCATGTGTTTTGTGAACCTTATCATTAATATTCAAGTTTAGGTAATATTGTATGTAAATATCAAAATGCTTTATTGGAATATCATCTTTTATATCATCATATTTATTACAGTTCTTCTTATGATTATGGATTAACATTATTTTCACATTGCAATAAGGGAAAATGAGGATGTACATATTCAAGATCATCATACACATATCAAAACTAAGAAATTTAGAAAAGTCACTACATTAGAGCAGCCTCCACAAATGGAACATTTTTTAGAAAAAATATCATTGTCTAATTAATGCTATCAGATTTCTAATCCAGAAGCATCAAAAGAAATATTATTGTCTATTTAAGTCAATAGATATATCTAAGCTTACACCATGCATATTCAAATATTTTTGTGCTTATCATTGTTGAAATGGATATTCTATATATAGATTCATTTCATTGAAACATAAAATTTAAGATTTTGTAAACACAAGTTGAGGCTAATCAAATGGCATTCCATGGTGAATATTAAAGCAAACACATAAGATAACATGTAAATCAATTGTTTTGATGCATATATCACACTAAGCATTTTTACTTCAAACTTTTCTTCACAGGGGTACACTTTACAATAACATGAATAGTCTTATGAGGGCATTGGTTTCAACAATGCATTTTCTATGCATATTATTGACACATCCAATGGGGATGAATTTATTGATTAGATATTCTCACTTTTTCTATAACTATTTACAAAAATAATTGTTTTTTATTTTTTCGTTCTTGGCTTTGTTACATTTTTTCTATGTTTGTAGCTAGCATGTGAATGACACAAATACATCGACACATGTGACTTTGAACATGTGTTTTGTATCATTCCTACTTCAACCTTTTATTTATGTCATGTCTATTATAATCTCCTTTCTTATTATTATATTTCCTCATATCTCCTTACATTTTGATCTTTCATTAGATCTCCTCTTATCATTTTCTCATGTATTGTTTCTTTATATGGGAGTATATTCTTATGGTTGCTAACTGCATCCTTAGCTCCTCTATTGCATGTTTATGTTATTTAGTTCATATGATATCTATAATACACATTTATGATATTTAGTTGTTATATTTAATATGTTTAAATTCATAGATTATATGATCCTAATAATTACACGTATTTATGATATTATTTTTACACACTCATCATGTCACATGTTTATTCTTTTATGATATTTAAAATATATTTACTTATATTTTATATGTTTATACCTGCATGTTTTCATACTTATATGCTATGATCCTCATCATGCTTATATCTTATGACTACATTTTATAGTTAGTATCATGCTCATATCCTTTTATCTTACTTGTGCTTTACATTATCCTTATCTTGTTGCTTGTCTTCATTGGAGGGAACATTGAAGGGCACATTACTTTCCCTCATTTTGTGTGCTTTCATAATACATCTAACCCATGTTCTTGCATGATTATGACATCATGATAATCTTCACCATTTTTTTTGTATTTAATCATGATCATATATTTCTCTTTACCTCCAATTTTTTTCATTATTTACATGCAACCAAATGGGAGATAGGGGGAGAAGGGGCACATATATGTTGTTAACACTTTTTTGAATTATGTTTTGCAACGACATCTTATAATGGCTCCTATGTTAATGGGACCTTTGTCAATCTTTATATTTTGTCAAAATCTTACACAAGGTTAGAGTCTTAAAACTTTCTAGTAACAAAATCTCTCTTCTTTCTTCTTTTTACTTTCACTATTTTGGAAGATAGTTTTAAAGAAAGTTGTAGATAGTGTTTGTTTTAAAGGTGTGGAGAAAACCACTTGTTGTGTGCTGCTTTTTTGTAAAAGTTTATGATGAAACAATCATTATTAAAGAGTATAAGAATTATCATCCATATTTATATCTTTCATTTTTTTAAATAGTTACTTTCCATGTTAACCTCTTGTTCTTACTTTAGCATGTGTCCTCATAGTAGTTAGCATGCATGTCAAAGTGGAGGCGAAGTGTAAAGGCACTACATACTGATGTCTTTTCTCTCATATTTGAAGCACACTTCATCAAATTTGTGTGCAACTTGGCATTTCTTTGCATGAAATTACCAAATAACCTTACTCCAATCCCATTCCCCAAATATTCCAAGAGTCTAGACCCATACCCCAATTTTCATTGTTTATTACCTTGATTCAAATTTATAACAATAGCATTTACTTACACCAATGTTATGCACATAATTGAATCCTAAGCTTTAAGATTTAAATTTTAGATTGTCATCTTCTCTCTTTCCTACTAAACATAAGAGTTTAGTAAAACTTGAATTATTTCAAGTTACATAGTAAGGTTATATAATTAAGTACCTACTAAACATAAGAGTTGAGTAAAACTTGAATTATTTCTAGTTACATAGTAAGGTTATATAATTAAGTACATGCCTTGAACAATTATTATCCATACTGCATTTATAAAGAGCATAACTAGAGTTTAGGCATTCCATCATGTTAAGCTTACCACATGTTTGTCTATTATCATTTATATTTGTTCATTATCACTAAGTCAATCCACTACTAACTCGACCCAAAATGAGAAACCCTTGACTTAAGTTTCCAATTATCTCTCTCCAAACCTTCCTTATGAGTTGAGCAAAACTTGAATTATTTCAAATGACATACTACAACATGTTTTCCTATTATC
The DNA here is from genome assembly GCF_030272615.1 of Cryptomeria japonica. Taxonomy (NCBI): domain Eukaryota; kingdom Viridiplantae; phylum Streptophyta; class Pinopsida; order Cupressales; family Cupressaceae; genus Cryptomeria; species Cryptomeria japonica. The sequence continues at coordinate 638,212,977 of NC_081406.1, forward strand.
ATTTATATTTGTTCATTATCACTAAGTCAATCCACTACTAGCTTGACCCAAAAAGAGAACAAGACAAACAGATGCCAATTAAATTGCAAGCTAAGTTCATTTCAACAAACACCTATCCCATCAAGAACAAATTCTAATCAACTTTTTATTCCAATGAGGTAAAGGCTGACAACTGTATTTGAAATTTGATGTGAAAAACCACAACATTATAATTTAACCATCAAATTATGTCACAAACAATACGTTTATTTACTTAATTATTACAGTAATTTAAATATATTAACTTCCTAAACTTCTATTATTGTGTTAATATTTGTCATAATCTTTGTCATAAAAGATTATAATAAGGGCTTTTTTCAAACTAAAAGGGCTAGTCAAAACAATGGAGGACTTGTAACTTTGAATAAACTTCTATTATAGCATTAATATTTGCCATTTTCCAACAAAACCCTAGTCAAAACAATGAAAGACTTGTGGGCAAGTAAATTTCTCACCTCAGTGGCGAGTACAAATCAAGACCCTTGTCTAGTGGGATTTAGGTTCAACAAATTTTAAAAATATAAACAAACCGCCTAAAATAAATAAATAAAAACCTTTTTATATTATTATATCATTAAATCAGAAATCCCATGTGATGATGTGACATATAATTCTTCTTTAAAGCAAAGCATAAAGTTGCATTCAAAAGCAATGAACTTCTAGACTTGTAGTGTCAGCAAAAGTTTTACAAAGTCTTCAGCTGAGACTAAACTTTCTCAGCTATCTAATTTTAGCAAAACAGGATATTTCCCTGCTTCTAAAATACTTGTAGCCATTACTCTTCACAGAAAGAAAAAGAAAATCTCAAACAAATGAAGGGAATCATTGAAACAGAGAGCAAACTCCACGTATGGGAGACATGCTCTAACTTTATGGGCATTTTGCAGGCTGCTTCAAAATCTGTGTCCACCATATTTCCTGTCCATCTCAAGACAAAATCCAATCTGTGACTCAGAAAGGCTCAGCCATTCCCAAGCCCCCAGCAATCACAATCCAAAATTACCTACTCCGACATAGCCTTGGCAGTACGCCAACATGATAATGATATGATCTGGTCCTACAACACCTCACACAGAAATGAATTGGTCTTACAGCCCAATCTTGTGATTTTCCTACAAGCTTTTGACCACTCAGTTTGATCACAATCTCAGTGTGATCTGAAATATCAGTTTAAAACAATCACAATTTTTCATTGACTGAGAAAATTCATATCAATTATGAATTATGAACTATGTTAGTAAATAATTTCAAATTTTGGCATATGAAAATATCTTAAAATGCTTCAGATTAAGCATCTAAACTGAAAATGCTATTTTACATAATTACACCAAGAATTCTTCGATTCCTGGATGATATTTCATACTCTGATCATCTTGGTACCATTTGGTACTCTGAATATGGCATTAAGTAGCAGAATTATCCTGAAACAGGTTCTATTTCAGACTCTCAATATGGCATTAAGCAGGATAATTATCCGGAAACAGGTTCTATTTCAGACTCTCAGTATGGAATTAAGTAGGATAATTATCCTGAAACAGGTTCTATTTCACACTCTCAATATGGCATTAAGTAGCATAATTATCCTAAAATGGGGTTCTATTTCAGACTCTGAATATGGCATTAACATAATTATTCTGAAATGGGTTCTATTTCATACTCAACACCTCAAAAAGCACTCTGATGATTTCTTATTCTAGCTAGCAAAATAGACAGGTGGGATTGAAGAAAAAATGCATACACAGTTAAGCCAAAAGCTCATACACTTAATAGACTCTGGAAAATTAATGCCAATAGCTTAAAATGCTTCTAAATGTAATAAACATGTAAAAATTTACCATCTGAAATTATTTTTGCTCCCTTACCTATACTGAAAAGCTATTTTACATAATTACACCAAAAATTCTTGATCCCTGAATGATATTTTATATTGTGATCACCTGGGTACTATTTGAGACTCTATTTTAGACTCTAAATATGGCATAAGTAGCATTATTATCCTGAAATGGATTCTATTTCAACCTCTGAATATGACATTAAGTAGCATAGTTATCTTAAAAATATCTAAGTAACATGGTTATTCTAAACATATTATATATTTATATTATCTGAAATTTTCCAGACAATAAAATTGAAAAGAAATTTTGATTATATAAAAAATATCAAATATATTATGGGCTTTACAATTTTGACCACCTATATTCGAAATACACAGAGATTTAAATATATTTACAGAAGTGACGACTAGACTGGTATTGCTGTACATTCTGCTTGTTACAGTGAGAAGAAAGAAATGGATCTCTACCTATATACAGAGCTATTAATAGTAAAATGCTTACGAACAGTGTCTGCTGACAGTCAATAGCATTTCCCTTACATGGTTGCACTTATACCTGCTTACAAAATGAATTCCACTGCCAAAAGGTTTTTCCATGGATAAAGAGAGGCCATTCCAGACCACGTTAAATTCCAAGCAGTTGCAACCTGCCTACAAAATTATGCTGAATTTGCAGCAAATCCTCCAATCAAACAATCGGTCTACTCATTGCAGAGCGAATCGTGAACCAACAAAATCATCATCATCCAAAGAAGAGAAGAGAAGAGCCTGTTAACTCCTGTATAAAAATCGGATATAAGAAGGAAATAAAATCCCCATATAAACCATCCCTCGAACAAACCCAACCCAGAACCTGATTTCTTACACAGCATATAGCACAAGAAATGGCAAAGATATGAACAATTAATCAAAGGGTTAACGTTTCAAACCCCGAAAACAACCCATTACCTCCCTCCCAGCCCCCCAACCCCAACTGTACACAACTATCTCAATTCTTATTTAACTCTACACAGATAAAGCAATCCTAATGCACACAGCTTAAAGCACTAGTTTGCTACTTAACAAGCTCATTAACCCACCCCAGATCAGGAGAAGACTCGGAATTGTTAGCGTTAGCAAGATTAGTATTGTTCTCCCTGTTCAGCCTGCCGTAGATCTTTGCACGCAGATCACGCCCTGACTCCACCCTCTGCACTGGCTCCTCGGCCCATTCTGGGCAATCCGCTTGCCAGAGGTCCACCTTGTTATCCATTCTCGACTTAGTAGGAGTGACAGGAAGACTGTAAGAGTAGCAATGTCGCAGGTTCGATGGCCTAGGAGAGGAGCCGCTCTGAATACAAGCCATTTGAGGCTGCACCCACAAAGAAGGCGTCCCTCCTCCTCCTCCTCCATTGTTAAGCTCCAGACACTGTAGGGAGCTCACGAGATCCGCCATTGCCTTGGGAGAGTGCTGCGACAGAGGTGTATACGAGACATCGCTGCTAGACAGAGCCTTTGGGCTGGAAAGTCCATCAAGTGATGAGGGTATTGTTATGTTGGGGTAGCGCAAGCCAAATGGAGAGGCAGAACCAGAAGCTTCAGAGAAATTCACGGGATTGAGACTGAAACCAGCACTGGTGTTGTCGCTGTTGTTACTAGGTGAGGGGTTCCAACCCCCACAAGCAAGCGGCCAACTGGAAGGCGAGTGCGGAGGAGAGGCTGCAGGGGAAAGCGGTGGCGATAAGGATGGTGGCGATTGCGAATGCGAATATCCCACCAGCGTTGAGGTAGGCGAGTTGGACGACATTGGATAAAGACTAGGCTTGGAAAAGTACCCCCGCGGAGAGGTCAAGCACCCTCCGTGATTCGAACTCATGGCGTCCAAACCAAGAGCTAAAGCTGCTCCTGCTCCCACTCCCGCTCCGTCGAAGGAAGCAGAAGAACCAGAACCAGAACCAGAACCAGCACCAGCCGCTGCAGCCGCAGAAACAGCGTGACGAAGCGGAGAGCCATCGTAACCGTGATGATTCTTCGAAGCCCTGGGAGAGGCGTTAGCAGAAGGGGGCAGAAGACGGAGCTGCTGAGGCGTGTGAGCGAAAAAACAGACCCTGCGACGGCAATTGCGGCCATCTTTGCAAGGCTGGGTTCTGTAACGACCAGGGTGAAGCCAGCATTCAAAGACGCCATGCGCGAATTCGCATGCATCGCCTCTCCTGCAACTGCCCTTTCTGAAATCCGGACAGGCGGTTCCACAGTAAAGGAAACGGCGAGGATCCCGGCGCCTCGCCTTCTCTCCCGGATGCGCAAAAGGGCACTCCGTCCAGTCATGGCTTCTTCCCCTCATGCATCTCCGAACTTTAAACTCGTACATTCTGAATTCATCACAAGAATATGCTTCCACTCCCAGCGCAACCAAAGACACCTCCTCTTCATTATTCGACGGCAAATACTTATGCAGGGCACAGACCTCATCGCTCGCTGATCTAAACCCTCCAGAAGACATAGACGCAACTGCCGCTGCAGCCGCATCAAAGCCCTCCTCTTTACAAACATTTTCATGCCATTCATCACCATTAGACAACGGATCACAGCCAAAAGACAAGCTCTTGGCCAAGAATCTCCTCTCATTGAGGAAATTCATCTCCTCTCTTGGCAAGAACTTCGTGCTGGAGACTTCGAACCCCGGCGAGTGTTCGAACACAGGCACAACAAAATCACCATTTACAGAACCATTAAAAAAAGAAGCAGGCATGTACGATTCCGACGAAACCCCTGGCATTTTCACCCACCAAGATGATCTACCCTCCTCTCTACCTCAAATCCCTGAGAATCCTCACCAAACCAACAGCAACACACTAAACAAGGTGCCCAAACCAACAATTGAGATCAATCAAAACCAATCCACAGCAAAAAGATCAAAACTTAACAAACCTTTACCTCCTTTCTCACTTCTCCACCACTCCTCCTTCAAATCAAATCTGCTACCTCCTATCTATCCACCAACCAATTCCAGTAACGATGCAACATCTCCCTCGAGGAAATAACACTCAAACTACTACCACTTCCTTCACCCATTGCAACCAGGTCACAAGTTCGAGACCCTCCACTGCTAAAACCAGAACTTCTTCAGGCATTCAAAGAAAGCTACAGGAAAATAGAGAGGGGAAGGGAAAGAATATAAAGCTGTGGAGGCTGGATTAATTACCACTAATATCGGATTTACCCTTTTAACTGACTCGTTTTCACTCCCCTTTCTTTCTTTATCCTTTTTTATAATGTTTTTTAACTTGAGTCGGTGAAGTCTTGCCCCAATGGGCCGTAAAACCACGAGAAATTGTAGCTGATGATTTGGTCGAATCCATGACACGTCACCACATGTTATAACTTAATATTACTGCAAGAATTTCGATGCTGCAACTTGCAACATCCACGTCAACGTCACACGTTCCGACACTTCAATTGGCCGTTCCGTTCCGTTTTGGAAACTCTTATCCCTCACTTTGCTTGCATTCATTCCTACGTTAACAAAGCAGAAAGTTATTAAATATGGATTCATTACAAAGAATACCCGAATTGTTTCTTCTAAAACCTGGGGAGCATTGGTATGGTTACTACAGGCTGGAATTTGACGGCCACCCTTGTCGTGAATCTTTATTGAAGAAGCGGTTATGCACTATATAAATTGTCGAAAATTATTGAGGAAGTAGCTATGCAGTCATATACAAGCGGTTATGCAGTTATATAAATTGGCAGTCATATATACATGTATAAAAAAGCGCATTGGGAGATGTGTCTCTTATATATATGAGCCTCTACAATGCACCAAAGCAAGCATTCATTATGGCGTGAGGAGCATGGATGCAGGTATGGGAGACGTGTCTCTTACATATATGAGTCTCTACAATGCACCAAAGCAAGCATTCATTATGGTGTATGAGGAGCATGGATGCAGGTATGGGAGATGTGTCTCTTACATATATGAGCTCTTCTACAATACACCAAAGCAAGCATTCATTATGGTGTATGAGGAGCATGGATGCATAGGAGATGTGTCTCTTACATATATGAGCCTCTACAATGCACCAAAGCAAGTATCCATTATGGTAGCGATACAATAGGAGAGAAAGCGGCTAGAAATAAATGTATAAAGAAGTGCATTGGAAGATGTGCCTCTTATATATCTGACTATTTATATTATGGTTGCATAGCCAATTGCTATTATCAAGCCTTTACGATGCACCAACACATTACAATGCACCAACACATTCATTATGTTGTATGAGGGGCATGGATGCCTTAGTGCATCTAGGGATTGGATAGTTGTTTTTCTCAAATATGAGCTATATGAGAGTAGATTTTATGGTGTATGAGGGGCATGGATGCCTTAGTGCATCTAGGGGCTGGATAGTTGCTTTTCTCAAATGTGAGCTATATGAGAGTAGATTTGAAGATATGCCTCTTATATATCTAACTATTTATATGGCTGCATAGCCAATGACTATAATTCGATGCACCAACACATTACAATGCACCAATGCATTCATTATGGTGTATGAGGGGCATGGATGTCTTAGTGCATCTAGGGGTTGGATAGCTATTTTTCTCAAATATGAGCTATATGAGGGTAAAATTGAAGATGTGCCTCTTATATATCTGACTATTTATATGGCTACATAGCCAATTACAATAATTAAGCCTCTACGAAGACCAACACATTACAATGCACTAATGCATTCATTATGGTGTATGAAGGGCATGGATGCCTTAGTGCATCTAGGGGTGGATAGTTATTTTTCTTAAATATGAGCTATATGAGAGTAGATTTGAAGATGTGCCTCTTATATATCTGACTATTTATATGGTTGCATAGACAGTTACTATTGTCAAGCCTCTACAATGCACCAACACATTCATTGTGTTGTATGAGGGGCATGGATGCCTTAGTGCATCTAGGGGTTGGATATTTGTTTCTCTCAAATATGAACTATATGCAAGTAGATTTGAAGATGTGCCTCTTATATATCTAACTATTTATATGGATGCATTGCCAATTACTATAATTAAACCTCTATGATGCACCAACACATTACAATGCACCAACGCATTCATTATGGTGTATGAGTGGCATGGATGCCTTAGTGGAAATAGGGTTGGATAGCTGTTTTTCTCAAAAATGATCTATACGAGAGTAGATTTGAATTGTAATGTGTTTTTGGTAGGTTTTGTGTATAATTTTATTGGACATTTTAGATCACACTTCGTAATATAGTATTAGAAAGAGAAAAGACAAAATAGAAATTGTGTATAGTTTTGGTTGTATTTGCAATGGGATCATATCTTATATTATATTATTAGAAAGAGAATAGATAAAATAGAAATATCATGTTTTTAAATGTCTATGTTTTATTATACAACCTATCACTAGTACATGTTTTGCATGTATAGGTGTACGTTGTATATTAGAAAGAGAATAGATAAAATAAAAATATCATGTTTTTAAATGTCTATGTTTTATTATACAACCTATCACTAATACATGTTTCACATGTACAGGTGTTTGTATAATAAAAGACACTTATTTGTAAACATGATTTTAATTGTCAGTTCTTATTATCGAGTCTCTACAATGCACTAAGGCATTCATTATGGTGTATGAGGAGCATGCATGCCTTGGTGCATTGTAGGGCCCATGGATAAATGTTTCCCTCATAAATGAACTATATGAAAGTATATTTGAATTGTAATATGTTTTTGGTAGATTTTGTGCATAATTTTATTCAAGATTTCATATCACACTTTGTAACATATTGTTAGAAAGACAAAAGACAAAATAGAAATCGTGTATAATTTGGTTGTATTTGGTTGGGATCATATTTTATATTATTAGAAAGAATAGATAAAACAGAAATATTATGTCTTTAAATGTTTGTCTTTTATTATACAACCTACACCAATTTATGCAAAAAAATAAATTAAAATTTTTGTCCCTACTACATGGTTATTTTAATTTATTTTTCACATGTACTGGTGTAGGTTGTATAATAAAAGACACTTATTTGAAAACATGATTTTAATAGCCAATTCTTATTATTGAGCCTCTACAATGCACTAAGACATTCATTATGGTGTATGAGGGGCATGGATGTCTTGGTACGTCGTAGGGGTTGGATAGATGTTTCCCTCAAATATGAGTTATATGAGAATGGATTTGAATTGTAATGTGTTTTCGGTATATTTTATGTATAATTTTATTCAACATTACAGATCATATTTTATAATATATTATTTTAGAAAGAGAATAAACATAATAGAAATTGTGTATAGTTTTGTTTATATTTGTGTTGGGGTCGTATTTTATATTATATTATTAGAAAAAGAATAGTTAAATTAGAAATATTATGTTTTTAAATGTCTATATTTTTTTATACAATGTACACCAGTTCATGCAAAAAAAAAATTAAAATATTTGTCCTTAATGCATGATTATTTTAATTTATTTTTTGCATAAATTGGAGTAGGTTGTATAATAAAAGACACTTATTTTAAAACATGATTTTAATTGCCCTTTTTGCCAAAAACATGAAGATATGAATCACATTTTTTGAGGATGATAATTTGTTAAAAAAACAATGGAATTTTGTATTTCATGAGTTCCCTGTTATTTTTCAACATAAACTTAATTGGAAAGAAGCCTTGCTTGGGTCAAGCTTCATAATAATGTTATTGCTAATGGAGTTCGTCATGTTATTTTATTGCATTTATGAAGAAACATATGTAAAGAAGATTTAAATAACCATAATGATCATCAAAAATTTGCAATTCTAAAAAATTTACTTTGACATATTTTATCATCTTGCTTCTTTCTTCTCTCAACTACAAGTGAATTCCTAGAAGAACTTGAAGATGGATTTTCAAATTCAATGCATCAAATGTCGAGTAGATATGTTGCTAAAAAATCAGAAGATTTGTACTGCTTAAGGACTAAGGCCTATCTTGCAAAATTTATTGTTCCTTCTTCTTTCTTTGCGTTCGCCTGATTTGTTCATCTTTGCTAGACTATTGTAATTCCATAGGTTATGTTGTTGGTCTCCATATTTAGTTATGATTGTCATACTTTTGGCATGCATGTGTGATGGTTATATGTTGATTGTGGACTATTGGCTATGTGCTTCCATTGACAGTCTGTTGATTGTCTTCCTATTGTAATCAATTTTTGCATTTTTGAATAAAAATTAAAAAAATTAATTAAAATTTATTAGTACCTACCTATTATTGTGTTTATTTTTTTAATTTTTAATTACCTTCACAAATATGTATGTATGTACATGCATATGTATGTTTGTATATAATTATTTTTTTCTATTAAAGATAGTTGATCAAAACAAAGATTACATTAAAAGGAGCATCAACTCCAAAGAGTATAAGTTGGTATTTGAATATAAGATCAAGCACCCATACATACATTGGGTATACATGTGACTGCAAAAAAGGAATAGAGCTATTATCTAGTGTCAGGCACCTATAACATTGTTGTTATATTCAGCCTTATCCCCTTCATTAACTCCAAGGGGTGGCTCAACCAAATGAGGATCAATTTTTGGAACCATATAGTCTTTTGTAGTCTTATTGTTACTAGTAGCTTCATCTTTAGTCAACTTAGGAATCTTTCTCTTATCCAAGAACTTGTTAAGAATTTCCAACTCTTGTTGATTCAAGTTATTTCTTCCATTGGAGAAGAAGATGGTTGACTTTATCTTTGTTTTGTAGACAATAGTGATGTCTTATTTAAGCAGAATCAAGAAGTGGTCTTTTAGTATCTCAAGGGCATTTGAGATGTACAACATAATAGTCAAATAGGTGAACTCACATTTGAAATCAGTAAGGTGCCTTCTAATGCCCTAGAAAATCTATGTACATTCTTCTTCTTCCAAAAAAAACCAAAAAATCTCATTTGTATAAACAAGCCAAAACTTATTCAAGTTGGGATTAAAAGCATCAACATACCTGGCCATGATTTTATGACACAAGGGTCATTCCAATTTATAGGCAGACCAAAAAAGAAAGACCATATAGCACTTTCATAAGAACATTCAAATAAAAGATGTTTAAAACACTAAGTGACCCCACAAATGTCACACATCCTAGTGTCAAGACCATAACAATGCAAAATAGTACCAACAGTCTTTTTTTAAGCAATAAAAGCAAGATTTTTTGGGCTCCACGGAGTTGTGCTAGGTATGCAGTAGTTTACTAGCCCAAGTAGAATCAGACCATTTAAAATTTCAAGAAATATTAAGCCTATTATAAATCTATCCCAAGATAGTTAGCAAGGAATATAGCTTATTCACTATCATGTCATAAAGTTTAGAGACATCTACCCATTTGATATTGTAGAGGAGATCAAAGTCACTAATCAATTTACTTGGGAAGGTGTCTCCCAAGCCTTTGATAAGCATAAAGTATGTTTTCTTTTGAGACTGTAGGACCCCAAGGTTAGTAGCCAATTGATCCCAAGTCCTGATTTTTTATTTACAAGAATATCCTAAAAGCAACTCACCCCAAGGAGTTCCAATATTTTGTCGAGCAACCTTGAGACAAGGCTAAGGGTTTATCATTTAGCACCACATTCCACCAAATGGATTTATTCTAAACACAAATCATAGGAGATTGAGATGTAGCAAAACCATTTATGATCAAGTGCCTCACCTTAGTCCAAGCCTTCCATAGAATGTCAAACATAGGAGAGCCAAAGACCTTGACATCAAACTAACTAAACATGATGTCCTAAATATGAAAGAGGCCTCATTGTTTGCCTTTCTTTGTTCTAGAAACAAGCAAGTTAGCTTGTCTTCTTCTAGAGCTTTGAAGATCCATTTAGCAACCATGGCCAAACCTTGAATCCTAAGATCTTTGAGGCCCAAACCTCCCATTTGTTTAGGGAGGCAACACCATTGGCATTTAACACAATGTCTTTTTTTGTTACCCTTACCATCAAACCAAATAAATTCTCTTAGAATTTTTTTAAGTTTCTCAAGCTGATAATTAGCAAATAGCCAAGGCAAGGAGTGGTAGATAGCATGAGATGAGATCACCTTATGAACAACCTGTATTTTGAAAATTAGGGAAAGCATATGTGTTTGCCATAATTTAAACACATGTTTCTTTTCTATCTTTTAAAAGACCTTACCTACACACATTTTTAGGGAGGGATCAATGGCAAAAGGTATGCCCAAATATCTAACCACTTTGGAGGAATTAGTCCATTGTCATCCTTTGTGTGCCAACCAATTTGGAGGCTCACTAGACCAACCAATGATAGTTTATTTATTGGGAGAAATTTTAGAACTTGAGGCAACACAAAATATTTGCATTATATCCATAATATTATCAAAATTATCCTCAATTAATTCAATAAAAGGATTGTATCATTTGCAAATTGTGCATTAATCAACTGGCCATGATTGGGAAGTCTAACTCTTTTAATTGGAGGAGAGATAAGGTTGGCTTTGAGAATAAAATGTGTTGCATCTACAGCTATATCAAACAAGACAGGGGCAATAAGGCATCCTTGCCTTATGGATTTTTGGAGAGGAATGGGTTCTAAAATCTCACCATTAATATCGATTTGGTTAGACGAATTCTTGAACAATATGTTTATTCATCTACAAAAGTAGGGGGGATCCCAAAAGCTTTTAGCATATCACTAACAAAAGGACATTCAATCTTGTCATAGGCTTTTTCAAAGTCAAGAAGTATCAATGCAACATTTTGTCCATCTTTTTTGGCCCAATGAATTCCCTACCAACTTGTGATCGATTATTCTAAGATGTATCTCCCCTTAATAAAACTTGTTTGTGTTACTAAAAAATTTTTACTTAACACTCAAGTATGTCTCCTAGCCGAGTTTTTAGCAATAATTTTAGAAGAGACATTAAGGAGAGTTATAGGTCTCCAATTCTTCATTGGTGTTTTATCCCCATCTTTGGGGATTAATTTGATAATTCCCTCATTCATACTAGGTCCCAAGGAGTTTGTCTAAAACTCATATCTATAAAACTCCAAAAGTTCACCCCCAATCCATTCTATGTTTTCTATATAAAAGTATGCATTCAACCAATCTGCCCCTAGAGACTTATCATTGGCTAATGATTTTAACAATTTCCACAATTTTTGCAACAATGATATCCTTATCCGGTTCAACAGCATAATCTATTCACGTTTTTTGGTATCAAGCTAAGGTATAAGCTCCTAGCTTCAAGAGCGTTATCATTCAGTTTAGAGGAGAATTTTTTCTTAAAGGAGTAGAAGGCCTCTTTCATGAAGGAGGGGTCTTTTGAAACAATCTCATTATTGACTATAGGTCCAATTTCATTTTTGATATGTTTGTGTCTAATCAAGTTAAAGAAACACTTAGAACCCTTGTCCCCTTCACGGATCTAGTTCATTTTAGCTCTGATTATCTAGCCTTGAAATTTATAATTTTGGACCTTCCTCGATTTACTAGTATAGATAAGATAGGGTTCCAACCATGGATTAAGGCAATCCTTTTGAATTTGAGTTTCATAGACTAGAAGCTTTTGATGTAATAGATTCTCCAACATATTTCTATATAGTGCTTTCTTCTTGCCCATAATTCCAAACAAGCTTTTCTAGACTGTCACAATGGAGTCCTATTTTTGAATTGGTCAAGATTTTGGTTAAGACGTTTGGAAAGAAGAGTAACAATTCTAATACCACTAAGACAAGAACTATCATTGGGAAAGGAGTTATTAAGCTTGAAGTGATAAGACTGAGGAGGGGACTAAATAGAGGGAGAAAGAAAGAGACTAATTGATGTCTCAATGGGGGAATGGTTAGACATAGAGGTAGGATGAATAACAAGAAGTTCTCATTGCATCTAGCAAGAAAGGAGATAGCATTAATGTCACCATAAAATATGTCTAGCCTAGAATAAACCATGTTGGAAAGGGATTGATTGTTACACCAAGTGAACCATATAGACTTAGACAATAACTTGCCAGATTCTAGGGGATCAACCAAAATCAACACTCTCTTCATTTTTTACTAGAAGAAGAGTTCATCATCTTTCCAGGTCTAGTCCTTCTCATCTTTCTTATCTTTTTTTTCCAATCATGTTAAAGCCTCTAGTGCAAACCCAAGGGATCTTGGGAAAGTTATTAGCCATCTAATTCTACAACTCTAACCTTTCTTTGTAGTCATTAGAGGCATATAAGGAGAAAACCCCTACAATGTCTGAGCCACTAGAAATAGTGATCCAAATTAACCTATCACAAGGGGACCTTCCCCATTGTGAAATGTTGTTAGTCCATTTAGGTTGCAACAAGATGGTTGTTCCTCCTTTGGCCCTATCATGTTTTAAGATGAAAGTTAAGGCATTTTTGCATATAAGATTCATAACACATTTTTCTTGAAATCGTATAACTTTAATCTCTTGCAAGCTATAATATGTCAAGTTATGGTCTATTGTTACAAAATGATCTCACCACATATTTTCTATCTGAGGATTTTAGACCTCTTACATTCCAACTGTAGATTTTCAATTTCATTTAGGTTTAGGTGAGGAAGTATTCTTTTGATTCTTGTATAATCTGTAAAATATTTAAGCATTTTATCATCATTCCCTTTCTTGTTGGATTTCTTCTTTGTGCTATAGTTTGAGTTTTTAGGTCTATCATTCATCTTCCTCTTTTTACTTTCCTCATTATTGTTGTCAATACTCTATAAGAGTACAAAAGATCCAAGGTCAAACCCTAAAAATAAGGGGTTAAAGTGTAAAACTACCATTTCTTTCACAATACCAACAACCAATTTAGGGTCAAGATTTTTGGAAATTCCCACAGTTAGCACTCAATGGTTGGAGGTTTTCTTTTTCTCTTTTACAACCTTATTCTAGAGTTTCTTAATAGCTAGCTAATGAGCATTTTTTGGACCTTGGGGGTTGTCTACATTTTATTCTTCATGATATAGTCTCATGTTTTGTCATGACAACATCTTGTTTTTTCCACATTAGGAGGGAGGTTAGTATCATTACCTTCCTTTGAAATGTTTTGCTTTATATTTTTTTCAACTAAACTATGATTCAGTTCACTAAGAGGGCTGTCATTCATGGGTTTTCACTTATTTGGTTCAAAACCCCCTCCATTTTTTCCCTAGCCCTAGGGAAATATTTTCTTATATGGTTGTTTCTTTACACAAGAAATGAGAATTCAAAGAGCCCAAAATTTCAGCATCACGTACAAAAATCTTATCCTCAAGTTGAATTGAGATGACTGTATACACATAAATTTGGCTGAAATAAAAATTGGATACAAAGCCATTTAAATGTTCCTCTATTATATAGTTAAGCTCTTTAATCTAATTATATAATTCACTTTAAATATTCTTCAAAAACCCACCATATTATATCCAAAAATCCACATCTTCTTACGTTTCCACCTCATCTCCACCTCAACATGTGACAAGTGAAAATAAATATTTTCTAAAAAATATTAGTCAAAAATATTATTTGACTCACATCAACATGGGTACTTAGACCATACCTCTTGGTGCTTAGACCTTACCTCATGGGTACTTGAACCTTACATGTTGAGTGCTTGTCTCCATGCCCATTTACACAAGGTTGTCTCTTGAGCCCATACTTAGCAATAAATATGATCAACCCTCTTCAACCTCCATCTACTTAGTCTATCATCATAAATGATCTTTGCATCCTCACCATCCGTTTCTCTAGATTGAATCTCAGCCCTTGATTCCTTTCCACATCACCCTTAGCCTTGGAAATTCTATTAATAGAGGCATTTACAACATGTTAATCATCTTTTCTTTTTGCATCATACTAATACTAATTTGTCTCTAGATTGTGCATGCATTCTAGCTTGTTTTAGTATCATCTTGATAGCATTTTAGAATATTGTTAGTGTAGATCATAGCTTTGTTTGTAGCTTAACGTGTATATCTTAGTGTTTATATTATCACTTATGGTGCAAGAGAACCTACCTTTGAAATGTCTCATGAAGGTTATTTGCATTTTTTTTCCCTTTGTAATGTTTCATCCATGTTTGTAAGGTCCTAAGGACCATTTGGATCAAAACAAATCATTTTGTAAGGCTTGAAGAGTCATTTTGTTCAAATAGACCTATAAGGTCTCGACAAAGTCAAAGATGGTCAAAGTATGCAAGGTATCCAAAAGGAATTAAAATAGATTTAATTTGGCTCATTAAGTCCATTTTGGCATGTTTAGAGTGTCCCTAGGTGATTTGGCAATGTTTGGTTACATTTTGTCAAAAAATGCAAAAAATGCACAAAAGTTGCAAAATTGAAAAAAAGATGCAAGGGAGGAAGTTCGGTCCTAGAAGGTGGTTACAACAGTTAAGGGATTTTTGGGGAGTTTATAAACAAATTTGTGGTCGAAGATAGAGGTAGTGGACAAGTTTGGAGGAGATTTGACAAAGAACATTCATCAAACCCTCTTACTATCACACAGTTTTGGAGGTCTGTGACTAGTTGCAAGGCCATTGTGCTCACAAATGATATAATTTAAACATGTAATGATTGTAGGAAGATAGATTAATGAAATATATTTCAAATTAATCATTTTTCTTGTATTTTCATAAATTTGTATGCAAGTTGCAATGAGTTTTGTGTCGACAGGTCTGAAACCCTCACTCAACAAAGGGTTTTGAAAAGAAATTGTTCATTTGGGCACTTGACACCATTGGAAATATTTATAAATTGGTTTTTTGAAGGAATGAGGAGTTTATATTATAATTTTGGAACTTTCAAGCATGAATAATAGTTTTTGTTTCCGAAATGATGATACCCTAGGTGGATATACCTGTGATTTTGGTCCATTTTATATGTTGCAAAAAAACCACCCTTGAGTTTGAAATATGTTTTATAAATCCTAAATGGGTATCCAAAAATTGTTTTATATCTGGTTTATGACCTATGTGTGAAAAATTATGCCCAAAATACTGAGGTTGCTGCTCTAAAAAGCCTATAGGTTGTACATTATCAGTCTGTTTTTGGTCAAGCTGGTCCAAAACACCCTATGGTAATTTTCAAGTATATTTTGTAATCCCAAAAATGGTATCCCAATAAGATTTCATTTTGTACCTAAACCCAATACTTCAAAAGTTATTGGCTCAAAACTACCCACGAAGGGCTAGTGGGGCTAGAGGCACTTAATGAAGGAAGGATCATTGGAGATTGTTTTGGGTATTTTCCAATTGTTTTAATTAGATTTTTTAAGTCCCTTATTGCTCAAAATAATAAGAGATCAATTATCCCATGGAAGGGAGGGTTATTTACTTGTTTTTCTCTTGTAGGCCTTGTTAGAATGACCCCCTGTCGCTTTGATGATTTGCCCTTAAAATCCACCAAATGAAGAGATGTTGTGTTTGAACCCCAATTCTCTGCATAAAATTGGTATTAGAGCTAAAATATATAGGATTTGTGTTTCTAAGCTGATTTGGTTGTAGGTGCTTGTTCCATCTAAGCTGCAAGAGAAGGTTTTTGTGTGTTGGTAGACAAGTTGAGGCCTATCATTACCATCCTCCAATGTAGATTAAGTTGGGTAGAAGGTTCAAGGAAAAGAAAGAGTGAGGAATATTCCAAGATCTTATGTTGGGTAAGATGGATGGCTCATTGATTTGGTGTTGTGAGGCAACAAGAGAGGTGGATACCTATCTGATAAAGCACTTAAGTCACAGCCATTTGAAGAGTTGATCAGTTTGAGAGTACTCCACTGATAGGAGTAGATGAGAAGGTGAAGAATGCTTGGTAGTTGCAAGGATAGTCATGTGTCCTTTTGAATGTCAAACTAATGGTAAGAGAAAGTGGGATGGAAAAAGGTAGAGTCGAAGACAAAGAATGACACCAAAGCAAAGGTAGGGAAAAGTTTCGGAGAGAAGCACTCCAAAAGAAAGAAGTTATTGCAAGTTGCTGCTATATGTTTCCAAGGGACTTGGAAAATTTTGTAGGCTAATTGTATGGTGCAGGAGCACCTAACCTTTGAAATATTTCATGAAGTTTATTTGCATTTGTTTTCCCTTTTTAATGTTTCATCCATGGTTGTAAGGTCTTAAGGACCATTTGGATCAAAACAAATCATTTTGTAAGGCTTGAAGAGCCATTTTGTTCAAATAGACCTATAGGGTCTTGACAAAGTCAAAGATGGTCAAAGTATGCAAGGTATCCAAAATGGATTGAAATAGTTGTAATTTGGCTCATTAAGTCCATTTTGGCATGTTTAGAGTGTCCCTAGGTGATTTGGCAAAGTTTGGTTATGTTTTGTCAAAAAATGCAAAAAATGCACAAAGTTGCAAAATTGAAAAAAAGATGCAAGGGAGGAAGTTCCGTCCTAGAAGGTGGTTACAATAGTTAAGGGAGTTTTGGGGAGTTTATAAACCAATGTGTGGTCGAAGATAGGGGTAGTGGATAGGTTTGGAGGTGATTTGACAAAGAACATTCATCAAACCCTCTGACTGTCAAACGATTTTGGAGGTATGTGACTAGTTGCAGGGCCATTGTGCTCACGAATTATGTAAGTTAAACATTTAATGGTTGTAGAAAGATAGAATAATGAAATATATTTCAAATGAATCCTTTTTCATGTATTTTCATAAAGTATTATGAAAGTTGTAGTGAGTATTGTGTTGACAGGTCTGAAACCCCCACTCAACAAGGGTTTTGAAAAGAAATTGTTCATTTGGGCACTTGACTGTTGGCAATTGACACTCATTTTATTGGTTTCATATGTTGTCTTTGTTGGCAACATGTTCCAGCTTTCATTCTTTGGTTTGGTTGTTCACTGACAGACACTTCACCGACACCAAAATTGGCACCGACAGGTATCTTCACTGGTAGGAAGGATTCTTTGGGTACCGACATTCGAGGCCGATATGACTTACATCAGGATATTGGCATTGGAGCCCAACATCATTTGGGAGATCCGACAATCAACAATTCATTTTGATACTTATGTATATATGTAATTGAGTCGACATGTATATTCTTTTTGTAATTATCTATGTAAGCCGACATGAGGCATGAAGGATTGTAAGGGTATATAGTTCAGCTGATTAGATCATTTTGTGATATGAAATGTGTTGGGGGATATGAGAGTGATAATTGTAATGAGAGGAATTTTGTAATGCGAAGATTATGTAAGAGGTTATTCCGGTAAGAGTTTAGGGTTTCATAACCGAAACAGTCAGAGCTTGAACAAGAACTCAATCAGGCATAGCAGATGCATTAAATGAGTTCAGTTTTATGTTTTCTTATTCAAAGCATCTGTAGTCAGTGAGACTCCTTTGTGATGAGCAGTGTGCTTTAGGTTGTAAGCCTTCCTACAAGTGCAAGCCCTCATATTATGTAATATCTTTTCATATGGCCAATGGATTGATATTGGGGGTCACAAATCCCACCGTGATTTTTCCTCTTTGAGGTTTTCCAAGTATAATTCTTTGTGTTATGGTATTCATTTGTGTGATTGGCGTATTGATTGCTTTACTGGTTTCAATTATATATGTACCGGTTTACTAGTTGGTGAATGCATGTTAGAATAATATTTTATGTTTTCTTATTCAAAGCGTCTATAGTCAGTGAGACTCCTTTGTGATGAGCAATGTGCTTTAGGTTGTAAGCCTTCCTACAAGTGCAAGCCCTCATATTATGTAATATCTTTTCATATGGCCAATGGATTGATATTGGGGGTCACAAATCCCACCGTGGTTTTTCCTCTTTGAGGTTTTCCAAGTATAATTCTTTGTGTTATGGCATTCATTTGTGTGATTGGCATATTGATTGCTTTACTGGTTTCAATTATATATGTATCGGTTTACTAGTTGGTGAATGCATGTTATAATAAGATTAAAATTGAATATTCCAGTAGAACACGGATTCACTCCCCCCCCCCCTCTTAGTGTTCTTGGATTCCAACAATTGGTATCAGAGCCTTGTGCCTTAGAGGAAGTTAACAGCTTGAGGGAGATCCTGAATCCAGAATCTATGGATATGAGTATGGAGAGGAAACTTGAGGTAGCACTTGAAGATTATGATGCTGAAAGGATGAAGAACTTGAAGTTACAAGATGAATTGAATTCTACGAAGGAATTCATTCTTATCCTACAAGAGAGGTTGTCATCTGTTCAAGCTAGGAGGAAGGAACTTCTGCAAAATCAAAATAATGAAGAGAAAGATGCCCTTAATGAAAGATGTCAGAAGCTGAGTCAAGAGAATATGGTCATGAGGAATGAAATGCAAGCCCTAACTATGAAAATTTCAAAGGAGATTGAAGACCAGAAGATGAATGAAGAAAACCTTGGGAGATCTCTGAAAGATAGATCTGAAGAATGCATCTGGTTGGCTCATGAAAATGATATGTTGAGAACTAATTTAGTGCAATCCCAAAGTAATGAACAAGAACTTGAAAGACAAATGATAATTTTGAGAGATGATCTGACTATTGCAAGTGAGTACAAGGACAAATTCAAGGTTAGTTCAACATAGCTTGATGAATTATTGAAAAGTCAAAGACAAAATGGAGATTCCAGTGGACTTGGATTTGAATAAGGTTAAAGATCCGGTACTGCAAATGAAGATCAAAACCAGAAGACATCTATAAGGAAACTTAATGATTACAATTTTAATGGTTGATGCTTTGTTTGTAATAAATTTGGTCACATGGATAGGCAATGTAGAAATAGAGCAAATAAAAACTATAATTTTACTCTCGATCAATGTTCTAAATGCAATAAGCATGGTCATAAGATAGAAGATTGTAGAATGAATGTAAAATGTTATGCATGTGGAAAATTTGGACATATGGCTAATGAGTGCAGGTCAAGCAATTATACCGGTTATAGAAAAGCAATTCAAAAGAACAATGATACATGTTATGCATGCAACAAGATTAGACACATCTAAGTTTTGTAGAAGAAAAAATCCACTGGTTAACAATGATGGATCATATGATAAAGGGAAGGAGAAGGTCAATGAAATCCGGAAAGATCATATCAAGAAATGGGTCAGGAAGTCAGATGATCAATCAGCAGATGGGAATGCTTCGGTTACTCAACTGACAAAGGAGCTTGCTCCTGTACTGGCAAGAAGTTCATCCGGTAACTAAGGCAGATGCCTTAGGGGTAGGCAAAATTCATGATAATATTGCTTAAGCCTCGAGAAAAGGATCTGGAAGATGTTCTAGACTTTGGAAATGTTTATTCGGCATGGAGATGTTCGACCAAGATCCGACATGTTTCACCAGAAGTCATTCATGTCAATGACATATTAGGGTTTCTTGAAGGTTAAAAGGTTGAGTCCATTTCATTTTTTATCACCTTGCATTCAGAGCGATTAAGCGAGATTCAGAGCGAGTCTAAGGCGATTCAGTGCGATCAGATATCTTCTTCAGCAATTCCACCAACGATCGGAAGAGTTCTTTAGGGTTTCACCGACAACTTTTTTTCAAGTATTTATCTTTCATCATGGAAGCGGGATCATCCTCTGCACCTACTTTTATTGCAAATCCTACTGTTGTTGAGGTTAAGGACCATCCTAGGATGATTTTCAAGCAATGTTCACATATTGCCACCTTGGATGATTCGGTTGGCACATTTTCCTGTGTTTTGGAAGGAGTTGTATATGTGGAAGACGTTAGAGCATACATTCACTACCACATTGAGGATATAGGTACCAGTGACATCAAGAGCATGTATATGAGCGAGTTGATGGGAGACTCTAGAAAAATCAAGCCCGAGTATAAACACATTGAGGATCTAGGATTTATTGGCATTTTGGATATCCCAGAATTTGAAGATGAGATCATCAGATATGTATTGAGTAGAGTGCATGGAGAATTCATTTGGTTGGATAGACCTTACAAGCTCACGAAGGAGGCCATTAGGGCCATCACTGGTTTGTCGTAGATTGGTCAGCGTTTGGAGAAAAATATTTCTAATGATCAGGTTAACAAACTCACCAGCGCAACTTCAGCCTGACGATTGATGAGGGTCAACACCATTATTGATAGAGACATCAGATTTGGCAACATGATCATTGTGTACAAGGTAACTCAATCCAGTCATCTCAATTTTGTTTCTAGCTCTTGCATTTATGTCGCACATAGGATCATGAGGGAAAATGAGAAGTTAGATCTCTATGGATGGATGTTAGATGAGTTGTTAATTAACCTTATGAGGATCAAAGGAGAGAAGAAGGGGACATTCCTGTATGGGAATCTTATTGTCTTATTGATGCTATTTGTCATTAATGAAACTCTCAGTTTTGGGAAGAGACAATGGGCATTTGATATCCTGATAAGAAGACAACTGAAGCAATCTATTGCTACTCTGGGTAGTCAGCAAGATGATAAGGTTTGGGGTTACTTCAAGGCATTCCAGAAGGCAATGAAATCTAGAGAGAGGGTTCCAAAATAAATTGTTGAGAAATACTCAACCGAGATCTGTTTTATGGTTAAGAAGGATGAAACCTTGATGTAAGTAGTCAAACCCCAAAATATATGGATAAAAGAGATGGGATATGAGGTTGATGCTGAGATTTTGGATGCTTATGCAAAGATGTTAATTGATGCACCTATTGATGAGACTAAAAAATCCTTTGGTACTGCAAAATAGAAGAAGCAAGAGGTTCAAACTGAATTTAATTGGAAGAAGAGGGAGAAACAACAAGGTAAGGCCAACAAATTTGTTGAACAAGTATCCTAGGACATCAAGGCCTTAATGGATGTTGTTCCGGAAAAAGGAAGGAAGAGGAAATAGCATGAAGTTTTTATTGAGCCTATTCCATCAGACTCTAGAATTGAACATGACACACCTTTAGCATTCAAGAGGGTATTGAGGAAGAAAAGTGAGGAGTCTAAGGAGGAAGCAAGGAAGAAACCAGTAAGGAAGGTTAAAATCAAGGTACCAGCAAAGAAAAGAGGTCCAAAGGAAACACCTTCTGCTCCATCTGGTAACAGAAGAAGAAAGAAGATAGATGACACATATCTTGCAATTGTATCCGATAATGTACCTATTATTCCACCTAAGACTTGTGCAAAATTGGTAGATGAAATCACTAAGGATGGTATGTTGAAAAATGTACAATTCTATTATGAGCATTTAGATAATGATGACCAGAGAGAAGTTGAGGAAGTAGTTTTATTATATCGGGATATATATAAGAAAGCTTTGTTGGAAATTGAGAAGAAAGTACTGGCCCAAATATATGGCAACCAAGATGCTAGGAGATTATCATCTATGGAGGAGAATAAGCACATAAAGATTCAAGAACTATTAACTACTTGTGGATCCATTACTCCAAATGAGTTGGATATGACACTTGAGCTTGCAGACAAATTTTTTTTCACAACAAGCACAAGATAGCTAGTCTTACGTTAGGAAGGGTTAATGAGATAATCACTGAAACCCACAAGGCATGGGTTCAATTCTTTGCTGAAAACTCCGGTTTCTACACTTCACTGAAAGCTAAAACAGGCACTACTGACATCCCGGTCGAAGGGAAAGACAAAGGTATAGTGGGTACCTCATCCATAATTTTGAAAGATAATAAGGCATTAGATGTAGAGCCCTCGGTAGAATCTAATGTACAAGACACAAAGGTGATATCGGCAAATGTAGAGATACTGATAGATTCACAGAGTGTATAGGTTACAAATGTTGAGGACAATAGTCCTCTAGATCAGAATGTATAGGTTGAGGACACAACTCATAAGGAGGAACCGACAGTAATTGATACTGCACTAAGTGGTGAAGCCACTGGTGCAAAAGAGGAAGATATTAAAGTTAATCAACCATAAGAGGAGAAAAAGGAGGAATCCAATAGGGAACCGGTAGCAAGCACATCATTGTTGTCAATTGACACCTCATAGGTAGAACAAAAGAGCATAACTGAGATGAGTTCTACTGAGCTCATGATGATGGCTGCTCAGAAGATGACGAAATAAAGGATATATGGACAAAGGAATTATTGATCAATCAATCCCAATTTTGCATAGACTTGTCCCGGAGTGCCATTTTGACAAAGGAGCAAGCCCATCCGACAAGCTCAAAATAATCACTGAGCACATTTCTAAGGACTTTCAATCTTTACAATAGATATCTAACCCAAACATTGGAGAGGTTCACACAAGCTAAGAGAGTTACTTTTGATCAAATGATTGAATCAAAGAAGAAAGAGATTTATGATAAACTGAAGTTGATTGATAATGTTTTAAGGCAATGTACTAATATATATAGAGAATGTTGCAACATAGGTTTACTTACTACAGATATGGATAAAGGGATTAAGGATTCACAGGAGAAAATTGTAGGTATAGTCAATTCTTTTGATGGCTCAAATTCTTTGACTACATCTATTGATGGTCAAATTTGGTATTGGAAGCTCAAGTTCTAGCTCTTGAAAGGGAAAAAGACAAAATCACTAGGAGAACTAAAGGGCTCAGAGGATTGATGAGTCCCTGGTTGGACTCTTTGAGTGTACATAAGAAGGAATACATTGATTTGGTTGGTAAGCCCACAATGACAAAGCTTAAAGATAAAGAGTCATATGCTCACATGCTTAATGGACTTGTATCTATATCCGACACATTCAAATCTAGTTGGGATACTTATCTAGAGCTTTTGGAGAAAGCCTATCCGGAAATTTTCAAGTATATTCAGATCCAGTAAGGTATTTTGGGACACATTCTTTGTACAAAATTTCATTCTTTGTCCCAATTTTTGGTTTTTTTTTTGCATTGATGTCAAAGGGGGAGGTATAGGTGAAAAATATATTCTTGACATTAGGAGATATGGAGATATGGAGTATTTTGTGTTAGCAATTAACACTCATTGGATTCATTTTGTTGTCATTGATGGCAACAAGATCAGATAGAAGGCAACAAGACTTGATGGAAGTCTCAAACCGGCACTAGGAGGCATATACCAATAGATACCGGCTTTGGAAGCATCCAGGGCTACACTGGCACCGACATAGGCACCGACATTAGTACTTCAAGGAAGCCAACATCAAGAAGGATTTATTTTAGTAAATCATTTTGTAAATATTGTCAAGGCTGACATTGTATATTCTTTGTAAGTGCATTGTAAGCCGACATAAGGCATATCATATGTAATAGGTATATAAGTCAGTCTGCTAGGTCAATTTAAAATAATAGAGAAATGGTATAGAGATAGATATGTAGCAGAACTATGAGAGGTGAAATATATGTATGGAGATCATTTTTGTATGTGAACATTGTATCATGCAATGATCTATAGATAGCTAGGATAGCACTCTTGGAGGAGAAGTTATATCGGTAATAGTTCAAGATTGTGAACCGGTACAGAGCAGAACCAGAACTGAAACTCTATTTGGCATAGAAGATGCATTCTTGAGTTCATTTTCAATAATTTACTTTGATAGAAAGCTTGTAGTCACTGAGGCTCTTTAGTGATGAGTAGTATGCTCTAGGCAGTATGGCTTCCTACAAGTGTAGGCCCCTGTTTATGTAATATCCTTTTATATGGCCAGTAAACTAATATTGTGGGTCACAAATCCCACCGTGGTTTTTCCTCATTGAGGTTTTCCACATATAAATTCTATGTGTTATGGTGTTCATTTATGTGGATGATTTATTTACTTCTTGTTATATGCTTATTTGTTTACCGGTACATACATGCATGGTTTAGAAAGTTAAATATTGTTGATTCTGACATAACACTAATTCACCCCCCCCTCTCAATGTTCTTAGATCCCAACAATTGGTATCAGAGAGAAGTAAAGGCAAACTAAGTGTGAGCAAAACATTGAGATAGGATTTCTAATAGTTATCTGAAGCACTCTTTCATCGGCAATCACTCAGGTATTTTCCAAAATGGCATCTGGATCTTCCGCTCCTACTTTTATTGCAAATTTGACAATCGTCGAAGTTAAGGGTAGGTTAAGGCCAATCTTTAAGGAGGTTCCTGAAATTGCGAAGAAGGAAGACTCTGAGGGAGTGTTTTCTAGGGTTCCTGAAGGAGTAATCTATGTTGAAGATGTGAGGGCATACATCAACTGCACTCTTGAGGATCTGGGTACCGAAGACATAAAAAGCATGTATCAATCAGTGATACTGGGAGACACCAGAAACATTAAACTAGAATTTAAGGCAATTGAGGATCTAGGGTTAACTGGTATTCTGTACATACAAGAATTCAAGGATGAGATGATTAGATACGTCCCGAGCAGGATTCAAAACAAATTTATTTAGTTAGACAAACCCTACATGATCACAAAGGAAGCTATTCAAGATGTCACCAGCTTACCTAGGGTTGGACAAGAACCTGGTAAGAAAATTTCCAACACAGAGGGTCAAAAACTCACTCGTTCCACACCAGATATTAGATCAATGAGGATAAGCACAATCACCGACTCAGACATAAAATTTGCATGCATGATCATAGGATATAAGGTAACTCAATCAAATCACTTGAATTCTATTGCAAGTTCATGCATTCATGCCGCATATCAAATGTTAAGAAATAATGTAAAGTATGACTTATGTGAATGGATGAGGAGTGAGTTAATGTTAAACCTTAAAAATATCAAAGGAACCAAGAAAGGCACATTCAGATATGGAAACTTAATTGTCTGTTTGATGCTTTATTTCTTGAATGATCTACCCGGTTTAGGAAAGAAGCAATGGGCTCATGACATACCGGTAGGCATGCAAATCAAAATGGCTATCACCGATCTTGGTACTGGCAAGGATGATAAGCTCTAGGGTTACTTCAAAACATTTTAGGAGAACATGAGGCAAAGGGAAAGAATCTATAAGAACAACATGGAGAAGTATTGCACTAACATATGTTTCATGGTGAAAACTGATGAGACACTCATGGAAGCAGTTTAACCCAGGCAAATTTGGATCACTGAGCTTGGATATGAGGTAGATGATAGTATTTTTGAGCTTTATGCAAAAATGTTGTGAGATGCCCCTTTGGATGACAATACAAAGCACTTCGGTACAACATGAGAAAAGGGAATTGAAGTGAAAATAGGTTTCAATAGAAAAAGGAGAGAGAAGAAAATTGATAAAATGTATGCATATGTGCAGAATGTGATTTACAAGATAGATACTCAACTAGGTTCCAAATCTAAACAGGCAGTTAAACTAATGGAGGTTGCTACTAAAGGAGTGAAGAAGCCACAAGTTCACATTTCCCCAATCACTTATGACTCCGACCTTGAGGATAATGAGCCTCTGGCTTTCAGAAGGGTACAAAGGAAGGATGTGGTAAAACCACCAGTAGAGCAACAAAAGGCAAAACCAAGGAGAAGACTTGTCAGAAAGGCAGCTCAGCCTACTGCACCTCCACCATCAGTAAGGAAGCCTATGTAGAAGAGGAAACCAGTCACAGCGGTAACAACAAGCAAAAAGCATAAGGGTGATGATACCAAATCTGGTAAGACAACAATGACCTGTGCTGAAATTATTGATGAAGTGACAAAAGATGGGATATTAAAGAATATATCAAAATATTATAAAGTTTTTGAAGAGAGTGAGCAAAATGAATTAGAGGAAGCTATTTTATTGTATATAGATATCTATAAGAAGACATTAGTTGAAATTTTAAAAGAGATACCTTTATCTCTATACAATAAACTTGAAGCTAGGAGACTTGATGCTATCAAGAGGGATAAGGAAATCAAGGGATTTGCACTTTTGGAACAATGTGGCACTATAAATAATGAAGAGATGTATAGATACTACTAATAGGACCAATTTTAGTAGTAAAAAGTGGCAGATAAGTCTCATGTTGGGTAGAGTGAATGAGGTGGTAAATGAGACAAGTAAGGGGTGGACAAAATTATTTCAGAAAAACCCAAACTTTCTCACATCTCAGGAAGAATTTGCAAAGGCAACATCCCCTACAATTTTGACAAATCAAAAGGAAAGGGCATTTTAGGTAGTTCTACTACAATTTTGACACAATCACAACCGGTTGTAACTAAAGGCACACATCCACAACCAGCAGTCACATAAAGTGTATAGCTTATACTGGCACAAACCAATTTTGAGCAAGAAAGTGTACAAGACACTGGAAACACTGTGGATAATACTCCACCAACATTAACTAATACTGCACCAAGTGGTGAAGCCATAGGTGCAAAAGAGGTTGAGATGGAAAAGGTTAAATCAACTGAGTCCATACCGGCAGGCAAAACAGATTCACTGCCAAGAGTTTTGGCAATTGACACTTCTTAGGTAGAGAAGAAATCAGTTTCTGATTTAAGTTCAATAGAACTAATAATAATGGCCACTCAAAAATTGTTAAAGGAAGGAACTGTAGATAAAGGGTTAATTGATCAATCGGTCTCTATATTACACAGAATAATGCCTAACTGTCAGATAGAGGATGGAGCAAGCCCTTCCAGTAAGCTCAAAGCTTTAACATAATACATATCAAATAACTATCAATCCTTGAGATAGATTGCAGATCAACAGGCTTTGGACAGTTTCTTTGCTGCTAAAAGAGCAGCTTTTGATCAGCTTATAGAAACTAGGAAGAAGAAGATAGAGGACAAACTTATCTCTATTGAGGTTTGTTTGAAACAATGCACCAATATTTACCGAGTATGTTGTAATATAGGAAGTCTAACAACCAATGTAAATGACAGATTGAAAGAATTATATGACAAAATGGCTACTATTGCTAATTCTTGTGATGGGCTAACTACACTAACTACATCTGTTGATGGACAAATTTTGTCCTTGGAGAACCAAGTTTTTGCTTTTGAGAAAGAAAAAGATAAAATACTGAGGAGAGCAAGAAATTTAAGAAGACTGGTGAGTCCAAGACTTGACTCTTTGGGTGTTCACAAGAGAGAATGCTCGGATATGCTGGCAAAATCCACACCAGTAGATACCTAGGAGAAGGAATCACTTGCCCACTTACTCAGTGGAGTTGCATCGGTATCAGGCACTTTCAAATTAGGCTAGGACACATATCTTCAGTTGCTGCAAAAAGCATACCCGAGAATTCAGAAGATGACTAAGCTTGAATGACTCTAACTGTATTCTTTCATTCTTTATTCTTTCACTAGTCTTTGGCATTAATGTCAAAGGGGGAGTATGTACATATGTGAAAAATATCAGGGAATATGATATCAGTTGAAGTGTGTTGCTCAGGGGGAGCACAGCGACAAGGAATCCATTTTTCACATGAGTATTACCATCAATGCCAAAGGGGGAGATTGTTGGCATTTGACAATCATTGGATTCATTTTGTTGTCATTGATGGCAACAAGATCAGATAGAAGGCAACAAGACTTGATGGAAGTCTCAAACTAGCACTAGGAGGCATATACTGGTAGATACTGGCTTTGGAAGCATTCAAGGCTACACTGGCACCGACATCAGTACTTCAAGGAAACCAACATCAAGAAGGATTTATTTTAGTAAGTCATTTCGTAAATATTGTCGAGGTGGACATTGTATATTCTTTGTAAATGCATTGTAAGCCGACATAAGGCATATCATATGTAATAGGTATATAAGTCAGTCTGCTAGGTCAATTTAAAATAATAGAGAGATGGTATAGAGATAGACATATAGCAGAACTGTGAGAGGCAAAATATATGTATGGAGATCATTTTTGTATGCGAATATTGTATCATGCAATGATCTATAGATATCTAAGAAATCACTCTTGGAGGAGAGGTTATACTGGTAATAGTTCAAGATTGTGAACTGGTACAGAGCAGAACCAGAACCAAAACTCTATTTGGCATAGCAGATGCATTCTTGAGTTCATTTTCAGTAATTTACTTTGACTGAAAGCTTGTAGTCAGTGAGGCTCTTTAGTGATGAGCAGTATGCTCTAGGCAGTATGCCTTCCTGCAAGTGGAGGCCCTTGTTTATGTAATATCCTTTCATATGGCTAGTGAAATGATATTGTGGGTCACAAATCCCATCGTGGTTTTTCCTCATTGAGGTTTTCCATGTATAAAGTCTATGTGTTATGGTGTTCATTTATGTGGATGATATATTTACTTCTTGTTATATGCTTATTTGTTTATCGGTACATACATGCATGGTTTAGAAAGTTAAATATTGTTGATTCCGATAGAACACTGATTCACCCCCCCCCCTCCCCTTCTCAGTGTTCTCGGATCCCAACATTTTGTTTAGATCATGATCACAGATGGATATTTAGCTCAGGGGGAGTAGTTTTAGGGTGGAACCGGAAGATGGAAACCATTATCATTTTTCACATGAGTGTTGCCATCAATGCCAAAGGGGGATATTGTTGGCAATTGACACTCATTTGATTGGTTTCATATGTTGTCATTGTTGGCAACATGTTCTGGCTTTCATTCTTTGGTTTGGTTGTTTACCGATAGACACTTCATCGACACTGACACCGACACCCGTAGGTATCTTTACCAGTAGGAAGGATTCTTTGGGTACCGACATTGGAGGCCAACATGACTTACATCAGGATACCGACATTGGAGGTCAACATCATTTGGGAGATCTGAAAATTGGCAATTCATTTTGATATTTATGTATACATGTAATTGAGCCGACATGTATATTCTTTTTGTAATTATCTATGTAAGCCGACATGAGGCATGAAGGATTGTAAGGGTATATAGGTCAGTTGATTAGATCATTTTATGATATGAAATGTGTTGAGGGATATGACAGTGATAATTGTAATGAGAGGAATGTTGTAATGTGAAGATTATGTAAGAGGTTATTCTGGTAAGGGTTTAGGGTTTTAGAATAGTCAGAGCTTGAATCGAAACTCAGTCAGGCATAGCAGATGCATTAAATGAGTTTAGTTTTATGTTTTCTTATTCAAAGTGACTGTAGTTAGTGAGACTCCTTTGTGATGAGAAGTGTTCTCTAGGCTATAAGCCTTCCTGCAAGTATATGCCCCCATATTATGTAATATCTTTTCATATGGCCAGTGGATTGATATTGTGGGTCACAAATCACACTGTGGTTTTTCCTCTTTGAGGTTTTCCATGTATAATTCTTTGTGTTATTGTATTAATTTGTGTGATTGGCTTATTGATTTCTTTACTTCTTTCAATTATATATGTACTGGTTTACCGGTTGGTGAATGCATGTTATAATAAGATTAAAATTGAATATTCCAGTAGAACACTGATTCACCCCTCCATCTCAGTGTTCTTGGATTCCAACATTGACAGCATTGGAAATCTTTATAAATTGGTTGTTTGAAGGATTAATGAGTCTATGTTATTATTTTGGAACTTTTAGGTGTGAATAATATTGTTTGTAGCTGAAATGATGATACCCTAGGCGGATATGCTTGTGATTTTGGTCCAATTTCAGAATTACCAATCATTATTTGAGTCATAGGTTGCAAAATAACCACCCTTTAGTTTTACATATGTTGTATAAAACCGAAATGGGTATCCAAAAATGGTTTTATGTCTGGGTTGTGACTATGTGAAAAATTATTCCCAAAATATTGAGTTTGCTACTCTAAAAAGCTTATAGGCTATACATTATTAGTTTGTTTTTGGTCAAGATGGTCCAAATAACCCTATGCTAATTTTAAATTATTTTTGTAATCCCAAAAAGGGTATCCTAATCAGCTTCCAGTTTGTACGTAAACCCAAAACTTCAAAAGTTATTGGCTAAAAACTACCCAGGAAGGGCTAGTAGGGCTAGAGGCACTTAATGAAGGAAGGATCATTGGAGATTGTTTTGGGTCTTTTCCAATTGTTTTAATTGGGTTTTGGAAGTCCCTTATTTCTCAAAATAATAAGAGATCAATTATCACATGGCAGGGAGGGTGTTTTACTTGTTTTGCTCTTGTAGGCCTTGTTAGAATGACCCCTTGTCGCTTTGATGATTTGCCCTTAAACTCCACCAAATGAAGAGATGTTGTGTTTGAACCCCAATTATCTGCATCAAATTAGCACCATAATCATCACCATATTAGTTTGTATATCTCTTGCATTAGCTCTCATGGTAGCTTAGATGCACATCATTTAGTAATCTCATTCTCAAAGTTGTCATCTATTTGAGTCTTTGTGCACAATCTGAGAGCACTATTTTGGAGATTCAATAGGTCCTTGGAGATAGAGGACAATGGGATTCATTTGAGGGAGTTCTCTTGAATTTTCCTTGTTTTAAATGCTTGTTAAACTCTCTCATAGTAATGTCTCAATCGTACATTTAGGTGTATATTTCCTTGTGTACAATGACATGTGGAGCAATAGAAATTAGAACCATAACATTCAAATGTGGTGGAGTCACTCTCAAATCTTCAATATATTGAACATTTCCTATTATATTTAATCATTTGGGAATACTTTCTCTTAATTAAGGGGGACCTTTTTTTTCTAGCCAACTAAGAGCAGATTTGGCAACAACTTCAAACTTTTCATTGGGAGTCCAAGGCAAAGCCCTAAACATGAACTGGCCTATATTCTAGAATTATTTTTTAACTACTCTATCTTGCATAGAGTGATTTAAAAAATAAAAAATAAACAAGCTCTGTTGTATCATTCTATAAAAGGAGACATAGATTCCCAAACTGTTGCTATCCAATCAACAAAAAAAATTTGGAGGGAAAGAAGTTGGTATCCAAACAAACAAAAAATGTAGCAATATCCTTCAACCTTATTTTCCTCCAATTTCAAAGTTTGCAACATGCTATAATTCAAAGAGACAAATAGCACTTTAGGGTTAGAGAGAACCTTACCATCTTCTCTTTGTTGACCATCCTCTCCATTGATGCCACCTCCCCTTCCCATTCCATCTATTGTGGAGCCCAAAAGTCCTCCTCCTCCCATTCAGATTGAGATAACCATAAGAAGTCCTCCATTATTCTCCATGAATTATATAGATACAAGGAGGGTTCCACCAATGATATATGCATTCAAAACATCACAATAGGTTTGTTTTAAAATAATGTCATTTCTACTAACAACTAAATATAAACCATTACTTGTCATGGCTATATTTCCATTAATTGCATCTTCATCCTTGCTTGAGATAGGTACATCTCCCATTTGCCAACTGTCTCAGGAGAAAATTGTTTATCTTGTACTCAAGATAAGGTATATTAAATGTATACTAGAAAGCTGAAGCACTAAGAAAAAATAAAACAATCAGGCAATATAGCAACTAAATGAAAAATTTAAAAATTAGCACCTTAAACAATTAAAATTCACCCCACACCTAATCACTAAATAAGAAACCAAAGAACAACACAAAAGGAGCTGAAGAGGAATGTTAGAGAGCCAATAACTCCAAGGGCAATGAAGAACACTTATTTGAGCTTGATGTTGCAAATGAAAAGCTCTAGGAAGTAAGAATGACACATGGTCGTTCGACTTCCAGAGAGCTCTCAACTCACATCTTTTGTCTCCCCTTTGTCTTGATTTGTCTATATATAATTATTATAATGAAATAAGTATTATATATGACTTCATA
This sequence comes from Cryptomeria japonica, assembly GCF_030272615.1. NCBI lineage: Eukaryota > Viridiplantae > Streptophyta > Pinopsida > Cupressales > Cupressaceae > Cryptomeria > Cryptomeria japonica. The sequence goes on from NC_081406.1 coordinate 638,245,322, forward strand.
TAAAAATTTATATTACACCAATCCATGAAAAAGGGATGGGTAGAAAATTTGCATCCTAAAGTCCAAGTAAGGGTAAGCCTTAAACAACAAATACAATTAGAAAAATAAGAAACAAGAACTAAGGAACTAGAGAGTAGGAGATCATAGTTGTTTAGATTTCCCTAGACATTTGTAACTAACTTTCAGCCACACCTTCCTCATTTTCTTTTTTATCAAGATTCTAAGTGTCTTGAATAAGCGAAATGGACAAAGCTAGGCGAGGACATTTTCCATTATCTTATCATTTAAAGGCACCTCCATTACAAGGCTCAAAATAGGCTAAAGGTGGTCAAGAAGGTTGAGACCAACCACAAGTAGGGTGATCCATAGCTCTTCTCAAAGGTTATTGTGTTGGAATTGTTGTCATTGATGTCAAAAGGATGTCAAATGGTTGTAGAGAAGCAGGTAGCAAGTAATGTGCATAACATGCAGGTTATGCTATACAACTACACAAATGATGTAGATTGTAGACGTACGTGGGTTACAAAGTACAAGTCAACATTGGTGCTGATCTATTTATGCCAAATTGTGCACTGGAAAAATTGGGTTTGATTCATGAGGGACTATAGATTAAAATATGTTGATTCATGGAAGCTCGACCAGTGTGGTGGTTCAACTCGATGACCTATGTCACTCTTCAAACTATTACATTTGACAGGTATGGCCGAGTTGGATTCGAGTGGTCCCCATCTATCTAGGTGTACATATATGTACATCTATTAGCGGTTCAGTGGCGTGCTCATGCTGAGAGTGTGTTTTTGTGGGTCTCGCAGTGTGTTCATGAGCAGGGGAGTGACCGTGTGGGATAACTCCTATGTAAAGGAAATAGAGTTTCCCTTATCCTGCAACATGATAGTTGAGTGTAAAATGTCGCATGAGACAAGAGTTTAATTGAAGTAGAAGACCTCCTGATATCCCACGACATGTTATATAGGGTTCCTTTAACCTTGTGGGATAGGAAGATCGAAGGAGGTCAAAGGGCAGAGATATGTTCTCTTATCCCGCGGTGTCAAACGTGACTAACAAAAGTCAAGTGGGATAAGGAAGTAAAGGGAAGTTGGTGGCTTCCCTTATCCCACATGGACTATGATGCACACCAAGTGTCATGCGGGATAACAAGTGAAGCATGAAGAAACCCTTATCCCGCGAGAGTTTACAATGGTGAGAAAGTTGTTGCAGGATAAGAATATAAAGGAAATTGAAATGTTTCCTTATCCCGTGCGTCGATGGGGATAAGGAAAGGGATGCGGGAAAAGGGGTGGCTTGTCTAGGCGATAGACATAGCTTATCCCGTGGGGGGAAACAATGTTGAGGAATGTAATATAGGACAAAGGAAAAGATTTGTGAGCATGGACAAGGTATATCCCGTGAGGTGAAACCGAGGCAAGGAATGCACCGCAAGACAAAGACAAGAGAAAGCAAAGACAAAAAGGGGATAAAACTTATCATGTGTAGGTTAAAAGACCATGCAAATGAGGTGTAGGCTAACAAAGCAAGAGGCGTATAACACGAAGATCAACCACAGTATGAAGAGCCCAACTGTCCACCTGGGCGTTGACTATGTTTGACTCAACAATGTTGCATGTATGGAGCGAATTAGAGGTCACGTTTGCATGTTGATATATGTAGAGGCTTATGTGGTAGATGACCCACATTGACCAAGTGATGTGGATGCCAAAAATGAAGACAAGTGGCCCCCAAGTGGTTGATAATGGAATCGAATATGCAGAGGTCAATGGTTGCAGAGATTTCAATGAGGTTGTTGTCAATCTTGTCAGAGAAGATCAATAGAGGACGAAAGACACATTAATGGTGAACCTGTTGCACTCTATTGATGGGCTCGAGATGGTCAACGGTGGATTGATCAGATTTGTTGGACATATCAAGTTTGCTAAAAATAGCAACCTAGTGGAAAAGGTGAATTGTACATAAACCAAAAAGAAGAAAATAAAGCAGGGTCATTTAATGAAGATGGTCGATTCAAAGAGGGAAATCCAATCTATTGCAACCCATATCCTTGAAGAGAAGATTGAGATTACTAAACTTCGTAATCTACATACAAAACAACCTAAAGACATTTAATGTGAGTGACTAGTCAGAGATCATACTGAAGACAGAGAACAAAATCTTGTTAATACAGAGAGTTGACTTGAGGCAGATGCAACAAGGTGTGATTTGACAGGAGTAGGTGACACAAAGATAGAGGTAGAAAAAAAGATATTCCCACTAGTCGATTGGGAATGTGCAGAAGTGTGGTGTATTCATAAAGTGTGAGAGAAAGAGAGAGTGTTGTATCTGCCAAGAGAAAATAGAGTAAGAACAGAGCATTTTGCAGAGCAAATGTTGTAGCAGATAGAAGAAGATAACCAAAGGAAGGAGAAGAAACAGAAGATAAACCTTCACCAGGTAGAGAAAGTCATTTTTATGATATGAAAAACTTGTAAGTGTTACAAAACTCATTTGTAACTCTGTGTGTGAAAAAGTAAAATTTGTATCTGTATCTGAATACACAACACTTCAATAAGTCATTAGATGCATGGTTAGCAAATCAATAATCAATGAATAACAAAACCATTACAAAGCAACCTATTGCCTTCTAGTAGATGTGAGTTGTAGTTTTGCTCTCATATTTCTCTATGCAATACCAGTGACTAGACAACACCTAAATGAAGGATTCAATCTATATGTATGCAAGATTAAACTAAATATGTAAGATTAAGCTAGATGAGTGAATATTGAGCTAGATGAATTAAAGCAATCATAATTAAACTAATATGCAATAAACTAAGATGTAATATTCTCAATGCACAAAATGTCAATGATCCTAGAGCAAAAACAACATAATAACAATAAATCTCCAGGGTCATCTTGAATGAGAGATGAGAGCTTGAATTTATAAAAAATCCAGAAAGAAATCAACGGTTGAGATCAAATGATAATGAGAGGTCAAAATTCTTCAAGAAGAAGCACAATCTTGGTGAATTGATGTAATTGGTTGCTTTTCTCAGTTTTAAAGGAAATTGAACTAAAATTAAGATAAAATCAGAAAAACTGATTTATTCCATATTTTATTCAGTCTTGAGATTTAATTGTTTTAATTGCTTTTCTTGAGATTTTTCAATTTATTAGATTTTCAATTTGATTTCTTTTCTCAATTTTAATTCCCTTTTCCAAATTAAATCCTTTTGTTCATGATTTAATGACAAATTGATTTATAATTAAATATGCTAGGATATTTAATTAAATAAATAGGATAATTGATTAAAATGACTTTCTTGGAATGATTAATTAATTAAATAAATATTTAATTAATTTAAGATGATTTATTTGCCATGTGACATTGATGATTAGAGAATTAATTGATTATGTGCTCAAGATTGATTTAATTTGCCTTTAGTTAGGACCTTGGTGATGAAATCAAGAATAAGGGGTCCATGGTTTTAGATATCCATTTTTAGGGTACTACATTTTCCCCTCTTTGAATTGATGTGTGAGCAATGCATTGATTCAAACAAAATTTAATGTCAAATAGATTATCAGGTCTGAACTTGATGGATCACAAGCGGATGAAGAGCGATATGCTCAACTTGATTTGAAGTGATGAAACTGAATAGATTGATTAAAGTGATACCGATCCTGAACTTGATTGAACTAGGATTGACAAAGAGCTCGAAATATCGATCTTGAACTTGATGGATCAAGAAACGAGTATCGATCTAGAACTTGATTGAACTATATTGAGAGAAGGGATGAAACCGATTCTAAACTTGATTGAACTAGAACCAACTGAGCAAAGAGAATGTCCAACTTGATTTGATGCGATGAAACTGATATGCCCCTAGAGATTGATTTGATTTTGAAGAAAAATGAGGTTTTGTTTGATTAAAAAGATTTTCTGCTCGACTTTCGATGAAGATTTGAAAAAAAAATCTTGACTTTTTATGATGCAATCGTTGATAATGATGATGTAATGATCATGCCCCCTCGGGAGTGAAATCAAAAGACAAGTGAGATCGCAAGGATGTGAGGCAATTCGATTGATGAAAAGATTTAATAATGATTATCTAAGTGCGAAGTGAGTTGGAGATTGAAAACTATTAAGTGATCAACATTGTGAGAAGTTGATGAGAAAGAAAAAAAATCTCAGATTTCGATTTCAATCCCGAAAATGGACTCAAGACGGTCGATTTAGTCAAGGGTATAATTTTCACACCCATTGGAGCAAGTTTAAAAATTAGGATTTTCTATATAAGGGGTTGAATGTGTCATTTTCATTTCATTTGCACCTCTCAAAGTTCAAAATTTCAAAAACCTTCTCTGGAGCTAAATGAAAATTCCTGTGCATACCCACCTATTCGAGCTACAAAGACGACATAATCGACCTGGGAACTATCCCCCTGCGGTAAGTGATTGATCTCTAGCTTGTTAAATTTCCAAATTTTTAAATTTTTGCATGAATTTCTCGTTTAAAATTTTGTTTTTTCTCATTTTCGGTCATTTAGTCGTATGGCGAACTAAGGTTTGTCGTACGAAAAACTATTTAAATTTCTTTTGTCATATGATGCTATTAGTTTTGTCATTCTATGGGTACCCTTGAGTCGTACGAGACATGTTATCAGGGTTTATTTAGTCATTCTGTCTCGGCAAGTTAGTTTTATCAGTTTATTTATTCGTACTACTCAAAATCTTTACTCCTATGGGTTTCTGCCCCACCATGAAAACTCGTATGGGAAACAGTGTGTGTTTTTCAAGGCATAAACATGAAGTTTTGATTTACATGATTGATTATTTGGATTCATGAGCACTTTTGATAGTTTTCTAACCCAATTTATATTGCATACTGATGCGTTGTCGTTCAATTTTACAAGTTAGCTTGCCGAATATACAGTTTTGATGTACCTATCCGCCCACTATGACATTAGTTTGGCAACTCGTAGATGCTCAAGGGGTTCGTATCGATGCATGTGGTTTTGGATGGTTGCTCCATATGCCAAATATCTATGTGAATCATGGATTGCTTAGTGTGTTAGTTGAGAGATTCCATTTAGAGCATAACACTTTTCACCTACCTATCATGGAGATGATGATCACTCTAGAAGACGTATATAGGATTCTGAGGATTCCATTTTCAAGCGGCAAGGTGGACTATGATTCTTCTCCCTGGGTGATTACAAAATTATGCAGGGTATTCCATGATGACAGTCTTATAGTGTGCTCCATTTCGTGGGATGACATGTTGAGCAAATATGGAGGGTGATTTCCTATCTCTTGTGTGCTCACTGGACTTATAGGATTCTTTGTTATGCCGGATAGAGGACAACAAGGATTCTTGTGTGGCTGGAGGAATATATTGGAGATGTTAGTTGCTCAATCGAGGAGATTGGGTTGGGGATCTTGCTTGTTAGCACACATGTACCATGAGATGCATGAGATCACATACCGAGATGCAAAGAGCATGGCCGTTGGGGTTCTTGTATTACAGATATGGGCTTGGGAGCACATCCCAGTTTGCAGGCCAGTTGTCAATGATTCTAGACAACCACATCAACCCATTGTGTGTTGGTGCTCAGGTTATTTGACGCAGCCCTACTTGGGGAAGACAGTTTTCTGGAGGCGCTGGTTGGATGACCTGATTGCATTTATCTAGAGGCCTTACAGGGGTTTAGAGGAATGGGATGACTGGAGGCAAGAGTGGAGATTGATGTTTATGACACACCCACTCATTGGGAGATCTCAAACTATTATTGAGCATTTTGTTGTTAGTTGGGTTATGAGGCAGTATGGGCAAGTTCAGACCATTTCATAGGAGTTTATTGCTTATGCCCGGTTCAGAGATGAGGAGAGGAAGGGATGGGGGAAGAAGTTATCTTATGCCCTAGTGGTACAGGAGTTGATAGCCCTCTAGCCATAGTGCTGGGACTATTTAGAGGATATTGTTGATGCGGGGGTGACCCCAGAGTACAGGGATGAGTTCTTGAGACATCCATTCTCACGATTTATAGATCATGTAGAGAAAGTGCCTTAGATTGATGAGGGTGGAGATGATGTACTAGCTCAAGCATAGGGACAAAGAGTAGATCTACTTAGGCGGGCAGGAGGTGATCCTGGGGCAAGCAGTAGTAGGGCACTAGCGGCTGGTCAGCAGCGGAGGAGAGGAGAGGGTGGTTCATTGGGTGTGGTCGAAGGTGAGGGAGGTGGAGCTCGAGGTGCAAAGGCTAGAGGTGATATTGGGGGTGAGGGGGAGATGGGAGAGAGAGCCACCCCTCGACAGGTGCAACAACTAAGGGATGAGCTAGTTGAGGGAGGAGATACCCCGTGGACAGATGTCGGCATACATGATCCATACACTAAGAGGGAGGGTGAGGAATTTCTAGACATAGCTGGTAGTCATGCAGATGTAGGTTGCAAAGCGTGATCAGGAGGTGTAGATATTGCGAGGAGAGTTAGCTGCCTCCTAGCATGAGGTTCTGCATCAGTCTAGCCAAGCAGCTTATTATGAGGCAACATACAATGCACCAGTATAGACACATAGACAGGTGACCCCTTATTCACAATAAATGGCTAGATCGGAGGGAGCACAAACACCTTGACAATGTGATTCTCAATAGGCACCTCCTCTTCCACCAGACGATGAGGGAGAGGGCCAGAGCTAGATTTTTAGAGGCTCCATTATTTTGTATACCTCATTTTTGTAGTTTATGTGGTTCTTGCCCCGATAGACATTATTTATGACAGTTGATATCATTTGTACCCCTTTGACATTGATATTTTGATGAGATATATATACGACACATGATTCGATCTCATTGTTCTTGTGTTGATTTATATGAGATGTTTTGTGAGATGTCCTTCTATATGCTTTGTTCTATATGAATGCATTTTTTTCCAGTATGTATGTAATGCAGATGAATATGGATGTTTTTGTCTCTTTTTCATATACAATAAATGATCTGATGAATGAAAACGATGAGCTAATAATGCAAATGTTTATTTTTTTGTTATTTTTCATTCAATAGTATGAATGCAAATGAATGCATAATGAGCTTATAGATCTATATGATATGCTCATGTATGCAAAATAGGATATGTATGCAAACTAGGATTGAGTCACTGGATTTTAATTTTTTTTTTTTCATCACTGAGTAGAAATGTAGGAATAACATAAGCACCAAGCCACAAAAAGCTAGGATGACTTGAATGTCACGTCCTTTTTAATATAGCAAGTGGACATAAGCATCAAGGCATAAAGAGCCAAGATGACTTGAATGTGGCTTGCATGCAAATACACCTAACAAAGTGGAGTTCCTTCCTTGTCATATGCATTATTGATTATCTTGTTTGCAATGACCCATGTATCGTTCATATCCTAGGACAGATTAAGCATGTATCCAGATTGCATGATAAAGAAATTTACTCAAAACAAACAAGGAAATGATTCCAACCTCCTTGTAGCATACAAATAAATGGAGTCGAGGTATGTGTGGCAATTTCACCTTGATGTGAAGGCACTAATCACAAACACCCAGCTTATGAGATATTTTCAGATCATCAAAATTATTCCTACAAGCAAAAAACAAAGAAAAGTATTATGCCCCCAGTCCTTGCTCCTCTTAGTCAAGATAGACTTCCTCAAGTTACTTAGAGGGTAATAATCGAAAACCAATTTAAAAGAAAACATTTAAAGAAAATTTCAATCATAACAAACAGTTTTCAGTGATTGTTTTCAATGTGCTTTCTTTGTGTGTTTACTCAGTGGTAAAACTCTATAGTGGTTAGGAGATAGGTGATTGACTCAGATTGGATGACCTGGTACTACCGACAGAAAGATAACTTGGTTAAACTACTTAGGACATTTAAATTGATTAGTCGATTACTCGAAAACTAGGACGTTGATCGGTTTCAAGCCATGAGGGTTCCAAGAAGAACTGAGGTGTCATGAAAGCGACTGAAGGATATGTACAAGCTAAAGAAAAGATGCAGAAAAGTGGGAAATAAAGTAGGAAATGCCAAATTTGCGTTGATAGATGGAGCACTTCAGGACAAGAGGCACCTTTACCAGGTTTTCACCTGCTTGGCAAAGATTCTCTCTTTTTTACTACCAAGGTGCCTATTTACCAGGTTTTCACCAAGGCATTTTTCTTTTATATTTTGATTTTTTTTGTTTCTTTTCTCTCTATTTTTTTTTTCAGGACTTTTTTATGATGTTTAGGATTTTTCTCTATACTTTTTAGTTGTACAAATTGCTGGAGTAGAGAATGCTAAGTGTAGAATTTCTTCAAGTGGATGGTGTTGATCGATTCACAGAGTTGTTCTCCTTCCGATGTTGAGAGTTGATAAGCGCCAGAGCCAAAGGCTGTAGTAACGATATAGGGATCCAACCAGTTGGGTTCAAACTTCCCCTTTTGTTCTCAAAACTATTGATTTTTAAGATTCTCTCTTAAAATGAGGTCACCGACCTAAAATTCTTTGTGTCGAACTTTCTTTTTATAACCTCTAGTCATTCTCTTTTGGTAAGCTCTCTGATGATCGAACGCCACGTGTTGACGTTCATCTAGCAATTTGAGTTCTTGCAATCTAGATATTTTGTGATCTTCATTAGTGACAAGACCTTGTAAAGAAACTCTCAAAGAAGGGATTTCAACCTCTACAAGCAAGACTGCTTTAGCCCCATATACCAAAGAAAAAGGTGTAGCTCCTATAGGTGTTATGATTCTCATTCTATAAGCCCACAGTGTTGGATTTATCTGTAGATGCCAATCTTTTCTAGATTTGTTGACTGCTCTGTGCAAGATGGTCAGTAGAGTTTTTTTAGATGCTTCAACTTGTCCATTACCTTAAGGGTAGTATACAGAAGACCAATGTTGTTTGATTTTGAACTTTTCACAGAGCTCATCTATATCTTTGTTTTTGAACTGCCCTCCATTGTCAGTCACAATTGAAGAAGAGATCTCATACCTGTAGATGATATAGTTAAGAATGAACATAGCCACTTGTTTGCCAATTGCTTTGATTAGCGGAACCGCTTCAACCCACTTAGTGAAGTACTCGATGGTAGTTTATGATGAACTTGTGTCCAAAAGATGATGCATGATAGATTTGGCCAATGAGGTCAAACACCCATTGCTAAAAAGGCCAATGTATAATAAAAGGTATGAGTTCTCTTACTGGAGCATGTATGAGATTTCCATGTAGCTAACATGTCTCACAAGTTTTAGCAAATTTTATAGATCCATATCTGGCCAGTAGTAACCAACCCTTAGCGATTTTCGAGCTAGTGTTAGACCATTTGAGTGAGATCCACAAATACCTTCATGAACTTTAGATAATGCACATTGAGACTTCTCAGGTTCTAGACTCCTAAGAAAAGTGCTACTAAACCTCGCCTATATAGGTCATTAGTGATGATGACATACTGTGAAGCATTTCAGATCAGGTTTCTTTGCTTGTTATGCGTAAGGTTATCAGGGATAATTTGGTCGTGTAAATAGGAGTAGATATGACTATAGCGAGACGAGTCATGTCCGATAATAGAGAAGACCATCTGGGAATTAGGGGAATCATAGGCAGGATAATGAAGCTCTTCCACTTCCACCAAGAACTCATAGCGAAATTTTGTTTCTTATAGCTGTGGTATAGATGCCAATGTAGCCATAGAATTTGCTGCTCTGTTTGCTGAGCTGGGAATCTACTGGAATGAAATAAAGACAAAATAGTTCTTAAAATAATCAACCATTCTTTCATAGGGCATCGATTTCTCATCCCGAGTTTGATATACATCATTGATTTGATTAATAATTAGTTGGGAGTCTCCATACATGTATAGCTCAACTACTTTCCATTTGATGGCTAGTTTGATTCCATTTACCAAGGCTTCATATTCTGCAATATTATTTGTAGAAGGAAAGAGGATCTTGTATGACTTTGGAAAGGAGTACCTCTGAGGAGTGATAAAAAGAATTCCAACACCAGAACCTTGTTGAGTAAAAGATCTATCAAAGAACATTTTCCAGGATTGCTAAGTAAAATGCATTATTGATTCATCTCGAAATTCTACATTCAGAGGTTGATTATCTTCAAGTGGAGCACCAACAACTTGATCTGCAATTACCTGACCTTTTATAGCCTTGAATTCCACATGCTCAATATCAAATTCTGTTAATATCATAACCCATTTAGCCAATCTTCCTATGAGTGTTGCTTTGCTTAGAAGATATTTCAAAGGATCAATCTTAGCAACCAATTTGATAGAATGTGCTAGCATATAGTGTCTCGGTTTTTTGAAGCAAATATCACTATCAGGCAAACGTTTTCAATGATAGTATAGTTCATCTCATAGGACACCAATGTTCTACTGATACAATATATAGCTCTTCCCTTGTTATTCACATCTTGTTGAGCCAAAAGTGCCCCCAGTGATGTGTCAGTAGGTGATATATAAAGAATCAATGGTTTTCCTTGAATTGGTGGCATCAAGATTGGTGGATTAGAGAGATATTCCTTGATTTCTTTCAAGTGTTGTTCACATATTTCATCCCATTTGTATGTGACTCCTTTCCTTAGTAATTTTGTGAATGGTTGAGCCTTATCTACAAGCTGAGAAATAAAATGCCTTATTGATTGGATTCTCCCTTGTAGATTTCTCATTTGACTGACATTCTTTGGAGGTGGCATTTCTATTATAGCTTTAACTTTTTTTGGGTCCACTTCAATTCCTTTTGCTGAAATAATGTATCCTAGGAGCTTTCCAGATGTAACACCAAATGCACATTTCTTAGGATTTAATTTGAGTTTAAATTTTTCCATCATGTTTAAGATTGGACCCAGTTCTGAGAGATGTGTTGACCTTTTCATAGATTTGAGTAGAGTATCATCAACATAGTCCTCCATGTTTTTGTGCATCATATCATGAAAAATCATTGTTACAGCTCTTTGATAAGTGGCACCCACATTCTTTAAGCTGAAGGGAATCACATTCCAACATAAAGTTCCCCATGCATAGCTGAACATTTTTTTCTCTTGATCTTTATGTGCAATTTTGATCTGATTATATCCAGGAAAACCATCCATCAGAGAGTACATTTCATAGCTAGCAGTCATGTCCACTACCATGTCTATGTTAAGTAATGGAAAATCATCTTTTGGACATGCTTTGTTTAAATCTCTGAAATCTGTGCAAACATGTATTGATTTGTCAGGTTTGGAAATAGGTACAATATTAGATATCCACTTAGCATAATCAATTGCTCTGATGAATCCATCTTTTAGTAATTTTCTAGCTCAGCCGTAACAAGTAATGCAACATGAGGATGCATTTTTCAGAGTTTTTGCTTGACAGGTTTAACTCTGGGAGCAATAGAAAGATGATGTATTATGAGGTTAGGATCTAGACCCGACATATCAACATATGTCCATGCAAAATTGATCTTTTTCTCCATGAAGAAATTAGCAAATTCTTTCAGTCCTTTTGCTGATAAGGATTGAGCTACATGTATGGTATGCTGAGTTTCTTTTGTTCTGATGTTCACTGGCTGTGTAGGTTCAATTAGCACTGATGAGTGTTCTTGAAAGTGATCAGGCAAAATGTCAAGTATCTCACCTTCAGGTACCTTGGAGAGGTTTTCACCACTAGGTACGTCCTTTATTTTTACTATTTTTGATTCTGACACCACCACAGTGTGGTTTTCGCCATCAAAACACTTTTTTTTCTTTTTTTGATTTTTTAGATTAAGATACTTGTCATCTGCTGCTATCATGTTCTCACCTTGTTCATTGGTGGGAGAGTTCATTTGTTCGACTGCATTAAGATAATAGGCTACTGTATAGTCGTTGGCAAAGGTAGGGATATTCAAGGGTTGATCTTCGAGAGTACAGTCAATAAGCTCAAGATGTACCGGGGATAAAGATTCAACAGGTTCAAGGGAATTCACAGTATTGTCATCACAACCTCAGATCGACAAGTTGAGTTCTAGAAGACTACCTTGCATAAGTGTCTCGAGACCAGGAAGAGTTAGAACATAATTATAGAACTTTACGTTAGTATTTTGGGGATCTAACCCAACAGACCTACCACTAGCACCTTCCTCTACTTCAGACTGGACTACATATTGTGGTTCAACAGTAACAGGTTCATCAGATAGAGTGTCAACATTCATGACAAAGTAGTCATAGTTTGGTGTCGAATAGGTAATGTCATAAATAGATCTCATTTCGGAGTGATCAGAGTCAGAAGATGAAGCCTCTGACTCTTCTTCAAGTGGCTTAGTGAAAGCATGTATAGTATCAATATTAACATCTTTTATGCTGCAAGTTCCTTCATGATTTGGTTCAATGATCACTTGTAGTTGACATACCTGTTGACATAACCTTGATGACTTTGTTAGTCTCTATCTTCTTTCCCCTTTAGCTTCCTTTGGACTGATGATCGATACTGCTTGTCTAGCCTCCAGTTCTTCATTTGTAGTCCCATATCCAGTTTTCTCTATCTCATTGGAGGGAGATATAGTAGGTGAAGATTTTTCCTATGCTTTTCCTTCTTTCAGCTGTTGTTCATAATCTTTTTGTCTTTTTAGTCTGATTTCCTCTATTTTCTTTTGCAGCTTCCAGTGTATTATCTCTTGTGCTTCGTCTATGATATCATTAGGTTCTTCAGGAGTTTCTTCGGTAGATGTATCTAAGAGAGGCTTTGGACCCCATTCATACTCATTTGAGTCTATTTCTGAATCCTTTGCTTGCATTTTTCCCAAATATGTGACAAGAATGTTTAGTGGCGCAAACATGTTTTTAATTCCTTCCAACTCTTCTCTTATGTCTTTTGGAATATCTACTTCTTGTTGTGTTATTGCTGATACAGTTGGAACATGATTACAAGATGATTCTTCTCTCTTGATTGCCAGTTCTTGTTCTTTCTCATACTCATCCTAAATTTGCTGAGTATTTACTTCTTGTGATGTTTGATGTAGTATCTTTTTCCTCCACTTAGGCTTTTGATGAGAAGTGTGTTTTTGATTTGATGACTCTTCTAGGTGGTATCTAAGTCCATTTTTATCATTTTTAGACTTAGTTTGTAATGTGATAGGTTCAATGATTCCTTCTTGGTGGTTTCCCAAAGGACCAGTACCTAAATATCCCATGCGTTGAATCATCTTATAGCATGAACCATATTGTTCAGGGGAAATATCACAGTGTTGCCTTTCTCTATTTTCACTCTCTTCTTTGAAAATCTATTTGAGAAAAACCGCCTCTTCTATTTCATCTACAAGGGAAGTAGAGGACTGTAAAAAAATACCATCATAGATGATGTTCATAGTTGAAGTTTGTGGCTTCATAGCCTTTGGTGGTTTTCCAGACTATCTTGGTGATGGTAGAAGAGACATCAATGAGAGTACAGGTTCTATCTTGTATACATCCATGCCAATACCTGTGATTTTCAAATTCTTTTCTAAGTCTTTCATCAAATTTTATGAACTTTTAGCTACAGAGGTTGCCCTGTTATGAGGAACAAGGGTATTAGCACACTGTTTTAAAGAATTACAGGTGTAGGTTGTATCAACAGGAACACTGAATTCAACTCCATTGTAGGGAAATTTGAAGCACTGATGCTAAGTAGATGGCACTGCTTGTATTTTGTGAATCCATGGTCTGCCCAAGAAGATGTTGTAGGAGAGAGGAAGATCAAGCACCTAACAAATAACATCTCATTCTACAAGTCCCACCTTGATGGTAATAGTACCAGACCCTTAGAGGTTGTTTCTTCTTCATCATAAGCTTTGATTGTTATTTTCTTTATTGGATCAATGACATTATCATAAAATCCCAACTGCATTAGTAAATTATAGGTACAAATATTCAACCTAGTGCCTCTATCTATCAAAACACACTTGACTCGGTACTTATGGATCATGGCTTCAATGTTCAATGGATGGTTATGCAGATGATTCAGTGAATTGTCATCTTCTTCAGAGAAGAACATGTAGTGAGGTGAAGTCAAGTTACCCACCATAAATTGAAACCGACCCAAATCTAAGTCTTTAGGGATGTTAATAGCGAGCAAAGCTTTGTCCAGAATCTCTCTATGAGCAAAAGAGATTTTAAGTAACTCAAGAATGGAGATTTGAGCGGTAGTTCATTTTAATTGTTCAATAATGCTATAACCAGAAGAAGATGATAAAGCCAACTATTTAGATTTAACCACAATTGTATTTGGTTGTTTGTTTGAAGAAGTTGGTAGTTTTGGCACTGTCAATGGATTTGATGATGTTTGATTAGGAGAGGAAGAGCTAGCTCCTTTGAGAGTAACCTTTTTTTGAGCGCGAGTTATGATATTCACAATTTGCATTATATTTTGCTTACCTTTGACTATGATCACATTGCAATATTTAGATTGGGAAGATTCAAGCATGTTGATCACATTGTCATTTTTGCATAGGTATAATTGACTTTGGCACCTCCCTTGGATTTTGAGGAATTGCCTTGCTCATAAGTAGGTAAGGGGTCTTTGGAAACTTTGTGGTCAACATTGGTTGCATGGTTTCCAACAATTTTTCCAGCATTCATGAGGTCTTGAATCTCGTGCTTGAGTTTAATGCATTTATTTGTTGTATGATCCTTGTTTTGATGATATTCACAGTACTTGTTTTCCCTCCACCATTTAGTTTTGACCTTAGGATCATATGGATTGGAGTTATCAGGCAATATGATCAGTTTGTTTGCCAATAGAGTCTTAAAAGCTGACTCATAGGATTCTCCTAGGGGAGTAAAATCACGCTTAGGATTTGAAACCCAAGGCTTCTCTTTAAACCACTCTTTTGATTTCTTATGCGGGTTTTTTTGTAGTGCTTTCAACTGCTTTGAGGGCTTGTGTGCCGCTAGTTAGATTGAATACTACAGGTTTTTATTTTGGTTTGACATTATCAACCACTTCGTCACTAATAACATTTCTGTTATTGTCGTATTTCCAGTATTTGTTCTTCTCTTTGGAACTAGAGCCTTGATGTGTTTCTTTATAAAGTGATATATCCTCTTTCCTTACAAGCACATCTTCCATTTTGAGAGCACTATCCACCATCTTATTGAATGAAGGATATAATTGCATTTGGATATTATATTTCAACTCAGGAATTAGATTATTGACAAAGATATCCATCTTCTTAGAATCGGGAATGGGTCATGAATATCTAAAGAACATCTTTCTCCAATGCTGAAGGAAAGAGAAAAGGTTCTCTTGTTTTCTGTTTGGTATTACAAAGCTCGATCATTGTGACGAGATGAAAAATTCTATAGGAGTATTATTGTATAAATAATTCAGCTAGTTCTTTGAAAGATTTAATTTCCATAGGCAAGCTTGAAAACCATTCCATAGATTGTCCTCCTAAACTTCTTGGAAAGAGGCACATGAGATATGTCTGTTTGTGCATGAACTCCATACATAAAGCACAAAATTCTTGGACATGGTCTTGAGGATTTGAGTTACCATCATATTTGTCAAACTTAGGAATCTCCACTCTTGAAGGAAATAGAGGCATGTAAAGGTTCTTGTCAATTGGGAACGAATAGATCATGTCCAAAGAATACTTTGTAGATGATTTATCCTTGTCTTTCGGTTCCTTGAGTTCAGTTTGCAATGCTTGCAATTGTTTGCTTACCATCATTAATGGAGTATCTTGTTTAGTTATAAGGCTTTCAATGTTATAATCAATGGGAAGTTTAGCACCTTGTTTTGCCAACTCTAGAAAATGCTCTTCTTTTTCTCTGGCCATGATAATTTTCATCATTTTTCAGAAATCCTTATCATTTTGATAGTTATTTATAACAACTTCTGTAGGTATAGAAGATTCAGACTCATTCGATGAGGAGTCAGTGTCAGTAGCATGGGTGCTAATATTATCATGAGTATTGCATTTAGTAGCTTCTCTTTCTTGACTCCCTTCAAACATATTGGAAGATAAGGATTGACCAAAAAGTGGTTTGCTTGAAGATGAAGGTTTGTTTGAGATCACTTCGTCAAAGATTGGCTCACTTTGAAAGAATGGATTGGTTTGCAATGTTACTGTCTCTTCCCTTTTCTTGTTCTTGTTCTTAGAAGAGCTCATGGTTTGAGCAGGCATTTATAACCGACATGACTGAGAGCTAGATGTGATATAGATGTCAAGATCAAATCAAAGCTAGTTATGCAATTAACGTAGTGATTGAGAGAGGTGACTAAGACCCAGTTTGGTTTCAGGAATGATCTATCATGTATAAGACGTTATCTAAGCAACCTAGGTTGATTAAGTTTGATAAGCAATTGATTGAACTATCTGGGAGATGATCGAAAAAATCGTGCAACACAATGAAAGGAGTACACAATCAAGAGTATTATGCTTTAGGATTGAGAAAGACTAGATTTAAACTTGCTACAAACTAACAAGTTCCTGGATTGACAGATCAGAGGCTCGGATGAGAATTTACTTTAACTCAAATGACAATTTAATACTCACCAAACAACATAGACAGTCACTCGTACGAGTTTCTATCTTTACTTGGACGATAATTTAGGCTCAACCAGATGACAAACTTCCACTAACTCATATGACAATTCTCTACTAACCAGATGACAGTTTAGGAATCCATATCGACAGTTTGGAGAAGACAGAACGACAAACTAGATGATTCAGATGACAATGTAGATAACTCGTACGACAACTTGGATGACTCGGATGATGAACTAGGAAACTCGTATGACAATTCTAACCAGGGATAAATTTTTGACAAGGAAATTGAGTTTTTGACCACTGAATTTGATTTTTTTGATTTTTTTGAGTTTTTCTAATATATATATATACATATTTTTTAAAATCTGCTTTAGGGATGAAGACACAACAAACACTCAAGATGAAAAGTGTTCTAAGCACAACATGCTAAGCTTAAGGAAGTTGGCTGAGAGAGAAAACCTTTGCTTGCAAACTTAGGTACACACCCAATAGCTAATTAGAATACAATCGCTGAGTCTCACACAATGGATTCTCAATGCTGTATTAGCAGTCTCCAAACACTAATGGGGGCATGATATGGCAAGTGTCTTGGGAGAGTTACTATCTCTCTTGCACAAAGATTATCCCCCTTTTGGAGGTGAATCAGGTAGCTTCTATCTTAAAGTTCTTAGTAAGGATTTTCGTTCGAAATTACCCCTTGAAGTCGTACAAGTGCGATTGAGGCCTATAGCCCGACAAGGTACCGAAACAATTTGTAGTCACACAAGCGTGATTGAGACCGCGAGGCCCTACAAAATGCTTGATATGAGATATCTCAAAAGAGAAAGCTCAAATAATCCCATCCTCCAAGACTTTAGTCCCGGAAGGCCTATTTATTATAGTGAGTCAGAATTCTCAGGTTTAGCTGTACTCACTTGGATCGTTCTCATAGGGTGATTATTTTTTTCCACTGTGACAAGCCCACTAAAAGGTACACAAATCTCAAACTTAGAAAAGCTTCAAGGGTCTGGATTTCTGATTGTCTATGCAAACAAGAGCATACTCTCCTACCTCTTAGACTTTTCTTCAAACAGATTAGATAGATTTGTTCATTAACCACATAGTAGTTTAAGTGCCTAAAAATGAATTAAAGAATACATAATATTTAGTTGATTCTCCTTAGGCAACCTGCAAAACCAACACATTAGTAGTCATATTGTTTTCAGTTCTTTGACATGGTGTAAGTTTGATTTGATAAATTATTTGACAATCGTTCTATAGAAAATTAGTTAGGCTGTGAAAAATCTCAGGCAGACAGAAGATAATTCAAGGTTAACATCAATAAATCTGAATCCAAATCAAGAAAACCCCAAAAAGTATACTATTTTTAAAATGAGAAAAGCAGAAACCCGTACGACAATTCTCACTGAGAAGAATGAGTATTCTCACCGAACTGAACGAGTAAACACATAATGAAACAACACCGTAGATACTCATATGAGGATTACCATAGATCAAAATGACAAATCTTAGAACTCGTACGACCTTTTGCAGAGACGGTATGGACAAAACCTAGAATATAAAAAAAATGATTTGCAAGGCTGAAAAAAATTGAATCTATACGACCCCATGGTGGGTGCCAAAAATGTGTGTGTGAAAAAGTGAAATTTATATCTATATCTGAATACACAACACTTCAATAAGTCATTAGATGCATGGTTAGCAAATCAATATTCAATGAATAATAAAACCATTACAAAGCGACCTATTGCCTTCTAGTAGATGTGAGTTGTAGTTTTGCTCTCATATTTCTCTATGCAATACCAGTGACTAGACAACACCTAAATGAAGGATTTAATCTATATGTATGCAAGATTAAACTAAATATGCAAGATTAAGCTAGATGAGTGAATATTGAGCTAGATGAATTAAAGCAATCATGATTAAACTAATATGCAATAAACTAAGATGCAATATTCTCAATGCACAAAATCTCAATGATCTTAGAGAAAAACAACATAATAACAATAAATCTCTAGGGTCATCTTGAATGAGAGATGAGAGCTTGAATGTATAGAAAATCCAGAAAGAAATCTATGATTGAGATTGAATGATAATGAGAGGTCAAGATTCTTCAAGAAGAAGCACAATCCAAGTGAATTGATGTGATTGGTTGCTTTTCTTAGTTTTAAAGGAAATTGAACTAAAATTAAGATAAAATCAGAAAAACTGATTTATTCCATATTTTTATTCAACCTTGAGATTTAATTGTTTTAATTGCTTTTCTTGAGATTTTTCAATTTATTAGATTTTCAATTTGATTTCTTTTCTCAATTTTAATTTCTTTTTGCAAATTAATTCATTTTTTTTTCATGATTTAATGGTAAATTGATTTATTAAATAAAATATGCTAGGATATTTAATTAAATAAATAGGATAATTGATTAAAATGATTTTCTTGGAATGATTAATTAATTTAAGATGATTTATTTACCATGTGACATTGATGATTAGAGAATTAATTGATTATGTGCTCAAGATTGATTTAATTTACCTTTGGTTAGGACCTTGGTGATGAAATCAAGATTAAGGAGCCCATGGTTTTAGATAACCATTTTTAGGGTACTACAGTAACAAGGCTTTATCATTGTATTGTAAACTTGAACAATCACTATAGTTCTCTGAGTGGGTGCTCAGAATAGGAGTAGGTTCTCCTTTGAGTAGGTGCTCATAAAATTAGGGGTTGGTGCTACTTGAGTTGGTGCTCAAAATATCAGGGGTTGGTGCTCCTTGGATTGGTGCCCTTAAACATATTGTAAATTGTTTTTGCTATGAGGTTGGATTGGAGTAGTAGACTCCAACAACTATTCTCACCGAGGTTTTTCCCACATTGGGTTTTCCTCATCTTGTGTTATGTCATGTGCTTTTGTGTGTGTGTTCTCAATTAATTCACAATAGAGGTTTTAGCATACATAGTTAAAAGTTTTTAAAATACATTGATTCAGCCCCCTTTCTCAGTGGTCATTTGTGTTCTTCAATTGGTATCAGCGCAACTAGGTTCCCTCATAGTAAAATCTTTCTCTACCTTGGGTAGATCCTACTTAGTGAACACAATGGCTAGAAATGAATCCTCGTCTAAAGCACCTATCTTTGATGGTACTAATTGTGCCTTCTGGAGCAGAAGAATGGAAACTTGTCTTCATCTTTGATGGTACTAACTATTCCTTCTGGAGCAGAAGAATGAAAACTTACTTGTCTTCCTTAGGCTTTGATTTCTGGATGTTAGTGAAGAATGGTTGCGTTGTTCCTCAAGTTTCTCCTATAGACCCTGATGCTAAAAAGGAATATGAAAATAATGCTAAAGCTAAGAATGCAATCTTAAGTGGTCTGTCAGATACAAAGTTTTTCAAAGTTATGCATTGCACATTAGCAAAAGAAACTTGGGGGACAAGCTACAGAAGATATATGAAGGAGATACGAAAATGAAAGAAGACAAACTGCAAAATCTAAGAGCTCAGTTTGAAAGTCTAAAAATGAAAGAAGAGAAGATTGCTAATTATCCACAAAGAGTGGATGAGACTGTGAGTGCTATAAGAGGATTTGGAGAGGAAGTCAAGGATGAAGTTACTATCACAAAGGTTCTAAGATCATTAACTTCAAAGTATGATACAAAAGTCTCAGCTATTGAGGAAGCTAAAGACTTAATGACTTTCTCTATGGATGAATTATATGGCTCTCTATCTGCCTTTGAAATGAGAAAAATAAGTGTTGAACACTCAAAGAAAGAAGTTGCCTTCAATATCATATAGAAAGGAAAAGAACAAGCTACAAATGAGGTTGAAAATGATTATGATGTTGCTGTAGAAAATTTTGTTAGGAAACTCAAAAGAGACTCAGGAAAGTACAAAGGTAAGCTGCCTTTCAAATGTTTCAACTGTGGCAAGATTGGACATTTTGCATCTAAATGTCCTTATGGAGAAAACAATGAAGATGGAAAGAAAACTATGAAGTCTTTTGGCAAAGAAAAGATGAAGAACTCTTATAAGCCAAGGAGAAGAAGTTTTAAGAATAAGAGCAATATTTAAACTTGTGAAGATGATGCCTCTGATGAAGAAAGTGTCTCTAAATATTGCTACAGTGAAGGTGAAAGAGAAGTTAATCTCTTTATGGCACAAGGAGAGTTATCTGATGAACATATTGTTGATGATGAAGAAGAGGAAATAGAAGCTGAAGTAGACCTTGAAGGTGAACTTGTGAGTGCATTAGAGGAACTTAGAAAATTTAGAAGAGAATATAAAAAGCACAAGAATGTTGTTGCTAAAGAACAAGAACTATTAAACAAATCTCTTGAGGAATCAAAGAAAACATTTTTGATTTGAAGATTTGGCTGGAAGAAGCAAAGAGGATGTATGAAGTAACAAAGTCAGACTTAGAAAGAAAGGATAAAAGGTTTCAAAAGTTAGAAGAAGATATTGTGGGTCTTAGAAAAGAACTTGAAAAGAAGAAAGATGAAATTAACATAAGGATAAAGTATGATGACAACACCAAAGTAGTAGACAAAATGTTAAGTAAGAAGAAGAACAACAAGGGCATAAATGTTGTTGGATTTGAAAATGGACAATGTTCTAACAATAAAAATTCACCAGACAAGGAGATACTCTTCACCTCTTCAAGTGAAAGTGAAGTGAAACAAACCTTCACAGTAAGAAAGCCCAATGAGAAGAAGACATATGCTGCTACAACAAAGAATCAGTCAAGGAACCAACATGCTGATCTTAAAAGAAAAGCCAATGTTGATAATGGAGGCTTCACAAAGGTCAAGGATACATGAAGGATAAACTCAAGAAGATCGAGTTATGCTTCTCCAAGGAGACAAATGAGAAACAACTTCAATAATGAGTGGTATGGACCTCAATTCCATGGCTACTGTTATAAATGTAATACTTATGGTCATAGAATTGCAAAATGTAGGCTTATGCATAAGTCTCCTCCTAGCTTTGATAGTAGAAATCAATTAGCTTCTCTTAGGGATATGAATGTTGTTTGTTATCATTGTAATGAGTATGGTCATAGGAGTTATGAATGTAGGAGAACTATATCTCAGTCCCACAATAGATTTTTAAACTCATCATTCAATGTAAATGTAAAATGATATCATTATCAAAAATTGGGCCACATTGCAAAACATTGTAAGCATAGGACAGCTAAGAAAAAGAAGACAGTATCAACATCTGAACCTAATGCAAAACCAAAACAAAATGGGATAGTAGAAGAGAAGAAAGAAACCAAACAAGTTTGGGAAGAAAAAGAAAAGGACAAAGTTGAGTCAATTTTAATTGTTCAAACTGCCGTACATGTTGTAAGGAAAAACTTATGGGTAGTAGACAGTGGATGCTCCAATCACATGACTGGAGATAAGAAGATTTTCATTAAATTAGAAGATTGAAATGGTGGCTCAGTTAGATTTGGAGATAACTCATCAATCAAAATTAAAGGAAAAGGTACTCTTAGCATAGATGGAAAATTAAAAGCTCATGATGTATACTACATGGAAGGTCTGAAACATAATTTGTTGAGTGTGAGTCAAATGTGTGATAAGGGATATAAATTTACTTTTGACTACAAAGGATGTGAGATCAGAAAGGAAAGAAATGGATAGCTTGTTATTGAAGGCAAAAGGACAGATGACAATGTATATAATCTTAAGGAATGTTTCAAGTCTCAATGTATGGTGGGACAAGTTGATGAGAGCTGGCTATGGCACAGAAGACTAGGTCACATCAATTTTGATAACCTTGTTAAGGTAAGCAAGAAAGGGTATGTGAAGCACATACCTTAGATTATCAAACCTGTAATTGCCTTTTGTGATGAGTGTCAAAGAGGAAATATAACTAAAGTAAGCTTCAAGACTAAATAATACTCAACTACAAGGCCATTTGAGCTTGTGCATACTGATTTGTGTGGGCCTACAAGAATAAGAGCCCTAAATGGAGAAAGAAACTTTATGTTTCTCATAGATGATTTCTCTAGGATGATATGGGTCACTTTCCTGCAAGACAAGTCTATGGAAGATTCAAAATCTTTAGGAAGATGGTTGAGAAGGAAAGTGGATACAAACTAAAATGTTTGAGATTAGACTGTGGCGGTGAGTTTACATCAAATTAATTTGAATATTACTATGAGAGACATGGAATTAGAAGACAATATTCAGCCCCTTGGACACCACAACAAAATGCTATTGTGGAAAGGAAGAACATAACAATCAAGGAGATGGCAAGGACAATGTTAAATGAAGCTAATCTGCCTGATGTTTATTGGAAAGAGGTAGTTCCCACTGTTGTATATACACTAAACAGAGTACAATTAAGAGTGAACAATAAAATGACACCTTATGAGCTGTGGTATGATAGGAAACCATCAATCAAGTATTTCAAGGTGTTTGGTAGAAAGTGCTTCATCAAAAGAGATGAAGATGGATTAGGAAGTTTTGATTCAAGGTGTGATGAAGGTATCATATTTGGGTACTCTACTCATAGAAAAGCCTATAAGTGTTTCAACAAAAGACTAAAGAAGGTAATTGAGAGTGTACATGTGAAAGTAGATGAAGATATACATAAAGGAAGACAAAACACAATTACTCAAACTAAAGAACCATATTTTGAATATGAATATCAATATGAGAGTGAAAATGAAGCTGAAGAACCTAGCAAAACCCCTAACAGATATGTGCAAAAGAATCATCCCAAGGATCAAATTATTAGTAACAAGAATGATGGTGTACAAACCAGAAGGAGAGCTAGGAGCACCGAGCAAGTAAATTTATGCCTTATGACAGAGATAGAACCCAAGACATTTGATGAAGCCAACAAGAGTGAAGATTGGATGAAGGCAATGGAAGAGGAATTGCCGCAGATAGAAAAGAACAAAACATGAGAATTGGTTCCTAGGCCAACAGACAAAAATGTCATTGGAACTAAATGCATCTATAGGAACAAGATGAATGAAGATGGCAAGGTAATAAGGAACAAAGAAAGGTTAGTATGCAAGGGATATGCTCAAGTAGAGGGCATAGATTTTGAAGAAACATTTGCACCAGTTGCAAGAATTGAAGCTAAAAGGAAAGCACAGTGCAAAAATGCCTTCCTAATGTCAATTAGCAGGGGAGATCATACAAGAATGCAATTTAGAACATTTATAGATTGTTAAGAAACATAGAATCAACACAAAGACAGAACACCAAGAATTACATGGGAAAACCCTTTCAAGAAAAAACCCACCACCAACAATTGAAACACTTTATTTCAGTAAATGAATTTACAATAAAGTTTCAGTCTGCAACTATAGGTATTCATTCTCAGATTCTCATGAATTGGACACTACAATCGAATCACGCTATCCGTCTCATTACCATAGTTATCCAATGGCTTCATATATCAGATTGTCGATAGTTCATCTAAGCAACTGCAACAATGGTTTGAAGTCTAACCATCTGTGTCGGTCTGCATTCATGAGAAACACAATATTCCACATGCACCAGGAAGTCAGGTCGATTCGTATTCATATACACCAATAAGACCATCTTTAATGTTCAAGTGTTTATCTTTTGGACTCCGGTTCAAGTGCACACCCGTAGTCAGTCTCTACTCCATCGGCCATTAGAAAGACCACAAAAGCATTGCTCCAATCTCTTGATGAACTAGTGACTCCACTAATGCGGCTCCGCCACATGGCACCACCTAATTGGCTTTGGGGTCCCTGCCTAGCCACCTTAGTATGATCTCACTAACCGCTCAAAATAAAACTCTTATTTATCACCGGGTCGTGATGGAAAGTCTAATGAGCAATTTCCCATCGCGACCTAACGACCACTGTTTGATCTTCTGTGATCACCATCTGATCATCTACGATTTGCTCGGCCTTTAACTCACCTTAGCCACTCTCCTGTTGGGTCCCACCACTTGGTCACCATGTCGTAAGGGATAACATTTCGGGCACCTCACAACCTTGGTACAACGACAACTGCTAGTAGTCCCATAATTTTACTCCACCGTTGATCTTCCTCGGATCTGCCGTTGGATCTTCTCAATTTGCATGACCCTTATCTCACCTGGGATACTCACTTATGCCACATGTCACTTCTTGATTGGCTCCAGAGTCCCTGCCTTGCCACCTTAGCATGGCCTTAGTAACTTCTTGGAATGAATCTCTTCTTTGTCGCTAGGTCGCGATGGATATTCTAACAAGCAGTTTCCCATCGCAACCTAGTGACCACCATTGGATCAACCTTGATCTGCATGGTCTTTAACTCGCTTCTTTTTGCACGTGCTTTGTTGCCAAGGCATGGAGAATAACTTTTGATCATCTTCCCATCGTGGTATAGCGATAACCATTGGATCATCTCAGACTTGCTCACCCGATAGCCCGATCACAAGAAGAGGGTTCCATCGACCAATCGGAAAGAGTCACACCGACAACTATTCCATTGGGATAGGTTACTCCGATTAGTATGAACACAAGTCAAGTTAATTCGAGGCACATTTCCAACAAACTTCCATTTGACGAGGAATTCACTAGACCGATTACCATTCCAGACGTTACTGAGAAACATGGGTATCAAGACCAATAGAATTAGAACACCACATGAACTTGTGAATGCTCATAGGTTTTGTCAAGGCATCTACAACATTTTCCAGAGTGTCTACCTTGTTAAGATAAACTTTTACATCTTCCACCATGTCATGAACAAAGTGATACTGAACATCAATATGCTTCGATCTGGCGAGGAAAGTAGGATTCTTCACCAAATATATGATACTTTGATTGTCACTCCAAATTTCAACCTGCACTGTATCAAAACCAATATCTGAACTTAAATGCCTAAGCCAAATAGCTTCTTTACAAGCATGTGTGGCTAGCATATATTCTGCCTCTACAGTGGACAAAGCAACTACAGATTGTCGCTTGTTCATGACAAAAACATATCCACTGGTGGATCTTCTGCTGTCTATGTCTCCTGCCCAATCAGAATCCATAAAACCACACACACTAAGAGTTTTCTTTGAATCATCAGAATGACCATGATAGCACAAAGTAAAATTTGAAGTTCCCTTCAGATATCTAAACACCCTCTTTACAACATCCCAATGCAGCCTTCCTGGATTCGACATAAACCTGCTAAGTACTCCCACTGGTTGGGAAATGTCTAGTCTTGTATAGACCATAGCATACATCAAGCTGCCAATAACACTTGCATAAGGTACAATTTTCATGTCTTCTATCTCTTTTGGAGATTTTAGACTGTCAAGAACATACAACTTAGTTCCCTGCAAGATGGGAACAACCTATGATTTATAGTCAGACATATGAAACCTATCAAGAACATTGGTTATATACTTTCTCTAGCTGAGCCAAAGTTTCCTCTTAGATCTATTCCTTTTGATCTCCATTCCTAGAATGTAATTTGTTGCTCCTAAGTCCTTCATTTTAAATTTCATAGATAACTAAGATTTTAAATCTGAGATCATACCTTTTGTATTTCCTATGAACAACATGTCAGTTACATAGAAAGCTATGATAAGAATCCTATCACCTTCAGTTTTATAGTAAACATAATGATCAACTTTTGATCTCACAAATCCCAAGGACAAAACAAATGTATCATACTTTTGATACCACATTCCGGGAGACTGTTTCAAACCATGCAGAGATTTATTAAGTCTGTATACAAAATGTTCTTTACCTTTTTCCACAAAGTGCTCAGGCTAAGACATATAAATTTATTCTTCAAGTTCACCATGAAGAAATTTTGTCTTCACATCCATCTGCTCAATCTCCCAATCATATGCTCCTGCAAGTGACAAGAGAAATCTGATAGATGTTAGCTTAGCCATAGGAGAAAAGATCTCTCCATAGGCAATACCTTCCTTTTGAGAATACCCCTTTGCAACCAATCTTGCTTTGTACTTGTCAATGCTCCCATCAAGACCATACTTCTTTTTGAATACCCACTTGCAGCCTACAAGCTTTCTACCTTTAGGCAATGGCACCAAATCCCAAGTTCCATTTTTATCCAATGATGACATTTCATCATTCATGGCTTCCAACCAAGAATCTGAATCAAGCATCTTAATAGTTTCTTTGACAGTCCTAGGCTCATCAGTATCTGCAAGTAAAGCATAATCACAATTAACATTCAACATAGAGTGACTGTACTTATTAGGTGTATACCTATTAGGTTTCCACCTCTCTCAAGTAGATCTTCTCAACTCTAGTGTTGAGGCTTCTTGAGGTTCAACAAGAGGATCATCATCATGTTCTTCTTGAGAACTACTTGAATTGCTTGAACTCTCCTCATCTTCAGGTATCTCTAGAGATTCTTCCTTATGTGGAGGAATTTCAACCTCAACTTCTCCTTGCTTTCCTATGTCGTGACCTAGTGACATAGGTTTCAGTTCATGAAAAATCACACTTCTGTTGTACATAACCTTACCAGTCACTAGATTCTAAAGTTTGTATCCTTTCACACCAACTCCATAGCCAATGAAGATACATTTCATAGCTTTTTTATCCAGCCTAGATCTATTAACATCAGGAACATGAGCATATGCCTCTACACCAAAAACATGAAGGTTCCTTAAAGAAGGTTTCTTACCAGACCATGCTTCCATAGGTGTTTTGTCAACTAATACTAAAGTAGGAGAGTGATTCAACAGGTAACATAATGTAGCAACTACTTCAGCCCAAAAATTTTGTTCCAGCCCTGCTCCACTCAACATGGTTCTTGCTTTCTCCATTAGAGACCGATTCAACCTTTCAGAAACTCCATTTTGTTGTGGAGTGTAAGGTACAATCTTATGTCTCTTAATTCCACGATCAACACAATATTTGTCAAAATATGCACTACAATATTCACCACCATTGTTTGTTCTTAACCATTTAATCCTTCTCCCAGTCTGATTTTCAACAAGGTTCTTAAACTCCTTAAACTGACTGAACACTTCTAATTTACTTTTAAGAAAGTACACAAATGCCCTTCTTGAATAATCATCTACAAAAGATACATTGTACTTAGACTTAGATAGAGAAGGAACATCCACTGGGCCAAACACATTAGAGTGAACATAATCCAGAATGTCAGAAGACTTATGAGAGCTGGAATAAAACTGAACATGATTATGTTTTCCATATATGTAGTGTTCATAGAAACTGAACTCAAAACTACAATCATCCAGACCTTCAACTAGATTCTTATTCTTCAAAGCTTTTAAACCTTTTTCACCTATGTGGCCTAACCTATTATGCTAGAGCATTTTTTTCTTAGTAGGAAGTTTAGCTTCCAATGAATTAGCATTATGCATCATTACAGTTGTCTTAATAGACTTTTAAAAGGTTACATTACAACATATAGGTTCAGCATTTAACTTATACAGTGTACCAATGTGATCACCCTTTGCCAATACAATAGAACCCCTAGTCATCTTGCAACCACCAGATACAAATGTAACTTGTACTCCAGCATCATTAAGTTTACTTATAGAGAGAAGGTTTCTTGCTAGACCTAGTATATGAAGAAATCCATTGATCCCCTTCACTCTACCATCAGGGAATTGAATTTTAATTCTACCTCTCCCTACAATCTCCAGTGTAGAATCACTAGCCAAGTATACCTTTCCACCAGCATACAGTTCATACTTCGAGAACCACTCATTGTGGGAGGTCATGTTAAAAGATGCACCATAATGTACTAACTAGGTGTCATGTGATGTAGACAATGCCAGAGATGCTACAAATGCACCTGCATCACTCTGAGAAGATTCAGTGTCAGAATACTTCTTCTTCTTCTTCTCTTCCTTGCAATCCTTTCGGATATGCCCTTTCTGCCCATACTTCCAGCACTTTACCTTTGAATTCTTGCCTAGAGAATTTGATCTCTCTTGAGACTTGGACTTGGACTTCTTTCCTTTCTTCTTGTCTTTGTCCTTCGATCTTCCTTGAATAGAGAGTGCATCTTTTGTCATCTCAGAAGACTTCTTTCTCATTTCTTCTAACAAAAGAGTATTAACCACAATATCCATCTTGAACTGGGTCATAGTACTACAGATATCCATCACTAAGTGATCCCAACAGTTAGGCAATGAACACAACATCAACATGCAACATTCTTCTTCCAGAATGGTCACACCAACAAAAGTTAACTATGCAAGAACCATGTTGAATGCATTCAAGTGGTTTGCCAATGGTGTTCTTGCATCCATCTTCAGAGAGTACAACTTATTCGTCAAGAAAAGTTTATTCACTAAGGACTTTCCTTGATAAATATCTCCCAACTTATTCCAGAGAAGATGTGCAGTCTTCTCCTCATGGGCTTTTAACATAACATAATCAACAAGACATAGCATGATTAGACCCCTTACCTTCCATCCGGCTAATTCCCAATCCTCTTGCATCATGCCTATAGGTTTCTGCCTAGACATAGCAATCCAAAGGTCTCAGTCGAACAACAAGTCTTCCATCTTGACTTTCCATAGTTCAAAACTAGAACCATTAAAATTCTCCATGTCTATGCGCCCTAAGGTCCTCACCATCTTAACCTTTAAAAAAAACAAGTAGACACTCTGCAAGACTCCCACTGAAACAGAACCGACACGAAAAAATAACCCTACCCAACAAGGATAACAAAACGGGCCAAGCTATAATACCACTTGAAAGGAAAGCACAGTGCAGAAACGCCTTCCTAATGTCAATTAGTAGGGGAGATCATACAAGAATGCAGTTTAAAACTTTTACAGAACATTAAGAATAACATAGATAAAACACATAGAATCAACATAGAGATAGAACACCAAGAATTACGTGGGAAACCCTTTCGGGAAAAAACCCACCACCAACAGTTGAAACACTTTATTTTAGTAAATGAATTTACAATAAAGTTTCAGTCTGCAACTATAGGTATTTGTTCTCAAATTCTCATGAACTGGACACTACAATTGACTCATGCTATTTGTCTCATTACCATAGTTATCCAATGGCTTCAAATATCAGATTGTTGATAGTTCATCTGAGCAACTGCACCAATGGTTTGAAGTCTAACCGTCTGCATCGGTCGACATTCATGAGAAATACAATATCCCACATGCACCAGGAAGTCGAGTCATTTTGTATTCATATACACCAACAAGACCATCTTCAATGTCCAAGTGTTTATCTTTTGGACTCCGGTTCGAGCGCACACCCATAGTCAGTTTCTACTCCATCGGCCATCCGAAAGACCACAAAAGAATTGATCCAATCTCCTGATGAACCAATGACTCCACTAATGTGACTTTGCCATGTGGTACCACCTGATTGGATCCGGGGTCCCTTCCCTGCCACCTTAGCACAACCTCACTAATCACTCAGAATGAAACTCTTATTTGTCACTGGGTCGCGATGGAAAGTCTAATGAGCAATTTCCCATCATGATCTAACAACCACCATCGGATCTTTTGCAATCTGCTTGGCCTTTAACTTGCCTTAGCCACTCTCCTGCTGGGTCCCACCACTTGGTCACCATGTCGCGAGGGATAACATTTCGGGCACCTCACAACCTCAGTACATTGACAACCTTATAGTCCCAAAATTTTACTCCACTATTGATCTTCCTCTGATCTGCCATTGGATCTTCTCGATTTGCATGACCCTTATCTCACCTGGGCTTCTCACTAATGCCACATGTCACTTCCTGATTAGCTCTAGAGTCCCTGTCCTACCACCTTAGCATGACCTCACGAATCGCTCGGAATGAAGCTCTTCTTTGTCCCTGGGTCACGATGGATATTCTAATGAGTAGTTTCCCATTGCAACCTAGCGACCACCATTGGATCAACCTTGATCTGCACAATCTTTAACTCGCTTGTTTTTGCATGTGCTTTGTCGCCAAGTCATGAAGAATAACTTTCGATCATCTTCCCATCGCGGTATAGCAACAGCCATTGGATCATCTCAAACTTGCTCACCCGATAGCCCGATCACAAGAAGAGGGTTCCATCGGCCCATCGACAAGAGTCACAGCGATAGCTGTTCCATTGGGATAGGTTACTCCGATCAGTCTAAACACAAGTCAAGTTAATTCAAGGCACATTTCCAATCGAAGCAATTAGAATGTTCTTGGCATTCTTAGGATATAAAGGATACAAAGTATATCAAATGGATATCAAATATGCATTCTTGAATGGGAATCTTGGAGAAGAGGTTTATATTGAGCAACCTGAAGGTTTTCAACTGCATGAAGATGAGAACTTTGTTTGCAGACTGAAAATGACATTATATGGCCTGAAGCGGGCACCTAGAGCATGGTATTCTAGGTTGGATAAGTATCTCCATCAGCAAGGTTTCAGAAAAGGAAATGCTAACAACAATTTATATATCAAATTAGATAGAGACTACATGATAATAGTAGAGGTTTATGTAAATGATATCATATTTGGAAGTAACAAAGATGTTCTATGCAAAGAATTTCCTAATCAGATTTAGTCAGAGTTTGAAATGTCTATGCTTGGAGAGCTATCATATTTTTTCTTGATTTGTAGATCTCTCAGTCAAATAAAGGAACATTTTATCACAAACCAAGTATGCAAAGGACATGTTAAAAAGGTTTCAAATGGAGAATAGCAAACCTATTAGTACCCCCATGGTGACATGATGCAACTTGAGCAAAGATGATAAGTCACCTAGTGTTGATCATACCCTGTATAGGTCCATGATTGGAAGCCTATTGTATCTCACACCTTCCAGGCCTGACGTTCTTCAATTTGTATGCATCATTGTGAGTTTTCAAGTAGCTCCTAAGAAATCACATGTCAATGCTATAAGGAGGATATTCAAGTATTTGCAGGGAACACTTACTTATGGCTTATGGTATCCAAAGAAGGAGATTTCTCTTTGCAAGCCTATACTAATGTTGATTGGGTAGGATGTGTAGATGATAGGAAGAGAACCAATGGTGATATTTCTTCCTTGGAGATAGATTGGTCTCATGGCATAGAAAGAAGCAAGAGTCTATTTCACTATCAACTACTGAAGCAGAGTATATTGTTGCTGCCACATGTTGCTCACAGTTTTGTGGATGAAACAGACCTTAAAGGACATTCAGGTAGAGTTTTTGGATCCTATTCCCATCATGTGTGACAAATCAAGTGCAATCAATATATTAAAGAAACCTATCATGCACTTAAGGACAAAGCACATTGCAATCAAATATAATTTTCTTAGAGAGAAGGTTGCAGAGAAGGAGGTAAAGGTTGAATATGTTCCCACAAGTGAGAAGGTTGCAGATATTTTTACAAAGCCCCTTCCAAAATACACATTTGAGTATCTAAGATACAATTTGGGTATAGTCTCACCCTCCTTATGCACTTAAAGCATTAATTTGAGATCTATGGTTCAAGAGGAGCATATTGTTTCTACACTTACCGCCTTGAACCTCATGTACAGTCTCAGGGGGAGATTTGAATTTTTGTAAATAGTATTGGTATTGCTTTTTATATTGTAGTAATGGTTCATCTAGCTCCAAGCTGCATAGGTCCAGAAGTTGTACAAGAAATTTCTAATGTATTGTAGGTGTGTCATGATCAAAATTGGAAGTTTCATTCATTGCTATAAAAAATGCATAGTTTACAGTCAGTTATGCACCCTTTGTCATTGTTGTAAAAGGGGGAGATTGGTTCTTCACGTAGGGGGAGAAAGGGTGCCATGGTCGGAGACATGGTCTGTGATTGATTCTACAAGTGGGTTGACATCGAAACCAAAGGGGGACATTGTTGGCATTATTATCATTGATGTCAAAATGATGTTAAATGGTTGTAGAGAAGCAGGTAGCAAGTAATGTGCATAACACACAGATTATGATATAAAACTACACAAATGTTGTAGATTGCAGATGTATGTGGGTTACAAAGTACAAATTAGCGTTGGTGCTGATCTATTTATGCCATATTGTGTGCTGGACCAATTGGGTTTGATTCATGAGGGACTGCAGATTCAAATATGTTGATTCATGACAGCTCGACCAGTGTGGCAGTTTGACTCGATGACCTATGTATCTCTTCAAACTATTGCATTTGATGGGTATGGCCGAGTTGGATTCAAGTGGTTCCCATCCATCTAGATGTACATATATGTACACGTTTTGGTGGCTCAGTGGCATGCTCATGCTGAGAGTGTGTTTTTGCGGGTCCTGCAGCGTGTTGATGAGTAGGGGAGTAACTGTGAGGGATAACTCCTATGTAAAGGAAATAGAGTTTCCCTTATCTTGCAGCATGATAGTTGAGCATAAAAGGTTGCATGTGACAAGAGTTTAATTGAAGTCAAAGACCTCCCGCTATCCCTTGACATGTTATACAAGGTTCTTTAACATTGTGGGATAAGAAGATCAAAGGAGGTTAAAGGGCAGAGAGATGTTCTCAAATCCCATGGTGTCAAACATGACTAACAAAAGTCACATGGGATAAGGAACTAAAGGGAAGTTGGTGGCTTTCCTTATCCTGCATGGACTATGATGCACACCAAGTGTCACCCGGGCTAACAAGCGAAGCATGAAGAAACCCTTATCTCGTGAGGGTTTACAATGGTGAGAAAGTTATTGCGGGATAATAATATAAAGGAAATAGAAAAGTTTCCTTATCCCACACATCTCCGCAGGGATAAGGAAAGGGTTGTGGGACAAGGGGTGGTTTGTCTAGGCGATAGACATAGCTTATCCCGTGGGGGAAACTAGTGTTGAGGAATGTAATGTGGGACAAAGGAAAATCTTTGTGAGCATGGACAAGGCGTATCCTATGAGGTGAAAGCGGGGCAAGGAATGCACCACGGGACAAGGACAGGAGCAAGTGAAGACAAAAAGGGGAGAAAATTTATCCCACACAGGTTAAAAGACCATGCAAATGAGGTGCAGGCTAACAAAAGAAGAGGCGTATAACATGAAGATAAACCATATTATGAAGAGCCCACCTATCCACCTAGGCATTGACCATGTTTTACCTGACAATGTGGCATGTATGGAGCGAATCAGAGGTCACATTTGCATGTTGATATATGTAGAGGCTTATGTGGTAGATTACCGACATTGACCAAGTGATGTGGATGCACAAAGTTAAGACAATTGGCTCCCAAGTGGTCGATAATGGAATCAAATATGCAGATGTCGGTGGTTGTAGAGATCTCAATGAGGTTGTTGTCAATCTTCTCAGAGTAGATCAACAAAGGATGAAAGAAACATTAATGGTGAACCTATTGCACTCTGTTGATGGTCTAGAGATGATCAACAGTGGATTGATCAAATTTGCAGGACAGATCAAGTTGCTAAAAATAGCAACCTAGTGCAAAAGGTGAATTGTACAGAAACCAAAAAGAAGAAAACAGAGCAGGTTCATTTAATGCAGATGGTCGATTCAAAGAGGGAAATCCAATCTACTACAACACATATCCTTGAAGAGAAGATTAAGATTACTAAACTTAGTAATCTACATACAAAATGACCTGAAGACATTTAATGTGAGCGGCTAGTCAGAGATCATACTGAAGACAAAGAATAAAATCTTGTTAATATAGAGATCTGACTTGAGGCAGATGCAACAAGGTGTGATTTGACAGGAGTAGTTGAGACAGAGATAGAGGTATAAACAAAGATATTCCCACTATTCGATTGGGAATGTGCAGAAGTGTGTATTCATAGAGTCTGAGAGAAAGAGAGAGTGTTGTAGCTTCCAAGAGAAAACAGAGTAGGAACAAAGCATTTTGCATAGCAAATGCTATAGTAGAAAAAAGAAGACAACCAAAGGAAGGAGAACAAATAGAAGAGAAACCTTCAACAAGGAAAGAAAGTCATTTTTATGATATGAGAAACTTGTAAGTGTTACAAAACTCATTTGTAACAAGACTTTATCATTGTATTGTAAACTTGAACAATCACTGAAGTTCTCTGAGCAGGTAGGTTCTCCTTTGAGTAGGTGCTCATAAAACTAGGGATTGGTGCTCCTTGAGTTGGTGCTCAGAATATCAGGGGTTGGTGCCCTAAAACATATTGTAAATTGTTTTTGTTGTGAGGCTGGATTGGAGCAGTAGACTCCAGCAACTATTCTCATCGAGGTTTTTCCCACATTGGGTTTTCCTCATATATCTTGTGTTATGTAATGTGCTCTTGTGTGTATGTGTTCTCATTTAATTCACAATAATAGTTTTAGCACACATAGTTAAAAGTTTTTAAAATACACTGATTCACCCCCCCTTCTCAATGGTCATTTGTGTTCTTCACATTGAAAAGTATGCAATTGAAAATAATATTCACCATGAGCATTCTAACTATGCCAATGTTGATATTCACAAGGAGGAGAGTGGCCCTTAGTAGACAATGGAGTCGATAAAACTCAAGCCACTATACATGGTGCATTACCCCAGTGGTCCAAAAGTACCTAAATGTATGACACTTTAAGTGAAATTTTAATTGTTTGAACTTAAATCTATAAGAGAACATTAAAACAAATCATATCTTTTAACCTAGTACCAAAAAGAGACCTTGTTGGAAGTATGAGCTTGTATGGTTGTTATTGATGTCAAACCTAGTTATCTGGATGGATTCTAGTCCAGATGCGTGCCTAATTGTTGTAGTTTTGGTTTGTGTTGCAGATTAAGTTTGGTATTTTTTGTGTTGGTTGTCGCATTTTGGTTCGGATGGTTATTTATGTTCTCTACCAGTAAGTTTGTATGTCAGACTGGTCCAAAAAGTCTTTTTTGGCCTTTGGGTATGTTGTAGATTGTGTTGGGGTTTAGTGGACGTGATTTTTCTTATCTTTCTTCTTCGATGGTGGTCTTTTTTATGCAAAAGATCTTTATTTGGGATGTTCAATTGTCTTATAATTTGGTATGACCGGTTAAGATATCTTGGTTAAATCATATTCTTTTGGTTTGGATATGCATTAGAGGATGTATTAATAATTTTTTATGGGTCTCACCATGGTGTGTGGAGATCCACATAAGGTATTTTGTATTAGAGGATGTTCTTTTGCTGATAGATTATTATTTCTATACGTTACACTTGGTAGCGTCTTTGGTGAATGTGTTAACATGTGTGGATAATTGGATTTAACTTAGAAGAATGTATTGTGATGTGTTTCAGTTGATTCATTCTCCTTGAGTGGATTGCTTTGAGTGTTAGGCCCAATATGGAAAGCTAATGTACTGAGAGGGGAGGGGTGAATCAGTAGTTCAAATATTTTCATCAACAATAACTTTACTTTTAAGCATAAATCAAAAACTGTTGTAACATAATATAATGCTAAAACAAATAAATAACAATCATACTTGATTCACTCCATAACACATATATTTTGGTTACGCAGAAACTCTTGGTTAGAGAGAAAAATTGTGGTAGGGATGACACCCGCAACTTCACTACTGCAATAATAAAGGTTGCTCGGTTAGAGCTACATGTTTAGCTATTTATGTTAGCTTACCCTGTTAGGAGTATTAAGATCTTTAGATCTACCTTGCTAAAGGATTTTACAACACTTATTATAAATGCTACACCTGGTTAAAGGCTTTACAATTTATAGACTTTGTTAGAGTCTTTTACCCTGTTAAAAGTTTCTCTTACAACTCAAAATATTACAATCAAAATCTTACAAAATATCTACAACTTCACATCTGAAATGTTATAGAAGATTCTATGTGCTCAAAATGAAATTACTTTGCTTATAGCATACCTCGGTAAACCATAAATTAACTCGGTAAACCTTTCTATTTACTTTGTTCCTTGATTGTTCTCTGAAATCCTTCTCGGTGACCTTTGTGTATCTCTATCAATCATAACAATCATAACACTCAGTGCTTTCCCATGATTTTTCTTTTCACATGTCTTGCTTCACACACATATATTTGATCCTCAATTCATGCTGTATAAATAGATCTCTTGTAACGGTGATCTTGTTCATGCTTCAATCTTACAAACATGATTCATTAAATGAATAGCCATACAAAATTATTTTATTGGATAGATGTCCTCAAAATCATATAAAATCTATAAGTGCAATTTCCAATGTGTTAACAGTTTCTTGTTCCTTGATCTTTGTAACACATTTCCCATATGTGTCTAGGTTCAATGAATCTGGTAACACATTTCACTCGGTGTGTATTAAAACGGTATACCATCTTTGCTGCTCGGTAGTCATAGAATGTTACTCGGTAGACAGCTCGGTGTATACTAAACTTTGTGACTTGTAACTTCTGTAACCGACTGCTCTGTGCTTACCGATTGAATATTTTGGTAGTAATAACCGACTAGAGTATATAGAATGACTTTGGACATAAAACTAATGACAACTTAGTAAATAGTAATAATCTCCCCTTTTGACATTAGTTTTGAAATGTTTGACAAAACTTCTTTCAAAGTCATAACTCAAAAAATCTATATACTTACAAAATTTGACTAAAATGACAGTATATACAATTGTCAATAAAATAGTATACTTAGATATACTCCCCTTATCAATATACTGTACATAACTTTGATTATGCATGCGTTGTGATCAATATTTTGTATTCACTGCTCGGTTCATTGCTTGGTGATCACTGATCCCCCTGTCAAAATTATCTGTATACTCGAATATGCTGATCTGCTCGGTATACTCCTCTTGTATACACTATACTCCCCCTTTTTGACAAACATCAAAACTAGTTACCATTCGGTGGAGGCAATTGGTCAAAAATGGATTTATACTTTGCTCTTGCATCGGTGAGAGCAGCAAAGAGTGCATCCTTGACACTATCCATGAGTGAATTCTGAGCTTTAATATTAGCTAATAGTGAAATCAGACCATCTAAAGTGCTTCCCTCTGGCTGAGTGGATAAGGAGGTAGCCTTGTTGATCTGTTCTTGGATGAAGGACAAGTGTGGAATGAATAAGGTTTGAAGAGTCAAAATGTCCATCCTTATTTTGTGCTCTTCATTCCTAAGTTCCAATTGTTGAGCCATGAGTGTTTATAACTTGGTATATAAATTCTAAATAGAATTTGGCTCAGTGGTCAATTTATTGGAGAGATCAGTAATCTTTTTCTCAATCACTTCTATTTTATTCTTGATATCTTTAATGAATAAAGAAAATGTACTGACTCACTTGATACCAGTTTGGCATAAGCATTCCCTTCTATCATTTCCTATTCCTGTACCTCGGTATCCATGACATCCTCATCGGGTTGTATAGTTTCAACGGGATCTTGCTTGGTGATATCAACTATTTCAACTTCACTTTTCTCATCAGCACTCTTGATTTGAAAAATTTCTTGCCATTTTTCTTTTGTCTCTTTCTCTACTTCAAGATAAAGGCCATTCATCAGTTTCAAGGCTCTTTGCTTGACTAGAAGTTTGTCTGGTAGTTTTTCAGATGTTCACTTATCTCATCTACCGACATGTCTGGAAAGAGATGTATCAGACTTCTTTCTCTCATCTTCTTTTCCAAGTCCATAGCATATTTCCACCTGTTATCAATGTGTAAGTACAATGCTTTTGGAAGAGAATTAGTTACTTCCAACAAGACTAATAAGAATGTAAGAAGTGTACATACAACTGACTCTTCTATTTGCCTCTTTTCTTCTTATGTTCGAGAGTCATATTTGACATACCTAAATGACCCAAATCCACCATATTGTTTCAAATTGGCACAAAAATTATCAACACTATGTACATCTTCCTTTTTGCTTTTGACAATCTGAAATTTATTTTTGTCTTCAGATTCGGTGTCACTTGACTCTTTATTTAAAATGAGTCTTCGAGTAGACTTCTTATAAGTTTTTGTTACCTTAGGCATTAGAACATTTTTCTGCTTCTTACTCGGTGATACTGCAGATGATCTAGTATTGGGGCGCTTCACTGGAGGAGTAGGTGATACCTGTGATGTATCTTGTTTCTTCCTTTTCAAAATTTTGCCTTTTGGCAGCTTGGTGCTCAATGTAATTGCTGCTTCTTGGGCTTCATTTCCTCCTCAGTGATGACTTGATCACTCTTGACAGGAGTGGAGGAAGAACCTTCTCCAAATTTCTCTGTTAATACTTTGATCATTTTGGTTTCTTTCCTTGTAGCCTTTGGTACTACAATGCTCATTTTGACTTTTTCTTTAACTTCTTCATATGTACTGTATTTGATCTCAGTAGCATGCCTTGGTAGTGCAAGAAAGGCATCTATCTGTTGCTGTGTAATGTCAAAATCAATCTCATAACCCATAGGTGGCAAAGATTGAGTTCTCGGTTCTACCGCATTGACATAGCAGTAGTCAGTGTCCACTTCAAAACATATATTATCCTTATATTTTTCCACTAACTGGGGTGGTATCTTGTGCCTATTATGCATCTTTTCCTGAAACTTGCTAAAATAATCATCCATAATCTCATTGAAGTTATCGCCTAGCTGTTTGATGAAGTCATTGATTTGATGGGTGATTGGTCGGTGTAGCTCCCAAACTACATTACCGATTGATGGAAAGAATTTCTCAAAATAGAAAAACATGCATATTAAAAGTGATCCAAACTTCAGTGTGTTTGCCGAGTTGTTCTTCTTCGGCTTCCTTATGGTGTTGAGATTTTCAAATAGATTTTTCAACAACACTTTGCATAGATCAATCTTCATACCTTTCTTCACAATTTTATAGGCTAAATCAATAGCATCACAGGGTACACTATTTTCCCTTGCTGATTGAAAGAAACAATAACCTATGACTCTAATTGCAAACTTCAGCTCTGCATCTGTGACATTGTTCAATTTTAGACCTATGCAATCAGATTCAACTCTAGTTAAAGTGATCAATTCCTTCTGTGAAATCATTTTCTGAGCTCAGGCATGGTCAAAAATAGGGTAACCAGTGATCAAGTGGATGATTTCCTTGGTGATCTTGAATGGTTGCTCCTCTAACCACA
This sequence comes from Cryptomeria japonica, assembly GCF_030272615.1. NCBI lineage: Eukaryota > Viridiplantae > Streptophyta > Pinopsida > Cupressales > Cupressaceae > Cryptomeria > Cryptomeria japonica. The sequence goes on from NC_081406.1 coordinate 638,284,746, forward strand.
TAAAGTCATCATGAACTCTACTCAAAACAAATTTAACCCATTGGGGTTTGAAGACTCGCGGGTAGGTTAGGGCTTCGGTCAATCCCTTGACTTTAATATGTTCAAACTTGCTATCCAATTTTCCATCAGTACACAATTCATCATACGTGTCCTTGATCTCTGTGTGACCTAGTTCCTCAACATGACACTTAGTGAAGAATCTGACATCCTCAACTAATAAAACCCTATCCAGAATGAGTGAAAATGAAATTTTATCATCTATTTTAGATGCTACTTTGGGAGGTAGTGAGTATTTTTGTGAGGGCTTCTCAATGTTCTCAACAACAATGGGTTTCTGAATCTTAGGAGTGATTTCAAACTTTGGATAATCACTAATGAAAGAGCCTTAGGGTTTGAAAACTTTTAACCAGCAGACACTTTCCACTTAGTAAATATAAAACAAATATTCACAACTGATATGATTGGTTAACTTGATTGACAATGCGTTGTGATTGATATAAATACCTTGAATTTCAATTCGGAAGAGATTTGATCGCCTTTGAATCGCTTCGCTCTGCTTTTTGAAAACTTGGTAAGTGTAAAATGACTGCGCAAAAGCTTTAAGTACACATTTTACCTTATCAGGCTCCGTGCAGTTAGGTCAGAAAACATTAAATGCACTCAGTTCCACTAAACTGATTTACCTTCCTTTTTATGCTTTTACTGAGTAGCCAGACTTCCTGTATTTACCGACTTGACAGGCTTCCTACATTTACCGACTTGACTAGTGCTCCAAAAGACTTGATAAAATTTCAAACTTGCTAATGCATCTTAGCTATGTAGATTTTGAATTAAGTACATGATAAAATAGGAACTGTTAAGATTTAACCTTGAGAGAATGCAGACCCTTCATACCTTTACCGATTAATTTGGAATAGATGCACCTAACTCGGTAGGTAAGGTGCTTTCTTCATTTGACACAATTTCCTTCTTTTTCCAAATCATCTGGAATTTGCTTTTTATTTCTTCAATATCTCCTCTAGGTTGATCTCTACAATCTCTAGCCAAGTGTCCAACTTTGTGACAATGAAAACATGTCATACTAGGATTTCTCCATGATCTTCGGTTGTTCACTCCAAACCTTATAAAGCAGTTGGCACTTATATGTCCATATCTTCCACAACATTCACACCATATCCTTGTATTATAATCCAATGGTACTGCAGTATACTGTCGGTTAAGATCTGTGTGAGCTCGGTAGCCTCTAGTATTTGCTCGATGTGTAGACCACATATAGTTCTTTTGCTTAAACCAACACTTCTCGGTACTGTGTCCATATCTATTGCAGTTTTTACAAAACCCTTTGAATTTTGCCTTCTGATAATTGCTAGCAAACTTTAGATGTGTGACCATATTTATTGCAAATGTAACAATAACCATTGGACCTAGTGACGTTCGGTTGCTTACCTTTTCTAATTCGGCACATGTTGGTAGTATGTCCTTGTTTTCCACAGTAGTTGCAAATAGGCTTCTTTCCTTTTATGTTCTTCTTGTTTACAACTTGTTTTGATGATTCTCCTCTCTCGGTGGTGTTGATCCCTTTCTCGATGGAGTCCTTTCCTTTGTAATCGAGTCCCTCATCTTTGTTGGGTCTTCTTGTAGTTAGTTGCTCATCCAACATCCTTGATGCTTCATAACTTTTCTTGAGTGTTTCTTTGGATTTCTTCTCTATTTCAAGTTCATCGGTTAATCTTGATATTTCAAGTTTCAATACTTGATTGTCATTTTCTTTCAGATTTGATTCATGATGTGCATAACCCAATTGATCAGATAGATTTTGTTGAATTCCAGTCATCCTTGTGATTTCATCACTCTTTTCAGACACTAATGCTTCAAGTTGTTGTTTTTCTCTTTCTGTATCTCTTATGTTATCCTCGGCTGTCCTCAATGCATCAAGATTTGCAGTCATTGTGTGCTGAAATGTTCATGTTCTCTTTTCATTGCTTTTAGCTGATCAGTCAGTGCTTTGTTCTTTTATTTCAATGCTCCAATCATTTCTTTAGTCTCTTCAGATATACTATTCTCAGATGATGTCTTAATTTGTTCCACCAGCTCTTGAGAGTCCTGCAAATCATCAAACAATCTTCTTCTTACTTTCAGTGATCTCTGCATTTGTTTCTGCATGTCTGCAATCACTTGATTAGCATGATCCAACTCATTTTGAAGATTCACAATTCTCCAAGATTGTTTGTAGCCTTCCATTGATAAGATCTTTCTCTTTAGGCAGTTAAACCCTTTTCCAAGATTAAAGCTCTGATACCAATTGTTAGGCCCAATATGGAAAGCTAATGTACTGAGAGGGGAGGGGTGAATCAGTACTTCAAATCTTTTCTTCAACAATAACTTTATTGTTAAGCATAAACCGAAAACTGTTGTAACATAATATAATGCTAAAACAAATAAATAACAATCATACATGATTCACTCCATAACACATATATTTTGGTTACGTAGAAACTCTTGGTTAGAGAGAAAAACTGCGGTGGGGATGACACCCACAACTTCACTACCGCAATAATAAAGGTTGCTCGGTTAGAGCTACATGTTTAGCTATTTCTGATAGCTTACCCTGTTAGGAGTATCAAGATCTTTAGATCTACCTTGCTAAAGGATTTTACAACACTTATTATAAATGTTGCACCTAGTTAAAGACTTTACAATTTATAGACTTTGTTAGAGTCTTTTACCCTGTTAAAGGTTTCTCTTACAACTTAAAATATTACAATCAAAATCTTACAAAATATTTGCAACTTCACATCTGAAATCTTATAGCAGATTCTATGTGCTCAAAATGGAATTTCCTTGCTTATAGCATACCTCAGTAAACCATAAATTAACTCGGTAAACCTTTCTATTTACTCTGTTCGTTGACTGTTCTCTGAAATCCTTCTCGATGACCTCTGTGTATCTTTGTCAATTGTAACAGTCATAACACTCAGTGCTTTCCCATTATTTTTCTTTTCACATATGTCTTGCTTCACACACATATATTTGATCCTCAATTCATGCTGTATAAATAGATCTCTTGTAATGGTGATCTTGTTCATGCTTCGATCTTACAAACATGATTCATTAAATGAATAACCATACAAAATTATTTCATTGGATAGATGTCCTCAAAATCATATAAAATCTATAAGTGCAATTTGCAATGTGTTAGCGATTTCTTGTTCCTCGATCTTTGTAACACGTTTCCCATATGTGTCTAGGTTCAATGAATCTGGTAACACATTTCACTCGGTGTGTATTAACTCGGTATACCATCTTTGCTACTTGGTAGTCATAGAACATTACTCGGTAGACAACTCGGTGTATACTAAAATTTGTGACTTGTAACTTCTGTAATCGACTGCTCTATGCTTACCAACTGAATATTTCGGTAGTAATAACTGACTAGAGTATATAGAATGACTTTGGACATAAAACTAATGACTACTTAGTAAATAGTAATATTGAGTATTTTTGGTCTGGGTGGCTTATTTTGTGTAATCATGCTTATTCTATTTTGGTTGACTCTAGATTAAATTTTTCAATGATCTTTCTCATATTTAAGGAGTGTGGATGTATGAGTTGAGAGTATTCATTGGTGTGGACTGTATGAATTGATGAGAAGTGTATGCAAATGATATGCAAGCTAATTTAAGATTCCAGAAGTGCATAAGTTAGAGCTTTGAAGGTGATATATTCAATGAGACAATGTGTTATGATATTGGTGATTAATCAAAGATGTTTGTTGTGATGTTGGTTGCTTGGTCTAATAGTTCAAGGACAATTTCATGTTCACAACATCCTTCTCATTTTTAGTTCTATTATTTCATTTGTTGTTGATTAACAGTGAGTCTTTTGGCAACAAATTATATCTTTCCCTAAAACAATGAGCCTCAATTGTGCAAGTCCTTGTATCTTTCCCTAAGGTAATGTGCCTTAGCCTGCAATTATATCAAATGTTTTTTCTCCTTGGCAGTGAGCCTAAAACTTTGTAATCACTCATATTAATATTGTGCGTTAGATTCTCAGCATGATTTTTCCTTGTTTGGGTTTTCCACATAAATCTGGTGTTCACGTGTTAATCATTGACTTTCATGTGTTGATATTGCTATGTTAGTTGATGTTGTTTATAATTAATTTTTTTAAAGTTCCAGACTGATTCACCTCCCTCTCAATCCAGTCGTGTGTTCAATAATTGGTATTAGAGTGTTTGGTGCAGGATGAAGCTAATGGAGCACTTCATCAAATTTTGGTTTGAAATGGCCTATGTTGGTCACAATTGAATAATGGACTTGTTGTATGTCCAAAGGGCATTTTTAGTATGTTTAAGTGTCCTTTTTTTCTTAGTTTTGTTGTTTGTTGAATTTTTGGTCTATTTTTGACCTTTTATGCTTTATAAGCCTATAATGGGCAAAATGTGCAAATATGGTTAAAAATCCTTATAAAGCCTTGTTAGGCATTGAAATATGTTTGTGTGGTTCTAGGAAACCATTTCACATGGTGGAGTTAAGTATATATGGCTCACAAATAAAAAATGCTCATAGTACCAAAAAGTGTCAATGTTGTCAAGCAACATTTTGACAATATTTGGAAAATTTGTAAAAAACAATGCAAAAGGTGGTTATTGATCCATACCTAGGCATGATTTAGGTGGTGAGTTACTATTTAAAGCCTCACACAACTTTGTATCTGGTTGGCATTCGAAGAAAAGAAGAGCTCAATACAAAAACTCAAAATTTTGTCCTTTTTCTTGCACTTTTTGCTCCATATGGTATAGCAGTCCGTACTTCCTATGCATTTGGCCATACTATTTTCATTTGGGAATTTGTTCCATGTTGTGTTGAATCTCTTTCACCTAGGTTTGTGTGTTGGTGTGGATTTTTATCATTGTAGCAAAATTATTTTGTTTTAACCCTATTCTCGGTTAAGTAAGGGTTTGGCTTCAATAATGGAAGCAAGTTGATTTTCTTTGACTCTTTCTCCATGGCCTCTGAAAGTAAAGTTGTTGTAAATATCCTTCTTGTACATACAAGTTTTTTTTTATTGGCAATGACAAAGAAAGTGGTTTTTTTTTGCTAACTAGGCGAGCTCCTATAGCCCGACTAGTGAACCTTCATGGTGAAAAACAAAGTTTCTCTACAAACCCTCACCAAGTGAACCTTATTTTGGTTTCCCAAGGTGGATTGAAGTTTGGATAGAGATTTTAATCCAGATGGAAGGGTGTTTCAATGAATAATTAGTTGGGAAATGCATTTTGAGCAGTCAAAGTATAGTAAGACAATGGTTTTTGAGCATTTTTCTTCTTGAAACTTGGTTGCACATAAAGTGTTTGAATTTATGCTTGTATGGAAGGAAGTTGGAAGGATTCATAATGATGTTATAGACCTTCTCAAGAGATTTGGTGGTTTGAAGAAGTGTTTGGAATGGTGTTAAGGTGTTAGAAGACTTAAAACCCTTGAAAACCCTTATTTTTATGCACATAGGATAGTGGTTGTACGGCCTTGTCAAACCTCCTCATAGAACAAATTTGAAAGATCTCCATAAAGGATATCTAGAAATGCAAGGTTTTTATGGGGTGTTTTGGCAGTTTGTGGAGTTATATTATTTAATGTAATATACCTCTTGAGCTTAATTGGGGCTCTTTTCTTGTAGCCCTGTTTTGAGCTTCTTTTCAAATCGGGTAAGAAGACAATTGGAAAGACCACCAAAACAAGTTGAATTAAGCCTAATAGGATGTTATTTAATGTAATATACCTCTTGCAACTATTGGTGAGTGATTTTGGTGATTGGAGTTAAAGTAGCAAAGTCTCACCTTTGTGAGACTTGAGAGCAAGTTTGAATAATTAACATGGTAGGAAGATCTCAGGGTTGGTATGAAGCATAGAGTAGGAAAGTAACAAAAGAGTTAGTACCTAAACAAGTGAAAAAACCTTCAACAATTACCCTTGAAGGAAATTCTAAACTAATTTGATTACAAACCCACAATTTGAGCCAACTTTTGAGTATCTCCTTATCATAGTGGTATCAAAGCCTCCAAGATTTGGGAAGAAGCCAACATATGACAAACACTGAATCAGTGGGAGAGAATATCTTAAGGATGGTGACCAATGCTAGCTAGCAAAGAAGGTAGAAGATGAAGAAGAAGAAAATAGGCTCCTTAGAGAAAGATTACTATAGTTGGAGAGAAAACTAGATGTAGTTGAAGACAAAACTGAGAAAGTAACAATCAAGGTCAATGAAGGGAAGGGAAAATAAGTTGTAGAAGAGGATAAGACTCCTAAAACAGACCCTATTCTTCTAGAATAAACTTTCCTTAAAGAAATTAAAGCCTTAGGAGGAAAATCCTTAGAAGGAGTGCCACTTTTTGGTGGAAAAATGGAGCTAGAGGCAGTCCTGGAATGGATAGAGGGATTGGAGAATCAATTTGAATGTGATGGAATTAGTGAGGCACAAAAGGTGAAGGTGGCCAAGTCTAGATTGAGAGGGGCATCATTGAACTAGTGGAAATTTATCCAAGAAGAGAGGCAAAAAGAGGGCAAGAACTCCATATCTACATGGAAGGGCATGTTAGCCAAGGTGAAAGAGGCATACATCCCTGAAGATTATGAAATCCAGTTTCACAAGAGGAGACAAAACTTGAGGTAAAGAGACTTGGATGTGAGTATCTATATGGAGGAATTTTAGAAGTTGTGTTTGAGATCCAAGGTAGTATAGGATGAGAACACCAAGGTAGCAAGATACTTGAATGGCTTGAGATGGAATATACAAGAAGAGTTAAGTTTGTTGTGCTCCAATACAGTGCATAAGTGCTACCAACTGGCACTCAAAGTGTAAGATAAAAGTAGGAAGAGAAAAGTAGGAAGAGAAAAGTAGGAAGAAGACAGAACAAAGCAACAGAGGCAGAGGTAGGGGAAGAGATGGTAGAGGCCATAGAGGAATTTTGGTGGAAGAGGAGTTGATCAAAGGTCCCATGGAGACTCCAAACTTATAGAGCAAAGTGGGGATTCTAATAGCAAGATCAGCTATAGAGGAAGGGGATCTAGCAACCCAGGTAGAGGTAGATCTAGTGGACCAAGAAGAGGGTCCTACTTCTCCACCATGAAGTGTTACAATTGCCAAAATTTGGGTCATCTTGCCTATAGATGCCCTGAGAAATCTTCTTCATCTCAAGGAGGTGAAAGAAGAGGGACATGTGTACAAGAAGATGCAACAAGTGGTAAGACACAAGAAGTGAGCTTAGCTTAAGAAGATGGGGAAAGTTTAATAATGAGAAGAGTCTTGATTAAGGAGCCAACCAAAGAGAAACCAACTCAAAGAAGATCTTTATTTAGAATCAAGTGCAAGATCATGGGTAAGGTTTGCAGAGTGGTGATAGATTTGGGTCTACACACAATATTGTGTCAGAGGAAGCAACAAATAAACTTAAATTGGAGAGAGTTCCACATAGTAGTCCATATAAGGTCACTTGGCTCAACAAGGAGCAACATGTGGTGGTGAATGAACAAGCTTGGGTTGAGTTCATAATAGGGGGTTATAAGTACAAAATATTGTGTGACATACTCCCAATCGATGATTTCCACCTACTTCTAGGTAGGCCATGGCAATTTGATAGAAAATCCATTCATAATAGTGAGAAAAACTCATTCTTTTCAAAAAGATGGAGTTACTTACAAAATTCAGTCCTTAAATGATGAAGGAGAGGGCAGAAAGTCCAAAAATCCAAATGCCTTGTTGGTGAGTGAAAAAGAGTTCATAAACACTCTTGAAGAGGGTGAAGGAGTGGGGTTTTCTCTCATAGTGAAATCAAAGGAAGAAAAGAAAGAAAAGAAGATTCAAATACCTCATGAAGGGCAGAAAATACTAGACAACTTTAAAGAAATCATAAGTGATGGAGCACCAACAACCCTACCACCTACTAGAGCCATAAGCTATCAAATTGACTTCATTCCTGGAGCTTCATTACCCAACAAAGCAACCTACAAGATGACTGCAGAACATAATAAAGAAGTGGCTAGAAAAGTGCAAGAGTTGTTAGATCAAGGTTTGATAAAGAAGAGAATAAGTCCTTGTGTCGTACCTATAGTGTTAGCACAAAAGAAAGGAGGAACATGGAGGTTATACACAAATTCAAGAGCCATTAACAGAATCACTATCAGATACAGATTCCCTATCCCAAGGATTGAAGATTTGATGGATTGCTTGGGAGGTACAAAGTATTTCACAAAGATTAATCTCAAGAGTGGTTACCACCAGATCAGGATAAAGGAAGGTGATTAGTGGAAAACAACATTCCAAACTAATGAAGGACTTTAAGAGTGGCTTGTTATGCCATTCGGTCTCACAAATGCTCCCAGCACATTCATGAGACTCATGAATGAAGTGTTTAAAGATTTTATTGGTAAATTTGTTGTTGTATACTTAGATGATATCTTGACTTTCAGTAGAATTAAAGATGAACATCTAAAGCATCTTAGCATTTTATTGCAACAATTGCATGATGATCAACTAACAATAAACTTGAAGAAATGTGAGTTTATGAAGCACAAACTAGTCTATCTTGGTTTTTTAGTTTCAGGTGGAGACTTGAAAATGGACACATCAAAGGTGGAAGCCATCACCAATTGGCCAACACCAAAAATAACAAGTGAAGTGCGAAGCTTTCATGGTTTGGCACAGTTCTACAGGAAGTTTATAAGAGGATTCAGTGAGATTTGTGCACCTATGCTAGATACTATTAAAGGAGGAGTCAAGACAAAGTTTCAGTGGACCAAAGAAGCTAATAAGGGGTTTGAACTCTTGAAACAAAAGGTAGCTACACAACCAGTACTCATTCTTCCTAGTTTTGATAAGTTATTCGCTATTGAATGTGATGCAAGTAATATAGCAGTTGGTGTTGTTTTGAGTCAAGATAATAGACTAGTAGCTTTCTTTAGTGAAAAGATCAATGATGCAAAAAAGAAGTATTCATCCTATGATCTTGAATTGTATGCTCTTGTCCAAGCTCTTCGAAAATGGAGGAACTATTTGCTGCCCAAAGAGTTTGTTGTTTACACAGATAATCAAGCTCTTAGTTTTTTGAATTCACAGGATAAGTTGAGTCATAGATATGTCAAATGGGTTGAGTATTTGCAATCATATAAATTTTCCATTAAGCATAAAAAGGGACAATGTAATAAAGCATCAGTTGCTTTGAGTAAAAGGCTACTAACAGTGAAAGAAGTGTAGATTCAGAGCATTGGATTTGATTGCTTCAAGGATTTGTATCCAAATGATGAAGATTTTGCAACCATTTACAAGGTTTGTCAAGAATTTCAAAACCATTTTCATAGTGAATATGTTGACTTTACCTTGCAAAATGGTTTGCTGTTTAGATGTGGATAGTTGTGTGTTCCCAAAGGCTCTATGAGGGAAAATCTAATCCAAGAGAAGCACAATGGGTGTTTGAGTGGTCATTTTGGTCTAAAAAAGACATTGGAACTTGTGCAACGTTTCTACTATTGGCCAAGAATGCAAAGGGATATCAGGAGGTATGTTGAGTAGTGTATGATTTGCCAAAAGGCAAAAGGCACATCTACTAATGCTGGTCTTTATCAGCCATTACCCATTCCTACAAGGCCATGGGAATGTGTGAGTATGGATTTTGTGGTTGGTTTACCCAAAACAAAGCTGGGTTTTGATAACATTTTTGTTGTTGTTGATAGATTCAGTAAAATGGCACATTTTGTTCCTTGTCAAACTACTCATGATGCTAGTCACATTGCACACTTGTTTTTCAAAGAGGTTATTTGAATCCATGGTTTTCCTATTAGTATTGTTTCAGATAGAGATGTCAAATTCCTTGGACATTGTTGGAAAACTCTTTGGAAAAGATTGGGTAGTAACTTGTCTTTTGGTTCAACCTATCATCCCCAAAATGATGGCCAAATAGAGGTGGTAAATAAAACACTTGGTAACTTCTTAAGGTGTTTGACAAAATAATATGGACAGAGTTGGGATCAGATTCTTCACCAAGCAGAGTTTGCCTACAATGACAGTGTCAACAGGTCTACTGGTAAGAGTCTTTTGAGATAGTGTATGGTATGCACCCAAGGGGTGTTATGGAGTTGAGAAACCTTGGTAATGTGCATCAAAGAAGTGGTCAAGCTGATGATGTAGCTCAGGCTATGAAGGAGGTTCATGACCAAGTATAGCAAGCTCTCCAAGATGCCTCATAGAAGGTCAAAGATAGAGTTGATGCAACAAGGAAAGATGTACAATTTTCAGTTGGTGACTTTGTGATGGTGCACTTGAATAAGTCCTAACTTCAAAAAGGAATTCCCAACAAACTCCAAATGAGGAGGATAGGTCCTTGTAAGGTTTTGGCTAAGTATGGATCTAATGCTTATAAGATTGATTTGCCTAATGATGTTGCATTGTCTCCTATCTTTAATATTATAGATTTGGTTGCATACAAAGGGAAGCTTCCCAAGGAGGATGAGAGAGTTTTAGATGTTCACCAATCACTTTCAGACCTACCTCTTCCTTCTACACCCATGCCTCAAACTGAAAAGGTTTTGGATTCTAGGATTCTCAAAAAGACTCGGCACCAAGTCTATATGGAGCATTTGATCAAGTGGAGAAACAAACCAGACTCTAAGGCTACTTGGGTACCTGAGTCAAACTTTCTTCACTCTAGAATTTATCCCTCATTGGTGCCAAACTAAGTCACTTGACTTCTTTGTCTTTGGGGGAGTATGGTGCAGGAGCACCTAATGAAGCTAATGGAGCACTCCATCAAATTTTGGTTTTAAATGGCCTATGTTGGTCATAATTGAATAATGGAATTTTTGTATGTCCAAAGGGTGTGTTTAGTGTGTTTAAGTGTCATTTTTGTCTTAATTTTGTTGTTTGTTGAGTTTTTGGTCTATTTTTGACCTTTTATGCTTTGTAAGCCTAGATGGGCAAAATGTGGAAATATGGTCAAAACTCCTTAAAAATCCTTGTTAGGCATTGAAATATGTTTGCGTGGTTCTAGGAAACCATTTCACATAGTGGAGTTAAGTCTATTTGTCTCACAAGTAAAAAATGCTCATTATACCAAAAAGTGTCAATGTTGTCAAGCAACATTTTGACAATATTTGGAAAATTTGTAAAAAAAATGCAAAAGGTGGTTATTGGTCCATACCTATGCATGATTTAGGTGGTGAGTGACTATTTAAAGCCTCACACAATTTTGTATCTAGTTGGCATTCGAAGAAAAGAACTCAATACAAAAACTCAAAATTTTGTCCTTTTTCTTGCACTTTTTGCTCCATATGGTATAGCAGTCCGTACTTCCTGTGCATTTGGCCATACTATTTTCATTTGGGAATTTGTGCCATGTTGTGTTGAATCTCTTTCACCTAGGTTTGTGTGTTGGTGTGGAGTTTTAGCATTGTAGCAAAATGATTTTGTTTTAACCCTGTTCTCGGTTGAGTAAGGGTTTGGCTTCAATAATGGAAGCAACTTTATTTTCTTTGGCTCTTTCTCCATGGCCTCTGAAAGTCAAGTTTTTGTACATAGCCTTCTTGTACACACAAGTTTTTGTTTATTGGAAATGACAAAGAAAGTGGTTTTTTGTTGCTAACTAGGCGGGCTCCTATAGCTCGGCTAGTGAACCTTCATGGTGAAAAACAAATTTTCTCTACAAACCCTCACCAAGTGAACCTTATTTTGGTTTCCCAAGGTTGATTGAAGTTTGGAAAGATATTTTAAGCTAGATAGAAGGCTTTTTCAATGAATAATTAGTTGGGAAATGCATTTTGAGCAGTCAAAATATAGTAAGACAATGGTTTTTGAGCATTTTTCCTCTTGAAAATTGGTTGCACATAAAGTGTTTGACTTTATGCTTGTAGGGAAGGAAGTTGGAAGGATTCATAATGATTTTATAGACCTTCTCAAGAGATTTTGTGGTTTTAAGAAGTGTTTGGAATGGTGTTAAGGTGTTAGAAGACTTAAAACCCTTGAAAACCCTTGTTTTTAGGCACATATACAGGACAGTGGTTGTACGGCCTTGTCAGACCTCCTCATAGAAAAAAATTGAAATATATTCATAAAGGGTATCCAAAGATGACAGGGTTTTATGGGGTGTTTTGGAAGTTTGTGGATTTATAAGCATGTTTGCAGTTTCAGAGGGTTAATTGGGGCTCTTTCCTTGTAGCCATGTTTTGAGCTTTTCTTCAAATCGGGTAAGAAGACAATTGGAAAGACCACCAAACCAAGTTGAATTAAGCCTAATAGGATGTTAGTTAATGTACTAGACCTCCTGCAACTCTTGGTGAGTGATTTTGGTGATTGGAGTTAAAGTAGCAAAGTCTCACCTTTGTGGGACTTGAGAGCATGTTTGAATAATTAACATGGTAGGAAGATCTCAAGGTTGGTATGAAGCATAGAGCAGGAAAATAACAAAAGAGAAAGTACCTAAACAAGTGACAAAACCTTCAACAATTACCCTTGAAGGAACTTGTAAACTAAATTGATTACAAACCCATAATTTGAGCCAACTTTTGAGTATCTCCCTATCAACGTTGGTTCCTCTTTGGAAATCATAACTACTTGAGATAGATCCAGAATGGCGTAGGAACTTAATATTAAAGCATTGATGTTTGATGGAATAAATTTTCCTTATTTGAAGGATAGAATGTAAACTTACTTAGACTTTGCAAAATGGAATTTGGGATATTATCCAAATTGGTTCTACACCTCCTTCGAATAGATCTACAACTCCTAATGAACTCAATGCTTAGGAGACAAATGAAAAAGATAGAACAATACTTATCAGTATTATGAGTGATATAGTTCTTAGTAAAGTTAAAGGATTGAAAAAAGCTAAGGAGATTTGGAACAAGTTGTGCTACGCATATGAAGGTGATCATAAGACAAAGCAAGATAGGTTGATGAATGTGAAACAAAATATGAATGTTTGAGAATGACAAATGATGAAAGCATTGAGAAATACATACATAGAGTGAATGATTTTTGAGGCTATCTGAGCTATCAGTGGAACTATATAAGAAGGTGATGTCATAATAAATATCTTGTTTACACCGACTAAACCCTAAAAACTGAAGAAGTGTGCAATTAAAGAATGTCATGATCTAAATAACTACTCGATTGATCAACTCATAGGAATATTATATTCTTTTAAGATTGGAGGGATGGATGATATAAAAAAATATTGAAAATAAGTTGCATTTAAGATTTAAATAATACTGGAAGATGAACCAGAAACAAGTGAAAATCTAGATGAGATTGAAGTGAACATTGCAAGAATATTGAAGAGAGGAACTGGAAAGAACAAAAAGCTACCCTTGAAATGCTTTAATTGCAGTAGAATTGGTCATTATACTTCAAAATGTATGTATAAGGAATATTGCAAGAAACCTGATGATGATGAAAAGAAAAGTAGATATAGAAGACATAATTTTAAGAAAAGGATAGATGATAGAGATAAAGGAATTTTTTTTTTTTTTTCTATGAAGGTACATTCATGTGAGGATAAAGATGATGAGGACTTGAATGAAGAATATTTATTCTTGGCTATAGAAGAGAAGAACCAGGATAGGTCTAGAAGACAAGAAGATGTTGAAGATAATAGAAATATGGAAAGAGAAAAGACTGCACTACACGCTAAGGTGGAACCAAGAACGTGGATCATTGATTCTGTATGTTAAAATCACATGATTAGAGACAAAGATAAGTTCATTATTCTCAATAATTATGACGGTGGATCTGTGAAATTTGGAGGAGAGGAAGATGCACCTATTTTTGGAATAGGAAGTATCTCAATTAATGGTAAGCATAAAACTGATGACATTTATTATGTTTAAGGTTTGAGACATAGTCTACTAAGTGTTATTTATATGTGAAATAAAGGTTATGAAGTTTTTTTAAGTAAGACCAAATGTATGATTAGAAAAGGAAAAATTGGAAGAATGGTAGCAAAAGGTATTAGAACAAATAGAAATATTTATTTCATAAAGGACAAGAGTGGAAGTTGATGTTTTTTGACACAAAGCAGTGAATGTTGGTTATGGTATAAAAGGATGGGACATGTTAACTTTGACAACATGATAAAGATCAACAATACTAAAACAGTAAGTGATTTACCAAAGATTATCAAGACTACTGATACTATGTGTAGTGAATGTCAATTAGGGAAGAAAACAAAGAGGAGTTTCAAGAAAAAGGAGTATTCCACTTTAAGACTTAATGGAGAAATATATTTCATGTTATTTATTGATGATTATTCTTGGATGACATGGGTTACATTTTTAAAAGAAAAATCTGAATCTTTTGAAAGATTTAAAGTATTCAAATCAATGGTAGAGAATTAAGTTGATGTTAAATCAAGTCTTTAAGAACTAATAAAGGTGGATAATTTACTTCAAATGAATTTGACAATTTTTGTGAGAAATATGGCATTAGAAAACACTTTTCTACTCTAAGAACCCCTTAACAGAATGGTGTGGTAGAAAGGAAGAATAGGGCTATTATTGAGATGGCTAGAACTATGATGAAAGTTGCTAACTTGGCTAATGCATATTGGAAGGAAGTTGTACATACTGTTGTTTATTGTTGGAAAAAATGCAACAAACTGAGAGGAGGGGGGGGTGAGTGAGTTTTCTCACAAACTCTACACAACCCAAGCTTAAATTTAGATCTGATTATTAGCAATGAAAGCATAAACCATCACCACATCAATAACACACATAGCACCAAGATTTTCGACATGGAAAACCCAGTTAAGGGAAAGACCATGGTGGGAACCTTCCCACAATGAGATAATACCCTATTAGGAGTAAATGAAAATATTACAACGGGGAATGCATATGCATTCAGGCACACTAGAGCTCACTGCTCAAATAAAAGAAGGGATATAACCCCGAGGAAGGCTCACTGCCTTACAAGATTTGAACAACAATCTAGATTACATGAACTGTGAAATTAGCATCTCCCAATACCTGGTTACAATTCCGA
Organism: Cryptomeria japonica; assembly: GCF_030272615.1. Lineage (NCBI taxonomy): Eukaryota > Viridiplantae > Streptophyta > Pinopsida > Cupressales > Cupressaceae > Cryptomeria > Cryptomeria japonica. Next base: position 638,299,770 of record NC_081406.1, read on the forward strand.
TTAAGCATAGATACTCAAACTCTGCTCTTCACACTTCTTCACACTTTTTCACACTCTTTCATGCTTCTCCTCTACTATTGAAAGATTAATTCAATATTCGTACATGTAGATACATCTCTCACATGAATATTACATATATTTTGATGCAAACAAGGTAACAAGATCCAATGAAGGACAACCCTACCTTGCAGTCTTAACACAAACACCATGAAGGATACTAGTAACCGGTTCACACAACACAGGATATAATTGGTAAAATAGAAAAAAGAAATCCTTATAATAGTTAATGAATTACATATGACCTCACACTTTACACATGTTGGACTACAACCAAGGAATACAAAACAATCCTTACAGCTCAAAACTATGATCCGCAGATCATCTGCTTAGTGATTCGGCCTCCGGTAACAGTCTGCACTCTTTTGCACTGATTCAAACCTTAGCCTTCCAGACTTCAGTCCCCCCCGACCAAAACTAAATCAAGTCAACCAAAGACCAACCGGTTCAAGATGAAAGGTGCAAACAATAAGATGTTGGCCCAAATCACCAAGAACACCTAAAAAATGCATAGAACTTCGCAAGAACATCAGTCAGGTCCAAAACAACATCTCTTAATGACCCACAAGTTACGAAAACCATCCGCAAACCAATTCAGCTTCGCTTTACTCACTGCAAGACCAACCGGTAAGAACACACAAATACTGGGACAATACCAAAATCAATATCTCATCGGAATCAAATCCAAATTCCATGAATCTCTAATATGAACAAGACAAAGACCTCAAGGAGATAACTTCAAATCCAAAAATATGAAGAAATGCAACAATCTCCATGCAACTCCATTGTTAACTGCTCCAATCGGATGAACTACTCTGGTGCTCTTGCATCAATTGGATGAACTACTCCGGTGCTCCTGCATGATATTTATACAAATCATCAACCTATATTTCAAAGCCGGCTAAACCCTTAACAAAAATTACAAAATAATAACCTCACACGCTAAAACAATGCATGCAGACCAAAACGATGTCGACTAAGACATAGGCTAGACCCAAATCAATACCGCAAGCAAGAAACACCTCCAAGGATTATGCCTCGATCATCCACTACACACCACAATCATCAAGAATGTCGCATAATACGAAGAACACCACAAATCAAGAAAATGATCAATAATGCACACATCGATCAATGCGGACCATCAACACGGATATGAACTGATCTAGAAACATCCACAAGAAATGTGAATCACCACAAAAACAACCACAACATCACCACTTACTAGAATCTCCATCATCATTATACTGAACCTCAAGAACACAAATCAAATTGATTGTCAAACTAAAAGATTCACATGCAGAATTTCAAATCACAAACCATCTGAATTGAGGACACATATGAACATCCCAAACACTTTGCCAAATCTGCAAACCAAGATATAGCAATTCTGGAGTAATGCAGAGCACAATCCAGAATACCGAATAACACGAACAACTAAATAACCAACCATAATACCAGATCTTATAACTTGATCAAAACATCATGCAAACAACTGAAACTTTTTCTGAATCAACTAGAGATAAGTATCTCTAAAACCATTCAGACGCAACAACTTCATTGCAAAACACTAGTCAAACCAACTCATCCAATCCAACTACAACACTGGAATACACAAAAGAATATGTTGACATCAATGACAACAAATCATTCTAGCAAACTTCTCAACAATATCCAACAATCTCCCCCTTTGGCATTGAAGACAACATATGAATGTGAAAAATAATCAGTACAAAGAAATAAATAAACAATCAAATCAACAACCAACAATCTCCCATAACTCACAAAAATATCCCCATGAGATCAACATAGGATATAACAATTTTTCTCATTCTCTTCTCCCACATAGGGTTTTTCACATGCTTCTCTCCCCCTTTGACATCAATACAAAAGGGACATACAACACAAATCTTGATTCTCTCTTTCTTTATCAGATAATTTCTCCCCCTTTGACACACACTCTAGCAATTCTGAACATCATAACAACATATTGACTACTCCCCCTGAGTAGCAGCCTCACTCATCAATCTGTAGCACAAGAAATCTATATGAAGTCCACTGGACTGATGCAAATCCATGCATCTTAGTTCTCATCAGGAGGGGCAATCATCCCTAGCTTCTCTCTGAGATACTCAAATATATCTTTAGGCAAAGGCTTCATGAAGATATTTGGAATTTGTTCCTTGGTAGATACATACTCCAATATAACTTCCTTCTCATTCACCTTCTCTCTCAAGAAATGAAACTTGATTGATATATGCTTGGTCTTTGAATGCAACACCGGATTATTAGAAATGTTTATAGCACTTTAATTATCATAGTATATAGTAGTAGGCTCATCAAAAGTAACTCTGATATCCTTCAACATCTGCTTCATCCAAATTACCTGAGTACAATTGTTAGCAACAACAATGTATTCAACTTCTGTAATAGACAAAGATATATCATTTTGCTTCTTACTCATCCATGGAACCAAACTCTTACCCAAGAAAAATGCACCACCACTAGTACTTCTCCTGTCATCAACATCACTTGCCCAATCGGCATCAGTAAAAGCACTCAAAGTGATATCATCATCTCTAGGATACCACAAACCAAAATCAACCGTTCCTTTCAAATATCTAAAAATTATTTTCATAGCAATAACATGATATTCCTTAGGATCAACTTAAAATATAGCTACAAGACATACAACATTCATAATATCTAGTCTAGTTTGAGTCAAATATAACAAACCACCAATCATAGATCTGTATCTAGTCTAATTTGCTTTCGGATAATCATCATCCTTTGTCAACTTACATCTAGTCACCATAGGTGTAACAACATGCTTTGCATCATCTAAACCAAACTTCTTCAACAATTCCTTCACATACTTAGATTGAGATATGAAAATACCTTTATTAAACTGAGTAATTTGCAATCTTAAGAAGAATTTCATCTCACCAATCATAGACATCTCAAACTCATTCTGCATAGAAATCAATAAATTTCTTGCACAAACCATCATTTCCACCAAAAATAATGTCATCAACAAAAACTTCAACAATTAAGATGTTTTCATTATCAATCTTAAAGTACATATTACTATCAACAATACCTTTATTGAATTCAAGCTTCATCATATACTTATCAAATATGGCATACCAAGCTCTTGGAGCTTGCTTCAATCCATATAGTGCTTTATTCAACCTAAAAACCATATCCATCTGATTGCTCAATGTAGACCTCTTCTTCCAGCTCACCATTAAGAAAGGATAAATTGACATCCATCTGATACACTTTGAAATATTTGTAAGCTGCATAAGAAAGAAATAATATGTTTACGGGTACTTGCAACTCCCTTAAGTTTGACAATCTAACTACAAGTTCTACTTGCCTCTCCTTGGTGATCTACCAAACAACCTTCTAGCTTGCCTCAATTTGGTGATCTGTTCATGTCCACCTATCAACTACCTCAAGTTCAACTCCTAGGTTCAGTGATATTCTTACAAGCCTTGTAGTGCCTCAATGCTCGACGATCTGAACAAGTCTTCAAGCTACCTCAAGTTCATTTCATCCAACCGGTTCACAACTAGCTCTTCCTCCATCAATAGATTCATAACCAACTCTGATACCACTTGATGTAGACAAGGTAGGGAGATCCAATGAAGGATAGCCTCACCTTCCAGCCTATAAAATAAACACCAAAAATAACAAAGCAAAACAAGATCATTCAACACAAGATATACCTCGGGAAAACCCTCAAGGGGAAAAACTCACCCTCAAAGCTCAATCCTTATTAAATTTGATGAATTACATATGCCCTCAGGCTTTACACATGTTGGACCATATCCCAGAATCATAAATTCATTCAAACAACTCAAATTTATAATCCATAAATCATCTGCTAAAAAATTCAGCCTCCAGTATTAGTGTGTACTATCTGCATTGATCCAGACCTTAGTCCCTTCGGGCTAGAATCTCTCTGGAAACTACATCTATTTTGAATCTTTTCTTTGTCGAATCTCCATTGTCTCAAATAAATCCCCTATCTTCCTCTTTATACCATCCACAAGAAACAACAACTTGATCAAGTCGGCAAAAAGATCCACCGGTTCATAATGAAATATGCAAACAATAATATGTCGGCCCAAATTACCAAGAACATCTCCAACAATGCATAGAACTTCACACGGACCTCCAAGAACATCGATTAGGTCCAACATCTCTCAATGATCCACAAGTTACAAAAACCATCCGCAACCCAATTTCGCTTCGCTTCATACACTACAAGACCAACTGGTAAGAACACACCAACACCAGACCAATACCAAAATTGATATCTCAGGAGAATCAAATCCAAATGCCATGAATCTTGAATATGATTAAAAAAACGATCTCCAGTTGTTGAATCCAAATCCACAACTCTAAATTCACAAACACGAAGAAACACAACAATCTCCAAGAAACTCCACTGCTAACTGCTCCAACCGGATCAACTGCTTAGATGCTCCTTCATTAGACTTTTGGGGTTAATTGAAAAGTGAGTCCCATCACTTGATAACCAATGCTACATCAAATTTGTTTTAGCAATCTATTTACAGGTACTTGCAACTGCCTCAAGTTCAAAGGTTTGACTACAAGTTCTAGTTGCCTCTCCTCAATAATCTACCAAACAACCTTGCAACCTGCCTCAATTCAATAATCTGTTCAAGTCCACCTATCAACTACCTCAAGTTCAGCTCCTGGGTTCGGTGGTTTTCTCTCAAGCCTTGTATTGCCTCAATGCTCGGTGATCTAAACAAGTCTTCAAGTTGACTCAAGTTCTTTTCATCCTTGAACTAGTTCACAACCAGCTCTTCCTCCATTGATAGGTTCATAACCAACTTTGCTACCACTTCATGCAGATAAGGTAGCGAGATCCAATAAAGGGCAACCCTACCTTGTAGCCTATAACATAAACACTAGAAATAACAAAGCAAAAGAAGATCATTTAACACAAGATATACCCTGGGAAAACCCTCAATGGGAAAAACCCAGCCTCAAAGCTCAATCCTTATTAAATTTGATTAATTACATATGCCCTCAGGCTTTACACATGTTGGACCATAGCCCAGAATCATAAATACATTCAAACAACTCAAATCTATGGTTTACAAATCATTTTCTCAACAATTTAGCCTCCGGTAACAATCTACACTTATCCAGACCTCAGTCCCTCTAGATTTCAGTCCTCCCAAACCAGAATCTCTCAGGAAACTACGTCTATTCTGAATCTTTTCTTTGTCAGACCTTCATTGTCTCAAATCAATCCCCTATCTTCCTCTTTATACCATCTACAAGCAACAACAACTCAATCAAGTCAGCAAAAAGATCCACCGGTTCATAATAAAATGTGCAAACAATAATATGTTAGCCTAAATCACCAAGAACATCTCCAACAATGCATAGAACTTTGCACAGACCTCCAAGAACATTGGTCAGGTCCAACACAACATCTCTCAATGATCCGCAAGTTACAGAAACCATTTGCAACCCAATTCTACTTTGCTTCACACACTGCAAGACCAATTGGTAAGAACACACCAACACCAGACCAATATCGGAATCAATATCTCACCAGAATGAAATCCAAATGTCATGAATCTCGAATATGATCAAGCCAATGATCTCCAGTTGTTGAATCCAAATCCACAACTCTAAATTTAGAAACATGAAGAAACACAACAATCTCCAAGCAACTCCACTGCTAACTACTCCAACCGAATGAACTACTCGGATGCTCCTGCATCACCAAACCATAACTCATAAGGATTCTTACTGGTATCACCTTTGATATGCACCCAGTTAAAGGCATATAGTGCAATACTCACAACTTCTCTCCAATAGACATGTGGAACATTTCCTTCAATCATCATGGTTCTAACAACTTCTTGAATTGTCCCGTTCTTCCTTTCCACAATACCATTTTGTTGAGGGATCTGTGGAGTAGATAACTATCTCTTCACCCCACACTCTTCACAAAAAGAATTAAAATCAAAGGAGGTAAATTCACCACCTTTCTTAGATCTCAGACATTTCAACTTCTGTCCAATATCTGTCTCAACCATAGCTTTGAAAAGCTTTAACTTCTCCAATGCTTCAGACTTCTCCCTTAAGAAAGTAACCCACATCATCCTTGAATAGTCATCAATCAACAACATAAAATACTTGTCACCATGCAAGCTTATCACTCTAGAGGGACCACACAAATCGATATGCACAAGATCCAATATCCCATTAGAAGTATATTGTTTACTTTTGAAAGAAACTCTTGTTTTCTTCCCTAACTGACATTCCTTACATACTAGACTAGAAGGCTTCCCAATCTTAGGAAGATCTCTCACAACTTGAGTAGAACTTATCTTAACCATGTAGTCAAAATTCACATGAAATATCCTTCTATGCCACAACCAAATTTCATCAACCTGAGCAATCAAACAACTTTTATGACCAACATTCAATTGAAAGATATTACCTTTAGTCTTTGTATCTAATGCAATTTCAGTTTGGAGCTACTTAAGATCTTACATTTTCCATCCTTGAATTAAAAATCATATCCTTTATCAACCATCTATCCAACACTCAAAATATTATTCTTTAGCCCTTGAACATACAAGACATCATTAGTGTTATGCTTGTTGGCATTATTGGCATTATTGGCATTAGGCTGTCATGGATGTCAACTGGTTTGGCATGGTCACCAATGAGTAATAAGTTGTGACTGGTATAGGAGAAGTAAGACATGATGATGTCAATCCATATGTGTGTAAGAAGATAGAAGGAAGGTTACCAATATACATGAAATGTGTCATCTACCGGTAAAGCAAGACCATTGGTAAGGCAAGCAAGCAAGCAAGAGAAGAACTAAAGGATGTAAACTAGTATACTCATAGAAGATCAATGCTACTGGTAAATGGATTGAGTAATAGGACCAACATGTTTGATGGATGACCAAGTTGATCCACTGATAGAGAAGAGGTGTATAGGTATGAAGGACCATCGGTGGAGTTAGGTTTTACTGGTAAATTGAGTTGAACCGGTAGTCAATCTTGGTCAATGAAGAATGTCAAACCAACATAGAAAACCAAGTAGAGGTGGATGTTGACAAAGATGATAGCTGGAAGCTAGCTGGTGATCATGCACAGGTTGGTGAAGTGTGCATCAATGTAACAATCAACAAGGTAGGTCAGCTTTTATGAAGAACCCTCAAGTCATGGGAGGATGGCAAAAGATTGCGGCTCAAGGAAGACAAGGTGGCAAGCGATTGAACTAATCCTTCAAGAAGATCTAATCTTTGTACCTGTTTGTTGAAGGAAACAGTCAAGCCATTAATGGCGTGTGACAGAGAAATGTAGAAAATCATAGTGCAGACATCTAAATATAGAAAACGCACATTGGAATGCAAGGTGTTGGCGGTGCTGATTGATGAAGTGTAGATCATCTCTCCAGAAAAGAAGATCGGATCGAGTTGGTGAAGGAAAAACCTAACACGACACTATTTGAATTTTTTTTTGGTGGGAACCCTAGAAGATAAATATGTGAGCTCGAGACTAAAATCAGTTGATACCTGATGCGAAAAGTGAGAGAGAAGAGAGCCTAAGCAAGGAGAAAGATCACCTTCCTTAGAGTTTTTTCTGAGAAAGTTGAAGAGTGAGTTAGTAGGTGAACTAGTGAGAGGGTCTAACTGGTAGAGACAAAGTAAGTGATAAACTATTGTAGTTCTAATAGTCAAGCTAACCGGTGAGGTGTGATTGATCAAGAAGGCATCTAAGGGTAACATAGTGTGGTGTGAGGCTGAGGGAGATAGAATAGAGGCTAGGAGTAACCGGTGAGTGATTAGAGAGAGTAATCTGATAAATGATAGTGTGAGAACCAGTGAAGAAGAGGAGGTTGTTAATCAACAAAAATCTATTGATCAGGTGTTGCAGAACTCATTTGCAACCAGATGCTACAACTATATCAAAATTGTATTTCATTATACATCAGCGAGTTGGAGCTTGGTGCAGGGGTTGGCGCTCCTTGGGTTGGTGCCCTAAATAATTGTAATCCATTATTTCATTGTGAGGCTAGATTGGAGCAGTAGACTCTAGTAGCATTTCTCACCGAGATTTTTCCCATATTGGGTTTTCCTCGTACATCTAGTGTTGTGGGTTGTAGTTGTGTGTTTTCCTATTTTGATATCCACATTTATCTTACCAGTTTGATTTTTTAGTGCTTAAGGTGATAACCAGTATTCCAAGGTTGATTAAAAAGAAAAGATTTCAAGAAACACTGATTCACCCCCCCTCTCAGTGGTACATTGTGTTCAACAATGCTTACCATCAAGAGAAATAGAACCTCTACCATGGATTATACTAGCTTTTTCATACTCACAAATTTACTCTTATCACATGTCATATGATGAGAGAAACCACTATCAATAACCCATTCATCTTTCTTGTCAACCTTAGCAGCTAAAGATTTCTCCTCAACAATATAGCTAGTAGAATCAATAATCCCCGGATCATCTTCCTTGATAGCAATGAGCGCCCATTCATCTCCTAAATTTTATTTCTCAAACTCATCATCTGTCACACCTTCATCAGCAACAAAATAACACTTCTTCTGATATTTAGGCTTATAGGGCTTAAATGGCTTCTTAGAAACTCTTTCTAGACACCTTGAGGCAAAATGACCTATCTTATTGCATGAAAAACATTTAAGAGGCAAATTTCCTTCATACTTACCAACACCTTTAGGCAATCTTCTGGCAATTAGGGCTTCAAGCTCTTCAAGCTCTCTCTCATATTCTTCAAGCTCTGTCATATCCTTCTCATATTTGGATACTCTTGTAGAATTTTCTCCTGGATCATATTTTTGCGTCTCAAATATAGTAGCTTTAAATACAGATTCTGATTTAGGAGGCATTTCACAAAACCCGCTCAACTCAAAAGAAGCAAGCTTTCCAATCAACATATCTCTAGTCACATCTATCATAGTCCAGATCTCTTCAATAGCAGCAACCTTATGCTTGTAAGAAGGAGGCAAGGATCTCAACACCTTAAGAACAATATCAGACTCTTCCAATACTCTACTAGCACATCTGATGTTCGACACAAGCTCATTCACGTTCAACATAAAGGAGGTAATGTTCTCATCTTTTCCCATCTTCAACATCTCATACTTTCCTTTCAAGCTCTGCAACTTAGCAACTTTCACATGGCTATCACCTTCATACAAAGTCTCTAGCTTCTTCCATATCTCATGAGCAGTCTACAAATCCACCACATTAGTCATCTCATAATCAAACAAAACACTCAACAATGCTTCCTTAGCTCTAATATTGAATTCAACTTCCTTTATCTCATCTGGAGTAGTAGGACCATTTTGAGGAGCATTATACATGTTCTTAGTAATATTCCAATAGTCTTCACTGATGCATCTTAAATGACATTCCATCCAGTTCTTCCAGAGAGTGTAATTTTCTCCATAAAATCTTAGACTATCTTTCTTAAAAGCAAAGGTTGCCACCCCACATCTCTTCAAGCAATCAAGCTTCTTTTGGAGGATCTAGCTTAGATACCAATTGTTGACAACAATGCAACAAACTAAGAGTGGGGGGGGGGGGGGGTGAATTAGTTTTCTCACAAACTCTACACAAATCAAACTTAAATTCAAATCTAATTATTAGCAATGAAAGCATAAACCATCACCACATCAATAATGCATATAACACCAAGATTTTTGAAATGGAAAACCCAGTTAAGGGAGAAACCACAGTGGGAACCTACCCACAATGAGATAATACCCTGTTAGGAGTGAATGTAAATATTACAATGGAGAATGCACATGCATTCAGACACACTACCTAAAGCTCACTGCTCAAATACAAGAAGGGCTACAACCCTAAGGAAGGCTCACCACCTTACAAGATTTAGACAACAATTTGGATTACATGAACTATGAAAGTAGCATCTGTCAATGCCTGGTTGTAGTTTCGGTTAAGCAATCAAACTCTACTCTTCATACTTTTCCACAATTTTTTGCATTCTTTCACACTTCTCCTCTGCTACTGAAAGATTAATTCATTGTTCGCACACATAGATACATCTCTCACATGAATATTAAATATAATTATACAATCATCAACCTATATTTGAAGGTCGACTAAACCCTCAACACAAATTATAAAATAATAACCTCACACGCTACAAAAATGCATGCGGTCCAAAACAATGTTAGCTAAGACATAGTTTGGACCCAAATCAATATCACAACCAAGAAACACCACCAAGGATTTTGCCTTAATCATCTGCAACACAATACAATCACCAAGAATGTCGCATAACACGAAGAACACCACAAATCAAGAAAATGATCAATAATACACACAACAATCAATGCGAACCATCAACACCAATAGGAATAGACCTAGAAACATCCATAAGCAATGTGAATAACCATAGAAGCAACTACAACATCACCACTTACTAGAATCTCCATCATCATTATACCGAACCTCAAAACACAAACCAAACTAACTATCAAACTGAAAGATTCACTTACGAACTTCCAAATAACAATCCATCTGAATTGAGGACACATATGAACGTCCCAAACACTCTGCTAAATCCACAAACCAAGATATAGAAATTCTAGAGAAATGCAGAGCACAATCCAGAATACCGAATAACATGAACAACTAAATAACCAATTATAATACCAGATCTTATAACTTGATCAAAACATCATGTGGACAACTAAATTATTTTTTGAATTAGATAAACATAATTATCTCTAAACCCATTAATCTACAATAGCTTAACTACAACACACTAGCCAAATCAGCTCATCCAATCTAACTGCAACACTGGAATACACAAAAGAATATGTTGACATCAATGACAAAGCATCATTCCAACAAACCTAGTTATCCATATTGGTATGTAAAGGCTATTCACAAGTTGAAGGTATTGATTTTGAGGAAAATTTTGCTCCAGTAGCTGGGATGGAAGCTATAAGGATGTTTCTTTCTTTTTCTTCTTATAAGAACTTCAATGTACATCAAATTGATGTTAAGTTAGTGTTTTTGAATGGAGAACTAGAAGAAGAGGTATACATTGAGCAATCAGATGGATTCAGATTGTCAGAGGATCCAAATATGGTTTGTAGGTTAAAGAAAGCATTGTATGGAATTAAACAAGCACCTAGAGCTTGGTATGCTAGATTTTTGTTACAACAAAATTTTAGGAAAGTTACTACAGACAACGATCTCTATTTTAAGTTTGAAGATAGCAATTTGTTGATTGTTTTTGTCTTTGTTGATGGTATTATTTTTTATGGTCTATGTAAAGAGTTTGCAAAAGAGATTTAGAATGAATTTGAAATGTCAATGATTTGTGAGATGTTTTTCTTTCTTGGTCTACAAGTTACTCAGTTGGAAGATGGAATCTTTATTTCTCAAGATAAATATGTCAAAGAGATATTAAATAAGTTTGATATGAAAAATTGTAAACTAGTTACTGCCCCTTTAACTGTTGGATGCAAATTAGGAAAAGATGATACATCTCTAGATGTTGATAAAAATAAATACAAATCTATGATTGGAGGACTTTTATATCTAATTGCCTCTAGACAAGATATTATGCAAGCTGTGTGTTTAGTTGCAAGATTTTAGGCTAATCCAAAGCAATCACATGAACAAGAAGTGAAGAGGATTTTTAGGTACTTGAAAGGGACTCAAGATTTTGGTCTTTGGTATAAGAAGCATGTATATTTCATGTTGAAAGCATATACAGATGCTGATTGGGTCGAAAACATTGATGATAGGACAAGTACTAGTGGTGGTGAATTCTTTTTGGGAGACAAATTGGTTTCATGGTTAAGTAAGAAGCAAGACTCGGTATTATCTACAACAAAAGAAAAATATATTGTAGTAGCATATTTTTGTACTCAAGTCATGTGGATGAAACAAACTCTTAAATATATCAGAGTGGTGTATGATGAAGCTATTCCTATTATGTGTGTTAATACCAGTGCTATAAACATTTCAAAAAATTTGGTAATGCATTCAAGAACAAAAACTATCTCAATCCGTTATCATTTCTTAAGGGAGAACGTTGCAGAGAAGGAAGTCAAATTGGAATACATGTCTACAAAAGAATAGGTAGCAAATATCTTCACTAAGGCATTGGTGAAGGATAATTTTGAGTATCTTAAGAAGAAACTAGGGCTCATTGCCCCTCTTTTTTATAACTAGATGCTAGTGGTGCATCTTTCTAGGGGGAGATTCAACACTTATTCTTAATCTCCTAGATTGATGTTGTCACTACTCTTAGGGGGAGTGGTGGTGTATGTTGGTAAGTTTTTCATGCAATGCCCTTTGTCTTTGATGTCAAAGGGAGAGAGAGAGTTATTATGAGATTTGGAGAGAGAGTTTTGATATTTGGAGAGAGAGTTGTTGTGAGATTTATGCAGGTAGTGTGGCATTTCTCAAGTGTTTCCATCAATGACAAAGGGGGATATTGTTGGAAGTATGAGCTTGTATGGTTGTCATTGATCTTGATCCTGATCCAGATATGTTCCTAATTGTTGTAGTTGTGGTTTGTGTTGCAGATTGAGTTTGGTATTTTTGGTGTTGGTTATGAAATTTTGGTTTGGATGGTTACTTATGATCTTTGGCAGTAAATGTGTATGTTAGAGTGGTTTGGAAAGTCTTCGGTGGCCTCTGAATATGTTGCAGATTGTATTATAGTTTAATGGATGTGACTTTTCTCAATGTACTTCTCTGATAGTTTCTTTGTTTTGTAAGAGATTTGTTTGGGATGTTCAGTTGTCTTATATTTTGGTGTGTTTGGTTAAGATATCTTGGTTAGATCATATTATTTTGGTTTTTATATGCATTGGAGGATGTATTAAGAAGTTATAGGTCTAACCATGGCATGTGGAAATATGCGTAAGGTATTTTGCATCAGAGGATGTTCTTCGGTTGATTGATTGATCTTTCTACATGTTACGTTTGGTAGCATCTTTGGTGAATGTGTTAGCATGTGAAAATCATTGGATTCATCTCTGAAGGATTTATTGTGATTTGTTTTGATTTTTCCATTCCACTAGAGTGTACCACTTTGATTATTTTTGGTCTAGGTGGCTTATTTTCTGTAATAATTTGTATTCTATTTTGGCTAACCCTAGATTAAGTTTTTCAATTATATATCTCATATTTAAGGAGTGTGAATATATGAGTTGAGATTAATCATTGGTATGGATTGTATGAATTGATGAGAAGTGTATGCAAATGATATGCAATCTGATTTGACATTGAAAAAGTCTTTCAATGTGATATATTCAATGACACAGTTTGTTGTGATAGTGGTGATTAATCAAAGATGTTTTCCATGATGTTGGTCACTTGATCCAATAGTTTAAGGATACTTTCATGTGTAGTAGATCCTTCTTATTTTCAATTCTACTATTTGCTTTGTTGTTGATTAACTTGATTAACAATGAGTCTTTTGTCACCAGATTGTATCTTACCTTGAAGTAGTGAGCCTCAGTTGTGCAAGTCCTTGTATCTTTCCCTAAAGCAATGTGCCTTAGCCTTGCAAGTATAGTAGGTGTTTTTACTCCTTGGTAGAGAGCCTAAAAATTTGTAATAATTCATATTCATATTGTGAGTTAGATTCTCACTATGGTTTTCCCCTATTTGGGTTTTCCACCTAGGTCTAGTGTTCATGTGTTGATGGTTGATGTTGTTTATAATTTTGTTTTGAAGTTCCAGATTGATTCACCCCCCTCTTAGTCCTACCATGTGTTCAATAAACCTTGATAAAGAAGACACCTAGTAGAGTGGGAAATATTTTACTAAAGGATAACCAACCACACTATTTGAAATATATGTTGTTAAGTGGCTTAAGAAGTTTTTAAAAACCATCTACAATTAATCTTTGAAACACATGCAAATGTGGAGAAGGCCAATTGCAATATATGTAATTGAGAAATGACATATTTAGATACCATTTTATTAATTATACATATACATATATATGTGTATATGTATATGCATATGTGTTTGTGTGTGTGTGTGTGTGTGTGTGTGTGTGTGTATGTATACACACACACATACATACATACATATATATATATATATTTATACATATACATATATATATGTATATATATGTCATACATACATACATATATACATATATACATATACATATATATATATATATATGTATGTATCTATACATATATATGAATGTATGTATGTATGTATGTATATATTGTAAAGGGTGAAAAATTAGGGTTTCACCCTTAAATGTGGTAAATTCACTAATTTTTGCTTAGGGAGCATTCCATTAGGGAAAGATGGAATTTGATTGATCTAAGCCTAAAATACCAAGAATATGATCATATTCCAAGGGTTTTAGATGTGCCTCTTCTTTCCCTTTAAATTAAATTGATTTAATTAATGATGTTAAAATTAGGTTAAATATGTGTAAATTGAAAGAATTATGCATAAACAATGAGCTACAATCATCAAACGGAGGTACAAACCTGGATATGAGCAATATGTGGATGTCTGGATCTATTCCTAGAAGGTTGACCTAAATTGTCGAGATCAGAATGCCAGACGCTCTGGTCCTTCAAACTTTTCACTGTCCAAAAGCGACCCTATTCATATCTGTGAATAATGTCAATCCTAAAAATTATAGCTCTGTACCTGTTCCTACACATAGTAGAGAAGGGAAAATTGCTGGGAATAAGGATTTTCCTTAGGTCAAACCCTAGGGTTTTTGAATTAACCATGAAATAGAATTAAAATATAAATGAAATACTATAATGGAAATTCTTTCCTTTTGAAGGAGAGGCTGAAAATGTCTAAAACACTAATGTTATACCTCTTTATGAAGTTTAGTTTGTCTTCACAAGGAATTAGTGTTTCATGTATATAGTCTTCATAAAACATAGAACATGAATGCCATCTCCAATGCTTGAATCTTGACTTTACTTTTATTCCAATGCTTGAATCTTAACTTTACTTTTGCTCCAATTCTTGAAAGAAGACTGATTTCTTTCTCACTTGAATTTTCTAGATCTCAAGAGTGGATTATGAATTTGAATTGATGTCAAAATAAGAGGGGTAGACCTCCTTTTATACATGCTAGTCAAAAAACAAATTATTTTTTTGACATGAGCTGACACAAGATCTAGGTTCTTGCTCAAATCATGTTACTGTTATGAGGCCTCAAAATATTTGAACATCTTGATCAGGCACATGATAAGAAATTTGATCCACAATACAACCTTAAAATAAATCAAGTACCGGTAAAGCACATACAGATGCTGATAGGAACAGATACCAGTAAACAATACAACAACAATTAAACAGATAATCAATGCAAAGGAACCATACCACATAACACCATGATTTGTACGTGGAAAACATGGAAAGGGAAAAACCACGGTGGGAAGCCTACCCACAGTCAGATGATACTTCTGCAGAAAGTATGTGATACAATGAGGGGCCTGCACATGCAAGAAGGCACACTTCCTAGAGCGTACTGCTCATTAAAAAAGAGTCTCACTGACTATAGAGAAGCTACAACCATCTTAAGATAAATAAAAAACAATCCAATAGAGTGAACTTCTAGAATTAGCATCTACCATGCCTGATTACAATCCTGGTTAAGCTCAATACCAGAGGACTAAATCCTCTTCTGAATCCAATTCGATCACCAATGATCGACCAACTCTTCTGCCTGAATGATATTACAATATTCACACATTACATTCCTTGACCATGATCTTTTCAATAACCATGATACTCTACAAAGAGTTTCTACCTCTTATTTATATAGACCCTAAGACCTAAACCAATTAGGTGAGCCACCTAAAATATATTACATTAAGATCATTACATAATTCCATATTACAATGATATGCCATGTTGGCTTAAGACCAAAACAACAATAACAAATCTATAAATCATCTCGAAACATCTCGGTAACGTGTAGAGTACACGTTAGCATGATACTGGTCCATAACCTAGATAGGTATTAGACCTATTCAGGGTCCACCACGTCAAAGAAATGTCTTCAATAAGTTGAAGCATGATCAAATAACATCTTCAACATCCTGAAATACATGAAGAAGCTGCACCAACACCAATTATGCATCCTGTCACAATTCCTCAATGAAAGCTCTGCCGGTAGAGCCTTAAACTAGTGTCGGTAAGGGTTTACTAGAGTGTATGATAGCATCCGATTACCAAGCCAATACAAACTAACCAAAACATGCTCATGAAGCATATAACACATGAAATCAAACATACTTCACTGATCCAAACATGCCAGAAGTGTCCAACAGATAGTCTCTTCTGTCGGTAACACTAGATCTTTTACCGATAACCAAAACCTATCTGCCGGTAACCAATCATAATAGTTAGCATTTCCATCAGTGACTAAAGATCAATGCAACACATAATCAATTCATCCATAATGCCAACATATATCTACCAATAAAATTGGTCACTTTTTCTTTAAGACCTTTCTTACAAAGAAACAAATTAGTCAAAGTAATCTTAGGACCAATATTATTGTGAAATTGTTGAATGAAAGCATTAACCAAATGTTGAAATTATGTAATAGAATAAGGAGGCAAATAACAATACCATTGCAAATATTTATCCCTAAAGGTTTGACTAAAAACATTACCCATGTCCTTGATCATGAGAAAAGTCACTACACAAAGTTTGAAATGTTTTCACATGATTCAAGGGATAACTTTTTCCATTATAAAGCTCCAATTGAGGGACTTCCATATGTTTAGGAGGGACAACACAAACAATGTTATTAGATAATGGACTCACTACATCAAATGTGGGCACCTTAAACTTGGATTGGGTAATGGAAGCTAACTGTTGTTGTAGGGATGAAATAGTTTGAGCTAAGTTATTGATGGTTGCTTTGATGGATTGATTGAAATTAGACATATTGGATTGTGATGGAGGAGTAACATTGTTGTATGTAGGTTGAGCTTGAGAGTAAGGAGGTGGAACACTATGATATGTAGGTATGAGAGATGATTGGGTCACAAATAGAACACTTATAGAAGGAGGTATAATTTAAAAACTTTGATTAACATAGTTTCCCCCTTGACTAACATGCATAGGATTAATATTTTGTGTGGAAGTAGTCATGATAGAAGATGTGAAGGTAGGCACACTAGGGAAGGATGTAGGCATAGGAATAGAATGATTGACTTGACTAGTAGCTTGAGTGTAATGAAGGACTTCACTAACTTTTTATCGGCATGATATTAGTGTCAACAATATGAGAAAGGCCACACAACAAATCAACACAAATTTTATCACTTTGTAGGTCATTCTTTTTAATCCTTCAATCAATGGGATTGTCTCACTTTCTGGGTATTGTTGACTCATCCATTGTTGAAGATTTTTAAATTCATTATCAATCTTCTCTAATTGGTCAATTGAAACCCTAGTTAGTGATTCATCCACATCATGAGAATTATGAAAAGAATGGGGATAAATGACATCATTTGTTGGGTTAGAGGAACCACCAACATTCTCATGAAATAAGTTATCCAAATTAGGCTCCATATCCTTAGTAATTAAATATTGGGAATCCTTAATTCTACATCTTCTTCTCATGGGAATATTGTAGGTAGGGTTAATGGTAACAAAACTCATGCACAAAGGAGGGAAATTTGAATTTAAAATTAAAAAATGTGATTAAACAATGCAAAATTTTGTAAAAAGTGATTGATTAACCAATTAATTAAGCAACGTAATTTGTGAATTTGAAAGATAAGTTCTTCTAAATCATAGCATAGCATATCATAAAAATCAGATCTACAAATGGATTTGAAAAATCATGCAACCCACAAGTAAATTTTAGAATTATAATGTTGGGGGTTTTATGAATTAAACCCCTAAATTTATGTAATTCAATTGAAAATGAGATCTATGAGTGAAAATTCAAATATTAGTTTGCATAAACAATTAGATCTGAAATAATCAAACCAAATTAAGAAACCCACAAGTTTAATTTTAGAATTAAAAATTAGGGTTTTTGTTTATTCAACCACTAATTTTTTGTAATTCAATTGAAAATAAAACTTGTGAATGTAAATTTGAATTTCAAAATGCATAAACACTCAGATCTAAGAACATAAATTAGAAATTAAGGTGTAAGATGTCGGGTTCACCAAAATGTAAAGGGTGAAAAATTAGGGTTTCACCCTTAAATGTGGTAAAATCGCTAATTTTTGCTTAGGGGTTATTACATTAAGGAAAGATAGAATTTGATAGATCTTAAGCCTAAAAGATCAAGATTCTGATCAAATTCATGGGGTTTTATATGTGCCTCTTCTTTCTCTTTAAATTTAATTGATTTAATTAATAATGTTGAAATTAGGTTAAATGTGAGTAAATTGAAGAAACTATGCATAAATAGTGAGCTACTGTCATCAAATGGATCCACAAACTTGCATCTGAGAAACATGTGAATGTTCAAATCTATTCCCAGAAGGTTGACCTAAATTGTCGAGACCAAAATGCCAACCACTCTGGTCCTTCGAACTTTTCACCATCCAAAAGGGAACTTGTTCATCTTTGTGAGTAATGTTGATCCTAAAAATTACAACTTTGTACTTGTTCCTACACAATAGAGAAGGGAAAATGGTTGGGAATAGGGGTTTTCCTTAGCTATAACCCCAGTTTGGAATTACCATGAAATCAAATTGAAATATAAATGAACTACTTAATGGAAATACTTTCCTTTTGAGGGAAAGGCTGAAAATGTTAGAAACACTGATG
Source organism: Cryptomeria japonica (assembly GCF_030272615.1). NCBI lineage: Eukaryota > Viridiplantae > Streptophyta > Pinopsida > Cupressales > Cupressaceae > Cryptomeria > Cryptomeria japonica. Next base: position 638,318,674 of record NC_081406.1, read on the forward strand.
GTATACCTCTTTTTGAAGTTTTATTTGTCTTCATAGGGAATTAGGGTTTCATGTAGATAGTCTTCAGAAAACATAGAACATGAATGCCATCTCCAATGATTGAATCTTGACTTTAATTCTACTAATTCTTGTGTTGGTGCTTCCAATTGATGATTACAAGAATCCTTTATATCAGAAGCTCACCTCAATCTTCAAGGTTTGGATCAGTGGACCAACTAAGATAATAGTAACTAGGGATAAGGAGTTAGTTACTTTCTCTTCAATTTAGGCTCTATAGGAACTAGGTGGGTATCCTGTTTAACAGCTTGGATTTGCAATTTGAATTCATTCGTAGTTGGTTGAGGGGTAGATGCTAAACAAGTATTGAATTTGTATATTGTGGGGTAGTAGAAGAATTGACATTTGAAATTGGTTTGTAGTGTGGCTCTGAACTTGAGGTAGTTGTTGAACTCAGGAACTTAGATCAAGTTGTTGGAATACCCAATGGTGCTCATATTTTGGTATTGCTTTTGGGACATATAGAGGAGATTCTTAGATTGTTGTAACCATCTATCTAATTCAAATGACTTGGTAATATTAGAGATTACATTATCTAATGTCACAAAATGAATGTTCATAGCCTCTTGTGTGTTTTAAGTTCCTTCACCTCCTATATTCATCCATATGGGATATATTGGAGACATACTACTATTCATATTGGCTCCTTGCCTTTTCTCTATATTTGGGGTTAAAATATGTTCTTGACTTGTGAATTTGGGAGTATCAAAAGGTGTAGACATACTTAATTTCCTTGACACCCAAGTTTGCCTAGGGGTATCTTGACTCATGTTTTTATCTAATTGCATTTGAGCCCTAGTTTTTACCATCCCCTTTTCACCAAAACAAAGATTTTTTAGGGATCTTGAATTGGTCGATTTAGAGATATATTGAGTTGACACCCTTTAGGTCTAGGGGCAAAAGTTGATTGAGATTTAATCAGGATAGTAAAGCCTATCACAAATTCTAATTAGAACAAAATCAAAAATCATTTACATAGGTTGAGGATGAAGCAATATTTCAACTACTTTATCAACTAGTTATGCCTTTTTTTCTTCCCTTGCTAGAACCACATTAATATCCAAAGCAGTAGTTCTTAGATGAGCAACCAAATCTGTGAGCTCTTCCTATCTCCAATTAGCAATAGGTATATGATAATATGATGAAACTCTAAAGATTCAGTCGACTAATGAGAGGGGGGGTGAATATGTAGATAGAAAATTAACTAAACTTTCACCAAACTTATTTCCAACTTAGAATCAACTCATAAAGTATACCAGTTTAGACACTTTAACAAATCTGCAGCAGCACTGCTAAACCTTACCGGTTGACCTAATACTTCAGTGATATAATGAAACAAATCTTAAACTTAAATATCCTTCGACCAAAACCTTAAACCACTTCACTAATACTGGTAATAACATATTTCAGATCATTTCCAATAATTTAAATATATCATTGCAGATTTACCAATCATTCATATCAACCATACCAAAAACACATCCACAAAATCATTCACCACTTGACATAATGATTTTTCATGTGGAAACCCAAATGGGAAAAACCATGGTGGGGATGAATACCCAAAATTATTTTGAACTCTTCTAAAGTTCTCCCTGTTAGGAGCCAAGCCTTGTTAGAAGCTTATACAATAATATTCGGTTAGGAACAAATCCAGTTAAGGACCACCCGATTAAGGGATTGACTATAGATACTCTGTTAAAGGTAATACCTTGTTAAAGGTAACCTCAGTGGAGGATTTCAAATCCAAGCTAATGGATCACCTAGTTAGAGGATTTCAACAACAAGCATGTTAAATCTTACCCGGTAAGGGATTTTACTATTGTAATGGTTAGAGAACAATAGGTTCTTGATTGATTTGGAAATAGAACTTCCTTGCTGAATTAGATCCTTTATCGCTCCTATCTGCCTTCACATCATTTTGTAGACACACCTCCTGGTTTGACAACAATCACTTCCACACTTAACCAAATTCACCAACACATAATTGAATCAAATCATTGACCTTATAAGCAAATACATTAGGTCGGTAACACAACACAAAACCTACAATTCTCATAGAGATTACAAATACATCAATTCAATCTTGACCGTTAGATTACATGCAATCAACTTTACATTCTTCTAGGCATCTACAATCGATCTTGAATCACCGCACTTTGAATCTTGTGACACATCACATGTTTTTCACTTCATACTATGAATTTGATCATTCCCAAGATAAACAGTTACCTTTACGTGCCAAAACCTTTTCAAAACTCATCACGTGCAACATGCTTACGTGGCATCTTCATCACCGACCATCATTTAGTCATAGATCATCACAACCAATCTCCAAGCTTCATCGGTTAGGGTTTTACTTCTCAACTGGTTAGGGTTACCGATTGATCTTCACTGCATCATTACTAGTTGTTTTACTGCTTCATTACTAGTTGCTATACTGCTTCATTACCGGTTGCTATTGACATCAATGACAACACCATACTTCTTCAATGCAATCTTCATGCAATGCCAATATTCTCCCTCTTTGGCATTGAGGGCAATACAAATATCAATACTAATTGATTGTCATGATTTAGAGTAAAGTATATACAAAGGTATAGGAATCCTGGTTTACATTTTTTACCATCTACTATCCTTCAACTGTATCTTCATGTTTTCAACTGGTAACTAGGTCTTCAGTTGGTAACTAGTCTACAATCTATCTTCTCTCCTTTACATATAAGGCTATCAATCATATACTTTTCTTCTCTCCCTTTGACAACAATGCCAAAGTGAAGGTAGACCATGCTATTTCTCATCCATGCTTCACTGATCTGTAATTAGCTGCTCCCCCTGTGGAGTAGCTCCAATCTCCATCGATCTGTAATTAGCTGCTCCCCCTGTGGAGTAGCTCCAATCTTCACCAATCCTTCTTCAATAATTTCAATAGGCTCCAAGATTTATGTCTTCCACATATGCTTAATTGACTTCATGTAGGGGTACAACCCCTAACTCACCTCTAAGATATTCAAATGTAGCCTTAGGTAGAGGCTTAGTAAAAATATTTGCTAGTTGTTCTTTAGTGGAAACATACTCCAGTGATACATCTTTGCTTTGAACTTTCTCTCTCAGGAAATGATACTTCAGCTCTATATGCTTTTTCCTAGCATGCAACACCGAGTCTTAGAAATATTTATAGAATTGGTGTTATCACAGAAAATTCTTACCGGTTCTGATATCTTCAACTCGAAACCTTCCAATATGTGTTTCATCAAAATTTCTTGGGTATAATTCATGTAACCTGCAACATACTCAGCTGCTGCTATTGATTGAGAGATACAACTCTATTTCTTGTTGATCCAAGACACTAATCTACCTCCAAGAAAAAATTCTCCTCTGGTTGTACTTTTCCTGTCATCAACATTTCCTGCCCAATCTTCATTGGTATAGACTTTTAAGTCAAAGTCTCTTGCATATGGATACCATAATCCATAATCTATTGTGCCTTTCAAGTATCTAAAAATTCTCTTGGTTGCAATCATGTGTGACTCCTTTGGATCTTTCTAAAATCTAGCAACCAATCCTACTGCATGAGAAATATCTGGTCTACCATTAACAACATAATGTAGCTTAACTATCATAAATCTATATTCTTTTTCATCAATTGGTGCAGAATCATCTTCCTTTGACAATTTACAACCTGTAACCATTGGTGTTCCAATTGGTTTACAATCTCCCATTCCAAAAGTTTTCAACACTTCTTTCACATACTTGGATTGTGTGATAAAAATTCCTTCCTTCATTTGTTGGATTTGCAAACCTATGAATTTTTTTGTCTCACCTACTAGTGACATCTCAAATACATTCTTCATTTCATTAGAAAAATCATGACACATATCATCATTACCTCCAAAAATGATATCATCAACAGATATCTCACTTACCAATATTTTATGCTCTTCTATCTTGAGATATACGTTACTATCTTCACTGGTTCTTTGAAAACTTATCTTTACTAAGTGAGAGTGCATTCTTTCATACCATGCTCTTGGTGCTTGTTTCAAACCATATAGTGCCTTATGTAGCTTGTACACCATATCCTTTTCTTCTGTTAATGCATAATCATCAGGCTGTTCTATGTAGACTTCTTCTTCCAATATTCTATATAAGAATGTCAATTTAATATCCATCTGATATACTTTAAATCCTTTGTATGCTGAAAATGCAAGTAGAGCCCTTACTCCTTCCAATCTTGCTACTAGTGCAAATGTATCACCATAGTCTTCACCTTCCTCTTGTGCATATCCTTTTCATACCTGTCTAGCTTTATTCCTAACCACTACTCCATCTTCATTCAATTTATTTCTGAATACCCACTTTGTGCCTATTGTTGGCAAATGCACACTCCAATGAGAAATTATAGGTGATTGAAGGTATTGTCATTGATGGCAACCTTACAATCCTATGGAATAGACAGACACTGGCACCGAAAGACTCTACACCGGCATATAGTTCACCGACAGCGAAAAGATGATTACTGACACCCTGGCCGACACAATTTTTTTTATTAAATAATGCATTTTATTGTAATATCTTTTTGTAAGCAGACATGGCATATTGTAATAAGGCTCATATATAAGTATGATATCTTGTAGAACATTTGTCATAGGTAATATGCATAGATGGATATTATGTGCGAATATTGAGGTTGATTGTGGAATAAGGTTTATGATTATTGCAAGATCTTAAACTGGTACTGAACTTTGCATAGCAGATGCTGAATCGAAGCAGTACATGATAGTGGATTTACATAATCCATTTTGTAAGTCAGTGAGACTTCCTTTTGTATTTAAGCAGTGGGCTTTAGGCAGTTGGCCTTCCTGCATATGCAGGCCCCTATTGTATCAGTAATATTCACTTATTGGCTAGTAAGCGAATATTGTGGGTCACAAATCCCACTGAGGTTTTTCCCACACCGGTTTCCTTGTTAAAAATATTATGTTATGGTGTGCTTTCTATGTTGTGTTTATTGTTCTTATTTACTGCATTAATTCTGGTTTATTGGTACACTATTTTGGAATGCAATTGATTTAATAAGTTCACAAAATCCATTAACTGGTTAGATACTGATTCACCCCCTCCTCTCAGTATCTTTGGGAATCCTAACAATTGGTATCAGAGCTTGGTCCTATATTTTTAGAAGCCTAATAGCTTGAGGAAGATTCTGACACCGGTAGAGATGAAAAACTTAAGAAAGCAATTGGAAATAACTCTTTTAGACTATGATGTAGAAAAGTTGAAGAATATCAAACTTGAAGACGATCTGAAGGCTGCACAGGAAATCATTCAGGGACTTCAAGGAAATCTCACTATTGCAAGGAACAAAAGAAGAGAAATTTCTAAGAAGATGCAGACTAATGATGATGAAAAAGAAACTCTTAATGACCTTGTGAACAAACTGAGACAAGAAAATAGTATAATGAAGAATGAGATGCAAGATATGACTATGAGGTTTTGTAAAGACATTGAAGATAGAAAGAAGAATGAAGATGATTTGGTTAGAAGACTAAATGATGCTGGAAATGAAAACACAAGACTCAGTCATGAAAATGATATGTTGAAGACATATATAATTCACTTGGAGCATGATAAAACTAAACTCATGAGACAAAAATATTTCTTAGAAAATGAGTTGGCTACTGCAAATCAACACAAGGAGAAATTCAAGAAAAGTTCAAAAGAACTTAATGACATGTTGAAAAATAAAAAACCTAATGGAGATACAAATAGCCTTGGCTTTGAAGTTGGTGAAATCTCCGGTACTACAAACAATCATGATCATAGTAAATCAGTAAGACAACCTAATGCCTACAAATTCAATGGGAAATTCTTTAACTGTAATAAGTATGGTCATAGAGAAAATCAATGTAGATCTAGAAACTATCAGAACACCAATGCACCCACCGGTCAATGTTCTAAATGCAATAAAATTGGTCATAACTCAAAAAATTGTAGAATGAATGTAAGATGTTATGTTTGTGGAAGATTTGGACACCTATCTAATCAATGCAGAACACATACCGGCATAGGATATGGAAAAGCTATTCAGAAAAACAATGTGACTTGTTATGCTTGTAACAAAATTGGACATATTGCAAAATTTTGTAGAAAGCATCACCGGCAAATGACAAAGGACCCAACTTGAAAGGTAAAGAAAAGGTTGAAGAGGTAAAGAAAGAATTCTCAAAACAATAGATTAGAAAGTCATATCAGAGTGTTAGTGAAGCTATTCCTTCATTGGTAGAACAAAGTATCACTCCATAGGCAGGAGGTTCTTCATCTAACTGAAGAGAAATCCTTTGGGGGGTATGGCAACAAATTGAAAAATATGCTAATTTACCCTTAGTCTATGGTGAGAAGTTGAACTACTTCTTTACTGGTAGATGTGTTAAGTTTCACTTAACAGACAGACATTAAAGGTGGTAGTTGAAGGGAATGACATTATAAAGCAAGTAGTTTTGGCTCTTTTTCATTCACCGAGCATTCAAATTTCCTGAGAGCGTGAAAATCCTGAGTGAAGGCATCCATAGCGAGAAGTGAAGTAAATCATTCAAGCACTCATACCTAAAGGAAGATTAAGGTATTTATAACAATGGATTCCTCCTCTACACCTGAATTCATTGCAAACCCTACTATAATTGAAGTTGTTAAGCACCCTAGACCTGTATTTAATATTACTCCCAAAATTGTGTAGAAAGATGATACCCTAGGAGCATTCTCAAAAATACCTAAAGGAGTTGCATATGCTGAGGATCCTAGAATCTACATACATTGTCATATAGAAGAACTAGGAGATGATGAAATTAAGAACACGTACAAAACTGTTATATGTGATGTAAATGGAAATGTTAAACCGAAACATAAGATAGTTGAAACCCTAGGTTTTGTGGAAATTCTTAGTGTTCCTAATTTTCCCAAGGATATTATAAGGATTGTGTTAAGTAGAGTTCATGGGGAGTCCTTTTGGTTGGATTCAATTCATAAGATAACCAAAGAGGCAATTAGGGCAGTGACAAGCTTACCTTCCACCGGTAGTAGGCCTAACAAGACTAAAAAGGTTTCAAATGACACTATAATGACCCTAACCAACACAACCTTTGACAAAAGATCCTTGAGAGTAAATAATATAAAGGACATCAATGTAAGGTTCATTAGCATGATTCTTGGATACAAGGCTACTCATGCCAATAGATTAAACTCTATTTCTAGCTTATGTATCAAAAGTGCTTATGACTTGATAAACAACAATGCAAAGATTGACATATGTGAATGGTTGAAGGATGAACTAATAGACAATCTAAAGAAAATCAAAGGGGACAAGAAAGGGACTTTCAAATTTGGCAACTTCCTTGTGTGTTTAATGTTGTATATTACCAAGGAAGTACTCAGTATTGGTAGAAAGGATTTTGGTTTTGACATACCGGTAGGAAAAAAACTATTGGACATTCTAAACATCATGGGAGATGACAGGGAAAAGAACATAAATGAACATTTTTCAGGCATTAAAGGCTAGAATGAAAACAAGGATAAGGCTATCTCAAGCTATTGTTGACAAATATCAAAAGGAGATATACTTTGTAATAAAGAAGGATGAGATTTGGATGGAGGCAATAGTCCCAAGGACTGTCTGGGTTGCAGAAATGGGATATGAGGCATATGAGAACATAATTGAAACTTATGCAAAAGCCCTCCTAGAAGCTCCTAAAGAACCAACAGAAAAAGTATTTAGAAATGTGGAAACTATTGAAAGCAGTATTCAATCTCAGAAAAGAATAAAGAAAACTGAACAAATAGTTAGAAAAGGAACAAGGTAGGCAAAAGCAATCAAGGAAGATGTATTGAATAAAATTGGTATTAAGGAGAGTGACTTGGAAGAACTACAACTAGAAGCACATATTTCACTGGTTTCTACCTCCTCTGATAGTGCAATACCAATAGAGTTCAAAAGGGTGGTAAGGAAAAGGAAACCTTCACTGGTACCCTCTCCTGCACCAAAGAGAACAAGACAAAAACAACAAGCAGTTAGGCCTCTGATAAAGAAGTTGACACCAAAGAAAAGGAAAGTAAAACAAGTTGTCCCTCCTTTGGACAAACTTTTGAATGAGATAACTAAAGATGGCAAATTGTCAAATATCTGCAAGTTGTATAACAAACTTTCAAATGATGAAAAAGAAAGTATAGAAAATAGTGTTATCTTACACCTTGATATCTATAAGAAATTTTTGATGGAGGTTGTAGATGATATACCCAATGACTTGTATAGAAGGTTAGAAGAAAGAAGGGTAGCAATTGTTGAATTTGATAAAAAGATCAAGATAGAGAAACTACTTGTAGTTAACCCAATAAACTCAACACAAGAGATAGATGAATTAATAAGTGAGGCTAACCGGATAGTATTTTCAACCGGTCACTAACATGTAGCACTAATGGCAGGTAGAGTTAATGAGATATCAGAAGAAACTGCAGACAAGTGGGATATATTCTTTGTTGAAAAGGAAAAACAAGAAGAACTCAAATGACCAAAGATCATCAGAGTCTATCAAAAGGATAAGGATAAGGGGAAAGGCAAAGTAGGTGGTCCTCCTAGCTTAAAGATAACAGATAACTTGCCCCCACCTCCTTCTGATACTCCACCTGCACAAACTGTTGACACACAACCGGTAACAAAGAGTATGAAAACACCACATGAGGACACAAATCCTGACTTAGAGGTATTGTACACAATGAATATAGACACATAGGAAGTCAACATTGTGGTTGATAAGGAGATAAGTGAGAAGAGAGATGTGGCAACTGAGCCACCGGTAGAAGACATTACAGTTGAGATGAACATTGAGGATACAGTCAAAAACATTGAAATTGGGACTAAGCAACAAACTGAAAAATTAGTTGATCCCTTAGTTACTGGAATGGTGATTGATAACATTGAAAAACCAACATATGGGATACCAGCTACTGAAAAGCCTACTGAGTCACCGACAGTGGATAGTACTGAGGTGCAAACAATAAAATTGGTGGTGGATACCACTGTATAATCATCAGAGGCACCATCAGAGAAATTATTAGTAGAGAGCATAGAGAAACATGGAGAGACACATATAGAGAAACAGGTAGAGCAACAGGTTCATTCATAGGTACATACATAGATAGTGCCACCAACTACAACTAAAAAACCTAAACCTTTGGTAGTTGAAATGTAGACACAAACTAACCCTCGAGAGAAAGAGGAAAGAAAAGCTATTACTACCACCAGTGGATTACAAATTGTGAAGGTAGTTGGACAGTCATCCAGAACCTCCATGACTAAATTTAGACCAACTAATGTGACAGAGGTATTATTAGATTCAATCAAGAAAATAACAGATTGTAAATCACTAGCATATAAGGCTATTGATGATACCTTACCAATTTTGAAATTGATAGCACCCAAGTGTAAATAGAGAATAAATATTCTTTAATTAAATTAGACACATCATCTAAGTACATAACCGACAACCTCCTAACAATTGATCAAATCAATGAGGAGACCTTTAGAGAGAAAATAAATAAAGAGAAGGAAAAATTCTTTGAGGAGATAGTCAAGAAGAATAAGAAACATATGGATACATTATTACCAGTACTAGGCAAGACAATTTTGGATTTCAAAAAATTGTACAGAGATACATGTAAAACAAACATTTTGACAAAAGATATAGATAATGAGATCAACAAAGCACAGAAGAAAATCAATGATATTGCTAACAATTTAATAAGTTCATCAGATTCAATATCAGTAGTAGAACAAGAAATTGCAGGATTTGAAGAGAAAATAGAAAAACTTGAAAAAGATAAGGAAAGGTTAAATTTAAGGCAAAGGAACTGAAGTGCAGACTAGGTCCTAAACTAGATATCCTCATCTCTTTGAGAAAAGATATTTTTGAGGCTCGTGTTCTAGGACTTAAGACACCGGAAGAGAAAATGCACTTACTCATCGGTACAATCCAGAGGACTGAAGAAGTACTAAAGGATAGTGAAAGATTCTACAATAGTCTAAATGTTGTTTTAGCGGATCTTTATCAGATTGTAACCCACTGGTTACAAGGATCCAGACAGGAACTACACTCAATTGACATTGAATGACAACCTTTGTCATTGATGCCAAAGGGGGAGTAGTAGAGGATGAGAAAAAGGAATAAGGATGAGAAAAATGTATGACAAAAGAGATCATATGCTCAGGGGGAGCACACATTTTGGAGCAGACAATTTTAGTAACACAGTTTTGATAGTTTTGGCAAGACAATTTTGGACAACACTTTTTGGATATACTTTTTGGCTTTTTCTCATGAGTGTTGCCATCAATGCCAAAGGGGGAGATTGTTGGAAAATGCACACTCTAGTGAGAAATTGTAGGTGATTGAAGGTATTGTCATTGATGGCAACCTTATAATCCTCTGGCACCGGCACGCACCGACATCGACAGACTCTACACCAACATACAGTTCACCAGAAGTGAAAAGATGATTATCGGCACCCTAGCCGACATGATTTTGTTTATTACATAATGCATTTTATTGTAATATCTTTTTGTAAGCCGACATGGCATATTGTAATAAGGCTCATATATAAGTATGAGATCTTGTAGAACATTTGTAATAGGTAATATGCATAGATGTATATTATGTGCGAATATTGAGGCAGATTATGGAATAAGGTTTATGATTATTGCAAGAGCTTAAACTGGTACTAAACTTGGCATAGCAGATGCTGAACCGAAGCAGTACATGATATTGGATTTACATAATCTATTTTGTAAGTCAGTGAGACTTCCTTTTGTATTTAAGCAGTGAGCTTTAGGAAGTTGGACTTCTTGCATGTGCAGGCCCCTATTGTATTAGTAATATTCACTTATTGGCCAGTAAGCGAATATTGTGGGTCACAAATCCCACTGAGGTTTTTCCCACACCGGGTTTCCTCATTAAAAATATTGTGTTATGGTGTGCTTTCTATGTTGTGTTTATTGTTCTTATTTACTGCATTAATTCTAGTTTACTACTACACTATTTTGGAATGCAATTCATTTAATAAGTTCACAAAACCCATTAATCGGTTAGATACTAATTCACCCCCCCCTCTCAGTATCTTTGGGAATCCTAACACCTATTACATTCTTGTTTTCTGGTCTTGGTCCCAATGACCATGTATTATTCTTCTCTATCTGATCAAGTTCTTCTTCCATTGCCTTGATCCAATCTTCATCTGCAAAGGTTTCTTTTTCTATTCTAGGCTCAATGGTGGAGATCATACAAAAGTTTCCTCTTAGCCTTCTTCTAGTTAACACACATGCATTCTTGTCTCCAATAATTTGATTAGGACTGTGATTATGTCTGACATACCTTGTAATAACTTGATCTTGGTTTTCATGTTCTTCTTCCTCTTCACTTTCTTCATCTTCTGTTGGACCTTCCTATTCTAGTTGAACTAGGGCTCCTATGTTCAGTTCTCCAACTTCTAGCTTTACCGGTTTCGGTTGCAAAAACAGTATGTTTGGTTCTTCTTCTTCCTTCTTCTTGCTGGTTTCTTCAAATTTTTTAGGAAATTCATCTACTCAGACATTGACACTTTCAATGATCTTCGTAGTCCAGTTGTTGTTGTTTTTATGCCTGAATGTCATATGTATTAAGCTAATTAGGAAATAATAATGAATCACCAATTCTCAACTAATTAACAAACATCAAACATAATCAATGAAAATCAATATGAAATAAGAAATGAATTCAAATAAGAACTCCCTCATTATGCATCTTTGCTTCCATTATGCTTCTCCAATTTGAGTGGTTGGTGGCTCTTAGTTATTGCACCAATTTACCGCATACAAATACTTTGAAGACTCTGATTTTGTGATTCAAGACTGAATTGAGAAAAGACGTTGAATTTATAGATTTTCAACACAAATGAGGTGAGAATTTGAACTCAAGTGTTGATTGATAGATAATTGATTTAGATTGATTAGTGAACTCAAGTGATTGATTTGTTAACTCATTTGATTGAGTAGTGAACTCAATTGATTGACCAATAGACCGAATAGATGGATTAGTTGATTGGATAGATTGATTAGAAGACTGAATTGATTGGCGAGTTAAAAAGGATGCTTGATGAGTTAACTGAGTTAACTGATTAGACAAATGGTTTGATCAATCAATTCTGATTTTAGCATGTGTTGTAGGAATTTGAAATTGAATTTGATTTTCATTTTCAATTTGGATTTGAATTTGGTCATTCGAATGTTGAAAAGCACATGAAATGAACTGAAATTCATATTTGGGGAAATGTGAATTTGATGATTTGAAATTAGATGAAATGAATTGAAATTAAAATTTGGGAGAAAATGAGATGAAATTAGATGGAATTAATTTGAATTATAATTTGGGGATTTGGAGGAATTTAAGTAATTAATTTAAATAATTTAAATGAAATTATTTAAACATAGGAAATTGAATTAATTAAATAATAAAGATTATTTAACTAAGGAAAATAATGTAATTAGATGGAATTAATTTGAATTATAATTTGGGGATTTGGAGGAATTTAATTAATTAATTTAAATAATTTAAATGAAATTATTTAAACATAGGAAATTGAATTAATTAAATAATAAAGATTATTTAACTAAGGAAAATGTTGTAATTAATTAAATAATTGATATCTAATTAATAATTAAGATAGGGTTAATTGATTAAAATGATTTGAGAATAGAAATAGAATAATTAGAAGTGTTGAAGGGCGATGATTAGAAGAAATAGTTAGTTTAATCAAATAATTAAAGAATTACTTAATTAAATAGATGAATAATTAGTGTAGAATTAATGAGACATTTTTAGGTGTCTACGTTTTCCCCTTTTTGAGACAATGTCAAAATGACGTTGTTTCAAAGAAGATGAAAAGAAAAACTGCCCCTGTATGCCTTGGTGACGCTAGGGTATAATGCCCCCTCGAGAGATTGTTTGTGCATTGAAGACATGAATGATCTCCCGAAAGAAGAAGAATGTTAGATGAAAGATGAAGAATGGTTAACTTGATGATGGGAATGAGTTTGATTATAGAAAAGAAATGATTGAAGTGATTTGTAGATTGATTGATTTGATAAGATTGGATTGATAAGATTGATAGGATTGATTTGATTGATCTAATAAAGATAAAGTTTGGTTTCAGAAAGGACACATCTTGTATAAGACAAAAATGATCAAAACATCTAGTTTTAGGAAGGATACATCCTGTATAAGATAAATGATAGATGATTTTGTTTGGTTTCAGGAAGGACTAATCCTGTATAAGACAAAAATAGATCAAAATATGATGAAAGTGCAGAATAATTGATTGATAGATAGAATAGTTGATATGAGAAAATGATAGAATCATAGATGATGAAACGATTAGAATTAAATGATGAGAGAGATCATGTTAGAATGATTGGAAGAATTGAAAAGGTTGATTCAAGAAAAGATTCTTGATGAGAGAATGATCTGAAGAGCTAATCAACATGATGAGATCAGAAAAAAAAATTGAAATGATATGATTGATGATGAATAGTCTTCTTGTCTTTATTCATAGTGCAATGAATTTTCGTCATTGAGCCTTATTATGTAACAATGAAGCTTTGTACACCAGGGTATGAGGAACCAAGATGTAAATATATCTCATTGCAAAGAAATAAACACATAGCAGACAAGGAATGAACCCTCCATTCCAAGAATAGCACCAGGGGTCGAGGCATGTGTGGAATTCATAAGATGAATGCTCCTATCACAGACACCCACTAGAGAAATTACCCCAAAACTTCATTGGTTCAAACCATAAACAACAAACAAATTAAAAGGATCATGCCCATCATGGCTCCTCTAGTCACTTTAGGACATCCTTGAGTAGCTAAAAGAAATGATATTCAACAATTTGATTAAAAAAAGAGTCAATAGACAAACCTCAGCAGTTAGACTGACTATACCTTTGCTTTGATATGTTTGATGTGATTTTGATAATGTCTGGTTTCAAAAGTTTTGGACCCCGTTTTAAGACTGACCTATCTGGTTTTGAGTGTACCGATTTCGTTTAAGACAAGATGTTGATCATGTTGATAGTTTGATAGATCGATAGATTAGACCGTTGATTAGTTTGATTGCAGACATTTTGACAAGATAGGTGTATCTTTTGTTTAACTTCATGTGAAGTGTTTGCTGGACATCTGTTGGGGTGTTTGATTCTTGCGAGACAGTTTATTGCAAGTTTTAAATTGATATTTGAATGTTTTTGGTTTTTGTGGATCGATATTGATTGTTTTTTGGATTGGATTTTGGACCTGTTCTGTATGTTTAGGGTTTTTTTTTTCAGGATCATTTTTCTGAATGTTTAGAATTTTTTAAGGACTTTTATCCGAATGTTTTGAATTTTTTCAGGACTTTTATTAGAATGTTTTCGATTTTTTTAGGACTTTTATTTGAATGTTTTGGATTTTTTCAATTATGTTTTTTATTTTTTTGGATTTTTTCAGTTATGCCCCCAAGTGCAGACCTATGATAATGATATGCAACATGTATGATGGGACAATGAATTTTCAATATGAATTATGCTAATGCAGGATGCATGACAAAATGCAGTTCCTATTCGAACAAGAATGAGTGTGTGTGTCTTTCATTCTAAAATGCACTAATTGGATTAAAGGTGAGAATCATTTTAAAAATAGGAGTTCAATCCATTCTCAAAAAGACTTTGACCATCCCACTTAACACACCTTATAACCAAGATTTATGATTGGAGGCATGGAAAACTTCTCCATCAATTCTTGAAACATTGATATTTCTTTTTCCCATGTGTGTGCAAGTGAGTTTATTTTGATTCTTATAACCATCAAAGACCCTTGGAATCCTATGTTGCTATCTACATGAGTTATTCTGACTTCAAAAGCAACCTAGATAGAGCCTCGCTACCAGCAAGCACTTAGGGATCCGACAAGGTTATGCACTGTAATCTCTCAAACATTGCTCCATTGCTAGTGGGCGTCCATAGCCCTGATGGAGTTATTTGCATGTTCCCATAGTCAAGCTTCTTTTGGTCGCACTTGCATGCATGATATTTCAATAATATCATTTTTTTGTTGTTTTGCCTTGAGATTGACATAACACCTTTTTCTTTTATTTGCCTTTGACTTGTAAGTAATGAAACCTCCTTGGGTATGACAATTATAGCGGTGCTGAAGCAGAATATTGGATTTTTTACTAGCCTTATGATCAACTAGGTATCTGTAATGACTTTGAGTTTTTGATTAATGTGTGTGATATAGCAATTGATAGATTTTGGGTAACAAGAGTTGATAAGGAAACCTCCACCCAACCAATGATAAAGTGTAATCACAGGGTGACGTTGAAGATGAATGACTAAAGACCTCCTAAAGACTTCATGAGAAAGTATCTAGGAAATGAGACAACCTTTGTTCTTTTTAGCGCAGACAGGTGAATGACTTGGACAATCACCATGTTTTATTGATGCAACTATATGAGAAAAGGATAATGCAATGCGGTAAAGAAATATGCAAATGCAGTATGAAAAAATGAAATTAACCCACCCTTAGATGTAATATCTTTTTAGGTGCATACTATTGATGGGACCAGGGAGTGAATCTCCCTCCATTGTTTGTAAATGATAAGCACAATTTCCAATTACTTTCGTTATGACAAAAGGACCTAACTAGTTAGGTTCAAACAATCCTGGTTTCTCACATTCAACAAGGTTCCTTTGATTTTCTTTAAGAACAATATCTCCTATTTCGAAGTAATGTGGGTTGACTCGTTTGTTATAGCTTCTTCTCATTCTATTTTGGTAGCCTTGTAAATGGCTTAGAGAATTTTGCCATTTTCCATTTAGGAATTCTAATTCTTGCAAACGTGCTAGTCTATAGTTTTCTTCTGAAATAATGTTTTTTAGAGATACACTTAGGGATGACAATTCTACTTTGATAGGTAAAATGGCTTTTGCACCATAAACCAGAGAGAATGGTGTTGTATCGGTTGCCATGTAGATACTAGTGTGATAAGCCCATAGAGCTGGATTTAGTTGGAGATGCCAATCTTATCCACTATCATTGACAACTTTCTTTAAAAAATTTAAAATATTTTTGTTTGTTACCTCAACTTAACCATTTCTTTGGGGATAGTAAGGTGTTGTAAATTGTTGTTGGATGTTAAATTATTCACAAAGTTCACTTCTTAATTTTTGAAGGGTAGACCATTATCACTTACGATGCACATGGGTACCCCATACCTGCAAATAATATAATTCAAGATGAATTTATCTATTTTCTTTCCTATTGTGAAAATCATCAGGATTGCTTCAACCCATTTTGTGAAATATTTTGTAGCTGTGAGAATAAACTTATCATCTTTTGTATTGTAATCATCATTGACTTGATTAATGATGAGTTGTGAGTCTCCAAAGACCTGTAGATATTTGATCTTCCATTGTAGTGTAGTGCGTAGTCCTACCATCAGGGCTTCATATTCAATAATATTATTGGTGCAAGGGAACCTATTCCTGAATGATTTGGGAATTGAATCTCCTTGAGGAGTTATGAATAGAATTACTGCTCATACTCCATGATTTTTATGTGAACCATCAAACAATAATTTCCACTATGTTTGTGTCGATAGTACAAATACTAAATTATCTAGGAAATCTATCGCCATTGGATGATTATCTTGTAAAGGTGCTTCTGCAAGTTGGTCTGCTATGATCTTTCCTTTAATATATTTTCTAGTGATGTATTCGATGTTGAATTCACTGAGTACCATGACCCAGTTTGCAAGTCTTCCGGTTAGTGCTTCTCTATTCATCAATTATTTGAGTGGATCAAATTGTGCAACCAACTGTATATTATGACTCAACATATAGTGTCTCTATTTTTGTGATGCAAAGACTACTGCAAGACATGCTCTTTCTATCTCTGTGTTGTTGAGATCATACCAAATGAGTGTTCTACTAATGTAGTAGACATCTCTCTCTTTTCCTTGTTCATCATACTGTACTAGGAGAGCGCCTAAAGAGGAATTTGTTGCAGCTATATATAGGAGTAATGGTTTCCCATGTATGGGTGGAACCAATATCAGAGTGGGAAATAGATATTATTTTAGTGTATCGAATGCCTCTTGGAATTGTTGTGTCCATTTAAATGTAACACCTTTCTTTAAAAGATGTTGAAATGGTTGGCAGTTTTCTGCCAATTAGGTAATGAAGCACCTTATGGATTGTAATCTCCCTTGTAGACTTCTGAGTTGTTTAAGCATAGAAGTTGATGGCATGTCTAATATATCTTTCACCTTCTCTGGATGTGTCTCGATTTCATGATTGGATACCCAAGAGTTTTCCAAATGTTACCCCAAAGATGCATTTTTTTGGATTTAGTCTTACATTATATTGTTCAAGTCTATCAAAGATCTTAGCCAATATGTTTAAGTGACTATCCCTTGTTTTGGACTTTGCTAACAATTTTTCTACATAATCTTCCATGATTGTGTGTATCATGTCATGAAACAAGGTGGTCATTGCCCTTTGATAAGTGGCACCTGCATTTTTAAGGCCGAATGACATCACATTATAGCAATAGGTTCCCCACGGACAACTGAATGCCATTTTAGGTTGGTCTTCTGGTGTAATTTTGATTTGATTATACCCAGAAAAAATGTCCATGAGTGATAGCATTTCATTTCCAACTGTCAATTGTACTATGATATCTATTTTAGGGAGTAGAAAGTCATCTTTGGGGCAAGCCTTGTTAAGATATTTGACGTCACTGTAGATCCTGATACCTCCAGTATGATTGGATACCATGACTAGATTTGAAACCATTCAGCATAGTCTATACGTCTAATGAAAACCACATATAATAATTTTTATAGCTCAATTTTGACTAACAAGGCTATGTGAGGATGAATCTTCTTGAGATTTTGTTTGTATGGTTTTACCCCTGGAAGTAAATGTTGGCATTGAGTTGTCATTGATGTCAACCGGTATCGCAGGGAGGCTATGAGTAGAGCTATGCCATCTGGTATGAAGGAGAGTGTACCGGTATGGTGAAAGACAATTAAGGTATTACGAAGATTAACATGAAGATTTGTCAAACCGGTATGGTGGAAGACAAGTAGTCATTGAGACTATTAGTGACATCACCAGTATGAGGTGAGATGCATGTGTGTGTTGGCATATTGAGTGATAACTGGTAGAGCTTAAATTGGTCTGGAGTTTGGCTGCCTATTTATGATGAAGAGGTAGAATGTTAAAGTAATCACTAATCACCGGAGGTGAAGATATGCTACTGGTGTAGTGTGCACTACCGGTTACTAGGAAGAGAAGGTCTCACTGGTAATGGCATGTACCGGTATGAGTTTTCTGAATGTTAAATTATGAGCCAACTGTGTTTTGGTGAGCTAAGTGATTGACCGTTGTGATGCCATGTGGAGCGGAGGTGGAAAACATGCAGAGGTTAGTGAAACCTCCATGAACATGGTTGTTGAAACAACTAGTCGACATTAATGAAACAACCAAAAATCAAGAGATTGTAACTGACTGATGCAACTCGAGGAAGAAAGAATAACAAAAGAAGATCAAGGATTAGTTGGCACTTGGGTCAAAGCAAAGAAATCAGATTGCAAGAAGGTCTCGAGAAGGAAATAGTTGAACTTTTTAAGAGTCGACAGATTTCAGGCTAGAAAATAATGTACGAGATTGCTATCTTTAGCAAGTATGCATTGGATAATGGAAAATATGTACAAATGCATTCTTGGAGTACAGGTGATTGATCCAAGATAGACTAGATCAGATCTCATGAAGATTGTGTCGGGTAAAGGAAACCCTAACCACTCAAAGTTTGAATTGTTTCTTCATGGGAAAGCTCAAGTTTAAATATGACGACTTAAGACTGTTGTTGCTACTGCTGAAAAGTGAAGACAAGTGTAAATTTTTTGTCTAAAAGTTGAAGATATAAACACTTCAAGTGTTTATGAGTGAAGATCTGACTGATAAGGAGAAGCAGTATAAACAAGTGTAGGGAACAACCGGTAGAGTGTGCATTGATCACAGAGGTGAAAAACCGACAGAGACTATGCCTAATTAAGAGTGATAAAGTGTGAGTTGAAGGTGAAAAGACATTGTGAGAGGGGAATTAGAAAAGTTATCAAAAAAGTCAAGTTGCAGAGTGGGTGGAGAGAATACAGATCGGTAAGGGAGAAACCAATAGAGGAGAATATTGTACAGTTGAAAAACTTCATTTGCAATAGTGATTTCATTTGTATATCTGAGATTCATATTGTTGTCACTAAGTTGTAGCTTAGTGCAGGGGTTGTAGCTCCTTTAGGTTGTAGCCTATAAATTGTGCAGGGGTTGGTGCTCCTTTGAGTTGGTACTCATAAATCATGGGTTGGTGCCCTAAATATTGTAATCAGAGTTTCATTGTGAGGCTGGATTGGAGCAGAAGATCTCCAACACCTATTCTCACCAAGTTTTTTCCCACGTTGGGTTTTCCTCATATATATCTAGTGTTGTGTGATGTATTCTAGTTCATATGTGATGTTAATGTTTTATCTAGTCCTTTCACATACTCTACTTGAATTGTTTATGTTACCAGTTGGCATTCAACTTGTCCTCTACTTTATTGATATCTCTCTGTTAAAGAAAAAGAGTTTAAATCACTGATTCACCCCCTCTTAGTGCTCCATTGTGTCCAACAATTAGTATCATAGCCTAGGTACCCAGTTTTGACAAAAGCATTGTTTAGCTTGGGTAGATCCTGTCAAGTGTCCACAATGGATAGAAATGAATCTGCCTCCTCAAAAGCCCCCATGTTTGATGTTGTCAACTATGCCTTTTGGAGTAGAAGAATGGAAACCTATTTGTCCTCTCTAAGTTCTGATGTATGGATGTTGGTTGTGAATGGGTATACAGTCCCTAATAATCCCCCTACTAATCCAAATGCTAAGAGGGAATACAAGAACAATGCTAAAGCTAAGAATGCCATTCTTAGTGGGTTGTCTGATAATGAGTTTGTTAAAGTCATGCATTTCTCTTCTACCAAGGAAACTTGGGGCAAGTTGCAGAAGATATTTGAAAGCGATGCTAAAGTCAAGGAAGCTAGGTTACATACATTGAGAGCACAACCTGAGGGTTTGAAGATAAAAGAAGAAGAGAAGATAGTTGACTATCTCCAAAGGGTTGATGAAACAACAAATACCATTAGAGGGCTTGGAGAAGAAATAAAAGATGAGTTGGTAGTGAAGAAAGTACTTAGATCTCTTACATGTAAGTATGATACAAAGGTCTCAACAATAGAAGAAGTAAAAGATATGAAAGTCTTTACAATGGATGAGTTGTATGGCTCCCTAACTGCTTATGAGATGAGGACTATCAGTACTGATGTTGTGAAGAAAGAAGCTGCTTTCAAGTCCTCAAGAAAAGGAAAAGAAGAATCTGCTCATGATGCAACCGGTGAAGACTCTGATGACATCATGACAAATTTTTTTGGAAGTCTCAAGACAAGTTCAGGCAAATGTAAAGGCAAGCTGCCTCTGAAATGTTTCAACTATGGAAAGATTGGAAATTTTGCTTCCAAATGTCCTTATGTTGATAAGAATGAAGATGATCAACCAAGTCATAGCAGATCATTTAGTAAGGATAGGAAGAAAAATGTCTATCGACATGGTAGAAAAGGCTACTAGAAGCAGAGAAGTCTTTACACACATGAAGATGATACCATAGATGAGGAAAGTGCCTAAGATGACTGATGCAGTGGATATTAAGTAGACCTTGAAGCAGAACTCATTAGTGCCTTAGATGATATAAACAAAACAAGAAGAGACTTAAAGAATGTAAAAAGGGCTACAACTGAAGAACAAGAATCAATGGAGGAGTCTCTTGAAGAGTCCAAGAGAACTATTACAGATCTAATACTTCAGTTGGAAGAGGCCAAGAGGATGTGTGAAGTCACCTATACCAGTCTGAGTGAAAAGGAAAAGGAATATCTAAATTTGGAAGTAGAAATAGTGAAAATCTGAAAGGACTTAGAGAAAAGTCAGGGAGAAATAAAATTGAGAAGCAAATTTGAAGACAACACTGAAGCCCTGGACAAGATGCTGAGAAAACTGAAGCAATCAAAAGATACCAGAGGCTAGAGTTTTCAAGAAGGTCAAAGTTAAAACATAAAAGACACATCCGATAAGGAGATACAATTCACTTCTTCAAATAAAGGAGAAGAGAAGAAGACATTCACAATAGCCAAGGATACTGACAAGAAGACATATGCAGATACTGCTAGAAATTGCCACACAAAGCGGTATGCTCAATCAATGAACCAGAGACCATAATCAATGCATTGACATGCAGATCCAAGGAGAAATGCGAGTACTAATCATGAAGGATTCACAAGGATTAGCAGCATGAAAGGAAGACCCCCAGTGAGGCAAATGTTTGCAAGTTCAAGACAACATAACCGATATGTTCCAAATTTTTATGGTTATTATCATCAGTGCAATAAGTTTGGTCATAAAATGGCAGATTGTAGGAAAATGAATGTCAACCCTAGTTTTGAGAGTGGAAACTCATTTGCTGCATTACAAAGTACACATGTTAGATGTTATAATTGCAATGAGCTTGGTCACAAAAGTTATGAATGTAGGAGCAATATGAAAATGTCCTACAAGAATGTATCGAGTACATCTTTTAGTACTAATGTGAAATGCTATAAGTGTCAAAATTTTGGTCACATAGCAAGGAACTGTCAGCTGAGAATTGACAAGAAAAAGAGAGTTGTACCGAGTGAGAAGTTGGAGACAAAACCAGAACACAAAGTAACAGAAGAGGAAAAAAAAGAAGAGAAACTTGTTTGGGTAGAGAAGGAGAAAAATAAGACAGAGTCCGACTTGATTGTGTAGACTGCTCTACATGCTAAAAGGAAAAAATTATGTGTAGTTGATAGTGGTTGTTAAAATCACATGATCGAAGATAAGAAAAAGTTCATCAAGATTGATGATTGGAATGGTGGTTCAGTCAGATTTGGTGACAACTCCATCAAGATCAAGGCCGAGGTACATTGAATATTGATGGAAAGCTGAAGGCTCATGATGCGTACTATGTGGAAGGTTTGAAGCATAACCTGCTGAGTGTAAGTTAGATGTGTGACAAAGGATACAAGTTCTCATTTGACTCTACTAGTTTCCAGATAAGAAAGTAAAGTACCGGTTAGGTGGTAGCAGAAGGAAAGAGAACAAAGGGAAATGTCTACAATCTGAAGGAATGCTATGAGTTCCAATGCACGATGGGATAGGTTG
The DNA here is from genome assembly GCF_030272615.1 of Cryptomeria japonica. NCBI lineage: Eukaryota > Viridiplantae > Streptophyta > Pinopsida > Cupressales > Cupressaceae > Cryptomeria > Cryptomeria japonica. Next base: position 638,341,110 of record NC_081406.1, read on the forward strand.
ATGAGAGCTGGTTGTGGCACCAGAGATTAGGCCATGTGAATTTTGATAATCTGGTTAAGATAAGAAAGACCTGGTGTGTGAGAAACATACCTCAGATAATAAAACCAACAAGTACATTATGTGATGAATGTGTCAGAGGTAAGCAAGAAAAGGTCAATTTTAAAACAAAGGAATATAACACCTCAAGACCTTTAGAGTTGATACATATAGACTTATGTGGGCTAACAAGGACAAGAGCATTGGCTGGTGAAAGGTATTTCATGCTACTTATAGATGATTACTCAAGAATGACTTGGGTGACCTTCCTACATGATAATTCACAAGCATTTGAGAGGTTCAAGATCTTCAGGAAGATGGTGGAAAATGAAAGTGGATATCGGATAAAATGCCTAATATCAGACCAGGGTTGATAATTCTCTTCAATTGAGTTTGTTGACTACTATGAGGGACATGGAATCTAAAGACAGTACTCAGCTGCAAGGACACCTCAACAAAATGAGGTGGTACAGAGGAAAAATAGGACAATGAAGGAGATGGACAGGGCAATGTTGAATGAGGCCAACATACCGGATATATACTGGAAGAAAGCAGTTCATACTACTGTATACACTTTAAACTGGGTCCAATTAAGGGTGAACAATAGAATGACCCCTTTATGAGTTATGGAATGAAAGGAAACCATCATTGAAACACTTCAGAGTGTTTGGAAGTAAGTGCTTCATCAAGAAAGATGTTGATGGTTTGGGAAATTTTGATTCTCGGAGTGATGAAGGAATTTTCTTGGGATACTCAGCCAATAGTAAAGCCTACAAATTATACAACAAGAGATTGAGAAGAGTGGTTGAGAGTGTAAATGTGAGAATAGATGAAGACTCACATAGAGGACAATCTTCACCTACACCCTACATTGATGAGTCAGATGTGGAATATGCAGAATAGTCTGACAATGGATCGGTAGAAGACGTACCAAATAAGATTCCCAACTGGTATGTGCAAAAGAATCATCTAGAAGAACAAATCATAGGAGATAGGAATGAAGGTGTGCAGACCAGAAGGAGATTAGCCTGAGAAGGTTAATAGGTAAATTTATATCTCATGACTGACGTAGAGCCCATAATGTTTGATGATGCTAGCAAAAGCGAGAAGTGGGTAGATGCCATGAATGGAGAACTGAGAAAAATTGAGAAAAATCTGACTTGGGAACTTGTTCCTAGACCAACAAACAAGAATGTCATAGGTACCAAATGGGTCTACCAGAACAAGATGAATGAAGAAGGTAAGATAGTCTGACATGAAGCAAGGTTAGTTTGCAAAGGGTATGATTAAGTTGAAGGTATTGACTGTGAAGAGACCTTTGCACCAGTTGCTAGGTTAGAGGCAATAAGAATGTTTTTATATTTCTCAGCCTACAAGGGATATAAAGTATATCAGATGGATGTGAAATCTGCTTTTCTCAATGGTAATCTTGAAGAAGAAGTGTATATGGAACAACCAAAAGGGTACTTGTTGCATTAATATGATAATTTTGTATACCGGTTGAAGAAAGCCCTATATGGTTTGAAGCAGGCTCCTAGAGCATGGTATTCTTGGTTAGACAAATACTTGAAGGAGAAAGGATTCCAGAAAGGGAATGGGGACAACAAATTGTATGTCAAGGTAAATGGAGATCACATGATTATAGTTGTTGTATATGTGGATGATATTATCCTTGGTGGAGACAAGGACATCATGTGCAAAGAATTTGCAGATCAGATGAAGATAGAGTTTGAGATGTCCATGCTGGGTGAGTTGTCCTATTTTCTTGGTTTGCAAATCTCATAGAAAGAGAAAGGAATTTTCATCTCCCAAAACAAGTATGCGAAAGACATGGTGAATAAATTTCAAATGGAGGACAACAAACTGATAAGTACTCCCATGGTTACCGATTGTAAGTTTAGCAAACTAGATGAATCACTAGAAGTTGAGAAAACATTGTATAGGTCTATAATCGGTAGTCTGTTGTATTTAACAACATCTAGACTAGATATTGTACAAGCTATTTGCATGGTAGCAAGATTCCAAGATGCTCCTAAATAGTCTCACTTAAATGTAGTCAGAATAATCTTCAGGTATTTGCAAGGAACTATCAACTACAGTCTATGGTATCCAAAGAAAGGAGACTTGTCTTTGCAGGCTTATACTGATGCATATTGGGTAGAAAGTATTGATGACCAGAAAAGCACAAGTGGAGGTGCTTTCTACTTAGGAGACTGGTTAGTATCATGGCACAGTAAGAAGTAAGATTCAATGTCACTATCTACTACTTAGGTAGAGTACATAGTAGCTACTACATATTGTTCATAGGTTTTATGGATGAAGTAGACACTGAAAAATATACCGGGGGAGATATTGGAACCCATTCCAATTCAGTGTGATAACTCAAGTGCAATAAACATCTCCAAGATCTAGTAATACACTCAAGAACAAAACACATTGCAATCAAGTATCACTTCTTGAGGAAGAAGGTAGCTAACAAGGAGGTCATGTTAGAGTATGTTCCCACTGATGAGCAGATTGCTGACATATTTGAGTCAAAAGATGGAAGTTGTCCCACCATCTGGCAACACTTGAATGCATAGGAGATTGCATGATTCAGGGGGAGTTAACCATTGCTACTTGTTGTCTTCAAAATCTGATTCACTTTAACATCCTTATAGTGACATGATAACTCTGTATGCAGAAGTGATATTAAAGAGAAGGAAACTTCTAGGGCAACATATGACAAGGTTTGATTAACCTTCTACACTTTGGACTTATTCAAAGTCCAGGCGGGTATACCTTTGTGAAATAAATTCACACTTTTAAAAGATAAATCCAAAGCAAACCAGTCCACAAAATAGTGGATCTAATCACCTTAAAACTAACTAAAATGAAGGAATGAAAATTGTATGCATGTTCAGTATTGACCTACAAAATATGTAATAGACAACCTTGATCTATACCAGTGCCTTATCCAAAGTCACAGAGTCATCTAAGTTCAAACAATACTCCCACAATCAAATATCTCTACATATCCCATTAGTTTGGCTTCGGTAGATCCCTATATATGCCTGACACACATAAGAATTTATTCATACCAAATTAAACTATGCTCATCAAGATTCAAAATATCTCACAAGGAATTTACTGGTAGAAGTGATTCCTGCATATTTAATTCCCCTCCCGAAGAGAAAAGCTAAGAAACATATCTACTGAAAGTTGCGTTACAACCCCTATTCAAATGAAATAACCCTAGATTATTTAGGATGAAACAATAAACACTTGCAAACACATTTGAAGACAACACAAAGTCTTAACTCAAAACCAATGGTCTGTATATTGATATTCTCTTCAAAAAAGTATTACAAGAAACCTTTGAATATTCTCCATTAAAACTTGGAAAAGCTCAGATAAATTTCTACAGCCTTTTCTTACAATTCTTTGCGATCCCTTTCTACTAGTCCTGGTATCCATTTATAACAATATGGATGCATACAAAGCTTCGGACTTTCCTAGGAGAGTTTGTTACAATCATTACTTTTCAAGAAGAAGTTACAAAATCTTTTACAAAATGCGGTTACAAGTCTTTTTCAACCTCTGCGGCTTCTTCTACTTGTTGTCCAGTTGCAACCTCTTCTAACTGCTCTACATCTTGTATGGCATATTTTCTTGTCCACTCATTGTATACATCATCAGCTGGCCACACGAAGTTAATCACTTTTGCTTTTTCCTTGGCTAATCTTTTCCAAGAATTCCTCATTTTGTTAACCTCTGAATTGAGAAAACCATAATGAGATTTGTTTCTCTCTATCTTCTCAATTATTATGACAGAGAAGGAAGCATCTTCTGAGTTAATAATTCCTTTTATTCTAACTGACAATTTGGCTTCTAATTCCTTAAGCCATACTTGTTTGTCCTTCAATTGAACTAGGCTAGCAAAACCCCCTGGAAGTAATTCAAATACTTGATCAGTGTACTCTTTCTTATACAAATTCATCTTCCTATCTGCATTATCTATTCCTTCTACTAATTTTACTAGGTCCTTTGTGGTATCACAAGTAGATTTGATAATAGGATCAGCCCTTGCTTCATCATATGATACACAAATAAGCTCCAAATCCTACTCTCTAGGCTTCCACTTGTCAAAAATAAGCATTAAAATGGCCTTATCTCCATTAAGTTCATTCCACATATCTAGAATCTTGCTCATGTTGTTATATAATAATGAGGCCCCCATGGTGTCGACAAAACTTGAAATTGTAGCCCTTACTCTTTCTTCATATTTCTTTACATACGAGGCTTGATCTTGTTTTAAATCCTCCAACTCATGAGAAGTGATCTCAACCAATTGAGAGATAGAAGGTGCTAGAGATGGTGGGAACTCAATAATGGGGCTGGTAGGTGGAGGTCTTAAGAGGAGATCATCAGTGTTGAAGACTCACCTTGATGATACTGTCCTGCCAACTGGCTTTGTAGCTTGGCAATGATGCTATCTTTACTCCTTACCTCTTCCTTGGCACTATTATAGGCTTTTAAAACTATCTCCAACTTAACCTGGAGATCTGCCTTTTCCTTAGCCTCCCTTTCTGCTACCGCAACACTAAACTTTGCAGTCTCTAGCACAGTGCTAGCAGCTTCCACTACCCTAGTGCTCTGAACTCTTTTTACTATCATTCCACTAAGGTAACTTGACCCTGGGGTGTTCTTATTTCTCTTATTTTCATCTCTTTTAAGAGACCACATGACCAGTGCAACATTATCTTTGCTGAAAGTGACTCCCTCCATAAGTTTGGTCTCTTTTGTTACTGCCTCTAATACCAAGGCATTTGCTATGTCCCACTTGGGGAGAATGAGTACCCCAACCTATGCTACCATGTCTCTTCCTTGATCAGGAGTGATGGTCTTAAACTCATCGATTATTTCTTGCTTTAATTCCTCCTCAACCACAACTGGATCTTTGTGGGTCTACTCACCTTTTCTCTTTTCACACCTTGCATTATATTTGTCAATGTTTTGCTTCCACACAAAGTGCATGAATGCTCCTGATGTGACAAAGTTCTTGTCAGCTAAGAAATCTTCACTGGCCTGCTTAATCTCAGGATCCCACTCCTGGCCTTTGAACTCATTAGCAGTGATGTTCATTTTAGCAGTAAGGGGCTCTTCTGGCATTACCTCTTCCACTTCATCATATGTATATGCTATCTCTCCAAGGCTACCTAACTATATCAGTTGCTCAGCTGCGGCCTGTTCATCTCCTATATGAATAGGGGATTGAGATGGAGAGTACAAAGGTTCATCAGATTGTATTTCTTTTCCCACTCTTTGTTTCTTTGGGCTATCTTGAATGTCAATGACATCTTGTATCTTCCTCTTCCCCTTTGAAGTAGAGGGCTCCCCTGTTGTAGGAATCAACACACTATAATTGGACTTCTTATGCAACATGTAGTCACCAGGAGGGATTTCTCTAGTGGATGCAGACCTACTTAGAACTAGTCTTTCTTTCTCAGGGTTGTTTTTAATTACAACCTCCCTCTTTTCTTTCAAAGTCTACATCACATCCTCAAAACAAAGAATTAGGAACTTTATCTTCTCCTCAAAAGGGTGGAAGCTAGACAATGGGTCATAGCTGGTATCAAATTGGTGTACAAAGTCTAAGGATTTTTTATAAGCCACCCACTTTTCCTTCCTTAGTTCTTGTTCATCTAAATCAAACTCATTCCTAATGAGGTCTTCAGGAAACTGGAATTGATGGGGTCTACCTCTGCATATTGCCCTCTTTCTAAACATGCCATTGAAGAAATCTTCAGGGTCGGCACACCTGGATACTGCAGTTGACAAATGATAAGGTTGAAGAAAATCTTCAAAGCATTTCCAACCTCCTTTAGTTATTAAAAATTGGTGAGCTATGGTAACTGTAGGGAAAATGGTCCCTTTACCTCTACCTATCAACTTTGCCTCCTGTACACCACCAATCTACTTGAGGATCTTTGCAATTCTCACTTTAAGAGGAACTTGATAGGGAAACAAAAATGGAGTGCCTTTGAAACCATATACTCTGAAAACTGTGGAGATAGGGTATAAGTAAATATCACCCCAATTCTGGACAATTTTTATATTCTCTGCAAACTCTTTTGGCCTAATAAATTCCAAAAGAGCCTTGGGGACTCTTGGATTCTCTGAACAGAGGAGAGTCCTAATATTAGATGCAAAACACTTATCAAACTTTAAGAAGCTTGCATCTTCTCTATCCCATGACAACACTGTACTCCATAACTACACTGGCATCTTTTCTCCATCTTTCTCTTTTACAAGATCCATTCCACTTGCAAAATAATCACCACCCTTGAATAAAAATAAATGCATGAGGAGGAAATACCATCCAAAAGGCCTATCTACCTTCCCATTCTTTATTCCTATTAATCCTTCATGGATAGCATCAGTGATAAAGGAAGCATAATCAAAGGTCACTGCAAGAGAAGGATTCAAAATCTGAGCAACCATCAGCATGTAATGAGTGGGCATATTTGCCTCAGCATCCTCTCCTAAAATTTGGCAAAGTGACTAGTATAATCCCTTGGCCCTAAGGGTGAACAGATTTAATGAGAAAGGCTCTTTAGTATTGGGTCCTACAACTGTCAACCCACCTATCTTCACAAAGAATTCTTTAAGAGGCCCATTTCTAAGGTGGTTCTTCTACACACTGTATACCTGAGCTAGAGATTTGAAATTAATAGGTTCTAGAAAATTGGTAAACTCATTAAGCCCAAAAGCATTTCTGAATTCCTCATTATGGATTTCAATGAGGGTTTTCCCATTTATATCCCTAATACTCCTTGTGACTAGATCATAATTGTGTGCAATTTGAGTTAGGAGATCCACATCCATGAATACTCCAGGGACCACTAATTTGCCAACATCCAACTCCTAGATACTGTTCTATGGGGTTGAGGAGTTTCTCATGCCAAATCCAACTTTAAACAATCCCAACCCAGACAACCCAATTTGAGGGTCTCTTAGCCAGTTACCCTTATCATATAATCCCTCCCCTATTTTTAGGCGAGGAGCTCTTGGCACAAGTTCTTTTACCTTTGCAACCACATTAGCTGACAATGTCAACTATTCAAGGAAGTCATCACAGATAGCCCTCTCTTGGTAATTAACCTTTCCTGAGAATTCTCTCTTAGGTGCCATCTTAAAAACTATGCAAACAATTTAATTACTAAACCTAACTATTTAGTGACAAATCAAGACCTCAATTGAAACACACTGTTAAGTAAATGCCAAACAAGAGTATAAGAGAACCTGTTTTTTGCTTGAAGAAATCCGCTCTGCAACTGAAGCAATTTTCTCTGTAAGCACTTCTCTGCAACTACTCTTCAAAATGATGCCTTCATTCAATTGATACGAGATCATATACGGTAGTCGTACTCTTAACTACGACATTGATACCGCATGTTTCGCCCGTCCCTTCAGAATTGAATTCATAGAAGAATTCAAAAATTTCACTCCAACGGGTCATAACATGCCTATGTATTTTCCTTTTCGCTCTTTCACCATTTCACAGAGCATAACATCTTAGCAATTTTTCTTAACGAAATCATGCCAACCGTTCGATCAAATGAAACTTGATTGGTCTTTACATTGACTTAACGCCTTTGCCTTGGCATTGGGCCCTACTTCCTTTTCGCCATTTCATGGGCTTTATCCCCCGAGCACTTTTCTTTCGCGAAGCTATGCCAGGTGTTAGATGGGACTCTAACCGCTCGGCTTTTAACTCTTACTCGTACAGTCAGCCTTTTCACTAACCATGCCTCATCCTGACGACTAACGATTTTTCACTATTTCGCATAGCTTAACCCGCTTTCAACTTTGGGCCACAAAACAATGCAAAGCATTGGATCAATCCTGAGATGACCATCCTTTAAGCGAGACCTTTATGCTTGCATCGCTTACCTCACTCTTTCACTGGTTACCGAATACCACATGGCACTCAACCATTAGCCTTGGAAAACTCTTTGAGTTTAGTTCAGAGTCACCCATGTGTCGTATTTCCCTTATAACTGCCGGTTACACCTTGGCGCCCTCAGTCCCTTTTGAAACCACATGTCAATCGACACGTCACCATCGAACTTTATGCTGGGAAGGACCTTCTTTTCTCTTTCACCATTTCGCTGGCCTTAATGCTTGGTTAATTTGTAGCCACGAAATAATGCAAGCCCTTGGATCTTTTTGGAGTTGATCCCCTTTTACCTTCATGCTTTATCTATTCTTCGGGCCCCAAAAATATTTTGCTATTTTGCAAGTTATAAAACATGAGCATTTTACCTTCGCAAACTCACGTAGACCGCTAGATTAGAGCTGACTTGCTCGATGCTTAACAACCTACTAAGGTTCGGTAGACATGGGCCCTCTGACTCAGCTCTATCCACCTGGTGTCTAATCATTCTCGAACTGACATGTTAACCTTTTATTCACTGAGAGAAAACACCGAATTCCACTTCATCCTTGCCACATGGATCTGCCAAGTCACTTCACACCCCGTGACATGACTCATCCTCTTGGACCCACCTTTTAATCCTTAGATCCGACTTACTGACTACTTTGACTTTCTACCACATGCCATTATCTTACTCACCATCTCAACCAACTTGACTGCTTGCCTGGAACACCATGTCATTTCGTTGTTTCGCGAAAGCTATCGTTTGAGCATCTCTCCCCTGCGAAGCTGCGCTAGCCGTTAAATCTTTGGGAACCTACGCATCTGTTATGCTCTTTATAAACCTCTTTTGCTGATGCCAAAAACCTTTTGCTGTTTAGCAAGGCATAACATGTGAGCACCTATCAACCACGAAACAATGAGAACCGTTGATTTCTTTTGAACTTGATCACCTTTTAGCCACGGAAAAGTCTTCACCGTAGGGTCTCGCCAAACCTTTTTGCCATTTTGTGAAAGGTAATTTGCTTGCTGGTTTTGGCTGTGAATCAATGCCAGCCGTTAGATCTTGAGTGAGATGGAATCTTGTTAAACTAGACCAAATGCGCACCATTGAACATGCTTTTCCTTTCGCTATTTCGCAAGTCTTAAAGCACTCACAACTTCGCCTAACGAAATGGTGAAAGCCGTAGATCCATCTGAGAGCTGCATGACACTTACTAGGCCCGACAACATTAGAAGGAAAAAGACATAAGGCATAATTTTTTATAATTATTTAACGACCACCTAGGTAAATGACAAGGGGGAACACTTCATATGACCACAAGACCCATTACTTAAGTGAATTAAATTAACATAGGAATAGAAACTAGAGGGTTTTAATTAGACATGTGAGTGATTTAAAACCAAAAACCCTAAACCCTTAAAGAATTAACACAAATTTGAAACAGTTAATAGTGTGCTTGACTCAAAATTTCAGAAAACTTAGCCAATTATAGGAAAAGAAAACCCATTTCTTAAATAGTGATAACACTACTATCTTATGAATCTTGAAACCTTAAGCATGGACACGGGGGGAGAGTGTGTCTTAACTAGATGTAGTCAAGGGAGAGATTATTGGTGTCATACTAAGGTTCCCTTTGCCATTTCTATCAAAGGGGGAGAGAAACCACAAAAGAAGATGTTGACATCAATGCCAAAGGGGGAGATTGTTGGTATTGAGTTATCATTGATGTCAATCGGTATTGCAGGCAGGCTACTGGTAGAGGTATGTCATATGGTATGAAGGAGAGTGTACTGGTATGGTGAAAGACAATTAAGGTATTGAGAAGATTAACATGAAGACTTGTCAAACCGGTATGGTGGAAGACAAGTAGTCATTCAGACTATCAGTGACATCACCATTATAAGGTGAGATGCATGTATGTGTTGGCATGTTGAGTGATAATCGGTAGAGCTTAAACTAGTCTGAAGTTTGGCTACCTGTTTATGATGAAGAGGCATAATGTTAAAGTAATCACAAATCACCGGAGGTGAAGATGTGCTACCGGTGTAGTGTGAGCTACTAGTTACCAAGAGGAGAAGGTCTCATTGGTAAAGGCATGTACTGGTATGAGTTTGCTGAATGTTCAAGTATGAATTGACTGTGTGTCAGTGAGCTAAGTGATTGGTCATTGTGATGCCATGTGGAGCTGAGGTGGCAAACATGCAGAGGTCAGTGAAGCCTCCATCGACATGGTTGTTGTAACAATTAGTCGACATTAATGAAACAACAAAAAATCATGGGGTTGTAACTGACTGATGCGGCTCGAAGAAGAAATAATAATAGAGGAAGATCAGGGATTCATTGGCGACTAGATTAAAGAAAAGAAATCAGATTGCAAGAAGATCTCGAGAAGGAAATAGCTTATCTTTTTAAGAGCCTACAGATTTGAGGGTACAAAATCATGTACGAGATTGCCATCTTTAGAAACTATGCATTGGATAATGGAAAACATGTACAAATGCATTCTTGGAGCATAGGTGATTGATCCAAGATAGAATGGATTAGATCTCATGCAGATTGTATCAGGTAAAGGAAACCCTAACCGTTTCGATTTTGAATTGTTTCTTGGCGGGAAAGCTCAAGTTTAAATATGATGACTTGAGACTATTGTTGTTGCTGCTGAAAAGTGAAGACAAGTATAAATTGTTGTCTGAAAGATGAATATATAAACACTTCAAGTGTTTATGAGTGATGCTCTGACTAATAAGGAGAAGCAGTATAAACTAGTGTAGGGAACAACCAGTAGAGTGTGCATTGATCATAAAGGTGAAAAACCAATAGAGACTATGCCTGATTAAGAGTGATCAAGTGTGAGTTGAAGGTGAAAACACATTGTGAGAGGGGCATTAGAAAAGTTATCAGCAAAGTCAAGTTGCAGAGTGGGTGGAGAGAATACAGACTGGTAAGGGAGAAACTGACAGAGGAGAATATTGTAAGGTTGCAAAACTTCATTTGCAATAGTGATTTCATTTGTATATTTGAGATTCATATTGTTGTCACTATGTTGTAGCTTAGTGTAGGGGTTTGTAGTTCCTTTAGGTTGTAGCCTATAAATTGTGCAGGGGTTGGTGCTCCTTGGGTTGTGCCCTAAATATTGTAATCAAAGTTTCATTGTGAGGCTAGATTGGAGCAGAAGATCTCCAACAACTCTTCTCATCAAGATTTTTCAAACATTGGGTTTTCCTCATATATATCTAGTGTTGTGTGATGTATTCTAGTTCATATGTGATGTTAATGTTTTAGCTAGTCCTTTCACACACTCCAGTTGCATTGTTTATGTTACCGGTTAACATTCAACTTTTCCTCTACTTTATGGGTATCTCTTTGTTAAATAAAAAGAGTTTAAATCACTGATTCACCCCCCTCTTAGTGATCCATTGTGTCCAATAGTAAAGCCAAGTGATGCAAAACTAACTCTAGGTATAATCCAGGCATATCTGCATAAGACCATGCAAAATTGATGGGTCTTTGCTTAAAGAATTTCATGAATTTCTCTTTTTCCATTGGATCAAGGGATTTTGCTAGGTGAATGTTACAAACTTTATCAACATCACCGATGTTGTTTTCCTCAGTTTGTTCTACCAATAATGTTGATTGTTATTTATCAATAGGTAGGGCATCTATTATGTGTTGGACTTTATCATCACTGTCATGATTAAGAGAGGAGCTTGCTTGTCCAAAATATGTAGTTTTGTCCAAATCTATTGCATAACCAACTTTGTGATCATTATAAGGGAATCCTTCCCTTCCACCCAAGAATTCATCTATGGATTCATCATTTTGAAACCAATCTAATTGTTGTTTTCCTTCCCACCCCTAGTCAATCAAACATGGATGCATGAGGACCAAGTCTTTGTTTCTTTTTGTCTTAGAGGATGGTGATATCATGCATACTTGGTTATCATCTATTGTTTCTTCATCATAAATTTGCGGTGGTTTGTCTTCATTGTCAGATGGAAATTCATAGTCATGGGAATCTATGACGCTTTCCATATATATTTCACTTTATGATTACGCGTTGCTTATCTGCTCTTGTTCTGGTAACTGAGTTTGTTGTAAATGAGTAGATCTCCTTTGTATTGTGCATACCCTTCTTAAGCCTGGTATAGTCTTTGCAGTCTTTCTTCATCTGATTCAAATGTAGGAGCTGAAGTTGTTTCTCTTGGAAAAATTATTGACAATAACCAAGGATTTGGTTCATCTACTAGTGTTAGGCCTGTATCTGTTACCATGTTTGCTTGTGGGGATGATTTAGGTGTTTTATTGCTAGATGTCTCTATGCTAGGACCTTGTAGAAGTTGCCTCATGTCTTCACCATCTGGTTCCATGATAAGAGATATTGGTGGTCTCTTTCTTTTTTGGGGTGGAGAGAAATACATCTTTGTTGATGATTGATTTTGAGGTATTTATTCTGAAGGTAACCTTGCCTTGTTCAATATATCCAATGTATGTTGTCTAGCTTTTGTTTTTGTGGCACATATTTATATCCCAAGCCTTGATTCTTTGGTTTTTCATGTGGTAAAACAAGTTCTAATATTCCTTACTTTTGTAGTCATAATCATGAGGTGCCATCATACCCATGTTTTTGTGACATCTTGAAGTCATTTCCATATTGATGTAGAGGTATCCTGGGTACTACCATGTCATCCTCTTCTCTGTATATCTAGTGATTGATATCTTCATTTAGAGATTCTTCTTGTAGGTCTCCCCATCTAATGAAAGAACGAGAATATGAATACTTTACTATTTCTTTTCCTTTATCTTGCTTAGTTGTTGTGTTCCCAGGCTTCCCAAAGGACCTAAGAGAAAATGATGATTGTTTGTCGTCTGATGTGATTGAAATGGAATATTCTCCACAACCAACTTCTCTAATATGCAGAGAAGATGTGGTTGGTGTATTTTTCTCTGTTTCTTTAAGTGATAATGATTTCATTTGTAGGCAAATAGGAGCTTCCTGATTGTTTGGTACTTGATTGTCTGAGCTTGCCCTTAAATAATTACTATGTTGAAAAGGGTTTGGGTCACCATGGATAGTGATCTCTATACCATTGTATGAGAACTTGACACATTGGTGAAAATTTGATGGTACTACTTGCATTGTATGTATCTATGGGTGACATAACAACATATTGTACCCCAATTCTCTATCTAGGACTTGAAAGGTGATATTTGTTGTAGCCGGTCCCACTTGTATTGGTAAAGTCACCATACCGTTAGAAGGGCGTTCCTCATCATCATATGCTTTATATTGTTTCTCTTAGTAGAGCCAATATAATTTTTAGAATATCCTAAAGCGTTGATCAAATGTAGAGTGCATATGTTGAGGCCAACGCCACCATCTATAAGTACTCTTCGAACCTTTTTTCAATCAATGAAAGCTTCCAAGTGCAACGGATCATTTTGCATGAGTCAGTGCAGTAGGGACATCCTGTTCAGTGAATGTGACCTTTGAAGATGCCAAGTTTCTCACAATTGATTGAAATGTGTTCTCATCAATATCACTAGCAACAACTGAATCTTATAAGACTTTATCTAGGACTACTTTATGGGCTGGTGATATGTGGAATAACTCAAATAGTGAAATTTGGGCTGGAGTTCATTTCAACTAATGCACCATATTGTAGTTGCTAGTTATTGGAGGCTGGTTTGAAGGTACTCCTTGTAATGTGACTTTTGTTCTTCTAGTGATGACAACACAATCTCTTCTTTTCAGATTCACTGTGATTGTAGCTACCATTGCATGTCCTTCACTTAGTGTGTTAATGGCATAGTCAATTGCTACATTGGTATAATTGGCAGTATTGTTTTGTGCATTAGAACCGGAAGCCTTTCCTTTGTCATGTTTGAAAAAAGGATCTTTGAAAATGGTATGATCTTTGTTTGGTGCTTTATTATCCACAGTAATGTCACCTTGATCAATGAGATCTTGGATGAGGTTCTTCAATTTGTAGCAACTTGCTGTCTTGTGACCCTTATTGCGGTGATATTCACAGAAATCATTTTCATTCCACCAAATAGGCTTTAAATGGACTTGGTTCATATGGCCTAGCTTCTGATAAAGTTACGGAATTGCTCTATATCAACTTCTTCAGTGCTGATTCAATAGGTTCTCCAAGGGGTGTGAAGTTCCTTTTGGGTGCACCTATCTTTGGAGGCCTCTGTAGTGCATTGGTGTAGTTTTTCTGAGACTGGTTCTTATCAGTTGGTCATTGTAGAGATATTGTTGGTGAGATCTATTTACAATACATGCGTCAACAACTCCATCGTTTGTGACATTTTTGTTTCTAGACCAAAATTTTGGTCTTTCATTGTTTGTGCTAGTGGTTGGTCCACCATCCTTTTGGTGTTTTAATATCCCTTGTTCTAATAGGCCTTTATCACATTTGATGCCTTTTTCTGTTATGTCTTTGATATTATTCAGGCATTGCATTTGTAATGGATATTTAATCAGAGGCACAAGATTTTCATTGAAGATGTCAACTTGCTCTGCTTCAGGAATGTGACTAAGACATCGACAATATAGGCCTCTCCATCTTTTTAAAAATTTGGCGAAAGTCTCACCTTCTTTTTGTTTTGTTGCACAAAAATCCATTAATATGATTGGATTATCTATGTTGAAGGCAAAGTTGGATATAAATAACTCAACCAATTCTCCCCATGAAGTATTTTTTCGTGGAAGGTGTGAAAACCATTCTAATGATGTCCCTCCCAGGCTCTTTGAAAATAATCTCATCAAGTATGTATCATTGTGAGCTAGTTCAATGCATGCCATGAAGAATTCTCTTATATGATCTCGAGGATCTCCTTTCCCTCTATATTTGTCAAATTTTGGCGTTTCAAAATGTGGGGGAAAAGGTGGCATGTATAATTTTTTGTCAAAAGGATATAGATAGAGATCCTCCATGGTGTAGCTCTTTTTATCATTACTTGTTTGTATACTGGCCATCTTATTTTGAAGCTTCTCCATTTATTGAGTTAGAAGTTCCGTTTGGGTTATTGGTGTATTGACCTGATGAATCTTCCCCATAAAAGGAATAGTATTTGAGTACCTTTGAGCTTGTTGAAATATAGATAGACAAGGTAACTATGTCCCATAAGTCCTAGTAGGTGGTGTGAAGTATGCAAATTAAGGAGTAGCATTTGGTTAAGCCAAGCTAGTTTTCCCTTGATTCACATTCTGACTATTGTCGGTGGAACCGACCAAAATTGTTGGTTGAGTTATGTTTGCCAAGGTAGTAGTGTGAGTTATTGGAGCTTGCAGCATCATATATGGTGTTGTCAATGTTGTAAGATTGACACTTACTGGTGCTACCGTTGACTATGTTGAGGTTGTAGTCATATTGGCGTTTTGAGATATACCTTGCGTTGATGTAGTAATTGTTGCTTGTGTCTGTGTTGTAATTGGTATTTGAGGTATATTTTGATTTAATGTTACACCTTGTGGTAATATTGTTGAAATATCTACCCTTGGCGGTACCTTGGCCCCATTCTAGACTAAGAAAGAGAGATATCTATCTCTATCACTATTAATGAGAGCGTTGAGAATCATTAATGTTACGGGATCTTGTTGGGCTGCTTCTAGCTCTTCCTTTGTCAAATTATGTCGTATTTCATCAATGGAAGGCATCTTGTTCATGTTTGTTGATATTGTTGTGGGTGTGTAACCTTGTGTTTGTTATTGTGTAGATAGATCCATATTCCATGTTGGGTTGACCAGGGGGTCATTGTTAGGATCCATTTGGTTTTTTGCCTTTTGAGCTCGGGTTAATGACATGAATATTGTTTTTAAGTGATCTTGACTCTTTAAAATGTGTATACAGGACTCAGTTAAATGCATATAAATATGCTTCTATGACTTCCTTAGAATTAAAGTGTAGACAACATTATCTATGAATGATGACTTTCTATCTAGGATTCCAAAATTCAAACACAAGATTTTCAACATATTGCTGAAAAGCTTCAAATTCTACCTCTTCTTTAATTCAATTTTCAAGGTCCATGTCTATTTGTAATGATTTCCCAACTTCTTCATCTATGATAGCCTGGACTATGTCGTATTGGTTTTGATCAATTATTAATTCCTTAGAAAGGACATTGAAACTGTCAATTATTTCTAATTGAATTTTGTTTGCCCCAAGATTTGGTTGTTCAAATGAGAATTGACCATCTCCTTTTAGACCCATGCGTTGAAGATTACTATGCAGACAATGCAGATACTAGAAATGAATGAATGATACCTAAAATGATGGACGCTTTTTCTCTTTTCTAACATAGCTTGAGGAATTTTGCTATGGTCTTCTCTACCAATTGTCTAATGGCTTCTTTCTGGGCTGTTCTTTGTATCTTTTTCCTTAGTTTCTCATCAAAACAAATAGACTTTCAGATTTCATCATCTATGATGGCCTCAACTGTATCATATTGTGTACGATTGACTCTTACTTTCCAAGAAAGGTTATCTAAACCATCAATTATTTATAATTGGTCATTGTTTGGTCCAAGATTTGGTTGTTCGTGTAGCTAGGAAATCAGAAATCATCAAAGCAATTAGTATTAATAATCTAGCTCAATCACAAAAGCTCAAATGCAATGATCAATCCTAATTACATCCAATAGAGATATGAAAACAAGATATTCAAGATTGAAAACTTAAGCAAACCAAATGCAGACTTGAATGTCTCCTTCATGTAGCTCCATTGTCCTTCTTTCTTCTTCAAATAGCTTTTTTTGTGGATCTCACCTACAAGTGCATACACATGAGATGAAAGCAAGTAGACAAGATAGTAGCAAAAGAATACTCAAAGTGTGATTGATTCGACAAAGTGATTAGTTTGATAATGTGATTAATTCGATAATGTGATTATTAGATCAGGATTGAAGAAATTCATCCAATTTATAGACAAATTGGAGAGATGATCAAATTAGCATGAAGAGATTCAAATGGAAATTGCAAATCAAGAATGTCAATTATGACAAATTTGCACTTTCTATGCAAGATTGATTGATTGATAATTCATGACAAAATTATGACAAATTTCTATGTCAAAATTGATTGATTGTCAATTATGACAAATTATGACAAATTGAAAAGTCATTCCCATGAAATTAGGAGAAAAATAGGAGAGAATTGAATTAGAAATTAGGAAAATTAGAAAATTAGAAAATAAGAATTAGGAAATTAGAAAATGAGGAAAATAGGAATTAGGAAATTAGAAAATGAGGAAATAGGAATTTAGTGAATTAATTAATAATTTTTCATTTATTAATCAATTCACAAAGAAGAAATTTAGAAATTGATGAAAAATTAGGAAATTAGGAGAAATTAGGTAAATCAATTAATAATTTGTCATTTATTAATTAATTCACAAAAAGAGGAATAATTAGTTAGCCAATTAAATTAAACATTTAATTGTGACACGAAGACCTAGGATAAATAAATAAATTATTTAACCTAGAGGGAGAAATGACAAATAGGGTTGAATGAATAAAATCATGAAACCCTAAAAGATGAATTAGAAATGCAAGGATGACAATTAGGTCTTGACAAAGGATAATTGACGTCGATTCGATTTAATCATGATTCTGACTTGATAAAAGACCAACGCTGACAAACGATTTGATTGATAGATGCACCAATTGACGAGGAACAATGACAAATTGATCCAAATTGACACGATTGAGAAGGATGACGATTGATGACAAATCGATCACAAAATGACAAGATTGACAAGTTGATAAGGATTGATGACAAAATAGATCACAAAATGACAAGATTAATGACAAATTGATCAAAAGACAAGGATCGATCGCATGATGACAAGATTGATAAGAGGACAAAACCCTAATTAGGATTGACGATGTCCAAAATGATGACAAATGAATATGCACATAGATGCAACAGGATAAGATTGACCAAAATCATGACAAATATTGCTACCGACAAGACCAAATTCAAAGACGAGACGAATGATGAATGCAGAAGAAGGACTCGATGCTCGCAAATGATAAAGACAAAGTGCGAATCATAGGAGAAATGTTAATGCGATGCAAAAACCCTAAAATAAGGCAATGCGCAAATGTTAAAGTATGATTCCGCAAGCATTGACCATTTTTAGACGTCTACATTTTACCCCTCTTTGAGACAATGCGATTTTAAGTGTTGTTTCAAAGAATAATAATGAAAATGCCCCAGACAATAATAATGACATATGCATGCCCCCTCAAGGAATTGGCCGGAAACATGCAGAGAAGAAGCCAATTGATCGATAAAAATGATAGGAGTGAACGGACTGACAATCGGAGACTGGATGCATGAAGGACAAACAAAAGAAGATGCAAAATACCGCGACCAACATAAGATGGATAGGGTGCACGTCCATCTATGCACTGACAAAGATCTATAAAAGAGGCAAAGAGAGTGAAAAATGCTCATTTGCACTAGCTAAAGAGGAGAATTTGTTGCTCTAGAAAAGGACACTTACAGAGAGATGGCAAACATTCCAATGGAAAATCACCTCAGAGAACGTGTATGCACATACAGATGACCGAACAACATGGGAGCAACAGTATGTATCTCAAAAACCCATGTTTTCAATTTGATGAATTTGACTGGTTTGCGGGACATTGTGGGGCCCATAAAAAAGGCAGAAATTGACTTCTACGCTTGTGGAGGGCGAATCCTGCACTTGTGTAATGTCTTCTGCGCTTGTGTAGGAGGACACAGGTGTAGAACATGTGACACAGGCGCAGGATACACAACACAGGCGCAGTTGTGCCCTGATAACTCAATTTAGGTCAAAAACAACATGCAAATGATCCGGAAAGGGGGGATAAGGGTAGGATAGGTCAGAATAGATGAAAAACACCCTGATTTAGACATGAAATGAGGAAAATCAACCCATAGGAGAAAACCCTAAAACTAACAAAATATGCCCTATTGTGATGCAGAGTCGACAGTATCCATTGATCACGTGGGAGAACTGACCAGACTGCTTCATGCTACGACATAGACTCAGGAGCACGGATAGAGATACATTGGCAGGACTTGGGATATACTATATCACATTCATGCCTGAGATTAGGGCAAACATAGGACTGCTTACTGCATTGGCAGAGCAATGGCATTCGGAGACCTCCTCTTTCCATCTGGTGAGTGGAGAGGCGACTGTGACACTAGAGGACGTATGGTGTATCCTCCACATTTCAATTCATGGGGAGATGGTAGAGTATGACCCAATGATAGGGAGAGATGCGTTGTGTAGATTATTTGAGTGCAACACAGATGATCTTGATATCGTAGAGAGGGAGATCAGCTGGGAGACCATGGCATCAGAGTATGATCGACGATATGTGGTGATAGCATGTCTACTAGCAGGAGATAGACGAGGACATGGATTCCCTATTGGATGGGGAAGAGTGCTAGAGCAGATGGTGACAAAGGGGATGGTGTACGCATGGGGACCATGTATACTAGCCATGCTATATTTTCAATTGCATCAGATAGCATATCAGGGAGTGCAGACTTTGAGCTATGGAGTCACACTGCTAGAGGTATGGACATTTGAGCACATAGCCATATGTCGATTGATTACAGAGAGATAGGTAGTACCACACCAACCATATGTGTATTGCTATGGTGGAGCACTGAGATAGGGTCCGTTTGGATACATATTGTATTGGCGACATGAGTTAGACAGACTAAGAGAGTTCACATGGAGACCGTATCGTGATTGCCCGGGATGGTCAGATGATAGTGATGAGCTACCATATTGTAGATAGGAGAGGTACCTGATTGGGTGACCAGTGAATCACCAGAGAGTGATTGAGATGTACCCGCCAGAGAGAGTCAGATGACAGTTTGGAGAGAGGCAGGATGTACCCAGGAGGACTGCACACTTTGCTCGATCTCATAGAGAGACGAGTCAATGGGGGAGTATGATTCAGCCACACATAGCATATGTTTACTTCTCACAGCTACAACAGAGATAGTGGGATTGGAGATCAGATGTGGAGGACATCGGGATGACAGAGGAGTATGAGTGGTGGTTTGCACGACGACGACCAGTGCCATTGACAGATCTTGATATTCCAGTACCGAGGAGATAGGAGGAGGGAGATGATGAGGATGAGGAGGATGAGGGTAGGGATGAGGATGAGGGGGATGATGAGGATGGAGATGAGGATGGGGATGACGATTATGAGCCAGGTTCAGGTGAGCAGGAGTCATTGCAGGATATACCCATAGAGCTGGAGATAGCTAAGATAGAGGAGATGGAGATGTGCAGGGCTACCATAGCGAGTCAACATGATCATATTGCGACATTAGAGAGATAGAATGCCATCTTGAGGATAGAGAAGGATCAGTTCAGAGAAGAGATAGCCAAACTTATAGTGGCTTGAGATACAACAATAGCTCAGGCACAGCGAGAGGAACAGAGAGTCACTGAGTACATTGGGTCGATCAGGGACGCCAGTGCATGGGAGATGGCACAGATGTTGGTAGAGACCGGAGAGGAGATACGCCATTGGAGGACACTATATGAGAGTTTAGTTCCATTAGAGCAGAGAGCAGCTTCATATCAGGCACGATCGAGGATAGAGAGCAGAGCACACTCTCGGAGGTCAGTGAGCAGTATGGGGGTAAGTGGACCTATGAGACCACCACAGCCAGGACCAGGAGGGACATCATCCTTGAGACATGGCAAGGATGAGGAGGACAGAGGGAGCACCCAGTGATAGAGGCACGTGCTCCTTAGGACAGAGATAGATGTAGTTTTACATTATGTAGTCAGCCTGCGGGCCATACTTAGGACAGACAGTCCAATTTTGTACTCCAATATTATGGTGACATATGATATGATATGCATCGATATGATGGAATGCAATGTGTTATGACATATGTTATTTTCCATGTATGGATGACTTATGCATTATTTATGTACCATTGTGGAACATGTATGGATGTACTTTTATTTATTTTTATGTGTTTTTGATGCATTGATAATATGAAATGGATAAAATGCTAGATGTGATGCTTGATGTAATGCAAATGTACTAACCAAATGGATGCAAGATGCAACATATGTGTGTGGAAAAATCGGAGCACTAGACCAAACTGACTATCCGAACAGACGGAAGAAATGTTAGTAAGAAGAAAATGAGAGAGAGGACAGTTAGAGACGAAGAAAAACTTGCTTTCAGTTATGCACTTTGTAGGTGAGAACCTTTATTTTAATGTAGCAAAATGGATGTGTAGCATCATGGCATTGAAGGCCAGAGCTGAAATGCAACCCTTTTTTTGCAAAAGACAGACACATCACAGACAAACAACAATCACAACAAGAAAGAAAGGGACCATGAACCATCCTGGTCACTCTAAATCACTCAGTGACATCATCGAGCAACATAGGAACATGACCGAAGCCAAAGAGAAATCAGTAAAAAGATAAGATGCACAAATTCCAACAAAGCAAACAAACATCTTGATCTTCATTGTCAAAAGTTGAAAGTGTTGAAAGGACGATCAGGCTGTCTGGTTTCAGGACATGCGGTACCCCGTCTAAGATAGGACACAGTCTGGTTTCGAGTATACCACACCCTGTACAAGACCCATGATAGTAGTGACAAGGACAAATAAATTTACG
Organism: Cryptomeria japonica; assembly: GCF_030272615.1. Classification (NCBI taxonomy): domain Eukaryota; kingdom Viridiplantae; phylum Streptophyta; class Pinopsida; order Cupressales; family Cupressaceae; genus Cryptomeria; species Cryptomeria japonica. The sequence goes on from NC_081406.1 coordinate 638,362,747, forward strand.
ATTGATTGATATGACAAGTGCGATCAGTTTGAATGTCTAGTTTGATTGAAAAGTTCATCTGTTTAAGCATGATTTCATTAAAGCATAGTGTATGATTGCATGTCGTTGGAGGGATGCTCAGTGATTTGTCTTATGCACAAAAGGGATCATTTATTGCAAAATGCTTGTTTTTGGATTTTAATGTTTTGAAATTTTTTTGTGTTCATTTTTTCAAGACTGTATATGACTTTTTAGGGATTTTTTTTCAGCACATTATTTAATTTTTTTGAATTATTTCAGGACATTTTTCAATTTTTTTTTTTTATGATTTTTTTCAGGACATTTTTCAATTTTTTTTTTTGGATTTATTTCAGGACATTTTTCAATTTTTTTTTTTTGGATTTATTTCAGGACATTTTTCAATTTTTTATGATTTTGCCCCCAGTGTCTTGCAAGGCAAGGAATATGACAGGTGAATAAATAGGCTTTCTAAAATGTTGGTGGATAGAGGGAAGACAAAGGCCTTTTATTATGGAGACAATGCAGATGCAATTTTCAAGGGCTATTGCATGATGGGACAAGAGACTAGATATGACAATGTAAAGCAAGAACATGGCATGAGGGACATGTCAAGAGGTTTTTGAAACCATATTTAAATTTTGCATCCTTATGTCAGATCAAGATCAAGGAATGAAAAGAGTGTATGGATAGTGATAAGAAATGGATAGGATAAGCAAGACCAAGAATGGATAAGGGACATGGACTGAAAGTTGGGATTGGCTAAGGAATAGTGGCAGAAAGTTGCAATAAGCTAGGGAATATGGATGAAAGCTTATAATAAGCAAATGGATAAAGACCAAAAGCTACAAACAAGATGCATGATGCTCATGATGATCCTAAACCTTGTCAAGGTCAAAGGTGGAAAGGGAAAATGGACATGAGGGACAATAGGATAATGGAGGAGTATGACATGGTATGATAGGATAATGAAGGGCAATAGGATATGAAGGAGGAAACCTGCCCCCAAGTGTGGTGTGCAAGGAGTTCATAGATTACACATGATGCCTATTTGCCAAGTTTTAATCATGGTACTTGCCCAAGGTGCGTGTTTGCCAGGTTTTCACCAGTGGACGAATTATTTTTGCTTTACTTTTTTTTTTCTTTTTCCTTTTTTTTTTCACTTTTTTTTTTTTACTTTTTTTTTTTTTTTTTTGATTTTGACTTTTTCAATAGAAGATGGACACATGATAGGGGATGGAAGAAGGGCTCAAGCATCTTTTTGTTTGGATAGTAGCCTTGAAAAAAAAAATGGACCATGACTTTTAAAAGTATGCTCAAAGACGTTGGTAGGATAGGACATGGAAAAAGAGATGAAACTAAGGCGAGGATTTATGCAAAGGATTGGATCAAAGGGATGGAAGGATGGAAAATATGCATTGGATAATAGGTAGGGTATTGGAAGAATTGGGCTTTAGTGGATGGAAATGAAGGCAAGATCGACATTGGCACACACCTTGAGGGGTGATGGACTGATGGAGGAAAGACGTATTTTGGATATTGAGATTTTGACGAAGGAAAGGCTATGGATTTTGGGACATAAGGGCCCAAAATGGATGAAGAAGGTGGTGGAGGAATAGCAACTTTGGGTGCCAATTGTGATGTTTCTTTAGGCTTTTGTGCTTCAAGGAGCCACTTAGGGATCCATATGGTTTTTGATTTTTCATGCTTTTGTGGTTCCTTGGAGTGCATTGCTTGCACAAGGGATTTAGGAACCCATATATATTTTGACTTTGCTTTATTTTGCTCAGTGGGCCTCTATGGCCTTTTAAATATATATTTTTCTTTATAGATCATATTGTTCTTTGTTTTGACATGTCGATTATATTGGACATGTTGATCCTTGAATACATGTGGATTGCTAGACTTATGACTTTTACACTTGGCATCCAAATTGCTTGGAGGGGGAAAAGAATGCATGGATGGATATGAATGAAATGGAGCTCTTTTGGATGGATGAAATTTACTCAAGGATGTGTGCCTTTGCTGACCTTGCATACAGGACGTAGGGATATAAGGACCTAAGATGGATGGAAGGGATGATGGGGAAGGGATATGTTTGGATTTTGATGGAGGGATACCAATGTCTTGAGAGTGAGTTGTGTAGACATGACCCTTAAGATCTTCTTTGCCTTTATGGATATCTTGACTTGTAGGATACTCTTTTCTTTGGGAAGAAGACGCGAGTCCATTATGAGGTGGATATGATATGAGAGAAATAATGAGATCTTGAAGTGGATCGGATTGCACCAAAGTGGAAGAACCCATTATGCATGTCAAGGGTTCATGAACATCTTGCACTGACACGTTAGAATCATGAAGGGGATTAGGATCATGAGGGGGGCTAGGATTGTGTAGTGGACATGGTTCAATGACAGGCTCTTCAAGAGATGGAATGGGAGAAATAATGGGATCATCAAAAGAAATGATATCTTGGAGTGGATATGGAGCATTAAGACAAGGAGATGGAGGAACAAAAAGATCTTGTGGAGGATTTAAAGGAAGAATTTGATCTTGACAAGGAGGAAGATCATTGGAAAAGGTGCTTTGCTCTTGACTTTTAATCAGATCATCGGAAAGGATGGAAGGGATATCTTGATCTTGTTTAGGAAGTGGAATGTCAATGGGATTTGAAAGGATATTGTGTTCTTGGAATGGAAGGGGATCATTTGGGATTAGATGGACTGGGATATCCTGATCTTGCTCGGGGAATGGAGTGTCAATAGGACTTTGGATAGGATGGACAAGAATAGGGGAATTGTCATGAGTGTCTGGGAAGATGGGGTCCTGGTCAACAATTGGATGGGATGATAAGGTTTCAAGATCTTGATCTTGATCTATTTTAACACATGTTTCTTCATTCTCTAAATTATCCTCTTGACATGGGGTTGGACTTTGGATATGCATGCAGGATTTTGACAAGGAATCAATGTTTTGGCATGAAGGAAATGCACTTTGAACATTTGGGATGGATTCTAGCAAGGAATCAATGCTTGAACATGAGGAAGAGGGACTTCGAATGGGGTCCTCTAAAACAGGTAATGGCAATAAAGTGCATGGTGGCATTGGGTCTTGTATTTCTGAAACATGACAATAATGTGCATCATGAATTGGACTATCTTGGCAATCAATTATGGATAGCCCTTGGGTAATTGCCTCCTTGGGTGTATTATTTGATGAGGACAATATGGAAGGTTCTTGTGAAACTTCAAAAGATGTAGGGATAGATGCCATTGGAGAGTCAATTTGTTTGCGGGGGGCTGAGGCATTGCTAGACACAGTTGTATTATCTTGATCTTCCTCAAAGAACTCACTTGGTAGGTTCCTTAAGAGCCTTGCAATAAAGCCACCTTTCTTTCAAGGTTTTGACATAATTGTATCTGGAATTTGAACTTGTTTGGCAAGGAGTTGGTTCTGATTTGATGTTGAACTAGATGTTGATCAAATTGGTTTGACATGTTCAAAATTTGGCTTGGTGCGTGTTGCAACCTTTGTTTTTGAATGTTTGGTTGTAGTTGTTGACATTGATATGTTTATTGAACTAGTTGATATTCCACCATTGGTTGAACTATTTGTGGACATTGTATAGGTGGTTGGACATATTGTTGAAATTGGACCATTGGTTGTGTTGGCTGAATATGTTGGACCATTGGTTGTGATGGTTGAAAATTTGATTGATAGTAAACACCTTCTTGTTCTTGTTGTGGAGGCACATAATGTTGAAATTTATGTTGTCTCTTTTCTTGAAATTGTTTCATCATCTCTATTTGTGAGAGGAGAGCTGGTATGTCTGATCGTTCAAGAAGAGATCTTACATCAATTGGCTCAATCTTTGGATTTTGACTTGGAAATTTTTGAAACATTTTGGACATTTGTGATCTATTCTTCTCAATGTTTTTCACTCTTTGTTCCAATATCTCCTCTTCTTGAGCTAGTTTCTCCTCTAGTTTTTGTATTTGGACATTTACATCATCATGATAAGTTTGATCCAAGTTTTGAGACATGTAGAGATTGGATTGACATGATTGATTGCTCAATTGTGATGACATGGCTTCGTAAGAAGGTTGAGACCTCAATTCAACAAACATGTCACTATGCAAATGCAATATTTTTGGAATTTTTATTTTATTTTAAAAGGATGATGTATGATATGCAACTAAATGCAACCTAAATAGATGAAAATGCAATCTATGGCAAGAATGCAACCTATGTTTTTGGTTGTTTTTCAAGATTTTGACAAACTTTTTGGAATGCAAACCTAAAAGAGACCCTTAGGAAATTGAAATGATGTCTAGACCTCAAAGGACAAAAGGACCAAGTGACAAAGGACAAAGTGACAATGTCTCCCCTATATGCTTGGATACTAAGCTAGGTTTGACGAAATGACATTGATGACAAAAGACAGAAGGTTTGATAAGGTCTAGACTTCTTAACAATGACTTAGGGTTTATCAAAGATTTGGATTACTCAAGTATGACAAAACCTAGTTTTGACACTATATGCAAAGGGACAATTACTATGCAAATGACCCTAATATGATATGATAATGACCTAAGCTTGATGAAGAGACCTAGGGTATGCAAATGCAAATGTAGGACAATGGTATTACTCTAATGCAAGAGGACACATGCAAAAGGATGACCATTATGGATATGCAAAGGAGTATGACCTAGATGAAACCTAATCTTGGTACTTGACAATGAACTTTGCAAAATGCAAACCTAGGATGAACCTAAATCTAAGTGACATGAATGTTGAGACAAGATTTTGAAAAATGTTTGACAACCATGTTTGAAGGTGTTTTGAACTTTGTTGGATGACATGTTCTTGTGTTTAACCTTGTTTTGAATCAATTTATCTTGAGATGCAATTCAAATTTTGACAAACAAAGAAGACAAGATATTTCAACTTAGACTCAAGACAATCATGCTCATTAACACATTTCTTATGGTAGGCAAGGACATTAGGTATTTGAGAGGTAGACTTGTTATGGGATTCAAGGAGAATACATAGATGCTTGACCCCAAAGGCTCCCCTCCATGACACTCACTTCTCAGGGCAGCCAAGCATCAGTCCCCATGGAAATCTCCCCATGGTGAACTTAGTATCTCTTCCAAGTATCCGAACTTGTCCTTCTCAAGCAACTAGAAGGATTTTTGGCCTCTAAATACAAGGTGTTTAGTAAGGATTTCTGTTAAGCATTACTCCTTGGCGTCACACAAGCGTGATTGAGACATTAAGCCCACCAAGATACCAAACAAATTTAGTCGTGCAAGCATGATTTAGACCATGAGGTCCTACTTCGATGTTGATATGAGAAAGAGTTCAAGGGTCATCACTTCCCAAGTAACTGCAATTCCCACGTAACCCTTCCTTCAAAGCTTTCGCCCATCAGGTATTTGTTTATAGTAAGTTAGAATGCCAAGGTATTCTAGCTGTACTCACTTTCGGTCATTCCCTTCTCATGATTGTCACTTGCTTGCAAAAGCAAATGGTCGGGAAGGCAGGCCCTCTAAAGGTGACACACAATAAAAAACATGAGCATGGTATCGAAGATCTAGATTTCTGATCACCCTAAGAAGGATGAGAGCATACTCTCCTACTCTAATGTCAAACTCAACAATCAAAGCAAACATATATTCATACCATCCTATTTAGAAATCTTACTAGGTGCCTAAATATTAATTGCAAACACAAAGTTTAGTTGTAGTCCAAGGCAACCTGCAAAAACCCAAGTCAGAGGTTTGATATTTTTAGTCTTTGACTATCGAACCTGCATAAAACATGTTAGTAGTTTCATTTGTTGTCTTTTTCATGCATATGCCAAGGTGCTACACAGAGAATCAGTACCAAAAAACCAAAAAGCAGAAACAAAATGCAAAACCAAAACAATTTGCAAGTAAAAAACACTGCTTTTTACCTCTGTTTCTGTCCCTACATAGGCACAGAATGTCTCACACAGGCGTAGAATGCTTGACATAGGCACAGATTGTCCTTGACACAAGCGTAGAATGCTTGACATAGGCGCAGAATGTTTGACACAGGCGCAGAAGTTCCCAGAAAACCCTGCATTACCCTGTTTCTTGGGTTTTTAACCTGCAAATCAACTCAAAACCACTCAAAAGCATGGTTAAGTGGTTAGTTCATGTCGGGTTCACCAATTAATGTAGCTAGGAAATCGAAAATCATCAAAGCAATTAGCATTAATAATCTAGCTCAATCACAAAAGCTCAAATGCAATGATCAATCCTAATTACATCCAATAGAGATATGAAAACAAGATATTCAAGATTGAAAACTTAAGCAAACCAAATGCAGACTTGAATGTCTCCTTCATGTAGCTCCATTGTCCTTCTTTCTTCTTCAAATAGCTTTGTTTGTGGATCTCACCTACAAGTGCATACACATGAGATGAAAGCAAGTAGACAAGATAGTAGCAAAAGAATACTCGAAGCGTGATTGATTCGACAAAGTGATTAGTTTGATAATGTGATTAATTCGATAATGTGATTATTAGATCAGGATTGAAGAAATTCATCCAATTTATAGACAAATTGGAGAGATGATCAAATTAGCATGAAGAGATTCAAATGGAAATTGCAAATCAATAATGTCAATTATGACAAATTATGACAAATTTGCACTTTCTATGCAAGATTGATTGATTGATAATTCATGACAAAATTATGACAAATTTCTATGTCAAAATTGATTGATTGCCAATTATGACAAATTATGACAAATTGAAAAGTCATTCCCATGAAATTAGGAGAAAAATAGGAGAGAATTGAATTAGAAATTAGGAAAATTAGAAAATTAGAAAATAAGAATTAGGAAATTAGAAAATGAGGAAAATAGGAATTAGGAAATTAGAAAATGAGGAAATAGGAATTTAGTGAATTAATTAATAATTTTTCATTTATTAATCAATTCACAAAGAAGAAATTTAGAAATTGATGAAAAATTAGGAAATTAGGAGAAATTAGGTAAATCAATTAATAATTTGTCATTTATTAATTAATTCACAAAAAGAGGAATAATTAGTTAGCCAATTAAATTAAACATTTAATTGTGACACGAAGACCTAGGATAAATAAATAAATTATTTAACCTAGAGGGAGAAATGACAAATAGGGTTGAATGAATAAAATCATGAAACCCTAAAAGATGAATTAGAAATGCAAGGATGACAATTAGGTCTTGACAAAGGATAATTGACGTCGATTCGATTTAATCATGATTCTGACTTGATAAAAGACCAACGCTGACAAACGATTTGATTGATAGATGCACCAATTGACGAGGAACAATGACAAATTGATCCAAATTGACACGATTGAGAAGGATGACGATCGATGACAAATCGATCGCAAAATGACAAGATTGACAAGTTGATAAGGATTGATGACAAAATAGATCACAAAACGACAAGATTAATGACAAATTGATCAAAAGACAAGGATCGATCGCATGATGACAAGATTGATAAGAGGACAAAACCCTAATTAGGATTGACGATGTCCAAAATGATGACAAATGAATACGCACATAGATGCGATAAGATAAGATTGACCAAAATCATGACAAATATTGCTACCGACAAGACCAAATTCAAAGACGAGATGAATGATGAATGCAGAAGAAGGACTTGATGCTCGCAAATGATAAAGACCAAGTGCGAATCATAGGAGAAATGTTAATGCGATGCAAAAACCCTAAAATAAGGTAGTGCGCAAATGTTAAAGTATGATTCTGCAAGCATTGACCATTTTTAGACGTCTACAGTTCGAATGGGAATTCTCCATCTCCTCTAATACCCATGGACTTAGGTACGATTCCTATAATCTGATGCAACACTAACCTTAAGGTACTTTGGTGGAATGAATTGTGTGAGGACTTTGTGTGATGATTATAATGGAACCTCTACATGAATTGAATACCCAGGACCTATGATCACTTGGAAGTAACATGTTCATTTTTGAATTTGTGCAAAAGGTTTGGTTTTGACGTTGGTTTTGTTGTTGACACTTGTTTTTCTTGTTGAAGTTTTGATCTTGTTGAACACTGAACCTTTTGACTTTGTTTTGGTTTGTATCTTGCAATGTTTTGAATTTGTCGAAGTATAGCAAAGGACACAATAGTCACATCAAAACAATAAAATCATGAAAAGAGCAATTGTTTAGGATTTTTTATTTTATTTCCATGAATGTTGGAATCTTTTTCAAGACCACATTTTGTTTTTGCTATTTTAGGGTAATTCAATATCACATTAGGTAGACTCTCCTAAGGTCAAAAGGTCACAAGTAATATCATGACCCACATCTTGATACTCCATCAACTCAAACAACCCTGGCACACCGTAAGGTGTGCCCATCTTTTTTTGTCTTTTTTCAGAAATTAGATCAATGAAGATTGCTCCTCAATTGGTCCATTATCCTAGGAGGCTTATGGTGAGCGTCTTGGGGGAAAATTCTTCCCCACCCTTGCAATATGATAAAACAAGTGTCTGGTTACTGACTCAACTTGGCTTCTAATTTCTATGGTGTTTAGACAGGGTTCCATTCGAGTGGTCACAATCAGTAGCGTTTTACACTCTGTTGACGGAGGTCTCCTAGTCTGTAGAGGTTACACTCTACATATTTTAACGTACCGTATAGGCACTAAGGGAGGCATAATGTCGTTGTGATAGCAAGTAACACTGGTCGCACATGATTTTCATCACATATGCATTTAATTATAGTGGCTTGGATTACCTGGCTTTAGCCATTGGCCACTTAGGTCATTCCCCTCTCACCGACCTTGATGGGGCCCTAATGGAAACTGGGGAGGGCAGGCCTTCTAAAGGTTTTAACTGCAAAAATAAAGGAAAGCATGAAGGAAGAGAGTCTAGTTTTCTGATCACCCATTGAAGGGCAGAGCATAATACCTATCTCTTTGGGAGCACAAAAGACAAGGGTTCTTTTTAACTTTTTATTGCAATGATTTTCTATTCTAAGTGGAGATGTTAGGAGCCAAGCCTTGTTAGAAGCTTATACAATATTGTTCTATTAGGAACAGATCCAGTTAAGGACCACCCGGTTAAGGGATTGACTATAAATACTTTGTTAAAGGTAATACCCGTTTAAAGGTAACCTCAGTGGAGGATTTCAAATCCAAGCTAATGGATCACTTGGTTAGAAGATTTCAATAAGAAGCATGTTAAAGCTTACCCCGTTAAGGGATTTTACTATTGTAATGGTTAGAGAACAACAAGTTCTTGACTGATCTGGAAATAGCACTTCCTTGCTGAATCAAATCCTTTATCGCTCCTATCTACCTTCACATCATTTTGTAGACACACCTCCTAGTTCGGCAAGAATCACTTCCACACTTAACCAAATTTTCCAACACATCATTGAATCAAATCATTGACCTTATAAAAAAATATAATAGGTCAGTAACACAACATAAAACCTACAATTCTCATAGAGATTACAAACACATTGGTTCAATATTTTTTGTTAGATTACATGCAATCAACTTTACATTCTTCTAGGCATCTACAATCACTCCTGGATCACCATAATTTGAATCTTGTAACACATCACTTGTTTTACACTTCATACTATGAATTTGATCATTCCCAAGATAAGCGGTTATCTTTACACACCAAAACCTTTTCAAAACTCATCACATGCAACATGCTTACATGGCATCTTCATTATCGAGCATCATTCAGTCATAGATCATCACAACCGATCTCCAAGCTTCATCGGTTAGGGTTTTTCTTCTCAACTGGTTAGGGTTACCAATTGATCTTCATTGCATCATTACTGGTTTCTTTACTGCTTCATTACAGGTTGCTATACTACTTCATTGCTGGCTTCTATTTACATCAATGACAACACTATACTTCTTCAATGCAATCTACATGCAATGCAAACATTCTACCCCTTTGGCATTGATGGCAATACAAATATCAATACCAAATGACTGTCATGATTGAGAATAAAGCATATACAAAGGTATAGGAATCCTGGTTTACATTTTTCACCATCTACTATCCTTTAGCTGTATCTTCATGTCTTCAACTAGTAATTGGGTCTTCAGTTGGTAACTGGTCTACAATCTGTCTTCTCTCCTTTACATATAAGGCTATCAATCATATAATTTTCTTCTCCCTTTTGACAATAATGCCAAAGTGAAGGTAAACTATGTTGTTTCTCATCCATGCTTCACCGATCTATAATTAGCTGCCCCCCTATGGAGTAGCTCCAATCTTCACCAATCCTTCTTCAACATTTTCAATAGGATCCGAGATTGATGTCTTCCACATTTTCTTAATTGACTTCATGTAGGGGTACAACCCCTAGCTAACCTCTGAGATATTCAAATGTATCCTTAGGTAGAGGCTTAGTAAAAATATCTACTAGTTTTTCTTTAGTGGAAACATGCTCCAGTGACTTTGCTTTGAAATTTGTCTCTCAGGAAATGATACATCAGCTCTATATGATATTTCCTAGCATGCAACACCGGATTCTTAGAATTATTTATAGGACTGGTGTTATTATAGAAAATTCGTACTGGTTCTGATATATGTATTTCATCTAGATTGCTTGGGTACAATTCATGTCAACTACAACATACTCAGCTTTTGTTGTTGATTGAGAGATACAACTTTGTTTCCTACTGCTCCAAGACATTAATCTGCCTCGAAGGAAAAATGCTCTTCCGGTTGTACTTTTCCTGTCATCAACATTTTCTACCCAATCTGCATCGGTATACATTTTTAAGTCAAAGTCTCCTACATATGGATACCATAATCCATAATCTATTGTGCCTTTCAAGTATTCAAAAATTCTCTTGGTTGCAATCATGTGTGACTCCTTTGGATCTTTCTGAAATCTAGCAACCAATCCTACTGCATGAGCAATGTCCGGTCTATTGTGGATAATATAATGTAGCTTACCTATCATAGATATATATTCTTTTTCATCAATTGGTGCAGAATCATCTTCCTTTGAAAATTTACAACCTGTAACCATTGGTGTTCCAACTAGTTTACAATCTCCCATTCCAAAAGTTTTCAACACTTATTTAACATACCTGCATTGTGTGATAAAAATTCCTTCCTTCATTTGTTGGATTTGGAAACCTATGAATTTTTTTATCTCACCTACCAATGAAATCTCAAATTCATTCTTCATTTCATTAGAAAAATCATGACACATATCATCATTACCTCCAAAATTGATATCATCAACAAATACCTCCCTTACCAATATTTTATCTCCTTCTGTCTTGAGATATATGTTACTATCTTCACTGGTTCTTTGAAAACCTATCTTTACTAAGTGAGAGTGCAATATTTCATACCATGCTCTTCGTGCTTGTTTCAAACCATATAGTACCTTATGTAGCTTGTACACCATATCCTTTTCTTCTGATAATGCATAACCATTTGGTTGTTCTATGTAGACTTCTTCTTCCAATATTCCATTTAATAATGCTGATTTAACATCTATCTGATATACTTTAAATCCTCTGTATGCTGCAAATGCAAGTAGAGTCCTTACTCCTTTGAATCTTGCTACTGGTGCAAATGTATCACCATAGTCTTCACCTTCCTCTTGTGCATATCCTTTGCATTCCAGTTGTGCAAACCACTTATTGATTTTGACTTGCTGACTATTATAATGTTATCAAAATTCACACAAAAAAACCTTCGATTCCAAAGCCAACTATCTTCTACTTTTGCAATCAAACAAATATTGAATTTAGATTTTAAGTGAAATAAGTTACCTCTGGTTTGTTTTCCAGTTGCAATCAGTTCACCTTTGCTTCCAATGATCTTGCAGACTCCATTCTTGAATTCTAATGGGTAACCTTTGTCATTGAGTTGAGCAACACTCAAAAGATTGTGTTTCAGACTTTCAACCCAGTAGATCTCATTTTCACTACTCTTACCATTGAGGGAAATGGATCCTTTTACTTTCACCATGCAGGGAGTGTTATTCCCAAATCTGATAACACCTCCATCAAATTTGTTTAGTGTAAGAAACTTGCTCTGATCACCAGTCATGTGGTGTGAACAAACACTGTCTATAATCTAGTCATCTGAATTATCCAAGTAAGAGACCAATGCCTTCTGATCAAATATGTCTTCTTTGATAGCAACAAAGACAATGTCCTCATTTGCATCTTCCTTAGATTTTTCATTGGTAATACCTCCATCCATTGCAATGAAACAATTTATTTTTCCTTTTCCTTTAAACTTCCTATATTTCTCTCATTTTTCCTCATTTTCTCCATTAGAAAAGTTAGCAACAATATGTCCTATCTGTTTACATGCAAAACATTTCAGTGGTAGTTTACCTCTATACTTATCAGTACCTCTGACTAACCACTTGGCCAACAATGCTTCAAGTTCCATCAGGCTATCTTCATCATCTACCTCTCTACTGGATCTAGATTCATGATTGTAACTTACTTCTCTTCTATTCCTTACTGGTGGCATTGAGACTGAGGCTTTAAATGCATATTCTAGCCTCTGAACACTTCCATCAAAATCATTTAATTAAAATGCAGTTAATTTACCAATGATAGAGTCAAGAGTTATCTTTGTCTTGTCAATAGATTTGAGTTCTTGAATGACTACAACTTCTTGGCATTTTTAGATTGTTGGCATTTTGGATATAGATTACATTAATGATATGTTGTCATTGATGTCAATTGAACTGGTGAATGGTATTCATGATATTGCTGATGTTATTGTTGTTATTACTATTGTCTTGTAAACGGTATGATAAACTTTGATGAAGATGTTGTAAACTAGTATATGGTAGTTTGTAAGTTGAACCGGTGTAAAGGGTTAAACGTTTCTATGTTATATAACCGGTAAACCCTACCAGTTGTTTTTTGATAAACCCTAACTGATCAAGTTTGTTGGTTTAAGATCTAATGTAGAGTGGTAATGATGGAGACATGTGTAATCATTTTATGAGGATAAGTTCAGATTGATTTGGTGCATTTGTTTTATGTGTTGGAAAGGATCAAAATGGATTGCATCTAATGCATAGCGTACAATGAGTTACAAGTCCAATGAAGCAGTGATCATGGAGCAGTTGAAATTTTCTTGATTAATGTGAAGAGATTGTTATCATTTATAACTGTCAAGATTGTACCGACTTGTTTGTAATCTCGATGATGAGAATTAGGTTTTTGTTGTATTACCGACCTAGTTGATTTGTATTTAAGGTCAATGATATTGTTTTGTTAAGCATTGGCAAACATTGACAAGATTGGTAGAAACCAGTTGAGTGTGTGGTTGCCTAACTGGTGGATGGATCTGCAATTTGAGTAAAAGAATATTGAAGCTTAAGAAGGATCTGATCGAGCAAATGTAGTGCTATTCAGATAGATCAAGAAAATCTATTGTTTTCTAACAATTACAACAGAAATTGAAATCCCCTAACTGGGTAAGCTCTAACAAGCTTGGTTACTTTCTAAATCCTCTCACAAGGTGGTCCATTAGTTTGGATTCTCAAATCCTCCAACGAGGTTACTCCTAATAGGGTATTGTGTTTTTCATTGAGGCATATTTGTAAATCCCTTAACCGGGTGATTCCTAATAGAATCAGTTATCAACAGGACTGATTGTAAAAGCTTTAACAAGCTTGGCTCCTAACAGGGTGAACTTTAGAAGTGTTCAGATAGCTATCCTTGTGAGTCTCATCTCACTGTGGTTTTTACCTATTTGGGTTTTCCACGTATAAATATTTGTGTCAAGTGGTGAATGCTTTTGTGGTTATGATCTTATTTGTTGATTTGATTAACTACTTAACTATTCTGATAAGGCATGATAACTAGAAGCATTGAGAGATGAATATGTTGACATATGATTAAGCATTTTTGATGTTTACAAGATTGAATTTGTTTACTGTTAAGTTGTCATAATAGTCAAACCGATTGATGTTGGTAATCTTTGAGATATTATCTTGACAAAGTTATTTGTTGATAAGTTCATTTTGAGTTTGGGAGTTTGTATCAGTTTTTTAGTTTACTGATTCACCACCCCCCCCCTCTCAGTAATCTACTAGACACTTATTATTTCATCATACCATCACAACTCTGATAGCGTAGACCGGTAGAAGGGTTCTCAATACCTTACTAACCACAATAGCATCGTCCACTGTATCTCCAACACTTTTGATTTCTCCTACTATCTCCTTAATTCTCTGACCATACTGTTGAATGTTTTCACCTTCAGCCATTCTCATGTTATCAAATTTTCCTCTAAGACTCTCTTCCTTGGCTATCTTTACATTCTCATCACTGCCATAGATTTATTCCAGTTTCTTCCTAACTTCATATGTAGTCTTGAATCCATGAACATCAACATATTATGAATCTGACAAGGTACTAATGAAGACCTCCAATGCTTGGTTGTTCTCCTATTGCTCCTTCTTCTTATCATCTGTCAGAATTCCACTAGGCAAGTTATACTTAGTAACAACCTAATCCCAATACTGACTTCCTAAGCTCTTGATGTAAATCTTCATCCTATCACTCCAGATTTTGTAGTTATCTCTATTAAACTTTATACCTTCTCTCTTCATCATTTTCTCCTAGATCTTTACCTCAAGCTGTTAGGTTTATACTCAAGAGGACCTGGAATGCTCTGATACCAATTGATAATATGATAAAATTTTAAAGATCTGGTCAACTACTGGAATCCTATGTGGCTATCTATGTGAGTTATTCTGACTTCAAAATCAACCTGGATAGAGCCTCGCTACTAGCAAGCATTTAGGGATCTGACAAGGTTATGCACTGTAATCTCTCAAACATTGCTCCCTTGCTAGTGGGCGTCCATAGCCCTGATGGAGTTATTTGCATGTTCCCATAGTCAAGCTTCTTTTTGTCGCACTTATATGTGTGATATTTCAATAATATCATTTTTTTTTTGTTTTTCCTTGAGATTTACATAACACTTTTTTCTTTTATTTGCCTTTGAGTTGTAAGTAATGAAACCTACTTGGGTATGACAATTATAGCGGCGCTAAAGTAGAATATTGGTATTTTCACTAGCCTTATGATCAACTAGGTATCTGTAATGACTTTGAGTTTTTGATTAATCTGTGACATATAGCAATTGATAGATTTTGGGTAACAAGAGTTGATAAGGAAACCTCCACCCAACCAAGGATAAAGTGTAATCACAGGGCGACATTGAAGATGAATGACTAAAGACCTCCTAAAGACTTCATGAGCAAGTATCTAGGAAATGAGACAACCTTCATTCTTTTCAGCGCAGACAGGTGAATGACTTGGACAATCACCATGTTTTATTGATGCAACTATATGAGAAAAGGATAATGCAATGTGGTAAATAAATATGCAAATGCAGTATGAAAAAATGAAATTAACCCACCCTTAGATGTAATATCTTTTTAGGTGCATACTATTGATGAGATCAGGGAGTGAATCTCCCTCCATTGTTTGTAAATGATAAGCGCCATTTCCAATTACTTTCGTTATGACAAAAGGACCTAACCAGTTAGGTTCAAACTTTCCTTGTTTCTCACGTTCAACAAGGTTCCTTTGATTTTATTTAAGAACAATATCTCCTATTTCAAAGTAACGTGGGTTGACTTGTTTGGTGTATCTTCTTCTCATCCTATTTTGGTAGCTTGGTAAATGTCTTAGAGCATTTTGTCATTTTCCATCTAGGAATTCTAATTCTTGCAAACATGCTACTCTATAGTTTTCTTCTGAGATAATGTTTTTTAGAGATACACTTAGGGATGACAATTCTACTTCGATAGGTAAAATGGCTTCTGCACCATAAACCAAAGAGAATGGTGTTGTATCGGTTGCCATGCAGATACTAGTGTGATAAGCCCATAGATATGGATTTAGTTGGAGATGCCAATCTCGTTCACTGTCATTGACAAGTTTCTTTAAAAAATTTAAAATATTTTGTTTGTTACCTCAACTTGACCATTGCTTTGGGGATAGTAGGGTGTTGTAAAATGTTGTTGGATGTTAAATTGTTCAAAAAGTTCACCCACTTCTTCATTTTTGAAGGGTAGACCATTATTACTTATGATGCACATTGGTACCCCATACCTGCAAATAATATAATTCAAGATGAATTTATCTATTTGCTTTCCTATTGTGAAAATCATCAGGATTGCTTCAACCCATTTTTTGAAATATTTTGTAGCTATGAGAATAAACTTATGTCTGTTGGAGGAGGTAGAATTTATTTTTCCTACAAGATCTAATCCCCATTGTGAAAATGGCCATGGTGATGTTATTGGATGAAGATCTTGAGCAGGTGCATGAATGAGGTTCCCATGTATTTGGCATTGCTTGTATCTTTGGACATACTTGTAAGCATCCTTTTCCATTGTAGGCCAATAATAACCTGTTCATAATAGTGTTTTTGCTAGAGCAGGTCTAGAAGAATGTGCACCACATATTCCATCATGAACTTCTTTTAAGGCAATTTGTGCCTCCTCAATATCAAGGCATCTAAGTAAGGTGTTGTCTATACTTTTTCTATATAAAGTATCAACAATAATTGCATGTTTTGATAATTGTCGTATGAGTGCCTTCCTTTGATTCCATGAAAGATCAGGAGGTATATATTGATCATGCAGACACGTGTATATATCTTTGCACCATGGAGACTTAGGTCCTACTATCATACATACATATTCAGTGGATGGTATTTCATAAGCTGGGACAATGAGTTGTTCCACTTGAAATTCAAAGCGAGTTCCATCAATTGGCATATCCAAGAGAGATCCTATTGTTGCCATTGCATTTGTTGCCTTGTTTTGCACTCTTGGTATCTGTTCAAATGTGATCTTGGTGAAGTGTTGTTTGTATTCTTCCACCAGTTGTTTGTATGGTTGTAACTTATCATCTTTTGTATTGTAATCATCATTGAATTGATTAATGATGAGTTGCGAGTCTCCAAAGACCTGTAGATCTTTGATCTTCCATTGTAGTATAGTGCGTAGTCCTACCATTAGAGCTTCATATTCAACAATATTATTGGTGCAAGGGAAGCTAATCCTGAATGATTTGGGAATTTAATCTCCTTGAGGAGTTATGAATATAATTCCTGCTCATGCTCCATGATTTTTATGTGAACCATCAAAGAACAATTTCCACTGTGTTTGTGTCGATAGTGAAAATACTGATTTATCTGGGAAATCTATCACCATTGGATGATTATCTTGTAAAGGTGCTTCTGCAAGTTGGTCTGCTATGATCTTTCCTTTAATAGATTTTCTACTGATGTATTTGATGTCGAATTCACTGAGTATCATGACCCACTTTGCAAGTCTTTTGGTTAGTGCTTCTCTATTCATCAGGTATTTGAGTAGATCAAATTGTGCAACTAGTTGTATATTATGACTCAACATATAGTTTCTCTATTTTTGTGATGCAAAGACTACTGCAAGACATGCTCTTTCTATCTATGTGTTGTTGAGCTCATACCCAATGAGTGTTCTACTAATGTAGTAGATATCTCTCTCTTTTCCTTGTTCATCATGTTGTGCTAGGAGAGCGCCTAAAGAGGAATTTGTTGCAGCTATATATAGGAGTAATGGTTTCCTATGTACAGGTGGAACCAATATTAGAGTGGACAATAGATACTATTTTAGTGTATCGAATGCCTCTTGGTATTGTTGTGTCCATTTAAATGTAACACCTTTCTTTAAAAGATGTTGAAATGGTTGGCATTTTTTTGCCAATTAGGTAATGAAGCACCTTATGGATTGTAATCTCCCTTGTAGACTTTTGAGTTGTTTGAGCGTAGAAGGAGATGGCAGGTCTAATATAGCTTTCACCTTCTCTGGAATTGTCTCGATCTCATGATTGGATACCCAAGAGTTTTCCAAATGTTACCCTGAAGACGCATTTTTTTGGATTTAGTCTTACATTGTATTGTTCAAGTCTATCAAAGATATTAGCCAATATGTTTAAGTGACTATCCCTTGTTTTGGACTTTGCTAACAATTTGTCTACATAATCTTCCATGATTGTGTGTATCACGTCATGAAACAAGGTGGTCATTGCCCTTTAACAAGTGGCACCTACATTTTTAAGGCCGAATGATATCACATTCTAGAAATAGGTTCCCCATGGACAAGTGAATGCCATTTTAGGTTGGTCTTCTAGTGTAATTTTGATTTGATTATACCCAAAAAAACCATCCATGAGTAATAGCATTTCATTTCTAGCTATCAATTCTACTATGATGTCTATTTTAGGGAGTGGAAAGTCATCTTTGGGGCAAGCCTTGTTAAGATCTTTGATGTTGGTGCAGATCCTGATACCTCCAGTATGATTGGATACCAGGACTAGATTTGAAATCCATTCAGCATTGTCTATAGGTTTGATGAAACCCACATCTAATAATTTTTGTAGCTCAATTTTGACTAACAAGGCTATGTGAGGATAAATCTTCCTAAGATTTTGTTTGTATGGTTTTACCCTTGGAGGTAAATGTTGGCATTGAGTTGGCATTGATGTCAACAGGCATCGTAGGGAGGTTACTGGTAGAGGTATGCCGTCTGGTATGAAGGAGAGTGTACAAGTATGATGAAAGACAATTAAGGTATTGCGAAGATTAACATGAAGATTTGTCAAACCGGTATGGTGGAAGACAAGTAGTCATTGAGACTATTAGTGACATCACCAGTATGAGGTGAGATGCATGTGTGTGTTGGCATGTTGAGTGATAACCGATAGAGCTTAAACCGGTCTGGAGTTTGGCTACCTATATATGATGAAGAGGTAGAATGTTAAAGTAATCACAAATCATCAGAGGTGAAGATATGCTACCAGTGTAGTGTGAATTACCGGTTACTAGGAGGAGAAGGTCTCACTGGTAAAGGCATGTACCAGTATGATCTTTTTGAATGTTCAAGTATGAACCAACTGTGTGTCAGTGAGCTAAGTGAATGACCATTGTGATGTCATGTGGAGCGGAGGTGGAAAACATGCAGAGTTTGGTGAAGCCTCCATCGACATGGTTGTTGAAACAACTAGTTGACATTAATGAAACAATAAAAAATCAAGAGATTGTAACTGACTGATGCAACCTGAGGAAGAAAGAATAACAGAGGAAGATCAAGGAGTAGTTGGCACCTGGATCAAAGCAAAGAAATCAGATTGCAAGAAGATCTCGAGAAGGAAACAATTGAGCTTTTTAAGAGCCGATAGATTTCAGGCTAGAAAATCATGTACGAGATTGCTATCTTTAGCAAGTATGCATTGGATAATGGAAAATGTGTACAAATGCATTCTTGGAGTATAGGTGGTTGATCCAAGATAGACTAGATTGGATCTCATGAAGATTGTGTCAGGTAAAGGAAACCCTAACTGCTCTGAGTTTGAATTATTTCTTGGCGGGAAAGCTCAAGTTTAAATATGATGACTTGAGACTGTTGTTACTACTATTGAAAAGTGAAGACAAGTGTAAATTTTTTGTCTAAAAGTTGAAGATATAAACACTTCAAGGTTTTATGAGTGAAGATCTGACTGATAAGGAGAAGCTGTATAAACTAGTGTAGGGAACAACCAGTAGAGTGTGCATTGATCACAGAGGTGAAAAACCGACAGAGACTATGCCTAATTAAGAGTGATCAAGTGTGAGTTGAAGGTGAAAATTTATTGTGAGAGGGGAGTTAGAAAAGTTATCAACAAAGTCAAGTTGCAGAGTGGGTGGAGAGAATACAGACCGGTAAGGGAGAAACTGACAGAGCAGAATATTGTACTGTTGAAAAACTTCATTTGCAACAGTGATTTCATTTGTATATCTGAGATTCATATTGTTGTCACTAAGTTGTAGCTTAGTGCAGGGGTTGTAGCTCCTTTAGGTTGTATCCTATAAATTGTGCAGGGGTTGGTGCTCCTTTGAGTTGGTACTCATAAATCAGGGGTTGGTGCCCTAAATATTGTAATCAGAGTTTCATTGTGAGGCTAGATTGGAGCAGAAGATCTCTAACACCTATTCTAACCAAGGTTTTTCCCACGTTGGGTTTTCATCATATATATCTGGTGTTGTGTGATGTCTTCTAGTTCATATGTGATGTTAATGTTTTAGCTAGTCCTTTCACATACTCTACTTGCATTGTTTATGTTACCAGTTAGCATTCAACTTTTCCTCTACTTTATCGATATCTCTTTGTTAAAGAAAAAGAGTTTAAATCACCGATTCACCCCTTCTTAGTGCTCCATTGTGTCCAACAATTAGTATCATAGCCTAGGTACCCGGTTTTGACAAAAGCATTCTCTAGCTTGGGTAGATCTTGTCAAGTGTTCACAATGGCAAGAAATGAATCTACCTCCTCAAAAGTCCCCATGTTTGATGATGCCAACTATGCCTTTTGGAGTAGAAGAATGGAAACTTATTTGTCCTCTCTAAGTTTTGATGTATAGATGTCGGTTGTGAATGGGTATACAGTCCCTAATAATCCCCCTACTAGTACAGATGCTAAGAGGGAATATGAGAACAATGCTAAAGCTAAGAATGCCATTCTTAGTGGGTTGTCTAATAATGAGTTTGTTAAAGTCATGCCTTGCTCTTCTGCCAGGGAAACTTGGGACAAGTTGCAGAAGATATTTGAAAGCATTGCTAAAGTCAAGGAAGCCAAGTTGCAGACATTGAGAGCACAACTTGAGGGTTTGAAGTTAAAAGAAGAAGAGAAGATAGCTGACTATCTCCAAAGGGTTGATGAAACTACAAATACCATTAGAGGGCTTGGAGAAGAAATAAAAGATGAGGTGGTAGTGAAGAAAGTACTTAGATCTCTTACATGTAAGTATGATACAAAGGTCTCAACAATAGAAGAAGTAAAGGATATGAAAGTCTTTACAATGGATGAGTTGTATGGCTCCCTAACTGCTTATGAGATGAGGACTGTCGATAGTGATGCTGTGAAGAAAGAAGCTACTTTCAAGACTTCAAGAAAAGGAAAAGAAGAATCTTCTCATGATGCAACTGGTGAAGACTCTGATGACATCATGACAAATTTTTTTGGAAGTCTCAAGACAAGTTCAGGCAAATGTAAAGGCAAGCTTCCTTTGAAATGTTTAAACTACGGAAAGATTGGAAATTTTGCTACCAAATGTCCTTATGGTGATAAGAATGAAGATGATCAACCAAGTTGTAGCAGATCATTTAGTAAGGATTGGAAGAAAAATGTCTACCAGCATGGTAGAAAAGGCTACCAGAAGCAGAGAAGTCTTTACACACATGAAGATGATACCACAGATGAGGAAAGTGCCTGAGATGACTGATGCAGTGGAGATTAAGTTAGAGAAAACCTTTTTATGTCTCAAGAAGTATCGGTACCCGAAGAAGCAGAAGAAGAAGAGCAAGAAGGAGAAGTAGACCTTGAAGCAGAACTCATTAGTGCCTTAGATGAGCTAAACAAAACAAGAAGAGACTTAAAGAAGGTAAAAAGGGCTGTAGCTGAAGAACAGGAATCACTGGAGTAGTCTCTTGAAGAGTCCAAGAGAATTATTACAGATCTAAAACTCCAGTTGGAAGGGGCCAAGAGGATGTGTGAAGTCACTAGTACTAGTTTGAGTGAAAAGGAAAAGGAATATAAGAATTTGGAAGCAAAAATAGTGAAACTCCTAAAGGACTTAGAGAAAAGCCAATAAGAAATAAAAGTGAGAAGCAAATTTGAAGGCAACACTGAAGCCCTGGCCAAGATGCTAAGCAAACTGAAGCAATCCAAAGATACCAGAGGCTTAGGTTTTCAAGAAGGTCAAAGTTCAAACAAAAAAGACACATCCGATAAGGAGATACAATTCACTTCTTCAAATAAAGGAGAAGAGAAGAAGACATTCATGATGGTCAAGGATACTGACAAGAAGACATGTGCAAATGCTACTAGAAACTGCCACACAAAGCAGTATGCTCAATCAATGAACTAGAAACCATACTTAATGCATCAACATGCAGATCTAAGGAGAAATGCGAGTATTGATCATGAAGGATTCACAAGGATTAGCAGCATGAAAGGAAGACCCCTAGTAAGGCAAATGTTTGCAAGTACAAGACACATAACTGATATGTTCCAAATTTTTATGGTTATTATTATCGGTGCAATAAGTTTGCTCATAAAATGGAAAATTGTAGGAAAATGAATGTCAACCCTAGTTTTGAGAGTGGAAACTCATTTTCTGCATTACAAAGTACACATGTTATATGTTATAATTGCAATGAGTTTGGTCACAAAAGTTATGAATGTAGGAGCAATATGAAAATGTCCTACAAGAATGTATCGAGTACATCTTTTAGTACTAATGTGAAATGCTATAAGTGTCAAAATTTTGGTCACATAGCAAGGAACTGTCAGCTAAGAATTGATAAGAAAAAGAGAGTTGTCCTAAATAAGAAGTTGGAGACAAAACCGGAACTCAAAGTAACAGAAGAGGAAAAAAAAGAAGAGAAACCTGTTTGGGTAGAGAAGGAGAAAAATAAGAGAGAGTTCGGCCTCATTGTGCAGACTGCTCTACATGTTGAAAGGAAAAAATTATGGGTAGTTGATAGTGGTTGTTAAATCACATGACCAAAGATAAGAAAAAGTTCATCAAGCTTGATGATTGGAATGGCGGTTCAGTCAGATTTGGTGACAACTCCTCCATCAAGATCAAAGCCGAGGTACACTGAATATTGATGGAAAGTTGAAGGCTCATGATGTGTACTATGTGGAAGGTTTGAAGCATAACTTGCTGAGTGTAAGTTAGATGTATGACAAAGGATAAAAGTTCTCATTTGACTCTACTAGTTGCCAGATAAGAAAGTAGAGTACCGGTCAGGTGGTAGCAGAAGGAAAGAGAACAAAGGGAAATGTCTACAATTTGAAGGAATGCTATGAGTCCGAATGCATGATGGGATAGGTTGATGAAAGCTAGTTGTGGCACCGAAGATTAAGGCATGTGAATTTTGATAATTTGGTTAAGATAAGAAAGACCTGGTGTGTGAGAAACATACCTCAGATAATAAAACCAACAAGTACATTATGTGATGAATGTGTTAGAGGTAAGCAAGCAAAGGTAAATTTTAAAACAAAGGAATATAACACCTCAAGACCTTTGGAGTTGATACATACAGACTTATGTGGGCTAACAAGGACAAGAGCATTGGCCGGTGAAAGGTATTTCATGCTACTTATAGATGATTACTCAAGAATGACTTGGGTGACCTTCCTGCATGATAAGTCACAAGCATTTGAGAGGTTCAAGATCTTCAGGAAGATGGTGGAAAATGAAAGTGGATACTAGATAAAATGCCTAATATCAGACCGAGGTTGATAATTCTCTTCAATTGAGTTTGTTGCCTACTATGAGGGACACAGAATCTGAAGACAATACTCAGCTATAAGGACACCTCAACAAAATGAGGTGGTAGAGAGGAAAAATAGGACAATCAAGGACATGGCTAGGACAATGTTGAATGAGGCCAACATACCGGATATATACTTGAAGAAAGCAGTTGATACTATTGTTTACACTTTAAAATGGGTACAATTGAGGGTGAACAATAGAATGACCCCTTTATGAGTTATGGAATGAAAGGAAACCATCATTGAAACACTTCAGAGTGTTTGGAAGTAAGCGCTTCATCAAGAAAGATGTTGATGGTTTGGGAAGTTTTGATTCTCGGAGTGATGAAGGAATTTTCTTGGGATACTCAGCCAATAGTAAAGCCTACAAATTCTACAACAAGAGATTGAGAAGAGTGGTTGAGAGTGTAAATGTGAGAATAGATGAAGACTCACACAGAGGACAATCTGCACCTGCACCCTACATTGATGAGCCAGATGTGAAATATGAAGAACAATCTAATAATGGACTGGTAGAAGATGTACCAAACAAGATTCCCAACTGGTATGTGCAAAAGAATCATCCAGAAGAACAAATCATAGGAGATTGGAAGTAAAGTGTGCAGACCGGAAGGAGATTAGCCCAGGAAGGTGAATAGGTAAATTTTTGTTTCATGACTGAAGTAGAACCCATAACGTTTGATGATGGTAGAAAAAGCAAGAAGTGGGTAGATGCCATGGACGAAGAACTGAGACAAATTAAGAAAAATCAGACTTGGGAACTTATTCCTAGACCAGCAGACAAGAGTGTCATAGGTACCAAATGGGTCTACTAGAACAAGATGAATGAAGAAGGTAAGATAGTCCGGCATAAGGAAAGGTTAGTTTGCAATGGGTATGCTCAAGTTGAAGGTATTGACTGTGAAGAGACCTTTGCACCAGTTGCTAGGTTAGAGGCAATAAGAATGTTTTTATCTTTCTTAGTCTACAAGGGATATAAAGTATATCAGATGGATGTGAAATCTGCTTTTCTCAATGGTAATCTTGAAGAAGAAGTGTATATGGAACAACTGGAAGGGTACTTGTTGCATTAAGATGAATCACTAGGTATGTCGGTTGAAGAAAGCCCTATATGGTTTGAAGAAGGTTCCCAGAGCATGGTATTCTTGGTTAGACAAATAATTGAAGGAGCTAGGATTCCAGAAATGGAATGGAGACAACAACCTGTATGTCAAGGTAAATGGAGATCACATGATTATAGTTATTGTATATGTGGATGATATTATCCTTGGTGGAGACAAGGACATTATGTGCAAAGAATTTGCAGATTAGATGAAGACAGAGTTTGAGATGTCCATGTTGGGTGAGTTGTCCTATTTTCTTGGTTTGCAGATCTCACAGAAGGAAAAAGGAATTTTCATCTCCCAAACCAAGTATGCGAAAGACATGCTGAATAAATTTCAAATGGAGGACAACAAACCGATAAGTACACCCATGGTTACCGATTGTAAGTTGAGCAAACTAGATGAATCACTAGAAGTTTAGAAAACATTGTATAGGTTTATAATTGGTAGTCTGTTGTATTTAACAACATCTAGACTAGATATTGTACAAGCTATTTGCATGGTAGCAAGATTCCAAGATGCTCCTAAATAGTCTCACTTAAATGTAGTCAGAATAATCTTCAGGTATTTGCAAGGAACTATCAACTACAGTCTATGGTATCCAAAGAAAGGAGACTTGTCTTTGCAGGCTTATACTGATGCATATTGGGTAGAAAGTATTGATGACCAGAAAAGCACAAGTGGAGGTGCTTTCTACTTAGGAGACTGGTTAGTATCATGGCACAGTAAGAAGTAAGATTCAATGTCACTATCTACTACTTAGGTAGAGTACATAGTAGCTGCTACATATTGTTCATAGGTTTTATGGATGAAGTAGACACTGAAAGATATACAGGTGTAGATACTGGAGCCCATTCCAATCCGGTGTGATAACTCAAGTGCAATAAACATCTCCAAGAATCTAGTAATACACTCAAGAACAAAACACATTGCAATCAAGTATCACTTCTTGAGGAAGAAGGTAGCTGACAAGGAGGTCATGTTAGATTATGTTCCCACTGATGAATAGATTGCTGACATATTTACCAAGCCACTTCCCTTGGGCCCATTTGAGTATTTGAGTCAAAAAGAAGGAAGTTGTCCCACCATCTAGCAGCACTTGAATGCATAGGAGATTTCATGATTCAGGGGGAGTTAACCATTGCTACTATCTTATGACTCTTGAAACCTGAATCATGGACATGGGGGGAGAGTGTGTCTTAACCAGATACAATCAAGGGAGAGATTATTGGTGTTAGACTAAGGTTCCCTTTGCTTTTTCTATCAAAGAGGGAGAGAAACCAGAAAAGAAGATGTTGACATCAATGCCAAAGGGGGAGATTGTTGGTATTGAGTTATCATTGATGTCAATCGGTATTGCAGGTAGTCTACTGGTAGAGGTATGTCATATGGTATGAAGGAGAGTGTACCGGTATGGTGAAAGACAATTAAGGTATTGAGAAGATTAACATGAAGACTTGTCAAACCGGTATGGTGGAAGACAAGTAATCATTGAGACTATTAGTGACATCACTATTATAAGGTGAGATGGATGTATGTGTTGGCATGTTGAGTGATAATCGATAGAGCTTAAACTAGTCTAAAGTTTGGCTGCCTATTTATGATGAAGAGGCATAATGTTAAAGTAATCACAAATCATCAGAGGTGAAGATGTGCTACCGGTGTAGTGTGAGCTACCAGCTACCAGGAGGAGAAGGTCTCACTGGTAAAGGCATGTATCGGTATGAGTTTTCTGAATGTTCAAGTATGAATCGACTGTGTGTTAGTGAGCTAAGTGATTGGTCATTGTGATGCCATGTGGAGCTGAGGTGGCAAACATGTAGAGGTCGGTGAAGCCTCCATCGACATGGTTGTTGAAACAACTAGTCGAAATTAATGAAACAACAAAAAATCACAGGGTTGTAACTGTTTGATGCGGCTCGAGGAAGAAAGAATAGCAGAGGAAGATCAGGGAGTAGTTGGTGACTGGATCAAAGAAAAGAAATTAGATTGCAAGAAGATATCGAGAAGGAAATAGCTGATCTTTTTAAGAGCCGACAAATTTTAGGGTAGAAAATCATGTATGAGATTGCTATCTTTAGAAACTATGCATTGGTTAATGGAAAACATGTACAAATGCATTCTTGGAGCACAGGTGATCGATCCAAGATAGAATGGATTGGATCTCATGCAAATTGTGTCAGGTAAAGGAAACCCTAACCGCTTCGATTTTGAATTGTTTCTTGTTGGGAAAGCTCAAGTTTAAATATGATGACTTGAGACTATTATTGTTGCTGCTGAAAAGTGAAGACAATTATAAATTTTTTGTCTGAAAGCTCAATATATAAACACTTCAAGTGTTTATGAGTGTTGATCTGACTGATAAGGAGAAGCAGTATAAATCGGTGTAGGGAACAACGGGTAGAGTGTGCATTGATCACAGAGGTGAAAAACTGACAGAGACTGTGCCTGATTAAGAGTGATCAAGTGTGAGTTGAGGGTGAAAAGACATTGTGAGAGGGGCATTAGAAAAGTTATTAGCAAAGTCAAGTTGTAGAGTGGGTGGAGAGAATATAGACAGGTAAGGGAGAAACCGACAGAGGAGAATATTGTAAGGTTGCAAAACTTCATTTGCAATAGTGATTTCATTTGTATATTTGAGATTCATATTGTTGTCACTAAGTTGTAGCATAGTGCAGGGGTTTGTAGCTCCTTTAGGTTGTAGCCTATAAATTCTACAGGGGTTGGTGCCCTAAATATTGTAATCAGAGTTTCATTGTGAGCTTGGATTGGAGCAGAAGATCTCCAAGAACTATTCTCACCAAGGTTTTTTCCACATTGGGTTTTCCTCGTATATATCTAGTGTTGTGTGATGTATTCTAGTTCATATGTGATGTTAATGTTTTAGCTAAACCTTTCACACACTCTACTTGCATTGTTTATGTTACCGGTTAACATTCAACTTTTCCTCTTCTTTACCAGTATCTCTTTGTTAAATAAAAAGAGTTTAAATCACTGATTCACCCCCCTCTCAGTGATCCATTGTGTCCAATAGTAAAGGCAAGTGATGCAAGACCAACTCTGGGTATAATCCAGGCATATTTGCATAAGACCATGCAAAACTGATGGGTCTTTGCTTAAAGAATTTCATGAATTTCTCTTATTCCATTGGATCAAGGGATTTTGCTAGGTGAATGTTACAAACTTTATCAACATCACCATTGTTGTTTTCCTCAGTTTGTTCTACCAATAATGTTGATTGTTCTTTATCAATAGGTAGGGCATCTATTATGTGTTGGACTTTATCATCACTATCATGATTAAGAGAGGAGCTTGCTTCTCCAAAATATGTAGTTCTGTCCAAATCTACTGC
This sequence comes from Cryptomeria japonica, assembly GCF_030272615.1. NCBI lineage: Eukaryota > Viridiplantae > Streptophyta > Pinopsida > Cupressales > Cupressaceae > Cryptomeria > Cryptomeria japonica. The sequence continues at coordinate 638,390,604 of NC_081406.1, forward strand.
ATAACCAACTTTGTGATCATTATAAGGGAATCGTTCCCTTGCACCCAAGAATTCAGCTATGGCTTCATCATTTTGAAACCAATCTAATTGTTGTTTTCCTTCCTACCCCTAGTCAAATAAATATGGATGCATGAGGAGCAAGTCTTTGTTTCTTATTGTCTTAGAGGATGGTGATATCATGCATACTTGGTTATCATCTATTGTTTCTTCATCATAAATTGGCGGTGGTTTGTCTTCATTGTCAGATGGAAATTCATAGTCATGAGAATCTATGACACTTTCCATATATATTTCACTTTATGATTCTATGTTTCTTATCTACTCTTGTTCTGGTAACTTAGTTTGTTGTAAATGAGTAGATCTCCTTTGTATTGTGGATACCCTTCTTAAGCCTGGTATTAGTCTTTGCAGTCTTTCTTCATCTGATTCAAATGTAGGAGCTGAAGTTGTTTCTCTTGGCAAAAGTATTGACAGTAACCAAGGATTTGGTTCATCTATTGATGTTAGGCCTGTATCTGTTACCATGTTTGCTTGTGCGGATGATTTAGGTGTTTTATTGCTAGATGTCTCTATGCTAGGACCTTGTAGAAGTTGCCTCATGTCTTCACCATCTGGTTCCATGATAAGAGATATTGGTGGTCTCTTTCTTTTTTGAGGTGGAGAGAAATACATCTTTGTTGATGATTGATTTTGAGGTATGTATTCTGAAGGTAACCTTGCCTTGTTCAATATATCCAATGTACATTGTCTAGCTTTTGTTATTTGTGGCACATATTTATATCCCAAGCCTTGATTCTTTGGTTTTTCATGTGGTAAAACAAGTTCTAATATTCCTTGCTTTTGTAGTCCTAATCCTAAGGTGCTAGCATACCCATGTTTTTGTAACATCTTGAAGTCAATTCCATATTGATGTAGAGGTATCTCGGGTACTACCATGTCATCCTCTTCTCTATATATCTAGTGATTGATATCTTCATTTAGAGATTCTTCTTATAGGTCTCCCCATCTAATGAAAGAACAAGAATCTGAATACTTTACTATTTATTTTCCTTTATCTTGCTTAGTTGTTGTGTTCCCAGGCTTCCCAAAGGACTTGAGAGAAAATGATGATTGTTTGTCATCTAATGTGATTGAAATGGAATATTCTCCACAACCAACTTCTCTAATATGCAGAGAAGATGTGGTTGGTGTATTTTTCTCTATTTCTTTAAGTGATAATGATTTCATTTGTAGGTGAATAGGAGCTTCCTGATTATTTGGTACTTGATTGTCTGAGCTTGCCCTTAAATAATTACTATGTTGAAAAGGGTTTGGGTCACCATGGACAATGATCTCTATACCATTGTATGATAACTTTACACATTGGTGAAAATTTGATGGTACTGCTTGCATTGTATGTATCTATGGGTGACCTAACAACATAGTGTACCCCAATTCTCTATCTAGGACTTGAAGGGTGATATTTGTTGTAGCCAGTCCCACCTATATTGGTAAAGTCACCATACCTTTAGAAGGGCGTTCCTTGTCATCATAGGCTTTTATATTGATTCTCTTAGTAGAGTCAATATAATTTTTAGAATATCCTAAAGCTTTGATCAAATGTAGAGTGCATATGTTGAGGCCAACACCACCATCTATAAGTACTCTTCAAACCTTTTTTCGATCAATGAAAGCTTCCAAGTGCAATGGATCATTGTGAATGAGTCAGTTTGCAGGGACATCCTGTTCAGTGAATGTGACCTTTGAAGATGCCAAGTTTCCCACAATTGATTTAAATGTGTTCTCATCAATATCACTAGCAACAACTAAATCTTATAAGACTTTATCCAGGACTACTTTATGGGCTGGTGATATGTGGAATAACTCAAATAGTGAAATTTGGGCTGGAGTTCATTTCAACTAATGCACCATATTGTAGTTGCTAGTTATTGGAGGCTTGAAGGTACTCCTTGTAATGTGACTTTTGTTCTTCTAGTGATGACAACACAATCTCTTCTTTTCAGATTCACTATTATTATAGCTACCATTTCATGTCCTTCACTTAGTGTGTTAATGGCATAGTCAAATGCTATATTGGTATAATTGGCAGTATTGTTTTGTGCATTAGAACCAGAAGCCTTTCCTTTGTCATGTTTGACTAAAGGATCTTTGAAAATGGTATGATCTATGTTTGGTGCTTTATTATCCACAGTAATGTCACCTTGATCAATGAGATCTTGGATGAGGTTCTTCAATTTGTAGCAACTTGCTGTCTTGTGATGCTTATTGTGGTGATATTCATAGAAATCATTGTCATTCCACCAAATAGGCTTAAATGGACTTGGTTCATATGGCCTAGCTTCTGATACAGTTATGGAATTGCTATGTATTAACTTCTTCGGTGCTAATTCAATAGGTTCTCCAAGGGGTGTGAAGTTCCTTCTGGGTGCACCTATCTTTGGAGGCCTCTGTAGTGCATTGGTGTATTTTTTTGAGACTGGTTCTTATCAATTGGTCCTTGTAGAGATATTGCTAGTGAGATCTATTGACAATACGTGCGTCAACAACTCCATCGTTAGTGACATTTTTGTTTCTAGACCAAAATTTTGGTCTTTCATTGTTTGTGCTAGTGGTTGGTCCACCATCCTTTTGGTGTTTTAATATCTGTTGTTCTAATAGGCCTTTCTCACATTTGATGCTTTTTTTTGTTATGTCTTTAATATTATTCAGGAATTGCATTTGTAATGGATATTCAATTAGAGGCACAAGATTTTCATTGAAGATGTCCACTTGCTCTGCTTCGGGAATGCGACTAAGACATCGATGATATAGGCCTCTCCATCTTTTTAAGAATGTGGTGAAACTCTCACCTTCTTTTTGTTTTGTTATACACAAATCCATTAATATGATTGGATTATCTATATTTGTCAAATTTTGGCTTTTTGAAATGTGGGGGAAAAGGTGACATGTATAATTTTCTGTCAAAAGGATATAGACAGAGATCCTCCAAGGTGTATCTCTTTTTATCATGACCTGCTTGTATACTGGCCATTTTATTTTGAAGGTTCTCCATTTATTGAGTTAGAAGTTCCATTTGGGTTATTGGTGTATTGAACTGATGAATGTTCCCCCAAAAAGGAATAGTATTTGAGTACCTTTGAGCTTGTTGAAATATAGACAGACAAGGTAACTAAGTCCCATAAGTCCCAGTAGGTGGTGTGAAGTATGCAAATTAAGGAGTAGCATTTGGCTGAGCCAAGCTAGTTGTCCCTTGATTCACATTCTGACTATTGTAGGTGTAACCGGCCAAAACTATTGGTTGAGTTATGTTTGCCAAGGTAGTAGTGTGAGTTATTGGAGCTTGCAACATCGTATTTGGTGTTGTCAATGTTGTAAGATTGGCATTTGCTAGTGCCACCGTTGACTATGTCGAGGTTGTAGTCATATTGGCATTTTGAGATTTACCTTGCGTTGATGTAGTAATTGTTTCTTGTGTCTGTGTTGTAACTGGTATTTGAGGTATATTTTGATTTAATGTCACACCTTGTGGTAATATTGTTGAAATATCTACCCTTGGTGGTAACTTGCCCCCATTCTGGACTAAGAGAGAGAGATATCTATCTCTATCATTATTAATGAGAGCATTGAGAATCATTAATGTTACGGGATGTTGTTGGGCTGCTTCTAGCTCTTCCTTTGTCAAATTATGTCGTATTTCATCAATGGAAGGCATCTTGTTCATGTTTGTTGATATTGTTGTGGGTGTGTAACCTTGTATTTTTTATTGTGTAGATAGATCCATATTCCATGTTGGGTTGACCAGGGGGTCGTTGTTAGGATCCATTTGGTTTTTTGCCTTTTGAGCTCGAGTTAATGGCATGAATATTGTTTCAAAGTGATCTTGACTCTCTAAAATGTGTATACAAGACTCAGTTAAATGCAACTAAATATGCTTCTATGACTTCCTAAGAACTAAAGTGCAGACAAAATTATCTATGAATGATGACTTTCTATCTACGATTCCGAAATTCAAATACAAGATTTTCAACATGTTGTTGAAAAGCTTCAAATTCTGCCTCTTCTTTAATTCAATTTTCAAGGTTTATGTCTATTTGTATTGATTTCTGAACGTCTTCATCTATGACAGCTTGGACTATGTCGTATTGGTTTTGATCAATTATTAATTCCTTAGAAAGGACATTGAAACCGTCAATTATTTCTAATTGAACGCTATTTGTCCCAAGATTTGGTTGTTCAAATGGGAATTGACCATCTCCTTTTAGACCCATGTGTTGAAGATTACTATGGAGACAATGTAGATCCTAGAAATGAATGAATGATACCTAAAATGATGGACACTTTTTCTCTTTTCTAACATAGTTTGTGAATTTTGCTATGGTCTTCTCTACCAATTGTCTAATGGCTTCTTTCTGGGCTGTTCTTTGTATCTTTTTCCTTAGTTTCTCATCAAGACAAATAGACTTTCAGATTTCATCATCTATGATGGCCTCAACTATATCATATTGGGCACGATTGACTCTTACTTTCCAAGAAAGGTTATCTAAACCATCAATTATTTATAATTGGTCATTGTTTGGTCCAAGATTTGGTTGTTCGAATGGGAATTATCCATCTCCTCTAATACCCATGGACTTAGGTATGATTCTTATAATTTGATGCAACACTAACCTTAAGGTGCCTTGGTGGAATGAATTGTGTGAAGACTTTGTGTGATGATTCTAATGGAACCTCTACATGAATTGAATACCCAGGACCTATGATCACTTGGAAGTAACATGTTCATTTTTGAATTTGTGCAAAAGGTTTGGTTTTGACATTGGTTTTGTTGTTGACACTTGTTTTTCTTGTTGAAGTTTTGATCTTATTGAACACTAAACCTTTTGACTTTGTTTTGATTTGTATCTTGTAATGTTTTGAATTTGTCGAAGTATAGCAAAGGACACAACAATCACATCAAAAGAATAAAATCATGAAAAGAGCAATTGTTTAGGAAATTTTTTCAAATTTCCATGAATGTTGGAATCTTTTTCAAGAACACATTTTGTTTTTGCTATTTTTGGGTAATTCAATATCACATTAGGTAGACTCTCCTAAGGTCAAAAGGTCACAATTATTATCACAACCCACATCTTGATACTCTATCAACTCAAACAACCCTGTCACACCCTAAGGTGTGCCCCTTTTTTTGTCTTTTTCAAAAATTAGATCAAAGAAGATTGCTCTTCAATTGGTCCGTTATCTTGGGAGATTTATGGTGAGTGTCTTGGGGGAAAATTCTTCCCCACCCTTGCACCATGATAAAACAAGTGTCTGGTTACTGACTCAACTTAGCTTCTAATTTTTATGGTGTTTAGATAGGGTTTCATTCGAGTGGTCACAATCAACAGCATTTTACACTCCATTGAGGGAGGTCTCCTAGTCTGTAGAGGTTACGCTACATATTTTAACATACCGTATAGGCACTGAGGGAGGCATAATGTCATTATGATAGCAAGTAACACTGGTCTCATATGATTTTCATCACATATGCATTTGATTATAGTGGCTTGGATTACTTGGCTTTAGTCATTGGTCACTTAGGTCATTCCCCTCTCACCGACCTTAATGGTGCCCTAAGGGAAACTTGGGAGGGTAGGCCTTCTAAAGGATTTAATTGCAAAAAATAAAGGAAAGCATGAAGGAAGAGAGTCTAGTTTTCTGATCACCAATTGAAGGGGAGTGCATAATACCTATCTCTTCGGGAACACGAAAGACAAGGGTTATTTTTAACTTTTCATTGCAATGATTTTCTATTCTAAGTGGAGATGTTAGGAGCCAAGCCTTGTTAGAAGCTTATATAATACTGTTCTATTAGGAACAGATCCAGTTAAGGACCACCCATTTAAGGGATTGACTATAAATACTTTGTTAAAGGTAATACCCGTTTAAAGGTAACCTCAGTGGAGGATTTCAAATCCAAGCTAATGGATCACTTGGTTAGAAGATTTCAATAAAAAGCACTTCCTTGCTGAATCAGATCCTTTATCGCTCCTATCTGCCTTCACATCATTCTGCAGACACACCTCCTGGTTTGGCAACAATCACTTCCACACTTAACCAAATTTTCCAACACATCATTGAATCAAATCATGGACCTTATAAGCAAATACATTAGGTCGGTAACACAACACAAAACCTACAATTCTCATAGAGATTACAAACACATCGGTTCAATATTTACCATTAGATTACATGCAATCAACTTTACATTCTTCTAGGCATCTACAATCACTCCTAGATCACCACACTTTGAATCTTGTAACACATCACTCATTTTACATTTCATACTATGAATTTGATCATTCCAAAGATAAGCGGTTATCCTTACATGCCAAAACCTTTTCAAAACTCATCACGTGCAACATGCTTACGTGGCATCCTCATCATCGACCATCATTCAGTCATAGATCATCAGAACCAATCTCCAAGCTTCATTGGTTAGGGTTTTTCTTCTCAACTGGTTAGGGTTACCGATTGATCTTCACTGCATCATTACTGGTTTCTTTATTGCTACGTTACCGGTTGCTATACTACTTCATTGTCGGTTGCTATTGACATCAATGACAACACTATACTTCTTCAATGCAATCTTCATGCAATGCCAACATTCTACCCCTTTGGCATTGATGGCAATACAAATATCAATACCAATTGATTGTCATGATTGAGAATAAAGCATATACAAAGGTATAGGAATCCTGGTTTACATTTTTCACCATCTAGTATCCTTCAACTATATCTTCATGTCTTCAACTACTAACTGGGTCTTCAGTTGGTAACTGGTTTGCAATCTGTCTTCTCTCCTTTACATATAAGGCTATCAATCATATAATTTTCTTCTCCCTTTTGACAATAATGCCAAAGTGAAGGTAAACTATGTTGTTTCTCATCCATGCTTCACCGATCTATAATTAGCTGCCCCCCTATGGAGTAGCTCCAATCTTCACCAATCCTTCTTCAACATTTTCAATAGGATCCGAGATTGATGTCTTCCACATTTTCTTAATTGACTTCATGTAGGGGTACAACCCCTAGCTAACCTCTGAGATATTCAAATGTATCCTTAGGCAGAGGCTTAGTAAAAATATCTACTAGTTTTTCTTTAGTGGAAACATGCTCTAGTGATACATCTTTGCTTTGAAATTTGTCTCTCAGGAAATGATACTTCAGCTCTATATGATTTTTCCTAGCGTGCAACACCGGGTTCTTAGAAATATTTATAGCACTGGTGTTATCATAGAAAATTCTTACCGGTTCTAGTATATGTATTTCATCTAGATTGCTTGGGTACAATTCATGTTAGCTGTAACATACTCATCTTTTGCTATTGATTGAGAGATATAGCTTTGTTTCTTGATGCTCCAAGACATTAATCTACCTCGAAGGAAAAATGCTCTTCTGGTTGTACTTTTCCCGTCATCAAAATTTGCTACCCAATTTGCATCGGTATAGATTTTTAAGTCAAAGTCTCCTACATATGGATACCATAATCCATAATCTATTGTGCCTTTCAAGTATCTGAAAATTCTCTTGGTTGCAATCATGTGTGACTCATTTGGATCTTTCTGAAATCTAGCAACCAATCCTACTGCATGAGCAATGTCCAGTCTATTGTGGATAACATAATGTAGCTTACCTATCATAGATATATATTCTTTTTCATCAATTGGTGCAGAATCATCTTCCTTTGACAATTTACAACCTATAGCCATTGGTATTTCAACTGGTTTACAATCTCCCATTCCAAAAGTTTTTAACACTTATTTAACATACCTGCATTGTGTGATAAAAATTCCTTCCTTCATCTGTTGGATTTGCAAACCTATGAATTTTTTTATCTCACCTACCAATGACATCTCAAATTCATTCTTCATTTCATTAGCAAAATCATGACACATATCATCATTACCTCCAAAATTGATATCATCAACAAATACCTCCCTTACCAATATTTTATCTCCTTCTATCTTGAGATATATGTTACTCTCTTCACTGGTTCTTTGAAAACCTATCTTTACTAAGTGAGAGTGCAATATTTCATACCATGATCTTCATGCTTGTTTCAAACAATATAGTACCTTATGTAGCTTGTACACCATATCCTTTTCTTCTGTTAATGCATAACCATCTTGTTGTTCTATGTAGACTTCTTCTTCCAATATTCCATTTAATAATGCTGATTTAACATCCATCTGATATACTTTAAATCCTTTGTATGCTGCAAAGCAAGTAGAGTCCTTACTCCTTCGAATCTTGCTACTAGTGCAAGTTTATCACCATAGTCTTCACCTTCCTCTTGTGCATATCCTTTGCATTCCAGTTTGGCTTTATTCCTGATCACTACTCTTTCTTGATTCAATTTGTTTTTGAATACCCACTTTGTGCCTATTACATTCTTGTTTTTCGGTCTGGGTACCAATGACCATGTATTATTCTTCTCTATCTGATCAAGTTCTTCTTCCATTGCCTTGTTCTAGTCTTCATCTGCAAAGGCTTGTTTTGCTATTCTAGGCTCAATGGTGGAGATCATACAAGAGTTTTATCTTAGCCTTCTTCTAGTTAACACACCCGCATTCTTGTCTCCAATAATCTGATCGGGACTGTGATTAAGTCTGACATACCCTATAATAACTTGATCTTGGTTTTCAGGTTCTTCTTCTTCTTCTTCACTTTCTTGAAATTTTGTTAGACCTTCCTGTTCCGTTTGAACTAGGGCTTCTGTGTTCAGTTCTCCAACTTCTAGCTTTACTGGTTCTAGTTCCAAAAATAGTGTGTTTGGTTCTTCTTCTTCCTTCTTCTTGCTGGTTTCTTCAGATTTTTCAGGAGATTCATATACTCAGACATTGACACTTTCAATGATCTTCTTAGTCCAGTTGTTGTTGTTTCTATGCCTAAATGTCATATGTGTTACTATGTCATTTTTCCTTTGTAATGGGGACAAATTCCTTTTTAAAAACTCCTTTCGGAGTCCTAGTCTTTCTTGTAATACCTCCATTCAAGCCCTTAGTCCGTTTGTAAATCGTCTTTCTATATTTAAAAAAATTGCCGAGTTCTAGTAATCGGTTGAACTCTGTGAGCACTTTGAACCATCTTGAACTGGGTTCAATAGGTTCATTTAGGTTCCGCAGGTTCCTAGGTGTTCAGGGGATTTTTCATACTAACATTTTCTTAAGTGTGTTGCAGCGGCTCTTTAAAGGTTTTTGTTCAGTGACATTTTATGTCATCTCTCCAGGCATTGAACTCATTGAACCAAGTTCAAAAGGTTCAAATGTGTTCAACATGTTCAACACAGCACAAATGGTCAGCAGCTTGGCATAATTAATATTGTCAGCAAAGATTTCCCTTGAGCGCGGCATACACCTTGAACTACTTGAACCCCAATGAAGTCTATTCAGGATGTTCATATGTATTTGAAGTTGGTGGGTCCCGCGGGTTAAATGGTTTGAGGGTGCAGTAATTGCCAAATATGAGGAAGGTGAAACATATCTTGAGTGACGTCAATCCTTGGCTTTTCGAAGTAAGTAATCATTTCGAGAACTGGTGGTTACTTCAAAAACACCGCCATGCATTTAATGCATGCATGTGATGTGCAATCCTCAAATTTAACACACTCAAACTAACAATTGGAATTATTGAACTTAATAGTTCCGTATCATTGCCCTCGCTATAAGGTATGAAGGATTAATTCTCTGAAAAATTTGTTCCTTGCTGCTACGGTGTTATTTTTCCTAGATAGAAGTATTAATCGCCGGAAGTCGTCTGGTTGCTCAACTGTGAAGGTGAGTCCCTTTCTTGTTCTCTCCAATAATTTTTGCCTGTATTTCTTCTCTCGTAGTAGGGTTACTGCAACAAAGTAAGGCTTATCACTTTGCATTATGAAGTCCACACTGCACTTGTTTAGGAATGTTTTTAGCCTTGCATGTACAGAGCCCATAGTTAGCGATACCGACCTTAAAGGGGAAAATCTTGAAGTTCTAAAAGAAATGGTAATCAAAGGGATTGATGGTTCTTTTGGTGTGGAGATTTTGAGTAGTGGTCTCATAGAGGCAACAAATTTTCCCCTAGCTATCCTGTGCCCAGAATTGGTTACGGAATGTATCGCTAGGTGTGATCCAGCCTCTGAGACCATTAGAAAAGAGCATGGTGAAACCCTTCTTGTTGTAAACCATGAAGTAATTTCCTCTGTCTTCAAGATACCTAATTATCAGTTCTCCAATTTTTCCCCTGCTCAGTCAATCACTGAGCTTAATGTGGATAGGACCAGACATCGAAATAATGTAGCAAAATATTGGTTGAAGGTTCCTCAAAGGGGTGGTTCCAAGTTGCCCAACAATCCCAATAAGAATCAAATGATGCCTCACATTCACGATGTCATGCTTTTGTTGCACCGAGTCAGAGGCTCTATAGAAGCCTACAGTATCGACAACTAGATTTATTGCTATGTGCAGCTAGTGCTAGAGGGGAAGCAAAACCTTGATTGGGCGGAACTGATTGCCGATTCAATGAGGGAGCAACTAAGTATGGCTAAACAATTTAAGCAGAATTTCTTCATGTCTTTGTATCTTGTATACTATTTGGCATATGTTAAGGATTTAGTTGGAATACCACAACAGCTCACTGAGGAGGATGTTCCCGTGTATGATTTCTACCCCATGCTACAAAAGGATAATGCCTTGCAGGATTTCAAAAGGGTACACAATGCTTTTCTGGGTTATTTTTGCTAGAAATTGAAATGTATGAAAACCAAAAGAATCTTCGAGGATGCGCAGATAGTGATAAGGAGGTTTGGCAGTTTCTTTATCTAGTTTCCCTATGTTTGCTATATAAGAATAGGCAGTTTTGAAGAGTAACCCTTCAAGCTCCCACTTTTTTGTTTAGATTGCTTTGTTTTAGCGAAGATATGTAGGTAGCTGACCTTTGTGATTAAAAAGGCGCAACCCAGGAATAAATGGGAGGGTCATTTTCCCATCCAATTAGGTGTGTTGTCTTGCAATTCAATGTCTGATGCCTTGAGTATTGGAGCAGATCTCAAGAACTTCAATTTTTCCCTATATCCTAAAGGAAAGGTTTTGATAATAAGGGTTTTTCCCAAAGTCTTGGTCTAATGCCATATCTCCCAATGCTAAAGTTAGAGGACTTTTGGGAAGATTTTATTAATGAACTCGAGGTGTTCAAAAGGGGAAACATGAGGATGGTGTTAGAGCAGGTTATTTCAATGCAGGTAAAGCTGGACATTCAGGGGCTCGAAGAGGACTATCTAGAACTTTTTGAACCTGAATACTTAGCCTGAGCAAAAATTGAGGTGCCTTCAATTAACTGGGATGAGGAATAAGAAGATGATATACAAGTAAGAACTAAAGGAGTTCTGGAGAGAACTGTGGCATGGGTTGCTAGGAAGAAAGTAGTGAAATTAGGCATCAAGTCTAATTCTGTGAGAAGTAATGAGGTTCCTCTGCATTCACCAACATGTTTTTTTAATAATGCTTCTATGCCTGTTCATGCAGGTAAAGATAAAAACTACCTCAGGTTAGACACAAGTCTAACTCAGCTTTGGATTTATGTACTCCTCGGCATACCCGGTCACGAAGTGCTGCTCAGAGAAGGATGGATCACGCTAAGGATACAGAGGTGAAGGATATGATTCTTGATACCCAAATATTTGAAGTTGAGGACCTGGATAGCAATGTTGCTAATGCCCTAGACTCCCATACGGTAACCATAGCTATGACACCACATTCCAAAGCCATCGAAGGAACAACCAGTTCTAGTGCAACTCCTAAGTGGTTAACCACTTCGGTAAACAAAAAGCAAAATTTCCTTCCTGTGACTATTCCAATTCAGGAGATGGTTGTGAAATATACTGAGAAGGGGCCCAAGCCAAAAAAGTTCAAAATAGCTGCTCGTCTGGATAATGATGAAAGAACCAGAAAATGGGTTGCTGAAATTGCCTCATACAAGCCCAAGGATGAAAACAAGGAGGCCAGTGCAGATGATTTTGAGATCACTAAGGTGGAGCTGGGAAACATGAGTAGGGACTCATACAATCATTTCTTCCAGGTATTGGCAAAGAAAATGCTCACCAGATCGGAGAAAGATAGTTGGGAAAAGAGAGAGCTAAAGCGACACATAAATATTCTTGCCCAGTTCATTGACAATATTGGTTGGTTTGGGGCACTCCCTATATCTCATACTATGGAGAACTTTGACCCGACTTCACTGGAAAATAAAAAGTTAATGAGCCAGGTTCAACAAGCCAAAAGTATTGCAGAGGCTGTGGAGAAATGGGTTGAAGGAATAGTCAAGGATGGAGAGAAGTATATCACTGACTCCCAGAAGTTATGCGATGAAATATAGAGCCTCATTGCAGAAGTTCAAAATCAGATTTCACCATGGGCGAAAGAGGAACACAAATGGGAGAGTGTCTTGTCATTGTTCACAAAAATAGAAGAGTATGGAGTTACTTGATTCCTGATAGAGAATTCAATCAAATTGATGACAGATGAATGTCAGCTCTTTGTGTTGAAAAAGACTATAATGTGGCAGGTGCTTACCTTCAAATCTGTGATCTCTGAGGCTAAGACTTTTGTGCATGAACTCCAAGATCTCCAATGCAGTATTGTTAATGACAACAAGGTGGTTAACCCTGACCACGATTGGCAGTTGGGAATTTGCAGGCTGAACACGCAAGATGCAATAAATTTTTTTTCAAATATACATGGAGAAAATCAAAGCCAAGGGTAATTTCACTCTTGAGGATATAACATGGGTTGCTCAGATTGAGTCTATGACCTTTATTGGTAATGATCAGTTACCAAAACATGCCGAAAAGATGGTGAAGCACCGGTGGAACAAGGAGGTGGCAAAGGCAAAGCTCAATGTGATTAAAGTTCCGAACCAATCTATAATCTAGGAACTCACGACCACCCATGATGCCCAGGAAAGCGGAAAAGAAGATAATGATGGGAATGCGGCATAATGTGTTGATCAAAGCTCCGTTTTTTTATATGTAATTTTCATGTTTATGCAAAGACTTCGGAACATGTGTTCCAAATATATCTTGTTAGTTTCATAACTGTTTTGGGGGAGGTCAAGTTTTCAGGGAGACCTCCCCTGTTCTAAAAACTATAAATTAAAGGAAGATAGATAGAATAGGGGTTAGATTATGTAAAGAATTTTAGTTAATTTTTGGTTTTAAATTCCTCTGTTTTGTAAAAAAATCCTGTTGGAAGGAAGGATCAGATTTTCAAATCTGGAATTGGAAAGGATTTATAGATGTATTGTCATCCCTTTGTTGCATAATATATATATATATATATATATATATATATATATATATATATATATATATATATATATATATATATATATATATATATATATATATATAAGATCATACTGTTTTTGGGAGAAGGAAAATCTGTGGGTTTTGAATCTGTGTAGTTGCATATCTTTGCATATGTTGGTCTAATAAAACAATAGTAATCACCTTTCTATTGTAGAAAATTATTATTTTTCTGGGACTCCTTCCTATTAGTTTTGTTTTGTTTAAAAAGATTTATGCTTGAAGATAGATTTGGTTTCTCTTATCTGTTCTTTCTAAATTGTTGGAATGGTTTTTTGAACTTTGTTTCATTTACTTCCATCCCTTGTGTTGAATCAATTGGAAAATTAATTCTTTTTCTCCGAAATATGTGTGAAATATTGGCCTCTCATCCAAGAATGAAGTAGGCAGCCTGACATGATTTCAGGTTAAAAGCATACCAATCAAAAATTAATTATATTATTCCCCGAATAACTAAGGGAGGGAGTCGAACCTATGGAAAATTTAGAGGGAGGTGGTTTATATAACACTTACCCAACTGTCCAGTTGAACACTTGTCTTTAAAAGAAGGCAACAGAGTTTGAAATTGATCATTTTTAAGAAAGGCAAAATCTGTTCACTAATAGATTTTTGGCGACTCTGCTGGGGATCAAACGAAATAGGTTTGCTTTGTTTGAGACAGATTCCCAAAGTACAGGAATATTGTTGGGCTTGAAAGAATTGTTTAAAGATCTGAGAACCCTAGGAGTAACACCACTAGATTCTCGTCCTTATACCAGATCACAGAGGAGAGAGAGAATAGCTGATAATTGTTTTGAAGAATTGCAAGGGTTATCATTTGCCACAAATTTCACTACCAAAAGAAATGCTAAAAGTAGTCCTTCCTCTCCTATTAGAACTACTTCTATACCTTCCTCTTCAAACCCTTGGCAAGCACTAATGCTTACTAGATTTCAAGCCCCTCCTCTAGTAACCATTTATCCTGTGTTCATTATGGCCCAACCATGGGGTGCTGCTATCAGACCTCTTGCCCTCGGAGCTCATAACCCACTTCCAAAAGGGGTGAGAGATGTCCTACCTAAGTATAATGGAGATGGAAAAGTCTTAGTTGAAGAGCACTTGAATTCTTTCAATGTAGCCACTGGAAATCTACCAGTCCAATATGAAGATGTGGCTATTAGGCTTTTTGCCCAAACTCTTACTGAGGGGGTAGTAGATTGGTTCAATTATCTGCGAGCGGGATCCATAACCAACTGGAAAACAATGAAAACCACTTTTGAGAAAAGGTTCAAGAGTGTTGATGATGAACACTCTTTACTGGCTCAATTACACAAATGAAAAAAGAAATTCATGAGCCAATGAGGGACTATGTAGCTAGGTACAATAAGATTATCCATAAAATTCCTTAGGCTAAAAGACCAACCACTGATAATTAGCAATGCTTTTTTATAAATTCCATGTCTCCTGATGTAGGTTTCCACCTTAGAAGAAATAGGTCAGCTGATCTTGAGACTATGCAAAATGAAGCTATACAACTTGAAGATAACCTAATAATTGTTGGGAAATGGAGGAAAGATGTACAAACTCCTCAAGGTCAACCCTAGACATCCACCTCTTCCACTGACCCAGTTGTTCAATGGCTCGTCAATGATATGATTGCTTTGAAGAGGTAGATACCAAAGCCTGGAAATTCCTATCTACAGCCTTATCAAGATATAAGAAGAAAAACTCCAAATCAGTATAACTATGGATGATCATTGCAATTATCTGCTGCTCCACAAAGATTGCAAATAGAGGCTCCTCCTAGCAAGGGTGCCATGTGTTCATTTCATCTTACCACAAACCATGATGGAGGTTCTTGTCCTGATATGATAAGACATGTTCAAATGCAAAACACAAAGGATGAATTAGGTGAGTTCACTGAAGCAGAGAAAATTCAAGAGGTACCTGGCGACTCTGGATCATTCTACCTCGAATATGAGTTGGATTCAGAAAGAGGTAGTAATATTTTGGCAACCCTTGAAGATCCTACGTGTGCAATCCTCACAAGGAATCAACGAACTTCCCAGTCTTCCCCTTTTGTGAGCCCTTCTGGAGGTAATTTCAAAGGTAAAGATCTCCCAAATAGTAGCTTTCCCTCTCATTCAAAGACTCCTAAAGTTAGGATTTTGCAAAGGAATCATGAAGATAAAAATAGCTCTTCTTCTTCCTCCTCCTTTGACATCATTGAATTTTGTAAAGCTTCTACTGTTCAACTTTCCACTACTGAGTATTTGAAACTAAACTTGAAAGAACTAGATAAGCTGGTCAAGTATGTTAAAGGAGACTCTTCTTCGGAGTCCTTGGTGCACGGATGTGTGGAGAATAGTGATTTGATTGCTGTTGAAAAATCTTCATCTGTTTCATGCCCATCAGCTAACTTGGCTGATCCCTGTGCTTTTCATAATGCTGAAAATTGGGTTTGAGATTGAGGTTCTGAAACCTGAACCTTTCTGCATATCCCTCCTCTTGAATGGTCAAAAGCTTAGCAATTGCATAATAGATTCAGGAGCATCATACAACATAATGCCTTCATCCATTGCTAGGTCTTTAGGTTTAACTCTCACAAAAACATTTGGGAGGTGTTATTCAATGGATGGGAAATAGGTCCCTCTTATTGGACAGGTAAAGGATGTCTAGGCAGTGCTAGTAGCATGCCCTGATAAAAGAGTAAAATTGACTATCCTGGTTGCTGACATTCTTGCAAGTTATGGGATTCTCTTGAGTAGAACTTTTTGTAAGGACCTTGGAGGTGAAATTAAGATGGACTGGTCTGAAGCTATTTTTCCCCTTGGAAAACAGAAAATTAAGCTTGAACCTGAGCCAAAAAATAAGTACACTGTCTTTCCTTTTGATAACCCTAAAGCCCAAATTCTATTTCAAGAATGCGAGTTGGGAAACTATCTCATCCTTGCACCTGGTGAAAGAGAACCTCAAGAAGCAATTGACGAACTTGGTGGGTTGTGGCAAATGGAATTTGATGGAAGTTGTGCCAACTCTGGCTTTGGAGCAGGGTTAGTTTTACTGTCACCTAATGGTAACATTTTTCCTTTTTCTTTCAAGTTGGATTTTAAGAATACTAATAATACTACAGAGTACGAGGCATTATTGTTAGGATTAAATGAGGCCAAATGCAAAGGTATCAAATTGCTCAAAGTTAAAGGTGATGTAGAGTTGATTGTCAAACAGGTGAGAAATGTTTATACAGTTAAGAATGACAGATTGAGACATTATCAAAATAGGGTTTGGGATGAGATAGAATTTTTTGATGCTTTCTCGATTGAAGCCATACCAAGGGATCAAAATAGCAGGGCAGATTTGTTGGCCGTTTCCGCTTCTCTTTCGTTACCACATCCAGACTTTAAGGATAATTCATATAGGATTGAAATGATTTATAGGCCTAGTGTCCCTGATAATATAAATCATTGGCAAGTATTTGATGTAGATGCTCAGATCAAAGATTTTCTAGAATGTGTTCAATCATTCTCCCAATCATATTTTGAAGGTTCTGAAAATAACTGTAAGGAGTTTAGTCCAGACCTAGATGTTGATCCTACAAATAGTTTTATTCAACTTAAAGGCAACAAAATTCTGAAAGGGCTAGTGACTCTGGAGAGGTTTTTCACCCGGGATGATGCATTCATAGGAAAGAAAATTCCCAAGGATGACAGGAAAGGAAGTTGTGAGAAAATAAATTTGGGTGATGAGTCTAACCCTAAAGAGGTAACAATTGGCAAGTGTTGTTCTCTGGAGGAAAAATGAATACTTGGCGCACTACTGAAACAATACATTGATGTATTCACTTGGTCCTACGATGATCTGAAGGAGTTTAGAGATGGGCATTTTTAGCATCAGATTTCATTGAAGCTAGGCGTCTCTCCCTTGAGACAAAAATTGAGAAATTTCAACCCTATAATGGTAGATGCAATTTTTAAATAGGTTGATAAAATGCTTAAGGCCAAAATCATATATCCAATTCATCATTCTACTTGGGTAGCCAACATTGTGCCCATGAGGAAGAATAATGGAGAGATTTGTATTTGTTTGGATTTCTGCAATTTGAATCAGGTAAGTATTAAGGATAACTACACCTTACCCAATATGGATCATATTCTACAGACGGTATCCGGGTCAGAGATGATGTCGATGTTAGATGGTTTTTCTGGTTACAATCAAATTAGTGTTGCAAAACATGAACAACACAAGATGGCATTCATCACTCTATGGGGAACATTCACATATAACCGTATGCCTTTCAGTTTAATAAATGTCAGAGCCACCTTTCAAAGGGCTATGGATTCCTCTTTTAAGGATTTTCAAGAAAAAATTATTGTTGTTTACCAGGATGACCTGACAGTGTTTTCTAAAAAGAGGGGGAATCATCTCAAGGATCTAAGGGCAGTTCTACAGTGTTGTCGAGAGCATGGAATCTCCCTGAACCCAAAGAAGTCAGTCTTCTATGTCACAGAGGGCAAATTACTAGGACACATTGTTTCAAAGGAAGGAGTCAAGATTGATCTTGAGAGAGTTAATGCAATTCAATGTCTCAGTTTACCTTTAAATAGGACTGGAGTAAGGTCTTTCTTTGGTCAAGTGAATTTCTTAAGGAGGTTCACTCCAGAGTTTGCAGAAACTACCAAACACATAATCAGCTTGTTGAGCAAAAAGCATCCTTTCAAATGGACTGAGGAGGCCAAAGAAGCTTTCAAAAGAATCAAGGGTTCAGTTGCTAATGCACCAACTCTCATCAACCTGGATTTCAAAAAGAATTTCATTATATATTGCTACGCCTTAGACCATATGATGTTTGGAATACTGTTGCAAATGGATGAATCTAGGGCCGGAGCACCTATAGCGTTCATGAGTGTTCTGCTCAAGAAGCATGAGCTTAAGTATTCACTCTTGGAGAAACACACCTTTGTTGTAGTCAAGGTTGTGAAACAATTTCGATATTACATTATGCACTCTCACTCCTTGGTTTTTGTTCTAGACTCCGCAGTGAAAAGCATTTTAACTCAGCAAGAGGTCAGACTCAATAAAAGAGCAACTTGGGTGACAAAAATCCAGGAATATGATCTAGACATTTTCCCTACAAAAACAATCAAAGGACAAGGCTTATGCAGGTTAATAGTGGAAAATAAGATGGAAACAGAAGCAAAATTACCATTAACTCTTTTTGTTGGATTGCATGATACCTGGTTTTCTGATTTGGCCTATTATTTGACTTATGGCAGCTGCACAAGTCATTTGTTAGCAAAGGAACAAAGGAATCTTAAATTAAAAGCAGCTAAGTATGTTATTTGGCAGGATGTTTTGTATAAAAAGGGTTTGGATGGAACATACTTAAGGTGTGTGGATAAGCCTCAATAGCAAAAACTTCTAGAAGTCTATCATGGTGAAGCATGTGGCAGACACTTCTCATCCTCTATCACTGCTTTCAAAATTTTAAGGAATTGCTTTTATTGGCCTGGCATGTTTCGAGATGCATATATTTATGTTAAAGAATGTGAGAAATGCCAACTCTTCTCCGGGAAGCCACATTTAGCGGCTCTTCCTTTAAGGCTTGTGGTAATTGATGAACCTTTCAGATAGTGGGGTATTGATTTCATTGGGCTGATAAATCCTTATTCCAGTGCTGGTCATATGTATATTTGACAGCAACTGACTATTTTACCAAGTGGGTGGAGGCCATTCCCACTAAAAAGGCAAACTCAGAAGTCGTATGTAACTTTCTCAAAGATTGCATCTTGGTTCGTTTTGGGGTCCCTCAAAAGATTGTTGTAGATAATGCATCATATTTCTCCTTTGAAGAACTAACCATGTTCTTCTATGAACATTAGATTACTCTCTCACATTCTTCTAATTAGTTTCCACAGGGTAATGGATTGGCAGCAACAAGAACCTGGTTGCGATTATGAAAAAGTTGGTGGATGACAATGCTTGGAACTGGCATAAGAAGGTATATGAAGCTTTGTGGGCAGACAGAATCACGCCTAAAAGAGCCATTGGAATGGTACCTTTTGAGCTTGTGTATGGGATCAGTGCAAAACTTTCTTTACCCTTGGAATTGTCAGTAGCCAAGCTATAGACAGTAGTGGAGGATTCTTTCTTTCAGAATGCTTTAGAAAAGAGGGTTATGTACCTAATGAAGTTGGAAGAAGAAAGAGAGATGTTGGTGGATAGAATTACAGAACATCAGAGCAGGGTGAAGAAGATTTTTGACATGAGAGCTCATCCAAGAGGTTTCCTTGAAGGAGATGAGGTACTGTTATGGGATAAATGGAAGGAACCAAAGGGTGCGCATGGTAAATTTGACTCACTATGGAAAGACCCATTCAGGATCTGTGAAGTGGTGGGACAAAATGCTTTTAGACTGAGCTATTTTGATGGAATGCTTATGCCCTATACCTATAATGGGAAAGATCTCAAGCTTTACAAACTATGAGTCCTGTGATCAAGAATTTATGTATATAGTAGATTAGGTGTTTTGTTTCAAATGTCTGTTTAGGTGTAAGTCTCCTTTATTCCCCTATTTGCCTTTGGTCATACGAAACCAGAGATTAAGAGTTCTTTGCATTTTTCTTCACAAACTGCAATCCCCAGTCAAAGCCAATGTTACTGCATCATTTTTCCTTCATAATGGGGACAAATTCTTTTTTAAAAACTCCTTTTGGAGTCCTAGTCTTTCTTGTAATACCTCCATTCAAGCCCTTAGTCCTTTTGTAAATTATCTTTCTATATTTAAAAAAATGTCGAGTTGTAGTAATAGGTTGAACTTTTTGAACACTTTGAACCATCCTGAACTGGGTTCAATAGGTTCATTTAGGTTTTGTAGGTTCCTAGGTGTTCAAGGGATTTTTCATACTAACATTTTCTTAAGTGTGTTGTAGCGACTCTTTAAGGGTTTTTATTCGGTGACATTTTATGTCATCTCTCCAGGTGTTGAAATGATTGAACCAAGTTCAAAAGGTTCACACATGTTCAACATGTTCAACACAACACAAATGGTCAGTAGCCTGGCATAATTAATATTCTCAGCAAAGATTTCCCTTGAGCGCAGCTGTAAAGCGGAAAAAATCGAACCCTAGTCGTTCTCCCCTCCCCAACTCCAAGGAGAGAGAAGGGAGAGTCACTAGGGTTGATGGTTTTCACTTAGGGGAGACTTTACATTCAAAAGAGGGGTTGAAATGCACAAGATCCAATCCCACGCAATGCAAGATTGGATTCTATATGAGTTTCAAGGGTTAAGACATCAAGGATACCCTCTTTTGTAAAGAAATGTAGATAGAAAGATTGAACTAGGAATGCATGTAAAGTGGGAAATATTTGCTTATAAACAGAGACAGGGATATGATATGAAGCTGCGGACCTGGAATTAGCAGTAAAATGTCGAGACGGTGCTGTTCTGCGAATTTGAGCAAAAGTTGATGGGACGATGGCACCCGGCGTGCACACGGTCCTCCGAAAAATCCGCGAAACGAAGGTGGATTTGTTCGTCTCTGCACAAGGATTCTAGATCTTCAATTACAGCCGCGTACCTGCAACCTACACATAGAAAAGAGAGGATGATTGGGGGGTTAGGGATGAGGGGTTTGCCTTTAGGTCAAACCCCAGTTTTCGAATTAACCAAGAAATGAGAATGTTGTTAATGTAAATGTTTGTTATGTAAACAAGTATTGATACCTTGTTGTAAGAATGTTTGTATTCTTACATGCGAAGGTGTAATGTATGTTGTATGTAATGTGTTGTATGTGATCTCCTCTTCAATGGTTGAATCCTTGTCTTGAATGCAACACTTGGCCTTGAATGGAGACTTAGAATGTTCAATTGCTTGAAGGAATGCTTGAATGCTTGAATGTTTGAATGCTTGAATATTGCTTTCGCGCCTTTGCATATATATGTCCTCCTCCCTTTTTGAGAGAGGAAATGTAGTTTATATACTTGTCAATTAGGGTTAAAAGACTGATTTTTCCGACCTTAGGATGACCAGGAAACATTATTTTCCAATTTGCAAACTTAAAGACCCGATGCCCAAAAGAGACCGGGCCCAAAATAGGGCCAGGGACCAGGGCGCTGGGCACCATGGTCCTGGGGGACCAGGGCACTGGGCACCCTTGTCCTGAAGGACCAGGGCACTGGGCACCCTTGTCCTGAAGGACCAGGGCACTGGGCGCCATGGTCCCACCTCCAGGGACAGTAGGGTGAAAGGAGGATCAGGCCAGGGTGCTGAGAAATGCAGTTTTTGATGTCATGAACAAGTTTCGGGGTCTCCATTGAGGTTCCGTGTTGCATCGCCATCGTGAAGACCCAAATGCGGTCGAAATTGCAAGTGTCACAATTTTAGGACGCTACATTTAGCCCCCACTTTAGTGGGAGTATAAGCGTATGCCAATACTTCCAGTAAAGTACAAGGAAACAACATTGGAAAACTTTCACCACGTCAAGGAGGCAAGATACACCAAGCCACCAGTGGACTAAGGATCTTATGACTTCGATTGAAAAAGTAAAAGGGAAGATCACGAGGGAGAACCATGAGTGTCAGTAGTAAGGTTCCCTCACTATGAGTCATGCAAGAAAGATATCAAAAATTTTCAAGGCAAAGCTAAATTTGTCAAGAAATTTTCAAGTATCTTGAAAAGATATGAACGGGATGTATGCCCCCCTACGTTAAAGCGATCGCACATGCCTCACCGGGGGTGATTGCTTTAAGGTAGTGATACATATAAGAAATGAGAAAGGAGCACGTTATCGCAAGGATTTAGCCCCCAAGTGTGAGATAAGCCCAAGGATAATAGACACAAAACATAAAGCACAAGGTGACTTCACTTTCCTCGGGGTCAGTATGCTGTATGATAATTCATGTATATCATATGTATGTATGCATAATTGTTCTTCATTCCCCAATCAAGGAAGGTCACCTAGAATAAGGGAACACATGTGTCTTTTGAGTCAACATGAGAGAGACCAAAAAGAGATCTCAATGCTTTGCATCGTCCTCGAGTAGACAACACTAAGGACAACAAATAGAAGAATGAGAATAACACATAGAAGAAGTAACAAAAGAGAGGAGGACAGAATCTGCTATGCTAATGAACTAGTCTAGCACGTCATCTACCCCCTGATCTTGCTGATCAATATTTCGGGAAGGTAGGAAACACGCTAGAGGAGGAACATCCAACACAGCAGATGGAGCTATCACAAGATCCAAACAAGGGCTATGTTCATATCCCAAGCTGCGGTGTTCTTGTCTAGGAGCTAGGATAAGTGCTTTAGAAAATGCGTTAGATAAATGGTTATCAACATCAACATATTCATATTCACTATTAGAATGAACAGGAGTAACATTTTCATCATGAATAACATTTTCATCTATATCATCATCAAGATTTATAAAAATAGGATCTTTAACTCACACAACATCAAGACCATCATGCATCTTATGTTTAGGAGATTTCGGCTCAATCGTCGGCTGAGGAGAAAATGGAATAATACTGGCTGAAGGTGTTTTTGGGGATTGCAAAGTTTGAGAAGCAGCTGCCTGAGCTCTAAGACGACGCTTTCATCGGCGTTCACGTGCAGAACGATTTCGTCTAGTCTTAGTAGGAAGTTGAGAAGATTGAGGAGGAGGAATGTTCTCATCCTTATCATTTGGGTGTTTAGGTTGTGGTCTCTTAGGTTGAATAATAGGAGAAGAGGAAGGTCTCTTCTCTCCATAAGAGGAAGGAGGAGGAACTGCTCCATATAAGGGAGGAATATTTGGTTTAGGAAGGAGACCAAGCCCATCATGACGAGGAGGTATAGGTCTACCTTTAGAAAGTTTATTAGACATAGGCATAGTTACATCCATAGGGATGGGTTGGGAATCTTCTTGAGGAAAGACATTAGTTTTATCTTTCAAAGGAAGAACTTCCTTCTCAAGAACGATAGGAATGTCAAGTTTGGGTGTTCTAGGCTCACTTAGAGATAGGATCATATCTTTTTTCCACTTTTGATAGGATTTGAAAAGATGATCACTTCGTGGAGGAAGAGACTGGAATTGTTTAGGCCAAAAGTAATCAATAGGAACGCTAGAAGTTCTTTCAGTAGGTTTAAAGAGACTATGATTGACAGTAACAACTTCACCATTATGGGGAAATTTCAAACACTTGTGGATAGGAGAAGCAATAGCTTTCATGGAAGATAGCCAAGGATAGCCTAGCTTCACACGAAATTGTTCGGATGATGGAATAATAGCAAAGTCCACATCAAGGGATTTGTTATGGACCTCAATAGGTAATGTAATAGAACCAATTGCAGGAGAAGAAAATGCATCAAATAGTTTCACAACCACATTTGTTTCGTCATAGATTACTTGATTCAATTGCAAAGTAAAAAGAAATTCTTCAGTAATGACATTAACCATGCAAGAAGGATCAATAAGCACTCCACAACAAGGTGTATTCTTGACTTTTGCAACTATATATAAAGGACCATCAGGTGCCCTGATAGTTTCACTGGAAGCAAATGTGATGGAAGGTTCTTTAGGGATTTTCTGCTGCTCTACAAAGTTAATCACATTAGGAGTCATAGACACAAGATCATCAGGTGAGACAGAGGAATCAGTAGTATCAATCGCATTAGAGGTATGAGAAGGCAATGGATCCATAAAAATTTGAAGATTTTGGTTAGGAGGAGCTACAGATGTGTTGCCTTTATCATTCACACCAGAAACAGAGATAGTAATATTATCAATCAAATCTTGGATTTTACCTTTTAAAGCAAAACATTTTTCAGTATCATGCCCAGGATGACGATGGAATTGAAAAAAAGATTTGTTATCAAAATAGGGTGAGTTAATCTTTGCAGGATCTATTTGTCTTATAGGAGGGAGGGTAAGCACATTTTGTTCCAATAACTTATTCATAATACTATGCAATGATTCATTCAAAGGAGTAAACTTTCTTTCTTTCTTGAAAAATTTAGAAATAGGAGGCACACCTGATGCTACATTCACATTGTTGTTGATGATGTTTTCATTGAATTTAATGGACTCTCTGTTCGGTTTAAACTTCCCAAATGGTTGTTGACTACTATCACCCTTATCACTCGGAGCCATAGGATGTGATTGTTCCATTTGACTCACAGTCAGTTGATAATTGTGAAGAGTTGCGCACAACTGTTGGAAAGAAGTAAACTCAGAAAACAGGAGTTTTTCTCTAATATCTTTTTGTAAATTAGAAATAAAGATTCTTTGAATATCATTGTCAGGCACTGGAAAAGAAATTTGAGCATACAAATGCTTATATCTACCAATGAAATCAGTCACTTTTTCTTTAACACCTTGTTTGCAATGCATTAAATCAATCAAAGTAACTTTAGGACTTATATTGTTTTGAAATTGTTGAATGAAAGTATTTGCAAGTTGTTTGAAAGAAGAAATAGAATAGGCAGGCAATGAGCAATACCATTGTAGGGCTTTATCTCTTAATGTTCTAGTGAATAGTTTTGCAAGCAACCTTTGGTCATAAGCAAAATCAGTACATATTATTTGAAAAGTCTTAACATGTGTTAGAGGATCACCCTTACCATTATAAAGCTCCAAATGTGGAATTTCAACATGTTTAGGGGGGATAGCTTGAACAATGTCAAGAGAAAGTGGGCTCACAACATCAAATGTGGGCACACTAAACTTAGATTGATTCATAGAGGCAATTTGCTGCTGTAAAGAAGAGACAGTTTGTGCAAGATTGTTAATGGTCGCTTCAGTTGAAGAGTTCATATTAGACGTGTTAGATTGTGATGGAGGTGTTATGTTATTGAAAGAAGGTAGAGAGTAAGGTGGTGGGACACTATGATAGTTAGTCATAGGAGATGATTGGACAGGGGGAACACTACAAGGAGGAATGGAAAACAAATTGCCCCCTTGCGTCATGTTCATTTGTGGTGATATAATAGGAACACTTATTGAAGGAATGAATGAAGAAGTTGGATTGAATGAAGGAAGAGGGTTGATTGAAGAAGAGGGATTGCCCCCATGACTAGTGATCATAGGAGGAATGTATTGTGTTGAAGTAGTCATTATGTTTGATGTAAAAGTAGGTATACTAGCAATAGGAGTCGTCAAAGGAATAGAATGATTGACTTGAGTAGGAGGTTGTGTATAACCTAAGGTTTCAGCACAACTTTTCATAGGCATCACATTCGAATACACAATGTGTGCAATACCACGCAAAATATCAATTCCATTCTTATCACTTTGAACTATACGTTTTAGACCCTCAATTAATGAAAGAGCTTGACTATCGGGATACTCTTGAGACATCCATTTCTGAAAATCATCAAATTGGTTATCCAATTTCGAAAGTTGTTCTACAGAAACCTCATGGAGAGCTTCTTCATCATTAGGAGGATTAGAGGAATTACCCGTGTCCTCGTTAAAAAGGCTATTCAAATTAGGTTCCATCTCCTCGGTAATTAAACCTTGGAAAGACTTAATTCTAAGGCTTCGTCTAACGGGAATAGTGTAAGTAGGGCTTATTGTTGTAAAACTCATGCACTAGAGAGAGAGAGAAGATTTTGAATTTAGAGGTATCAAATTTCAATAAAATCAGCCAATCTCCTAGATTTAAGCTGTTAAATGTAATCACGACAATCTCCCAAAATTTCAGAAAAAATGTCAGGGACCGTGGCGCTCGGAGTGCACACGGTCCTCGCAACTTTTTTCGAAATTTTCAGGGATGAAAGTAATGATGATTTTAAAGCTAATCTGAAAAAATTGAGTGATTTTACGATCTATAGATAGGCCAAATTAAAGTTGCAATCTCAAAATTGAACCCTACCAAGATTGTTGAAAAATGCAAAATTTGAATTTTGAAAAAGAGGGGGAAACTGAAATTTTGAATTTTATGATTTTAGAGGGAATACTAAAAGCATTCAAATTTTTGAAAGTTGTTCTATAGAAACCTCATGGAGAGCTTCTTCATCATTAAGAGGATTAGAGGAATTACCCATGTCCTCGTTAAAAAGGCCATTCAAATTAGGTTCCATCTCCTTGGTAATTACACCTTGGAAGGACTTAATTATAAGGCTTCGTCTAACGGGAATAGTGTAAGTAGGGCTTATTGTTGTAAAACTCATGCACTAAAGAGAGAGAGAAGATTTTGAATTTTAGAGGTAGAAAATTTCAATAAAATCAGCCAATCTCCTAGATTTAAGCTATTAAATGCAATCAAGACAATCTCCCGAAATTTCAGAAAAAATGTCTGGGACCGTGGCGCTCGGAGTGCACACGGTCCTCGCAACTTTTTTCGAAATTTTCAGGGATGAAAGTAATGATGATTTTAAAGCTAATCTGAAAAAATTGAGTGATTTTACGATCTATAGATAGGCCAAATTAAAGTTGCAATCTCAAAATTGAACCCTACCAAGATTGTTGAAAAATGCAAAATTTGAATTTTGAAAAAGAGGGGGAAACTGAAATTTTGAATTTTATGATTTTAGAGGGAATACTAAAAGCAATGCAGGCTTTGAAATTTAAAAGTTGACTCGATTTCATGCAAAATTCGAATTTGAAAGTGGAAATCAAGGTTGTTACAATTAAACACTTAATTTCAAAAGTCACAAATTGTAAAGATTTGAATAAAATACTAAAACTTCGAATGAATGCCAACACACTTTTCAGATTTAGGACTGTAAGAAACACAATTTTGATAAAAATTTCAATTTCAACAATTTTTGAATGATTAGAAGCCTCAATCCAAGCAATCGCTAGACCAACTTTGACTTTAATTTTGAAGGTGTTAAAATTGATAAAATCAGCCAAAATTCTGGATTTTAGCAGAAAAATACAGTAAGATCTAGCTCCCGAAGTTTCAGAAAAAATGTCGGGGACGATGGCGCTCAGGGTGCACACGATCCTCGCAACTTTTTTCCAAATTTTCAGGGATGAAAGATATTGTGATTTTATTGCGGAATCCAAAATTACAGTCGATTTGGAAGTGTTTTGATCAGTGAAATTATCAATCAAAGGTTGAATCAAGAAGGTCTTAAAAATTAGGGTTTTGACATTTAACCACTTAATTTTCAAAATTAAAGCACAAATATGAATTGACAATTTGCAATAGAAAGGTAGATCTGAAACAAGCATTAACAATTAAACATTTCACAAGTTTAATTACTAAAAAGAAAATTTTAGGGTTTTTATGCAATCAACCTCTAAAATTTGCAAAAGATCAAACATGGAAATTTAGGAAGGCAAATTTTTCAGATCTAACCATGAATAATCAGAATGAGGATGTTCACGTCGGGTTCACCAAAATGTAAAGCGGAAAAAATCGAACCCTAGTCGTTCTCCCCTCCCCAACTCCGAGGAGAGAGAAGGGAGAGTCACTAGGGTTGATGGTTTTCACTTAGGGGAGACTTTACATTCAAAAGAGGGGTTGAAACGCACAAGATCCAATCCCACGCAATGCAAGATTGGATTCTATATGAGTTTCAAGGGTTAAGACATCAAGGATACCCTCTTTTGTAAAGAAATGTAGATAGAAAGATTGAACTAGGAATGCATGTAAAGTGGGAAATATTTGCTTATAAACAGAGATAGGGATATGATATGAAGCTGCGGACCTGGAATTAGCAGTAAAATGTCGAGACGGTGCTGTTCTACGAATTTGAGCAAAAGTTGACGGGACGATGGCGCCCGGCGTGCACACGGTCCTCCGAAAAATCCATGAAATGAAGGTGGATCTGTTCGTCTCTGCACAAGGATTCCAGATCTTCAATTACAGCCGCGTACCTGCAACCTACACACAGAAAAGAGAGGATGATTGGGGGGTTAGGGATGAGGGGTTTGCCTTTAGGTCAAACCCCGGTTTTGGAATTAACCAAGAAATGAGAATGTTGTTAATGTAAATGTTTGTTATGTAAACAAGTACTGATACCTTGTTGTAAGAATGTTTGTATTCTTACATGCGAAGGTGTAATGTATGTTGTATGTGATCTCCTCTTCAATGGTTGAATCCTTGTCTTGAATGCAACACTTGGCCTTGAATGGAGACTTAGAATGTTCAATTGCTTGAAGGAATGCTTGAATGCTTGAATGTTTGAATGCTTGAATATTGCTTTCGCGCCTTTGCATATATATGTCCTCCTCCCTTTTTGAGAGAGGAAATGTAGTTTATATACTTGTCAATTAGGGTTAAAAGACTGATTTTTCCGACATTAGGCCGACCAGGAAACATTATTTTCCAATTTGCAAACTTAAAGACCCGATGCCCAAAAGAGACCGGGCCCAAAATAGGGCCAGGGACCAGGGCGCTCGGCGCCATGGTCCTGGGGGACCAGGGCACTGGGCGCCCTTGTCCTGAAGGACCAGGGCGCTGGGCACCATGGTCCCACCTCCAGAGACAGTAGGGTGAAAGGAGGATCAGGCCAGGGTGCTGAGAAATGCAGTTTTTGATGTCATGAACAAGTTTCGGGGTCTCCATTCAGGTTCCGTGTTGCATCGCCATCGTGAAGACCCAAATGCGGTCGAAATTGCAAGTGTCACAATTTTAGGACGCTACATCAGCAGACACCTTGAACTACTTGAACCCCAATGAAGTTTGTTCAGGATGTTCATATGTGTTTGAAGTTGGTGGGTCCCGCAGGTTAAATGGTTTGATGGTGCATTAATTGTCAAATATGAGGAAGGTGAATCATATCTTGAGTGATGTCAATCCTTGGCTTTTCAAAGTAAGTAATCATTTCGGGAACTGGTGGTTACTTCAAAAATGCCACCATGCATTTAATACATGCGTGTGATGTCCAATCCTCAAATTTAACACACTCAAACTATCAATTGGAATTATTCCACTTAATAGTTCTGTATCATTTCCCTCGCTATAAGGTATGAAGGACTAATTCTCTGAAAATTTGTTCCTTGCTGCTGCGGTGTTATTTTTCCTAGATAGAAGTATTAATCGCCGGTAGTCATTTGGTTGCTCAACTATGAAGGTGAGTCCCTTTCTCATTCTCTCTAGTAATTTTTGCTTGTATTTCTTGCCTGTATTTCTTCTCTCGTAGTAGGGTTGCTACAACAAAATAAGGCTTATCACTTTGCATTATGAAGTCCACATTGCACTTGTTTAGGAATGTTTTTAGCCTTGCATGTACAGAGCCCATAGTTAGCGATACCGACCTTAAAGGGGAAAATCTTGAAGTTCTAAAAGAAAGGGTATTCAAATGGATTGATGGTTCTTTTGGTGTGGAGATTTTGAGTAGCGGTCTCATAGAGGCAACAACTTTTCCCCCAGCTATCCTATGCCCAGAATTGGTTAGGGAATGTATTGCTAGGTATGATCCAGTCTCTGAGACCATTAGAAAAGACGATGGTGAAACCCTTCTTGTTGTAAACCGTGAAGTAATTTCCTCTATCTTCAAGATACCTGATTACCAGTTCTCCAATTTTTCCCCTGCTCAGTCAATCACCGAGTTCAACGTGGATAGGACCAAACATCGAAATAATGTAGCAAAATACTGGCTGAAGGTTCCTCAAAGGGGTGGTTCCAGGTTTCCCAAAAATCCCAATAAGAATCACATGTTGCCTGACATTCACGATGTCATGCTTTTGTTGCACTGAGTCAGAGGCTCTATAGAAGCCTATAGTTTCAACGACTGGATTTATTGCTATGTGCAACTAGTGCTAGAGGGGAAGCAATACCTTGATTCGGCGGAACTGATTGTCGATTCAATGAGGGAGCAACTGAGTATGGCTAAACAATTTAAGTAGAATTTCTTCATGTCTTCGTATCTTGTATACTGTTTGGCATGTGTTAAGGATTTAGTTGGAATACCATGACAACTCACTGAGGAGGATGTTCCTGTGTATGATTTCTACCCCATGCTGCAAAAGGATAATGCCTTGTAGGATTTCAAAAGGGTACACAATGCTTTTCTAGGTGATTTTTGCTAGAAATTGAAATGTATGAAAACCAAAAGAATCTTCGAGGATGCGCAGATAGTGATAAGGAGGTTTGGCAGTTTCTTTATCCAGGTTCCTCGTGTTTTCTATATAAGAATAGGTGGTTCTGAAGAGGAACCCTTCAAGCTCCCACTTTTTTGTTCAGATTGCTTTGTTTTAGAGGAGATATGTAGGCAGCTGACCTCTATGATTAAAAAGGCGCAACCCAGGAATAAATGGGAGGGTCATTTTCCCATCCAATTAGGTGTGTTGTCTTGTAGTTCAATGTTTGATGCCTTGAGTATTGGAGCGCATCTGAAGAACTTCAATTTTTCCCTATATCTTGAAAGGAAAGGTTTTGATAATAAGGGTTTTTCCCAAAGTCTTGGTCTAATGCCATATCTCCCAATGCCACAATTAGAGTACTTCTGTGAAGATTGTACTGATGAACTCGAGGTGTTCAAAAGGGGAAATATGAGGATGGTGTTAGAGTAGGTTATTTCACTACAGGTAAAGTTGGACATTAAGGGGCTTGAAGAGGACTAACTAGAAATTTTTGAACCTGGATACTTAGCCCGAGTAGAAACTGAGGTGCCTTCAATTAATTGGGATGAGGAAGAAGAAGATGATATACAACTAAGAACTAAAGGAGTTCTGGAGAGTACCGTGGCGTGGGTTGCTAGGAAGAAAGCAGTGAAATTAGGCGTCAAGTCTAATTCTGCGAGAAGTAATGAGGTTCCTCTACGTTCACCAAAGCATTTTTCTAATAATGCTTTTATGCCTGTTCATGCAAGTAAAGATAAAAAGCTGCCTCATGTTAGACACAAGTCTAACTCAGCTTTGGATTTCTGTACTCCTCAGCATACCTGGTCACGAAGTGCTGCTCAAAGAAGGATGGATCACACTAAGGATGTAGAGGTGAAGGATACAATTCTTGATACCCAAATATTTGAAGTTGAAGACCTGGATAGCGATGTTGCTAGTGCCCTGGACTCCCATATGGTAACCGTAGCTATGACACCACCTTCCAAAGCCATCAAAGGAACAACTAGTTCCAGTGCAACTCCCAAGTGGTTAACCACTTCGGTAAACAAAAAGTGGAATTTCCTTCTTGTGACTATTCCAATTCAGGAGATGGTCATGAAATATAATGAGAAGGGGCCCAAGCCGAAAAAGTTCAAAATAGCTACTCATCTAGATAATGATGAAAGAACCGGAAAATGGGTCACTGAAATTGCCTCATACAAGCCCAAGGATGAAAACAAGGAGGCCAATGCAGATGATTTTGAGATCACTAAGGTGGAGCTAGGAAACATGAGTAGGGACTTAGACAATCATTTATTCTAGGTATCGGTAAAGAAAATGCTCACCAGATCGGAGAAAGACGGTCAGGAAAAGAGAGAGCTAAAGCGACACATAAATATTCTTGTCTAGTTCATTGACAACATTGGTTGTTTTGGGGCACTCCCTATATCTCATGCTATGGAGAAATTTGACCCGACTTCACTGGAAAATGAAAAGTTAATGAGCCAGGTTCAACGGGCCAAAAGTATTGTAGAGGCTGTGGAGAAATGGGTTGAAGGAATAGTCAAGGACGGAGAGAAGTATATCACTAACTCCTAGAAGTTATGTGATGAAATATAGAGCCTCATCATAGAAGTTCAAAATTATATTTCACCATGGGAGAAAGAGGAACACAAATGGGAGAGCGTCTTGTCGTTGTTCACAAAAATAGAAGAGTATGGAGTTACTCGATTCCTGATAGAGCATTCAATAAAATTGGTGACAGATGAATGTCAGCTCTTCGTGTTGAAAAAGAAAATAATGTGGTGGGTGCTTACCTTCAAATCTGTGATCTCCGAGGCTAAGACTTCTATGTATGAACTCCAAGATCTCCAATGCAGTATTGTTAATGACAACAAGGTGGTTAACCTTGACCACGATTGGCAGTTGGGAATTTATGAGCTAAACATGCAAGATGCGATAAAAGTTTTCTGAATATATATGGAGAAAATCAAAGCCAAGGGTAATTTCACTCTTGAGGATATAACACGGATTGCTCAGATTGAGGCTATGACCTTTATTGGTAATGATCAGTTACAATAACATGTTGAAAAGATGGTGAAGCACCTGTGGAACAAGGAGGCAGCGAAGGCAAAGCTCAATGTGATTAAAGTTCCAAACCAATCTATAATCTAGGAACTCACGACCGCCCACGACGCCTAGGAAAGTGAAGAAGAAGATAATGATGGGAAAGCGATATAATGTGTTGATCAAGGCTCAATTTTTGTTAATGTAATTTTCATGTTTATGCAAAGACTTCAAAACATCTGTTCCAAATATATCTTGTTAGTTTCATAACTGTTTTGGGGGAGGTCAAGTTTTCAGGGAGACCTCCCATGTTCTAACAACTATAAATTAAAGGAAGATAGATAGAATAGGGGTTAGATTATGTAAAGAATTTTAGTTAATTTTTGGTTTTAAATTCTTCTGTTTTGTAAAAAAAATCCTGTTGGAAGGAAGGATCTGATTTTCAAATTTGGAATTGGAAAGGATTTATAGATGTATTGTCGTGCCTTTGTCGCATAATATATATATATATATATAAGATCATACTATTTTTGGGAGAAGGAAAATATGTGGGTTTTGAATCTATGTAGTCGCATATCTTTGCATATGTTGATCTAATCAAACAACAGTAATCACCTTTCTACAGCAAAAAATTATTATTTTTTTGGGACTCATTCCTATGAGTTTTGTTTTGTTTAAAAAGATTTATGCTTGAAGATAGATTTGGTTTCTCTTATCTATTCTTTCTAAATTATTGGAATGGTTTTCTGAACTTTGTTTTAGTTACTTCCATCCCTTGTGTTGAATCAGTTGGAAAATTAATTCTTTTTCTTCAAAATATGTGTGAAATATTGGCCTCTCATCCAAGAATGAAGTAGGCAGCCTTACATGCTTTCAGGTTAAAAGCATACCAATCAAAAATTAATTAGATTATTCCCCAAATAACTAAGGTTGGGAGATGAACCTATGGAAAATTCAAAGGGAGGTGGTTTATATAACACTTACCCAACTGTCCAGTTGAACACTTGTCTTTAAAAGAAGGCGGCAGAGTTTGAAATTGATCATTTTTAAGAAAGGAAAAATCCGTTCACTAACAATATGTATTAAGATAATTAGCAAACAAGAACTAATCACCAATTCTCAACTGATTAACAAACATCAAACATAATCAATGAAAATCAATATGAAATAAGAAATAAATTCAAATGAGAACTCCCTCATTTTGCATATTTGCTTCCATTGTGCTTATCCAATTTGAGTGGTTGGTGGCTCTTAGGTATTGCACCAATTTCCTGCATACAAATACTTTGAAGACTCTGATTTTGTGATTCTAGACTAAATTGAGAAAAGAGGTTGAATTTATAGATTTTCAACATAAATGAGGTGAGAATTTGAACTCAAGTGTTGATTGATAGATAACTGATTTAGATTGATCATTGAACTCAATTGATTGATTTGTTAACTCATTTGATTGAGTAGTGAACTCAATTGATTGACCAGTAGACTGAATAGATGGATTAGTTGACTGGATAGATTGATTAGAAGACTGAATTGATTAGTGAGTTAAAAAGGATGATTGATGAGTTAATTGAGTTAACTGATTAGACAACTAATTTGATCAATCAGTTCTGATTTTAGCATGTGATGGAGGAATTCAAAATTGAATTTGTTTTTCATTTTCAATTTGGATTTGAATTTGGTCATTCAAATGCTGAAATGCACATAAAATTAACTGAAATTCATATTTGGGGAAATGTGAATTTGATGATTTGAAATTAGATGAAATGAATTGAAAGTCGAATTTGGGATAAAATGAGATGAAATTAGATGGAATTAATTGGAATTATAATTTGGGGATTTGGAGGAATTTTAATTAATTAATTTAAATAATTTAAATGAAATTATTTAAACATAGGAAATTGAATTAATTAAATAATAAGATTATTTAACTAAGGAAAATGTTGTAATTAATTAAATAATTGATATTTAATTAATAATTGAGATAGGGTTAACTGATTAAAATGATTTGAGTATAGAAATTGAATAATTAGAAGTGTTGAAGGGTGATGTTTAGAAAAAATAGTTAGTTTAATCAAATAATTAAAGAATTACTTAATTAAATAGATGAATAATTAGTGTAGAATTAATGAGACATTTTTTAGGTGTCTATAGTTGTAACACTTATAAGATTTTCTCTTGGTGGAGTAACCAAGAAATATGCCTTTATCACTTTTGGCATGAAACTTTCCAATATAATCACTTCTTTCAATAAAACATCTGCTACCAAAAATATTGAAGTGACTGACATTCGGTGATCTACCATACCAGTATTCATAGGGTGTTTGTCTTTACCTCTTTTGACTAGTATCTGGCTCATTGTATAAATAGATGTGCTGACAGCTTCTCTCCAAAATATCTTAGCTACACCTCCTTGAATTAACACAGTCCTAGCAACATCAACCACTAATCGGTTGTTCCTTTTGGAAATACTATTCTTTTGTTGTGTCCTTGTTGTAGATAGTTGCCTCTTGATCCCATTGCTATCACAGTATCTAGTGAATTCCTTTGAAGTAAATTCACCACCTTGATCAGTTCTTAAACATTTTAGCTTCCTTCCACTTTCATTTTCAACCAAGGCTCTGAATGCCTTAAATTTGTTAAATGCTTATGTATTGTCTTTCAAGAATGTGACCCACATAATCCTTGAGAAGTAATTGGTAAAAAACATGAAGTACCGATCACCTTGAATACTCCTAGTCCTCATTGGCCCACATAGGTTAGTATGAATGAAATCTATCAAATGTTTAGCTAAGAAAGATTTCTCTTGAAGGGTGAGGATGTCATTTTCCCTAATTGACATTCCTTTCACAAAGCATTCATTGGTTTGTCCAACTGTGGCAAACCTCTTATTGATTTTGAATTGCTAACTATTACAATGTTATCAAAATTCACATGAAAAAACCTCTGATGCCAAAGCCAACTATCTTCTACTTTTGAAATTAAACAACTATTGAATTTAGATTTTAAGTGAAAAAAGCTACCTCTGGTTTGTTTTCTAGTTGGAATCAGTTCACCTTGGCTTCCAAAGATCTTGCAGACTCCATTCTTGAATTCTAATAGGTAACCTTTGTCATTGAGTTGAGCAACACTCAAAAGATTGTGTTTCAAAATTTCAACCCAGTAGACATCATTTGCACTAATCTTACCATCCAGGGAAATGGGTCCTTTGCCTTTCGCAGAGAGTGTTATTCCCAAATCTGATAACACCTCCATTAAATTTGTTCAGTGTTAGAAATTTGCTTCATTCACCAGTCATGTGTGTGAACAAACACTATCATTTGAATTATCCAAGTAAGAGACCAATGCCTTCTGATCAAATATGTCTTCTTTAATAGTAACAAAGACAATGTCCTCATTTGCATCTTTCTCAGATTCTTCATCAATAATACCTCCATCCACTGCAATGAAATAATTTATTTTTCCTTTTCCTTTAAACTTTCTATATTTCTATCATTTTTCCTCATTATCTCCATTAGGACAGTTAGCAACAATATGTCCTATCTGTTTACATGCAAAACATTTCAGTGGTAGTTTACCTCTATACTTACCGGTACCTCTGAGTAACCGCTTGGCCAACAATGCTTCAAGTTCCATCAGGCTATCTTCATCATCTACCTCTCTGCTGGATCTAGATTCATGACTGTAACTTACTTCTCTTCTATTCCTTACTGGTGGGGTTGGAATTTTCTTGATTAATGTGAAGAGATTGTTATGGTTTATAACGGTCAAGATTGTACCGACTTGGTTGTAATATCGATGATGATAATTAGGTTTTTGTTGTATTACCGACCTAGTTGATTTGTATTTAAGGTTGATGATATTGATTTGTTAAGCATTGGCAAACATTGACAAGATTGGTAGAAACCAGTTGAGTGTGTGGTTGCCTAACTGGTGGATGGATCTACAATTTGAGTAAAAGAAGATTGAAGCTTAAGAAGGATCTGATCAAGAAAATGTAGTTCTATTCAAACAGATCAAGAAAACCTATTGTTTTCTAACAATTACAACAGAAATTGAAATCCCCTAATTGGGTAAGCTCTAACAAGCTTGGTTACTTTCTAAATCCTCTCACAAGGTGGTCCATTAGTTTGGATTCTCAAATCCTCCAACGAGGTTACTCCTAACAGGGTATTGTGTTTTTCATCAAGGCATATTTGTAAATCCCTTAACCGGGTGATTCCTAAAAGAATTAGTTATTAATAGGACTTATTGTAAAAGCTTTAACAGGCTTGGCTCCTAATAGGGCAAACTTTAGAAGAGTTCAGATAGCTATCCTTGTGAGTCTCATCTCACCGTGATTTTTACCTATTTGGGGTTTCCACGTATAAATATTTGTGTCAAGTGGTGAATGCTTTTGTGGTTATGATCTTATTTGTTGATTTGATTAACTACTTAACTATTCTAATAAGGCATGATAACTAGAAGCATTGAGAGATGAATATTTTGACATATGATTAAGCATTTTTGATATTTACAAGATTGAATTTGTTTACTATTAAGTTGTCATAACAATCAAACTGGTTGATGTTGGTAATCTTTGAGATATTATCTTGAGAGAGTTATTTGTTGATAAGTTCATTTTGAGTTTGGGAGTTTGTATCAGTTTTTTAGTTTACTAATTCACCCCCCCCCTCTCAGTAATCTACCGGATACTTATTATTTCATCATACCATCACAACTCTGATAGCGTATACTGGTAGAAGGGTTCTCAATACCTTACTAACCACAATAGCATCCTCCACTGTACCTCCAACACTTTTGATTTCTCCAACTATCTCCTTGATTCTTTGACCATACTGTTGAATGTTTTCACCTTCATCTATTCTCATGTTATCAAATTTTCCTCTAAGACTCTCTTCCTTGGCTATCTTTACTTGCTCATCATTGCCATAGATTTATTCCAGTTTCTTCCTAACTTCATATGCATTCTCGAATCCATGAACATCAACATATTATGAATCTAAAAAGGTACTAATGAAGGCCTCCAATGCTTGGTTGTTCTCCTGTTGCTCCTTCTTCTTATCATCTGTTAGAATTCCACTAGGGAAGTTATACTTAGTAACAACCTGATCCCAATACTGACTTCCTAAGCTCTTGATGTAAATCTTCATCCTATCACTCCAGATTTTGTAGTTATCTCTATTAAACTTTAGACCTTCTCTCTTCATCATTTTCTCCTAGATCTTTACCTCAAGCTGTTAGGTTTATACTCAAGAGGACCTAGAATGCTCTGATACCAATTGATAATGTATGTGGGAAAAGTGGGTTGTTAGAATTAAAAATGTGAAAAATATGTAAATATCAATCCACACACACACACAGGACTTCTTGATGCAAGCTATGGAGTAACGATGCGTTACTCAGCTTCCCAAGGAGGGTCCCATGGTTCTCTATCTCACAATGTCCCTCAAACCAATGTTTTGCTCTCAGATTACTGAGCAAAATAGTTTAGGGATGGCAAATATGAGAACGAGAGAGATTTTAACTGATCTTAGTATGAGATGTGTTATAAGCTAGATGAGATGCTAGAAATGCAACAAACTAAATGATAAGATGACGAGATTAGTATGAATACTATCCTAGCATACTATATCTAGTCTATGATTGAACTAAAGTGATAAAGAACTTATTCTAAGCATGCATATTTAGTCTAATTTATGATCTAAAAGAGGCTAAATGATGAGCATATATAAAATGAAAGCTTGAAACAATTTGAGCATAAGTGTGATGCTTCAAATTTGAAAGATGATTGTTGAGAATGGAGGAATGAGAGCTCTATTTATAGCATAAACAGGGCAATGGATGGTGAGGATTGAAAGGTTTAATCAAGGGCCAGGTTTGAAAGTTGGGGATCCATGTGCACAATTGGCACCAATAAAATGATGACAAATGTCCACACCAGATTGGGTTGAAAGAAGAGGTTGGAGGCATTAAAGGCCTGAGAAGACCTCATGGTTATCTAAAGGCTAAGGGTCAAGTCTAAATTAGGTTTACCCACTGAATTAGGATCTAATCCAGGGATAAACCTTTGTGCAAATGATTAAGAGATAATCATGGTCAAAGCATTAATAACCTGATGAGACCCTTGAGTTGGATAGAGGTTGAGTCAAAACAAATCTTTTAACCATGTGGGAGGGTTTGAAATAACCATTAATGGTTATTGGAGACTTTGGGGATTAAGTGGTTGAAGGTTGGAAGCCTTCAATGGTTTTCAAAGACTTTAGGGTTTTAGTGGTTGAAGGTTGAAAACCTTCAATGGTTATCCAAGACTTTGGGCCATTTGAGAAGTGACCTCTCTTTGCTTAGGGATGTGACAAAGTTTAGAGGAGGGTTAGGTTAATTAGAATCGATTAGAAGATTCTAGAAGGGGTTAGGAAGGGGTTTGGGATTTTGCAAGTGGATGAGGGGATAATAGGATTTAATTGAATTATTTGATTTTCATTCAATTTGGTTGCAATTTGGAGAAATTAAATAAATATGATTATTCAATTTAGGATAACTATTTAATTAAATTTGAATTTAATTAAAAGTGGCTAGGGGGATTTAATTGAATAAAATGATTTATTCATTAAATGGTATAGTGAATTTAATCAAGTGATTTACTTAATTAAATAGAAGAATGTGGATAATTTAATTAAATTGGGTTTAATCAAATAGAAAAATGAACATAAAATATTCATTTAGGAATATGGTCATTTTTATACGTCTACATTTTGCCCCTCTTTGAAGTGACGTGTGTGCACATGTTAATTCAAAGAAAATGATGTGTTTTTGTGTTTTTATGATCAAATGCAATTTTTGTGTCGCTCTTTTGATTTGCCAGTCGGGTCTCAGTTTTGATGCGATGCCCCAGATTCGATGTTTGATGTGATGCCCCCTCGGGAGATGAATCAATATTTTTTTGGTTGGAAAATTTCTGATTTAAATTGATGTCGTTCGTATGATGTGTAGGATTTCATGCGTGTAGTTAGTGTGTAAATTGATTCATCTCCCGATAAATTACAAGTGTTTTGGTATAGGGGAGACCGCGACCGTATTACAGGCCCAGTTAATTAACCCTAATTGTATTTTCCTCCTATAAAAGGGGAAAAGGGCTTGATTTGAATTCATTTGTGCTTGTTGACTTGGAAGAAAAGAAAATTTGCTCTGGAGAGAAAATGCCTATTCCGTATCACAGACACCGTTTCGAGCGCGTTCGAAGATATCGGAGACCTGCAGCGTATGGACCACCAGTAAGTCAACGTTTTTGACCCCCTTTTGATTTTTTATTTTGTCGTTTTTAGCTGTTTTTCGAATTTTAAAGTTCGGACTCATCGTTTTAGCGCGTCTAAGTCGCATATTAGCGCATACGCAATGTGAAGTAGCGCATAGAATCCAT
Organism: Cryptomeria japonica; assembly: GCF_030272615.1. Lineage (NCBI taxonomy): Eukaryota > Viridiplantae > Streptophyta > Pinopsida > Cupressales > Cupressaceae > Cryptomeria > Cryptomeria japonica. Next base: position 638,430,429 of record NC_081406.1, read on the forward strand.
TTTAATTGTTGCGTCCGAAATGATTGTGATAGCGCATAGCTTGTTTAGGTTAGCGCGTCTATGTAGAATAGCGCAGGTAATGTGTATAGTAGCGCGTTAGAAGAACAGGATAGCGCGTAGGTATAACCTAGCGCATAGGAAGCATAGAAGTTCGCATCAAACAGGAGGTTTAGCGCGTAGGCATAACCTAGCGCATAGGGCTGTAAAGGTCGCGCTTAGGCAGAGGGATTTAGCGCGTAGAACTAGTCTAGCGCATAGGATGAAAAGGAGAGCGCTTAGAGAAAACAGGTTAGCGCGTAGAAATGGTCTAGCGCAAAGGGTGATTTAGGTAGCGCATTGGAGGAAAAAATTAGCGCGTGAACAGGTTCTAGCGCATAGGATAAATTGGATAGCGCACCAGTAGAAAAGGATAGCGCATGGATTGAATCTAACGCATAAGAGAGATAGGTGAGCGCTTAGGACAAACAGCTTAGCGCGTAGATGGAATCTAGCGCATAAGATTAATAGGTTAGCGCGTAGGTCAAACAGCCTAGCGCGTGGGTCTTTTTTAGCGCATTTCATGTCTGTTTTAGCGCATCCAGGAAAAATTTGTGTTGTGGTCGATCTAAAATGTGGTGTTTTTGCGTGTCTGTCGTGTTTTTGATGCATGTATCCAATATGAGCATTTGTATAACTTGTTTTGATGTGAATGTTTCCAAGTTATGTATAGATATCAAGCTTTTTGTGGGGATCAGAACATGATTTATTTTGTGTTATCTGTTTTAAGTTCAAAATGCAGATGAAAGCCTGAGTTGTTTTACAAGCCGGTATGGGTTGGAAACTTGAGTTGTTTTACAAGTTTTGATATGGGTGGGAAACTTGAGTTGTTTTACAAGTTTGTGATTGTGGTACTTGAGTTGTTTTACAAGTTTTGATATGGTGTTTGAGAACTTGAGTTGTTTTACAAGTTGATATGAAATGATAGGTTTTTGAACTTGATGTAGATAAGCAAATTTGTTTCATGTTGTTGATGTAAGTTTGATTTTGATATCTTTTTATTGATGTGGAATCTGATATTGGATATGTTTTGTTTGTTGACAGGAGCGATTGGGGATCGTGCAGTCGAGGGAGAGATTTCCGAGACCATGGACACTTATACCACGTCTGTCACAGGCAGACTTAGATATTATTGAGAGGTGTGGATTGACCTCACTTTTGGATATGCCTCGGTTCACTGTGAACCGGGGACTCTTGACAGCACTGGCAGAGAGGTGGCATAGTGACACGAACACCTTCCATTTTGCTACGGGGGAGATGACCGTGACACCAGAGGACTGCTATCGTATCTTGCATATTCCTGTGGTAGGGGCTATATTGCCCTATGAGCAGACAGAGGAGGGCGGCACAGAGGCACTGCGCCGGATTTTTCATGATGAGAGTGTCTGCGGGTATGAGATCCCGTGGCAGGAGTTCCTGGATCTTGATTACGCACCGCTGCCATCTGTATTGGCAGGATTTATTGGAGGATTCCTTTGTCCTGATCGCAGGTCAAAGGGATTTTCAGTGGGATGGGGGCTGGTTCTGGAGCAGATGGTCACACAGGGCCGGAGATTTGCATGGGGGTCAGCGATGCTGGCCCACCTTTACAGGAGCCTGCACGAGGTAGTATACCTCGGATATGGGAGTTTGTCAGCAGGGGTGACACTCTTACAGGTATGGTGCTGGGAGCACATTCCAGCAGCGAGGCCACTGGCAGACAGGGATAGGCCCGTGGGGGCAGCTTATGCATATGGTTATAGAGGCCTAGTTGTCCAGCGTAAGCTGGGCAAACTAGAGCACTGGAGGAGAGTTTTTGATGACATAGATACGGTCATCTGGAGACCGTACACAGGCTGCGAGGTATGGGCCGAGGATGGTATAGAGATGCCTTTTGTGTTTATGACGAGGCATTTGATTGGGAGGACCCCGTTTGTTATTGAGCGGTTTTTGGTTACCCGAGTTTTGAGGCAGTTCGGGAGGCAGCAGGGTGTTCCACAGGGGACGTGCTTATATGCACGGCGGCAGCAGGATGTGGCCGATTGGGGGCCGACTATTGACAGTGCCGTTGTGATTGAGGAGTTTACTGGTTTGGCTGGGCAGATCTGGGACTATGCCCCAGAGATACAGGATGCTGGTATGACTGACGAGTTCGCTCGTTTATTTGCTGCTCGGGCTGTGGCGAGGATCTCAGATCCAGAGGAGATGAGACCAGTTTTTGATTCAGATGGAGAGGAGGGAGACGGGGGAGATGAGGGGGATGATGGGGATGATGGGGGTGATGGAGGGAGGAGGAGAGGGAGAGGTGTGCAGAGGGCGGTGCGACAGGGTCGGATTGAGAGAGGGAGGGGAGGATTGGCTATTGGAGCCGGGAGAGAGGGCAGAGTCACAGAGGTACTAGCGGCAGTAGGAGGAGAGGAGGAGGTGGGGAGGCCAGTACAGAGGAGGAGGATAGATATTCTCCCACCTCCCGTACCCAGGACAGGCCGAGTGGGGGGAGTGGCGCCAGCACAGGTACCGTTACGGGTTCGAGTGCCGGGACACATAGAGGACGCCCATATCCGGACGCTTCAGATCACTGTGCAGCAGCTGCAGGCACAGATTTTGACGTATCAGAGACAGATCTCTCAGTTGATCACTGAGAGAGATACCGAGATGGAGCGGCGGGGGCGAGCAGAGGAGGCCTTGGCGACCGTTCAGAGAGCTGCGGCGGGTGGTCCCTTGAGAGACACCCTGAGAGAGCTGACACGGAGTGTGCAGGAGGCTGCATATTACAGGCAGCACTATGAGGAGGCGGTTCCCCGAGAGCGGCGTGTAGAGAGTTTTGCGCAGTCGAGATCGAGTCGATCTCGAACTGTCGGGACACGATCGGAGAGCCGTGGAGTGACAGGGCCAGCGGGACAGGACCCTCCTGCCGATCCGGGAGCAGGTGCCTCAGGGGCTAGACCATCTCCATCAGGGGATAGTCATACTTGAGAGACATGGTCTCCATTGTATTTTGAGCAGTGTATTCTTTGTACTGGACACAGTTGTGACACATTTTGTAGTTTTTGATCATGTTGAGAGATATATATATAGAGCACCATTTTTGACCGATGTGATGTGTTTATGGATGGATGTTGTATGTGTGCGTCTTCCTTTTTACATGATGATGTAATGCTTATATATGATGTAATGTATGATGTAGAATGTGTGTTTTTATATGTTATGAGACGTATCTTAAAAATGAGATGTATGATGTTAACATGCTGCTTTATGTAAGATGATGTGTAATGATGTAATAATGATAGATGGGATAATAATGAGATGCAACTAATTGTAAAATGATATGCAACTTAATGTAAAATGATATGCAACTAATTGTGTTTGGATCATCTCTCATTCTGTATTTGCCATCCGATATAACCATTTGTTTGCTTTCTTTGTAAATATCATCATTTGAGCACTGATTTGTTTAGGATATGTTGAAAATTATACAAGCACAATGGTATAATTGAACCAGAATGACCTGAGTAAAATTTACATGATTTTTAATTTTGCAAGATAGCACAAGCGTCAAGGTATAATTGAACCAGGACGACCTGAGTGCGTATTGCGTAAACATACAAGAGTAGATCATTTATAATGCATGAAATGGGATCAAGCCTTCAGTGATATGAATCACGTCTCGAGGCAAATATTCATACAATACAAGTGATCGCCTCCCAAACAGAAGACTAATAAAATGTTGGAAGTTTTCCATGATCTCTGGCTGTGAAGCTTTTGATGAGATACGGGAAAGATTCCAATTTATTAAAAAGTTCAAAATGCAAAATAATCAAGACCTTAATACGATAATGCAACATTGAGTACTTCAGAAAATCATCCATCCTTAAGTTTCTGGTGTATTGTTCGTGTTAGGTTGTTTTGATGTAGTGTAGTTGTGTTTGTTGGATGTCATATGTCTGAGTGTGGCAATAGTTGGTATGCCTTGAATGTTTGCAAGTTTTTTGAATAGTCTAATGTCCCTAGATGAGCGTTTCTGCTGGATATGAGTATGTACAGTGATTTCCAAGCCATGGTAAAATGTGGTAGATGAATAACCCAAGATAGTGACTACGCTAAGTATGTCCTGGAGAGATATATGCTAAGTGTCGGGCGATGGCCGAGAGTGTTTTGATGGATAAAATGGCATGGATATAGAGAAAGGAGCCGGCCTTTCACAAAGGCGCCTGTTTACCAGGTTTTCACCATTTGTGTTTATTGTACTTTGTATCTTGACTTTTTCTGGAGTTGTGTATTTTTTTATTTTTTATTTTTTTTTGCTTGTTTTGGCGTTTTCCGTGCACTAGGCTACTTTTAAGTATAGTACTTTTTTAGATGAATGCTATTAGTTGGATCATCAAGCACATCTCCTTCAGAATTTGTTAGCTGATAAGCACCTGATCCATAGACTGAAATGATGACATAGGGACCCAACCAGTTAGGTTCAAATTTCCCTTTCTTTTCTCTATCTTGCTGGTTTCTTGGATTTTCTTTTAAGACTAGATCACCAACTTTGAAGTTACGAGGAATAACCTTATGATTGTAGCTCCGGCACATGCGTTGTTGATATGCTTTGAGATGAGTATAAGCATGTTGGCGTCTTTCATCTAATAGTTCCAATTCTTGCAGTCGATTTACCCGATACTCTTCATCTGGAATCAAGCCTTTCAAAGAGACTCTAAGAGATGGAATTTCTACCTCCAAGGGTAAAATAGCTTCTGATCCATATACCAAGGAATATGGTGTTGCCCCTGTAGGTGTGCGGATGCTAGTCCTGTAGGCCCAAAGAGCTGGATTGAGTTGTATATGCCAATCTTTGCCTGCATCATTCACTATTTTCTTAAGGATTTTTAGGATCGTTTTGTTAGATGCTTCTGCCTGACCATTTCCTTGTGGATAGTATGGTGTAGAAAATCGATGCTGGATTTTGAATTTTTCACATAGTTCCTGCACATCTTGGTTTTTGAAAGGTCGTCCATTATCTGTGACAATTGAACTTGGAATACCATATCTGCAGATTAGATAATTTAAGATAAAAGAAGCAATTTGTTTCCCAGTTACTGTGGTCATGGGAACTGCTTCAATCCATTTGGTAAAGTATTCTGTGGCAGTTATAATGAACTTGTGTCCATTTGAAGATGAAGGATGTATTTTGCCTACCAGATCCAATCCCCACTGACAAAAGGGCCAAGATGTGGTAAATGGTTGCAGTTCCTGTGCTGGTGCATGTATCAGATTGCCATGGATTTGGCATTTAGGACATTTCTTGGCGAAATGATATGAGTCTTTTTCCATGGTAGGCCAGTAGTATCCCATTCGTAGAAGCTTTTTAGCAAGAGTAGTGCCACTCGAATGTGTACCACAAATACCTTCGTGAAGCTCGTGTAAAGCCGAATCAGAATTATTACGATCAAGACAACGAAGAAGAGTACCATCTAGACCTCGACGATATAAGGTATCAGCGGTAAGGGTGTAACGGGCAGCTTGTCGGATAAAGTTACGTTTTTGGTTGCGGGATTGGTCAATGGGTAATATATTATGCTTGAGGTAGTCATATATTGGTCCATATAACGGAGAATCTGAACCGGTTAAGGCATATATAACATGAGATTCAGAATGGTCATAGGCGGGAGAGAACAGTTGCTCTACCAGGAACTCATAACGACTCTGTTGTTCTGGAATTTGTAGTAATGAAGCGATCGTAGCCATTGCATCGGCTGCTTTGTTATTTAACCTTGGTATTTGCTCAAAAGTGATGTGCACAAAATACTGTTTGAAATCATCCACCATCCGTTTGTAGGGTAGTAGCTTATCATCCTTTGTCTGATAATTGTTGTTGATTTGATTGATGACCAATTGTGAGTCTCCATAGACTTTTAATTCTGTGATCTTCCATTCGACGGCCATTTTGATGCCTATGACCAATGCTTCATATTCAGCCATATTATTTGTACATGGAAACATAAGCCTGTATGATCTTGGCATAGTGTGTCCTTCAGGGGTGATGAATAGAATGCCGGCCCCTGAACCATGTTGGGTATAGGATCCATCAAAGTATAGGATCCATTGTTTGGAGGAAAGAGCAAAAACGTCCCTGTCTGGAAATTCAATGTCCATGATTTGTTTTCCTGGTAGCGGTGCGTCAGCCAGCTGATCTGCAATTGCTTGTCCCTTGATGGCGCGTCTTTCTGTGTAGTGGATGTCAAATTCACTGAGAATCATAACCCATTTAGCTAATCGGCCTGTGAGAGCTGCCTTACTGAGTAAATATTTGAGAGGATCAATTTTGGCTACTAGCTTGATAGTGTGTGCTAGCATATAATGTCGGAACTTTTGAGATGCAAAAACAACTGTTAGGCAAGCCTTTTCAATGAATGTATAATTGAGCTCATATCCATTCAATGTTCTACTGATGTAATATATGGCGTGTTCTTTTCCTTGTTGATCTTCTTGTGCCAATAATGCCCCCAGTGAAACATCTGTCGTTGATATATACAATATAAGAGGCTTTCCTGCAATTGGTGGTACTAGAACTGGTGGATTCATCAGGTATTGTTTGATTTGGTAAAAGGATTCTGCACATTTAGTCTCCCATTTGAATGGCACATTTTTGTGTAACAAGTGGTTAAATGGCAGACTTTTATCTGCTAATTGAGCGATGAATCGTCTGATTGATTGAAGTCGCCCTTGGAGAGATCGAAGTTGACTGATATTCTTTGGTGGTGGCATATCCATGATGGCTTGTACCTTTGCTGGATCCACTTCAATACCTTTAGCTGAGACAATGTAACCTAGTAACTTGCCTGATGTAACCCCGAAGACACACTTCTTAGGGTTAAGTCGGACTTTGAATTTCTGCAATCGATCAAAGATCTTTGTTAGGATGCCAAGATGTTCAGTTCTGGTGAAGGATTTGGCTAGCAAATCATCCACATAGTCTTCCATAAATGTGTGCATCATATCATGGAATATGGTTGTCATTGCTCTTTGGTAAGTGGCTCCGGCATTCTTTAAGCCAAAAGGCATTACATTCCAACAGTATGTTCCCCAAGGGCAGGTGAATGCTGTTTTGTCTTGATCTTCAGGAGCTATTTTGATTTGATTATAGCCTGAGAAACCGTCCATTAATGAGAGCATTGCATGGCCTGCTGTGAGATCTACAATTATATCAATACTTGGTAGAGGAAAGTCATCCTTTGGGCAAGCTTTATTGACATCTCTGAAGTCGGTGCATATTCTGATACTACCATCTGGTTTTGAGACTGGAACAATGTTAGAAATCCATTCTGCATAGTCAATAGGTCGAATGAATCCGACATCTAATAATTTCTTTAATTCTGTTTTGACCATGAGTGCTATCTGTGGATTCATCTTTCGTAGTTTCTGCTTGACTGGCTTGACCCCTGCAGAGATGGACAAGTGATGCATGATTAAGTGTGGATCCACCCCAGGCATATCAGCATATGACCAGGCAAAGTTAATTTGCTGTCCTTTAAAGAAGATGATGAATGCCAATCTTTCCTCTTCGGTCAGAGATTCTGCAAGGTGAATGTTTCTGACGGCTTCAGGGGTACCAATGTTGATTGATTGAGTGGGCTCAATCAATATAGGTGATCGTTCATGAAAATGTTCAGGAAGAGTGTCAAGTCTCCCATCATTAGGTGCCTTAAAAAGGTTTTCACCCTCAGATGCGTCCTTTATTTTTACATTTTTGGGATCCATTGCTGCCATTGACTGGTTTTCAGCATTAGTTTCATTATTTGATTTATTTTTGCGACTGAGAGACTTGGCACTCCCTGAAGAACAGACGTCGGTATGCGGTTCACTGGTAGAGCCTGTTCCGGGATTTACGGTGCATAGGTAGTGGATAATAGATTTATCATCTGGAAAAATTGGGATACCATGAGTCTCAGGTTCAGTCCAGTCGATGAGATCAGGGAAGACAAGTGGTAAGGAATCATGGGGTGGGTCAAGTTCAGCTACTGTAAGTGTTAGAATAGAGTTATCATCGTGATAGGTCTTGTTTTTAAAGAAATTTAGGGTTTCATCGAGGTCTTCGATGGTATCATCTTCTACATAGACTTGTTCGTAATATTGCTGTTCGCTTTCCTGAACGTCATAGATATGTTGTGGTCCAAATTCAAGAGGTCTATCTTCTGCGTTATGTTCTTCTTGAGAAATGGATATGAAATCAGTATCATCTGGGATATTTGTAGTAGTATCTGAACAGGTACCCCATTCATATTCATTTGAATCAGTCTCATAGGCATCATCCCAAATTCTATCTGTGTTGTAGACAGGTATGTTGTATGGCGAAAATAAATCCTTGATGATAGATACTATTTTGACATTTTGTGTGGATTCTGTATCTGATCCATCTTCTACATTCTGGATTTGTTCATATATTGTGCTTCCTCGGGGAGGAATGATGGGTGCTTGTGATGATAGGATTGGTTCTTGAGCCACTGGTGTGTGAATATGAACCACTGCTGCAGATATGGCCTTCTTATGATTCAGAAGCTTTCCCTGATGTATCTTCTGATCTTGACGTTCTCTTGCCTTACAGATTGTTTCTGCTGATTCAAAGAGAGCTTCCTGCCATGATTCTTCCTTGTATTTCTTCTTTGCTTTCCATTGAGGTTTTGTATTTGTATGTGGCGGCCTTTTTAATAGGAAAGTGAATTTAGAACCTAATCCTGCCTTATTTCTACTAGGTTGTGAAGGAAGATCTATAGGTTCAGTGACTCCTTCTTGGCGTTTCCCAATAGGTCCTTTACCGCCATATCCCATTTGTTTCATGATCAGGTAGCCTTTTCCATACAAGTGTGTTGGTAGAACAATGTCTAGAGCGGCCGCTCTATTAGCTTCTTCTTCATCTTTGTATAGCCAGTTAAGAACATCTTTATCTTCTGATTCATGTGCTAGAGTCCCCAATTGTATGAAGGTACCATTAAATTTAGTTATGGGCTGAGTTGCCTGATGTATTGATAGAGTAGGTAAACCATGTGATCTAGGTGATGTTGGCAATTTGGTTAAACACAAAGGCTCCATAGAGTATTCGCCCATGCCTTGGGCTTTGATTTGCATTTTCTGTTTGAAATCTCCCCATAAGGAGTTGGATTTTGCTATTGGTGGATCAGGTGTCGAAGACTGTTGCTTTTCTCTGTTATAAGGAACCAAACTGTCTTGGGCTGCCCCCATGGTATTGCAATGTTGAAATGGATTGTGATCAGCTGATATGGAGATTTCCTGTCCATCATAAGGAAATTTGACACACTGGTGGTATGTAGAAGGTACTGCTTGCATTTCATGTATCCAGGGTCGGCCTAGTAAGATATTATAAGTGAGATCAATATCTAAAACTTGACATATAGTATCCTTTTGCATGGGGCCTACCTGAATAGGTAATATCACTGTTCCTTTAGAGGACCGTTCCTCATCATCATATGCCTTTATGGTAATCTTTTTACAAGGATCAATAGATTCTTCTGAGAAACCTAGTGCACGGAGAAGCTTTAAAGTACATATATTAAGTCCGGCTCCTCCATCTATTAAGACTCTTTTGACACGGTGTTTGCAAACAATGACTTCAATATGTAAAGGAGTATTATGCGGATGACTCAATGAAGTATTGTCATGCTCTGAGAAAGTGAGGTTATGAGACTCTGTCATGTGGGCCACCATAGCTTGGAATTTGTCTATATCCAGATTTTGAGGTACATTTGTTTCTAAGAGCGCTTGCTCTAATATGTCTTTGTGTCTTGGAGATAGTTTTAACAATTCCAGGATAGATATCTGAGCCGGAGTTTTTCGCAGTTGAGTAACTAAGTCGTATTGGATTTTGGGTGTGGTGGTTGGAGGTGCAGTATGTCCCTTTAAGACATATTTCTGGGTCCGGGTTGTTACATTGACAGATTCATGATCACGTTTATCTCGAATGGTTATAACATTGACTTGATGGTCTTCAGCTGATATGTGATTGATTGTGTTGTTGTAGATGTGATTGATACGAGCTCCGCGGGTATCATTTGAAGTCGATGCTCCATCTTTATAATTTGGTAAAGGATCTTTGAAGGCTTCGTGATCATTATTTGTTTTGAGACCATCCACTGTCAAGTCCCCTTGATCAATCATGTCTTGGATTATGTGTTTCAATCTCATGCACTCGTTTGTTCTATGACCTTTGTTTCGATGAAAATCACAATAATGGGAATCATTCCACCAAGGTGGTTTGATCGGGGGTTCATAATTGTTGATTGGAGGTAAAGAAAGAACCTTGTTTGCTAACAACTCTCTAAATGCGGACTCTAATGATTGGCCCAATGGTGTGAAAATACGCTTATGGAAATTGTTGGTGTTGTTGCGTGAATTGTTGTTAGGCCCTGGATTCAGATTTTTGTTTTGATTATCGTTGGCATTGTTAGTGTTGAGTTGTCCTTGAGTATTGTTGGGTGTATTGGGAGTAGCATTTTTAGGATTTTTCGTATTCTGAGTATTTCCTGATAAAGCAAGCACTGGCTGTTTAGATTTAGGATCATAGGATTCATTGTTGCCGTCGTTTTTATTTCGAGTCCAAAATCGGGTTTTGTCTAGGTTGGTATTGTTTTGGTTATTGTAGTTTGATGAGTTCGTTCCTTCTTTGTAGAATTTGAGTGTTCCCTTTTTGACACAAGCTTCCTCTACTTGGATGCCATTTTCAATTAACTTGTCAAAAGATGGGATGCATTGAAGTTTGAGTCTGTAACTCATTTCCCCATTCAAGTTATCAATGAAGATTTCCATTTTTTCTCTTTCAGGAATATCGCGAGGATATCTTGATACCATGCGTCGCCAACGTTGAAGAAATAACATGAATGTTTCATTGTTCTTTTGTTTGGTGTTGCAGATATCTAACATGGTTATGGCATGTTGGATGTTGTAAGAATAATGGGTGATGAACTTGTTGACTAATTCGTCAAATGATCTAACAGGTGGTGTAATCTTGGATAACCATTCCATTGTTTGTCCTCCCAGGCTTCTTGGGAATAACCTCATCAGATACGTGTCATGATGAGCAAATTCAAGACTCATAGTACAAAATTCTCGAACATGATCTCGAGGATCACCTTTCCCATCATATTTATCAAATTTAGGAATGTCTGAGTTTGGAGGAAAAGGTATCATGTTTAAGCTTCTGTCAAATGGATAAGGATAGATTTCGTTTATAGAATATCGTACGGTTGTCCCTTGTTGCATATCATGCATTTGTCTTTGCAACATTTGCATTTGTTGAGTAAGAGCAACCAAAGGCGCATTATCTTGCCGAGGGAAGAGTTCCTCCCTTGGATTCGTTCTCATTTGAAAAGGTGTAGCAAATGGTATGTGTTGTTCGGGGGTTTCGAACATAGGTACTCGCATTTCTGGTATATGTTGTTCTGGAATACGTTGTTCAGGTATGCGAGTCTCTTCTTCCCTTTGTTGTTCTTGGTATGTGTATTGTTGAGATCCTGTTTGAAAGACATTTGCGTCGAAATCTTCAGGAATTTTGACACCTTTGCTTGTAAGCATAAGCAGATATTTTTCTTTGTCATTTTCCATGAGTTTTTCAATGAGTTTTTGGAATGAAGGATTTTCTTGGCATTCCTGAAGGATTGCATCAGTAATTTCAGGATCTTCTGAAGATGGAACTTCAAAAGGATTTGATAACCTGCGATTCATACTTGATTCCGCGGGTGTCTCGCTTTGTTTGTTTCGTTGAGAGTGAGTGACAGGCATTTTAATAGAAACTTTCAGTGATGAAGGGAACAAAGTCCTCGTTGATGTTTTGCTCTGGCGTTGGTGGTTCTGATCTAGGTGTGTTATATGTGATGCACTCGTCGGGCAGGAATGCTGGATTGATTTTTCCTCCGCAGTTTATCTTTTGATTAAAAGCAGACTTTTGATAGTACGCTCTTGTTTTCAGGAGTTCTTTGTCAAATTCGCTGGATTTGTTTTGGATATAACGTTTGACGTGATAAAGAAATACCCGATGGGATTTGAAGAGTTGACGATTGATGTATAAAAATTTATTTCTCTTGATGAATTTGGAAAAGCTTGGTTGCTGTTTCTTTAACGTGATGTTGCGATAGAGGTTCTTCTTTCTCAGAATAAGGCGATTAGTCATGCATGAGTGATCAATGATTTCCTTTGATTGATTTGGACTCAGTTGATTCTTGTTTTGGAAATTTCAAATTTTACTTTATCAGAATGAAGGTTTAGCTATTCCTTCACGATAAAGCGTGCCAAATGATATGGATAAGAGTTTCCCGATCTGGAAACTGAATTTGACAATTTGGAAAATTTCTAGACAAGTGTTTTTGAGATGAGATCCGTAAGATATTTAAAGGATTGAATTAACACTGATGATGACAAGTTTCCGGATTATGATAGAAAAGACGTCCTCTAATGCTTGATTCGTTTTCAGATTCAGACAACCTTGTTTGACGCAAATTTGACTTGAAAAATAGTTTTATGTCTTGTTTCTGTCACTCTGGTTTGATGAAAAACGTGTTTTGATAAAAAACTGTGTTTGAAACATTTTTGAGATTTTCAAAAATTTTGGTTTTTCCAACTCTCTGGTTTTCTCCTTTTTCTCACGCGCTAAAACAGTTGTTCGATGCGCTAGAAAATTACTTCAATGCGCTAAGAAAGAGGACCTACGCGCTACTCTGCCCCTGGTTACGCGCTAAACAATTGATTCTGGAAAATTTTGTGTGGTTGACTGTGAAATATGTACGCGCTAAACTGTACTTTCTACGCGCTACCTGATTTCTTGGATGCGCTAAAATAGAGATTCAACGCGCTAAGATGTTTGTTATACGCGCTAAAACAGACTTTTCTGAAATTTGCTGTGAAGTTTTCCTGAGAATTGACGCGCTGCACTGTGACTTTGACGCGCTAACTGGTTTATCTGATGCGCTAAAACAGAGTTTCAACGCGCTAAAATGTTTGTTAGACGCGCTAAAACAGACCTTTCTGAAATTTGTTGCGAAATTTTCTTGTAATTGACGCGCTATACTGTGATTTTAACGCGCTAATTTGTTCTTCAGATGCGCTAAAATAACTGTTTGACGCGCTAATATGTTGTTCTGACGTGCTAGAATGCCTTGATTTTTCCTCTTGGTGTTTTTATGATGTTTTTGATTTTGTTGAGAGATTTATCAAGTAGGATGGATGATTTTCTAAAATACAAAATGTAAACACGGCATACAAAGTATAATCATTTTACTTAATCTAACATAAAGTGTATGTTCTGTCGAGGATGTTTTCGAATCCCCAATGTTTTAACAGGTTGGATACAAGATAAACACTTCAGAAAGACTCTTTATTCAAGGGTCATAAGCAACATCATAGCTCACTAGTCTCGATACTCCGTCAGCTCAAACAGCCGTGTCACCCCCTAGAGGGCGCCCGTTTTTTTGCCTTTTGCCAGAAGTTAACCCAAAGTGAATTGCTTCACAGTTGAGTAGTTATCTTGGGAGATATATGGTGAGTAATCTTGTGGGCGGATTCTTCCCCACCCTTGCACTATGATGTTACAAATGTTTGGATACTGACTCAGCTCAAAGTTTCTAATGCTAAGGTTCTTAATCAGGCTTCCTGTTCGGCCGTCAGTGATAAACTCCCTCAGGAGGCTTCCCAACCTTTAGAACAAAGGCTTTACGTATCTCAAGGATACTGGGGGAAGGCTAATCGCTGCGCGTAACCGTTGAAAAGGACTTTCGTCACTTTCCACATTTGATTATAGTGGGTTGGAATTCTTGGCGTCAAAGCCGTTCCCCACTTAGGTCGTTCCCTTCACACCGGCCATAAACGGCTTTAAGAGTTGAGTGCAACTCCTCGGGAAGGCAGGCCTGCTAAAGGATTTATTGCTTGAATAAAAGAAAGCATAAGAGTGGTTTGGCTTTTTGGTCACCCAGTTAAGGGGAGAGCATATACCTTCCACTTTCGATACACGGCAGATAAGTTGTTCTTTTTAGCCTTCAAGACAATGGTTTGCTAACCTCTATTTGGAGATGTTGCTCCAATCAGCATGGTGTTGTTTTTAACCCTTTATAGCAATGATTATTTAATCTATGGAAAATAGATCGTCAACAAAGCAAATTTCGATATTCGAGGTCAACGAAAAGAAAAACGTTTTGCTTGTAAAACAAATCTCCTCGCCTTTCCTGCAAGAAATTTGTTAAAAATCCTGCAAAAGAAATTTGTTAGTTTGTTTCGGGGGACTTCCACAAGTCTAAAATTATTTGTTCGGTTACACAATCCTTTTGTGGGTTTTGTTGTTGATGCGCTACAGAACAAACTGTACGCGCTACAATATTCAGTTGATGCGCTACTGTCCCGTTTGTATGCGCTATCCTGTTTCCCCGAAGCGCTACTTTGTGGATTTGATGCGCTAATTTATGGTCTGGTATTTCAGAGACCTGTTTTTTGAGAATTTTGGAATTTTAATGCGCTAACTGTCCGTTCTAATGCGCTGGAAGATTTAGTCTAAGCGCTTCTATATTGGGCCGATGCGCTAATATGTAAGGTAGAAGCGCTGATCTGTGTTTCGGGTTTTCTCAGAAAATGGTGGATTTCTATGCGCTAACTGTTTGCTGATACGCGCTAGTATAGGAAGGTGAAGCGCTAAATATGTGGGCGGATGCGCTACTCTGTTAAGTAGATGCGCTACTCTGTGTTTTGCCCGCGTCGATACCTACAGGACAAATTGTTAAATAGTGTCATGCGCTAAGGAAAAGTTTTAACGCGCTAAGACAGAGAGCCCACGCGCTAAACAGTAGGCTAGAAGCGCTAAACTGTTCGGCGGATGCGCTGACTTATGTCTTTGACGCGCTAATTCTATTTTCCCGCGTACCTGCAAAACTCTTCAAATTCAAAAAACGATAGGTTATTGGGGTGCGTGCCCCACGGTGGGCGCCAGAAATGTATGTGGGAAAAGTGGGTTGTTAGAATTAAAAATGTGAAAAATATGTAAATATCAATCCACACACACACACAGGACTTCTTGATGCAAGCTATGGAGTAACGATGCGTTACTCAGCTTCCCAAGGAGGGTCCCATGGTTCTCTATCTCACAATGTCCCTCAAACCAATGTTTTGCTCTCAGATTACTGAGCAAAATAGTTTAGGGATGGCAAATATGAGAACGAGAGAGATTTTAATTGATCTTAGTATGAGATGTGTTATAAGCTAGATGAGATGCTAGAAATGCAACAAACTAAATGATAAGATGACGAGATTAGTATGAATACTATCCTAGCATACTATATCTAGTCTATGATTGAACTAAAGTGATAAAGAACTTATTCTAAGCATGCATATTTAGTCTAATTTATGATCTAAAAGAGGCTAAATGATGAGCATATATAAAATGAAAGCTTGAAACAATTTGAGCATAAGTGTGATGCTTCAAATTTGAAAGATGATTGTTGAGAATGGAGGAATGAGAGCTCTATTTATAGCATAAACAGGGCAATGGATGGTGAGGATTGAAAGGTTTAATCAAGGGCCAGGTTTGAAAGTTGGGGATCCATGTGCACAATTGGCACCAATAAAATGATGACAAATGTCCACACCAGATTGGGTTGAAAGAAGAGGTTGGAGGCATTAAAGGCCTGAGAAGACCTCATGGTTATCTAAAGGCTAAGGGTCAAGTCTAAATTAGGTTTACCCACTGAATTAGGATCTAATCCAGGGATAAACCTTTGTGCAAATGATTAAGAGATAATCATGGTCAAAGCATTAATAACCTGATGAGACCCTTGAGTTGGATAGAGGTTGAGTCAAAACAAATCTTTTAACCATGTGGGAGGGTTTGAAATAACCATTAATGGTTATTGGAGACTTTGGGGATTAAGTGGTTGAAGGTTGGAAGCCTTCAATGGTTTTCAAAGACTTTAGGGTTTTAGTGGTTGAAGGTTGAAAACCTTCAATGGTTATCCAAGACTTTGGGCCATTTGAGAAGTGACCTCTCTTTGCTTAGGGATGTGACAAAGTTTAGAGGAGGGTTAGGTTAATTAGAATCGATTAGAAGATTCTAGAAGGGGTTAGGAAGGGGTTTGGGATTTTGCAAGTGGATGAGGGGATAATAGGATTTAATTGAATTATTTGATTTTCATTCAATTTGGTTGCAATTTGGAGAAATTAAATAAATATGATTATTCAATTTAGGATAACTATTTAATTAAATTTGAATTTAATTAAAAGTGGCTAGGGGGATTTAATTGAATAAAATGATTTATTCATTAAATGGTATAGTGAATTTAATCAAGTGATTTACTTAATTAAATAGAAGAATGTGGATAATTTAATTAAATTGGGTTTAATCAAATAGAAAAATGAACATAAAATATTCATTTAGGAATATGGTCATTTTTATACGTCTACAGATAATATGATAAAATTATAAAGATATGGTCAACTACTTAGAGGGGGGGGGTGAATTAGTAGATAGAAAATTAACTAAACTTTCACCAAACTTATTTCCAACTTAGAATCATCTCACAAAGTATATGGATTTAGACACTTTAACAAATCTGCAATAGCACTGCTAAACCTTACTGGTTGACCTAATACTTTAGTGATATAATGCAACAGATCTGAAACTTAAATATCCTTCGACCAAAACCTTAAACCACTTCACTAATAACAATAATAACGTATTTCATATCATTTCCAGTTATTTAAATATATCTATGCAGATTTACCAATCATTCATATCAACCATACCAAAAACACATCCACAAAATCATTCACCACTTGACACAATGATTTTTCACATGGAAACCCAAATGGGAAAAACAACGGTGGGGATGAATACCCACAAGTATTTTGAACTCTTCTGAAGTTTACCCTATTAGGATCCAAGCCTTGTTAGAAGCTTATACAATAATGTTCTATTAGGAATAGATCTGGTTAAGGACCACCCAGTTAAGGGATTGACTATAAATACCATGTTAAAGGTAACCTCAGTGGAGGATTTCAAATCCAAGCTAATGGATCACCTGGTTAGAGGATCTCAACAACAAGCCTATTAAATCTTACCTAGTTAAGGGATTTTACTGTTGTAATGGTTAGAGAACAACAGGTTCTTGACTGATCTGGAAATAGCACTTCCTTGCTGAATCAAATCCTTTATCACTCCTATCTGCCTTCACATCATTTTGTAGACACACCTCCTGGTTCGGCAACAATCACTTCCACACTTAACAAAATTTTCCAACACATAATTGAATCAAATCATCGACCTTATAAGAAAATACATTAGGTCGGCAACACAACACAAACCCTATAATTCTCATAGAGATTACAAACACATCGGTTTAATCTTGACAGTTAGATTACATGCAATCAACTTTACATTCTTCTAGGCATCTACAACCGCTCCTGTATCACCGTACTTTGAATCTTGTAATACATCACACGTTTTTAACTTCATACTATGAATTTTATCATTCCCAAGATAAACGATTATCTTTACGTGCCAAAACCTTTTCAAAACTCATCACATGCAACATGCTTATGTGGCATCTTCATCATCAACCATCATTCGGTCATAGATTATCACAACCAATCTCCAAGCTTCATCAGTTAGGGTTACTGATTCATCTTCACTGTATCATTATCGGTTGCTTTACTGCTTCATTATCGGTTAATATACTACTTCATTACTGGTTTCTATTGACATCAATGATAACACTATACTTCTTCAATGCAATCTTCATGCAATGTGAACATTATAACAAATGGGAGATCATTGTTGTGGGATAACACAATTATGGAAATTATTCTAGAACCAATATTTTCCTTGTCAATTCCCCAACGAAGTCACCATTTTGTTTGTGCTTCCAACTGATGATTCCAAGAATCCTCTATGAGAATCCAACCTCAATCTTCAGGTTCTGTATCAATGGACCAACTAACAAAATAGTAACTAGGGATAAGGAGCTAGATACTTTCTTTTCACTTTAGGCTCTGCAGGACCTAGGTGGGTATCCCTTTTAACATCACTTTAAGTGTATTCAATTTCCTTATAGTAGTGCTATAGATATGTTCTTAGACTATTGAGTGAAACAAAGAAAGTTTAGATTAATAGGATATGGCTTATATCCTCACATATTCTGAATCACTATAAGAATGGATTCATCCTAATGCTCAAAAGTAAAGTTCATAAAATGAAAACTTGATTGAAAGTTTAAATATATTATTCTTCTAGTGCCATAGTTAGCAATACAATCCTATAACTAGTGCCTCATCCATTGGGAAAGATGAACCATTATTACAATATAAGATATACAAACCCTGTAACATCCTTTGCCTAATATGATTAATATCTGATATCAATCATAACATGAATGAATTTGCCAATTTGTAACTTGATACTTTTCCTCTACAAAGAGTACCTTTGACTGAAATAAGCAATTTAGTCCTCAACTTTAGAAGAAGCTTAAATTCATTCAAACTCTACAACACTGTGGAAACATAAACCAAAAATCCTTGATTCATTGATTTATATAAGATTTTGGATGACAAATAAAATGAATAATTTGGAAATCATTGAATTTTATTTTAAGATGTTTGTACAACTACAAAGTACTTATGCATATCCATTGCAAAGAAACTAGTTACAATACTATATTGTAGAACTATGGACTTTTTTTATGAAGAATTCACCCTTGGTGAAATAAAAATTCCTATTCTAGACTTCTTTTTTTTCTATCTTTCTTCTTTATAACTCTTTCTAACCTTGACACAAGGCCTTGATTATTCTCTTATAGAAAAATTGAGGATGCAAAAAAGCTTCGGCCCTCTTACAACTTCAAAAACTAGGTGACCACCTAACAGGAAGAAGACAAAATAACTTCTTGAAGTTCTTGATAGGGACAAACATTCCCCTATCTTCCTCCATAGGTGGTAGTTGTTGTGGATGATTTGGAATCCTCCTTTTTTTCATTTGAGCTCCCTTATCAAGCTAGAAAGTAAGATAACCAAGTATAGACCTATTAAATACACATGGACAGAGAGCTTCTTACAAAATATTTTCAAAAGATATGCATTTATCAAAGAAGATAAAAGTCAATATCCTTTGAAAGTGTCATAGATTTGTCACTTATCCAATAAATAGGTTCCTTTTGATTTAATACATCGATTGAAAGAAAAGAAACAATATTTTCAAAAAAGGAAGGAAACTACAAATTCAAAAATTCATAATTCAAAATTTTAGAAACGGAAGGGAGAAAGACTAGAAAAATAAAATCCATGTTGCTTGAACTCTTGCAGCCTTTTGATATGTTGTTGATAGTTTTCATCATCTATCTGTGATCTTGCTACCTCCATTTTTGTCATCCCACTGCCAAATCTTGACAGTGCATCCATGTGTGACTGTAACTTCTCCTATATCCATGCTTCATCTGTAAAAATATCTATCAACATTGGGTCTAAAGTTGCCCCAATTTCTATCTTCCATTCTATCTTTGACCTTAACACTTTTCTTCCTTCTACACTGCTCCCTTCTCTATCAAATAGGGATGGCATGTGGCTTGTAACCAAACACTGGAATCTCCTAAGTTCAACCTTTATCCTTTGTGTATACATCTTATAGACAATGAAATTTTGTTTCATTATCTCAAATCCTTATTTGAAATGATCCAAAATATCACATAAGTAGGCAAGAAGGGGCCTAATCAAAGCAACTCCTAATACTGAAATTTTTTTACTCATGTAAAATTGTGAGCAAGTGATAAACTTTTTCCAATTCAAATGATCCTCAAGAAGTCCTTACTATTGGCAACAATGCAACAAATTGAGAGGGGGGGTGAATCAATTTGCACAAAAGCTTAACTCAAACACAAATTCAGATCTAATAATTAATAGTGAAAACACAAATCAACACCACATCAATAACACACATAACACCAAGATTTTTGATGTAAAAACCTAGTCAAGGGAAAAACCATGGTGGGAACCTACCCACAATGAGATGATACCCTGTTAGGAGTAAATGAAGTATTACAATGGGGAATGCAAATGCATTTAGGAACACTTCCTAGAGCTCACTACTCAAACATAATAACAACAAGGGCTACAACCCTGAGGAAGACTCACTATCTTACAAAAAGATTTGGATTACATCTGGAGAATCATGACCTATTAGAATAACATCTCCTTATGCCTGGTTACAGTTCCGGTTAAGCACATATAATGTTCTGCCACACTTCTTCACACTTCTTCTTTGCTATTGAAAGATTAAAGCATTATTCACTAATTAATCACTCACTAATATCACAAATACAACATAGATACATCGACAAAAAGATATTACATCAATTTATACAAATCATCAACCTATATTTCAAGGTCGGCTCAACCCATAACACAAATTACAAAGATATAACCACACACGCTACAACAACACATGCAGACCAAAACAATGCCGGCTAAGACATAGTTTGGACCCAAATCAACTTCTCAAATATGCAACACTACCAAGAATTATGCCACGAACATCTGCAACACACTACAATCATCGGGTCACCAAGAAAGTCACATAACATGAACATACTAGAGAAAATCACCAACAACAAGCACCATGATCAATATGGACCAACAACACGAATAAAACATGATGTAGAAACATCCACAAGCAACACAAATTACCACAACAACAACCACAACATCACCACTTACTAGAATCTTTATCTTCATTATACCAAACCTCAAGAACACTCACAGAACTGATTGTCAAACTGAAAAATTCACTTGCAGACCTCCAAATCATGAACCATCTAAATTGAGGACACACATGAATGTCCCAAACACTGCAAAATCCATGAAACACGATATTGCAATTCTGGAGCAATGTGGAGCAAAATCCAGAACACCGATCAACACTAAATAACTGAAAACAAACCTCAATACCAAACCACACAACTCGACCAAATCACCATGTAGACCACAGAAACTTTAGTTGAATCTATAGACACCTATTTATGTCCACTTAATTAAATAAATTTTATATTTGTTTAATTATCATTTATCCAACTATTAATTAAATTAAGATTTAATTAATGTATCATTTCTTCTATCCAGCTATTAATTAAATTAAATATATAATTAATAACCCCTTTTCACCCTTCTGCTATTAATTAAAATAAATTATTCAATTTATTTAATTTAATTCACGTAGCCAATTCTTCTATTTATTAAATAAATCCTATTTATTTGAGCCCCTTTTTCACATTTAATTAAATTTACATTTGATTAAATCCATCTTCTTATATAAATAAATAATTATTTATTTATAAATCCCCAACCCACTTGTATTTTCCTACAAATGCAAGTTGCACCATTTAATTGAAATAAATCATTTTTATTTTACTTAAAAATATCAAAATCCCTCCCACTTGCATTCTTCTACAAAACCCACTTGCCTACTAATCATTCTTCTAGAATCTCCTAAATCCCTCTTAATTAACCAAATTCTCTTCTAATCATTGTCACATTCCTAAATAAAAGGAAGTCACTTCTCAAAATTGAAAAAGTCTTCAAAATGCATTTAAGGCTTTATTTTCTCCAACAAGTTAGCTTGCAAAGTCTTCCAAATTTTGTAAGGCTCTTACATAAGCCTTGAAGGTTTTCTACCTTCAAGCAAGTTAACCTTCAAAGTCTCTAAAAAGCATTTAATGCTCTTACAAGACTTCCCTTCTTCAACACACTAACCCACATGGCTTGTCCCTTTGACCATGGTTAAACTTTGCACAAGAGTTTACCCATGGGTCAATAAATTTTTCCATTGGATAATAGCTCTTATCCAATAACCCAGCCACATGAGAGTAATCCTCATGTCTTCTCAAGCATTTATTGCTTTGTCCCTCTCCTCTCAAACAATCTCATGGTGACACTTGTCAACATGGGTTTGGGTTGAAAATCTCACATGGATTGAAATCATTCAATCCTAGCCCTTCTTAAGCCAATTTAATCTTGGCCATCCAATTGACCATTTCTTCTATAAATAGCTCCCATTTCTTCATAATCTGGACCCCCAAGTTATTGCAATCCCAAGTTATTGCATCCAAGTTATAGCTAATTTCTTGTGTGTAGGTTATCAAGGAGTCTTATTTGCTTCCTCTTTGCAAGTTTAGTCATTTAGGAGCATTGTAGTAGTTAATTAACATATCATAAGCATATCATGTTAGTAGTATATCATCTTAATATCATCTTCATGCTAGTTTAAATATCATCCTAATCTCATCATCTTGCACCATATCATAGCTAGTTTCATTTCAATATCATGCTAAGATCTTAGTTGCACATTGCATTTAGATCTTTGATCATCTATCCCTCATTCTTTGGGTAGTCATCCTAGAGATTGAGTTGTTGGCCATTTGGAGGAATTGATTATGTGTTGTATTGATGTTTTGTCATTGATGTCAACACTAGTTGTTTTGTTTGTTTACTAGTATCCATCTAGTCCCGGTAGGTTGATTGGTTTCTAGTTGGTTAGATCATGATGATCCGGTATAATTTAGCTTTTGGAATTGTCTTAGATCTGATATTAATGCTACTCAAATACATGTTCAGTCAGTTGGTTTTGATTTGGTGATCGGATGCTATCTTATATGTTGGTAAGCTTGGTTTGTTGATCCGGTGAGGGTTTCATCGACAAAGCTTTGTTGAATATATTTGATGTTATGCATAAGTGGTGTTGGTGTGACTTCTATTAGAGATTAAGGATGTTGATGTTGATTGTGTTTGAGACCTAGCTGATTGGGATCATTTCTTTAGCATGTGTGGACCTAAATGGGTCCGGTACTATCTAGGTTTTGGACTAGCTTAACATAACATGTTGTTTGATCTTATCGATGTGTTTCTGGAATGTCTTATGGGTTGGATATTATTTTTTTGGTCTTAGGGCGACATGTTTTGTAATTATGTAATTGCTTTATTGTCTGGTGGCCAACCTTATTGTTGGTGGTCGAGGGTTTATATATATGATGTAAGATCTTATTGTAGATCATATATGGGTATGGTATGCAAGCAAATAATATAATAATCATTCATGCAGAGGATTGGGTCGATCATTGGTGATCGAGTTGGGTTTATGTAAGAGGATTTATTCCTTTGGTATTGAGATTAACTGGAACTGTATTCAGGCATAGGATATGCTATCATTGCAGTTCATTCTTCCTTCCAGATTGTAGTCTAGATTTTTATGTAGTCAATGAGACTCTTTTTGTAATGAGCAATATACTCTAGACTATTGGCCTTCCTGCAAGTGGAGGCCCCTCAATTTGTAATCACATAATTACTGCATAAGTATTATCTAATTGTGGGTAGGCTTCCCACTGTGGTTTTTCCCTTCACGGGGTTTTCCATGTACAAATTTTGGTGTCATGTGGATGGTATTTATTCTCTAATTATTGCTTGTTCTTAATTGGTATATCTGCTATTTCGGTAATTGGTTTATGCATTCTGATATTGATCTTATGTGTTCTAGTATTAAAGTTTTAATTTCTTAAGGTTTTGGTAATCCGGTGACAACTAATTCACCCCCTTCCCTCTCAGTTGTCTTCCGGTTATTTGAAATGTCTAACAATTGGTATCAGAGCTATGATCCTCTCTGCAAAATCTTAACCACTTGAGGAAGATCATATGGTGACTAATAGTTCAAGTTCATCTATTTCATCTGCTGCTGTCTTTCAAAGAGATATTACTAGGCTTGATAGAACAAATTATAGAGTATGGAAGATTCATATGGAGACTCATCTAAGATGTCTTGGTAAGGAAATTCAACAAATCATAGAGAATGGTGTTACTCCTTTAAATCTGACATCTGGCAATCCTCCTCTGTCAAATTTGGATAAGGAGATTGAGAATGATTGTAGAGCTAGAGAAGTCCTCTTGTGTGCATTTTCTGATCAACATATAATGGGATTGATTGACAATTCAACAATAAAGGCTATATGGGACAAGATGGAGACTCTGAATGAAGGTGACCATATTGTTAAGATTGCTAAACTTGATGGTTACTAGGTGAGATATGAAAACTTGAAGACGGAAGAAGATGAAAAGATTTTTGCATACATGGAAAGGGTAAATGAAATTGTTATGGGAATTCAATGTTGTAGTGGATCTCTGAGTGAAGATGAAATAGTTTCTAAAGTTCTGAGAGCTTTACCATTGGCTTATAAGATGAAGGCTACTGCAATTAATGAGTTGATAATAATGGCTAATAACTCTATCAATAGAGATACCTTGGTTGGGAATTTATTTTCTTTTGAGCTTGAAGAACATGGACCTTCTGGAGCTGTGAAGTCTGAACCTACTTTTCATGCATTTACATCATCAACTGGTAAGAAAGATTGGAAAGCTTTGTATGCAAAAGAATTAGATGATATGAAGAGAGAAGATGAAGAAATTGAGAAACTTGAAGCCCTATTTTCTAGAAGAGTACCTAGAGGATTGATAGGAAGTAAGTATGAAGGAAAAGCACCTTTTAAATGTTTTGCATGTAATAAGATAGGTCATTTTGCATCTAGATGTCCTGAAAGGAATTCAAGATTAGAAGAAAGAGCTAGGAAATCTTTTAAGCCTAACCTTGGATAACATAACACGCACAAGTATAGGAAAAACAAAGATAAATCATGCTACTTTGCGGATGAGGAAGGTGTGACTAGTTCTGATGATGAACCATCAAAAGAGTCTGCTAGTGGTTTTGGCAATGGAAAGGAATGGGTGTTTCTGGCTATCAAGGAAGATTTTCTGGCACTGGAAGAGAATGTACCTGAAGAGAAGGCACTTGCTGCTAAAATTGAAGATAAGGATGAATGGGTAATTGACAATGGATGTTCACATCATATTGCTGGATATAAAAGGAAGTTTCTATCTTTGCAAGAATTTGATGGCGGTCTAGTTAGATTTGGAGATGACAAGGCATACATGATCAAAGGAAAATGAACTATATCATTAGATGGTAAGAACTGATGCTCTGCAAAAAGGATTAGAAAATCTGTTTGATGGCAACACACACAAGAGCACAAGAAACAAACGTTAGTGTTAGCAACAAAAGATTATCCTAAACAGGCATATCAAGAGAGATATTAAGCATGAAATAGAAAGCATATAAACATAAAATGAAATAGCTAATCAAGATGCTCATAGTTGCTCCTCCCTTGTTCCTCTCCTCTCCAAGTCCCAAATGAGTGTAGCTCTCAGCAGCTTTTTGCACTATGGATGCTTATGGAGGATTGAGATTTAATACTAAGCTTCAAATATGAAATGAAAAGCTAAATACTATGCTAGAGTAGATAGTGATGCTATGAAAAAGCTCTATGCTAATGCCAGTATAACAACAATACTCTAAAATGCTTCTCCTTTTGCTTGAGGAGAAGGGTTCTATTTATAGAAGAAATAGGGAAATGAAGGGTTAAGATTGAATGGTTTAATCAAGGGCCAAGTTTGAAAGTTGGGGATCCATGTGCACAATTGGCACCAATAAAATGGTGACAAGTTTCAACATAGGATTGGGTTGAGAGAAGAGGTTAGAGGCATTAAAGGCCTGAAAAGACCTCATGGTTATCTAGAAGGTAAGGGTCAAGTCTAAATTAAGATTACCCATTGGATTAGGAGTTAATCCAAGGATAAACCTTTGTGCAAATGTTTAAGAGATAATCATGGTCAAAGCATTAATGGCCTGATGAGACCTTTGGGTTGGGTAGAGGTTGAGTCAAAACAAATGTTTTAACCATGTGGGAGGGTTGAATTAACCATTAATGGTTATTGGAGACTTTGGGGATTAAGTGGTTGAAGGTTGGAAGCTTTCAAAGGTTATCCAAGACTTTGAGGGTTAATTTGTTGAACACACAAAGCATTAATTGCTTTTCAAAGACTTTGGAGTCTTTGAGAAGTGACTCCAATTTGCTTAGGAATGTGACAATATTTAGGGGATGGATTAGGCTAATTAGGAAGGGTTTAGAAGAATCTAGAAGGGGTTTAGGCATACAAGTGGATTTTGTAGGAAAATGCAAGTGGGAGAAATTTTGGTATTTTCAATTAAAATAAAATCATTTATTTCAATTAAATGGTGTAAGTTGAATTTGGATAAATATTTAAATAAATATTAATTTATTTAAATGAGAAAAAGAAGATAAAGCATTTAAAATGCTTGAAGACTTTGAGGGAAACCATTAAAGGCTTGAAGACTTTAAGGAAAACCATTAAAGTCTTTAAGAAGACTATAGAAGGAAGCCATCAAGTTTGAAGACTTTAAAGCCATCAAGTTTGAATACTTTAAGGGAAACCATTAAAGGTTTCAAGTGGGTGAGGATAAATAGGATTTTAAATAAATAATTTATTTAAAATAGTTGTGCAACTTGCTTTTGTAGGAAAATACAAGTGGGTGGAGGATAAAGGTGATTTAAATAAATTATTTATTTAAAATAATTGTGCAACTTGCATTTGTAGGAAAATGCAAGTGGGTGGAGGATAAAGGTGATTTAAATAAATGATTTATTTATTTAAATGTGAGAGGTGGGATTTTGGAGGATTTAAATAAATATTAATTTATTTAAATGTGAGAGAAGATTTAATTAAATAAATATGATTTATTTATTTAATTAATGGTCTGAATTTGGTTAAGTGAATTAAATCAAATAAATTGAATAATTTATTTAATTAATAGGAGAAGAGGGTTAAGATGAATTAATTAAATATATTAATTTAATTAATTATTAATTGATGGTTAAATAATCAAATAAATATTAAATATTCATTTAATTAAGTGGACAGATTTATGTGACTACAAGAACAATACTGATAATGTTTATTATGTTGAAGGTTTAAGGCACAATCTTTTGAGTGTAGGACAATTGGTGGATAAGGGATTTCAATTACAATTCAAGGAAGGAAAATGCAAAATCATTAATAGATCTGGATTTGATATTGTAACCGGTATTCAGACAAAAGGTAATATATTTCATTTGAATTTTGGTGGAAAGACATGTTTGATTGCAGAAATTGATGAGAGTTGGCTATGGCATAAAAGGCCATGTCATGTGAATTTTGATTACATGGTAAAGATCAATTCAACTAAGGAAGTTAGAGATATACCTAAGATTGTGAAGCCCTATAATTCGGTATGTAAAGAATGTCAAATGGGAAAATAGGTCAAAACTTATTTTAAGATTATACAAGACAAATCTAATGATGTTATTGATCTTATTCCTACTAATTTGTGTGGCCTTGCTAGAATTAAATGTTTTCAAGGTGATAGATATTTTATGCTAATCATTGATGATTATCTAGAATGATGTGGGTTACTTTTCTAAGGGAGAAATCTGAGGCTTTTGAAAAGTTTAAAATATTTAAAGCTAAATTTGAAACTGAGACATGATTGAAGATTAAGTTCTTAAGGTTAGATTATGGTGGATAATTCAAATCTGGTGAGTTTAATAACTTTTGTGAGAAGCATGGCATAAGCAAACAATTTTTTGCTCCTCAGACACCTCAACATAATGGAGTTGTGGAAAGAAAGAACATAACTATCTTGGATGCTACTAGAACCATGATGATGGAAGCTAATCTACCTCACATCTACTGGAGAGAAGCAGTGATCACAATAATTTATACATTCAATAGAGTATATATCAAAAGAATAACTGATAAGACACCTTATGAATTATGGTTTGGCAATACACCTACAATTAAGTACTTCAGAATCTTTGGTAGTAAATGTTATATCAGGAGAGATGATTTCATTGGAAAATTTGATCCTAGATGTGATGAAGGAATATTTCTTGGTTATTCTAATGAAAGAAAAGCATATAGATGTTATAACAAGAGATTGCAAAGAATTGTGGAGAATGCTAATTTCAAGGTGGATGAGCTGAATAGAAGTCAAATCAGAGTTTATGAGCAAGAACCGATAGTGGAAATGATCATAACTGAACCGATAACACCTTTACCAGAATACAATGTTGAACCAGTTACTCTAGTAATATTAGAAAATTCAACAATAACTAAAGAACAGGAAAGAGGAACAAAAAATCAAAAGACTCCTAGATATGTGAGGTTGAATCATTTAGAAGATCAAATCATTGGGGATAAGAACAATGGGGTGTTGACAAGAAGGAGCTTGGCAGCTAATGAGGTATGTTTAATTTCTCAAGTTGAACTGGTATGAGTAATTGAAGCATGTAAAGATGAATGTTGGATGAAATCTATGGAAGAAGAATTAGATCAGATAGAGAAGAATAACACATGGATTTTAGTTCCCCGACCTAAAAATAAGAATGTTATTGGAACTAAATGGGTTTTTAGGAATAAATTAAATGAAGATGGAAAAGTAGTGAGGAATAAAGCTAGATTGGTTTGTAAAGGATATTCTCAAAAGGAAGGAATTGATTATGGTGAAACTTTTGCACCTATAGCTAGGATTGAAGTTGTAAGACTATTTCTTGCCTATGTTGCACATAAAAACTACAAGGTTTATCAGATGGACGTTAAGTGTTCTTTTCTAAATGGGGATCTTGATGAGGAAGTTTATATTGAGGAACATGATGTTTTTTCACTTTCAGATGATAAAAACATGGTTTTTAGGCTAAATAAATCCTTATATGGATTGAAACAGGCACCTAGAGCTTGGTATGCAAGGTTGGACAAATATCTTTTAAAGATTGGTTTCACTAAAGGTAATGCTGATAGGAATTTATATTATAAAGTCATTGATGATGGTAAACTAATTATTGAGGTCTTTGTTGATGTCATTATTTTCGAAGGTGAAGATAAGTTGTACATGGAATTTTCTAACAATATGGAGAAAGAATTTGAGATGTCTATGATTGGGGAAATGAATTTTTTCTTCGATTTGTAGATTACTCAGATTGATAAAAGTATTTTCATCTATTAAACTAAGTATGCTAGGGAGATTTTGAATAAATTTGGTATAGAAGACTCTAAACCGGTTAGTACTCCTATGGTTACAAGTGAGAAATTGATAAGGAAAGATGAATCTGCATCGGTAAATCCTACAAGATACAAGTCTATGATTGGAGGTCTGCTATATTTAACTAGGACTAAACCAGATATAATGAATGTTTTTTGCATTGCATCAAGATATCAAAGTGATCCTAGAGAAAATCATGATAGTGCGGTGAAAAGGATTTTTAGATACTTGAAAGGTACATTTGAATATGGTTTGTGGTACCCTAAAGATGATGACTTTACTTTATGTGCATATACAGATGCAAATTAGGCAGGTGATGTTGATGATTGGAAAAGTACTTCCAGTGGAGCTTTCTTTCTTAGAAAGAAACTTATTTCATGTATTAGCAAGAAACAATCATGTACTTCTTTATCTACTGTTGAATCTAAGTATGTTATTGCTACTACTAACTGTACACAAGTTCTATGGATGAAGAAAATGTTGAAGGACATAAAAGTGCATTGCATTGGAAGGGTAGTTATTTACTGTGATAACTCTGGTTCTATAGACATATCAAAGAATCTGGTATTTCACTCTAAGACAAAGCACATATCTATCAAGTATAACTTTTTGAAGGAGAAGGTGGAAGAAAATGAAGTTAGACTAGTTTATGTGAACACTAAAGAGCAGATTGCAGAGATTTTCACTAAAAATTTTCCTAAAGAATCATTTGAGTACTTGAGAGACAGATTAGGGGTTTATGCCCCTTCGGTAGAAAACCGATTGATGCTATTTGGCATCACTCTAGTATGCATTATCAGAGATATTATTCATTCTAGATTGATGTGGTGATGCTACTACTTAGGGGGAGTAGTTAGTTTTGTGATTTAGTGGTTTGTATTTTTGCTTTGATATTTTTGTCAGATTTATGGCATTGATGTCAAAGGGGGAGAGATATTCATGTGAAAAAATTAAGGAGATATATACGTTAGGGGGAGAAATTTGCAGAACTTAAATGAGATATCATCTATAGGGAGAGTATGGATCAAAAATTCATTGCTATATTCTTGTGTGGGAGATTTGTTTGGCTTTTCTTGGCACTTGGATGTTTTTCACATCTAGTGTTGCCATCATTGCCAAAGGGGGAGACTGTTGGCCATTTGGAGGATTTGATTATGTGTTGCATTGATGTTTTGTCATTGATGTCAACACTATTTGTTTTGGCTCTTTATCGGTATCCTTCTGGTCTAAGTAGGTTGATTGGTTTTTGGTTGGTTAGATCATGATAATCCGGTATACTATGGTATGCTTTGGATTTTGGAATTAGCTTAGATCTGCTATTCATGATACTCAGATACATGTTTAGTCAATTGATTTTGATTTGGTGATCAGATGCTATCTTATATGATGGTAAGCTTGGTTTGTTGATCTGGTGAGGGTTTCACTGATAGAGATTTGTTGAAGATCTTTGATGTTATGCATAAGTGGTGTCGGTGCGGCTTCTAGTAGAGATCAGGATGCTGATGGTGATCATGTTTGGGACTTGGGTGATTGGGATCATTTCTTTAGTGTGTGTGGACCTAATTGGGTCAGGTTCTATCTAGGTTTTGGACCGACTTAATGTAATGTATTGTTTGATCTTCTCAATGTGTTTTCAAGATGTTTTATGGGTTGGATGTTATTTGTTTGGTCTTAGGCTGATATGTTTTATAATTATGTAATTTCTTTGTTGTCTGGTGCCCGACCTTATTGTTTGTGGTCAAGGGTTTCTATATATATGATGTAAGATCTCACTGTAGATCATGTATGGGTATGGTATGCAAAGTAATGATGTAATAATCATTCATGCAGAGGATTGGGTTGATCATTGGTGATCGAGTTGGGTTTATGTAAGAGGATTTAGTCCTCTAGTATTAAACTTAACCAAAACTGTATTCATGCATAGGAGATGCCATCATTGCAGTTCATTCTTCCTACTGGATTGTAGTCTGGATTTTTATGTAGTTAGTGAGACTCCTTTTGTAATGAGCAGTGTGCTCTAGGCTGTTGGCCTTCCTGCAAGTAGACGCCCCTCAATTTGTAATCACATAATTAATGCAAAAGTATTATTTGACTGTTGGTAGGCTTCCCACTGTGGTTTTTCCCTTTACTAGGTTTTCCACGTACAAATCTTGGTGTCATGTGGATGGTATTTATTCTCTAATTGTTGTTTGTGCTTAATTGGTATATTTTCTATTTTGTTAATTGGTTTATGCATTCCGATATTGATCTTATGTGTTCCAGTATTAATGTTTTAATTTCTTAAGGTTCTGGTAATCTGGTGATAACTAATTCACCCCCCCCCCCCCTCTTAGTTGTCTTCCAGTTATTTGAACTATCTAACACATGTGCTCATATAATCTAAGAGCTACCTTGGTTTGAAGGATCCTTGGAGATAGAGAACAATGGAACAATCTTAAGAGATGGATGATTAACTTGTTTTGTCATTTTGATCTTTGTTTTGTTATGTTTCATTGGTATAATTTCTTGTCTATGCTTTTGATTGGCTAACCTTCATTTTAGGTATACAGAATCAACTAGAGATACTTATCTCAAAACACTTTAATCCACAACAACACATCTGCAACACACTGGCCAAACCAACTTACTTAATCTTGTGTAGGGGAAAAACTGAGACTAAGTATGGAAACCCTAATCCCACTCTCATACACACTCATGGAATACGAAAGAGCCTAGGGAGGTAACGCATGTCGGATACTTCTTATGAGAAAGAGAGAGTTGTGGATTAGCTCTTAGGTTTTCTATTCCTTTGTTGTAAATGAGAGAGAGGAATGATGCAAAATGCATTCTAACCTAGAAAGCAAATCCTAATATGAGAATGCAGATCAAGGAACAACTAATACACTACTGGAAAGTACAGATTAGAAGGAAAAATCAAAGGTGCACCTATGTCTGAAATATAACCAGAAATGTTTGGGACCAGGGTGCCATGCCATTGTCTTGATTCTGAAATTCTAGAGATGCAACTAACAAGAGGGATTCTGTGATTTGTAAGTTACTATTCTGCCAAGTCCTGCTGATAGAGGGCAGGACCAGGGCACCACACCCCTGTCCTGGGTAGGACCAGGGTGCAACACCCCTGTCATTAATAGACACATAACTGCTTCCAGATTCCTGTTTCTACACTTGCAACTAAAAAGGGAAGGTTTGGGGTGGCTATATAGGGTTTTTTCTTAGTCAAACCCTCGTGTTGGTGATTTCCACCTCCACAAATAGCCGATAATGTATTGAAAATATGTGCAAGAATCTTGTGTATATGCAAGATCTTAAGAATGAAAGTAAACAACCTAGAGGAACCCTAAAGAGTAAACCCTAATTGCTTATAATTGACAAAGTAAATGGTATAAATCCACAATGCAAAGTGATCTAAAGCATGAATATGAATCAAAATGAAGCTTATGAAAAGACATGAAAACAACATGAAACCGTACCCGACCGCAAGGGAGAGGTACAAGCCAATTGTCAGTTGGTGATCTCCTATTGTTCTTCTATATCTTCAAAAGCCTCCAATTGATAAAATGATGCTTGATGAATGTTTGATGGATGAATGATGAATGTTGTTAAAAACTTCAAAGATCTACTCTTTCACTACAAAGAAGGCTCTAATACTCCAAAAACCCGCTCTTAAATTCTTAGAAGAAGACCCCTTCAAATGAAGAAAGAGAGCTCTTAAGTATGAAACCCTAGATCTTAATTTCATGTTTAGGCCGACCTAGATTTGAATTTCCCACTAATATTATGGGGTTAAGCATTATCATATCATAGGATTGTGCTCCCAAAATTTCAGGAAAAAAGTCGTGGACCGTGTGCATTCCCGCCATGGTCCAACCAATTTTTCACCGAATTTTTAGGGTCATTAGATATGATGATATTAGAGTCCATCCCAAAGTTACAACTGATTTTGAGGTGTTTTGATATGCAAAATTGGGCCTAAATAGTCAAAATAAGACATAATTAGGGTTTATGATTAAATGATTCATTGGAGGAATAAAATGAAAAGGGGCACACTTAGGGTAAAGGGCCCAACTTTGTAATAAGAAAAGTGATGAGACATGACCTTAGATTTAATTAAATTAATTAATTAAATACTTCAAGGGGAATGAGAAATGCAAGATGCAAGACACACTAAGGCAGGTGCTAACCTAAGTGTGAAATAGTACCACCCTAGCAAGGGTGTACAATTTACGACACTACAAATCTAACTGCACAACACTTGAACACACAAAGAAATGTGTTGACATCAATGACAAAACATTGTTCCAACAAACTTCTAAACAATATCCAACACTAACATCTCTCTGTGTTCATCCCAAGAAGTATCGACATGATCCAAGATTTCACTAACCTTTGTCTGAAGCAAAGATTGGACCATCTCCATTATTGCCTTCCTTTCCATTTTTGAGGCATCTTATTTCAATACTTTAACTTCATTATTCAACCTTGGCATGTCTATCCTAGCCTAAACTAGATCTCTTCTCTATCCCATTAGCTCATCAGAGGAATGTTCTATCATGCCAAGGGGTTTGCATGTTGGTCCTACCTACAATTGTTCCTACAGTGACTACACCTTATCCCTTAAGATATTAACCTCCTAATCTGCCCTAATTTAAACCTTGTGGGAAAAAATGTTACATTCAAATTTATGCTTGTGGCCTCTATAGTAGTAGTGTCACCTACTCTTTTGACAAGAAAACCTCCAAATAATTCATCCATCTAGTGATTCCAGGTAGGTCTTCTTGTAACAGGATGCAGACAAGTTCCCATATTTGAGAGAGATCTTGATCTCTCAAAAAAAGAAGAATGTGAGATGAAAGATAGAAGAATGGTTAGTTGATTAGAGATAGAGATAGGTGATGTGAAGATGCTATTAAGATAGAATATGAGAGAATGAACCTTATAATGAAATAGAATAATGTTAGATGAGAGAAAATAATTTAGAAAGAGATGATGAGAAAAGAATCAGTAAACTAGCAATAAGAAAATGAGATGAAGATGAGAATGAAATTGACTAAATCATGAACCTGTGTCACATATTTTATTGCGTCAATATATATTCATCATTGAGCCTTATTATTGAAAAATGGAGCTTAGCACATCAGGGTATAAGGAACCAAGATGCAAGATATCTCATTGAAGAAACAAACACGTAGCAGACAAGGAGCAAACAAAGAAAAAGATAATGCCCATCATAGCTCCTCTAGTCACTTGTGGACATCCTTGAGTAGCATAGGAACAATATCTGTCACCAAATGATAAAAAGATAAAGACTGACCCAGATAAATTTCAGCAGCTATACTGACCTTGTGCCTTCGTTCTCAGTTGTTTGATGTGATGGTTGATAATGTCTGATCTCAAAAAGTTGTTGTCCCCATTTAAGACTGACCTATCTGATTTTGAGTGTATCCTCTTCTATTTAAGACAAGATAATGATCACATTGATATGGATAAAATACGATTGATAAGACAGTTTGATCAGTTGATTGTAGATGTTTGACTAGATAGTCATATCCTTTGTTAACTTCGTGCAAAGTGTTTGCTGGATATCTGCTAGGGTATTTGTTTCTCACAAGACATTTTATTGCAAGTTTTTCTGATTGATTGATTTTTTATTTTTAGTTCTTTTCCAAGAGATTTTTCGATGTTTTTGGATTATGTAGATTGATATTTGAATGTTTTTGGTTTATTTTTTCAGGACATTATATGGATGTTTTTGGTATTTTTTAGGATCGTATTTGAATGTTTTTGGTTGATTTTTTTCAGGATCGTTATATGGATGTTTTTGGTATTTTTTCAAGACATTATATGGATGTTTTTGGTTTTTTTTTTTTTCATTGTTTTTGGATTTTGAGTTTTTCATTTTTTTTGAATTTTGAGTTTTTTAATGTTTTTGGATTTTTTCAGGATTTTATCTGATTTTTTGGATTTTTTTTAGGACTTTATCTGATTTTTTGGATTTTTTCAGTTATGCCCCCAGTGTGCAGACTTGTATGACATGATGATCTACAGAATGTGTGTGGAGACAAAGAATTTTTGACATGACCTATGTTAATGCAATATGCAAAATGAAGATGCATTTCCTATTTGAACAAGGTTGACTATGTTTGTTTTTGCATTTGTGATACACCAATTGAAATGGAGGTAGAAAACCTTTCATAGATAAGCAGTCAATCGATCTCTAAGGTCCCTGGGATCATTCACCTCAACACACTTAGTGACTAGGATTTACAAATGGAGACGTGAAAAACTTCCCCATTGGTTCTTGAAACTTTGATCTTCTTTTGCCCATGTGTGTACAGATGAGTTAATTCCCACTCTTGTGTTCACTAGAGATCCTTAGCATCCTATATGACTAGCTACATTATTTTTCTAACTTCAAAAGCATCCCAAATAGAGCCTCGCTGCCAGCAAGCCTTGAGAGCTCCGACGAGGTTATAGACTGTAATTTCTCAAATATTGCTCCATTGTCGGTAGGCATTCATAGCCCTGATGGAGTTACTTGTATGTTCCCATAGTCAAGCTTTTTTATCGTATTTGTATACATGATATTTCAGTTATATATCATTGCTCTTTATGCCTTTAGATGGATATTTGGCATAGCTCTTTTTTATTTTTATTTTCTTGCCTTGACTTGTAAGTAATGAAACCTACTTGGGTGTGACAATTACTATGGCACTGAAGTAGAATTTTAGATTTTTCACTAGTCATATGATCAACTAGGTGTCTAGAATGAATTAGAGATTTATTGTGTTTGAGATATAGCAATTGATAGATTATAGGTTAACAAGTCTCAAATAGTGAAACCACTACCCAACCATAAGTAAAGCGTCGTCATAGGGTAATGTTGAGAATGAATGACTTTAGAACCTCAAAGACTTCATGTCCAAATATCTAAGAAAGGCAATGACCCTTGTTTTCTTTAGATACCAATGAATGATAAACTCAAACAGTTGCCTTGTTTTATTTGAAGCTTCTATATAAGAATGCAAATTTTTTTTAAAATGCAATGCATCTAAAAAGGAAACTACATGTTATGCAATGTTTTAGATGATATGATATGTAATGCAGGAAGCAAAACCTAAACTACACAACCCTTAGGTATAATATCGCTTAAGGTGCATGTTGTTCATAGGGTCAGAGATTGGATCTCCCTCCATGGTAGCCAAATGATAGGCACCATCGCCTATGACACTTGTTATAATGAAAGGACCTAGCCAATTAGGTTTGAATTTCCCTAGCCTTTCTCATTCTGCTATGTTCCTTTGATTCTCTTTAAGTACTAGATCTCCCATTTGAAAGGTTCATGGGTGGACCCTTTTATTGTAACTTCGTCTCAGTCTATTTTGATATCCTTGTAAATGATTGAATGTTGTTTGTTGTTTTTCATCAAGGGTCTCTAGTTCTTGCAACCTTGCTACCCTATAGTCTTCTTCTGATATAATGTTCTGTAAGGATACTCTTAGAGACAATATTTCTATTTCAATGGGGAGTATCGCTTCTGTACCATAGACCAAAGAATATGGTTTTGCTCCTATAGGTGTGCGTGCTCCTATTCTGTAGGCCCAAAGAGCGGGATTCAACTGGAGATGTCAGTCTCGTCCTATGTCAGTGACTACTTTCTTAAGAATTTTCAGTATTGTTTTATTCGTAGCCTCTGCTTGCCCATTACTTTGTGGATAATATGGCATGGAAAATCTTTGTTGTATGTGGAATTTATCACACAACTCTTTCGCTTCCTAGTTTTTAAATGGACACCCATTATCTGTAACAAAGCACATTGGAATTCCGTATCTACATATAATATAGTTGAGCATGAATTTTTCTATTTGCTTTCCAGTGGTGTATGATAAAGGAATTGCCTCAACCCATTTTGTAAAGTATTTAGTGGCTGTCAAGATAAACTTGTGCCCGTTGGACGAAGTAGGGTTGATTTTACCTACTAGATCTAATCCCCATTGTGAAAATGGCCATGGTGATGTGATGGGTTGAAGACCTTGTGTTGGTGCATGAATAAGGTCTCCATGCATTTGGCATTGTTTACACTTCTGTACATACTTGTAAGCATCTTTTTCTGTGGTTGGCTAGTAATACCCTGTTCTCAGTAGTTTCTTTGATAATGGAAAATCGCTTTGGTGAGCCCCACAGATTCCATCATGGACTTCTTTTAAAGCAAGGTGTGCTTCATTCTCATCCAGACATCAGAGAAGAGTACCATCGAAACCCTTTCTATACAAAGTATCAGCTATAATGGTGTATCTAGATGCTTGACGAATAAAGGTCTTCTTTTGATTTCTGGACAGATCTGGTGACATGTATTGGGTATGCAAATATGTATATATTTCATTGTACCAAGGTGATTCTGGAGCCACAATTGCACATACATAGTCTGATAAGGGAGTCTCATATGCAGGTAGCATTAACTGTTCTATGATAAACTCAAACTGAGTTTCATTAGTAGGCATATTCAGAAGAGATCCTATGGTTGCCATTGCATCTGCTGCCTTGTTCTGTATTCTGGGGATTTGTTCGAAGGTAATTTTGCTAAAATGCTCCTTGTAATATTCGACCAACTTCTTATAAGGCATGAGTTTGTCATCCTTCATATTGTAATCATCATTGACCTAGTTTTTAATTAATTGTGAATCACCATAGACCTATAACTTTTGTATTTTCCATTGTACAGCTATACAAAGCCCTATGAGGAGAGCTTCATATTCTGCCATATTCTTGGTGCATGGGAAATTTATCCTAAATGACTTGGGTATAACATCCCCTTGAGGAGTAATGAAGAGAATACCTGCTCCAGATCCGTGATTTGTATATGACCCATCAAAGTATAACTTCCACATTACTGAGGTAGTTAGTGTAAACACAGATTCATTTGGAAAGTCTATCAACAATGGGTGACTGTCTTATATAGGAGCCTCTGCTAATTGATTTGCTATGATTTGTCCTTTGATAGCTTTTTTGTGTATGTATTCTATATCAAACTCGCTCAAGATCATAACCCACTTAGCCAATCACCTAGTGAATGTTGCTCTGCTCAATAGGTATTTGAGTGGGTCAAACCGTGCAATGAGTTGTACCTTATGACTCAACATGTAGTGTCTGAGCTTTTGGGATGCAAAGATTACTGCTAAGCATGCTCTCTCTATGGGGGTGTAATTAAGCTCATAGTCGATCAGAGTCCTACTTATATAATAAATGGCTATTTCTTTTCCATTTTTGTCATGCTGTGCCAATAGAGCTCCCAGACCTAAGTTCATTGCTGATATGTATAACAATAGAGGTTGTCCTGGAGTAGGAGATATTAACACTGGTGTGTTCAAAAGATAATCTTTTAGAGCTTGGAAAGCTTCCTGGCATTGTTCTATCCATTTAAAAGTAACTCCTTTCCTGAGTAAATGTTGAAATGGGTGACACTTATCTACTAACTATGCTATGAATCTCCTTATGGATTGAAATCTTCCTTGTAACCCTCTGAGTTGTTTAATTGTTGATGGAGGTTGCATATCAATGATTGCCTTGACCTTGGCAGGGTCTATTTCAATTCCTCTGTTTGATACTATAAACCCTAATAGTTTACCAGTTGTTACACCAAACATACATTTCTTTGGATTTAATCTAACATTATACTGGTCCAACTGATCAAATATCTATGTAAGAACTATAAGGTGACTTTCTCTGGTTTGTGATTTAGCCAATATGTCATCCACATAATCTGCCATTATGTTATGGATCATGTCATGAAATAATATTGTCATGGGTCTTTGGTATGTTGCCCCGACATTTTTAAGACCAAATGGCATCACATTCTAGTAGTACATTCCCCATGGGCATGTAAAGGCCATTTTATGTTGATCTTCTGGTGCAATTTTAATCTAGTTGTATCCTGAAAAACCATCCATTAAGGATAGCATCTCATTTCCAGCTGTGAGGTCAACTATCATGTCGATATTGGGTACCAGGAAGTCATCCTTAGGGCAAGCTTTATTTAGATCTTGAAAATTAGTACAGATTCTTATGCCTCCTGTGCACTTAGTCATAGGTACTAAGTTTGATATCCATTCCGCATAGTCAATAGGTCTGATAAAACCTACATCCAACAACTTTTGTAATTCTATTTTAACCAGTAATGCGATACTTGGATGCATTTTTCTCAATTTTTGCTTGTAAGGTTTAACTCCTGGTATCAATGGTAAGTGATGCAACACTAATTCAGAATCTAATATCGACATGTTTGAGTAGGACAAAGCAAATTTGATAGGTCTTTGTTTGAAAAATTGAATGAATTTGTCTTTTTCTTCTTTGCTTAGTGATTTTGCTAGATGGATGTTATGTACAACTTCCCCTTCTGCTATATTTACTTCTTTTGTTTCCTCTGTAAGTAATGCTGAACTTTCTCTTTCCATAGGAATATTTCCCAAGTCATTAGGGGTAGTTTGATCCTTATCTTCTATTTGAGAAGTACTTTCTTCTCCAAAGTATGCCTTTCTATTTAGGTCTATAGCAAACCCTACTTTATGATCACTTTGCGGAAATCCCTTTCTAACTCCTAGAATTTCTGAAATCGCTTCATCGTTTTCAAACCAATCCAGCGTTGGTTTTCCTTCTTGCCCCCAATCAATCAAGTGTGAATGTACTAGGGGTAAATCATTACTCCCCTCTTTAGTAGACTCAGATAACATGAAGACTTGATTGTTTGACTAGCTTTGTGTATCTTCATCTTGTACAAGCCTTATTTGATTCCTTAATATTACACTTTTTGGTGGGCTAGAATCATGGAGTGATAAGAATTTGTAGTCATGAGAATCTATCTCACTATCAATATATGTTTCATCATATGGGTTATCATTACTTATTTCTTCTTGTTCCTATCCCTGATTCCATTGTAGATTGATTGGTCTTCTTTGTACATTAGTGACTCTTCTTAAGCCAGGTATAAGCCTTTGTAATCTTTCTTCATCTATTTCGTAAGGTTGAGCCCGAGTCACCTCTCATGGTAGAAGTAGTGACAATAACCATGGGTGGGATTCAGATGGTGGGGGTGATCCTGCATCTATTGCCACATTAGCCTATACTGTTGTGTCAATAACTACATCATTTTGTAACTCCGCGGTGGGTTCTTGCAAGAGTTGTCTCATGTCTTCCCCATCTAATTCTATGCTTGGTGATGTAGGTACCTAATTGCTTGCTTGAGATGAAGATGGAAGAGCCTGTGTGGACCAATTCCTTTGTGATATGTAATCTGATGGTTTTCTTGGTCGATTTAGTATATCAAGGATATGTTGTCTGGCTTGTGTGATATGTTGTACATGTTTGTATCCCAATCCTTGATTTCTTGGATTATCATTAGGAACAACAGGTTCTAGTCTTCCTTGCTTTTGTAACCCTAGGCCTGTGGTACCATCATATCCATGTCTTTGGAGTATTTTGAATCCATTGCCATAATGATCTATGTGTATTCTGGGTGTCATCATATGATCTTCTTCTCTCTATATCCAATGGTTAACATCTTCATTCAAGGATTCTTCCTCTAAGTCTCCCCATCTAATGAAAGAGCATGAGTCTAAGTATCTGACAATTTCTTTTCCTTTGTCTTTCTTTTGTACTGTAGTGTGAGGTTTCCCAAAGGACTTAGGAGAAAGAGACAATTATTTCCCATTTAAAGTATTTGCAATAGAGTACTCTCCACAACCCATATCCTTTATTTGTAAGGAGGATGTCGTAGGCATATCTTTTTGTGTTTATGTGATCTTTAATGTTTCCAACTATGTACTGAGAGGTGCAGCTTGATTTATAGGTACCTGATTATCGACACTATCTTTTAGATAATTACAATGTTGAAACGGATTTGTATCCCCCTTTATGGTGATTTCAATACCATTGTATGGGAATTTGACACGTTGATGAAATGTAGATGGTACTGCTTGCATAGTGTGGATCCATGGGAGGCCCAATAACATGTTATATCCTAGCTCTCTGTCCAAGACTTGAAAAGCTACCTTTGTCGTTATTGGTCCTATTTGTACAGGTAATGTTAGAATGCCTTTAGATGGATGTTCTTCATCATCATAAGCTTTGATGTTTATCATTTTGGAAGAATCAATATGAAGTTTAGAATATCCCATTGCTTTGACCAGATTTAAGGTACAAATGTTCAGACCGACTTCCCCATCTATAGGTACTCTTCTGATTCTTTTCTTGTGAATGTAAGCTTCCAGATGTAGTGGGTCATTATGAAGCAATTTATCACTAGGAATATCTTGTTTTGTAAATGCAATATGACACACTGATGAAATATGTGTA
Source organism: Cryptomeria japonica (assembly GCF_030272615.1). Taxonomy (NCBI): domain Eukaryota; kingdom Viridiplantae; phylum Streptophyta; class Pinopsida; order Cupressales; family Cupressaceae; genus Cryptomeria; species Cryptomeria japonica. Next base: position 638,471,773 of record NC_081406.1, read on the forward strand.
CCTTGTGTTAGATTTCCTACCATAGATTGGAAGGAATGTTCATCTATATCTCTATCCGCTATTGAATCTTGAAGTGCTTTGTCCAATACAGCTCTATGATTGGGTGAAATACGTAGTAGTTCAAATAAGAATATCTATGTTGGAGTTTTCTTAAGTTGCTCAACTACATTGTAAGTCCCTACTACTGGTGGTTGATTTTGTGGTATCCCTTGCAAGGTTACCTTTGACCTACGAGTAACCACTGCACAGTCTCTGTCTCTGGGAGTAATTGTGATTATAGCAATTGTATCATTTGTATCATAGGCTTTCTTATCTAGATTTATATTAAATCCTTCTTCTTAGTCCCAATGTGTATGTTTGACATTTATAATATGTTCAATGAGTCCATCCTCAAACCAATCTGAGTGAGATGGTTGATCTTGCCCCCAGTCTTGGAGACAAAGATTTGTATCATCATCATACTTTGGTCCTTCAGATATCATGCAAATTTGGTTGTCATCTTTATGAGTGTCTTGATATTGGTCCTCCTGATCAGGTGTTTCTTGTGAATCATTGTTTGTTGTATCTCCTGAAATAATGGCATGAATAGTGTAGTCATATGAGACTTTCATATAGTTAGCCATGTTGTCTTGGGTACCTGATGTGGTAGCTTTTCCCTTGTCATTCTTAACAAGCAGATCTTTAAAAATCATATGATTCGTGTTTGTTGAGGTCTTATCCATATCAATTGTGATATCCCTTTGGTCTATCATATCTTGGACCAAGTTTTTCAACTTGTAGCAACTTGCCATTTTGTGACCTTTAGTCCTATGATAATCGCAAAAATCATTGTCATTCCACCATGTGGGTTTGAAAGGACCTGGTTCATATACTCTTACTTCAGGTAGAGTGATTATGTTTGTCTGTATTAAATTTTTGAGTGCTAACTCAATAGGTTCTCCTAAAGGTGTGTAATTTCTTCTTGGAGCGTTTACCCTGGGGTATCTTGTGTTTGTATTTTGAGTAGCATTTACATTGGTTGAGGTTGTGTTATTCCTAGTATGTGGATTTGTTGACTGACTCGTTCCAAGTGATAAAATGGGTTGAGTTTTGTTTATTGTTCTGGCGTCTATAATACCATCATTGGTCACATTTTTGTTTTTTGACCAAAACTTAGATTTGTCATTATTGTTGGTATTGCCATACTTAATAAGACCTTGTTCTACCAAGCCCTTCTCACATTTGAGAGCCTTTTCTGTGATTTGTTTGAATGTGGTAAGACACTGCATTTGTATGGGATATTTTATCTTAGGAATCAAATTTTCTGTAAACATATCCACTTGCTCTTTTTCTGGGATAATTGTCTTGCATCTCCTATAGAGAGTCCTCCATCATTGTATGAAGGATGCAAATGTTTCATTCTCATATTGCTTAGTGGCACATAAATCCATCAAAGCAACTGGGGTGTCAATATTGTGCGAGAAGTTTGCAATAAATTGTTCAGCTAATTCTCCCCATGACGTGATGGTTGGTAATAGATGTGAAAAGCACTCTAAAGTAGGACCTCCCAGACTTTTAGGGAATAGTCTCATTAGGTAAGTATCTTCCGAGGCAACTTCTATACATGCTGTAAAACATTCTCTGATATTATCTCTAGGATCACCCTTCCCTCGATATCTATCAAATTTGGGCATTTCAAAATGTTGTGGGAAGGGTGGCATGTATAATGTGTGATCAAATGGATAAGGATGTAAGTCCTGCATTGTGTAGCTCTTTTTATCGTTACCAGTTTGCATGATCATCATCTATTGTTGCAAACTCTGTACTTGTTGTGTCAGAATATATGTTGATGTCAAAGGTATACCTTGTGTGTGTATGTCCCACAAAAGGATTTGTAGTTGCATAACTAGGAGGTTGTTGAAAGGTACCAAGATTATAACCTTGTGTGTTGTGTGTTCCAGTAGGTACTATGAAATAGGCGATATGTGAACCCATGTTTGGTTGAGTTGTACCTGTTGTATTGGTAATACCTAGATTTGCATTTTGATAACCATATGTGGATCCCATAGAATAGGAAACTGGAGGTTGGGTTACATTCATTGATTGCGTTTGAATAGGTGCTGAGACACTTGACATTATCGGTATGCTCTGTGATGGCATACTAGCATTGATCACTAAAGATGACACGCTTGTTTGAAAGTTTGCATTTGTATTGACATTTGTTGGAAGAGGTACGTTTTGAAGAAGACTAGAGGTCATTGCTTGTATTTGCGTCAAGGGTGGTGTTTGACTATTATCTTGACCTAAAGTTTTTCCTAGTGGTAAAATCTTTGTGACATCAAAATCCTCAGGTAATTTTGCCCCATTTTGTATTAACAACGAAAGATACTTGTCCCTATCGCTATGTATAAGTGTATCTAGGATCATGAGGACATGCGGGTCTTGTTGTGTGGACTCAATTTATTCCTTTATCAGATGTTGTTGTAATTCATTTATGGTGGACATTGTTTATGTACCTGAGTGTTGATCTATTGACATGTCCATGTTCCAAGTAGGGTTTATAGATTGTGTGTTGTTCGGGTCCATTATTCCTTTTGCTTTCTAGGACCTTGTGACGGGCATCTAAAATTGCCTATATGATGATGGTTCTATGTAAGATGATGACCTAACACTAGACAGTAGATGTAAATATGAGCTATGCAATACTATACTAGACTCTCTATTGAGGATTTTGATGTGAGACCTTTTTAGCCTTTCTAGCTTTCTCTAATGCAAGTCTTTCCATTTGTTTACGAAGTTGTTCGGCCTCAATCTCTCTATCAATCGTATGGGCAATCCTAGACTCAATATCTATCTCATATATAACTCCCATATACTGGGGTGTGCTTCTTCTTAAATCCCAAGCTAAGTTAGCTAGACCATCAATGATTTCTCGTTGACCGTCATTTGGAACTAGATTAGGTTGCTCGAAGGGGAGAAAACCATCACCTGGGAGACCCATGAAGGCACATGCTATGAACCTATAACTAATAATGGACTTAGACGTATATGAGATCTAGGTGAAGACGTATATGATAAATGGTGGACTATGCAACTAATATAAATGAGGATGTAAATGGGACTATGCAAAAGACTATGGACGATAATGAGGACGTCAATGGGACTATGCAAAAGACTATGATAATGAGGACGTAAATGGGACTACCTATAGTCACAAGTATGTTAGGACATTTTGAGAATCAGTTTCAACATGGACTTTGTTTTTGGTAACTTCGTGTGTAGGACAATGTTTTGCAATTTTCCAAATCTGAGAACAATGGTTGGTAGGTATGTATAGATAACTGACTCAAATTTCATACAATCTCAAAAAATTCGGAGATACGTGGGATAGGGCCTAAAATAGCCCAAGGGACTGACTCAATATTGGTCTATCACAACGATACATAAAAAAGCATGGAATACAATCTTAGGCTGGATAGTGGACACCATTCAGTGAGGCCCTTACAATAAAATACCGAAACAAAATGAACAGATAGAGAGTCTGGCAGCACTGGCTCCACTCCATGGCACACACTTCTCGGGCATGCCAGTCTCTCTTACCTTGAAGATCCAAGGATCTTATAGCCAAGGGATTCCTATATCATAGTGTAAGGTACATGAAAGGTATCTATGGGGTACGATCCGCACTCCTGGAACCACTGAATGTAGAATTTTTGGCAACTAATTTGGTTCTTAGTATTAGGTTTCGAGGGATCTCGATCCAACAATGGATTCTCAGAGCAAGCCACTTAAGGCTTTAGTTGAGCTTATCGGTGTAGGGAAGGCCCCCACATATGTCAAATTCACTCAACACTCTAGCCGCCTGACCAGTATATTTATATAGCGGCTCGAAAAACCTGCTTGAGAGTACGCTAGGAGAGATGATATCCCCAACACATCCCAATTTGAAGTACCTCTGTGGGGTGATGAAATCCCCAATCAAAGATACCCCTCACTACGTAGAACAAAAAGAAAATTTGGATGTCGTTGTCACCTTCCTTCTTTCTCCGATGAGCTCGATGGTGGGTAGAAAGTCAGTTAGTGTAACTGTAGGTCCACCCCAGACACAATGAAAAGTTATTTTCCCTTAAGAAAATGAAAAATGATTTAATCTAATGCAGCCTAATTCACGTTCGTTTTATAGCCTAAATTTAGGTGTTAGATCTGCATGTGCATGTCAATTTTAAACACCAAATCCAAGAATGAAGGCATACATGTCAATTTTAACCCACCAAAACCAAGTGTAAGATGCATGCATGTCAATTTTAGCCCATGTTCATTTTAAGCACCAACAACAAAGTGTGAGATTATCCATGCATGTCAATTTTAACTATTGTTGATTTTAAGCACTAAAAATTGAAGTGTGAGATGTGCATGGAAAAATACTAATCTAATCCTCTCTGCGAATCCACCTCAAGCTACAAACAGAAGATTAGTAGCAAAATAAACCAACATAAAACAGAAATTCAAAACCTGATAGGGGCGATTGCATAATACTACCTTAGCCATTGTGTGATACTTACTGAGTGAATGCGTAAATCTGACAGAGCGAATGCATGAATTTATTTGCTTGATTGCGTAACACTAACAGGTCGATTACGTGGCAGAATGCAGACAACAACAAAAAAATTAGAAAAATACAAGAAAACAAAATTCAGTAGCTATACTGACCTTGTGCCTTTGTTCTTAGTTGTTTGATGTGATGGTTGATAATGTCTGATCTCAGAAAGTTGCAGACCCTATTTAAGACTGACCTATCTGATTTCAAGTGTATCCTCTTCTATTTAAGACAAGATAATGATCACGTTGATATGGATAAAATACGATTGATAAGACAGTTTGATCAGTTGATTGTAGATGTTTGACTAGATAGTCGTATCCTTTGTTAACTTCGTGCAAAGTGTTTGTTGGATATTTGCTTGGGTATTTGTTTCTCACAAGACATTTTATTGCAAGTTTTTCTGATTGATTGATTTTCAATTTTTAGTTCTTTTCCAAGAGCTTTTTCGATGTTTTTGGATTATGTAGATCGATATTTGAATGTTTTTGGTATTTTTTTCAGGATCGTATTTGAATGTTTTTGGTTCGTTTTTTTCAAGATCGTTATATGGATGTTTTTGGTATTTTTTCAAGACATTATATGGATGTTTTTGGTATTTTTTGTTTTTCATTGTTTTTGGATTTTGAGTTTTTCATTGTTTTTGAATTTTGAGTTTTTTAATGTTTTTGGATTTTTTCAGGATTTTATCTGATTTTTTGGATTTTTTTCAAGACTTTATCTAATTTTTTGGATTTTTTTCAGGACTTTATTTGATTTTTTGGATTTTTTCAATTATGCCCCCAAAGTGCAGACCTATATGACATGATGATCTGTAGAATGCATGTGGAGACAAAGAATTTTTGACATGACCTATGTGAATGCAATATGCCGAATGAAGATGCACTTCCTATTTGAACAAGGTTGACTATCTTTGTATTTAGCATTTGTAATACACCGATTGAAAATGAATGTGCAAAACATTTCATGGATAAGCAGTCAATTGATCTCTAAGGCTTTTCAGAACTTTCATCTCAACACACTTAGTGACTAGGATTTATAAATGGAGACGCGGAAAACTTCCCCATTGGTTCTTGAAACTTTGATCTTCTTTTGCCCATGTGTGTGCAAAATGCGTTAATTCCCACTCTTGAGTTCACTAAAGATCATTAGCATCCTATATGACTAGCTACATGATTTTTCTAACTTCAAAAGCATCCCGAATAGAGCCTTGCTGCCAACAAGCCTTGAGAGCTCCGATCAGGTTATAGACTAATTTCTTAAATATTGCTCCATTGCCAGTAGGCATTCATAGCCCTGATGGAGTTACTTGTATGTTCCCATAGTCAAGCTTATTTATCGCATTTGTATACATGATATTTCAGTTATATATCATTGCTCTTTTTGCCTTTAGATGGATATTTGGCATAGCTCTTTTTTATTTTTTATTTTCTTGCCTTGACTTGTAAGTAATGAAACCTACTTGGGTGTGACAATTATAGTGGCGCTGAAGTAGAATTTTAGATTTTTCACTAGTCATATTATCAACTAGGTGTCTAGAATGAATTAGAGATTTATTGTGTTTGAGATATAGCAATTGATAGATTGTGGGTTAACAAATCTCAAATAGTGAAATCACTACCCAACCAGAAGTAAAGCATCGTCACAGGGTAATGTTGAGAATGAATGACTTTAGAACCTCAAAGACTTCATGTCAGAATATCTAAGAAAGGAGATGACCCTTATTTTCCTTAGATGCAAATGAATGATAAACTCAAACAGTTGCCTTGTTTTATTGATGCTTCTATATGAAAATGCAGAAACTTTGAGAATGCAATGCATTTGAAAAAGAAACTATATGTAATGCAGATGTGTTTAATAAAATGATATGCAATGCGGCAAATAAAACCTAAACTAACCCAACCCTTAGGTATAATATCATGTAGGTAGTTCATTGGCCTTTGTTTGAAAAGTTAGATAAAGATGTGTTTTTCAATAGGATATAAGGACTCAGTTGGGTGTACATGTTCAACATCTCCAATATTGATTTTATTAGTTTTTGGATTTTGTGGATCATCAGAGGGAAATCCAGCTCTAGAACCCTTGAATTCACCTATAGCGTTATCATTTTCAAAGCAATCCAACCGTGGTAGATTCTCTTGCCCCTGATTTTTCAAGTGCAGGTGTATGAGATAAATTGGTTTCGAAGTTATGACATGAGCGGGTGTTATGCCTGTTTTTATTGATGCACTTGAAGAGGATGATAAAGTCAACCAGGTGTTGATCTCATTAACTGGTGTTATGATTGTGCTTTAACAAGATGATGAAACAATTGTTGACAAGTTGTTCTATGTAGTATAATCTGGATTGGTGATTTCATTGATAAGGGGTTCATGAACAACTTGTGTAGAGGAATCATGAGAGAGACTAGGAGAAATGACAAGTTTGTTTGAGAGGAAATATTGTGAAGAACATGGAGGATTATGACATGGAGATGAAAGGATGGAAGGACCTTGATCAAGATTTAAAGAAATAATGGGATCTTGTTTAGGACATGAAGGTAAAGGTATGCTTTGATCTTGTCTTGGAAAGGGATTATTAGGAAGGTTAGAAGGGATGTCTTGATCTTGTTTAGGAGGCGTATGTTGGATAGGACTTGAAAGGATACTTTGTTCTTGAGATGGAAGGGTTTGATTATGAATGGAATAAAAAAGAGCGAGGGGATCATCATAAGATTCTTGGTCAATGGGATCTTGATCAAAAATTGGGTAGGATGGAATTGTTTGTTCTTGATCTTTATTTGTTTTAGGACTCATTTCTTCTGATTTTGGATCATCCTCTTGACACAGGGAAGGAGTTTGGATATTCATGGGAGATTCTTGGAATGTTTCAACATTTTGGTGTGATGAAGAAGGATTTTGAATGAGATCCTCTGAATCATGACTTGAATTAGATTGGATTTGTATGATGGATAGCGATTGGGAGGTTTTGTTATTAGATAGAGATGGCATGGATTGGTTTTGTGTGACTTTAGGGGATAATGAAATGGTGGATAGATATGGTTGATTTGGGCTTTGGTTGAAAGGGATTTGATTTTGGTTGAAAGGAGTATGATTTTGGGTGAAAGAGGTCTAGTTTTGGTTAAAAAAGGTTTGATTTTGGTTGAATGAATTTTGATTTGGACTTTGGTTGAAATGGGTGTGATTTTGATTGAACGAGGTTTGAAAGTTGGGTTGATATGAATTTTGATTTGGACCTTGGTTGAATGGGGTTTGATTTTGGTTGAACAAAGTTTGAATGTTGGGTTGATATGAATTTTTATTTGGAATTTGGTTGAATAGGGTTTGATTTTGGTTGAAAGGGGTTTGAATGTTGGGTTGGTGTGAATTTTGGATTTTGGTTGAAAGGGGTGTGACTTAGGTTGAAAGAGGTTTGAATATTGAGTTGATGTGATTGGTATGAATGATGTAGTGGGTTGAAAGAAAAAGAAGGTTTACATGACTCTAATGTTGGTTGAACTGAGGTAGGAACAAATTTATTGAAGAATAAAGGTTGGCATGTTTGAATGGTCTCACAAGAATAAGAAGGCTGGTCTGATACTAATTCCCTCATGGCCATCACTTCTCTCATCATGTTTTCTAACCAGCCCCTATGGTTGTCAAGACTAGCCATGTATGTCACTTGTTGTTGCAAAGTTTTGATTTGTTGAGCTAATATTTCTATGGATGGTGGTGGAATAGGAATGGAAGGGATGAATCCTCCACTTTCCCTATGAAATTTATAATTCCAATCCATGATGTTTTCTTGTTTGGTTTGGACCTAGGATCACAAAATGTAAGATATTTTCTCCATTTCTCTGAATGTGACGATGTTTGATTAAACTTGACCAACTTGTTTGAGTTGAAGTTGAGTTTGACTGATCCTCTGATTGTGATTTGGATGTTTGGGGTATGACTTTATAGGATGATTATGCAACTGATGATGAACTAAGACATATGTATATGAGGTCTAGCCAAAGATGTATATGAGGGTGATAATGAGGACGCAATTGAAGATTATGCAAGGACTTAGGATGATAATAAGGATGTAAGTGGGGACAAATGCATGGAATTCCTAGGATCACATGTAAGGGTTTTAAGTTTTTGTTGTTTTCAAAATGGACTCTGTTTTTGGTAACTTCGTGTGTAGGACAATGTTTTGTAGTTTTCCAAGTCTGAGAACAATGGTTGGTAGGTATGTATAGCTGATTGACTCAATTTTCATACAATCTCAAAAAATTCGGAGATACGTGGGCTAGGGCCTGAAATAGCCCAAGGGATTGACTCAATACTAGTCTATCACAATGATACATAAAAAAGCATGGAATACAATCTTAGGCTAGATATTGGACACCATTCAATGAGGCCCCCGCAACAAAATACTGAAACAAGATGGACAGATAGAGAGTTTGGTAGCACTGGCTCCACTCCACGACACACACTTCTCGGGCATGCCAGTCTCTCTTACCCCAAAGATCTGAGGATCTTATAGCTGAGGGATTCCTATATCATAGTGTAAGGTACATGAAGGGTATCTATGGGGTATGATCCGCACTCCCGGAACCACTGAATGTAGGATTTTTGGCAACTAAATTGGTTCTTAGTATTAGGTTTCGAGGGGTCCCGATCCAATGACAGATTCTCAGAGAAAGCCACTTAAGGCTTTAGTTGAGCTTATCGGTGCAGGGAAGGCCCCCACATACGTCAAATTCACTCAACACTCTAGCCACCTGACTAGTATATTTATATTGCAGCTCAAAAAACCCGCTCGAGAGTATGCTAGGAGAGATGATATCCCCAACGCATCCCAATTTGAAGTACCTCTGTGGGGTGATGAAATCCCCAGTCAAAGATACCCCTCACTACGTAGAACAAAAAGAAAATTTGGATGTCATTGTCACCTTCCTTCTTTCTCCCATGAGCCCGATGGCGGGTAGAAAGTCAGTTAGTGCAACTGTAGGTCCACGTTCATTTAATCTAATGCAGCCTGATTCACGTTCATTTTATAGCCCAAATTTAGGTGTTAGATCTGCATGTGCATGTCAATTTTAAACACCAAATCCAAGAATGAAGGCATACATGTCAAATTTAACCCACCAAAACCAAGTGTAAGATGCATGCATGTCAATTTTAGCCCATGTTCATTTTAAGCACCAACAATGAAGTGTGAGATTATCCATGCATTTCAATTTTAACTGTTGTTGATTTTAAGCACTAAAAATTCAAGTGTGAGATGTGCATGCAAAATTACTAATCTAATCCTCTCTGTGAATCCACCAAAGGCTGCAAACAGAAGATTAGTAGCAAAATAAACCAATAGAAAATAGAAATTCAAAACTTGACAGTGGCGATTGCGTAATACTACCTTAGCGATTGTGTGATACTTATTGAGCGAATGCGTAAATCTGATAGAGTGAATGCATAAATCTAATAGAGTGAATGTGTGACTTTATCTTCTTGATTGCATAACACTAACAGGTTGATTGCATGATAGAATGCAGACAACAAAAAAAAATTAGAAAAATACAAGAAAACTAAACCCAATCTGGAACCTGCGAAACCAATTGTGAAGCCCTAGCCAAATCCCTAATCATCCATTCAATATTGATTAGATCATATTTAACTGTATAAGAAAGAACTAGGCTATTATATATGTCTAAGGCCAATTGTTCTTCCAAATCCTGTATTAATTTTTCTGCCTGAAGAACTTTTTGATATCGTTTGGCTTCTCTCCTTTGTTGTTTCGTCCTTCTTGCACCTGACATCTTGAACTAAACTTTTCTTGCCATAAACTGTGTTAATCAAATCTTGAAATAAAAAAGTAGTTTTGATCCTGGATTAACCAAATTTAAGACAGAACTATACAAAAGCAATAACAGATAGAAGAAAAATAAAATAGCAATTAACCCTGCAGATGCGTGACCCAGAAAGGGCGATTGCGTGATCTGAACATGGCGATTGCGTGACCCTGTCAGAGTGAATGCGTGACCCCGAAGGGTCAAATGCGTAATTTTCTCTATGTGATTGCATGATGATGTAAGCTCAATTGAGTGATGAAAAATATTTTCTTGAAATTCGTGCAACCTGCAAAAAAAATGAGCAATCTGTACAATCTGCAAAAATCACACAAAACACAGAAAAAGGTTAAATTGCTATTAGTTCACGTCGGGTTCACCAAAATGTGGGATGCAAAATTCATTCTTCTGTTAACAAAGCAAAGCAAAGTAATCAATTAGAATAAGAGAAATCACGAATCCCTTCTAATCAAAGAATTTAACAAACTAACAATGAAATGATGCAAGATCAAATAAAATAGGAATTATAAATCAATTCAAATAAAACTCCTTATTCCAAGATTTGCATATTGCTTCCATTGCTCTTCTCCTCTTCGTGGTATGATGGCTCTCAGATATTGCGCTGGTAACCTGCAAGTGACACAAAGATTCAAAGTTCGTGATTCAGAGCAATTGTGAGGATTGATGCTCAATTTATAGATTTTTGGAGAAGATTGATTGAAAGGTGGAACTCGGGTGAGCTCAAATCCAAGTTGATAGTTGAACTGTTGATTGTAGGAGTGAAACTCAATAGATTGAATAGATTAATTGAGTCAACTGATTGAGAAAAAGCTGACTGAAGGAAGAAAAAGAATGATTGGTGGAAATAAAGAAGATGACACAAAGAGCTTAATTTAGAAAAAAGCTAACTGAAAGAGGGAAATAGAGATTGGAGAGATAAATGATTTAATTAATTGATTGATTGAATTAACTAATTTAGCATGTGCTTGCATTTAGATTTAGATTATTAATTTAATCTTTTCCTGAGATTTTATTCAAATAATTGAATTTATTAATTTAATTTAGCATTTGAATATATTTAGAACTTAACTTTGATTTTCAATTTGGTTTTTGAAATCATGCACATGTATTTGAATTTGGAAGAAATTAGAAGAAAATAGAATTAAATGAAATTAGAATTTGGGGATTTGGAATTGAAGAATTAATTAGCTAATTAAACAATTTAAAGAAATTATTTAATTATTTAGAAATGGAATTTAATTAAATAATAAAGATTATTTAATTTAAAGGATTAAATCACAATTAATTAAATAATAAATATTTAATTAATATTTAGAAGAGGGTTGCATGATTAGATGATTAGAGATAGAAATTGAATAATTAGTAATTTATTTAAATAATAAAGATTATTTAAGTTGGGGAATTAACTATAATTAATTAAATAATAAATATTTAATTAATATTTAGAAAATGATTAAAATGATTAAATGATGAAAGAATAAGAAATAGAATAATTAGTAAGATTATGAGGAAATATGAAATTCGAAGAAATAGAAGAATTAGAAGAATACCATTAATTAGCTTAATTAAATAATTAAGGAATTATTTTATCAGTTAGAGGAACAATTAGTACATGATCAATGAGACATTTTTAGGTGTCTACAAAAGTACCTTGTTACAAATGAGTTTTGTAACACCTATTCAACTTCTCTCTATCGATTACAACTCTTCTCTATTTCACCGGTTCTTTCACTACCGGTTATCAATTCACCCTCTCTAATCCCTTACCAGTCAACCTCTACCTTTCTTAACTTCCCATGATCCTCAATCAACACTCTTTCACACTGTGATGCCTTCCTACTGATTCAATCACTATCGGTACCCTTGACTGTTAACTCTATAACAATTCACCTATTTCCCTCTCTCTACCGGATAAAGCCTCTTACTAGTTCTACCTTCAAATACTTAGTCAATTTAATCTTTTGCGATGAACTCTTAGAATGTTTATCTCTCTTCTTGCTCAAGCACACTCTCTTCTCACAACTGGAATCCCATATCATCTCTTCAATCTGCATATTTATACATAAGCTTTCCTGTTAGAATGAGGTTCAAACTATCTGCGGTTAGGGTTTCTTCTACCTACCATGAACCATATCAGATCACATTGGATCTCCTTTCTATTAGTGTAGGTTTTTATTTCCTAGTGGGTTATTTATTTTTTCCCTTTTTTCTTAGGTTTTTTCTACACTTCTTTTAATCTCACTTAGGTTAATAAATCATGCTTAATTAGGTGAGTGGTTATGAGGTGTCACCTTCCTACATGTGTGCATCCATTTTCTATCTTGGAAAGATACTTGCTATCTTTAGTCCAAGAGATGGTTGCTCCTCATTGGTTGGTATTGCCACCTCTTCCCTCTCCCTAGTCTATAAAAGCATGCTACCTGGCTTGTATTTTGCATCTCTTAATTTTGCATCCTCTTAATGCTATTTTGCTTCTAGCATTTACATTACTCTCTTGGAGACTAACTTTGTGTTGCTACTTTGATTTTGTATCATTTGCATTCATCGTTTAGATATCTATTCATTTGCACTAGTTTTCTAGGTTTATAATCTTTTCAGATTTTATCATGGTATCAGAGATTTTCTATGTGCAAGAGTAGATTTTAGTTTCCATATTTGAGAGATTCGGGGGGGGGCTAATAAATCTTATTATATTTTTTCAAAAAACCCAGTATGCTCTTCTCTCACATTTTCGGATGATCTTGAGAATCAAAAAAGTTTGACGAATTTTTTTTATCGCTAGGGTTTGTGCATGTGTTTTATGAAATCTGGGTGATTGCAACATTTTTGGTTATACTGGAAGCATCTGTAGCTATTCCAATGCGTCCAAGAGTTTTAAGAAAGTCAAATCTAGCTTTCGTTTCACTGAAATCAGAGATCGTCATACATAGTTGCAAAACTGGGGTTTCAAGATCAAATCTGAAAACCATCTTGCATATTTGGTGTTTTCAATCAATATTGCAGGTTCCAGCATTCCTTCTCTTGACTTTGGTAGCTGATTCAACCTTTGCATGCCATTTTTTGGTTGCTAGGGTCTGTATTTGTATCTAAAGTCATTCTATTTACACTGGATCTACATCTTCTATACATCAGGAAGAAAAACGCATTCTAAGTTTTGTTCATAGCACAAAAACACCATCTGGGTATCTTTTAGTTTTTGCATATAGACTATATATTTTGCAGAAACATACTCAGAAAGTTACAGCAGGACCCCTCTCCATTGGCTATTGCAGTTTTGAAGGCCATTTTCAAATGCTTCATTCTTGCTCATACGGACTCCATTTTCCATGAAATGTTTTTTGATTCTAGATATTTTTTCTTGCTGTATGCACTAGTGCAGCCATTTTTTAATTTTGATGCAGAGATTTTTTTGAAATTGCAGTTTCTCAGTCGTGACACTGTACACTTCTCATTTTGTGAACTTCGGAGGATCATAACTTTCACATACGACCTCGTATCGAGGTGATTCTTTTTTTGAAAGTGCATGATTTTTTGTGTAGATTGTAGTGGTTCTATATTTTTTTTTGGATATTATGCCAAAAGTTCATTCTCAACATATGCTTTTCATGAGGATTTTGTAATGCATTGAAATAAAGACCACTTAGTATTTCTTGCTAGTGGTAGTTGTAAACACACTAATATAAAATGCCAAATCATAATTTATTGGGGGGGTCTTTGATTGAGTGAAAAGGGGGGGGTTGTCTTGATTGTGTTCTCTTCCTTTCGACATTTTTTTTTTGCACTTCTTCATCATGGATCAAACAATAGTGCCTATCCTAACTCCATATAACTACTTTGAGTGGAAATCATGCATGATAATCTACTTAAGGGAAGTTGGATTACATAGGGATAACTATGGGGCTTGAAACTAAACCTGCTAAAGATGAAGATAAGCCTAAGTGGTTTAACAAATGTGATGAGGCATATGGAACATTGTGTTTGTCTATTTCTCTTGACTTGCTCTTTCACATTGAATCTTTAAATTTGCCAAATGAAATCTGGAAAAAGTTAGAAACACTATTTGGCACACAAGATTCAATGAGGGGTCATATGTTGGAAAATGAACTAATTAGTTTAAGTCCAGGCAATTTCAACACAATCCAGGATTTCTTCACTAAATTGAAATCACTAATGCTGCAGTTAAAATAATGTGGAATTGAAAAGAAAGATGAACAATTGATTCTTAGTATTCTCTCTAAGCTAAATTTAGAATATTTTATGTTTGTTTCTACCTTCTATGCTACTAAGGGTGCACTTGGTACATAATTTACCATGACATCTCTAGATGATTTTTCTATCTCTCTCACTCAGGAACAGGATAAGATAATTCAGATGGGCACTCTTAAGTCCTCTAAGTCACATGCCCTGGCTACCAACCAAGGCACAAAAGAATAGAAAGGACAAAGTAGTAATAACAATAGTAAGGATAACAAATATAAGAATAGCAAGGAGAAGAAGGATTAGACAATAGTTGCTTTAAAAGAAACTAATGAGACCCAATCTTCCAAGGGCGACAAGCCTAAGAAGGAGAAGGTCCAATGTGCCTATTGTAAAAGACCTAGTCATGATGAACATAAATGTCTGAAGAAACAAATTGATCACTTGAGACACATTCTTGAGAAGAATAATATCAGTGTTCCTGAGTCAATTAAACAGAGTTCTAGTGAGGGGTCTAACAAGGCAAAATAAAATAGCAAGGGGAAAGGAAAGGGCAAGGCCCTTATTGAATTTGCTTCTTCACCATCCACTTGGGTTCTTGATTCGAGTGCTTCACACCACATGGCTTCATCTAAGGAAGAATTTGCATATTTGGAGCAATGTACTATGCCTTCTATTTTGATGGGTGATGACACTCCTGTTGAGGTGTGTGGGAGAAGGTCTGTTTATGTGAGGGATGGCACATTTGATGATGTTCTTTGTGTGCCCTCATTATCAACTAATCTCTTATCAGTATACCAAATCACTCACACAAGTTCAGGCAAGTAGGTTGAGTTCACTCTTGATTCAGTGGAGATTCATGAGTTACATAGTGATTCTACAGTTGCAGTTGGGAGAGCAGATCATCAGTCATGACTCTATTTGTTTTCTCACTTTGCTCCTAATCCTCCTTCAACTATTTTTCTCACTCATTTCAATGATGTGAGTAGATTATGGTATGAGCGGTTTGGCCATCTTAACTTCTGCTACTTGTAGTAGCTCAACCAACAGATTATGGTCATAGGGTTGCCTTCAGTTCAGTTTTCAAGTGGTGTTTCTCAAGGTTTCATACTTGGTAAGCATCCTAAGGAAAATTTTGATAAAGGAAAGGCATGGAGAGCTTCACAAATACTGGAGTTAGTTCACAGTGATTTGACTGGTCCATTCCAACATCCTTCATTCAGTAGGGCCAGATATGTCCTCACATTCATTGATGACTTTTCTCGATATACTTGGGTGTAATTTCTCAAATAGAAGTCTGAGGTATTTGATCAGTTTCAAGACTTCAAAAATTTTATAGAGAAGCAATCCGGGAAAGCCATCAAAGTTTTGCGCACTAACAATGGTGGTGAGTATGTCAACCATCGGGTTGAGAGGTTTTTCACTTCAGAGGGAATTGATTTGTAGCATTTAGTTCCATACAATCCTCAATAGAATGGTGTGGCAGGACGAAAGAATAGGTCCTTGAAGGAAATGTTAAACTACATGATTCACTCCAGATCTCTTGCACCACAATATTGGGCAGAGGCCATTAACTATGCTTGTTATATCCAGAACCGTGTTCCTCACCAAGCCTTGAAGGGAGTCACTCCTTTTGAAGCTTGGAGCAGTCAGAAACCATCAGTTAAGCACTTCTGATTTTTTGGTTCTCCTGCATGGGCCCACATTCCTATAGAGAAACGTAAGGCCTTGGATCCGTAGATTAGACCTTGCATATTTATAGGTTATCCTAATGGTGTGAAGGGTTATCGATTTCTCCACCCTACTACACATGAGTTGTTCATTGAAAGGAGTGTTCAGTTTGAGGAGGGCTCTTCGAGCTCACTTTCTACCACTTCTCCAACTCCTTTTGCTTTGGCATTGGAGTCACTTGGTATACATGATAGCTCCTCTGATGAGTCAGATTCACTTGAGTAGTCTTCTACCTCCACTTCTGATGCAGAAAGAGATTTAGAGGACTCACCTCCTTCCTCTCCTAGTCATCATTCAGAGGTTGATGATTCTCCTCTAGATTCTCCATCTTTCTATCCACTTTAGGCTAGACAAACCTTGCAATCTGTAGGTGATTGGGTTGGGGATCCATCAGACACTAGGCAGACTCATTCATAGTTCCAGGGTGCTCCACATGTCTTCATTGCTACTGCTTCAGATCCACAGTCTTTTAATGAGGCTTCTGGTATTCCTCAGTGAGATACAACTATGCAGGAGGAGTATAGTTCCTTAATGAGGAACAACACTTGGGATCTCGTCCCTCTTCCTAAGGGAAGAAAACTTGTTTGATGTAAGTGGATCTATCAAACAAAATTTGTAGCAGATGGGTTGGTTGACAAGTATAAGGCTCGCTTGGTTGCCAAAGGATTCTCCTAGGTTCCTGGGATTGACTACTCTGAGACTTTTGTGCCAATTGCTTGAATGAATTCCATCTGACTTGTTCTTGCCATTGTTGTAACTAATCATTGGGAAGTGTACCAGATGGATGTGAAGAGTGTTTTTCTTCATGGTGACCTTTAGGCGGAGATCTACATGGAGCAACCACAGGGGTTCCTTCAGGATTCTTCACTTGTGTGCCATCTTTGGAAGTCTCTCTATGGCCTCAAATAGGCTCCTCGGGCCTGGTATGCCAAGATGGACTCCTTCCTTCTATTAGTTGGGTTCACTCGGTGCCATTCTGATCCCAATGTCTACATTTTGCAATAGGATGATTCACTCCTATTTTTGGTTATGTATGTTGATGACCTGTTGATCATAGGGAGTTCTTAATGCACTATTGGGGCTGTCAAAACTGCCCTTCATGACAGGTTTTTGATGACTAACTTGGGCTTGTTGCATTACTTTCTCAAGATTGAGATCTACCAGTCTTCTTCTAGGATCACCATCAACCAGTCCATATATGCTCTAGATTTGCTCTCGAGGTTTCATATGGCTGATTGTAAGCCTACTCTGACTCCCTTTCTTTCAGGAGTCAAACTTGAGGCTCAGTGTTCTTCTCCACTTGTTGATGGCCCTTTGTACTGACAACTTGTTGGGAGTCTCATTTATTTGACTCATATGAGACCTGGCATTTCATATGTTGTAGGCATGGTCTCTCAATTCATGCAAGAGCTTCTTGAGCTGCACTGGAAAGCAACCAAGAGAATCCTTCACTACATTCATGGTACTCACAGTTTTGGGATTCACTATGTAGTGGGCATTGAGCTTGACTTGGTGGGCTAGATAGATTCAGATTGGGCGGGCGATTCTCAAGATCGCAAGTCTACTTCAGGTTACAGCTTCTCACTTGGTTCAGGTCCTGTTTGTTGGTCGAGCAAGAAGCAGTCTACTATTTCTCTATCTTCTACTGAGGCTGAGTATCGGTGGGCTGTGAATGCTGCCACTAAGGCCATTTGGCTTCAAAATCTCCTCACTGAGTTTGGTATCCATATCAGATGGCCATCAGTCATATTTTGTGACAATCAGAGTGCCATTCAGATCTCACAGAATCTGGTCCATCATCAGCAGACCAAACACATCGAGATCCACATGCACTACATCTGAGAGCTCATCCATGGCCACGTCATTGACTTTCGCTACTGTCTGACTTCTGAGTAGGTTATTGATATCTTCAGCAAACCCTTCACTGAGAGCAAGTTCCTTCATTTCCAAGCTTTGCTAGGGGTGCGGGATGCTTCATCTTCTGGGGAGCTTCTTCCTCTCACTCAGAGTCCTAACTCTCTCTACTCTTGGGGGGTTCTCTTTTCTCTCTCTTTTTGGGGGAATTTTATGTACATGGGTACCTCATTAGGCTTGATTTGTCGGGACCCATTTCTACATCCACCTAAGCTTTGCTTATGGGGGGTGTTAGTGTAGGTTTTTATTTCCTATTGGGTTATTTATTTTTTCCCTATTTTCCTAGGTTTTTTCTACACTTCTTTTAATATCTCTTAGGTTAATAAATCATGCTTAATTAGGTTAGTGGTTATGAGGTGTCACCTTCCTACATGTGTTTATCCATTTTCTATCTTGGGAAGATACTTGCTATCTTTAGTCCAAGAGATGGTTGCTCTTGATTGGTCAGTATTGCCACCTCTTCCCTCTCCCTGGTTTATAAAAGCATGCTACCTGGCTTGTATTTTGCATCCTCTTAATTCTATTTTGCTTCTAGCATTTGCATTACTCTCTTGGAGACTAACTCTTTGTTGCTACTTTGATTTCATATCATTTGCATTCATAGTTTAGATATCTATTCATTTGCACTAGTTTTCTAGGTTTATAATCTTTTCAGATTTTATCACTCTCCACAATTGACAACCTACAACAAATCAAGCTTCAACACCATTTCCATTCCTTCCAAAACATGCTTACTATATTTGGCAAACATGACTCTACTTTTTTTCAATCACCATAAATGCTCTGGATGTTTTTCTTCACCATTTCTGATCTGGTACTCAATGTCCTGCATCGATCCTTACATCACCAATCTCAATCTTATTATGGCATTCTACTTTGAGCTACAAACTTATGTCATCATCTCATGATTTATGCAGACTACATTAAATGTCTTACCAATCACTGACTACTTAGATGGTATGATGAAAGAATAAGTATTCGATCAACTACTGAGAGGGGGGTGAATCAGTAGATAGAAAAACTAATACTAACTTCACCAATCTGAAAACAAATCTCTCAAAGTAAACTTAGAACTATCAAAGTAATATCACTGTCAAGATAAAAACTCATAAGATAAACCAGTTGACTATTACAACAAATTAATAGTAAACAACTTCAAACTCATAAACATCCAAATGTTTTTTCATATGTCAATAGACTTCATTTCTTAATGCTTCTGGTTATCATGACTTTTCAAAGTAGTTAAGTAGTTAATCAAATCAACCATAAGATCATAACCACAACAACATTCACCACTTGATACAAATATTTTGACGTGGAAACCCAAATGGGAAAAACCCTGGTGATATGGGACTCACAAGATAATTATTTGAACTCTTCTGAAGTTCACCCTGTTAGGAGCCTAGCCTGTTAAAGCTTTACAAAAGTTTTGTTAAGAACGGATCCTGTTAGGGACCACCCGATTAAGGGATTGACTACAATGCCTTGTTAGAAGCAATACCCTATAATGAGTAACCTCGATAGAGGATTTGAAAATCCAAGCTAATGGATCACCTTGTTAGAGGATTTGAATAGCACCAAGCTTGTTAGAGCTTACTTGGTTAGGGGATTTTAATTTTGTTGATCTGTTTCAATAGAACTACACTTTCTTGTTTAGATCATTTTCATGCTCCTATCTACCTTTACTCAAACTGCATATACATCATCCGGTTCGGCAACCACACACTCAACTAATCTTTGCCAACACTGAAACTAAACAACTTCATCGACCTTATAAATAAATCAATTAGGTCGGTAATACAACAAAAACCTAATTCTCATAGAGATTACAAACAAGTCGGTTCAAGTATGACCATTGGATTGCATAGCAATCTCTACACATCAATCAAGAAAGCCTTGACCACTCCTTGATCACCTATTCATCGATCTTAGTAACTCATCATGCACTTTGCATTATATGCAATATGCTTGCTCATTCCCTAGACAAAAATTGTTACATCAACATGCCAAAATCACTTGAAATTATCTTCATACAATAATCATACATGTCATAATCATTACCGCTCATCATCAGATCATAAACCAATATAACCAATTCACCAAACTTAATTGGTTAGGGTTTATCAAAAACAATAGGTAGGTTTTACCAGTTACCGATTCAACTCTCCAATATATAGCAATACCAGTTCACTCCACAAATTCTTCCTACCGGTTATAGTTTCCTTCACTAGCTCTTCCTACTGGTTACAGAACAATATTACAATAATATCAACAATATCATTATCGGTTAATTGACATCAATGAAAACATAATATATCATTAATGCAATCTTCATGCAAATGCCAATAGATGCACTATTCACTTGCCACTTGGAGACCACATGGCATCTCAGTCCATTGTGTTGGTTTAGACTCAATCATCGACTAAACACATAGACGGTACTTCTCCTTATACTACTGGTCTTCTTACCCTACCAATCTTTTGAGGCAAACTCTTCTATGATCTACCAGTTGGATCATATTAGCCTGGTCATCAAACTTTCCTACCCATAGCAGGTATCCAGGGTGAGTCACTGTGTCCATCTCTTCTGTGCTATGTTGCATACCGGTAGCCATGTTTACTGGTTGACACTGCTCATGCCTACATATTGGTAGTCTGTAGTCTTCAACTGTCTCCAACTATTATGTGTCAATCTCCTCATGCATCCTAGTTTACTACACATATCCTTGCATATCCGTGATCATGTTCCTTTCTATTGTCCCTTGGTTGCTTACTAGTAGATAATACTATTGTCTACATACTAATAACATACCTTACTTACATGCCTACATACCAGTTGACCATACCGGTTGACATCAATGACAATACAATGCCAATAATCTCCCCCTTTGGCATTGATGTCAATACACACTACATTTTTTCAACTGGTCTTGATTCTCCCCCTTTGACAACAATGACAAAGGGCTAAGGCATTTCTTCATCTAGGTCATTTCTGTGTCTAGTTCATTCTCCTCGGTTAGACTATGTATTCTCCCCTTGAGTCTAGCATATAGTCCAAGAATTTGAAGATATGGCAGTGAACTCCCCCTGAACCATATATATTCATACACATTTAAGTGTATGAAGTTGGTGACACAACTCCTAACTTGTGTCTCAAATACTTAAATGTGCTTACTGATAAAGGTTTGGTGAATATTTCATCTACTTGTTCACCTGTAGGGATATATTCTACCTTAACTTCCTGATCTGCCACCTTCTTCTGAGAAAATGATAAATGATGTCAATGTGCTTTGTCCTTGAGTGCATAACTGGGTTCTTTGATATGTTAATTGCACTTGAATTGTCACACCAGATGGAAATGGGGTCAGACATTTGTACCTAAATATCCTTGAGGGTTTTCTTCATCAATAGCATCTGAGAATAGCATGTGGCAGCAAAAATATATTTTACTTCAATAGTAGATAGGGAGATTTAATCTTGCTTCTTGTTGTGCCATGAGACCAACCAGTTACCTAGGAATAATGCACCACCACTTGTGCTCTTCATAGTCTATAATCAAGTGTCCCTTGTGGATACTTGAATATCCTCCTGACTGCATTCACATGTGACTATTTGGGTGCAGCTTGAAATCTAGCCACCATGCATACTGCCTGCACTATATCTGGTCTAGAAGTAGTAAGATATAACAAACTGCCAATCATAGATATATACAATGTTTGATCCACTACCAATGATTCATCATCCTTGCTCAACTTGCATCCAGTCACCATGGGGGTACTTACCCATTTGTAACTTCTTCAACATATCTTTGGCATACTTGGTTTGAGAGATAAATATCCCTTTACCTTTCTATGAAATCTGCAAACCAAGAAAGTAAGACAACTCTCCAAGCATTGACATCTCAAACTCTAACTGCATCTGATCAACAAACTCTTTACAAAAGGTATCCTTTTTGCCTCCAAAAATGATGTCATACACATATACAACCATAATAATCATGTGGTTTTCATCTACTTTAATGTGTAGATTACTATTTGCACTCCCTTTTCGTAAACCCTGCTCCTTTACATATTTGTCTAACCTTGAGTACCATGCTCTTGGAGCCTGCTTCAAACCATATAGTGCTTTCTTCAACCGGCACACAAAGGTTTCATCATCATGTGGTAGAAAACCTTTTGGTTGTTCCATGTATAATTCCTCTTCTAAATTTCCTTTTAGGAAAGCAGATTTTTCATCCATTTGATAAACTTTGTATCCCTTGTAGGTTGAAAAGGCTAGAAACATTCTAATGGCCTCAAGTCTAGCAACTGGTGCAAATGTTTCTTCAAAATATATTTCTTCTACTTGAGAGTATCCTTTGCACACTAACCTTGCTTTGTGCGTCACAATCTTTCCTTCTTCATTCATCTTGTTTTGGTAGACCCACTTTGTGCCAATGATATTCTTATCAATCGGTCTAGGAAATAACTCCCAAGTTTTGTTCTTTTCAATTTATTGCAACTCTTCTTCAATTGCATCCATCCATTTCTAACTTTTTCTGGCCTCATTAAATGTTTTGGGTTCCATTTCCCTCATGAGGCAAAATTTGACTTGTTCATCATTCCAGGTAAGTCTCCTTCTGGTATGCACACCATCATTCTTATTACCTAAAATCTACTCTTCTGGGTGGTTTTTTTGCACATACTGGTTAGGAGACTTGTTGGATGCTTCTTCTAGTTCACTAGCTAACTGAACTTCATCTTCATCATAGATGTCATCATACTAGTTTACTTTTGCTTATCTGCCTTTATGCATATCTTCACCAACTCTGACATGTATAATCTCAATGATACTTCTTAGCCTTTTATTGTAACATTTGTAGGCTTTGCTATGAGTTGAGTAACCCAAGAAGATACCTTCATCACTCTTGGAATCAAAGCTACCTAAGCCATCCACATCTCTCTTGATGAAGCATTTACTTCCAAATACTTTGAAGTATTTAACTAATGGCTTCCAGTCATACCACAGTTCATAATGTGTCATTATGTTTTTTGTTCTCAGTTGAACCCAGTTCAAAGTATATACAACAGTTTGAACTACTTCCTTCTAGTATATATCTGATATGTTTGCCTCATTTAGCATGGTTCTTTCCATCTCCTTGACAGTCTGGTTTTTCCTTTCTACAAAACCATTTTGTTGTGGTGTCCTTGGAGTTGAATACTGTCTTCTTATTGCATGTCTCTCACAGTAATCTTCAAACTCATTTGATGTGAATTCTCCACCCCGGTCAGATCTTAGACATTTCATCTTGCATCCGCTTTCCCTCTCAACCATCTTCCAAAAAATCTTGAATCTTTCAAATGCTTTAGATTTGTCCTATAGGAAAGTGACCCATGTTATTCTTGAAAAGTCATCAGTGAGGAGCATGATGTATCTTTCATCGACTAGAGCTCTTGTTTTGGTTGGTCCACATAGATCAGTATGCACCAGTTCAAGTGGCCTTGAAGTATTATGTTCTTTAGTCTTGAAGCTCACCTTATTCCTCTTACACATTCATCACAAAATGTGCTTACCGATTTGATGATGGGTGGTATATGATAGTCCTAAAAATCACTGCACAAAAAATCGTCATGCCTTAGTTAAAATTTTGGTCATTTTGAATTAGTTTTGTTCTTTGTCATGGGATTTAGTTATGGTTTATGCATTTTGTTTAAGTCTTTTATCTAAACCCTAAGACTATTCTATTTTCGCATTACCTTTTTTCATTAAAGCTAAGGGTCTAAGTTCATTGGCGGGGCCTTATGTTCTCAAGGTTTAAAGTTATTAAATGTCAGCCCCTTATATTTTCCTATGTCCTTGCTTTAATATTTCCTTATTGTCTAGCGGGCTCCCTTGCTTATTAAATTTTTTCCTAGGTCTAAAGTTTTAATATTTCGGTCGGCGGCTAAAGGTAGGGTAGATCTAGTCGCCCACACTTCCCTGCAGTCAGAGGTGTAAGGAAGATAAGGACCGCGATATCATGAGATGATGCCACATGTCCAAGGTGGGTAGGTTAAGCCGACAATTAAACCTTTGCAATATTTGTTGTTACCGGTTCCCAATGAGTAAATTTTGGACTACTAATGGTTCATCAATCTGCACGTGCTTGTAATGGAGGAAGATGTTTTAATTTTTGCAAAAAAGTTACTCGACTGTTACGGGACTTAAGAAGGTAGTCATTGTGGCTGACAGGTAAACAATGAACTGATCCAATGAGCCTCATAACCTTGTGATCAAGAGATGCAAGGGGATTATGGACCGCAACATCACAAGATGATGCCATGTGTCTAAGATGGGCCAAGGTAAGCCAGAAGGTGGGGGCTGCTAACTAAGGTGAGGTGGTAGTGAGTTGGAGGTGCCACGTCATACCTTTGATGGGTCCACTTTCCACATTTGATGGTCAATGTCAGAATGACCAGTATGGATCGTGCAATGCACCAACATGGAGGAAGATCGACAACTAAAATTCAAAATTTCTTTCAAAATGAATTGGTGTCATTTCTTCGCGCACGCTAGCAGGTAATGGTGGACGAGGTCTATTTTGCTAACTGAAGAATAATGAAAGAGATAAATCTTCTTATGTCAAATTACCAAAGGCATTTTGATCGTGAGCAGAGACTTTTTTGAAAAACAACATAGATTGTTTGAGATCTCACAATGGTGTTAGGGTTTTCTGCTGGATTGAAGCATCTGGTAGGTAGTTTTGTATTCTTGCAGCAATTGTCTCCTCGGGCAGTGAACCCAGTAAGGTGGGATCGTATCAAATTTTCATCGATGACAACACCAAGGATGGTAAAATGCATGAAGTATCAGAGAAGCAATTGTAGATATTTGAATGCAGTTAGAATATTTTGTAGCAAAGGAATATTTTGTAACAGAATCAGGTGTGTTTGGTCATCCTGATGATAGGTGTCTCCTCTAGTCCATAACTTGTTTTCTCCCTTCTTTCTATAAAAGGGATTTCAAGGCCATGAGACAGGGTTTGGATTTTTGTTCCTTCAGGGTTCCTTTTCTGGTTCCTTTAGCAGGTTTTAGATGCAAATGAGCAAAGTGTAGAGTTTTTTTGTAGAGAAAAATAGAATGATTTTATGTCATATTTTATGCAGGTTTTGAAGGACTGAATTGTATATTGTTTAATGGAAGATATAGCATTTGAATAAATGAAATAAAATTCAGGCTTATTTCTCTCCAGTGTATGATTCTACTATCTTTTGAATGAAATAAATCAAGGGTTTATTTCTTTCAGTGCATTGTTATGATGTATGTGACTTGTGTTTATGCTTTGATCCAAGGGGTAAATTAAATGCTTAAACAAAATTGCAGAGTGGTAGGGCTTGTGCAGGGATTTTGATAAGTTGTTTGGGCTTGGGTTGTAATTGAGATGTATTGTAAGGCAATATATTCTTAGATCAGTATGCTATTAGATTATTTCTATTGTAATTCACCTTATATTTCATAAATTTGACTCCCCAATGGAATAAGGCACTAGTCATTAGCTTGTCTTAGTCTTTACAGTCATTTTTGTGCTCCATTCATCCATCCTTTCTATAAAATGGTTGATTATCAGAATACTTTTCAATTTATGTCTGTTATTGCAAGTTCTATCCATCTCATTCTCCAATTGGGTTGAGGATCATTGAAGGATTTTCCATCCTTGAGCATTCTCCCTATTGTTGAGCCTACATATGAGTTTATCTGCTTTATTCTAGTGAACTGTGAGTATGGCATAGAGATTATAAATTCACTAAGGGATCACCCTCCCAGTTTTTGTAGAGCCCAAAGTGTAGAAGGATTTGTAGAATCCTTGTCATAGTTGGTCCAAGTTATAGAGGATATTCATAGTTGGAGTTGGCTTCTCCATATAAATTCGAAGAATCAACTTGGTTTCTTCCCATTGCAGTGTAAACCCCATTTGGGGAACCAACAGTATATTTCTCACTTTTTTCTCACTATAACTAGACTATCAAAATTTATATGGCCTAATCTCTTGTGCCATGTCCATCTCTCATCCACTTGTCCCATCATGCATTGGGACTCAAAGTATTCCTTCAGATTGTACACATTTCCATCTATTATGTTACCTTTTGCAAAAATCTAACCGATACTCTTTTTTCTTATTTTACATCACGGGCCTTCAATTCTCTATCTATATTCAGAGTACCTTTTCCTTTTATCTTGATAGAGGAGTTGTCTGCAAATCTTACTGAGCCTCCATTCCAATCTTCAAGCTTAATAAATTTATTTTTATCACCAGTCATGTGATTGGAACATCTACTGTCTACAACCCATAAGTTCTTTCTCTCTACATGCAGGGCAGTCTGCATAATCAGACTTGATTCTACCTTATTCTTGTCTTTTTCAACCCAAACTACTTTGTCTTTCTTCTTCTTGTCTACTACAATTTCATGTTCTGGATTAACTACTAATTTCCGATTTGGTGCTGACTTATTTTGCTTGATTTTTTTGATCTTGCAATGCTTTGCAATGTGTCCAAACTTTCGAAAATTATAGCAATATACATTGGTATTAAAAGATGAACCTTTAAAACTATTGTAGGACACCGGTTGACTTCTCCTACATTCAAAACTCCTATGACCAAATCCATTGCACTAATAAAAAACAACATCCATAACCTAGAGTGCAGAAAATGAGTTTCTAATTTCAAAATTAATAGGGGGCTTATTCATCAGTCTAAAATCAGTAATTCTATGTCCAAACTTATTACACCGGTAGCAATAGCCATTGAATTTGGGTACATACCAGTCTTGTTGCTTTGGACCAGAAAACCTTTGTCTCACCAGATGTCTTCCTCTCATGTTGTTGATTCTATTGAATCCTTTGCCATCCACCTTGGTCTTGGATTTATAATTTGCATACTGATAAGGTGTGTGACCCTTCTAGTTCTGAGCATTTCGGTTCATAGGCTGATTTCTTGTAGCCTCAGCATAGGTCTTCTTACCAACATCTTTGTTGACTGTAAAGATTTGCTTCTCTTTACTTTCACTTGAGGAAGCAAAATGTATCTCCTTACTAGATGTGTCTTGGCTATTTGAACATTGTCCTTCTTCAAATCCTAAACCACCGATATCTTTTGAATGCTTCTATTTTCTCAACATGTTGTCTAAAGCTTCAATGTTGCCCTCATACTTGTTCCTCATCTTCAATTCATCCTTTCTCTTTTCTAGCTCCTTTCTGAGCCTTACAATTTCTTCTTCTATATTCTACTGCTCCTTTTCCTTCTTTATCGAATAGGAGGATGCTACTTCACATATCCTCTTGGTTTCTTCCAACTAGAGTTGTAGATCAAAAATTATTTTCTTGGATTCCTTGAGAGATTTCTCTAGCTATTCTTGTTCTTCTGCAATAGCATGCTTAACCTTTTTGAGTTCTCTTCTGGTGTTCTTCAACTCCTCAAGTGGACTTATGATCTCAACTTCAATGTCTTCATCTTCCTCATCTTCATCAACCGGTTCACCTAGTGCCATAAAGAGATTAACTTCTCTTTCATCTTCATGGCAGTCAACTCCTGGTGCACTTTCTTCATATGTGGCATCATCTTCAAAGGTATATAGTCTATTCTACTTCTTGTAGCTTCTTCTTTCTTGCCGATAGACCTTCATCTCTTTATCTTTATTGGAAGACCTACCAAAGCTTCTTTGCTTATCTCCACCGATTTCACCATAGGGACATTTTGCAGCAAAGTGTCCTATTTTACCATAGTTAAAGCATTTGAGAGGCATTTTTCCTTTATACTTATCGGATCCTCTTTTGAGATTTCTTACAAAGTTTGCAATTTCAGTATCCAAGTCTCCACTAGATTGTTTATGAGCACTTTCTTCCTTACCCTTTTTGTTGGAGTTGAAGGCAACTTCTTTCTTGGAAGTTCCTTCATCAGTTGTCCTCATCTCATAAGCAGTTAGAGAGCCAAATAAATCATCCATTTAAAATTTTTTTAGATCCTTGGCTTCCTCTATAGAAGAGACCATAGTATCATACTTAGATGTGAGTGATCTAAGCACCATTTTGACAATAAATTCATCAGCTATTTCCTCTCCCAATCCTCTGATGGTATTCACAAATTCATCAACTCTGTGAAGGTATTCTACAATATTTTCTTCATCTTTCATTTTCAAGCCTTCAAGATGACCTCTTAGTGTTTGTAGCTTGGCCTCCTTGACCTTGACATCTCCTTTAAATAATCTCTATAGCTTATCCCAAGTCTCCTTGGTGGATGAGCAGTACATAACCTTGAAAAACTCATTATCTGATAGCCCACTAAGAATAACATGTTTAGCTTTTACATTGTTTTCAAACTCCTTAGCATCCATATTTGTGGGAGGAACACTAGGGATAGTATATGCATTTTTTACAGACATCAAAACCTAGTGAGGATAGATAGGTTTCCATTCTTCTACTCCAATAGGCATAGTTGGTTCCATCAAACATGGGGGCTTTGGAGGAGGAGGACTCATTTCTTTCCATTGCATTCTTTAGACCAGAATCTACCCAAGCTAGAGAAAGCTTTGACCAATTGTACAACACAATATGTCACTGAGAGGAGGGGTGAATATGTGATTTCAAACAAAATTGGGTAGTGTGTGTGTGTGTGTGTGTGTGTGTCTGGTAATAATGAGAACACTAACAATAAATCATACACAAAAGACACAACACATAACACCAGTTATACGAGGAAAACCCAATGTGGGAAAAACATCAATGAGAAAAGTTGTTGGAGTCTACTGCTCCAATCCATCCTCATAATGAAACAACAATATTACACTGATTTAGGGCACCAACCCCTATTGATTTAGAGAAACAACCCAAGGAGCACCAACTCAGTGATATACAATGAAATAACAACTAATTACAATGAAAGTACCTTATTACAAATGAGTTTCGTATCACCTATTCAACTTCTCTCTATTGGATGCAACTCTTCTCTCTTTCACTGGTTCTTTCACTATTGGTTATCAATTCACTCTCTCTGATTCCTTACTAGTCAACCTCTACCTTTCTTAACTTCCCCTGATCCTCAATCAACACTCTTTCACTCTGTGATGCCTTCCTACTGATTCAATCACTGTCGGTACCCTTGACTATTAACTCTATAACAGTTCATCGGTTTCCCTATCTTTATTGGTTAAAGCCTCTTACCAGTTCTACCTTCAAATACTCACTCAATTCAATCTTGTATGATGAAATCTCAGACTGATTATCTCTCTGCTTGCTCAAGAACACTCTCTTCTTGCAACTGGCATCCCATATCATCTCTTCAATATGCATCTTTATACATAAGCTTTCCCACCAGAATGAGGTTCAAACTATCTGCGGTTAGGGTTTATTCTACCTACCATGAACTGTATGAGATCACATCGGATCTCCTCTCCATGATTGTCAACTTGCAATAAATCAAGCGTCACCACCATTTTCATTCCTTTCAGAACAAGCTTACTATAATTGGCAAACATGGCTCTGCTTTTTGTCAATCACCATAAATGCTCTGGATGTTTTTCTTCACCAAATCTGATTTTCTACTCGACGTCCTGCATCGATCCTTACATCACTAATCTCAATCTTATTTATCGTTCTACTTCAAGCTGCAAACCTTTGTCATCTTGTGATTTATGCAGAACGCATTAAATGTCTTACCAAACACCAACTACTTAGATGATGCACTGTTCACTTACCACTTGGAGACCACATGGCATCTTAGTCGACATCCACCTCAGCTTAGTCCATTGTGTTGGTTTAGACTCAGTCATTGACTAAACACACAACTGATACTTCTCCTTATACTATCGGTCTTCTTACCCTATCGGTATTTTGAGCCAGACTCTTCTATGTTCGGTCAGTTGGATAATATTAGCCCAGCCATCAAACTTGCCTACCCATAGCAGGTATCTAGGGTGATTCACTATGTCCATCTCTTCTACACTTTGTTGCATATCGGTATCCCTGCTTATCGGTTGACACTACTCCTACCTACATAGTAGTAGTATATAGTCTTCAACTGTCTCCAACTATTATGCATCAATCTCCTCATGCATCCTAGTTGACTACACATCTCCTTGCATACCGGTGATCATGTTCATTTCTATTGTCTCTTTCTTTCTTACCGGTAGATAATACTTATGTTTACATACTGGTAAAATACCTTACTTACCTACCTGCATACCGGTTGACCATACTAGTTGACATCAATGACAATACAATTCCAACAAATACAATGCATCCAAGAATTCCAACTTATATTGATAATAACTTGCACAGAAAAGATTACAGACATAGCCACTCCAGATCTAATCAAACCAAATGGACACAAGACAGGGTATGCACCAACAAATAAATCTCACAAAACCATCCATTACTACAATACATTCACAGACAACTTATAATACACATATCAACGTACACAAATGCCTTTTTCCGGCAATACAACACACAGATTCATAGAGTCATATATAAATATTTTTCCCAAAATATTACTCCCAATTACTAATAAAAGAATAATCATTCATTCCCAAATCTCCCCAAACAATCTTTTAGCAGTCACAAATAAAACAACTCTTTTCAAAAATCAAAATGCAAGAATGGAAAAAGATCTCCAACCTGGAAGTAGAGTGATGGTAATGCAATCGTAGAAGAGAAAAAATCCAAACCAACAAGCTTTCTAAAATTCAACCCAACCAAGCAATTCTCCCTCTAAGCAATTCTAAAATCCAAAAGTCATAGAAAGCTATCCAGAAGCACACCCACAAAAATGCTCACAAAGCCAATAAATAGAATCTCATTCAAAACTACAGAATAATATTCACCAATCAAGATATTTCAATAAAATATATTCTATACCAAACCCCCTTCCAAAAATCGAGGTAAGAATATAAAATAATATTATTTACTTACCCTCAAATCTCAACCAATAAATCAAAACCAATATAAATAAATAATAAATAACCAATAAATAGATGAGCCAAAAATAAATAAATAGATAAACAATAAACAAATAATTAAATGTACAGATACATATAAATGCTCTTAGCCAATATAATTTAAACTTAATACTATAAATATCTCCCACATACATATAAAATAATCAAGTAAATAATAAATAAATAGATGCATGTACTGATAAGCATAAATACTCAATTAATATAATTCCACCAATTTAATTATTAATTAATTATAAAGTCCCCGTAAATAAATATGTATAAATTTACTATATTCGTACTCATCATTATTTAATAATTTACGCAAATGGCTATATGCAGTAATTTGATTAATTAATTTCCATAATTCCAAATAACCAATAAAATATAAATCCATAAATAAACATTAATGAATAATAATTCTCCAATAATAATAATAATCGCACATTAATATTAAATATTAATGTCATCCATTGATTTTATTCAATATTTATAAACTATATAAACTGATTAATTATTAATTAATAAATAATCACAAACTCACAAGGCAACCTGATATAAGGTTGAACAACATACCACTTGACAGAGACCAATGACTCAAGAAAAGCTACTAATTGGCAAGGGTGTCAATTTAAGCCTAGAGTATAAGAGGGAAACACATGCCATCTCCAACAACTTGCCATTGGGATGAAGACACGCTTAGACCTGTGAGACCAGGTGGAGTTGATGTCTGGTACCTGCAATCCTGCATCCACCAATAAATGCAATACAACATATATACAACACATATACATCATAAATAATCAGGCAAGTGATTGAGAATCCCAACATCATATCATGCTCGCAATGAGTGGTATGACATCATCTCTAATCATGAAGACACTAGAAGATAATCACAAACATCGTAGCATCAACTCAGTCATCATAATCATATAGTACGGTTAGCGTAATCATGATGCCATCAAAAATCCCATAAACAATATGATCCATCATGAATAATGATCAAATATAGATCCATAATCATATCCAATACCAATCATGAAATAGGGTTAGTACATAACATGATACCATCAAATCATCATAAAGTAGACTAAGCTAGATCAATATATTCCTTTGATGTACAAAAAGACAAGATAAATCGGGGAGGGGCACTACACTACTGCCACTCCCTTTCCTCTGTGTTTTCTGATCTAGCTCTTTATTCCACTTAGGTTTTGATTCTTCTTCAACATTCTTCTTCTCTATACTGCCACTCATATGTCCTTTGCATCTCTCCTTCCCTCTAGGGTTATTTTGTTGTCTTATTATCACCTTCTCCTCAGCCTTCCAAGCATACTAGTAAGCTTCTTCAACTATGGAAATCCTCAACATGCTTATCTCATCCTGAATGTTAAATGCAAGTCCATTTATGTACCTCGCCAGCTTTTCTCTATCCATCTCTCTATGCCCAGATCTAATCATCACCTTGTAGAATTCCTCAGTATACTTTTTCACACCCATGTTTGTCTACTTTAGGTTCTGCAACTTCTTGAACAATTCCAACTCATAGTCTCCCAGTATGAACTTGGCCTTCAATCTTGCAACCATCTGTCTCCACTAGGTGATCTTCATTTCACCATTCTCCACTCTATCTCTCTACAATTATTTCTACCATAAGGTAGCATTTTTTTTTAACTTAGTCTATGCCAACCAGACTCTCTACGGGTCCTTTATATCCTCAAAATCGAAGTAGTCCTCCAACTCTCTGATCCAATCAATCAAATCTTTCAGATTCAATATCCCAGAAAAGTTTGAAACCTCAAATTTATGCATTTTACTCACTTGTGCCACTGCTCTCAGAAATCTTTGTTCTCTTTCATCTTCCAGTCCTTCACCCTATTCTACCTCAATCTCTTCTCCGTCTTCTTCATATTCATCCTCAAGACTCTAGATTCCTCTGAAAAACCAGCCAATGCATTCTAGATCTCGTTCCTCATCTCATTCTTAAAATCCTCTGTCATCTTATCTACCCTTTAGGGGTTCATCCTTCTAGGAGGCATCCCCTCCCTTGCTCTAGTGAGCTGCCTCAACTCAGCGATCCAACTGTCAGTTTCAATTGCCTCACACTTAGTGATCTATTGAACACACTCGTAACCTTCCTCCACTTGATGATATGTTCACCCAAAGGAGTGCCTCAAGATTAACAACTAGTTCTTCCACCAACCAGTTCATAACCTAGCTCTGATACCACTTGGTGTAGCCATGATCCGGTGGGTCCTCAAAGAGAATTGGCCAGGTCATGCAGCAAGAGTAACACAATGGAAGAAACAATAAAACATTGAAATATTACAAAATTGGATCATATTATCATCTTAGAACCTTCGGTAACAAACAGGTTATCATCATACATTCATCATAGAAAATCTGATAATCAATCGGTTACATGCAGGCTAACATGCCAGATTACAATCCATCTAGAACTCTCAGAGTCATTTGGATCTCTAATCATGAATCTAGAATCTCATACTCATCCACTTCCCTATAATGATCACATAAAATCATATATACCCTCTTGAACATATCTAGGTCGACCACAAAATATTACATTTACCAAGACAGGAAAATGTGTAAATAGATAGGCCCCAAGAATGAAAGGAAATTCTCTAGAAAAGAACCACCAAGAAGTGTGGATCAATAGGAAGGTCAAACAAGGAATTAGGAACATCTAGCAAGACCCAAAATAGATCCACATGCCAAGAAACCACTCTAGAAAAGAAGAAATCTCCAACTAGTAAGCCCAAAACTTCTCCTGAACCCAGAAATAGTCAAACTGGAAGCAATATCTTGCCAGAAAAGAATCCAAATGGATTGAGAATCTAGATTTAAGAAAAAGAACTAGCCTGGAAACCGGAAATATGATCTTCAATGAAAAGCAATAAACTACTGGAACATACTGGTAGGAACACACAAAAATGCACACTGAACTGAACAAGAACTAAACTAAAAGGAAATATTTTTGGTTGATGCAAGATTGCTCATAGACCGGGGATGCTCCTACATCAAAATCCTTGAAGTATTTTGAGTTTTTAGTCAAAGGGGGAACTGATCCTTGTGATTTTGAGGGAGATTTCTAGAGTTGATTTCTTTCTTTGCATTGATTGTTTTGCACATTCATTTTTTGCCATCAATGCCAAAGGGGGAGATTGTTGGATATTAGAGTTGTTGGATTGTGTTGTCATTAATGTCAACATATTCTTATATTGTAGAGAATTGGTTAGTTGCAAACAATTAGTTTGGGTGATCTGTTGCAGATGTGTTGATGTAGACTAATGGGTTTTGAGATACTTATCTCTTGTTGATTCAATATGAATTTTAGTTTTCCAGAAGGTGATTTGGTTGAGTTATGTGATCCAGTGTGGTGATTGCCTTTTCTATTGGTTTTATATTGAAGAGTTATGATTTCTGGATTGTATTGCTCCAGAATTGATAATTTACATTGTGAGAATTTTGGAGTGTTTAGGACATTCGTGGGTGTCCTCAAATCGGGTGGTTCATGATTTGGAACTTCACAAGAGTATCTTTCAGTTTGTTAGTTGGTGTTCTTGAGCTCTGATGATGAAATAATGATATTTCTTCTTATCTGATTTGTTACGGTTATTGTGGTGGAATTAATGTTGCTTGTT
Source organism: Cryptomeria japonica (assembly GCF_030272615.1). Classification (NCBI taxonomy): domain Eukaryota; kingdom Viridiplantae; phylum Streptophyta; class Pinopsida; order Cupressales; family Cupressaceae; genus Cryptomeria; species Cryptomeria japonica. The sequence continues at coordinate 638,506,630 of NC_081406.1, forward strand.
GATGTTCTATGATCACGTTCTATGTGTTTTGGTGGTCCACATTAATCGTGGTGTACGTTATTGAAGATTGTATTGGTCTGGTGGTATTCTCTATGTTATGCAACATATTCCATGATATAGGGTGTTGTGGATGATCTTGGAGAATTATTTGGTGGTGTTTCATGTTTGAGGTTTTGATTTGGGTTCATGCTATGTCCTTGTCGATATTGTATTGGTTTGGTTATGGATTTATGTATCGTGTGATGTAATTTTGTAATTAGGTCTTATGTGTTGAGCTGACCTTAAGGTTAACGTTGATGATTTGTATAAATAAGTGTTGTGATCATGTAAGATGTGTGTATGCGGTTGTATCTACAATATGTGAGTGTAATGTATGTGCAAACAAGCGAATTTATCGTTTGATAGTGAAGAAGAGCTTAGAAGTATTGTTGTGTAGATAGTGTGCTTAATCAAAACTGTAATTGGGCATTTGGAGATGCTATTCTTTCAGTTCATGTAATTTGGATTGTTGTTCGATCTTTGTAAGGTAGTGAGCCTTCCCTGGGTTATTTCCCTTTGTTGTATTTGAATAGTGAGCTCTAGGAAATGTGCCTGAATGCATGTGCATTCCCCATTGTAATATTTACACATACTATTGCAGAGTATCTGTTACAAGTGTGATTTTCGTTCCACCTAAAGATTGACTTGTAAATGCCTGATACAACCAATAGACTTATAGAATCCATAGGAGGTGGTTAAGCCATGTCACAAACTTGAGCATTGTGTTGCACAACACAAGGAGACCAAGGTCACCCATCTTGCAACAATCCCCCCCAATGCCAGCGAGGGGTTTGACCTGTGACAAAGCTCTAATACTACTTGTTACAAGTATGGTTGTCATTGCACCAAAAGATCGACTTGTTAATGCTTGATACAACCACTAGACTTATAGAATCCACTGGAGGTGGTTAAGCCATGTCACAAACCCGAGTGTTGCACTGCATAGCACAAAGAGACCAAGGGCATACACCTTGCAACAATATCATCATATTGTGGGTAGGTTCCCACCATGTTTTTTCCCTTGATCGAGTTTTCCATGTCAAAAATCCATGTGTTATGTGTGTTGTTGATGTGGTGTTTATCTTTTCTATTGTTGTTCCTGATTAGATCTAAAGTTGAGGTTAATTTGTTTGAATCTGGTCAAAATTGATTCACCCCCCCCTCTCAGTTTTCCTGCATTGTTGTTGCCAACATAAGTATGTCCAAATGTGCCTTTAATATTGAATTAGGACATTATTAGGATTAATTTAAGATAAAATAAAAAGGGGCGCTCCTCAGGTTAAGGATCTAATTTTATAATGTGAATTGATGAAAGAAGACTTTAGATTTAATTGAATTAACAATTAAATGTCTAAAGAAGTCCTATAAATGCAAGATGAAATGGGACACACTAAGGCAGTTGCTAACCTAAGCATGAAATTGGATAGCCCTAAATTAGGGGTGTACAATTTAGGACACTATATATATATATATCATCCTAAATTGTACTCCCTTACAATTTTGTCCTCACTTGGACCTTCACCTTGGCATTCATTCCGTAAGGCTTGATTGAAGCCCTGATTTTGCTCACACTGTGTATTTCACTCAAATTTTCATAATTTGCATTTCCTTTCCCAAGATCCTAGAGCGTTGATGTCCAAGACAAGGGTGCTCAGTGCCTTGGTCCTCCTCAAAACCATCCATTTTTGGGCCTCATAATGGTAACATGGTTTGAGCAGGAACCTAGATCTCATGTCAGCTCATGTCAAAATTTTTTTTTTTTTTAATATCATGTATAAAGGGAGGTCTACCCATCTCATTTTGACATCAATTCGAATTCATAATCCGCTCTTGAGATCCATAAAATTCAAGTGAGAAAGCAATCGGTATTTTTTCAAGCCATTGGTATATGCCCTAAAATTTTGTCTTGTATGCTAGAAGAGCTTGATCGAGGGTTTTAGTCCTTTCAATATGTTCCATTATTTCAATACCTAAAAACTTTAAACCCTAAACCCTAAAGATGATTGTTAACTTCCTTTATTTTTGTTTTCATTCAGTGGTGACCTTTTGTAGCCAGTTTCTAGTCTCTTAAGTTAACACATGCATTTCACATCATTTCTATGACCGACCCCTTCTTGTTAGCCACCCAATTGCTTTATTTTTTGAGTCTTTATGATGTTGTACATATTTTGTAGGATCGATGGCCCAAATGATCGTAAATATTCATAGTTAGTCTAAGATGCTCACTCGTCTTAACTCTGTAACCTCGCCCACTCACTTGGCACATGGGCTCCAGAGAAATCTGACTCATTCCAAATGGACCAATAAGCTTCTGCCTATTGGATGTCAATGGACACATCAAAGAGGTGGGCCCAATGTCTTCACAATATATGTTTTAGTCTTTATCGATTACTTTCCACTCATCTAACATTCTATATCATCGTGCAGTTGCACAATTAACTAAAGCCACTCATAGAAGCCAAATCTACAACTACGTTTGTATATGTAGCACATGTTCCCTACCATTGATGACGACATACATTTGGATCACTATGTAGGTAACATATGGAAGGTTGTATGATGTGGCAAGGGTGTAAGTCTAGATTACCCACCTCTTTAGTATGATAATGAACGATTATCTTTTGCAAGATCAATAGACAGGATCTTAGCACAGTTGCACAATTCGTCAGAAGAGCCCATAAAGGTTAACTCCACAATGCTGAAATACTTTTGTAAGAGGTGGAAAATAAAAAATAAAAAAGGTCTCCATGCGCTTATTTCTCATTTGTCGCTAACTAACAGGGATCTTGTTGTTCAAGCCCCAACATTCAAATATGAATTTCAATGGCTAGCTCTTATCATAAAACTAGCTTACATGTCTATAGTTAATGTGCCCAAATTCCCTCCAGAATTTTGATTATATTAACTTCATTCTGATTCAATTCTGTACTTACTATGTTTTGAAAATTCTTTGTATTTCTCTTGCAAATTCATGCTATTATTGTTAGGGTTTATGCTCTAGGGTTTTCTATGCAAGTCAAAGCTACATTTGTTGCATTAGTTATTGCTTTATTTCTGAATATTCTGCATTTCTATAAGCTCAATTGACCATTTGGAGTCTCGAAAAGGATTATTCTAAGTTTTATTGTCAAACCTTAGTTGTCTTATATTCATTCACATAAACCCTGACTTCAATGATGGTTGAAACCTCTAGCTTGGGCAAGAGGAAATTCTCCGAGGAGATAAATACACAACTCCTTGGGTCCATAAAAAAACTTAAGAGGTCTAGGCCTAGAACAAGACTTGATGAATTCATAATTGACTATTCTACCAAGTGTATGGATGATTTAATCCCACCTTGGGGTTTTAGCTTGTGGAGAAGGGGATATAATAAGAAAAAGGAATGAATCCCCATGTCAAACATATGGAATTGCAATCTTATTATATTGGTGGTTCCAAATGTATATGTGAATATTGAACTGGTTGTTGCTATTGCTAACAATTATAGACTAGAGACTAGAGAAGTCTTGGCCAAAGGGAGAGAGGAGGAACATTGACAACCATCACCAAGGAGGTCATTGATGAAGTGTTTATGCTCAACCCTACTATGGATTGGCTCATTAATCTAGAAGAATTAGAAAGAAAGTATAAGTGCAATGAGGAATTGTACAGAGACAAGTTGGCTTCTTTTAGGCCTAAGGGCTTGACAAGAGATGAGAGACCACTCACTTCAAAACAAGTTTCTCCCTACAATGTTAATTTATTTTCCAGGTATTTCATAGACACTTATTATGGTCTATGTCAAGTATGTGTTGTAGATGCAAGGAACATGATTCCAAATTGGATGTTGGTATTGTGTGGGGACATCTAGAATAGAGACATTAATAGGCCTTTTGATTATGCTAATCTGGTGGTAGACATTCTTCACAATATCCTCTATGATTTCAAGAGAGGAAAATCAATGACTTTAAGGTATTACTATTTATTGATGCATATTTTCTTGTATAAAGGTCTTAAGATTTGGCCTACGGACCTACATATCACTACTACAGTGATAAGGGAATTGCTTCCAATCTGTTTGTTGAGTTTGGAAATTTGTTTGTTACAAAGTTGTTGAGTATCCTCCAAGGAGAGTTAAGGTGGGGTTTAAGTAAAGAGGTGAACAATTTCTTAAGACCTAAAGACCTAACACCTAAATTAGAAATCCCACATAACTGGGGATCGTGGTTTTATTTTAAGGATCACACAATTATAAGGGTTTTTGGTAGCCCTGTTACTCCTAGGCTTTTTCCTATTACTATTAAAGATAGAGTTTATTTCTTGGAGATTATGCACCAATTGGCTAAAGTAGAGAAGTCCCTAGTTAGAGGGGCTCACAAGAATGGATCATTTCTCCCATCACAAGTTATGGTAGGGATGTACAATTTTGCCAATAGAAAGGCATATGAAATATTGGATTCTTTATTGAGTAGGTATCATCTTCTTTGGGCTCAATATAGATACTATGGCTTTGAATGGTTTATTTTAGGCCTTGGGAAGGCAAAGCCTCAAAATCATGAATGGAATGATGAAGAGGATCTTATTAGAAATCTCGAAGACTATAATGATGTCCTAAAAATAAAGGAGAGATGGTATAAAATTCAGTATGAAGAATACAAGAAGAAGAGGGAAGATAACACATACTCTCCAGCATGGTAGATTCTATGTATTTTGGAGGCAAGAATGAATACAATCTTCAAAACTTATCCAAATGTTGATAGGATCCCTCTGCCTCATGAGAGGCCTAGATTGGATGTTGTGCCACCAATCCAAGAGATGGAGGAGGAAATGCCTAGTTCTCCTCAGTCCATTGGCTCCCCCATTGGTCCTTCCTTCCCTTCACCATCTCCTCCACCTAGCCTTGGGGAGCCTTCATCTATCTCCACTTCTTCCCAAATATCATTAGAGCCCCTCCCTTCACAAAGATTACTTGCAGAGGCTGCCATGAAAAAACCAATGATTGCTTCATCTTCAGGAAGCTCATTGCACCAAGTTCTAGAAAGTATAAGAGTTGTCACCCCACTACACACACTATCTCTAGGGAGAGAAATTCCTTTCAAAATTTTGAAGGCTTTGAATATAAGGGAGAGGCACCTCTACCACTTCATAGGTTTGACACTAGGTTGGGTGTCAAAAATCATTCATGTCTTTAATGCACAAACAATCTCTTGAGGTGGCATTACACCCTAAGTATCACTGGGGCATACTGGGGCAAAATTTTTTTGTTTTCTTTGAAACAATGTCATTTCAACTTTGTCTCAAAGAGGGGCAAATGTAGACACCTAAAAATGTCTCATTGATCATGTACTAATTATTCCTCTAATTGATTAAATAATTCCTTAATTATTTAATTAAGTTAATTAATCTTATTCTTCTAATTCTTCTAATTTCATATTTCCTCATAATCTTACTAATTATTCTATTTCTTATTCTTTCATCATTTAATCATTTTAATCATTTTCTAAATATTAATTAAATATTTATTATTTAATTAATTATGGTTAATTCCCCAACTTAAATAATCTTTATTATTTAAATAAATTACTAATTATTCAATTTCTATCTCTAATCATCTAATCATTCAACCCTCTTCTAAATATTAATTAAATATTTATTATTTAATTAATTGTGATTTAATCCTTTAAATTAAATAATCTTTATTATTTAATTAAATTCCATTTCTAAATAATTAAATTATTTCTTTAAATTATTTAATTAGCTAATTAATTCTTCAATTCCAAATCCCCAAATTCTAATTTCATTTAATTCTATTTTCTTCTAATTTCTTCCAAATTCAAATACATGTGCATGATTTCAAAAACCAAATTGAAAATCAAAGTTAAGTTCTAAATATATTCAAATGCTAAATTGAATTAATAAATTCAATTATTTGAATAAAATCTCATGCAAAGATTAAATTAATAATCTAAATCTAAATGCAAGCACATGCTAAATTAATTAATTCAATCAATTAATTAATTAAATCATTTATCTCTCCAATCTCTATTTCCCTCTTTCAATTAGCTTTTTCTAAATTAAGCTCTGTGTGTCATCTTCTTTATTTCCACCAATCATTCTTTTTCTTCCTTCAGTCAGATTTTTCTCAATCAGTTGACTCAATTAATCTATTCAATCTACTGAGTTTCACTCCTACAATCAACAGTTCAACTATCAACTTGTATTTGAGCTCACCTGAGTTCCGCCTCTTGATCAATTTGTTCCACCTTTCAATCAATCTTCTCCAAAAATCTATAAATTGAGAATCAATCCTCACAATTGCTCTGAATCACGATCTTTGAATCTTTGTGTCACTTGTAGGTTACCAGCGCAATATCTGAGAGCCATCATACCATGAAGAGGAGAAGAGCAGTGGAAGCAATATGCAAATCTTGGAATAGGGAGTTCTATTTGAATTGATTTATAATTCCTATTTTATTTGATCTTACATCATTTCATTGTTAGTTTGTTAAATTCTTTGATTAGAAGGGATTCATGATTTCCCTTATTTCTAATTGATTACTTTGCTTTGCTTTGTTAATAGAAGAATGAATTTTGCATCCCACAACTTTCATTGTATATCACTGAGTTGGTGCTCGGTGCAGGGGTTGGTGCTCCTTTGGGTCGATGCCCATAACAGTTAGGGGTTGGTGCTCCTTGGGTTGGTGCCCTAAATCAGTGTAATAATGTTATTTCATTGTGAGGCTGGATTGGAGTAGTAGACTCCAGTAGCTTTTCTCGCTAAGGTTTTTCCCACATTTGGTTTTCCTCGTATAACCTATGCTATGTGGTGTGTCTTTTGTGTATGATTGATTGTTTGTGTTCTCATTGTTACCGATCACACACACACACTACCTAAGTTTGTTTGAAATCAGTGATTCAACCCCCCTTTCAGTGACATATTGTGTTCTACAGTATTGTTGGCCTTAACAAGGTTTTGTTTGGTTTCTTATTGACTTTTAGTGACTTCTGGGTTGTATTTATGCCATTGTAAGGTATGTGCCTAAATCTGGACAAATTTGAGTATCTTTGTATCCCATTTTTCATGAGTTGGTTCCTTGTTACAATAGTGCTACTCTAGGCTTCAATAGTGCCAAAATAGTGTCAGTGGATTTTTGGGCTGGTTTTTGTGTCCCTCAGTTGATTTCCCTACTTGGTCCTCATTCCAGAGGCTTGTTTTGTTGTGTTTGATGGTTTTGGGGAATTGTGCCATTCATTTGTGATATGTGTGAATCCATTTGGGCTCCGACAAGTGGTTTTGATATGTTACTCCAGCAAGTTGAGTGATTCCTTATTGTTGAGGATGGTTAATTGTAGCTCCAACGAGAGGTTATGTTGTGCCTTGTTGTGGAGGATAATTCTATGATATTGGATTCATTTATTGCCCCTATTTTTGTGTATTTGACATTCTTGAGGCTCTCTTTACTAATGAATTTTTTCATTATGAGCTTATGGCTTGATCCTTGTTCAGTGGCTCTTGGTTGTATGTTGATGGCTATCTTTATGATTCAATTGTATTAGTTTCATAATGACTTTTGGATGCTTCCCATGTTGAGTTTCATGTTGTTGTAAGATGTATCTTTTTATGTTTTTACTTCATGGTCTTGGTTTGTGTTTGGGAGAGTGGGCTCTTGCATGTGTTGGACCTAGGTTATGAGCACTAGATCTCTAGGAAGGGGATCTAGACCTATGGAACCACATGAAGAGTTTATGGTTTAATTTGCAAGTGATAACATTATTGATAATTGATTAGTGGGTTCGGTATTTAGGAATTCACCTATTCAAAATTAAGAATATGGTGTTGTATGGTCCAATTGGACGAACCTAGGGAGGTGGTTTTGGGATCCTAGATTGGGAAGACCATTGGAGTAGTATGTTTGATCTCCCTTGAGTGACTCCAAGGTGGAGATAAATGCCACATGAGGTTAGCATGTCATGGCACTCTACCCCACATGTGTCTATTATCCATAAGCCTTGATTTGTTGAATTATGCCTTTGGAGGTTGATTGCTTTGATTTAACCGTGTGATGTATTTTGATGTTGTATTCTTGTGTTGGGGTCTGTGGTGTCATGTTGTATCGTTTGGTTGTTAGGTGTCAACTTAGGTCTTGAGTGTGAGTTCGAACCTTATGTCATCTCCTAGCATGGGGGTGGTTCCTATTTGGTTCCAAATGGTCAGGTTGTTTGATGCCTTCTACCATTGGGATAATCTTCGTGGATGTTAGTGTGCGTGGATTAGATTCTTGGATTCTTCATGTGATTATTCTTTAGACCTGATTTCTATGTACATGGAAAAGAAGACATTATATCATGATTCTTTATATTTGTAAAGGAGATTATGTATCCTTATGTTATGTATCTTCGAATGATTGTTGTTGTAATTGAAAAAGAGACATGATGTAGTAGTAGGAAAAGTTCTTATGTAATATTCATGGATATATTGGATACTCATTTATGTAATGCTAGAGTATAATTTTATGTGAAAGAAAGAGATAGTATTTGTATGTTTGTATTGTGTGAAATTTTAAGATGGAATTGTTACTACTTATCAAATTGTCATTAGTTTTATATACAAAGTCATTCTATATTCTAGTCGGTTAATATTACCGAATCATGCAGTCAATACACATAGAGAAGTTGGTATGAACAGTCTAGCCAGTTACAGAAGGAAAATAGTCACAAAGCCCAGTATACACCGAGCTATCTACCGAGTGTTATTTCATGTCTACCAAGCAGTAAAGATAATACACCGATTTGATATACACCGAGTGAAACATGTTACCAAATTCATTGAACCTGGACACACATATGAAAATGTGTTACAAGATCAAGGCACACAGAACCGTTATCACATTGGAAATTGCACATACAGATTTTGTATAATTTTGAGATCATCTAACCAATGAAATATTTTGCATGGTTATTTATTCGAGAAATCATGTTTGTAAGATCGAAGCAATGAATCAGATCACCGACATAAGAAGTCTATTTATACAACATGAATTTAGGGTTAGAAAAAAAGGTGTGAATGTGAGAAATGTGTGTGCATGCATATATGAAGCAAGACTTATGTGATACATGAAAAATCATAGAGTATTATGACTGTTACAGAGACACAGAGGTCACCGAGAAGGTTATCATAGAACAGTCGAGGAACAGAGTAAATAGAAGGGTTTACCGAGTTACTTTATGAGTTACCAAGGTATGCTATAGGCAAGGTAATCTTATTTTGAGCACATAGAATCTGCTACTGCATTTCAGATGTAAAGTTGCAGATATTTGTAATGATTCTATTGTAATATTTTGAAGTTGTAAGAGAAACCTTTAATAGGGTAAAATACTCTAACCAAGTCTATAAATTGTAAATCCTTTAACCAGGTGCTACACTTATATAGTGTTGTAAAATCCTTTAGGAAGGTAGATCTAACTGATCTTAATACTCCTAATAGGGTAAGCTATCAAAAATAGCTAAATGTAGCTCTAACCGAGCACTCTTTATTATTGCAGTAGTGAAGTTGTGGGTGCCATCCCCATCGTAGTTTTTCTCTCTAACCAAGAGTTTCTACATGACCAAAATATATGTGTTATGGAGTGAATCATGTATGAATGTTATCTGTTGATTATAGTTTTGTTTTATGTTACTGCACTATTCTGTTTATGTAAAACAGTAAGGTTATTACAAAAGAAAATTTTTGGAGTACTGATTCACCCCTCCCCTCTCAGTACATTAGCTTTCCATATTGGGCCTAACAGGAATTGTATGTATGACCTTAAGGAAATTTAAGATGAAAGATTAGTAGTTGCTATTACAAAATTTGTTTAAGTAATGGAAATCATTTAGGTGTGATGGATTATGTTGCTTAGGATATTGAGCTTCTTGTCTTAGAGATTTGTAGTAAAGATAGGATATTCTAGTCTTTTTGAAAGAGAATGGTTATATTATCTATGTTGTTTTTATGATGAATGGAAGAATGGATATTAGGAGTATTTGATTTGGTAGTTTCTAAAAGAATATAAAGAGTATGTTATGTGACTAAGTTATGCATATGTGTTAAGGATTCATCATAGTTGTATGGAAAGTGAATGAATAGATGGATAATAGAATATGATGTTCTAAGATGAATATGTCATGTGTTAATATTTTGTCAAGTAGTGACATTGAGATACCCTAGGGAATGGATTTGCATTGTATGAGTTTATATAGAGTCATGTTAATGATTAAATGGTTATTTCGCTTGCGTAATATGATTCTATGGTTATTTTCTTGTTGATTTATGTATTCATGTATATAGTTAATGATGCATTGATGAATAATGGTAGTAATGTTGCATTAATAAATACTAGTAATAGCATAGTAATGGTTATCTTTAAAAAAAATTTATCTCTTTTGTTAGTAGATTTTTGTTTATTCCTCTAGGGTATTTTGGCAGGATTACATCTGGTATTAGAGCCTGTGTTGCAAACATTGAAATCTCTGGTTAAGGTTGTTGCTCTTGGTCTTGCATGGTGTACTATAATGTTCTCTTAACTTGAGTTCTTCTTTGAGATTTTTGAAGGAAAATGTCATTGGAACTGAGGAGATCTTATATGTTTATGCTTTGTTTTTCTCCCTAATCTCTTCTAGAAATCATACTTTTGTGTAATATAAGTACATTCATTTCTTATGCATGCCTTTTGGATGTGAGTGATGTATATAAGATTTTGAGTGGTCTTGCTTGCTTTGTAATTTCTAGTTCTTACCTAAGTATTAGAGGTTGTTTTCCCTATATAGATGATTATGCTATAGAATGAGAGAAAATTATGTGTGTTCTCTTAACTAATTAGCTTGTTACGTTGATTTTATTATTAATAGTGAGATGAAGTATTTGTATTATGCATATAAGAATGATTTAGTGTTGATCATGATGAGAAAATAGAAGAGTTTGCATGAGTTGCATCAGTAGATAGAAAATAGTAGCTTAATAATGTCCTTCTCCTTCCCTTACCCTTCTTCGTAAAATGTAAAGAGTTAGTTGGTGTTGTGTGGGTATCGAATAGAACTATCAGGTGTTTATATATGTGTGTGAATCTGCATTTAATAAAAGATTGTTTGAGTAAATCATATCTTTCAATAAGGACTTGAGATTTCTAGATATAATTGTAATGTTAGGAGACCTCATGGCAGGTTGAATTTGTATATCTTAGAAAATGATGTAAATAGCTACATGGTACGATAAATATGGCATGTCTAGGAAAATTCAAAATGTCCATGTACAATTTTGGTGTGCATATATTGATTGTTTGACAATGCTTTTCTCCCTCTTCTCTCTATTTGGATAAAATATTTATATAACTTAAGAGCTTCTTAACACTAAGTAGAAGCATTGAATACTCAATGGAAAACATGATTTTGAATACATTAAAAGAGAAGTTTGGATGGAATAAATTTGCATCGAAGATCAAAATTTATGCATTGCATTCATGCTTTTTGTTTGAAGAAGAATTAGTTAGATAAAATATCTTTTCATAAATAATGTATAAAGTTTTTATGAACTAATAGGTTAAAAGATCATGCTATAATGTGTGTTGAATGAAGTAAAGATTAGTGCACTACATCAATAGCAAAATGAAATAATAGCATTGTGTCTTTATTTGGTTTGGCAAGATAAAAATTAGCTTGAGTAGGATTTGTGCACTTTTGATGAAATATTTTGCTTGATCAAATGGATAGATTAAGAAAAGATGCTATATCCTTACCATATGATAGGATATGAGTTTGAATAGAATAATGCAAGCATGTACTTGAATTTGTGTAACATGAAATGAAAATGGAGATAAAGTAAGTTGTATGTAAGGCTATGATATCTAGTTTTATGCTTAATATAGACAATTGATTAGCTAAGGGTATGTTGGTAAATGGTCATAGGTGGCTGGAGTGGGAGTGATTGAAATCTGATATTAACTTTTGCCTAAAATATTGAGATTTATTTGTTATGAGTAATTTACTTTTGTGAATATATGATTGAAATTTTTTCAATGACATCATGTAGAACATTTTAATCATCTTCATGCTATTTATTGAGCGTTGAACTTGAAATGGTCTATGTTATAGTATATCATCAAGTGATTAGTTGAATTTCTAACATTTATTCCTATTATAACTCGGTAAATATGATCACTTTATAGATAGGATAGCTTTAGCATTAATCATGTATGACTGTATTGCTTGTGAATGTATGAGACACCTTATTTCCTCTTTGCATATGTTATCTTTCATGAAGGATGCTTGTCTAGAATATCATAAAGGATTGTATTAAATTAAAATGAATGCAGTCAAATAAACATATGGTTTTAAATGTTTGGAACACACTCTCTAACACATTCAGGGTGTTGTACCCTTGGGTGTTGTGTAGTGGTTACTCCCTTTGGTGTGACTGATTCTGATCACCTTGTGATGTAGATTTAGATGAGTTGGTTATTTTGTTTTGAGTTATTTTGTGAATTGTGTGAAGTATTGTTGGAGTTAATTTAATTTTTGGATTTCTTTACTTTAAGACTGACCACTAATTTCTCCTTTCATTTATTTTGTTCTTGTGGTGGCACTTGTTACACTTTATTTCTTGATTGATTTCGCCAACAAATTTTCTTTCTTTTAATGATTTTATGTTGGATTTAATGATCTTTTCTTTGACTTTATTTATTTTGTTGTCCATAGTGGTCATTCTGAATGTTGAATTATCATGGGCCCTCGTCATGAGTCAAGTGTTGTTTCTATCATGTTCATTTCGAACCTCTAATAGTGTGTGCAAGGGAGGACACCATAGAGAAGTGCACTAAACTTAAGGAACAATTAGATAATGTCAGTATCAATTGAATAACTGAAATATGTTAATGAGATGAAATATACTGGTAACTTTTAGGATTTTATGGAATGTTATATATAAATGCATTTGGATTTGAGAAGTTTGTAATATATGAAATAGTTTAAATCTAAAGAACCATTGATTTCATACCTTCAATGAGTGCTTATGTGTATATATATCATACATAATTAATGGATTAGATTTCCTTGAATAATTTGATTGGATGAAATATGCATGAATGTCTATATCAGAGTAGTGTATCGGAAGTGTGGTAAAGAAAGAGTAGTTTGAATACTATAAATCCTATTTTTCTTGAAACTATAGGATCTAGATTTCTGTTAATTGTGAGATTCTATTGATCTTATTTGGTCTGGAAGAAAGTTTATTAAAATTTTCCTCATATATGTGTACGACATGTGACTTTTAGATAATATAAGAATGTGCATATGAGTAAAATATTGTGTAAAATTCATATTTATCTTCTTAATTACGTGTAACTAAATGTTAAAGGAGTGCTTCTATGTTTTAATGGTGTGAGTTATTGTGATTTTTGCTTATAGATGCTAACTCAAAGATAGGAATTATAGTTTTAGTCTTGCAAATGTGGTTAAATAAAGTTCCCTTGAAGATATTATAACGATTTAGTATGCTTATTGTTAATAGTAAGAATTTTGTGACCTGTTTTATCTCTTATGTAATGCATTTACTTGAATAATTGAAGCATAGTAAGGAAAATCTTGCTGTCATTATCTTACTTTGGGCTAGGAAATGTTTGAATTAAGAAGTTTTGGGATGATGTGTGTATGCTTTCAACTTAACCCTTGATGACTTCCAGGAGTAAGTCGAGCCTAAGGGGAGGAGGATGTTGATGATATGATGAAAGAAAAAGGATCCGATCAACTACTGAGAGGGGGGGGGGGGGGGGGGGTGAATCAGTAGATAAAAAAATAGATAAACTTCACCAATCTCAAAATCAATCTCTCAAAGTAAACATAGAACTATCAATGCAATATCACTGTCAAGATTAAACCGTCAAACTAAAATGGTTGACTGTTACAACAGATTAACAGTAAACAACTTGAAACTCACAAACATCCAAATAATTTTACTGACATAAGTAAAACGTCATTTCATATTGTTGTTGGTTATCATGACTTATCAAAGTGGATTAAGTAGTTAAGAAAATCAACCATAATAAACATAACCACAAAAACATTCACCACTTGACACAATATTTTTGATGTGGAAACCCAAATGAGAAAAACCATGGTGAGATGAGACTCACAAGATAACTATCTGAACTCTTCTTAAGTTTACCTTGTTAGGAGCCATTAAAGCTTTTACAAAAAGTCCAGTTAAGAATAGATCCTATTAGGGACCACCCGATTAAGGGATTGAATATAATGCCTTGCTAGAAGAAATAACCTACGAGGAGTAACCTTTGTAAATGATTTAGAATCCAAGCTAATGGATCACCTGGTTAGAGGATTTGAATAGCACCAAGCTTGTAAGAGCTTACCTGGTTAGGGGATTTCAATCTGCTATAATTATTAGAAAACAACAAGAGTTTGCTGATCTGTTTGAATAGAACTACACTTGCTTGATCAAATCCCTTTCATGCTCCTATCTGCCTTTACTCAAACTATAGACACATCATCTGGTTCGACAACCACACACTCAACTAAAACTTTGCCAACTTTGAAACTAAACAACTTATCAACCTTATAAACAAATCAACTAGGTTGGTAATACAACAAAAACCTAATTCACATAGAGATTATAAACAAGTCGGTTCAAGTATGACCGTTGGATTACATAATAATCTCTACACATCATTCAAGAAAGCCTCGACCACTCCTCGATCACCACTTCATCAAACTTAGTAACTCATCATGCACTTTGCATTACATGCAATATACTTGCTCATTCCCAAGATAAAAACCATTATCTTAATGTGCCAAAAACACTTTGAAACTCTCTTCATACAATATGCATATATGTCATAATCATTACCGCTCACCATCAGATCATAAACCAATATAACCAATTCACCAGACTTATTCGGTTATGGTTTATCAAATCAACAGGTAGGGTTTACCAGTTCAACTCTCCAATACTTAGAAATATTGGTTCACTCCACAAACTTACCTACCGGTTACAGTTTCCTTTCACTAGCTCTTCCTACCAGTTACAAAACAAAATTACAATAATATCATTACCAGTTAATTGACATCAATGAGAACATAACATTTCATTAATGCATTCTTCATGCAAATTCCAACAATCTCCCCCTTTGCCATTGATGGAAATACAAATATGAATACCATTGGTTGTTGTGATTGTGAATAGGAATCATGGTTTACATTTTACCATGTACTCTCCTTGTCTTTAGCTTATCACTAGTTCTTCTCCCATAATCACATAGTTCTTCTCCCCCTTTGACAACAATGTCAAATTGAAAGTAAAACATGCAATGTAAAAATTTATTTTTCAACATCAACAACCTACAACTTGATGCTTCCCTTGTGGAATAACTCCACTTCTACATCAACCCTTCTATAAAATTCTACAAGTATCTCCAGGATTGATGTACTCCACATCATGATCAATTCACCTCATGAAGGGGTACAACCCCTAGCTGACTTCTAAGATACTCAAAAGTAGTCTTAGGCAAAGGTTTAGGTAAAGATATCTGCAAGATGCTCCTTGGTAGAAACATGCTCCAAGATCACATCTTTACTCTACACGTTTTCCCTCAAGAAATGATACTTCAATTTAATATGCTTGGTTCATGTGTGCAAGACATGGTTCTTTGAAATATTTATGGCACTGGTATTGTCACATAAGATCTTTACAGGTTCTGTCAACTTCATCTTGAAACCTTCTAAAATGTGCCTCATCCAGATAGCCTGGGTACAATTCATATAAGCTGCAACATACTCAGCTTTAGCAGTAGACTATGAAATACAACTCTGCTTCTTGCTACTCCATGAAACAAGTCTTCCTCCCAAAAAGAATGATCAACCAGTTGTGCTTTTCCTATCATCAACATTACCTACCTAGTCTGCATCTATGTACACCTTCAATTCAAACTTTCCTTCATATGGATACCATAATCCATAGTCAATAATACCTTTCAAATATCTGAATATCCTCTTGGTTGCTATCAAATGTGTTTCTTGTGGATTCTTTTGAAATCTAGCAGCTAGACCAACTGCATGAGCTATATCTGGTCTGATGTGAACAACATAGTACAATTTTCCAATCATTGACCTGTACTCCTCATCAATAGATGTGGCCTCATTTTCCAGAGACAACTTATAACCTGTAACCATTGGTGTCCCAACTAGTTTACAGTCACTCATACCAAATGTCTTTAATACCTCCTTCACATACTTAGACTGTGTAATGAAAATACCACTCTTCATTTGCTGTATTTGCAAACCTATGAAATTTTTTATCTCTCCAATTAGAGACATTTAAAACTCACTTTTCATTTCATTTGCAAAGTCATTTCTCATATCATCATTACCTCCAAATATGATATCATCTACAAACACTTCACTAATCAGTATCTTATCTCCTTCAAATTTGAGATATATGTTGCTATCTTCACCGGTTCTCTGAAAACCTATCTTCATCAAGTGTGAATTAATCCTTTCATACCACGCTCTTGGTGCTTTCTTTAATCCATATAATTCTTTATGCAACTTACATACCATATCTTTCTCATCAGTCAGAGCATAACCATCTAGCTGCTCAATGTATACTTCTTCTAGTATTCCATTCAAAAATGTTGACTTTACATCCATCTTATATACTTTTAATCCCTTGTGTGCTGCAAATGCAAGTAAAGTTATGACACCTTCTAGTCTAGCCACTGGTGCAAAAGTCTCACCATAATCTTCTCCTTCTTCTTGTGCATAACCTTTGCAAACCAATCTAGATTTGTTGCAAACTACAACACCATCTTCATTCAGCTTGTTCCCGAAAACCCATTTAGTACCTATCACATTTTTATTTACCGATCGAGGTACTAGGGTCCATGTGTTATTCTTCTCAATTTGTTCAAGCTCCTCCTCCATAGCTTTAGCCCAATGATCATCTCCAAATGCTTCCTTAGTAGTTCTAGGCTCAATAGTGGAGATCATGCAATAATTCTCTCTAATTCTTCTTCTAGTTAATACTCCAGCATCCTTATCTCCAATAATTTGTTCAGGATTGTGATTGAGTCTCACATACCTCTGAATAACATGATAATTATCTTCAGGTTCTTCTTCATTATTAACATCATCTTCTTCTGAATATACCTATTCTGGCTGAATTGGTACAACAACATTCTGTTTACCGGTTTCAGGTTTCACTGGTTTTGGTTCCAAAAACAAAATGCAAGGATCTTCATCCTTTTGCTCCATACTATTTTCCCCTGAGACTTCAACATACTCATCCACTTGAACATCAACACTCTGAATGATTCTCTATGTCCAGTTGTTATAACATTTGTAGGCCTTACTCTTGGTGGAATAACCAAGAAATATACCTTCATCACTTTTAGCCTCAAACTTGCTAACATGATCACCTCTCTTAATAAAACATTTGATATCTTGAAATAACTAAAATTAGGTGATCTACCATACTAGTATTCATAAGGAGTCTTGTCCTTACCTCTTTTTACCAAAATCCAGTTCATAGTTTAGACAACTGTGTTGACAGCTTCTCTCTAGAAATTTTTTGCTACACCTCCTTGTATCAACATCGTCCTAGCAGCTTCAACAACTGACCGATTGTTTCTCTTTGAAATACCATTCTATTTTGGTGTCCTCGGTGCAGAAAGATGTCATTTGTTACCATTCTCTTGACAATATCTAGTGAATTCCTCATAAGTGAATTCTCCGCCTTGATCAGTCCTCAGACGCTTTATCTTCTTACCACTCTCCTTTTCAGCTAAGGCCCTGAATGGCTTGAACTTACTAAATTCCTTTGTTTTATCCTTCAAGAATGTGACCCACATCATCCTTGAACAATAATTAGTGAAGATCATGAAATATCTATCACCTTGAATAATTTTAGTCCTTATTGGTCCACAGAGGTCTGTATGAACCAAATCTAACAGATCTTCTGCTAAAAAAGATTTTCTCTTGAAATTTGAGGATGTCATCTTTCCTAACCGGCATTCCTTACATAGAGCATTAACCAGTTTGTCC
The DNA here is from genome assembly GCF_030272615.1 of Cryptomeria japonica. NCBI lineage: Eukaryota > Viridiplantae > Streptophyta > Pinopsida > Cupressales > Cupressaceae > Cryptomeria > Cryptomeria japonica. The sequence goes on from NC_081406.1 coordinate 638,524,730, forward strand.
AATTGAGGCAAACCTCTCACTGTCTTTGACTTACTCACTTTAACAATGTTATCAAAATTTATATGACAAAATCTCCTATGCCAAAGACAACTATCATCTACTTTAGCAATTAAATAGTTACTGAATTTAGGATTCAGGTGAAACAGGTTACCTTTAGTCTGCTTGCCAGTTGCAATTAGTTCACCTTTGCTCCCGTAGATTTTGCACATGCCATTTTTAAACTCCAATGGATATCCTTTATCATTGAGTTGAGAAACACTCAAAAGATTGTGCATTAGACATCATCTTGGCTACTCTTTCCATTAAGATAAATAGTTCCCCTACCTTTAACCATGTAGGGTGAGTCATTACCAAATCTTACAACTCTGCCATCAAATTCCTTCAAAGAAAGAAATTTGCTCTGATCACTAGTCATGTGATGTGAATAAACACTATCAATGATCGAATCATTAGAATTATCCATTCATGAAACTAAAGCCTTTTGATAATATGTTTCTTCTTTAATGGCTACAAACACATTATCTTCATTAGCATCACCATCAGATTCCTCATCAGTGATACCACCACTAACTATAATAAGACAATCTATTTTGCCTTTTGCCTTGTACTTCTTGAATTTCTCTCACTTGTGTTCATTATCACCATTAGGACAGTTAGCATCTATGTGTCCAATCTTGTTGCATGCAAAACATTTCAAAGGTAATTTACCTCTATACTTACCAGTACCTCTGGGCAACCTCTTGGCCACAAATGCTTCAAGCTCAACCAAACTATCTTCATCATCAACTTCTCTGCTGGATCTAGATTCATAACTGTGATTGACATCTCTACTTTTCCTCATAGATGGGTTAGAAACAAAATCTCTAAATGTTGATTCATATTTATGAATACTACCATCATAACCGTTTAATTCAAAAGTAGTAAGCTTACCAATGATGGACAAGAGTTACCTTAGTTTTGTCAATAGATTTCAACTCCTCAATGGCTACAGCTCGGATAGCATAGATTGGTAGTAAGGTTCTCAATAACTTACTAACTACTATGGCATCTTCCACTTTACCACCTGCACTCTTGATCTCAACAACTATTTCTTTTATCCTCTGACCATACTGTTGGATATTCTCACCTTCAACCATCGGCATGTCATCAAAATTTCCTCTTAGACTCTCTTCCTTAGCAATCTTTACATGTTCATCACCACTATAAATCTCTTTGAGTTTCTTTCATACCTCATATGTAGTCTCCAGACCATGGACATCTACATACTTTGCATCAGACAAAGAATTGATAATAGCCTCCAATGCTTGATTGTTTTCTTGTTGCTCTTTCTTCTGATCATCAGTCATAATCCCATTAGGTGCAACATATTGAGTACCAACATGTTCCCAGTATTGATTTCCAAGACTTTTGATATAAATTTTCATTCGATCACTCCATATCCTATAGTTTTCTCTATTAAACTTTAGACCTTCCTTCTTCATCATGTTGTACAAGATCTTTACCTCAAGCTATTAGGCTTAGACCTTAGAGGACCTAAGATGCTCTGATAACAATTGATGATATGATGAAAGAACAAGGATCTGGTCAACTACTGAGAGGGGGGGTGGATCAATAGATAGAAAAACTGATAAACTTCACCAATCTCAAAATCAATCTCTCAAAGTAAACATAAAACTATCAATACAATATCATTTTCAAGATTAAACCGTCAAGCTAAACCGGTTGACTGTTACAAAAGATTAATAGTAAACAACTTGAAACTCACAAACATCCAAATACTTTTACTAACATAAGTAAAACTTCATTTCATATTGCTGCCAGTTATCATGACTTATCAAAGTGGATTAAGTAGTTAAGAAAATCAACCATAATAAACATAACCACAAAAACATTCACCACTTGACACAATATTTTTGACGTGGAAACCCAAATGGGAAAAACCATGGTGAGCTGAGACTTAGAAGATAACCATTTGAACTCTTCTAAAGTTCACCCTATTAGGAGCCAAACCTGTTAGAGATTTTACAAAAAGTCATGTTCAGAATAGATCCTGTTAGGGACCACCCAGTTAAGGGATTGACTATAATTCCTTGTTAGAAACAATACCCTATGAGGAGTAACCTTTGTAAAGGATTTATAATTCAAGCTAATGGATCACCTGGTTAGAGGATTTGAATAGCACCAAGCTTGTTAGAGCTTACCTAGTTAGGGGATTTCAATCTGCTATAATTGTTAGAAAACAATAGGAGTTTGCTGATTTGTTTGAATATCACTACACTTGCTTGATCGGATCCTTTTCATGATCCTATCTGCCTTTACTCAAGTTACATATACATCATCCAGTTTGGCAACCACAAACTTTACTAAAACTTTACCAACTTTGAAACTAAACATCTCATCAACCTTATAAACAAATCAACTAGGTCGGTAACACAACAAAAACTTAATTCACATAGAGATTACAAACAAGTCAGTTCAAGTATGACCATTGGATTACATAACAATCTCCACACATCATTCAAGAAAGCCTCGACCAATTCATCAAACTTAGTAACTCATCACGCGCTTTGCATTACATGCATTATACTTGCTCATTCCCAAGACAAAAATTGTTACCTCAACATGCCAAAAACACTTTGAAACTCTGTTCATATAATATGCATACATGTCATAATCATTACCACTCACCATCAAATCATAAACCAATATAACCAATTCAACAAACTTAATCGGTTAGGGTTTATCAAATCAACAGGTAGGGTTTATTGGTTCAACTCTCCAATACTTATCAATACCGGTTCACTCCACAAACTTACCTATCGGTTACAGTTTCCTTTCACTAGCTCTTCCTACTGGTTACAAAAAAAACATTACAACAATATCATTACTAGTTAATTGACATCAATGACAACATAAAATTTCATTAATGCAATCTTCATGCAAATCCCAATAGATGTAGTGTCAAAAAATTGTGACCTATTTATGCATTTCCAATCCTTAATTATTTATTCATCATGTCTTGTTGTTGGTATTTTGGATATGTTGATATGGTTTTGTCATTTATGTCAACACCTATCATCACTTGTCAATACTTATCAGCACTTGGAGATCTTTGGTTTTGTTCACCGGCAAGTCAGTGAATTATGCACAGTCACCGATATTTGGTTCACTAGCAGGTTATATTGTTCACCTGCACTTGGAATGACTTGGAGACTACCTGGTTATGTTGAAGACATTATTTGATCACTTGGTTTTGGCTATTTGGTTATTGGTCTATTTGGGTTTGCATATTTGCTATTACCGACAAATAGGTCCATGTTATGCACTGGCAAGAATATCTATTCTAGATCAGCACAACACGTTATGGAGATGATTTTATTATTATTGTAAATGCATTGAACCGACATGATGCATCGGATATCGATTTATTTATAATTGATTTTATTGTATTATTCTTTGTCAGCTGACCTACACTTTTGGTCTTAGCTTTCGGTATATATGTAGGATCTCATTTGTGAGATTGTAATGCGATTGGAAAAAGGATTGTAATAAGGTATTTGTGAAAATAATCAGAGCTATACATGCAAACATCATTTGAAGATTGAAGGAAGGTTTTGAGAAGATAATCAAAGCTTAACCAGTACTGAATCCAGCATATGAAGATGTTATTTTATGTAGTACATTATCATTGGATTTAACCATCCAATTGTAGTCAGTGTGACTCCCTTTTTGTGTTTGAGCAGTGATCTCTAGGCAGTTGGCCTTTCTGAATGTGCAAACTCCATATTCTATACACATACTATCTACAGTAGTATCATTTGATTGTGGGTAAGGCTTCCCATCGTGGCTTTTCCCCTTACAAGGTATCCACATACAAATATTTGTGTTATGTGTTGTGGATGTTATTGTCTTTCTGTTTCATGCATTAATCTTTACCAGTACTGCAATTAACTGATAAAATTGTCCACTGGCATAAATTTTGGTTTACCGGCATTAAGTATTAAGTTTTGGTTAAGTTAATTTTGGATTCAATTTATTAGACAACTGATTCACCCCCCCCCTCCCCCCTCAGTTGTCTCTGGGACCTAACACTTGTGTCTTCTCTAGACCCTATTTGGGCCCCAAAATAGGGCAGGACAGGGGCATGGCACCCCTATCCCCCCTAGGATAGGGACATGGCATCCCCGTCCCCGCCACTTAGGGTGGCCCTATGCCAGGTCTACTTGATCTCCTATGTATTTTTTGTCTTTGGGGTTTGTAATTCCTCTTTGTCGACCTTTGGTGGTTGAAAATTAATCATTGAGGCATGTATAAAAAGAAATTCAATAACCTCATTCAAGGGGGGATAGAGGACAGAGGAACGCATGATAGGAGATAATAGACATAAGGAGAAGATACAATCATCATCAAACATTCAAGCATTCAAGTCTTCTTCATTCATCCATGGGAGCAACATTACAACATTCATTTGCAAGCATGTGTGTGTGTTAGGGTTTTTTCATGTTACATGCCATTTCATACAACATTTGTGGTTACATTCAAGAAGCAAAAAAATCATCATCAACAAGTTGCAAATATACAAGGTATACATCTCCATTGTTTACATTCAAGCATTTTCAATTACTTTCTTTCTAGATTGATTCCTCAACTGGGGTTTGACTAAGGCAAACCCCTCTCCACAACCCCCCTTTCTTCTCTTTTCTGTGTGTAGGTTGCAGGTTTGGGCTTTTTTGCAAAGATGAAAGAATCATTTTCATTTCGTGGATTTTGTGGTGGACCATGTACATTCTCACCACGGTCCCGATGACTTTTCTTCAATTTTGCAAGGCAGATCTGCGTCAATTTAACTTGCTCAGATATGAAGTTACAACGCGATCTTGAATTGGTAGCACCTCATTTTACTCATTTCCTCTCTCTTTTCCACATAGTCAACAAGTCAAATTTCTCATTTACAAAAGAGGGTAAATCAAACTTCAACCACTTGCAATCCACTTAGAATTCACATCCTTGTTCCCCTCGGATTTGGATCTAGTGGATTCAAGCCCCTCTTTTGAATGTAAAGTTCCTCCCAAGTGAAAATCATCCTAGTGGCTTCCTTTCTCTCTCCTAGGTGGGGAGGCACTAGGATCCTATTTTCCACTTTACATTTTGGTGAACCCGACATCTTACACATTAATTCTGATTTCTCATTCTTGGATCTACTTAATTGTAATTCAAATTTTAAATTTTCATTTTCAAGTTTAATCTATTTACAAATTTTAGAGGTTAATTGCATAAAAACCCTAATTTTTCATTTTGAGAAAATTAAGCTTGTGAAGTGTAAAATTATAATCACTTGTTTTAGATCTGATTTCTATTTCAGAATTGCAATTCAAATCTATCTCTTTATTTTGAAAATTCAATGGTTAAATCATAAAACCCTAATTTTTGCAATCTTTTCATTTTCAACTTTTGACTGCAATTTTGATTGATCTAGACATATCCAAATCAGTTGTTCTTTTGGATTCCGCATTAAAATCATAATATCTATCATCCCTAAAAATTTTAAAAAAAGTTGGTCAGACCATGTGCGTTCCTACCACAGTCCTTAGCTTTTTTCCTGAAATTTTGGGATATAGAATTGACTGTATTTTTTTGCTCAAATCTAGAAAATAATCGTACTTTATCAATTTTAACACTCTCTACGGTCAAACACAAATTGAAAATTCATCAAATTCAAATTTTAAAATTAATTTTCATCAAAAGGTCCTAATTTTAGATTTGCTTTTCTAGCAAATTCAAAGTTCACTTAAGAAACTTTTAATGGCAATTAATAAATTGGATTTAATTTCTCTTTCACATGTGATTACATTAATTTTTGCATATATTTATCATGTGTCGGATAAGAATTTCTTCCATTTCCTGTTGCTTCTCTTTCTTCATAGTGCTTGGTCATATTGTGTTGTTAGGATTTCCAAATTATTTTCTTTTCAATTAGATCTCAAAGCTTTCATGTATCATTTATGTTGCATTATGGTGATGTTGTTAACAACATGCATTTCCTATGTTAATCACCTTAAGGATTTTGTAGATCCTAAACCAAAAGATCCTAACCTTTGTACCTCTCCTAGGGTATCTTGTGTGAAAGAAATGAGATCTAATGCTTTACCCAATGATCTTTCTACAAGAGAGAAAGCATTGGAAAGTAATATGGATCTATTTTCTTCTTCTACACACACCCTTGAGCAAGGGGGACAATATGACAACATCAACATTCTTACATATTTGGATCCTCCTTATTATCCCAAGACCTATCTTCAACATCAAAGTCTATGTAGAATGGATGATGTCATGCAATTTATTCATGACCTTTCTCCTCACATAGAAATCACTAAAAATGAGCTTTTAGATGATGAAGATGTTTTTCCCCAATCTGCTAAAAAGGATAAGCTTGATAAAGGAAAAGAGATTGTCATTTCACATGATACTCCTCCTTCATCTAAAAATCCTTTTTTGCCTCCTTACACATCAGATTTGAAAGAAATTCATGATCTTGTTCCTCCATCTAGTCAATTACAACATTCTTATAGTCGTGGCTTTCATATAATTACAAAACAAGGTTTTAAAGGACAAGGAATTGGGAAATTTGAGCATGGAATTCGTGTCCCTATAAACCCTCCTACACAAACTACTACAAGAGGCCTAGGAAGTGGTACCCCTCTTTCTATGGATGAATTCTTTATACTTCAAAACTTTAAAGATTACCTTCAAAAATAACAAATCAAGAGAGCCCACAAGAATGCTTCTTCTTCAAAGCATCCTTTTTATCCATTTCATCAAACCCATGACCACAATGCTAATGATTGTCTTGATTTTCAAAAATCTATTCAAGATGGCATAGATAGTGGCAAGTTTATAATTGTGGATAATGAAACTCCTTCTTCGAACAAACCTTCTTCTTCATGGGAAGACAATATTTACCATCCTGATAGGTTATCTGCAAGAATATGACAAGAACATTTTCTTTCCTTCTCAAAAATAAAAACAAAAATCTTAAGCAAGTGAAAGGTATTTAATATTGCATTTTTCATGATTTATATTCACATTCTATTGGAAAATGTTATGCATTTAAGAAATTTATTCAACTACAATATTATCTTGCACACATTTGTCTCATAGAGGATCTAGCTGTATTTCTTGCTAAAAACATCGTTCCTTAGCACTTCTTTTCCCTTCATGTTGCTCTTCATCCTATGGCATAATTAGCCCATTTCACGGGGGCTCTTTATCATTAGTGGTGGTAGTGTTTTACTTTAACATACTTTAGGGCAGCAACATGAAGTCTATTTTTATTCTTCTCTCTATACATTTATCTTTATCATTGTGCATCATTCATTATTAGATCTCTTTTCTTGCATAGGGTTATTCTAATGTGAGCATATAATTGTTCTTTGGTTTCCCTCTTTTCTTGGAGAGGGGCATCTTTTATGAGTACTACATTTCTTCTCTTTCCTTCATTCTCTTGGAAATCTTACCTCTTCTATGGTTTCTATTATTCGTAAGTATGATATGCCCCTTAGCAAGGAATGATCCCTTGGGAGGTATGTATCCTTTCCTTGAGAGGATTTGTTCCACTAGGACAACATATCACTTGAAACTAATCACCATCAAAAAATGTGTAATATTTCTCCTTGTTCTCCTCACTTGGGGGGCAAGGATTTTTGTTCCTTTCCCTTGTATCATTATTTCCTTTAGGGGATGCATTTTTCATATGTGATTATCATTTCTTACAATGGTATTATTTTATGATTAATCCCCCTTGGGGAATGTATGATGCTTTTTCTCTCTTCTTTTCTAAGATTACCACTTCTTGAGAAGTGTATTTTACATTTACTAATGTCTTTTCTTGCATGTGTTCATGTAAGTTCATTGCACATTTACTTATGTTTAATCTCTCTCTAGTAGATTGTGTAATCTCTTCTCATTGTCCCATTAGATTTGGGGGCAATGATCCTTTTCTCTCTCTTTCTCTAGGGATCCACTTTTCCCTATTAACTGGATGGCGTGAGTTCTTTTACTTGACTTAAGGATTCTCTCTTACACAAGAAGTGTTAATCCTTGACTACGACCTCTTTTACACTTCGTAATGTGCATCTATGATATATCCAACTTTCCATTTGGGGGCTAAATGTGAGTCATCCCTCATCAAGAATCCCTTTCACCTAGAAATAGGAGGAAGGATTGCATGTTTGTTCTTCCCTTTTCCTAAACTAGATGATGTTATATTTGTCTAAGACAACTCCTCTTGGGGGTAGATGTCTTTTGAACAAAGATCTCTTCTCCTCCAAGGATCACCTTTACACTTACAACAAGATATCTCTTTTCAACTATCTTATCCTTGCTTGAAGAGTATTCCCACTCTTGCTTGTATTTATAGCATTGTTGCATAGCGGATATCTTCTTTGTGATGAAGGTAGGTATACTTGTTCTTCTTTCCTTTAGCTATCAATATCAACCTATGTTGACATCTTAGGGGGGGGCGCACCCACACTGCTCCTTTGTACTATACTTCTCTCATGCATTGAATAGTGGGACATTCTTAAAACTAGAGGGAAGCCTCTTAGAGAAAGATGTCATCACTTTTTGTAAAGTGGGTCATTCTCGGAACCAAAGCACGGTCTCTTAGAGTGAGATGTCTTCACTTCTTCTTTTCTTGTACAATGAGACATTCTTGGAACCAAAGGGAAACCTCTTAGAGAAAGATGTCATCACTATTCTCTTGTATAGTGGGTCATTCTCAGAACCAAAGCATGGTCTCTTAGAGCAAGGTGATGCCACTTTTCTCTTATGTGGGGTGATTATTCTCAGAACCAGAGAACGGTCTCTTAGAGAGAGATATCACACTTTTCTTGATACTTGTACTATACATTCTATACAGGTTGTAGTATACTCTGGCATAGACTCCTATGAGGCACTTCTAACCTTACTTGCATACATGTGCATGAGGTTGAGTGGAACTAACGGTGTTCTCACTCTCTCTCTTTACATGGATCACCTAGACAGGCTCTAGGGGCGAGATTTTCCATGTCCTTCTCTCCATGGATCACCTAGTTTAGGGGCAAGATATCTAAGGTTTCTTTCTTCTTCACTTTTCTTCTCATGCATCACCAAAGTGTGTATTCATGTCCTCTCTCTTCTTCCTCTCATGAACTCATAGTTTTACTATTGGTAGTTCATGGATGATGTCAGCTTTGCTCTTTTATGTGATTTCTCGTGTTTATGTGATGGCATTAGTCTTTTTTTCTTGATTAGTTGTTGAGACATCTAAGCTTGAGATCTCTTCGGGTAGTTAGTTTGTTGTCTTGTATCTTGTTCTTGTCATGTGTCTTTTTGCGCTTTGTCTTTGTTTTGTGTGTCTTATGCCTTTTTATTTTGTGAGCTCTTGCATATGTTGGCATGAGTTGAGACCCTAAGATTGGGGGATTTTTGCTCCTCAATATTAGTGGTGTCTTATACTCCTTGTGGTTTTTCTCAACATCTCTCATTTTCATCTCTCTTTTGTTCTACTTTACCGGTAGTAGTGGCATAATCCATACTCCCACTAAAGTGGGATCCTAATTTAGTGTCATAAAATTATGACCCAAGCAATTTAAACCACATTTGGGTCCTCGCCGTGGTGACAACATCTCCTTTCCTTACCAAGGTCTATTTCTCCATTTCCATCCCTTCACTCTTTCTCCTTCATGTCTTGTGCATGGTGCCCCTATCCCCCCTAGGACAAGGGCATGGCACCCCTGTCCCCACCCCTTAAGGTGGCCCTATGTCAGGTATGCCCGATCTCCTATGCATTTCTTATCTTCAGGGTTTGTAATTCCTCTTTGTCGGCCTTCAATGGTTGAAAATCAATCCTTGAGGCATGTATAAAAAGGAATTCAATACCCTCATTCAAGGGGGGATAGAGGATGAAGGAACACATGATAGGAGATAATAGGCATAAGGAGAAGATACAAGATTTCAAGGTCATCATCAAACATTCAAACATTCAAGCATTCAAGTCTTGTTCATTCATCCATGGGAGAAAAATTACAACATTCAATTGCAAGCATGTGTGTGTTAGGGTTTTGTCGTGTTACATGCCATTTCATACAATATTTGTGGTTACATTCAAGAAGCAAAGAAATCATCATCAACAAGTTGCAGATCTACAAGGTATACATCTCCATTGTTTACATTCAAGCATTTGCAATTACTTTCTTTCTAGGTTGATTCCTCAACCATGGTTTGACTGAGGAAAACCCCTATCCACAACCACCTTTTCTTCTCTTTTATGTGTGTAGGTTGCAGGTGTGCAGCTTTAATCACAGGTTTGGGATTCATTTGCAGAGACAAAAGAAGCCTTTTCATTTCGCAGATTTTGTGGCTGACCATGTACATTCTCGCCACAGTCTTGATGACTTTTCTCCAATTTTGTAGGGCAGATCCACATCAGTTTAGTTAGCTCAGATCCAAGTTACAGTGTGATCCAAAACTGGTAGCATCTCATTTCACTCATTTCCTCTCTCTTTTCCACATAGTCAAAAATTCATCTTTCTCATTTACAAAAGAGGGTAAATCACACTTCAACCACTTGCAATCCACTCAGAATTCACATCCTTGTTCCCCTCAAATTTGGATCTAGCGGATTCAAGCCCCTCTTTTGAATGTAAAGTTCCTCCCAAGTGAAAATCATCCTAGTGGCTTCCTTTCTCTCTCCTAGGTGGGGAGTCACTAGGATCCAATTTTTCACTTTACAAATTTCAACTTAACCATTAATGACTTCCAGGAGTAAGTCAGGCCAAGGGGGGAGGATTTAGTGCCCCTCCTTGATTTATCTTGTCTTTTTGTACATCAAAGGAATATATTAATCTAACTTAGTCTACTTTATGATGATTTGATGGTATCATGTTATGTACTAACCCTATTTCATGATTGTATTAGATATGACGATGGATCTATATTTGATCATTATTCATGATGGATCATATTGCTTATGGGATTTTGATGACATCATGATTAGGCTAACCCTACTCTATGATTATGATGACTATGTTGATGCTATGATGTTTGTGATTATCTTCTAGTGTCTTCGTGATTAGAGATGATGTCATACCACTCATTGCGAGCACGGTATGATGTTGTGATTCTCTATCACTTGTCTGATCATTTATGATGTATAAGTGTTGTATATATGTTGTATTGTGTTTAGTGGTGGATGCAAGATTGCAGGTACCAAACATCGACTCCACCTAGTCTCACAGGTCTGAGTGTGTCTTTATCCGAATGGCAAGTTGTTGGAGATGGCATGTGTTTCCCTCTCATACTCTAGGCTTAAATTGATACCCTTGCCAATTAGTGTCTTGGCTTGAGTCGTTGGTTTGTGTCATGTGGTATGTTGTTCAACCTTATCTTAGGTTGCCCTGTGAATTTGTGATTATTTATTAATTAATAATTAATCAGTTTATATAGTTTAGAAATATTAAATTAAATCAATGGATGACATTAATATTTAATATTAATGTGCGATTATTATTATTATTGGAGAATTATTATTCATTAATGTTTATTTTATGGATTCGTATTTAATTGGTTGTTTGGAATTATGGAAATTAATTAATCAAATTACTGCATATAGCCATTGTAGACACCTAAAATTGTCCAATCTAATTAAATAAATATCTTTATTTATTTAATTAATTCATTTACCCTCTTCTAGCCTTATTTCTCATTTGAATATTTACTTGATTATTTTATATGTATGTGGGAAATATTTATAGTATTGAGTTTAAATTATATTGGCTAAGAGCATTTATATGTATCTGTACATTTAATTATTTGTTTATTGTTTATCTATTTATTTTATCTATTTATTTATTTTTGGCTCATCTATTTATTGGTTATTTATTATTTATTTATATTGGTTTTGATTTATTATTTGATCTTTTGATTTATTGAATTATTATTTATTTATTTATTGTTTAATTATTGGATGGGTATTTATGTTAGTCCATATATTTATCTTCTCTATTGAATATTTATTTATTTATTTTTATTGTTGTTTTATTTATTTGTTATTATTTATGTACCTACCCCTTGTTAGGATTGACCCTCTTGGGAGTTGTGATTGTGAGGATAATATTATTTATATTATTTGTGGTTTTATATTTAATTGGAGCATTTATTTATATTGCCTTTGATTTATTTTATTGGGCTTTAATTTACTATTATTGTTTATTATATTATTATTATTACATTCTCTTGTTACTAATGTTAGACACAATGCACCACTGAGGGGTGAATTAGTGGTTCTCAAACTTTTTCCTTTAACAACCCTATGTGAGTATACTAATTAATAGATCTAATTGAATGCAGACTTATCAATTAGTGGGGAGACTAATCACAAATGTATTCACACACAAAGGGACATCCCATAACACCAGCCTGTACAAGGAAAACCCAAGATGGGAAAAACCTCGATGAGAAATATTGCTAGAGACTACTACTCCAATCTTGCCTCACAATCAATCTCTGATTACAATGTTTAGCACACCAATCCCTGATTTTAGGGCACCAACCCAAGGAGATATAGCCCCTGCACTGAGCTCCAACTCAGTGAATATAAAACATATTCATTTACAAGTTAATAGCCTTATTACAAATGGATTTTGTAACACTTCTTCAAATCTCTTTGTTAGATCTCTTTTCCAGTTCACTGTTGGTTCTCTCTCTGTCGGTTCTCTCTTCTAGTTGCCTCTTCTCTCTACTGCTCTCCACCGATACTACACTCTGCCAGTTCTATCCTTGCTTGCTTTGTAGTCTTCTGCACTTCTTCTCTGTCAGTATCGTCACTACCAGTTATGCACTTCTGTCGATTGAACACTTCACCCTGGTTCTCCCTCACACTCAGTCTCTTATATATCTCATTGATGAGCACTTGACTAGTTTTCTATCCCATGCAATAGTAATACATTCTCCTTCAATAACCCCCTTCAATGATTTTGGCTTGCCTATTTATAACCTGGTTTTCCCACCAAAAGCCAGTTCAAATCATAGGTGATTAGGGTTTCCTCATTAACCTTGAGGCAAACCAATCTTCATTAGATCTGATCTAATCTGCCTTGAATCGATCACCTGCATTAGAGGAATGCATTTGTACACTTTTTCCATCATCCAATGCATATTTGCTAAAAATAGCAAATCTAACCCTATTCTTCAGCCTTGAAAATAGTTGACAAATTTATGATCCAATTGTTTTCATCTCGAGGTCATCCTTCAAGCTGATTTCATGCCTTGAGTATGATGCCAGCAAAAATCTAACCTTCCTCTATCGTCCATCCTTCATTGAGCCACAAACCATGCAACTCCCCTGTGATTGTTGCAGTCAACATTTAATATCCACTAACCACAACTACCTCTCTGGCACCAAGCATCACTGACCTCTACATGTTCACCACCTCAACTTCACGTGGCATCATTGCCAACATCCACCTTAGCACACTATGTATGTCGGTTTAGACTTTGTCACCGACCACACACATAACTGGTACACACATATCAGTTCACTAACCCTACCGGCACAAATCACCTTGTCGATTATCCTTCCTGCCAATGTCTTTAGGGTCTTGCCAGAATATCATGTTTTCCTGATCATCAAACATTTTGGACCTCAACAACCATCAGGAGTAACTCATCATGTGTACCTTTATCAATGAAGATCTTTCACTTCTTCTCATTCTGTTCATGCTACTGCATACCGGTGATCACCTAGATGAATCCATGTCATCATCCTCCAACACTCTGCACCTGTGGCAACACAACACATCATCTGCATAATGGTAACTTCATGATTACAACTACAAACCTCATTATCTCCTGACTAGGTCTCTTCTTTGTCGGTTTGCCAAGGTGACAAACTCATCAATTCAGCTCTCCTTCTCTATCTCAGTAGCACACCTTGTCCTCACATACTGATCTAATGTGTATCTCCGATCTTATGCTCTAGGACATCATCATCTTCCACTTTCTCATCTAGTCTCTACATTCACTCACCTGCCTGTCTCAAGGAATCATTGTGCTGGTATAAGTGTGACTTCACCAAGGAGAGGATACAACTTTTGATTAACATATGTCACCCTTTCTCATAGAGGTAGCACTCTCTATCAACCTATCACCTAGCCTATGATAGCATCTTTATCTGGTGGGAATCCTGCTAGTTGTCCTTACACTAGTAATCTGGTGGCCTTCTCATCCTTCACCTCTGAAGTTGATGTGATTCAAGTAACATTTCGCCTCTTTATCACAATCAACAACCCCTCATGCAATCTCTTCATTCTGATTGTATGCATCATTATGACAACAACCTTTTGCTCACTAGTCACTTTAATGCACCTTTATCATATTGGTACATACCGATTTACACTCTTCTGCATGATGATGGTCACCAATGACAACACTGGTAACAATCAACAACCCATCATACTTGTACACTGGTCATCAGATTTACAGTTGGCCACTACTCACTATCAAAACAACACTTACCAATTGACATCCTTTCCTTACCGGTGATAGATTGTACCGGTAACCTATCCATTTCATCCACACAAGTCAGACACTAACCTATCAATGACCTGTGTGATCATTCCTCTAAATGGCATTCTCTCCCTTACCTTACCAATGTTCTATAACACAAGGTGATATAAAGATATCTCATCCCGTACTCATTCATAACAGTGTTGCACATACATCTCTTATATCGATAGTCATCCTATATTGGTTGATGTCAATGACAACACAATGCCAACAACTAATTGAGTAATTAAATATTATATTTATACCTACCTTATTATTTTATTGGTTGAGATTTGAGGGTAAGTAAATAATATTATTTTATATTATTACCTCAATTTTTGGAAGGGGGGTTGGTATAGAATATATTTTATTGGAGTATTTTGATTGGTGGATATTCTTTTGTAGTTTTCAGTGAGATTCTATTTATTAGCTTTGTGTGCATTTTTGTGGGCGTGCTTCTGGATAGCTTTCTACTACTTTTGGATTTTAGAATTGCTTGGTTGGGTTGAATTTTGGAGAGCTAGTTGGTTTGGATTTCTGCTCTTCTACAATTGCATTACCATCACTCTACTTCTAGGTTGGAGATCTTTTTCCATTCTTTCATTTTGATTTTTGAAAAAGAGTTGTTTCATTCATGACTGCTAAAAGATTGTTTGGGGAGATTTGGGAATGAATGATTATTCTACTATTAGTAATTGGGAGTAATATTTTGGGAAAAAAGATGTATATACGATTCTATGAATCTATGTGTTGTATAGCCAGAAAAAAGCATTTGTGTACGTTGATATGTTGATTATAAGTTGCTTGTGAATGTATTGTGGTAACGGTTGGTTTTGTCAGGTTTAATTGTTGTTGCATATCCTATCTAGTGTCTATTTGGTTTGATTAGATCTGGAGTGGCTATTTCTGTAATCTTTAATGTGCAAGTTATTGCTGGTATAAGTTGTAATTCTTGGATGCGTTGTATTGTTGGCCTTAACAAAGGTTTGTTTTGGTTTCTTATTGGCTTTTAGTGACTTCTGGGTTGTATTTATGCCATTGTAAGGCATGTGCTTGAATCATGACAAATTTGAGTATCTTTGTATCTCATTTTCTATGTGTTGGTCCCCTGTTACAATAGTGCTACTCTGGGCTTCAATAGCACCAAATTAATGTCATTGGATTTTTGGGTTGGTTTTTGAGTCCCTCAGTTGATTTCTCTTCTTGGTCTTCATTCTAGAGGCTTGTTTGGTTATGTTTGATGATTTTGGGGAAATGTACCATTCATTTGGGCTCAGACAAGTGGTTTTGTGCTTGTCCCTTGAGGTTTTGATATGTTTCTCTAGCAAGTTGAGTGATTCCTTGTTGTTGAGGGTGGTTAATTGTAGCTCCAATGAGAGGTTATGTTGTGTCTCATTGTGGAGGATCATTCTATGTTATTGAATTCATGTATTGCCCCTATTTTTATGTATTTGACATTCTTGAGGCTCTCTTTATTGTTGAATTTTGGCATTATGAGCTTATGGCTTGATCCTTGTTAAGTGGCTCTTGGTTGTATGTTGATGACTATCTTTGTGATTCAGTTGTATTAGTTTTGTAATGACTTTTGGATGCTTCCCATGTTTAGTTTCATGTTGTTGTAGGATGTATCTTTTTATGTTTTTACCCCATAGTCTTGGTCTATGTTTGGGAGAGTGGGCTCTTGCATGTGTTGGACCTAGGTTATGAGAACTAGATCTCTAGGAAGGGGATCTAGACCTATGGAACTACATGAAGAGTTTATGGTTTAATTTGTGAGTGATAACATTATTAATAATTGATTAGTAGGTTGTGTATTTAGGAATTCACCTAATCAAGACTATGAATTTGGTGTTGGAGCAATATGTCTGATCTCCCTTGAGTGACTCCAAGGTGGAGACAGATGCCACATGAGGTTAGCATGTGATGACACTCTACCCCATATGTGTCCATTATCCATAAGACTTGATTTGTTGAATTATGCCTATGGGGGTTGATTGATTTGATTTAGTTGTGTGATGTATTTTGATGTTGTATTCCTATGTTGGAGTCTGTGGTCTCTATTGGACAACTCAGATAACCAGAGGACAACTGAGAGGGGAGGATGAATTAGTTGTCAACATATTATAGAACTTTAAGAATTAAATCATTATTAAGGAATACATAAACCAAATACCAGAATAACATATATAACAGTTAAGCACAAATATAAACCACATAACATTTACCAGCCATCCACAAAACATAACACCAAGATTTGTATGTGGAAAAACCGGTAAAGGGAAAAATGATGGTGGGAAGCCTACCCATGGTCAGATGATACTTCTGCAGTAAATATGTGACTACAAGAAGAGGGGCTTGCACATGGAGGAAGGCCAACAACCTAGAGCACACTGCTCATCACAAAAGGAGCCTCACTGACTATAAAATAAATCTCAACTACAATCCGGAAGAAGAATGAACTGCAAGAATAACATCTTTTATGCTTGAGTACAATTCTGGTTAAGCTTAGTACCAGAGGTCTTAAACCTATTTCACCAACCCAATTTGATCACCTATGATAAACCAAAAACCTTTGCATATGATTACAACTTTATTCGCACATAGATAATCCCATAACCATAATCCCTTATGCCCAGGAATATTCCCATGATCTATAAAGAGATCTTACATCATATTTATACCAACCTGGGACCTAAATAATTAGGTCGGCCACCTAAAAGATAATATAATAAATCCATAACTTAAAACCACAATCTAATGATCAACCAAGTCGGCCTGAGACCAAAACAACATAATCCAATCAATAAAGCCAACCAGTAATGCATCACGATCATCCACCAACACGTTACATAAACCGATCTATAACCTAGCTAAATAAGATAGCATTAGGTCTAGACCCAAAATCCAACACTACCTGATCAACAAGAACATGAATAAGATAACCAACAACATCCCAAAAGCCATCTAGAAGCTTCTCCAACACCACTTATCACGTGTATCAAAAGGTCTTCAACAAAACTCTATTGACAGAACCCTTACCGATGACCAAAAGGCTTACTATAACAAATGATAGCTCCTGAGTCATCAAATCCTGAACCAACTAATCGTGATACCCATCTGAATAGCATGAATGATAGATCTAAACCAAGTCCACAAGCCAAAACATACCAGATCAATATCATAAACCAACCACTCTACTGGAACCCACCAGAATCCGGTAAACAACCAAAACAACTAGTGTTGCCATCAATGAAAAAACATCAATGCAACACATAATCAATTCCTCCAATTGCCAACAATGTCATGTTGTATTCTTTGGTTGTTAGTTGTTAGCTTAGGTCTTGAGTGTGAGTTGGAACCTTTTGTCATCTCTTAGCATGGGGGGTGGTTCCTATTTGCTTCCACATGGTCATGTGGTTTGATGCCTTCTACCATTGGGATATTCTTCTTAGATGTTAGCATGTGTGGATTAGATTCTTGGACTTTTCATGTGATTATTCTTTGGAGCTAATTTCTATGTACATGGAAAAGAAAACATTATATAATGATGCTTTATATTTGTAAAGGAGATTATGTATCCTTATGTTATGTATCTTCAAATGATTGCTGGTATAATTAAAAAAGAGATATGATGTAGTAATAAGAGAAGTTCTTATGGAATATTAATGGATGTATTGGATACTCATTTATGTAATGTTAGAGTATAGTTTTATGTGAAAGAAAGAGATAGTATTTGTATGTTTGTATTGTGTGAAATTTTAAGATGGAATTGCATGTATGACCATAAGGAAATTTAAGATGAAAGATTAGTACTTTTTATTATAGACTTTGTCTAAGTAATGTAAATAATTTAGGTGTGATGGATTATTTTGCTTAGGAGATTGAGCTTCTTATCTTAGAGATTTGTAGTAAAGACTTAAAGGATATTCTATCTTTTCTAAAGAGAATGGCTATATTATCTAGGTTGCTTTTATGATGAATAGAAGAATGAATATTAGGAGTATTTGATTTGGTAGTTTCTAAAAGAATATAAAGAGTATGTTATCTGACTAAGTTATGCATATGTGTTAAGGATTCATCATAGTTGTATGGAAAGTGAATGAATAGATGGATGATAGAATATGATGTTCTAAGATGAATATGCCATGTGTTAAGATTTTGTCAAGTAGTGACATTGAGATACCCTAGGGAATGGATTTGCATTGTATGAGTTTATATAGAATCATGTTAATGATTAAATGGTTATGTTGTTGATTTATGTATTTATGTATATAGTTAACGATGCATTGATGAATAATGGTAGTAATGTTGCATTAATAAATACTAGTAATAGCATAGTTATAATGGTTATCTTAAAAAACAAATTATCTCTTTTGTTAGTAGATTTTGGTTTATTCCTCTAGGGTATTTTGGCAGGCATTACAAGTAGAAACGGAGAATTTATTGGCAAATATTTCAAGTGTGGAGAAACCGAACATAGATTTTATGAATGTAAGCAGGGAATGGCAAGGAGTTGTATCACAAATGAGAAACCAAAAGGTGGAGATGCCAGAGCAAGGAGAATCTCTTATGTTTAGAAGAGTCATGATGAAGTAGAGTGGTGAAGATAGAAAACCTACTTAGATAAGGAGTCTTTTCCAAACAATGGGAAAATCAGGTGGTAAGTGTTGCAAGGTTATTGTGGATAGTAGAAGTACTGATAATTTGGTCTTTGAGGAGATGGTAGTGAGGCTTGAGCATCCTTGTCCTTATAGGGTAAGTTGGTTACAAGATGATAAGAAGTTGCAAGTAAAAGAGCAGTGTTTGGTGAGTTTTAATATCGGGTCTCTTAGGGATGAGGTCTTTTGTGATGTTGTATCTATGAGTGCTTGTCATGTCTTGTTGGGAAGACCTTGGGAGTTTGATAAAAGAGCTATTTATGATTGTAGAAGAAACCTAATCACTATTGAGAAGGATGGGGAAAAGTTCACATTGGCTTCTTTGAAGGAGAAAGAGAAGGAGGTGAATAATCTGAGTCTTGAGAAAACTTGGAGTGCTGAGAAACTGGTTGCAGAGGTTATATCAGAAAGTGGCATGAATTTGTAGAAGGACTTGATAGATAAGTTTGATAACAAGATAGAACCGGATGACATAAAGCTTATGGTGAGAAACCAAATGAAGTCTTATGGTAGAAACAAATCAGAGTTGTAGAAAAAAGAGAGTAGTAAGAAGAGAAAATGTGCAAATATGAAGCAAGGGAAGATAAATAAAGAGAGTCGGGAGTTAGAGAATCCAGTTGAGGTTCCAGAGGAGCTAAGGAAGATGTTTGGATCATAAATGAGAATGGAGTCTATATCTTGAATCCTTTTCGATGTTCATGAGTTGCCTCTCATGGAACATATCTTTCTACCTGGGGTGTCTGATGCAGGACCATCCCCGGTCTATGAGAAATCTTGCATCAACCAAAAATATTTCCTTTTAGTTTAGTTCTTATTAAGTTCAGTTTGCAATTTTGTGTGTTCTTGCCAATATGTTCTGGTAGTTGCTTAATTTTCATTGCATATCATATTTACGGTTTCTAGGCTGGTTCTTGTGCTTAATTATAGATTCTTAGTCCATTTGGATTCTTTTACGACAAGATATTGCTTCTAGTTTGACTGTTTCTAGGTTTTGGAGTAGTTTTGGGCTTACCGGTTGGAGATTTCTTCTTTTTCGAAGCGGTTTTTTGGCGTGTGGATATATTTTGGGTCTTTCTAGATATTCCTAAGTCCTTGGGCAACCTTTTTGCTGATCCACACTTCTTGGTGGTTTTTTTTCAGAGAATTTCCTTTCATTCTTGGGGCCGATGCCTTTATATATTTTCCTGTCTTGGTAAATGTAATCTTTTGTGGCCGACCCGGATATGTTCCGAAGGGTATATATATGGTTTTATATGATCATTGTAGGGAAGTGGATGAGTATGAGATTCTAGATTCATGATTAGAGAACTGTATGACTTTGAGAGTTCCAGATGGATTGTAATCTAGTGTGTTAGCCTGCATGTAACCGGTTGATTACTGGATCTTCTATGATGAATGTATGATGATAACCAGTTGGTTACCAAAGGTTTTAAGATGAAAATATGATCTGATTCTGTAATATTTCAATGTTTTATTATTGCTTCTATTATGTTACTATTATTGCATGACCTAGTGAGTTCTCTTTGAGGACCCACCAGATCATGGTTGCAATAGATTGTTACATGCTTCTCTCTCCCTTTGACAATAATGCCAAAGAAATATACAAATCATTATTCTCTCCTCCTTATTAGATAATCTCTCTCCTTTAGAAAAACTCATAAATCTAAACAACTGAGTACTCCCCCGGAGAAGCAACACTTACTCATCAATCCCAATAATAGAATAAGACTATGAAGTCCAATGGATCGATGCAACTCAATGCATCTAGTTCATACTAGGAGGGGCAATCACCCCTGACTTCTCTGTCAGATATTATCCTTCATCATCTTTTTCATCTAGATAACCTGAGTACAATTGCTAGCAGCAACAATGTACTCAACTTCTGCAGTAGATAAAGAAATAACATCTTGCTTCTTACTTGTCCAAGAAATCAACTTCTTCCCTAAAAAGAATGCTCCACTGGTAGTGCTCATCCAGTCATCAACATTACCTTCCCAATAAACATCAGTATAAGCATTTAAAGTGAAATCATCATTCTTTGGATACCACAAACCATAATCAATTGTTCCATTCAAATATCTGAATATTCTCTTCACAACAGTAACATGACTTTCCTTAGGATCAACCTGAAATCTTCCAATAAGACATACAACATTCATAATGTCAGGTCTAGTCTAAGTCTAATATAGCAATCCACCAATCATAGATCTATACAGGGTCTGGTTAGCCTTCGAAGATTCATCATCTTTTGTCATCTTTCATCCAATCACCATAGAACTTCCAACGGGTTTGGAATCATCTAGCCCAAACTTTTGCAACAGTTCCTTCACATACTTAGATTGAGATATGAAATTCCTTTGTCAATCTATGTAATTTCCAATCCCAAAAAGAATTTCATCTCACCTATCATAGACATCTCAAATTCTTTTTGCATATCATCAGCAAACTTCTTACTGAAGTCATCATCTCCTCCAAAAATAATGTTATCAACAAATATTTTAACAATCAAAATACTATCATTATCAATCTTGAAGTACAAATTACTATCAGCAGTACCTTTACATAATCCCAACTTCATAAAATACATGTCCAATCTGGCATACCAAGCTCTAGGGGCTTGTTTAATTCCATACAATGCTTTCTTCAATTGACATACCATTCCTTCTTCATATGTCAATGAAAATCCATCTGGTTGCTCAATGTAGACTTCCTCTTCCAATTTACCATTCAAAAAGGTTGACTTCACATCCATCTGATATACCTTGAATTTCTTATGAGCAGCATATACAAGAAATAATCTAACAACTTCAATTATAGATACTAGAGCAAAAGTCTCCTCAAAATCAATACCTTTCATTTGTGAATATCCCTTACATACTAGTCTTGCTTTGTTTCTAACAACTTCTCCATCTTCATTTAGCTTATTTTGGAACACCCATTTGGTACCAATTGTAGACACTTAAATTAATTATTTTAATTAATTTATTTAATGTCCTCGCATAATTAGTTTATTAATTATGCCAATCCCTATAGTTTCTCAATATTAATTAAATATAATTAATATCATCACTATAGTCTTTTGATTGATTTATAAATAAATCTACCTTTATTCTTCTAAAATCCCTAAAATTAATTCTCTCCAAATCCCCCCTTTAATTAATTAATCTCAATTAATTAATTGATCTAGTTGATTCCTACAAATCACATTTTCCTAATCCATCATTAACCTAATGAATTATTTTAGAAGCCCCCTAATCTCACTTATCATTATTCTTCTAATTTTTAATTCCCTTCACTCATTCTCTCTCTCCTAGTCAAATCCTCCTACAAATCCCATTTGTCCTAATCCCACCTAATCATTCTTCTAATCCCTCTCCTAATGAGTTGCTAGTGGCTAATCCTCATAATTAGCCACAAAGTCAACTCCTTGTCTCCTCACTCACCCATCTTCCTTAAATGCCCTTTTCCTAGGTGAATGTGAGATTTTCAAAATCTCACATTCCTCTAGGAATCTCTTCCTCCAAAGAATTTTTAATTCCTCTTTATTCCTCCAATCCCTATGACTATCCTTTTTGAGGAATTTTTAATTCCACATCCCCATCTCTCAAGGAATATTCTATTCCTTTCTCTTCCCTAGGTACATTGGGAAGTCTTTCCAATGAACCTTGAGGAGTGTGGAGACAAGAAATGCCTTTATGGTATATCTCTTTGTCTCCACAATTGTCTTACTATCTCCTCTTGGGCCATGTGTGGACTTGCATGCAATCTTGACCCTTCATCTTGAATCAATCCTAGCCCTCCATTTCTTCTCCTCTTCTCATAAGAAATTGAGGAATCCATTCCCTTATTTCACATCTCCAAGTTATCTAAGTTTATGTTGTCCAATTGAGACTAAGAAATCATCCATAGCATCCAAAATCTACTCAAATTTCTATTTATCCATCACTTAGCCAAATCCTTCATCCATTCCATCTCATCATCTTGTGCACAATCTTGGAGAGTCATCCACATTCAACAAGGGAGCCAATCCAATCAAGTCAAGGAGGGGCACATCCTTGGCTTCATCAAAAGCTCAATCTGAAGGAGAAGGTATAGATTTGCAAGGTATACATAGTCATTTTGAGTTTTTAGGTGTTTTATTGTAATATTATCATTGAATCTTTCCTTTCTCATTTTTCCCCTCTTCACCAATTACATTCTTGTCCTTAGGTTTCAGAACAAGTTCCCATGTTTTGTTCTTCTCAATCTGATCTAACTCTACTTCCATAGCTTTTACCCAATTTTCATCTTTACAAGCTTTAGCAACATCTTTAGTTGGTACTTCTACCTAGAGCTCAAAATGGGTGGTAATTTAAATAGGAACGAGCCCCCAGGATGCAAAAATTGGAAGGATGAATGAAAAATCTAGAGAAGACTTGACAAATATGGCTTTACTGAATATATGGAAAAGCTTCACGGAAGCAAAAATTTTGTTTCTCGCGGTTTTGCCAGAGGCTGGAGTAACAACAGAGTTACCTTGTTTGGGGAGATATGGAAAATTGATGAGAACCTGGTCGCCGAGGTCACAGGTCTGCAGACGGAGGGCACCAAATTTTACAGAGATCGCAAGTATGCAGCTGAGGCATTCAAAATCTTCACGAAATCGAAGGATGAGAAGGGCAAGCTTGTTAAGAAAGACAACATTTCCTATTACATTCCCCAGCAGGTAAAGCCCTTTTGGCAAATTTTTTTAAGGGTTTTAATGGATTATTTAACTGTTGACAGTAGATTCACAAAAATCTATAACTATCACTTTGCTATTTTGAACCACTTTCATCATGGGGCCAAAATATCCCTGCCTTTTTATTTAGCATCCTCTTTGAATGAGAGTCTTGCTGATCACGCTAAAAAGCCTAACTCCTACCCTATAGCCCATCAGGGGCTTATATTTCTCATTTATGAACATCTGAAGGACAAGGCTAGGGCGACCAAAGATGACCCTTTGATCACGAATGTACATATCTCTGAGAGCAGCAAAGATTCGGATTCGAATGAGGAATAGCCTAATGCTTCTACCCACAAAAAAAGGAGAGTTGACACAGATAATGTGGATACGGAGGTGCACTATGATGTGGAGGAGGAAAAGAGTAAGGATTTTGAAATGGATATGGAGTATGAAAAGGATGAGAACATTGGTGAAGAGGATGAAGGGGGTAACTTTGAAAACCCTCACTCTAACCCTATGGGCTCGGATAGCAAGAATGTTGCTCGAAATGCTAAGGAGGATGACAATCTCAACTCTATGGGCACTGAACAAGGTAGGGATTATGCGACCACCATCTTGAATACTGCCCGTAACTGTACTCTGGAGTCCTTCAACTTCCAGAAATAGGTTGTCGACAACATTACTAGCATGCAAAGTAAATAGAGGGAGTTGGAAAACAAGATTAATAAGTTGATTGGGGACTCTAGGAAAAAAAAGGATGAGACAGAAACCAGTGAAGGTGATGAGGAAATCGAGATGGAGGATTGGTTGGAAAAAGATTTGATCAAAGGGGATTTGAAACACCTAGAGCATGTTATAAGAACCTTGAAAGAATAGACTGAAGAGGATAAAGACAACATCAACTCTTGGGTCGCCCGTACCGAGAAGGCCCTAAAAAACTTCATGAACCATAGCCTCCAGGTCCTCAAAGTCTCATGACAAAACATGAATGCTTTGGTGGACCATCTGGAAAGGAAAAATCAGGAAAAGAATCTGGTTGTCACTGATTATATTCCAACTTCCAGCACCACCCATCAGACTCTTAGGTGCAGAACAAGGCAAAACACTACTGGGATGGAGATCAATATGAAAGATAGCTAGCTGAGAGAGGAAAACAACGACCTGAGGGAAGCGGCCAAGGCGATGATGCTCTTGGTTCAAAATGCTGAGGAATCTATTAAAGTTTTCAATTAATTTGTAATGCTAGGTTTGGAGCCAACTTCTTGTTGGATTCTTGCTGTCTTTTTCTTAGCTGTTGGTTTTTGTGCTGGTGTTTTGCATCTATTTTGTTTAGTCTCTTTAATGCTTATCTTTCGAATTGTAAAAGGGTTTTGGGTCCCCTAAAACCTATTTTTACTTAATCAAAAACATCTTTAGGCTCAATTTAAGAAATCAAACATGTCTCTTCAACAATAATCCTTCTCCTAGTCATCACGCCTTTATTTTTATCACCAATAACCTGATTCTCTGAATGATTTAATTTTACATACCTGAGGGTCTTCTGATTACTCTGAATTTCAATCTCTTGAACTTCTCCAACAACAACAACATCTGAATTTACTATGTCTTCCAGATCACTCTGATTCATACTCAAAGTCTGCACTTGCTTTGAAGTAACATCCTAATCATCAGACTCATATCTACATGCTCTGATTTGCTTCTCATGATTCTCATCAACCTTCACATTCGCACTTTCCAATATATTTCTTAGTCTTTTGTTGTAACACTGGTAGGCTTTTCTAATAGTAGAATATCCCAAAAATACTCCTTCATCACATCTTGCATCAAATTTTCCTATATCCTCATCTCTTTTGATATAACATTTTCTTTCAAAGATTCTAAAATATCTAACTGTAGAAACATGACCAAACCATAGCTCATAAGGAGTCTTACTGGAATCACCTTTTGTATGCACTCGGTTGAATGTGTATACAATAATGCTAACAACTTCTCTCCAATAGATATGTGAAATATTTCCTTCAATCATCATAGTTCTAGCAGCATCCAAAACAGTTATGTTCTTCCTTTTAAAAACTCCATTCTGCTGAGGGGTTCTTAGAGAAAATAACCGTCTCTTGATTCCATGCTCTTCAAAAAAAGAATTAAACTCACCAGAAGTGAATTCTCCTCCTTTGTCAGACCTTAGACACTTCAACTTCAATCCTGTCTCTGTCTCAACTTTAGCTTTGAATATTTTGAACTTCTCTAGTGCTTCAGATTTCTGCCTTAGAAAAGTGACCCACATCATCCTAGAATAGTCATCAATCAACAACATAAAGTATCTATCACCCTGCAAGCTTCTCACCCTAGACTGTCCACATAAATCAGTATGCACACGATCTAATAACCCATTATATAAATACAGTTTCTCTTGAAAAAAATTCTTGTTTGCTTTCCTAATTGACATTCTTTACATACCAAATTAGAAGGCTTCACTATCTTAGGTAGATCTCTAACAAATTGAGTAGAACTTATATTAATCACACAATCAAAATTAACATGACACATCCTTCTATGCCACAACCAACTCTGATCAATCTGAGCAATCAAATAACTTTTCTAACCAACATTCAGATGAAAGATATTTCCTTTTGTTTTAGTTCCTAATGCAATTACTATATCGAAGCTATTCAAGATCTTACATTTCCCATTCTTGAATTGTAAATCATATCCCTTATCAACCATCTATCCAACACTCAAAAAATTATGCTTCAAACCTTCAACATATTAAACATCATCAGTATTATGCTTGCCATAAAGAGAAATAAAACCTTTACCATGGATTACACAAGCTTTGTTGTCTCCAAGTCTTACTACACCGCCATCATACTTCTCCATATTCAGAAATTTACCTTTATCACCTGTCATGTGATGTGAACAACCACTGTCAATCACCCATTTATCTTTCTCTTCAATTTTAGTAGCCAAAGCTTTCTTTTCAGCAATACAGCTTGTAGAATCAATAGATACCAGATCATCTTCTTTGATAGAAATGAACATAAATTCATCTTCTAAATTCCCCTTCTCAGACTCATCATCTATCACACCTTCATTAGAAACATAATAACACTTCTTTTGATATCTCTACTTTTGGTTAAGCTTGTAAGGCTTATCATACTTTGACACTCTTTCTTCTCTTTCAAGACACCTAGAAGCAAAATGACCTATTTTATTGCATGAAAAAAATTTCAAAGGTAACTTCCCTTTATACTTACTGGCTCCCTAAGGCAATCTTCTGGAAATAAGTGCTTCAAGTTCTTCCAATTCTCTATCCTATTCTTCCATCTCTCTCATTTCTCTTTCATATTTGGACACCCTAGTTGAAGTTTCTCCTGGATCATACTTTTTCTTCCTAGATATAGTAGATTTAAATGTAGTCTCATTTCTCTTTCATATCTCTTGTCAGAGTTGTCACCGTCTGAATCTCATCAATAGTAGAAACTTTATGTTTGTAAGCAAGAGGCAAAGATCTCAACACTTTAGCCACAATCTCATCTTCTTCAAGAATTCCACTGGCACACCCGATGTTCAACACAAGATGATTCACTTTAGCAATAAAGAATGAAATATTCTCATCTTTTCCCATTCTCAACAACTCATACTTTCCTTTCAATCTCTACAATTGAGCAACTTTCATATGTTTATCTCCTTCATACAAGGTTTCTATCTTTTACCAAATCTCATGTGCAGTTTGCAATTGCATCACATTAGTCATTGATGTCAACACCTATCACTATTCTCAAGCATTAGCATATGCTATCTTTGTAGTTCATGTAATCCAGATTGAAGTCCGAATATTTTTGTAAGGTAGTGAACCTTCCCTGAGAGTTGGAGCCTTCTAGGTCATTGTATTTTGAGAAGTGAGCTCTAGGTAGTGTGCCTAAATGTATGTGCATTCCCCATTGTAATATTTACACATACTACTACAGAGTATCATCTTATTGTGGGTAGGTTCCCACTGTGATTTTTCCCTTAACAGATTTTTCCACATCAAAATCTTGGTGTTATGTGTGTTGTTGTTATTGTATTTATCTTCATTCTTGCTACAGTTGATTGAAATTTGAGATTGTGCTTAAATTGTTTGATCCAGTGAAAACTAATTCACCCCCCTCCCCTCTCAGTTTCCCTTCATTGTTGTTGCCAACAATTGGTATCAGATATAGATCCTCCAAAAGAAGCTTGACTGCTTGAGGAGATTCAAGATGGAAAATTATGTGTTCATGAAGGAGAGTTCTAGATTTGATGGAAGAAATTACACTGTGGAAGAATTAGATGGAAGTTCATTTGAAGTGTCTTGGAGACAAGTACTAGAAGATTACAAAGAATGCCTACAATATTCCTCTGAATGGACCAGTTACTGCTATTGAGATCAAGGATGTTGAACATAACATAAGAGATAAGGAAGCATTGTTGAGTGCCTTGACCGATTCAGAGATGACTAATGTGATGGGTTTGAAGACTGCACATGAGATTTGGAAGAAGTTAGAGACCTTGTATGAAGGAGATTCACAAGTTAAAGTAGCTAAGTTGTAGAGTTTGAAAGGGAAGTATGAAGCATTGAAGATGGTAGCAGATGAAAACATAACATCCTTTATGGCTAAGGTGAATGAGATTGTCATGAACATCAAATGTGCCAGTGTAACTCTTGAAGAAGATGAAATTGTTGCTAAAGTGTTGAGATCATTGCCTACTTCTTACAAGCATAAAGTAGCTTCTATTGATGAGATTCATAGTGTGACTACTGTAACCAAAGACATGTTGGTTGGTAAGCTTGTTGCATTTGAGTTAAATAGATTTGGAGAATCACATGGTAAATCTGAGACTGTATTCAAAACTTTGTATCTAGGAAGTAGAAGTATGATCCGGGAGAAAGTTCCTCTGATATATCTAGTGTTATGTGATTCATTATTGTCTACTGATGTTATAGAAAATCCTTTCACACACTTGGTTTGCATTGTTTTGTCTACTGGTCAGCACTCTGTTTGTTTTATATTGTATGGGTATATCTCTATTTAAGAAAAAGTATTTAAATCACTAATTCACCCCCCTCTCAGTGATCCATTGTGTCCAACAAAGAGGTGAGAAATTAATGGAACAAATATCAGTAGGTAAAATTTCTCTATTTACTAGCACTAAAGAGGTGAAATCAATCTTAAAGGAAGTGGGCTAATTATTGGTCAAATTCTCAAACTTCCCTAATTTCATCAAAGATATTGAAGATAAAAGAGTAAAGACTTAAAAGGAAATTCAAGATCTGCTAGGATCTTTTGATCGTCTTACAAGCTCAGTAGCAACTTTCAGTGGAAAATTCAAACATTTGACTCATGAAATCAACAAGGTGAAAGAGGAATAGGACAAAATGAGTTGTAAACCTGCTAGAGATACAATGCTATCTTGCCCCCTTCATTGATTTATTGCAAGGCAATGTGAAACAAGCAGAATGCCTCATCAGTTCACCTGACTACAAGATAGTGGATGACATGGAGGATTTTTTCACACACCTGCATGGACAAATTGTCACTATGAAATAGGTGAAGCCTACATGGGAATTTTCTTTGGAGGCTGCTAAGGTCAATTCAAAGACATTTTTGACTTACTCTCTGAATTATTTTGTATACTTTCATTCCTTTATTCTTTGTCATTGTTGCAAAAAGGGGGAGAATGAATGTATAGTGGATTGTACATATAAGAAGGAAGGGCTATAGAGATAAAATATATAGGCAAGTACCGATAGAGGTAGAGAAGGTAGAGAACAGGGGGAGAATCGAAACAAGAGGTAGCAAAGGCAGAGAATAGGGGGAGAACTAGAATAAGGGGATAATTCCAGTTCAATATAGCTAGATGTTTTGCCACCAATGCTAAAGGGGGAGATTGTTGGTATCATTGTGAGCATGATGAAGTTTGAGGTACTTAGAGGTTGTCATTGATGGCAAATACCGACTCTAATGTCATCACAACCGATCAGAAAAAGGGTTACAATGGATTGGTAAGAAATAGAGGACTGAAGACTTCCACTAGTGCGTAGAGACTAGTTTACCGAAAGCAACCGATAGTTGAACTGAGTGAAGCAGGTTCACCGATATAAAGGAAGAAACCGGTAGCAGATCATAATGGTGAATGATAAGCATGCGAAGTGAAAAGGATAAGCACACATAGTCATCATCATGTTTTGCTTGCTAACATGTGGATCCAACAAATTTAGAAAGAGCTAGTTGAAGTCAGAGTGCTTGCTAGAGAACCGGAAAGATTTGTGGCATGAACGAATAGTCTCACCAATACAATCGACGAGATTTATGGAATGAACAAACTAGAGCATAGTATGATTTTTTGAGTTTGAATTTTGGAGGGAAAGTTAGCGCCAAGATTGAATACAACTATATAAATATTTTTCATCTTGATTTTGTGTCTGTCGTGGGAGTTGTGAGTGAGCAGAGATTGAAAATTAGAGTAAGGTGAAGAATGAGCTAAGGGCAGAAGGGTTCCTTAATGAATCGGTGAAGTCATCACCGAGCAGAGATTGAAGCAGATATAGATTGGATCTATTCAATAGAAAAGTGTCATAATTAGATCAATGATTTGTTGCTCTCTAATCATTGGAATAGATTAAATCCCTTAATCGGGTGAACCTTAACTGGTTTTGTTTGTAAAATCCCCTAACGGGGTCGCTCCATGAAGGAAGTATAAAATCCTTTTGCAAGGTGAATCCTAACAGATTCTAAGGTATTCTTAATAGGATACCAGTCATATTTAATAGGGTGATGTTCTCAGAAGGATCAAGATTGTAAGCTCTTGCCCGGACACTCTTTTCATTGTAGTAAAATAGATTGTGGATTATCCCCACCATGGTTTTCTCCCTATAACTGAGGTTTCCATTCATATTTGCTGGTGTTATGTGATGTCTATTTGATGCATGCAAATCTCTTTCCTTCAATGTTCTTACCTTCATGATTAATGAAATGTTTTAAGTTAATTTAAAAAGGGTAGTTGCAGACTGGTCAATTTTCAATATTATTCTTCAAAAACTATTTTTACTGAGTCACCCCCCCTCTCAGACATTGGTTAATACCTGTTGGTATTTTGGTATGGTTTTATCATTGATGTCAACACCTATCAACACTTATCAACTCTAGCACTTTGGAGGATCAACAATATTTACCGGCAAGCAAGTGACTTATGCATAGTCACCGGTATCTGGTACACCGACAAGATATAATGTTCACCGGCACTTGGAATGATATGGAAAACACCTAGTTATGTCAAAGACATCATTTGGACACTTTGTCTTGGAGATTTGTTTATTGGCATATTCATATTTGCATATTTGCTATTACCGACAAATAGGTCTAGGATAAGCACCGACAGGCTTATCTATTCCAGATCAGCACGATACGCTTTGGAGATGATTTTGTTATTATTGTGAATGCATTAAGCTGACATGTTGAATCGATTATTAAATTGGCTATTGATTTACTTGTAATTGTTTTATTGTAATATCTTTTAGAGCTGACCTACTAAAATTGGTCTTAGGTTATGGTATAAATGTAAGATCGATATGCGATAAGGATAAGGAATTGTAAGAAGAGCTATACATGCAGACATCATTTGAAGGTGAAGCAAGG
This sequence comes from Cryptomeria japonica, assembly GCF_030272615.1. Lineage (NCBI taxonomy): Eukaryota > Viridiplantae > Streptophyta > Pinopsida > Cupressales > Cupressaceae > Cryptomeria > Cryptomeria japonica. The sequence goes on from NC_081406.1 coordinate 638,556,334, forward strand.
TAGTTGTAAAGACAATCAGAACTACACCAGTACTGAATCCAGCATAGAAAGATGCTATTTTGAGCAATACATTCTTAGTGGATTTAACCATCCAATTGTAGTCAGTGTGACTCTTATTTGTGTTTGAGCAATGAGCTCTAGGCGCTTGGTCTTTCTGCATGTGCAGACCCCATTTTGTATACACATACTATTTGCAGTAGTATTATCTGATTGTGGGTAAGGTTTCACACCGTGGTTTTTCCCCTTACAGGGTTTCCATGTACAAATATTGGTGTTATATGCTGTGGATGTTATTGTCTTTCTGTTTCATGTATTAATCTTTACCGGTACTATAATTAACTGATAAATTGTCTACCGGCATAAAGTTTGGTTATCGGTATTAAACACAAAGGTTGGTTAAGTTGTTTTTGGTTTGAATTTATTTAACTGAGTCACCCCCCCCCTCTCAGTTGTCTTCAGGATCTAACAATTGGTATTAGAGCCTAGTCCTCTTTTTGCAGAAGTTTAACAGCTTGAGGAGATCCAATGTCTACTAACTATTTCAGGAAGGATAGTCCTAAACTTGATGGAACTAACTATGGAATGTGGAAGATCAGAATGGAGACACATCTAAATTGCATTGGAAAGGACATCTGGTATGTTGCAAAGAATGGCTATACAACTCCTACAACCAGTCAGCCTAATCCACCAAACTTGGCTAAAGATGAAGAAAATGATTGCAAAGCAAGAGAAGAACTTTTGAGCGCATTAATAGATCAACAAATCATGGGATTATCAGATAGGTCTACTGCTAAAGATATTTGGGATTGCTTGGAAACATTGAATGAAGGATATTCCATGATCAAAATTGCAAAACTTGAAAGCTTCCGAGTCAGGTATGAAAATTTGAAAATGGAAGAAGATGAAAGGATTTTCTTCTTTTATGGAAAGAGTAAATGAAATTGTTTTGGGTATTAAATGTTGTGGAGGAACCTTAAGTGAAGATGAAATTGTTTCAAAAGTTTTAAGAGGATTGCCACCGGCATATAAAATGAAGGTTACTGCTATCAATGAGTTGAGAACAATGCCTAATACATCAGTAACTAGGGATACATTGATTGGAAAACTTTCAACTTTTGAAATTGAGGAATTTGGTCCAGTTGCTACTATAAAGACAGATTTAGCTTTTAAGGCATCAACATCATCTGCACCATCATTTGACAAATCTGATTGGAAAACCTTTTATGCAAGAGAACTTGAAGAACATAGGAGATAAAATGAAGAACTTGAAGCACTATTTGCAAGGAAAATGCCTAAAGGTCCAATTGGAAGTAAGTATGAAGGTAAGGCACCCTTTAAATGTTTTAATTATAATAAGATTGGTCACATCGCTTCTAGATGCCCTAATAGACATGCTAGACTAAGAGAAGAAGCTAGAAGGACATACAAGCCTAACCCTGAATACCAGAGATACAGATTTAAGAAGAATAAAGATAAATCTTGTTATCTCACTGATGATTCTAATTAAGACCTGCTAGACAATGGATGGGTTTTTGTTGCTATAATAGAAGATCAACCAACACCTACTGTTCAACCAGTAGAGCAGGCCCTGGCAGCTAAAGTTGAAGTTAAGGATGAATGGATCATTGATTCAGGATGTTCACATCAGATGACTGGTGATAAAGGTAAATTCTTGAACTTTCAAGAATATAATGGAGGCCTATTAAGATTTGGAGATGACAAAGCTTGTTTAATCAAAGGAAAAGGTACAATATCTCTTGATGGAAAGCATAATACTAACAATGTTTACTATGTAGAAGGTTTAAATCATAATCTTTTGAGTGTTGGTTAGTTAGTTGAGAAAGGATTTCAGTTACAATTTAAGAATGGTAAATTCAAAATTATAAACAGAACTGGTTTGGAAATTTTAACCAGTAATCAAATTAGAGGTAATATCTTTCATTTGAATAACAATGAAAAGACATGCTTGATTGCACACATTGATGAAAGTTGGCTATGGCACAAGAGACTCTATTATGTAAATTTTGATTGCATGGTAAAAATCAGTACTACTAAGGCAGTTAGAGATTTACCTAAGATTGTCGAACCTCACAATCCGGTATGTAAGGAATGTCAATTTGGAAAACAAGTTAGAGCATCTTTTAAAAGTTCTAGAAAAATCCAATAATCCTCTTGACTTAATTCACATTGATTTATGTGGTCCAACTAGAACTAAAAGCTTATAAGGTGATAGATATTTCATGCTAATCATTGATGACTATTCTAGAATGTGTTGGGTTACTTTTCTTAGAGAAAAATCAGAAGCACTTGGAAAGTTCAAACTATTCAAAGCAATGGTAGAGAATGAAACCGGTAACAAAATCAAATGTCTGAGATCAGATCAAGGAGGAGAATTCACATCTAAGGAATTTAATACATTCTGTGAAGTAAATGGAATTAGAAGACAGTTATCAGCACCCTAGACACCACAACAGAATGGAGTTGTAGAAAGGAAAAACATAACTATCTTGGATGTAGCTAGAAGTATGTTATCTGAAGCAAATCTACCACATATATATTGGAGAGAGGCAATAAGCACAATGGTCTACACATTCAACAAAGTTCACATCAAAGGAGAAACCGGTAAGACCCCTCATGAACTATGGTTTGGTATTACTCCTGCTCTTAAATATTTCAGAATATTTGGAAGTAAATGCTATATTAGAAGAGATGAGTATATTGGAAAATTTGATCCTAGAAGTGATGAAGGAATTTTTCTTGGTTATTCATCTAAGAGCAAGGCATATAGATGTTTTAACAAAAGATTGCAGAAAATTATTAAGAGTAAAAATGTGAAGATTGATGAACAGTTTAGAGGAACTTCAAGGTATATAGACTCTAAACTGGCAATAGAGATATTGACAAATGAACCTATAGTGAATCTACCTGTACAGAATGAAAAATCTAGTTACATTGGTATCATCTGAAAATTCCACTATAACTGAGGAACAACAACAAACAAAGACACCCCGGTATGTAAGACTGAATCACTCTGAAAATCAGATAATTGGGAACAAGTATCAAGGAGTTATGACAAGAGGAAGATTGGAAAATGAAGAGGTATGTCTTATTTCTCAAATTGAACCATCATCAATTAATGAGGCATGTGAAGATAAACACTAGGTTAAAGCTATGGAAGAAGAATTAGAGCAAATTGAGAAAAATAACACATGGACATTAGTTCCCCGACCTAAAGACAAAAATGTGATTGGAACAAAATGGGTATTCAGAAACAAACTCAATGAAGATGGTAAGGTAATCTGAAATAAAGCAAGACTAATGTGTAAGGGATATTCTCATAAAGAAGGAATTGATTATAATGAAACCTTTGCACCAATAGCTAGAATTGAGGCAGTCAGATTATTCTTGGCTTTTGTAGCACACAAGAACTACAAAGTATATCAAATGGATATTAAATGTGCATTTTTGAATGGAGATCTTGAAGAAGAAGCTTACATTGAGCAACCTGATGGATTTTCTTTGACAGATAACAAAGATATGGTTTGTAGGTTAAGAAAATCTTTGTATGGGTTGAAGCAAGCTCCAAGAGCTTGGTATGCTAGATTGGATAAGTATCTTTTGAAGATTGGATTTTCTAAAGGTAATGCTGATAACAACTTATACTACAAAGGGACTAATGATGACATCTTGACTATAGAAGTTTTTGTTGATGATATAATCTTTGGAGGAGAAGATGAATTATGTAAAGACTTTTCTATTGAAATGCAGCATGAATTTGAAATGTCTATGATTGGAGAGATAAAATTATTTTTAGGATTGCAGATTTCACAAACTGATAAAGGTATATTCTTGAGTCAATCCAAATACTTGAAAGAGTTACTAAAGAAATTTGGGATGGAGAACTCTAAATCGGTAAGCACACCTATGACTACAAATGACAAATTATCACTAAGGAATGAACCTACACCTGTTAATCCGACTAGGTACAAATCTATGATAGGAGGCCTACTATATTTGACACAAACAAGACTTGATATTATGAATGCAGTATGTATTATTTCAAGATTTCAGAGTAATCCTAGAGAAAATCATGAATCAACAGTAAAAAGGATTTTCCGGCACTTACAATGTACTACAATTCTTGGCTTATGGTATCCTAGAGATGAAAACTTTGAATTATGTGCATACACAGATGCAAATTGGGTAGGAGATGTAGATGATAGAAAAAGCACCACCAGTGGAGCATTTTTTCTTGGAAGCAAATTAATTTCTTGGTTGAGTAAGAAATAAAGTTGTACATCTTTATCAACAGTAGAATCAGAATATATTGCAGCAGCAACTAACTGTACACAGGTATTATGGCTTAAGAAAATGTTGAAGGACATAAAGGTAAAATGCAAGGAACCTATAACTATCTATTGTGATAATACTGCAGCAATTGATATATCTAAGAATCCGGTATTACATTCTAAAACCAAACATGTTTCTATCAAACTGAATTTTTTGAAAGAGAATGTTGAAGCAAAAGAAGTAAAACTGGTTTATGTGAATACTAAAGAACAGATTGCAGATATTTTCACTAAACCTCTGCCTAAAGAGACCTTTGAATATCTTAGAGATCATCTTGGGGTCATACCCCCACCGGTAGAGACTTAGACAGTTGATGTTTGTCATCAACCGACAGAATTAATAGAGAAATCTTTTACTTCAGCTTTGATGAGGAGAGCTACTTCTTAGGGGGAATAGTTGGCATACTGAATTGGTTGGTATTTTGTATTTACATCTGGTTTTGTATTGGCTTTGGCATTTGATGTCAAAGGGGGAGAGATATCTATGGAAAAAAACATTATCTTTTGGGGAGAGATTATTCATTAAGGGAGAGATTGATTCTTTGAGATGATTGATTACTCTTTGTATCTGAATTTTGATTTCTAGTCATGATCTCTTTTGGGAGATGTTGGTTTTTGGTATTTGGCATTTTTGTTTTGGCACTTTGATGGTTTTTCCATCTTGTGTTGCCATCTATGCCAAAGGGGGAGATTGTTGGTATTTTCGTATGGTTTTTTCATTGATGTCAACACCTATCAACACTTATCAACTCTGGCACTTTGGAGGACCAGCAATGTTCACCGACAAGCAAGTGACTTATGCACAGTCACCGGTATCTAGTACACCGGTAGGATATAATGTTCACTGACACTTGGAATTATATGGAAAACACCTGGTTATGTTGAAGACATCGTTTGGACACTTTGTCTTGGAGATTTGTTCATTGGCATATTCGTATTTGCATATTTGCTATTACTGACAAATAGGTCCAGGATAAGCACTGATAGGCTTATCTATTCCAGATCAGCACGACATGCTTCGGAGATGATTTTGTTGTTATTGTAAATGCATTAAGCCAACATGATGAATCGGTTATTTCATTGGCTATTGATTTAATTGTAATTGTTTTATTGTAATATCTTTTAGAGCTGACCTACTAAAATTGGTCTTAGGTTATGGTATATATGTAAGATCTTATTTGTAAGATTGATATGTGATAAGGATAAGGAATTGTAAGAAGGTATATGCGAGAATAAGCAGAGCTATACACGCAGACATCATTTGAAGGTGAAGCAAGGTAGTTGTAAAGACAATCAGAACTACACCGGTACTGAATCCAGCATAGAAAGATGCTATTTTGAGCAATACATTCTTATTGGATTTAATCATCCAATTGTAGTCAGTGTGACTCTTATTTGTGTTTGAGCAGTGAGCTCTAGGTGCTTGGCCTTTTTGCATGTGTAGACCCTATTTTGTATACACATACTATCTGCAGTAGTATCATCTGATTGTGGGTAAGGTTTGATAACTCAATGATGAACCACTAGTACCAAACCAGTACTGAGAGGGGGGGGTGAATCAGTACATACACAAATACAGTTCAAAACCGGTTTGACAGCAACCACTCTCAATGACTGATAAACAGAGATACCGATAAAACAGAGTGCAATTGGTAGCATCCAGAATAACTCAATCAGTCATGAACCGGTCACTTACTAAGCTTTTCTCTTAGCTCAATACCACATTATCATAATATTCTCATGCATGAACTAGTAGACCTAGCCATCAAATCTTCACAATAGTGAGTTCAATATGTTTTATAGACAGACATAAAACATACAAACTTCATGTGCATAACAGATAAAACAAAACATCACAAGACAAAAGCGTTTCACATGACACACATATTTTTCACGTGGAAACCCAATTGGGAAAAACCATGGTGGGGATGAATACCCACAAGCTACTTTTTGAACTCTTTAGAAGTTCACTCTGTTAGGAGCCTTGTCCAATTAAGAACATTACAATAGGTTCTGGTAGGAACTGATCCTGTTAGGGATCACTCGGTTAAGGGTTAAACCCAGTAGGGTCACCTTGTTAGAGGATTTTAAGAACTCAATAGCTGAAAGGATCTCCTAAGCTTTTCTAGCTTCTCAGAACTCATTAGCTTCAAGTTACCCGGTTAAGGGATTTACAGCAAGCCGGTTAAGACCACCCGATTTAAGGGATTTTGAATCAAGCCAATTAAGGCTACCCTGTTAGGGGATTTCGCAACTGTTGAAGTGGTTAGAGATCAACAGGTATTACAATGATCTGTTAACAGTACTTAATACTAATACAGATCCATTTAGGCTCCTCTTCTCCTTCTGCACATACACTTTGGAGGTATCTCTTTTCTCCTATGGTTTGGCAAGAAACTTGTATCACTTTCGTTGAATACGCACTCACTACTTTTTGCCAACAACTTTAGACAGAAACCTAACATCGACCTTATAGGGAACATATAGGTCAGTAGCAAAAACCCTAAACCCTAAACCTATTAGGTTGAGCAATTCAAATGGTTTGATCCTGACCATTGAAACATACTGCAATGAATGCACCAGTCTTGAGTCGATCTCAAGACATTATCCATCGTCCATTATCCACCATTTTCATGGTGGCTGATAACCCATCACGCGTTATCACTATTTGACAGACTTTGCACATTCCCGAGGTAGATAGGAATAGTCTTCTTCATGCAAGATCCTTCATGCGCACAGAGCTTACGTGGCAACACGATCTATCCTCCATCATACTACTGACTCATCACACAAAGATCACCAATTGAGTCACATAGACTTGAGATACTCCAACCGGAAACCCCAAAGTGGAAGCTTCCTTACCAACTGGTAGTCATACAGTGCTTCCATGTGCCAGTTCCCATAACTACATGCCGGTTCACTTTGAAAAAATGTGTTGCTTCACTTAGGCATATACCGGTTCACACAGATGCCGGTATCTCTTTCTTCTCTTATCTCATGTGCTGGTTCACACTATGTCTCATATTGACATCAATGACAACATACAATATCATTATGTCTTCATGCCAGTTTACATAAGGCTCATGCAGGTTCTCATAATGCCAATAAGGTTTCCCACTGTGGTTTTTTGCCTTATAGGGTTTCCACGTACAAATATTGGTGGTATGTCTTGTGGATGTTATTGTCTTTCTATTTCATTCATTGATCTTTACCAGTACTATAATTAACTGATAAACTATCTATTGGTTAAGTTGTTTTTGGTTTGAATTTATTTGACAACTGATTCACCCCCCCTCTCAGTTGTCTTTGGGACCTAACAATACCAACATGATATATGTCTTAGATGGGGAAACACATCACCAAAACTAGAGAAAAACTCTTACACAGGATGTACTTCAAACCATTCATGTATTTGTTTCAATTCAAGTTACACATTCTCAAAACTAGAGCAAAACTCTTAAATGAGATGTTCTTGAGTTTGCACATTCACCCCTTGGCATTAGCACACACATTTGCACACACAATCGCCCTTTGGCATTTACATTTACATTACATGTCTTAAACAAGTTGAAGAGCACTCAAAACCAGAGGAAACAAACTCTTATATGGGGTGCTATACACTTTAAACCAAATATCACTTGCACACATGCACGAGGATGAGTGGAACTAGCAGAATAAGGCTAGACTATTCCTACTCTCCTCCCCAACATAGATCACCTAGATGAAAACATCTAGGGGTGATACATCTATGTTATCCTCTTTTTCATAATTCTTCTCACGGATCACCTTGATAGGCACATCTAGTGTTTATTCATGCTCTCTCTTCTTCCTCTCATGAACTCATATTTTTTCTATTGATAGTTCATGGATGATACTTGCTTTACTCTTTTATGTGATTGCTTGTGTTCATGAGATGGTATTTTTAAAGAATGATATTAGTTGTTGAGATATTTTTATATCGAGGTCTCTTCAGTTAAGTGACTTGAGGTCTTGTTTTTGGTCTTTAGCTTTTGTGGTGTGTCTTTTTGTCTTTGTTTGCCTTTTTGTTTTGTCTTTTTTTTGAGTGCCCTTGCATATGTTCGAGTGAGTTAAGATCCTAATATAGGGGGCTTGGTTCCTCAAGATTAGTGATATCTTATACTCCTTGTGATTTTTCTCCACATTCCTCATCTTCTTCATCTCCCTTTCTTATACTTTACCATGAGTATTTGCATAAGTTCAGACTCCCACTAAAGTGGGGGATAAATGTAGCATCCTAAAATTGCATCCCTTTGTAATTTTGACCACATTTGGGGCCCTCTCCTTAGTGTTCTCATCTTCTTGCTCCATCGAGACCTGTTTATGCCTCCACCATGCAATACACTTCATATTTTCACTTTGTGCCTTGCTGGGACCCCTTACCCTCGTCCTTCTTAATTAGGGCCCAATTCAAACCCTAGGCCTTATCTCAAACTTGAGTGGAAATTGCCTCTTCATGTCATCCTATGCTAGAAAATTAATATGTTCGATGATAGAAAAGTATATAAGGAGGTCTTCCCCTCTCATTTGGTAATAAGGGCAAGAAGGCAGATACGATCATAAGGCAATAAGGAAAGGAGAACTACAATTAAGCATTCATCATCAAGAATTTCTAGAGGTCTTCAAGGCTGCATATTCTTCATCTATCCATTGTAGAGAAACTTTTCATCATTCATTTTCAAGCATGTGTGTGTGTCAAGGTTTTGTCATGTTCATGCCATTTCATACAACATATGTGATTACATTCAAGAAGAAAAGCATTGTCATCATTCATTGTAGATCTGAAGGCATACCTTTCCATCATTTTATTTCAAGCATTTGCAATATTTCATTCAAGGTTGGTTCCTCAATTGATGTTTGACTTAGGCAAACCCCTATTCCCAACCTCCCCCCCCCGCCCCTTTTTTTTTTTTTGCATAGTTTTTCTTCCGAAATTAAGCTTCAGACACAGGGACGGAAAAAAAAAATTTATGCATGGAAAATTCGAAGGACCAAGAGGTAGCTCCACGGTCCCTTCTTTTTTGGGGTACTTTTGCAAGGCAAATCCAAATCAACTTATATGTATTAGATTCAGGTGCATGACTGATTCCCAAACCTGTAGCTTAGTATTTTCTTAGTTTTGTCTTCAATTTCAGCACTTTACCCTAAATCAGCATTTCAACTTACAAAAGAAGGAAAAATATATCATAATCAATCAATACCTTTAGAATTCAATCCTTATCTGATTTGTGATTGAATCTAGTAGATTCCTCCCCTCTTTTGAATGTAAAGGAAATCTCCCCTAAAGTGAAAATTGATTTGGTGATTTCTCCTATGTTGCAAATTTCCAAATCAAAATTTTCCCTTTACAAGTACAAAAACACTAGGCCAAACTTTCGAGGAAAATGTTTAGAAATCTCATTTTACTTAGCTCTAGGTTGGTGATTCCATGGGGCATTTGTAGATCACTATTTTCATTAGATCACTTCAATAATCCCTCATTTTACCCTAATTTTATAATCATTAAAATTCAACCTAGAAAGAGGACTAGTCAAACCCCACACCCCCAATTGAATCCAATAAATAATATCAAAGCCCTTTCCTACTAGGATTGAGCATAGATCTATTGGTTTCAATCCTCTTTTGATGTAGTGGCATTAATGTTGGTATTTTGGATATATTGACATGGTTTTGTCATTGATATCAACACTTATCAACACTGGTCAACCTATCGGCACTTGGAGAATTGGTTATGTTCACCAGCAAGCAAGTGACTTATGCATAGTCACTGGTATTTGGTTCACCAGTAGGATATATTATTCACCGACACTTAGAATCACATGGAGAATACTTGGTTATGTCAAAGACATTGTTTGGACACTTTGTCTTGGTGATTTGTTCATTGGTATATTCGAGTTTGCATATTTGCTATTACCGACAAATAGGTCCAGGTTATACACTGGTAGGCTTATCTATTCCAGATCAGCATGACACGTCATAGAGATGATTTGTCATTATTGTAAATGCATTAAGCTGACATCATGCATCGGATATTGCTTCTTTGTAATTGATTTTATTGTAATATATTTTAGTGAGCCAACCTACTCAATTTGTCTTAGGTTAAGGTATAAATGTAAGATCTCATTTGTGAGATTGAAGTGGGAATGTGAAAAGGATTGTAATGGTATATGCAAGAATAAGCAGAACTATACACATAGACATCATTTGAAGATCGAAGGAAGGTTTTTGTGAAGGCATATCAGAGCTAAACTGGTACTGAATCCAGCATATGGAGATGCTATTTTGAGCAATACATTATCATTGGATTTAATCATCCAATTGTAGTTAGTGTGACTCCCATTTGTGATTGAGAAGTGAGCTCTAGGCACTTGGCCTTTCTGCATGTGTAGACCCCTTATTGTATACACATACTATTTGTAGTAGTATCATTTGATTGTGGGTAAGGTTTCCCACCATGGTTTTTTCCCTTACAGGGTTTCCACGTACAAATATTGGTGTTATGTGTTGTGGATGTTACTGTCTTTCTATTTCATGCATTAATCTCTACCGATACTGCAATTAATTGATAAACTGTCTACCGATATTAAGTTTGGGTTACCGGTATTAAGCATTAAGTTTTGGTTAAGTTAATTTTGTTTGAATTATTTGGACAACTGATTCACCCCCCCCCTCTCAGTTGCCTCCGGGACCTAACAGTTAATTGGGTTATTTAGTGTTTTTACTTGTTGAAACCCTATTCCTCAATTTTCACCACAATACATTTTGGTGAACCCAACTCCTTGCATGCTTATTTATAATTTGTGGTCCCAAATCTGATTTCTAGGCATTTGATAAATTAATTTTTCTCTCATGGGTCATAATTACATAAATTTAGAGGATAATTTCATAAAAACCCTAATTTAATTTGTTAGTTTTGGCTTGTGGGTTGCACAATTTTTTACTTATAATTTCATATCTGATTTTAAAGCACTCATAATGGAAATTGCTAAATCTGATTTGTTTGCTATTTCATATATTATTACATTTCTTTTTAGTTATCTTTATCATAATCATGTGTTGGATAATGGCTTCTTTCATTTCACATTGCTTCTTTTCATTCATATTATTTTTGCATATTGTATTTTTAGGGTTTCTAAAATGTTTCCTATTTGCAAATCATCTCTCAAAGTTTTTATCCATGTAATATGTCATTTTATGATGACATTTTAAGTACATGCATTATATGTGTAGATCACATAAAGGCTTTTGTAGATATTGATAACCCTAAATATGACATCAATAAACCTAACATTTGTACCTCTCTTAGGATATCTAATGTGAATGATGAAAAATTCAATACTCCTACCAGTGATTTCTCTAATGGAGAGAAAGAATTGAAGAGAAACATGATGCCATCCTCTTCTCATAGGCATATCTTAGTGCAAGGGGGTCAAGATCAAACTATTACTTTACCAATCCCTTTAAATCCTCTTCATTCTCCTAGAGCTTATATTAATCATCAAATTTTTTTTAGGGAAGATGATGTTATGCATTTTATTCATGAACCATATCTTTATATGAAATTAAGAAAATATGAAGCCTTAGACGATAAGAATTTTCCCTCAAAAATTTCTTAAAGATGGAGTTCATCAAACTTTGAAATGTAAATGGTGCATTAGTAAAACTAAAAGGCGTCACTAAAAACTCATAATGACCCTCATGAGTCCTAAATGCCATCTTGGGAATATGTTCTCATTTAATTGAAATTTGGTGATAACCTGATCTAAGATCCAGCTTTGTAAAAAACATAGCTCCATTCAACTCATCTAATAAATTATCAATGATTGGTGTATGAAACTTATCTTTAATGGTGTACATTTTGAGCACTCTATAGTTAGACACATGCGCTATATGTCATACTTCTTACACACAATTAAAAATGGGAGGAGAAAGAACTTTGGCTACTCCTGATAATTCCTACTTCTAACATCTCTTGAATAATCTTTTCAATTTCACCTTTTTGTACATATGGGTATCGCTAGGGCTTGATATTGGGTGGCTATCTTCCTAGCACTAGTTATATGGCATGATCATGATCCCTCTAAGGAGGAAGTCCTTTAGGCATATTTCCAAAAAACCACTAAATGATGATCTATAATATCTTTTAAATTTGGATTGATAGGGGCATCTAGTTGATAGGATTCCAATAAAAATAATTGGACTACAAATCAATTAGCTCCTTTCTTAAGCAACTTTTTCTTTTGTTGAGAGCTCACCATTTGTGGGGATTTCACAAGCAAACCTCTTATCTCAACTTTCTTTCCTTCTAATTAAAATATTATGAATAGTTCTTGAAAGTTTATCTCAATTATTCCCAAGGTAGTAAGTCATTGTACTCCTAAAAAAATATCTATTGTGCACCCATGAGATAGCATACATTGATCTATTAAGATGATAATCTCCCATGGATAACTTAAAGTTGTCATATTTTTAAAACAACTAACTATACCACCCTCTACAATCAAAGCTTGGAATTCTAGAGCTAGATATGTAAAACAATTCATACATGTAACTAACTTTTTGTACTTGATGAAGTTATGAGTACTACTAGAGTCTATAAACTCCTTTACTTTCTCCTTCTTTAAGAAACCCATTATTATGAGTGTTTGTGGGGTAGTAAAATAAGAAACTACATGGAAATAAAAGATTGCTTGAGAATCATGTGATTCCTCATCTAATTCCTTATCACTTTTAAATATTGGTTCTTCCTCTTCTTCCTCACTAGGACCTTTAATATAGAACAACTTCTTTTTGTTGCATTTCTATCAACAACTGTATTTACTATCACAATAAAAACATAAAATTTTTGATCTCTTCTCCTCAATTTCACATGGTATTAATCTAGTGGGTTGAGGATGAGGCATTGATAACTTGTTCTCTCTTATCCCAATAACCCCTTGCTTTCTAAAAATTAAATATTTCTCTTCTACCTTGTGTGCTAAGAGAAAGACCCAATTGTAAAGGTAGGATTAAACATGCGTACCTCATGATGAATGTGTTCTTTGAGACCTCCCAAAAATAAGTCATAAGAATTTTTCTTTGATTGTATCCACTCTCATAGATAAATTTGGAAATTTTTAATGTAATTCTTTATAGATCTCGATTGTTGAAGTTTAGTGAGTTGGCTAAAGAAGCTGTTGGGAACTATTTCTATAGTGTGCTTGTAGCTCCTCTATAAAAATTGACCATGAAACTATGAGACCCATTTTTTGTCATTGAGTAAATAGGCATGTTGGCATTATACACTCAGATGAGAATGGTCGATGTTGTCATTGATGGAAACCAAATGGTAACATGGTTCACAAGTTACACTAGCAACAAACATCATCTACCGGTACTGGCAGGCACTACAAGTTTATTCTCACTGGCATCCAACCTACACCGACATAAGATTTTACTGGCACTCTAAGCCAATATGGAAATTATATTGTTTTGTATTGTAATTATATTGTATAGCCGACATGATGTATTGTAAAGACTCATATATGTATTATATCTTGTAGGTCATTTTGTAAGTAAGGAATGTAATTAGGTAATGAATGCAAGTGGTATATGAGAGAGAATAACTATATATGACTTATGATGTAATTATTTTATGAGCGAATAAGAGCAGAGAAAAGAAAAGCAAGGTTTATGGTAGAGGTATCTGATAGAGCTTGAATCGGTACTGAATCCAACATTGTAGATTCTATTTTGAGCTATATATTGTCATTGGATTTAATCATCCAATTTCATAGTTAGTGGGACTCCTATTTTGTATTGAGCAGTGAGCTCTAGGCTATTGGCCTTCCTACATGTGCAGGCCCCTATTACATAAGTGATATTTATTCATATTGGCCAGTGAGTAAATATTGTGGGTCACAAATCCTACCGAGGTTTTTCCCCTACCGAGTTTCCTTGCCAAAAATATATGTGTTATGGTGTGCATTGATGGTTATACCGTTATTTCTTTTTATTGTATTATTACTTGTTTACCGGTATATTAATTTGGGTTATAAAGTAGAAAACAAGTTTAAAGCTTTAGCAAACCGGATAGACATTGATTCACCCCACCCCCCGCTCTCAATGTCTTTGGGATTGATCAAGTATCTAACAATTGGTATCAGGGCCTAGTCCTCTATTTGCTGGAGCCTAACAACTCAAGGAAGATTCTAAAACCGGAACCAATGAAAAGTTTGAGACAATAGTTGCAAGGAGCTCTTGAAGATTTTGACGTAGAAAAGTTGAAGAATATCAAACTAGAAGATGAACTCAGAACTGCTTGGGAATTTATCAAAGTACTTCAAGATAACCTAGCTGTAGCAAAGAATAAGAGAAAAGAATTACATGTGAAATTGCAAAACCAAGATGATGAAGAAAAAGAAACTCTTAGAGATATTGCATAAAAATTGAGACAAGAGAATAGTAACATGAAGAATGAGATGAAAGATTTAACCATGAGACTATGGAAGGATATTGAAGATAGAAAGAGTAATAAGGAAGACTTGGCCATAAGACTTAATGAAAGATCACATGAATCTCAAAGGCTTAGTTATGAAAATGATATGCTTAAAACAAATTTGATTCACATGAAACATGACAAAGAGGAACTTTTGAGACAAGTTAGCACTTTGGAAAGTGAGTTGGTCACTGCAAATGAATACAAAGACAAATTCAAGAAAAGTTCAGATAATCTTGATGATATGCTGAAAAGTCAGAAACTTGGTGGAGAAATAGTTGGACTTGGATTTGAACATGGAGAAAGTTCTGGGACTACAAACAATCATGATCACATTAAACTGGTAAGGAAACCTAATGCTTATAAATTTAATGGGAAATGTTTTAATTGCAATAAATTTGGTCATAGAGCAAATCAGTGCAGATTTAGGAATAATCAAAATACAAACTTACCCATCGGTCAATGTTCCAAATGTAATAAAAATGGTCATAACTCAGATAATTGTAGAATGAATGTGAAACGCTATGTTTGTGGTAGATTTGGACATTTATCTAATCAATGCAGAACTCAAACTAGTCAAGGTTATGGAAAGTCTATTTAGAGAAACAATGTAACTTGTTATGCATGTAACAAGACTGGGCATATTGCAAAATTTTGTAGAAGCAAGACTATACCGGCGAACAATAAAGGATCCAATAACAAAGGAAAAGAAAAGGTGACTGAAATCAAGCAAGAATTTTCTAAACTATGGATTAGGAAGAGAGATCAGATAAGTGATGAATCTATCTATGCACTGGAAGAACAGGGTAATCCTGCACCGGTGGGAGATTCTTTATCCAACTAAGGAATAATCCTTAGGGGTAAGGCAACAAATTGAAAAATATGCATTTACCCTTGATTGATGGTAAGAAGTTATATTTATTCTTTACCGACAGATATGTGGAGTTTTCACTTCATCGGCGAAGCATTTATTGGGGTTGTAAGTTAATTTTTGGTTATAAAGGTTTGGTAACTTCTCATTTAAATCCACCAAGCATCCAAGCATTTGAAGAGAGCAAAATTCAGCAAAGGCATTCTAAAGGCAAAGCAGCAAAGGTCTTTTCAGAGCATTCAAGGATTTCTCAGTTAAAAGGTATTTATCTTTTGCAATAGCATCTTCATCTTCTGTTCTCGAATTCATAGCAAACCCTACCATAATGGAGAACATAAAATGACCTAGACCCATTTTCAAGATCATTCCCAAGATAGAAAAACTGGATGACTCTATTGGTGCATTTTCTAGAATCCCAAAGGGAGTTGCTTTTGCTGAAGACCCTAGGGCATACATACATTGTTACATAGAAATTTTAGGGTCCGAAGATTTGATGAACATGTACATGAATGTAATCATTGACAAGAATGGGGTAGTGAAACCGAAAAATAAGATAGTTGAGGATTTAGGTTTCATAGATAACTTCCATATGCTAGAATTCTAAGATGAAACCATCTTCTATGTCCTTAGCAAGGTTCATGATGAATTTATGTGGTTGGACTCAGTATTTAAGATTACCAAGGAAGCTATTAGGGTTGTTACTAGTTTACCATCCACCAACACTAGACATGACAAGAAGAAGAAAATCCCTAACAAAGAGGTTATGAGCTTAACTGGAGCTACATATGACAACCGGTCACTTAGGGTCAATGATATAAAGCATACAAATGTTAAATTTGCTATCATGGTCATTGGATATAAAGTTGGTCATACAAATAGGTTGAATTCTATATCTAGTTCATGCATTCATAGTGCTCATGAGATGATTATAAATAATGCTAAAATTGACATCTCTGAATGGTTAAAGGATGAATTGCTAGATAAATTGGATAAAATAAAAGGTGATAAGAAAAGAACCTTCAAATTTGGAAGCCTGTTAGTATGTTTAATGCTTTACTTTTCAAAAGAGATCCCTGGTATAGGACACAAGGATTTTGCCTATGATATTTCCGTTGGAAAACATATAAAGGAGGCAATTATGGGTATGGGATCTGATGGTGATCAGTTGGTGAAAGTCTATTTCAATAATTTCTAAGCTAGGATGAAACAAAGGGAAAGGATTCCCCAATGCATTATAGATAAGAATGATAAACATATATGCTTTGTAGTGAAAAGAGATGAAATTTGGATGGAGGCAGTTAGACCTAGAACTGTATGGATTACTGAAATGGGATATGAGGTGGATTCTCACATCCTAGACTCATATGCTAAAATACTCCTAGATGCTCCACTAGAACCAATAGAGGAAATATTTTGTAATGCTGAAACCATTGAAAGTGGTGTAGCTATGATGAAGGAGAGCAAGAAAAGAGATAAATTTATGAAAGATTCTTCTAAGATGGTAAAGGATGTTATAGGAGGATTGATGAATCTTAGTGGTATTGTTGCTAGTGTGAAAGAAAGCCAATCAGAGCAGAAATCGGTAGCTCACATTTCCCCTGTGGCTACTACATCTAATTCTGACGATGATAAGGCAGCTGAATTCAAGAGAGTGGTCACGAAGAAAAGAAAACCCTCACTGGCACCTACTCCATCTCCCAAGAAGTCAAGGACATAGAGGAAGAAACAATAGGCTATAAGAGAGCCTAGTGGTCATAAGAAGAAAGTGACTCCAAAGAAGAAACCTGAACCTAAGGCAACTAATACTCTTTCACCGGAAGAGTTGATCAATGAAATCACCCAAGATGGTAACCTTAGTAATGTGGATAAATTTTATCATTCTTTCAAGGATTCAGATAAGGAAACCACAGAAGAAAGTATAATTTTATATCTTGAAATATACAAGAAATTTCTTACTGAAGTTGTAAATGTTTTTCCAAATTAATTTATACTTAAGGTTAGAGGCTAAGAGAATGTCTGTAATGGAGTTAGACAGGAAATTAAAGGTAGAAGCTCTACTTGCTATGCATCCTATTAATTCCAAGCAGGAAATTGATAATTTAATATCAAAGGCAAATAGAACAGTTTTTGTAAGTGGTCACTAGCAGGTTAGCCTTATGGCATGTAGAGTTAAGGAAATTGCCGACGAGACAACGGATAAGTTGTTAGCATATGTGCAGAACTTGATGACATGATGATATTGTATGTTGTCATTGATGTCAATATATTGAATTAATTAAACTGGCAAGAGAACTGGTATGATATTGTGAACCGGTATATGTGAGAACTGGTATGATAATGGTATATGTGAAAAAGTGAAGCGGTATGTTGGAATGAGAACCAGTATATGGGAAGTTTTGTATCGGGGTTTCATTTGGCATGACTACCAGTTGGTAATCTCAACTTCAGGGTTTCTAGTTGATGCATTCCAAGCCTGTGTGATTCAACCGATGACATCTTGTGATGAGTTAGCATTGTAATGAAGACCAGATAGTGTTGCCACATCAGCCTTGTGTGCATGAAGGATTTCCTTGAGGATCTTGCATGGAGATTGATCCTATCTACCTCAAGAATGTGCAAAGTCTCTGTAAATGGTGGAGAGCATGTGATGGGTTATCAACTTCCTGAAGTGACAAAGAATGAACGTTGGAGAATGTCTTGAGATATGTTCAAGATTGTTGTATTCAATGCCATATGATTAATGGTCAGGATTGAATCGATTGAATTGTTAAACCTAAACGTTTAGGGTTTAGGGTTTATACTACTGACCTATCTATTTCCTATAAGGTCGATGAAATTTTTCATTTTGAGGTTGTTGCAAAATGCTATGTGTGTATCCAAGTGAAGAGATACTTGATTCTTGCTAGACTAGAGAAGTGTATTGATACCTACAGAGTGTGATTGTAGAAGAAAAGGAGCTAAAGTGGATCTTCCTTGGCATTGAATGTTGTTATCAAATCAGTGTATTACGTATTGACTTCTAACCATTTCAGCAGTTGGAAAATCCCTTAATCGGGTAGCTTTAACAAGCTTTTGTGTAAATCCTTTAACAGGGTTACTCAATTCAATGAGTTCTTCAAATCCTCTTGCGAGGTAACCTTTAACAAGGTTCTAACCTTTAATCGAGTATTTATCCATCCCTTAACCAGGTGATCCCTAGTGGGATTGGTTCCTAGCAGAACCCATTGTAAAAGTCTTTAACCGGACTAGCCTCCTAATAGAGCGGACTTCAAAAGAGTTCAAATAACAACTTGTGGGTATTCATCCCCACCGTGGTTTTTCCCAGTTGGGTTTCCACATGAAAAATCAGTGTGTCATGTGTGATTCTTTTCATGTGATGCTTTAATATTTTCTGTCAAGTGGTAAAGTATGTTGAACTGGCAGTCATTATATTTTTGATGATATATTACTTGTTTATGCATACGGGTGAAGTGGAAATGAGATATTAGATTGTGTAGAGATCTAAGTGTTTACCGGTTTATGTCTTTCATACTCTCACTATGTTTTACCGGTAGTGCCTAGATTTAGATCAGTGTTACTGTTTACCAGTTAAGTGCAATCTTTGCAATCAAACTGGTTCTAGGATAGTTTTTGTCTGTACTGATTCACCCCCCCCTCTCAGTACCAGTTTGGTACTAACTGATTCATCAAATGATATCAGAGCATCTTCCAGGTCCTCTGTGTTGTAAGCTTAACCGCTTGAGGAAAAGATCCTACTCTAATGATGAAGAGAGAAGGTCCAAATTTTAACAGAGATAACTTCAAGATATGGAAGGATAGAATGAAGATCTACATTAGAAGCATGGGTGCTCAACACTGGAGCTATGTTGAGAATGCTTATGTTATTACTATCGATACTCTCACCGATGATTAAAAAAGAGAGATTCAGGAGAATGGGCAAGTCATGGAATCCCTAATCAATAGTCTATCTGACATTGAGTTTATTGATGTTTAGGATAAAGATAATCCCAAAGAAGTATGGGATGCTCTAGAGAATATCTATGGCAGTGATGAGCATGTGAAACAAGCTAAGGAAGAGAGCTTTAGGGGAAAGTTTGAAGACATGCGGATGGTTGAAGGAGAGACCATTAAACAATATGGAATAAGAATCAAAACTATTGTTGGAGACATCAAGAGTGCAGGTGGTAAAATAGATGATTCCACTGTTGTTA
This sequence comes from Cryptomeria japonica, assembly GCF_030272615.1. Classification (NCBI taxonomy): domain Eukaryota; kingdom Viridiplantae; phylum Streptophyta; class Pinopsida; order Cupressales; family Cupressaceae; genus Cryptomeria; species Cryptomeria japonica. The sequence continues at coordinate 638,576,260 of NC_081406.1, forward strand.
GAAAAGTCTTGAGATCCTTATTACCAGTCTATGCAATAAGGGTTGCTACTATTTAGGAGTTGAGGTCTATAGAAAAGACAAAGGTATCCCTAGACTCCATCATTGCTAAGTTGATAGCTTATGAGCTAAATAATTATGATGGCAGTATTCAAAAGACTGAATCAACCTTTAGAGCATCTGCAACACCATCTAGAAAGGGTAAAAAAGCTAGTACCAGTTGTGAACCAAAACAAAGTAGAGAAATGGATGATGAGGTGATCCTAATGGAATTTGAAGTTATTCTTGCCAAGAGACTTACTAAGAGAACTAGTAAATATAGAGGTAAGCTCCCTTTGAAATGATTTTCTTGCAATAGGATAGGACACATTGTTGTAAGCTATCCTAATGGTGATAATAAGGACAAACTGAAGAAGTTCAAGAAGTTTAAAGGAGGAAATAGGAGAAACTGTTTTGTAGCAGTTGATGAAGGTGTCACTGATGAGGAATCAGAAGATGAAGAAAGTGAAGACATTGTGTTTGTAGCAGTTAAGGAAGATGTGTCAGACATGAAGGCTCTTGTCTCATGCTTTGATAATTCCAATGAGTGGATTATTGATAGTGGTTGTTCTCACCACATGACTAGTGACCGAAGTAAGTTTCTATCTCTGGAAGAGTATGATGGTGGTGTGGTTCGATTTGGTAATGATGCACCATGTATGGTAAAAGGCAGAGGGTCCATCTCTCTAAATGGAAAAAGCAGTGCTAATAATGTATATTGGGTAGAAGGTCTTAGGCACAACCTTTTGAGTGTTGCCTAGCAAAATGACAATGGACTCACTCTGGAATTCAAAGATGGAGGGTGCAAAATAAAAGGAAAGAGTGGTGAACTGATGGCCACCGATATGCAGACCAGAGGTAACTTATTTTAGCCGAATGCAAATATCAGTAAGATCAAGGTAGTCAGAGGATTGCCTGTGCTGAGAAAACTGGAGAATCCTTTGTGCATCCTATTAATTCCAAGCAGGAAATTGATAATTTAATATCAGAGGAAAATAGAATAGTTTTTGTAAGTGGTCACCAGTAGGTTAGCCTTATGGCATGTAGAGTTAAGGAAATTGTAGACGAGATAGCAGATAAGTTGTTAGCATATGTGCAGAACTTGATGACATGATGATATTGTATGTTGTCATTGATGTCAATATATTGAATTAATTAAACTGGCAAGAGAATCGATATGATATTGTGAACCGGTATATGTGAGAACTGGTATGATAATGGTATATGTGAAAAAGTGAAGCGGTATGTTCGAATGAGAATTGGTATATGGGAAGTTTTGTATCAGGGTTTCATTTAGCATGACTACCAGTTGGTAGTCTCAACTTCAGGGTTTCTGGTTGATGCATTCCAAGCCTATGTGATTCAATTGATGACATCTTGTGATGAGTTAGCATTGTAATGAAGACCAGATAGTGTTGCCACGCTAGCCTTATGCGCATGAAGGATTTCCTTGAGGATCTTGCATGGAGATTGATCCTATCTACCTCAGGAATGTGTGAAGTCTCTGTAAATGGTAAAGAGCACATGATGGGTTATCAACTTCCTGAAGTGACAAAGAATGAATGTTGGAGAACGTCTTGAGATATGTTCAAGACTGTTGTATTCAATGCAGTATTATTAATGGTCAGGATTGAACCGATTGAATTGTTAAACCTAAATGTTTAGGGTTTAGGGTTTATGCTACTGGCCTATTTGTTTCCTATAAGGTCAGTGATGTTTTTCATTTTGAGGTTGTTGGCAAATGCTATGTGTGTATCCGAGTGAAGAGATACTTGATTCTTGCTAGACCGAAGAAGTGTATTAATACCTATAGAGTGTGATTGCAGAAGAAAAGGAGCTAAAGTGGATCTGCCTTGGCATTGAGTGTTGTTATTAGATCAGTGTATTACCTGTTGAATTCTAACCATTTCAGCAATTGGAAAATCCCTTAACCGAGTAGCTTTAACAAGATTTTGTGTAAATCCTTTAACAGGGTGACTCAATTCAATGAGTTCTTCAAATCCTTGTGAGAGGTAACCTTTAATAGGGTTCTAACCTTTAACCCGATATTTAGCCATCCCTTAACTGGGTGATCCCTAGCAAGATTAGTTCCTAGCAAAACCTATTGTAAAAGTCTTTAACTGGACTAGCCTCCTAATAGAGTGGAATTCAAAAGAGTTCAAAGAACAACTTGTGGGTATTCATCCCCATTGTGGTTTTTCCTAGTTGGGTTTCCACATGAAAAATCAGTGTGTCATGTGTGATGCTTTAATATTTTCTATCAAGTGGTAAAGCATGTTGAACCGGCAGTCATTATATTTATGATGATATATTACTTGTTTATGCATACATGTGAAGTGGAAATGAGATATTAGATTGTGTAGAGATATAAGTGTTTACTGATTTATGTCTTTCATACTCTCACTATGTTTTACCGGTAGTGCCTGGATTTAGGTTGGTGTTACTGTTTACCAGTTAAGTGCAGTCTTTTCAGTCAAACTGGTTCTGGGAAAGTTTTTTTCTGTACTGATTCACTCCCCCTCTCGGTACCGGTTTGGTACTAACTGATTCATCATTATTCATCATAAGTGGGCTATATTTTTTGTGGAAAGAGAGAAGAAAGAAGAGAAGGATAGATAGAAAATGGACAAGTCATTTACCAAGGTATATAAGAAAGACAAAGGTAAAGGAAAAATTGGTAGTGTACCTGATATCACGGTCAAGGATAACCTTCCTCCACCGACATAGGACACCCCACCAATAACTGCAAAGGCACCGGCACAAACTAATAATCAACCAGAAGAGAAGGCAGAGGAAATGACAAAAAATGACACTAATCTGAAGTTTGACATTCTTTTTACTATCAATGTGGACACTCGGGACTTTAACATTGTCATGGATAAGGAAAATACAGAGGTAAAGAGAGCTAAAGCTACAAATATTGAGGTGTTTGAGTTATCGATAAACATTTTTGACTCTCGGTAGAATATTGAGATACCAGCTGAAGTTAAGAAACCAAAAACCTTCCCTGATGATACTTAGCTTAATACTGAAATACCGGTAGAAGCACGAGTAGAAGCAATAGCAGAAAAGGGACAAGAACAAAGTGTAGCTGAACTGGCAATCAATAAGGATGAAAATAAGGTTGAAAACAAAGTTGAAAAATAGAGTGAGCATAAGGAAGAAACATTGAATAAGAAGAGGTCAATTATGGAAGCAAGATAGCAGAAGTGGTTAAGGAATCCAGAGATGAGAAGAAACCAATTGTAGAACCTCACACTCTGCCTAGCACTTTGACCATGGATTACATACCTACTAATGTGATAGATGTACTTCTAGATTTCATAAAGAAGATCATTGAATGCAACGCCTTAGCATGTAAGGCCATTGATGATACTTTACCTATTTTGAAAATGATTGCACCGGATTGTAAGATAGATCATATTTCTGGATCTTTAGGTAAATTGGACACATTATCCAAATTTATTTCTTCAAATATTCTAACTTTAGATAAAATTAATGAAGATACTATTAAGGAAAGGGTGAATAAGGAGAAAGGTGAATTCTTTGATAAGACTATCAAGGACTATATTAAGCATATTGATTCCTTATTACCGGTACTTAATTTCACTATTTTGGAATATAAAGAATTGTATAAGGAAGCATGCAAGCCTCACCACTTGATAGAGGATATTGACGAGGAGATAAGGAAAACACAAAAAGAGATTGATGATATAGCAGATAACATGATAGGTTCTTCAAAACTTACTTCAGTTTTGGATCAAGAAATGGCAGTTTTTGAAGAAAAGGAAAAAACAAGGATAATAATGAAGGCCCGGGAGCTAAAAAACAAACTTGGTCCTAGATTGGACAACCTTCTAATATAGCGGATTGAGCTGTCTAAAGAAACAATTCAAGGAGAAAGATCACCAGAGCAATAGATGCATTATCTGACCGGGATGATCCAATAGACCAAAACCATTGTTTCTGACAACATTAAATTTATGCAAAGTCTTAATCTAATTTTAGCAGATATCTTCCAAATTGTACATAATAGGTTATAGGCTTTGAGGTAGAATTTTGAATTCTTTGACTCTTTTTTGATATCTTTTGTCATTGATGTCAAAGGGGGACTAGTAGTGTGGGAGAAAAATGTACAGAAGAGATCATTTTCTCAGGGGGAGAACTCTTACTCTTGGATCAGTTTTGGAATTCATTTTTGGATATCAGTTTTTGGATTTTTCTCATGAGTGTTGCCATCAATGCCAAAGGGGGAGATTGTTGGCATTATACACTCAGATGAGAATAGTTGATATTGTCATTGATGGAAACCAACTGGTAACATGGTTCACAGATTACACCAACAACAGACATCATCTATGAGCACCGATAGACACTACAAGTTTATTCTCACCGGCAGCCAACCTACGCTGACAAAAGATCTTACCAACACTCTAAGCCAACATGGAAATTATATTGTTTTGTATTGTAATTATATTGTATAGCTGACATGGTGTATTGTAAAGACTCACATATGTATCAGATCTTGTCGGTCATTGTTGTAAGTATGGAATGCAATTAGGTAATGAATGCAAGCAGTATATCAGAGCGAATAATTGTATATGCATTATGATGTAATTATTTTATGAGCAAATAAGAGTAGAGCAGAGAAAAGAAAGGTTTATGGAAGAGGTATCTAATAGAGCTTAAACTGATACTGAATCGAGCATTGCAGATGCTATTTTGAGCAGTACATTGTCATTGGATTTAATCATCCAATTTTGTAGTCAGTGGGACTCCTATTTTGTATTGAGTAGTGAGCTCTAGGCTGTTGGCCTTCTTGCCTGTGTAGGCCCCTATTGTATAAGTAATATTTATTCATATTGGCTAGTGAGTAAATATTGTGGGTCACAAATCCCATCGAGGTTTTTCCCCTTACGGGTTTCCTCGCCAAAAATATATGTGTTATGGTGTGCATTGATGGTTATAATGTTATTTCTTTTTACTGCATTATTACTTGTTTACCGATATATTAATTTGGGTTATAAAGTAGCAAACAAATTCAAATCTTTAGCAAATCGAATAGACACTGATTCACCCCCCCCCCCCCTCTTAGTGTCTTTGGGACTGATCAAGTATCTAACAAGGCATTGATACAAATGAATTTATCTAGCTCTAGATATAAGGATGCTATAGTCTCCTTTTTTCAACATGGTAATTGATGCACATTAAAAAAAATCTCCATTTGATTTATCTATGTTAATGGATCATTTTCATCAAACTTGTGCATATAAACTTTTGATGTCCAGTTCCTAGATCCCAAATGACTATTAGAATTTGAATTAAAACTCACTAACTTGTATAATTCACATTGGTTGTTTGAGACATCCTTTCTTGACCCATTCATATAAGATGTTAACATGCACATTACGTCAAATAAAAATACTCCTAGGTTCTACATATCTCCTTGTTGTCGATATATGTCCCCTTTCATTGAAGATATTTCTTTCTTAACCTTTCTTGTTTCTTTATTGGGGATAATATCCACACTTTTTCCCTCATCATTATCAGGATTTTTTCCCCGTGTGGAAAAATTCTTTTTGCCTCTTGTAGAAGGCCTCATCATGATAAAAAATAATAATTTTGCAATAAATCACACAAATAAAATTTAAATGATATAGTTAGAGTAATATTTTATTAGCTAATAATTATTTATTTAATTATTAGTCTATTATACTCTATGCTTAAGCTAAACTTAGGAATCTTATAATTCTTTAGGGTTTCGAGTATCCTCTTATAAGGATTCTCTCTTGGTATTTTTCATAACAATTGTAATTATTGAATTGCATTCTTGTTGTACAATCAATATGACTCCTCTTTTTTGGATCTCTGAATTCTATCCTTCATAGCTTTTTTGGTTCTCTCCTTCTGTGACAGGTTTGTATGCAGGTGATCTTTGGGAGCTATAGAGTTGATTTTTCCTCAACTCCAATATGGTGATCTTTGGAGGCATTTTTTGCAAAACCTTATATCATTGGAAATCTCTTTCCGAGCTCTATCAAGATTTGGAGGTTTGAACTTTTGATTTTGCTTTTTTGATGGCATTTTTTGCTATCAAATCCAGAGGTTCTTTTTTGCACTCTTCTGATCATTGTAGCATTTTATTTATGCAAACACACTGAGAGAAAGTGTCATCATGCATTGTGTACTTGGGATCTTGCACATCTTGTGCCTTTATTATACATGCACTACTTATAAAGTGCCATAGGGGGTTGATGTTTGCCTTGTTTTCCATCTACCTTTTTCAAGTGAGTGTTCCTTCCACGACATTAGCCACATGATGTGTGTCAAGTGCGTGTTCCTTCCATGACACTATGTACTTTCTCTGCACCTTCGATGTTCCTGGTTCTTCATCATGCAATTATTGTTGGCCGTTCTTTTCATTGTACCTGTCCCTCTCCCTTTTCAGCATTATGGAGAGGTTTTTCCTATTGGTTCTAATGCTTCCTTGGTTCGATTGATCAACTCTTTAGGATTTGGTGTTTCATGTCATCTGTATCTTTGGGTTTAGTTGTTTGCCTTTGTCTGCCATCTGATTTGAGTAGTGTCATTTGAGGGCACTCATGCAGATTACAGTCTTCTCTACTTGGTCATGTTCTATTTCAATGGAGGTCCTTCAGATCAGTAGTTACTCTTCGACAGTGTTTGTAGTTATTTCATACTTCAGTGGGTGTTCTTCATTCTCTTCTTTTTGTTCCTATCTTTTGGAACACTCTTGTTTGGAGGCTTCTTATTCCTTCACTTGAGCTTTCATCTCTTCTTGGAGAGGAGTTTTGTTCCCACAAGTTTTTCTCCTTTTTCTCCACTTTACGAAGATTTTATTGTACCTGGGTACCTCATCAGGCCTAGTTGTCAGGACCCATTGTTGTTTTTATATATTTTTTACATGGCTTTTTAGTCCTTAGTTGTTTTTTAGCCACTCCCTAAGTTCATCTTAAGGGGGGTGCTAGAATAATCTTTTATTAGCTAAAATTTATTTATTTAATTATTAGTCTATTATACTCTATGCTTAAGCTAAACCTAGAAATCTTATAATTCTTTATGGTTTTCACCTTTAGGGTTTCGAGTATCCTCTTATAAGGATTCTCTCTTTGTATTTTTCATAACAACTGTACTTATTGAATTGCATTTTGTTGCACAATCAATATGACTCCTCTTTTTTGGATCTCTAAATTCTGGCCTCCATAGCTTTTTTGCTTCTCTCCTTTTGTGATAGGTTTGCATGCAGGTGATCTTTGGGAGCTGTAGAGTTGATTTTTCCTCAACTCCAATAGATATAAAACTTTTAATATAACTTGATAGGGTAAAAATAACACTAACCTAGAAATATCTCCATCAAATAGATAGATTTTCAGACTTGAGATTAAAATTATTAGAAACCCTAATTTTGCAATAAATGCCTTATTTCTACTTCAATGTCTTTGAAACTTGGACTGTACAATCTTTAATGACCTCTTGAAAAAACCTTTAAAAATTAGGGTGAAAACCCTAATTTTGCAATAACTTGCTCAATTCTTCTTTAATTTGCCTAAAAATTGGACTAGAGGCACTTCAATATGTTCTTCAAAAATCCTTAAAAAAAATTGCACTAATTTGAAAGATATGTGATTTACAAAATATCCTCCAATTTTGAAGAATAATGTCTTGCCTTCACGATGCCAAGTTCATGGTCTGATACCACTTGTAATGAAATAACTTGCACAAATGAGGAATAAAATATGAAATATGTTGATAATGATATATAATAATAGAAAATAATAAGACACTTAGATGGGGAAAATATCCAATGAGAATACATGTCACAATATAACCCTAAAATATAACTCACTGTCTCCTATATGTACCCTATTTATGCCTAGGATATCATCTTGGCCAACCTAAATATGGCTATATATGCCAAAGGAAAACCTTACTAACTAAAAAGAAATTTAATAATGATAATATGACTTAATTATTAGTTAATGTAGCCACAAGCCAACTGCTCATAACCACATGTATACTCTAGGATTAAGGGCATAACATTTGATCAACAAGAGGTGACTCTTAATAATTACTCAAGTGAAAAACTATATCCATGGAAGTTCTCACCATTTTACAATATTACATACCAAACCTCTTCAACATCTCCTTAACATATTTGTCTTGAGAGATAAAAATACCATCATCTAATTGAACAATTTGAAGTCCAAGAAAGAATGACAACTCACCTAGCATAGACATTTGAAATTCTTTCTACATCTCTTCAACAAACTTCTTACACATTAAATCATCTCCACCAAATATTATATCATCAACATATACAACAACAATAAGAATTCTTTCATCCTCAATTTTGATATAAAGATTTCTATCTATGGTATCTTTCTTGAAACCTTGTTGATGTAAATACCTATAGAATATTGTATACCAAGTCCTAGGAGCTTTTTTGAGTCCATTTAATGCCTTCTTGAGTTTGTGTACCATATTTGGGTCTTCTATTAGTTAAAATCCCTCATTCTACTCAATGTAGACTTTTTCCTATAATTCACCACTCAAAAAGGCAAAGTTGACATCCATTTGATACACCTTAAAATTCTTGTGAATGTTAGAAAGGAAAGAAACATTTTGATTGCTTCCATTCTAGCAAGTGAAGTAAAATTCTCTTCAAATCAATACCTTCCACTTGACAATAGCCTTTATATAGTAATCTTTCCTTGTTTCTTACAACTTATCCATTTTAATGTAGCTTGTTCCTAAATACCCACTTTGTTCTTATAGCATTCTTGTCTACAAGCCTTGGAACCAATTCCCAACCAATTCCCAAGTCTTGTTCTTCTCATTCATATTTAGCTCTTCTTCCATTTCTTGTATCCAACCTTCATCCTTGTTGGCATATTTGATAGTACGAAAAACATCACTTGTTTAGTAATCTTTGTAACTCTTCTCCTAGTCAACACACCTTCATTTTTTTCTCCAATTATGTGATCTTCTGAATATTTTTAGACAAGGTTTCTTCCATCTCTTCAAGTACTCCTTCTACTATGGTAGGAGGTTCGTCTGATTCATAGCCTTATGCTTAAATGTATTATGATGTAGTTCTTCAAAATGTCTGACATTAACACTTTTAACAATCTATTTTAGTCTTTTGTTAGTCTTGGGGTGTGTTCAACAAACAATAGCTATCTTCAACCTTGAACTCAAGTTCTACCTTTCTGTCTACAAATAGCTATAATATGTTTTATGGGATATAGTGGTTCATATTCACAATATAAGCCCAACATATTCATCCTTTAATGTCTAACTTGACACCCTAGTAAGAACTTTCAAAAAGGTATCCTTTTGAAATTTCAAGGTATTAGTCTACTCATAAATTCAAGCTTTCTTATACTTTGGGGATTTCATTGTTTCCAGGCTTCATGGATTACCCTAAGTCATAAAAACCTAATGTCCCTTTATAGCCCTTGAATTTAGACTTTAAGTATGTTGAGTAATTTTGGTGTCTCCACGTCTATTTTTATTCCTTAAATATTTATGTTTTATCATAAGTTTTGTCATAAATAGAAAACTTGTGTTTTCCATAATATTGAGGATTCTCAAATTTTAAAGAATGCCAATTTTTATGATTGGATAAGACCCTTAGAAAATTCATAATTCAAAAAGCTCTTGAGTTTTGAAAACACTAGGTTTTCAAACATTGTTTTGTCTTTTTCAATTTATTTTCAATTTTAATTTTCCAATGCTATGATTCTCAAACTTTGTCTAGGATGCAACCTCTTTTGATATTTTAGATCATGAATGCAGAAAATTCTATCCAACCACCCCAATGGGAAAATAACTAGAACATACAGACCAAGCAGGCCTAGAAAAAAGGAAAGGAGGTCCTCCTCTCAAACGAGGAATGTGTGCAAGGCACAACAATGACCACCACTAAACACGTGACTATTTCAACCCTAGAACAATCAATAGAAAAAATATCTAGTTATTTTTTTATGTTTTATTTCCCAATCGCAAGCTCCCATTTTTGCATGTGAGAAGAATATATTATTTTTTATTATTGAAAATGTTTTACTCCAAACATCACAAAAGCAAATGCATGACCAAATTAGGAAATGAATTAAACCAAACCTCTTGTTGCTAAATGATGCAAGAAACTCCCCTCAATATAAATGCTCACAACATAAACCAAAAGGTGCAAATAAAACTCATAATTATTTTACTAATTTCACCAAATGCATTTAAAATATTCATAAACAAAAACCCTATACTATGAATTACAAAAAATTCCAAGTGTTAACATCTTACAATCAAATGTCATTAATATGCCTTAACTATTCCTTTGTGTATAAAATATTTCCTCAATCCAAACTTGGAACCATTGTCTCTACAATTTCTCAATGAAATGATATATTTTTCTTATCATCATCTCTAACTCTTTATCCATCTTCAATGCTATTTTTCTCCATGCTCTTAATTATCTAAAAATCTGATGCAAGAGCATCCCCGGTTCACAACAATCTTGCATCAACCAAAAACATTTTTCATTTCTATTTTGTTTTTTGTTTTTTGTTTTAGTTTTCCTTTTTGTCTGTCTTGGTTTTGGCTCACCAGATCTTGTGGACTTGGATTCTACTTGAAGACTTGATCATCTTTCTTTCTTTCAGATCTACATCACATTTGGATCACTTTTCGACAAGATATCACTATCGGTTTCCATGACAGTTTCTTGTTACTGGTTGTTCCTTTGTTACCGGTTGCCTAAGACCTATTTTGGTGATCTACTGGAACCAATTCCAAAGCTTGTAGAGCCTTGGGTGTTGATTTAAATTTTCCTTCGCATGTGGCCAACCTTTTCCCGTGATCTATATTTCATCCTTTGGATTTTCCGAAGGAATCTCTTTGTGGAGGTCAACCTTGTTTATTTTGCACTTTAGGTATTGTTCTTCGGGTTTTGATCCCTTTTGGGCCAACTAGATCCTTTGGATCGATATATATATATATATATATATATATATATATATATATATATATATTTGTAATCATGCTTTAGAATGTAACCAATTATAATAAATCAAATTATCAAATAGACAGACTGTGCCTAGAAGATATATCTTTCAATTCAAGTTCCCGGTTGTGACCTATTCTACCAGGTCTGTGTGTCAGTATGTTGTAACCCGGTTGGGTGTAATCAAATTTCATGCAATAAATTTGTCTATTCTGCATTGCCTCCATCATATCTGTGTGTTTCCATTGTGTTTACTATTGCTAACTGGTTCGTATTGATCTCTTTGAGGTCCCTTCTCACTGGTGACTGCTTCACTTCCCCTTTCTTCTTATTATTATCTATCCATTCTTCCATAATAATTATCCTTCTAATCCTATCAAATCTCCAAAATTCCAATCAATCAATCAATCCATGTTTCTAATCTGGTAATCCAATCACTCATCAATCAATCATCCAATCCTCTAATCCAATCATCCCCCAATCAATCATCAATCCTAATATAAGGTCAATACCTTGTGAGAGTTTTATTTAGATCTCTATTTTAAATTAAATAAATCATCTTTGCTTGTGTGCTTAGGAAATCATCTCCCCCGAGCATATTTGCTCAATCCTTTTGTGGTCGATCTAGACCACTATCCTTTTATCTCCTCTTTTCTTAGGGTGATTGTGTATGGTGAAAAGTAATGATAAACTATTGTAAAACCATAAAGATTCAACCACAAACAATATAATTTCTACAATGAAACATTCACCAATACTAATAGAGATACTTAAGATCATGTAAATCAACAAAATAAAATAATATTATTATTCACATGTCTAGTAGGGTTTCAATCTCCATTGATCTTGCTTGATATATTTGCTCTCAGATTTTATGTGTGCACAAGACCTCAACAAAGAACAAAAACATGGTTGATAGCTTGATTGCAAGAAGGCTTTATTGCATAAGATTGATTGGACACCTTGATTAGATGATTAGACGATTAGATGATTAGAATGCTCATTAGAAAATTAGGGTGCTCATTAGGGTTGATAATGAAGGAGAGTATGATCTTATATAGAAGACACTGTAAGAAATGGAGGGATAAGATTAAGAGGTGTAAAAGATAGATGGTCAGCTAGGATTAAAGGGTAGTTAGAGGAAATAAGAAAATAATGAGAGGGTAGGTAGTGTAGGAATTAAGAGATAAATGACATGTGTCATGGGTAGAAAAGACTAATGAATGAATTAAATAAATAAAGATTCATTTAATTAATAGAAGAAGTGGGATCAATTAAATAAATAAAATATTTATTTAATTTGGGAGAAGAACAATTTAAATAAATAAAAGTATTAATGAGGAAAAGGATGATTTAAATAAATAAAAGTATTTATTTAAATAAGGCTTAGAAGAGGGCAAATGAATTAATTAAATAAATAAAGATTTATTTAAGTAATAGAACACTTAGGATAAAATAATTAAATAAATAAAAATATTTATTTAATTAGATGGGACAATTTTAGTTGTCTACGTTTTGCCCCTCTTTGAGAAAATGCAGCTTGCCGCATTGTTTCAAAGAAGATAAGATAAACTGATACAAAGTTGCCCCATGAAGGGAATGGTATGCCCCCTCGAGAGATTGGATAAAAATATATGAAAAGATTGCAAACAATCTCTCGATAAGAAAGAAAGGCTAGAGAGGGCTAACAAGATAGGATAGAGTGACAGAGTCATGAGATAAAGAAGACTGACTTGGGAGACTAGGGCTAGGGTAGTCTATAAGATAGATTACGAGGGAAAACATCCTCACTGTCATCCACACACCTAAGAGATCAGAGTGGAAAGAGAGTAGAGAGCAGTCAACAGTGATGGCATTGGTGCATAGATTTGATCGCGTTCGCCAATATTAGAAGCCAACAAATGCAGGAGAGCTAGTGAGTACCACAAAACCTCATTGTACTTTTTGCATTAATTATTGTCATAAATGCATGTTAGGTAGGTCAATAAATGCATATTAGGTATATTGTAGAAACTTGTCAAGAGGGGAAAAAGACATTAAGGCACATCTGCGTTGGTACCAAGCACATCTGTATTGGTACCAAGCGCATCTGTGTTGGTGCCAGGCCTGTCTGGGTAGGTTAGGCATGTCTTTGTTTGGTCTAAACACGTCTATGATTTGAAAGGCGTCTATGACAAATGCGAGCATGTTTGTGAAATGTAGAAATGACTATGCAGATCAGGTGCGTATATGCATGACAAAGGCACGTCTGTGTAATCCAGGGGCATCTATGAAATATAGGAACATTTATGTAGAATTTAAGCATGTTTGTATCATGAATGTGCATTTATGTCTTCAAGGTCGAATTGATAGTTTTGTGATAAACATACGTTGTCAATTGGATAAGTTGTTGAGAGGTTACACTCAAATAGGTCCTCTAGGGAAGACTAGGATATCAAATAGGGCTAGGATTGACAATTATGTGATAGAACATACATTGCCAATCAGGAAACTACTCAAGAAGATACACTCAAGCAGAGGTTCTAGGATAGGATAGAGCGAGGTACTTTGTGATGAACAGGGAGTACCATAGAAATTGACAATTCTATGATAGAACATACGTTGTCAATTGGATAAGCTACTAAAGAGGATACACTCAAGTAGGTGCCCTAAAAGAAAAGATAAAAGAAGCACTTTGTGATGAATAGGGAGTACTAGTAGGATAGAGTGCCATATGATAAATAGAAGCACTAGGATAAAAGAGAAACACTTTGTGATGAATAGGGAGTACTACTAGGATAGAGTGCCATATGATAGATATAAGCACTAGGATAAAAGAGCAGCACTTTGTGATGAACAAGGAGTACTACTAAGATAGAGTGTTATATGATAGATATAAGCACTAGGATAAAAGAACAACACTTTGTGATGAACATGGACTACTAATAGGATTGACACAATTGATTTGATTGGATGCAGGATTAATCACCCTAGATTGATTCTAGAGATAGATTCCCTGTGACACAATGATTACAGACATATTTGACTGTTGAGGACCACACCGCGATCAAGGCGATGGGATTGAAATAAATTATGTATATGCCTGAGATTTGGGAAAACACAAGACTGTTAACTGCTTTGGTGAAAAGATGGTCCCGTAGGGTCTACTGGAGGGGACAAATGAGATAATATAGGTTGTATCAATTTTTGTATGATGATGTAGACACCTTTGGTTGATTTTGTAGCTATATGATTTTGACATCATTGTATCATGACACTTATGATTTTTGATATATATATATATATATATATATATATATGAGATGACTCATCATTGCAATATCTATATGCATGTGTTCCTATGTGATGCTTCTATGTGATGCATGTTTCTATATGATGCTTATGATATAGATGCAAATATGTACATGATAAAATGCAATATATTTTTGTTCTTTTATGTTTTTATATGTCATGCCTGATGCAAATGTGAATCAGTGATAGATGGATGTATGATAGTGATATGATATGACTATGTACATGATGAGATGTATGATGTGTATATGATATACTAATCAATGGTGTGTGCAGAATGTGATGCAATTGTGATATCTATATGTATGTATGAAATGCTAATATGTGGTAATGCAGGTGTAAACTACATGAAATGCAAATATTTTTGGTCTGTCATTATACTCAGTCATGTGATAGCGGGCTATGCGGACTCAAGAAGGATGATGGAGGTCAATCAAGAAAGGGGGATGGAAGGTAGATGATATGGAAGTGAAAGAGCATCTTGTACTTTATCATCACTAAGCTTTATTATGGCAAATAGGTTATGAAAATCCAGATATAGGTTCGACCTAGAAGGTCATTGTACCTGTTTGCATGGAGATCAGATAGTCACAAACAAGGAATGCCCCAATTCATACAAGACTCACAGTGTCCTCATATCCTTGGACAAGTCATAGCATTACTAAGAGACAATCCACAGATATCAAAACAATAGGTGAACATATCCCATCATCGCCTTTCTATTCAAAGACATCCTAGAGATATAATCTCTAGTCAGAGACATCCCGAAAAAAGCTAAAAAATAGGTCACCAAAAGATGAAATCAAAAGAAAACCAAGAATTGACACCAACACACAATGAAATCTTCAAGTTATTTGTGTTTCTTGCCACATATGCTAACATGTTTGATTTGGTCACAATGTTGTCATCCTGATAAAGGACAGATAGTTTTGAAAACCATGTTGCCAAAAATCTGTTAAAAGATTTGATTTGTTGAAAGCCCACTACTACTTGTGTCTCATCTAAAACTGATACTTCATTGTGAAGAAGAATGAAACCTTATTGTGGATTGGTGATGAAAATGATCTTTTATTGTGGGGTGTGCATAAAAGAAGGAGGAATGAAAAGACTATGCTCCTCAAAACATGTGATGCTTAGGGTACCACTTCAATCACTAGATTTAGGATTTTGCCCTAGTTACAAACTGGACTTGATTTATTATGGAAGGAAAGGAAGTGAAAAAGGGAGGATTATTATGAATGGCTAACCAGTCTTAGGTAGATCAATAACAAGCCATGATGGGAATGGTCAAGTTTATTACGGACGGATAGGCTGTGAGTGTGTGCAAAGTGAAGGGATGAGATTGAATCCTGGAGGAGGGAGGAGCAATGTCTCTACACATGGCATTAGTAACCCAGTTTTCATGATGGTACTTGCCCAAGGTTCCACCGAAGTGGTTTTCACCATTGGACAAATTTATTTCTCTTTACTTTTTTATTTTTCAATTGTTTTTGTGTCACAAGGTGCCTATTTGTCAAGTTTTCACCAAGTAATGATTTTTTTTTTAATGATTTTTTTGTATTTTTGGATTAGGATATTCTAAAGAGCTATGTGTAAAACTTGCAAAGGTGCATACTATTGATAGGATCTTCCAAAGGTTCTCCATCTGGTGTTGAGAGTTGATATGCACCTAATCCATAGATTGTTGTGATGACATAGGGACCAAGCCAATTTGGTTCGAACTTGCCTTTGTTCTCTCTGTCTTGCTGATTTTTAGGAATTTTTCTGAGAACTAAGTCACCCACCTCAAATGTACGAGGATTTACCTTATGATTGTAGCTTCAATGTTCCTGGACCAAATGATATGTAGCTTGAGTGACTATCTTCCCTAATGAAGGAACTAAGATAGAATTACTAGCATGTGGACTACATAGGCTCGTATGCGTGTCACCTAAAGAAGCTTGTGCATCCCTAATAACAAATTCCTTCAAGTAAGTTCCATTAAAGTTTCATGATGTATCACCAGAAGGGAAAGGATATGTAGAACAAGTGGATGAGTAATGAAAGCTTATGATTGCAAAAAGAAGTGAAAGTATCATGACATGATGGAGACTTAGGATCAACAAGTATGATTTTTGACTAAAAATTGTAGAACTTTTGCCCCCAATTATTTTGATATTAGGGGAGATCATCTCTTTCTCTTTTTTCTTCATAAAATTTTTATCCTTGACTTTGATTTTTGCAGAGTCCAATAGCTTTTGATTTTGATTTGGACTAAAGGCCTTTTCTTTATTTTTGACTTTTAGATTTTTCTTTTCAAAGCTTGATTTTTTATCCCCAATGAGTAAGGGCTTTTGTAATTCTTGTTGATCCAAGTCTAAGAGAGGAGTGGAAATGGAATGAATAGATGAAATAATAAGGCTATAGGATTTCTCAAGAGGACTAGCGATACGCTCAATAGATTCTTAGCTAGAACCATTCTTAGGACTATTGATATCAAGAGTTGCTTCCACCAGTAGAAGAGATTCACATTCACACTTAGTAACCACGACATCCAATTCCTTGATATTGAAAATTGTTTGTAGGTTGTTCCTGTCGACTAAATGTCTTAGTCGATAGTGGGAGTTGATCAACATGAAAGATATACTCAACACATCCCATGTCTTTAACATTGAATTTTTCTTTTATCTCTACTTGCTTTGATGTAGAAGGTTTCAATGATTCAGGATCCACATATGTTGATGATGGAGTAGCCTCTCGATTGATTGGGATTGTTATTTCTAATTTTGATTCGAGGTTGTTGCAATATATGAACGGATTCAGATCACCATTAATGGCCACTTCAACTCCATTGTGTGGGATTTTGATACAATGATGATATGTTGAGGAAATAGCTCTCATTTCATGAATCCATGGGTGTCCCAAGAGTTATTATATGTGAGATATAGATCAAGGACTTGACAAACCACATCCTTCATAAGTGGACCAACTCTGAGAGGTAAGGTGATTGTGTCTTTGGATGAGCGCTCTTCATCATCATATGCTTTAATGGTATTAGCATGTGTAGAATTCACAGCCTTCAGAATATCCTAATTTATTAAGAGTATTCAATGTACAAATGTTCAGACTAGCTCCTCCATCTATGAAGACTCGTTTGATGTGGTTTTTATAGATAAAGGCTTCAATATGTAGAGGTGCATTATGAGGCTGGGTTATGGATGCATCATCAACTTTTGTGAATGTAAGGCTATGCGGAATGGAAAGGTATCCCACCATGGCTTGAAATTGGTCCATGTTCATATCAACGGGTACAGAGGTTTCTCTCAAGATCCTATCAAGGATGGCCTTATGTGCGGGGGATATGCGTAAAAGCTCAAGGATAGAAATTGTTAGAAAATGCACACTCCAATGAGAAATGGTAGGTGATTGAAGGTATTGTCATTGATAGCAACCTTACAATCATGTGATACCAGCAGGCACCAGCACCGACAGACTCAACACCGGCACACAGTTCACTGGCACTGAAAAGATTGATCACCGACACCATGGCTGATAGGAATTTTGTTTAAATGTATTTTGTATTTAATTGTAAAATCTTTTGTAAGCCAACTTGGTGGATTGTAATATGACTCATATAAGTATGAGATCATTGTAGATCATTTAGGAGATATAGAAGATGGAAGGATTAATGCAAACCTAATATGTGAATTGTAAGGCAGATATTGGATAAGGGTTTATGTATGTTGCATAGCTTAAACCGATACTAAATCTGGCATTGTAGATGTTGATCTGAAGTAGTACAAGACATTGGATTTGTATAATCCAATTTTGTAAGTCAGTGTGACTTCTTTTGTAACTGAGCAGTGAGCTCTAGGCACTTGGCCTTCCTACATGTGCAGGCCCCTATTGTAAATAGTAATATTCCCTTATTGGCCAGTAAGCGAATATTGTGGGTCACAAATCCCACCAAGGTTTTTCCCACACTGGGTTTCCTCATTAAAATATTGTGTTATGGTGTGTCTTTTATGTTGTGGTTATTGTTCTTATTTACTGCATTATTTTTGGTTTACTGGTACACAGTTTTGAAATGCTTTTCATGTTATAAGTTAAGAAAATTCTTATATCGGTCAGCTACTGATTCACCCCCCCCCCCCCCCCTCTCAATATCTGTGGGAATCCTAACAATTGGTATCAGAGCCTAGTCCTCTATTTTCAAAATCGTAATAGCTTGAGGAAGATCTTGACATTGGTAGAGATGGAAAACTTGAGAAAGCAATTGGAAATAGCTCTTTCAGACAATGATGCAGAAAAAGTGAAGAATATCAAACTTGAAGATGATCTGAAGGCTGCACAGGATATTATTCGAGGACTTCAAGAAAATTTCACTATAGCAAGGAACAAGAGAAGAGAACTTTGTGAAAAGATGCAAAATGATGAAGATGAAAAAGAAACTCTTAATGATTTGGTGAACAAACTGTGACAAGAAAACAATACAATGAAGAATGAGATGCAAGATATGACTATAAGATTTTGTAAAGAAACTAAAAATTGAAAGAAGAATGAAGAGGACTTGGTTAGAAGACTAAATGATGCTGGAAATGAAAACACAAGACTTAGTCATGAAAATGATATGTTGAAGACAAACTTGATGCATACACAAAATGATAGAACAAAACTCATGAGACGGAAAAATTTCTTGGAAAATGAGTTGGCTACTGCAAATCAACACAAGGAGAAATTCAAGAAAAGTTCAGAGGAACTTGATGACATGCTAAAGAATCAAAAACCTAATGGTGATACAAATAGCCTTGGATTTAAAGTTGGTGTAAGCTCTGGTACTGCAAACAAACATGATCATAGCAAACCGGTAAGACAACCTAATGCTTACAAATTTAATGGGAAATGCTTTAACTGTAACAAGTATGGTCATAGAGAAAATCAGTGTAGATCTAGAAATTATATATACCCACCAGTCAATGTTCTAAATGCAAAAAAGTTGGTCATAATTCAAAAAATTGCAGAATGAATGTAAGATGTTATGTTTGTGGAAGATTTAGACATCTATCTAATCAATGCAGAACACATACCAGCATAGGATATGGGAAAGCTATTCAGAAAAACAATGTGACTTGTTATGTTTGTAACAAGATTGGACATATTGCAAAATTTTGTAGAAGTAAGGCATTACCGACAAATGACAAAGGACCCAGCCTGAAAAGTAAAGAAAATGTTGAAGAGGTAAAGAAAGAATTCTCAAAATAATGGATCAAAAAGTCAGATCAGAATGTTGATGGGAATACTCCTCCACTAACAAAACAAAGTGTCACTCCACTGGCAGAAGACTCTTCATCTAACTAAAGGAAAATCCTTTGGGGGTTTGGCAACAAATTGAAAAACATGCCAATATACCCTCAGTTGATGGTGAGAGGTTGAATTACTTCTTTACCGACAGATGAGTTAAGTTGTGACTTAACCGACAAGCATTAAATATGGTAGCTAGAGAAAATAACATTATAAAGTAAGTGTTTTGGTTCTTTTTTCATTTCACCAAACATTCAAATCTCCCGAGAGCATGAAAATTTTGAGCAAGGGAATCCATAGCAAGAAGGAAGCAAATCATTCAAGCACACATACCTAAAGGTAGATTAAGGTATTTATAACCATGGCATCCTCCCTAGTTCCTAAATTCATTGCAAACCTTATTACTGTAGAATAAGTTAAATGCCCTAGACCCCTGTTTAAGATTATTCCTGACATCGCAAAGAAAGACAATACCCTAGGGGTATTCTCTCAAATTCCTAAAGGAGTAGTATATGCTAAAGACCCTAGAATGTACATACATTGTCACATAGAAGAACTAGGAGATGAAGAAATCAAGAATATGTATAAGACTATTTTATGTGTTGAATCTGGAAATATCAAACCGGAACATAAGATAGTGGAAACTCTAGGTTTTACTGAAATCCTTAGTATCCCAAATTTTCCCAAGGATGTTATAACGATTGTGCTAAGAAGAGTGCATGTCGAATTCTTTTGGTTGGATTCAATTCACAAGATCACAAAAGAGGCAGTTAGGGTAGTGACAGGCTTACTCTCCACCGGTAGCAGGCTTGACAAAACTAAGAAGGTCTCTAATGACACTATAAAGACCCTAACCGGCATGAAATTTGACAAGAGATCACTTAGAGTCAATGATGTTAAGGATGAAAATGTCAAATTCAATAGCATGGTACTTGGATACAAAGCTACTCATACAAATAGACTAAACTTAGTCTCTAGCTTGTGTATTAAAAGTGCTTATGATTTAGTGAACAACAATTCTAAGATTGACATCTGTGAATGGCTGAAAGATGAACTAATAGAAAACCTAAAGAAAATCAAAGGTGACAAGAAGGGAACTTTCAGATTTGGAAATCTACTTGTATGCTTATTGTTGTATATTACCAAAGAAGTGCCTGATACTGTCAAGAAAGACTTTGGATTTGATATATCAGTAGGAAAACAACTACTGAACCTATTGAACAACATCGGAGAAAACAAAGATAAGAACATCAATGAATATTTCCAAGCATTTAAGGAAAAGATGAAATCTAGAACAAGGTTGCCCAAGCAATTGTTGACAAATACAAAGATGGCATATGCTTTGTGGTAAAGAAAGATGAGATTTGGATGGAAGCAGTTGTCCCAAGAACTATTTGGGTAACCGAAATGGGATATGAAGCTGATGAGAACATAATTGAGACATATGAAAAAGCTCCACTTGAGGCACCAAGAAAACCAGATGAGAAATTCTTTGGCAATGCTAAGACAATTGAAAGTGGTATTCAGTCACATAAGAGAGTCAAGAAAATTGAGTAGATAGTAAGGAGAGGTTCAAGGCAAGCTAAAGCAATTAAGGAAGATGTATTGAAACAAACTGGTATCAAGGAAAGTGAGTTGGAAGGACTTCAACCAGAAGCTCATCTTTCACTGGTTGTAACTTCTTCTGAAAGTGATATATTGACTGAATTCAAAAGGGTAGTAAGGAAAAGGAAATCCTCACTGACACCCTCACCTACACCTAGAAAGACAAGACAAAAACAACAGACAGTTAGGCCTCCAGTTAAGAAGTTAACTCCAAAGAAGAAGAAGGTAAAACAAGATGTTGCTCCACTAGACAAACTTTTAAGTGAAATAACAAAAGATGGAAAGTTGAAAAATATTAGCAAGTTGTATAACACACTTTCCACTGATGATAAAGAAAGCGTAGAGAATAGTGTAATCTTACACTTGGACATTTACAAGAATTTTTTGATGGAGATTGTTGATGATATACCCACTCATTTATACAGAAGACTAGAAGCCAGAAGGGTAGCTATTGTTGAGTTAGATAAAAAGATAAAAATTAAAAAATTACTTGTAGTGCACCCAGTAAACTCACTTGAAGAAATAGATCAATTAATCAGTGAGGCCAACCAGACAGTATTTTCAACTGGTCACCAACATGTTGCACTTATGGCAGGAAGAGTGAATGAAATTTTAGAAGAAATTGTGGATCAATGGGATATATTCTTTGTTGCAAAAGAGGAACAAGAAGAACTTAAAAGACCTAAGACTATCAGAGTCTACCAAAAGGATGTGGATAAGGGGAAAGGTAAGGTAGGTGGATCTCCTAACCTAAAAATAACTGATAACTTACCCCCACCTCTTTCTAATACTCCACCGATAGAAACCGTTGACACACAACTGACAACAAAGAGTATGGAGACTCCTCAAGAGGATACAAATCCTGAGTCAGAAATTTTGTACACTATGAACATAGACACCCAAGAGGTAAATATTGTGGTAGATAAGGAATCAACTGAAAAGGCAGATGTGGCTACTAAGCCATCGGCTGTAGATGTTGAGATTAGAGTTAGTGATACTATAAATATAAGCACAGAAAAACCCACTCTGACAAAGAAACTGACAGAGGACACCATTGGGAAACCATCAGAAGCACTGGTAGATGAATCTGAGAAACAATAAAAAAAACTAGCAGTAGACAGTGCAGAGGTAAATACAGAGAAACTGACATTGCATACTAAGACTTCATCAGAAAAATTGGCAGTAGAGAGTACAGAGAAACCCTCTGAGGAACAGGTTGAGAAACTGGAACAAAAATAGTTAGAGTCACAGGTTCAAACCGAGACAGTGCCACCGGCAACAGGTGAAAAGCCTAAACCTTTGCTAGTAGAAATGCAAACACAAACTGACCTACTAGAGGTTGAAACAAGCACAGTTATTACTACAACCGGTAGCATGGAAATTGTGAAAACAGTTAGGTAGACATCTAGTACTTCAATGACAGAGTTCAGACCAACAAACGTGATAGGGGTATTATTAGATTCTATTAATAAAATCATTGAGTGTAATGCACAAGCCTACAAGGATATTGATGACACAATTCCTATTCTTAAATTGATAGCACCCAAGTGCATTATGGAAAGTAAAGATTCCTTAGGGCAGCTAGACACATTGTCTAAATACATCACTGGTAACATTTTGACAGTTGATCAGATAAATGAGGACACATTCAAAGAGAGGATGAATAAGGAGAAAGAAAAATTCTTTGAGGAAATAGTGAAGAAGAATAAGGAACAAATAGAAACATTATTACCAACACTAGGAGAAACAATTTTAGAATTCAAGAAACTATACAGAGATACCTGCAAAACTAATATTTTGACATAAGACATAGATTCGGAGATCAACAAAGCACAAGAAGAAATTAACAATATTGCTGACAATTTAATAGGAACATCAAATCCATTTTTGGAAATTGAAAAGAACATTGCAGATCTTGAAGAGAAAATAGAGAAGTTATAAAAAGACAAAGAAAAGATAAAGGTTAAGGCAAAGGATTTAAAATGCAAACTAGGTCCTAAACTAGATTACCTCATTTCTTTGAGAAAAGAAATTTTTGAGGCTCTGGTTCCTGAACTTAAGACACTGGAAGAGAAAATGCACATACTAACTGGTACAGTTCAGATAACAAAAGTGACATTATAGGATAGCAAAAGATTCAGCGACAATCATAATTTTGCATTGGCGGATATCTATTAGATTGTAACCCACCGATTACAAGAATCTAGGCAAGAACCACACTCCATTGACAGTGAATGACAACATTTGTCATTGATGTCAAAGGGGGAGTAGTGGAGATGAGAAAAATGACCAGAAGAAAGACATCATCAGCTCAGGGGGAGAACATAGTTTTGGTAATAGTCTTGGTCAGACAATTTTGGCAAATCATTTTTTGATAACATTTTTAGATATATAGTTTTGATTTTTCTCATGAGTGTTGCCATCAATGCCAAAGGGGGAGATTGTTGGAAAATGCACACTCCAATGAGAAATTGTAGGTGATTGAAGGTATTGTCATTGATGGCAACCTTACAATCATGTGATACCAGCAGGCACCGGCACTGGTAGACTTAACACCGACACACAGTTCACCGACACCAAAAAGATTGATCACCCGAACCATGGCCGAAAAGAATTTTGTTTAAATGTATTTTGTATTTAATTGTAAAATCTTTTGTAAGCCGACTTGGTGGATTATAATATGACTCATATAAGTATGAGATCATTGTTGATCATTTAGGAGATATAGAAGATGGAAGGATTAATGCAGACCTAATATGTGAATTGTAAGGCATATATTGGATAAGGGTTTATGTATGTTGCAGAGCTTAAACTGGTACTGAATCTGACATTGTAGATGTTGATTTGAAGTAGTACAAGACATTGGATTTGTATAATCCAATTTTGTAAGTCAGTGTGACTTCTTTTGTAACTGAGCAGTGAGCTCTAGGCACTTGGCCTTTTTACATGTGTAGGCCCCTATTGTAAACAGTAATATTCCCTTATTGGCCAGTAAACGAATATTGTGGGTCACAAATCCCACCGAGGTTTTTCCCACACCAGTTTTCCTCGTTAAAATATTGTATTATGGTGTGTCTTTTATGTTGTGGTTATTGTTCTTATTTACTGCATTATTTTTGGTTTACCAGTACACAGTTTTGAAATGCTTCTCATGTTATAAGTTAAGAAAATTCTTATACCAGTCAAATATTGATTCACCCCCCCCCCCCTCTCAGTATCTGTGGGAATCCTAACAGAAATGAGGGAAGGTATTTTCCCTAGCTTATCTACAAGGTCATACTCATTCTTTGTGGATGTAGAATCTATTGGATTGGATGGAACACCTTGCAAGGTGACTTTTCCTCAATGGGTTGTGATATTATATTTGCAGGTAGATTCAAAAGAAGTTCCAATGCCTTTAGGACAACTTTGGCTCTTTGAGAAGAACTTTCGGGTGTTTTGTCCTTTATGACAAAGTAGAAACATTGTTGTCCATAAAAATGTGGTTAATGGTTGAATCATAATCATAGGACACTTTGGTATAGTTATCTTGATCATCTTTGGCTTTGGCTTTTACCTTGTCATATTTAGGGAATGGTTCCTTAAACATCTCATGTTCTTGATTAGATGTATGTCCCTTGTTCTCAATGTCACCTCTATCAATAAGATCATGTATAATGTTCTTCAAGCGATGGAAATTTTCTATTTTATGTCCCTTGCTCTTGTGATATTCGCAATACTCATCATTATTCCACCAATTTGGTTTGACTTTTGGCTCATATGGAGGATTGTCTGGAATTGTTATTATCTTGTTTGCCACTAGCTTCCTAAAATATGACTCAAGTTGTTCTCCCAATGGGGTGTATTTCCTTCATGGTTTTGGAGTTGCTTGAGTATTTACTTGGTTTTTTGTAGAAGAACTTGATCCTTAAAGAATAATTTTTGGTCTTACTGTGTTAGCATCAACAATGCCATCATTTATTGTGTTCTTGTTCTTGTTCCAAAATCATGTTTTTTACTTTCCTTTAAAATCCTATTTGTTTTCTTTGAATATCTTGAGGATTCCTTTCTCAATTAAGACCTTCTCTTTTGCTAAGCCTTTCTCAATGATGTCCTTGAAAGTGGACAAACAAGCTTTCCTCAAGTCATAACCAATTTCTTTGTTGACATTTTGTGAAAACATCTCTACCATTTGTTTTTGTGGAATTTTGCAAGAGAATTTGCTGGCTAAATTCCTCTATCTTTGTAAGAATGATGAAAATGACTCCCCATCTTTTTGTTTGGTATTGCACAAAGCGGTAACTGATATATCAACCTCTATGTTATATGAGAAATTTTGTATGAAAGCTTTTGCTAGATCACCCCATGACTTAATTCCAGATGGAAGTTGGGAGAACCATACCATAGCTTGTTCACCTAAGCTTTGTGGAAACAATCTCATCAAGTATGTTTCTTCTATTTCTACCTCAATGCAAGCTATGAAAAATTGTCTTATATGTGCCTTAGGGTATCCTTTGGCTCTATATTTATCAAACTTTGGTGTTACGAAGTGTGTAGGAAATGGAGGAATTGGAATTATTCTATCAAATGGATAGGGACATATATCTCTCATTGTGTAAGCTGGTTTTGGTGTATTGATGTCCTCCATCTTCTTTTGTAAGTCCTTTATCTGCTACTCCAAATTGTTTTTGGGTGGAGACTGACTTCTTGGACCATATCCCATGCCTGAGCCATCGGGTGGAGGAGGAGGATACTACATATATGGATGGTATTGATCATAAACATGTTCATATGGAGGAAGTCTATAATGATAATGCGTGTAGGGACCACTTGATATAGGGTCATAAGGCATATTATGAGTTTTCTCTTGTGTATTACCCCCAAATTTGACATGGGGTTTTCTTGTGTCCAAATTTTGAGCACGCCTCTAAATATCCAATTGCTTTTGAGGTTGGTCCTTAACATTGGTATGTGATTGAGTATATTTATCCGCACAAGATTTCCATAAGGGTCTGCGTAGACGGAATTGTTCATGAGATGTTCTTTTGTGAGTATCATAAGCTTGACCATGTGTATTTGGGATCTCAGGTTTTTGAAACAAGGATGATGGTGACTCAGGCACAAAACACGGTCCTCTATTACCTCCACTATTAGGTGTCCTTTGATCCATGTTGATTTGACTTTCTTGAGAGGTCATTTTTCCACTATTTGGGACATGTCAAAATCATGAGGTATCTTAGCTCCACTTTGTGCCATCACTTGTAGGAAATATTGTCTATCTCTTCTCATGATCTCTTCAACCAATCTATTAAAATGGGGATCCATGGTAGTTTCCTCCACCTCTGTTGAATGTACTGAAATGTTGTCAACATTGTCATTTTGTGCATCATTGTTGTTTGTGTCATCCATGTTCTCAATATTCTGAATGTTTCTATAGATGTCCATGTTAGGTAATGTGGTATGATCAGAATTGAAAAATATATCATTTTTGTACTTATAGACACTCATGTTTGCAGACTCTTGAGCCTCTTTAGCTTCCCTCCTAGATTTTGGGACCACGTTTCAACCATGAACTAGGTCTTGACCAAGATGTGTGAGACTAGATGAAAATGGAAAAAGTATGAAAGACCAAGAGTTGGATGGAATGTAAATGAATCTGAAGTGTACTTGCAATGTCCAAAGTCTAAGACCAAGTATGTATGTAGTAGAGTAGGTGTGACTTCCAAAGAGATGATAGATCTCTTGACAAGGTAAGTTCATCTTGACTCTAGGTATGTATGTTTCAGAGCAAGGTGTGGCTTCCAAAGAGATGATGGATCTCTTGATGAGGTAAGTTGACCTTGACTCAAGAAGACCAAATAAGACCCTAAG
The DNA here is from genome assembly GCF_030272615.1 of Cryptomeria japonica. Taxonomy (NCBI): domain Eukaryota; kingdom Viridiplantae; phylum Streptophyta; class Pinopsida; order Cupressales; family Cupressaceae; genus Cryptomeria; species Cryptomeria japonica. The sequence continues at coordinate 638,603,342 of NC_081406.1, forward strand.
TTGATGGATCTTGATGTGGGACTCACCTAGTGTTATGTTGTAGTATGTTTGTAAAATGTGACGAGGACGAGGCAAGGTAACCTTTTGACTCAAATTTGGAAAATATATATGAGGGCAATGCAAGTGAAGAAAAATGATTGACTGTGTATGACCAAGACAGGTTGACTGAAAAATGAAGCCCTATAAGAAGCCTTAGAATCTCTTTAGATCTGAAAACTTAAGTCCTTATTGTTCTCAAGAGTTTTCTTGTAATCTCTCAACTGTGAATGCAGACACAGTTTTAACAAACCTAGACGTGATTCTAAAAATGTTTTGCAATTATGTCCAATTGTAAAGTTGTTGAATGTGACCAAATCTCAATGTTTTGACTTTTTAGTGGCAAGAAGATACAATAACAATGAAGACTCGATGTTTGAAGGTGTTTTGTTTGAAGGATCCAAAATGTTTCCAAATGTGAAATACTTTTGCATACACTTGAAAACACAATAGACACAATGTTTCATTGTTTTTGTTTGAAAATGTTTGAGTGTTTTGATCATGCAAGCACAAATCCTAGGGTTGTCCAGGACAATAGTTGCTGAATCTCACTTCTCCGGTGCAGCCAAGCATCAGTCCCCATGAAAACTCCCCATGGAAAACTTTGTATATCTACTAAGAACCATAAGAATGTGAGCCGCTTCAGAGGTCCGACCTCCTACGCCAAAAACTAGAAGTTTTTTGGTCTTTCTAAAACAAAAAGGTGCTAGTAAGGGTTTCTATTAGGAGACCATCCTTTCAAGTCGCGCAAGCACGATTGAGGCCTATAGCCTAACAAAGTATCAAACACTTTAGTAGTCACGCAAGCATAATTTAGACCTCAAGGGCCCTACAAAGTGCTTGGTATGAGATAAATGTCATATAGCTCCAACCTCCTAAATTTTCATCCCGAGAGGGCTATTTATTATAGTGAGTTGGAATGCTTGGGTTTTAGCCATACTCACTTGGGTTGTTCCCTCCTCACTTGTAGTCCTAGTGACCACATGGGGAGGTAGGCCCTCTAAAGATAAACACAAAAGAGCCTAATGCTCAAAACATGAAAGACATTGGTTCAATTTTAGTGTACCAATTGAAGTGTTTGCTAGACTAAGAAGACAAAGCAAGCAATTTAAAAATCAAATATTTTCCAAAGTTCCTGCATCAAGATTAGTAGTAGTTTTGAAATAATACCCCTCATGCAAGCACACAAGTTAGGTAAATTTTAGATCCAAAAGACTTTGTGAAATAGGGGTCTTCGACAAGATGTTTTGTGATAGATTCAAATATATGATTTTCCATGAGTTCTTTTGCATCTTAAAAAATAGACCACCATTCCAAACTTGCATAAAAAAATTCCTGCAAAACTTCCAAGCGGTTTGTGAGATATGATCAAAACTAATTTTTAAAGATCCGATTTTTTAGGAAATAGTTTGCCTTAAAATTAAAATCACAAAAAACAAATCTTATGTATAATTCTGAGAACTTTCCAAAACTGTAAAAAAATCCAAAAAATTTGCTCATTTGCTCTCAAAATTATTTTTTTATGAAAATTCATAAACAATTCATAGAAAATTAAAATATTCTCCAAAAACTATGATTTTTTTACTGAGCATTTTTGATACTGTTATTGACCTACAAAAGTTTTTTATGCCAAAATTCCAAGCTGTTTATGGGATCTGATCAAAATAATGAAAAACCCTTAGTTTTTAAAGATCTAATTTTTTTTTAGAATGGATACATTTTTTTGGTACTTTTTTCATATGAATAAAATTTGGAGTATAAAAAAAATGGCTCTGCAAGTAGGCGGCAAAAGGTGACTCGGTGCTTGGGCAGATGTTGCATGGGATGATCTTCCACATGTGCCATAGTGGGTGTTCTCCAAGGGTCGATGGGAAGATAAGGCTCCATTTTTGAGAAGGCATCGCAGAGATTTTCATCCAGTATCCAAATTTTTTTAGGGTTTTTTCAAGGGGTTCCTGTGGCATCGTATGGGGAGATCCAACTGGCAAGGCCCGAATAATAATGGGAGAAATAATAACAGGGGTAAGCAGTCAACCAATTTCATTTCTACAAACTGATCCTTTGCTAAAGTGGTAGCCAAGGGAATCCAAGTTGCTCCTAGGTCATCTGGGTCTGTAAAACAAATGGCTGTTGATGGTTTGACTGGTCCTAGGGCATCCAGGTCTGTTAAACAGGCGGATGCCATTGATTTTTTTGGTAAAGACACGGGAAGCTTGAGTAGTAAAGCTCATTCAGAAAATGGTAACATGGTTCATATTGTTCCTTCGAAAGAGGTTTGGTTTCTGTGACCCTTTTTTTATTTCTCTAGTTCTGTTGTGGCTATTTTAGGGGAACTCTGGGGCCCTCCGACCAACTTATCTAAATTGCATTCTAAATTATACAAACGTTGGCTTGCATTGATTTGTTTTCAGCTATTATCTTCAAATTCCTATGTTTTGGTTTTTGAATCTCCCTGTTGCAAGGATGATGTTCTTGCAAATTCATTTCATTGGTTTGGTAATGTTTTAGTCAGGGTTTCTGCTTGGAAACCTTTTTTGTTTCAGATTGGGTCAAACCCAAATCTCTTCTAGTTTGGCTTGGCTTGACACAACTTCCCTTTGAATTCATGGATCCAGTGGTGCTGAAATCCATAATGGATAATTTTGGGAATTTTTTGACATCTAAATCTGTCTTTGAGGAAGGGAAGGTTCTGGTAAAAATATCTGTTCTGGTTTCCCCTTCATCAGTATGCCCAATTTCTTGTAATCTTAAGTCAAATGATGGCATTTGGAAACAACCTATTGTGAAGATGAATGATGATCTATGTCAAAATCTGATTATTGTGGATGCTCCCCTGTTTTTTTATTTTCGTAATGTAAAAGTTGGTATAAACAGTAAGGAAGATCAGAATGTTCCTTTCAATCCTACCACTACTAAAGACTCCACTTAGGTCTTCGTGGGGTCTATTCATCAATTCAAGGAGGACCTTAACAATGCTGCTCAACTTACTCACAATACTACTATTAAAGAATCTACTCAGGTCTTGGTTGGGTTGTTCATCAATTAAAGGAGGACCTTAACAATACCGCTCATCTTAATCATAATACTGCCACTGTTGTACTAGAAAGTGAGGTGAACACTTTATCTCAGGTTGTGTTGGAAGTTCCCAAGTCTATCAATCATGTTAAAGATGGTATTCCTAATCTAGGTAGCCAGTCATGTCTTCCTCCATTACAAGATTCCAATGTTTGCCCTATTCAGAAGGAGGGGCTTGGTGTTAACTTAGGGGATGAGATCCCTAAATCTTTAGAATGATTATCTCGTCCTATTGTAGATACCGGGGTGATTGCTCTGATTGTGTCTACCACCTTTAGTCATGATGAGGATTCTTTAATTCAATAGGTGAAAGAGTTACTGCATAATGTGCCTATTAGGGAGTGTGATATGCCTCAGTCTCTGCATATTTCTCCAGATGAACATACGGCTCAGCAAGTTGAGCAGTTGCTTAAATCTAATAAGGATTTTGCAGAAGAAGAGGTCTCGGAAAAGGTTATGTGCTCTATTGGAAATGACCTGGATTTAATTCATAAGAGTTTGTTAATTTCTCCTTCCTTAAATCCCTCTGAGGTCCCTATCAATGCCTCTCAGGATGTTCCAAAATGAGTGGTTCATCAGGAAGTGGCCCCGTCTCATTGGTCAACTCCGGTTAAAACAACCATTAGATCCTCTATTGCCCTGGTTGAGCTGAATTTCCCTATAGTGTCCCCAGGCAGGGGTAGACCTCCAAAGAATCATAAAACACGGTTGGAAATTGATGAGAGTATTCAACAAGTTTTTTCGTCTTCCCCTGGATTCGAGAAGGCTGCCATATTGTCCTTAGGGAATGGAAAAAGTAGTGGATCCTTTAAAAAGAAAAAAAAGTGTGTTATCAGTCCTTTGGTAACTAGATCTGTGGTGGTCAAGAGAAGCTTACATAAAAGCTTTGGGGAGAATTATTCTTCTCCCATTAGAGAAAAGAGGGGAGTGTCAACCTCCCCTCGAGATCAATGAAGATTGTCTCATGGAATGTTAGGGGCTTAAATGCCCCTAACAAGAGATGCTTGATCAAGCCTCAGTTAGACTTGGTTAAGTGGGATCTAGGTTTGCTTCAGGAGACTAAACTTTCATTGGAGAACTCAAAATTCATATTTTCTTCTTGGAAAAGGTGGAAGTTTTTATCTTGTTTGGCTGTTGGGGCATCGGGAGGCCTGGCTTTGTTATGGAATGATTCTATAGTTGATGTGAAATTGGTTGCATCTGAGCCAAATTGGATGTTGTCATTAGTTTCATATGGAGTTTGTAGATTTAAAGTATGGGTGTTTAACATATATGCCCCCTCGGGTATCTTGGCTAAATAAAATCTTTGGCAAGAACTCATTAGGGTGTCATCCCCCCTTAGGAATCATTCTTTTGTCATTTTTGGGGGAGATTTTAATGCTATTTTGGATTTTAGTGAAAAATCAGGGGGGGTTTGTCCAAATAAGAAGTCTATGGATGATTTTAATGCATTCACTTTTGACATGTCTCTTTTTGATTGCAAGCCTAATAATGGTCTATTCACATGGACAAACATGAGGAAAAATTTCTATCAGATTGCGGAAAGATTGGACAGATTCTTACTCTCATCTAATTGGTTCAATTCAGACATTGATTTTTTTCTCTTCCATCCTTCCCCTGTTTGGGTCGGATCATTTCCTGGTCTCTCTGACTGTTTTAAGGGATAGACCTTCCCACAAACTTCCTTTTAAGTTCGAACCAATGTGGTTTAGGGATCCCTCTCTTCTTCCCCTCCTGTGACAATGGTGGGGAGAGGCTCCATTCTTTAGAGGTTCTAGAATGTTCCAGCTGGTCAAGAAGATTAGTTTTTTTTTTTTTAAATATTAGGGGATGGAACTCCCTTCATTTCAAGAATATTTTTGAAGAAAAACAAAGGATTTTAGATATCTTAGAGGTCATGAATAGGCACATTTTGTGGCATGGTTTGGGAACTAAGGTATTGGATGAATTCAGGTCTCTTAAGAGTGAATTAGAAGAAATCTTGGCTAGAGAGGAGGTTTATTGGAGACAAAAATCTTGGGAGTTATGGCTAGTTGATGGTGATAAGAATATAAAATTTTTCCATGCTAGTACTAAAATGAAAAGGGTCAGGAGTAGGATTTATTGTATTTTAGGATGGGGATATCTCTAATGAAGCGGTTAAGTTTTTTAAGAATCTTCTTTCATATGAGAATATTGATGTTTCTAACAATATCTCGTCTCTCATTCCCTCTCTTGTCTCTCCCGAGGATAATAGAATGTTAATGTCTCCTTTCTCAATAGAAGAGGTTAAGGGGACTATTTTTGCTATGAATCTGGATAAGGCTCCCGGGCCTGATGGTTTTACTCCTTTGTTTTTCCAAAAATGTTGGGATTTTGTGGGTCAGGATGTCCTTTTGGCTTTAGAGGAAGCTAGGAGAAATAGGTCTATCCTTAAATAAATGAACACTACCTTAATTATCATTTTACCTAAGAAGGAGGACCCTAAAACCTTTGCAGATTTTCATCCTGTAGCTTTATGTAACACCATTTATAAGATATTTGCCAAAGTAATTGCTATGAGGTTGGCCAATCTTTTACCAAGAATAATCTCCCTTGAGCAAGGAGGATTTGTTCCACAAAGGGAAACTCTTGAAGGGGCTATAGTTGCTCATGAGGTCTTACATTCGATCTCTGCCTAGAAATACCCTGCCATGATCCTTAAGTTAGACATGATGAAAGCCTATGATAGGGTTGAATGAAATGCATTAAAAATTGTCCTATTAAGGTTGGGTTTCTCCTTGGATTGGATAAAATGGATTATGGCTTGTATTTCCTCGGCAAGATTCTTAGTTCTTATTAATGGGTCCCCTTATGGTTTCTTCACTCTTCTAAGGGATTAAGGCAAGGGGACCCACTCTCACCTTTTTTATTTATCTTATTAGCTGAAGCTCTGAGTCGGGAAATCTACTCAACTCATGAGAATGGTTTATGGAAGAGAATCAAAATTCAAAATTTTGATCAGAGGATTTCCTATTGCCTTTTATCTGATGACACCCTCTTATTTGGTTGTGCAAACTTGAAGGAGGCTCAAGCTATAGATCAAGTGATCAAGAATTATGTAGCTTTTTTGGGTCAGAAGGTCAACAAGGAAAAATCTAAGATCTTTTTCTTAAACACTCACTCCCTGCTCCAGGATAAGCTTCAAAAGTTTTGGGGTTACCAACTTGGGGATCTCCCTTGCACCTATCTAGGAGTTCCCTTTTTTGCTAATAAGGTTAAGGTAAGTTTTTGGGATAAAGTAGTTTCAGGGGTGTCTAAGAAAATCTTGGCATGGAACCACAAATGGCTCACCATGGCTGGGAAAATTGTGTTGATTAAGTTTGTATTGAATGTGGTGCCAATTTACTTAATGTCAATTCTAAAAGCTCCAAAGGCTGTTATTGTCAGTTTAAAGGATACTCTGAGGTCTTTTCTTTGGAATAATAATAGGGATGGGAAATATAGGATCCCCTTGTTAGTCTGGGATAAGGTTTGTCTTCCTAAAGAACTTGGGGGGTTGGAATTCGTTGTTTGGAAAATCAAAATTTGGCCCTGGGGGCCAAGTTAGTGTGGAAATTGTATGATAATCCAGCTTCCCTTTGGGCTAAAATCATGTTCACCAAGTATCTTTCTAATGGAACTAGGGAGTCTATTTTTTGGGCCTTGACTCTGCCTCAGGGGTCGGCTATTTGAAATTTCATGGGAAAATGTAGAAGTGTCTTGCTGTCGTATCTTTCTTGGGTTGTGCATAATGGTACGAAAATTAGATTTTGGGATGATGCTTGGAATGGTTGTTGTCCTATGGATTCTATTAGGGATTGGTCTCCCTTGAAATCAATACTTCTGGATAAATGGGGGGTCTATTTATCGGACTACTTTAATGTAGTTCATAATGGACATATGGTGATGGCTAAATGGAAATCGATTGAGTTCCTTCCTGTTAGCCCTAGCCTGAAAGCAGATTTTTGTTCTATTCTTAAATATAGAATTATCATCTTGTCTGGGAAGGAAGATGAGCTGATTTGGACTAAGAATTCATCTAGAAAATACTCAATGAAAGATGGGTACAATTCTCTTATGCCGGCTAAGGATCTCTCTTCCTAGCCTTACAAATTATTCTGGCATCCAGCATGTCTCTCGAAGGCTAGAGCATTTGCTTGGCTTGTTGTTCAAGAAAGGGTTCTTACAGGGATGAGACTGGATAGGATGGGTTTATTTGTTGTTTTCCCTTGTGTTTTGTGTAATTAGAAATTGGAATCGTCCTCTCATCTTGTCCTTCATTGTGATTTTGCTCTAGGATGTTGGAATTGGCTTTTTGAGAAGCTAGGTCTATCTTTTGTTATTAGCGGGGACCTTCTCTCTCACTTCAGAGCTTGGCCTTTTCTATTTTCCTCTTCCTTTTATGTCTACCTTTGGATCATAGCTCCATTGATTATTGTTTGGAACATATGGTTAGAGAGAAATAATGGGATCTTTAAAAATTCATCCGCTTTGCTCTCTGATATCTTAGTCAAGATAGAGGCTTCTATCTTGGAGGTGGCCTTTTCATATATTCATAAGAATTTAGAAAATCTGACATCTTTTTCCCATTGGGATGGCATGATCACAAGGACATGGAAATCTCTGTCTAGCATCCCTTCTCATGGGTCAGTTGCAAAGGGTCTGGCTAATAAAAATAAGAGAAATGTGGCCAGTTGGGCTCCTCCTCCTCCGGGTCATTTCAAACTCCATTTTGATGGTGCTTCTAGGGGGAATCCGGGTCTGGCTAGGGCTGGTATGGCCATTTTTTATCATAATGCAGTCCTAATAGCTGCTCAATGTCATGCCCTTGGGTCTCAATCAAACAATTATGTTGAATGTCAATCACTTGGGATTGATTTGGCTATTTCCCTTGGGATCAAACACCTTTCCATCCAGGGGGATTCAATGGTAGTTATTCAAAGTGTGTTGAATTGCAAAAGTAATTGTTGGCATTTGAAGTACTTATTTGATCACATTTTGGAGAAATTATCCTTCTTTGATACTTATGTATTATCTCATTGTTTTTGAGAGTTAAATAAACTGGTAGATTTCCTGGCTAATTTGGCTATTGACTCGGTTACTATTCATAAGAATGTAGTAGTATGCGACATTCCTCAAGACGTCCTCCTCGGGTATATGCCTCATCCTAAAGATTAAGCTATTTATCTTGAGTTATTATCTTCATTTCTTATTGAAATATACATATTATCCTCTCCTCAATTCAGTTTGTATCTGTTCTTCATGTGTTGATAGGAGGCTTTTATTTCTATCTGCATATGGAGTATTTTTACACTTCTGCATTTGGGTTAGATGTTAATGTGTGTTTTTATTTAGGATTGGAGAGGTAATTTTCTGGTGGCAGTACATTTTAACTGCCTTTTCTTGATATGGTTACACACTTACTGATCAGCTTAATTATATGGGCATGAAATTAAATTACATCATCTATTTTCCTTTATTGCTTGAGACATACATGTCATCCTCCTCTTGGTTCAGATTATATTTACATCACGTGTAAATTAGCTAGCTTACGTCGTTTGCTTACATATGGTGTGTTGGTAAAATTGATTCGAGCAAAAGGATGGGGTGTATATCCTGGGTGCTATGGGTTAAATGGTTTTTATTTTGTAGATTATGGAAGCTTTCTCTAATGTTTCAAATGGTTCTTTATCTCAGGTCAGGGAGGGATTTCCTTAAGATTTGTTTTCCAATATTGATTTGACTTTGTGTCTTGTCAGTAATATCGTCATTTATAATGAGTTTAGGTTGTGGCATGTGTGTTCTGTGCAGTCCTTATCTTCAGTCCTTCATTATTTTTTCACATGCTTTTATCTCCTTAAGTCATTGGTATGTTCCTAAGGTTTTTATTCTTCGCTGTAAATATCATTATGTTGGTCGCCTTGTGCTTGTCTGGGTCTGACAGATTGGCTTACGGATTATTTATTTTTGGTTGTTGGTATCCTTACTTGCGAGAGAGTCACTTATGGGTTTTAGTGGAAGGCTTTTAAATTCGTACGAATTGATTCAAGCATGTTTGAAATGGATTTTTTCAGTATCTTTATGGGAAATTCAGTACAGTTTCTCTTTCAAATGCATTTATTTTCTGTCATTTTCAAAATCAGTTTTTTGTTCTTTTTTGTTTTCGGTGCCCTTCATACTACAAATGCCTTCCTCTCTGCCATTTGGAGTTTTTAGAGTGGTTTTAGAAGCTCAATCATTGGGGGAAGAAAATGCAATTGAGGATAATTTTGTTAAACTTGGCAAGGTTTTCAATCTATTTACTCCTGCAGTGGACTTTGAATTTCGTAGGCTTTTGGGATGTCGGTGGTTACAGGTTGGTCGTCAAGTTTCTTATGATGAGCTTCTCTCTCATTTTATTAATATTTGTTTTGATGTTCTGCTCGATATGGATTTGGTTCGCCTCTTGGTATCCATGTTTGTATTTCTGACAGTGTGCAATTGGGAGATGGTCTCTCTTGCATTGGCTAGTTATCAGTTTGATATGGGCTCTTTTTATTACGAGGGTTTTCTTCCTTGCCATGAGATTTTGGCTAATGGCTGGTCTGGTCATTTGCTTCATCAGTTACGTATGGGATTGATATGCGATTCCTTGGAAAACACTAGAGCCTCTATGGATTTTTTGTTGTATTTGGCTCGTGATCAATATGTGGATAAAGCATGGGTTGTTTTTCAGGCTTCACATTCATTAATCTCTTTGGGTTTTCTATGCTCTACTCCTGCTTGCATGGCATACCCTCTAAGGGTGATTCCATCTCCGTTCTCATCACATGAGCCACCGGAAGAGAGTTCTAGTTCTGGGTTCTTGGATAACTAACATATTTTCTCTTTTGTAGCTGGTGGTATGGTTTTGTAGGAATGAAGGCTACATGGCTTCTTTTTTGCTTGAAATGGTTAGCTATGGTTCTGATAGAGAATTTTCTCTCATTCATCTTCCTTGTGGTTCTTCATGTCCATCTCTTCTCTAGTTGGGGTTATTCTAGTTTGAAGTTGTCTTATGGGACTTTTGTAAAAATAGTAGAAATAGGAGGGTGGGGGGTTCGTCAGCATATATGTTGTAAGGGTACTATATATTTCTATTAAGTTTTAAAATGGCTACAATCGGAGGTTTTCTTGTGGGTTCTTTCCTACTGATATGCCATGTTTGAACCCGATGTAAACTCTTTTTTTCATTAATATATATGTTCAGTGGATATTCCACTTTTATTAAAAAAAAAAAGATCTATTTTTTTATGAAATATTTTGCATCAAAATTTAAATCACAAAAGAAGACCCCCTGTAGAATTCTGAGAACATTCCAAAACTGTAAAAAAATCTTAAAAATTCACTCATTTTCTCTCAAAATTATTTTTTATGAAAAATCATAAAAAAATCATAATAAATTGAAATATGCTTCAAAAAATCTGAATTTTGGATTGAAAGCTCTTGATACTATCCTCGACCTGCAAAAAAAAATTGGTGCAAAATTTATACATTGTTTGTGAGATCAGATCAAATCTCTCCAAGATCTTGATCTTGTGTCCAAAACCCTAGTTGCACAAGGTTATTCTCCAAATCGTTTTAGAAAACAACAATATAAGGTTAGAAAAACTTGCAAAAAAAAACATAGATCTAACAAAAATCCATGTCCCACCAGACATGCCAAAATGTGTATGGTGAAAAGTGATGATAAACTATTGTAAAACTATAAAGATTCAACCACAAACAATCTAAGTCCTACAATGAAACATTCACCAATACCAATAGAGATACCTAAGATCATGTAAATCAACAAAATAAAATAATATTACCATTCACATGTCTAGTACGGTTTCAATCTCCATTGTCTTCATATCTCCATTGATCTTGCTTGATATATTTGCTCTCAAATTTTGTGTGCACAAGAGCTCAACAAAGAATAGAAATGTGGTTGATATCTTGATTGCAAGAAGGCTTGATTGCATAAGATTGATTAGACACCTTGATTAGATGATTAGATGACTAGAATTCTCATTAGAAAATTAGGGTGCTCATTATGGTTGATAATGAAGGAGAGTATCCTCTTATACAGAAGAAACTATAAGAAATGGAGGGATAAGATTAAGAGGTGTAAAAGATAGATGTCCAACGAGGATTAAAGGGTAGGTAGAGGAAATAAGAAAATAATGAGAGGATAGGTAGTGTAGGAATTAAGAGATAAATGACATGTGTCACAAGTAGAAAAGGCTAATAAATTAATTAAATAAATAAAGATTCATTTAATTAATAGAAGAAATTTAAATAAATAAAATATTTATTTAATTTAGAAGAAAAATTTAAATAAATAAAAGTATTTATGTAATTGAGGAAATGAACAATTTAAATAAATAAAAGTATTTATTTAAATAAGGCTTACAAGAGGATAAATGAATTAATTAAATAAATAGTTTTATTTAATTAATAGAAGACTTAGGATCAAATAATTAAATAAATAAAAGTATGTATTTAATTAGACAAGACAATTTTAGGTGTCTACAGTCATAAGTCTATCCTTGGTAGAGGGAGATTTGATCAATCTTCATAAGGTCTAAATTTTACCCTACCTTGGTTGTCACCTAGGTTTGTGGTCTTTATCATCAATCCTCCACCTGAAATCCTAATCTAAGGACTAGGGTGCAATCTCGATCAATCCATCAACCAATCAATCTTGTCCTCAATAAAATCCAGTCCAATTCAATCCAATCCAATCAAGTCCTAATCCAAGGACCAATCCAATCAAATCAAGTCCAAACCAAATCAAATCCAATCCAAATCTAATCAAATCCAATCTATCATCATTCAAAGCCAAGTCCTAATCCCCATCTTCATTTAACATCATCTTCATTATCGTTCTCCTCCAAAACATATTCATCCAATTCCAATCTAATCCCTCATTCTCAACATGGCTACCCAAAATTTCAAAGCTTGGTATGACTAGATGCTCATGGAAGTTCATGAACCACCTCAACCTGCCTACCAAGTCAATCCCATAACATCCCATCCATCTATCATATCCCCATCCATTTCATCTCAACACACTATATCCAATCCCAATGTATATCATATCTCTTACCCTTCCTCTACCTTTGACAAGGGAAATCCATCTTATTCCCCATCTGTATCTCCCCTCCCATCCATATCAAAATCCCCATCCTTTTACAATACATTCATTATCTCTACTCCACATCCAAATCCTTTACTCCATAATCCTCCAAGCATTAATCCTAATTCCCTAATCCATTATCCCAATCCTTCATCTAATCCCAATCCTCCATCTAAACCTAATCCTTCAAAATCCGTATTATCCACATCCTCAAAGTCCATCATCCATAATAATATCCAAGACATTAGCAAAGGAGACAAAATCCCCACCTCAAAACAAAGTTGCTAAATCTCCTCAAGTCCTCCATCCACCTCAAAATAAATCCCAACCCCCTGCACTTCATGATACCCCCATTCCTCCATCTACTCACATCAAAGCTTTTGTATCCTCCTCCATCACAAAATCCCCACAACTCCAAACATGCCAAAAGCTTGTTCCAAAGCATGCTATCATAGAATCTTCTCCATATCATGATGAGTCTCCCTCCACTCCATCTAATTATATCATTCCCTCCACTTCCTCTCATGATTATATTATTCCTCTATCCAACCCTCTCCCTCCATCGCATGATCCTCTCCCATCTCATGATCCAATCAGCCCTTCCACTCCATCTCATGATACCCTCCTAGTTAAGATCAAAGTATCCCTTCATCTCCATGTCATGATCCCAATCCATCTAAAGATCCTAATCCTCCTTCCACATCCCATCCCCCTCAAAATGGACTTGCATCTTGTTTTAAAAATAATAAGGGTCCTCAAGCTATTGCTCAAGATGTTGGTTCATCCTCTATTCCTCCTAAATCCAAAAATCCTTCATGCAAATCAAAATCCCATCATCTCTCATCATCCACATCCATTTTGGGACCCTATATTCCAAAGCTAAATCCTCCATTCCTTCCATCCATTTTGGGTCCTTACATCCCTCCATCCACCACCCCATCACCTCAAATAATCCCTAAGAAAGATCAACAAAGGTACATATCATTGAATGCCTCCCAACACTCTCCTTCCATCATCCCACCATCCATAAAATCCATCAACCCTTCATCCTCATACACCCATCCCATTTCTACTGGAAGCAATTTGGATGCCCAATATAAAAAGCATAAAGCTCAAAATAAACAAAAGTCAAAGGATCAACATGTCCCCTCAAAACAACATTCTCAAAAGAAAAATATGATCTGAAAGAAAGAAAAATAAAAAAGGCCACAAAGGCCCCAAAAGAAAAAATCAAAAATTATGTGGATTCCCAAACTACTCAAAGAAGAAATGCATCTCAAAGTAAAATCAAAATTGGCATCCAAACTTGCTAATCCAAAAGATCTTTCCATTCATTAGTCCTCCAATCCTCCATCTTCAAAATCCATTTTGGGTCCTTATGTCCCAAAATCCACCATCCCAACTCCATCATCCCCTTCTTCTATTTTGGGTCCTCATTTCCCAAAATCCACACTTTATCCTCCATCTAATTCAAAACACTCTCTTCCACTACTCCACCACCCTTAAAGGTGTGTGCCAATGTTGATCTTCCACAATTTTTCAAAACCCCATCCATTATCCACAATCCCATTCTGTTAGTCCAATCCTTTGCAAATTCTCATCTTCCATCCCCTATCCATTTCATCTCCCCAATTATTCTTACCAACATCTATGAGCATACCTCCAGTTCAAAGAAATACTAAGGGATACTACCCATGTAAATAGATTCTTGAGTCCTCCCTTCCTCCTTCACGCATCTACTATCCACTAATCCTCATCCTTATCCATCCAAACTATTCCAAAAATTTAAAAATCAAGAAAAATACAAAAAATAAAAAAATAAAAAAATAAAAAAGCAAAAAATAAAAAAATCAGAAAAAGTAAAGAAAAATCATTTCATCCAATAGTGAAAACAACTTCTTGTGGTGCCTTGGGTAAGTACCATGATGAAAACTTGGCAAACAAGTGTCATGTGTAATCTCCTCATCTTCTTGCACTCTAGACTTAAGGGCAAGCTTCATCCATGCCATCCCACCATCCACATTCCTTATCTTCTATTTGCATCCTATCTAAGTCCATCCTCCTTTCCTATCTTTGATCTTGACTATCCTATCCATATCCGCCATCTCATATCCCTCATCCTATCCAAATGCAATCCTCTATTCTTATATTTTATCTTGATCATATAGAGGCAAAGTAATGTATATGCATGTATGCTTTGGAAACACACAAGCCTTAAATCCTATAACATCCATATTCATTACACATTATCCTTCCATCTCATACATCTTTATCCACCATCCTTGCATCGTTAATTCCACTACCTCTAGTGTGGGGCATTGCACTCCTTTGCAGCATAGTCCTTGGGTCTCCATCACCCTACCCTCCATTCCTCCATATCCTATACATATCCATCCACTCAATCCATCTGTCTCCTATCCAAACAATATCTCCCTCCTTCCATTCATCCATTCTATTACCAATCCTTGGTTCTCCCTTGTCATTCATTCTAGTCAATCAAATCCTATCCACCAAACCATCCCATCCTATCCAATTTCTTATACAATCATATCTCATCCAATCATATTCTCCATCTCTTCCAATTTGATCATTAATCCCATCCCCAATCCAATCCTACTCAATCATCCATCCCCCTTTTTCATAATATCTAATCATTTATCCTTTTTTCCATCCTATCTCAATCCATCAAACTGAGCTTTTCCCATCTACCTGAGCTTACAATAAATTGTGTCTAATCCAAGCACCCATCCATATTACGCTAATATAATCCAACTAACAATACTCTCATCTACAAACCTTGTGCACATCCAACTTGTCTTTTGTCATCCATCAATCTATCCACACCCTTCCCATCGAGATGAATCATTCCCATGTCTGGCAGTTCATCCAATCCATCACCTGCCCATCGGGATGCATCCTTCCTTAGTCTGACAGTTTATCCAAACCCATGTATTACTCTTGGTAAGAGATGTTAGTTGGTCATGTGCATGTTGTTTGCATGCTTGATATTTTCACTTTGATTTTCATCTTGTTTCCCAGGAATATACTTGCTCATGGTTGCCTTGATCATCCTATATCTTGGTATGCCTTGGTTGGTGTATAATGGGGCATAGTTTCCATGGCATAGTGTGATTGAAGGTTTTCCTTGTATGAACCAATAACCCTGCATTAGTGTTTATCAACACTTGCATAATTGTGTGCAAGGCATAACTGTTTTCCTGAGTGTCAGTCCATGCCTCAGATCTTCATATCATCCTGTATCTTATAATCAGTGGTGTAGACTATCCATGGCAATATCAAACCTAGGTTTTCTCTCTATATTTTCTCAACAAGAAATCCCATCCATTTATTATTTCTTTATCTTATTTCACTTACAAGACTCCAATCCATCCTCATTCCCTCTTTCATCACCTAGTCTTCTAATCCATTTCGAGAGAACACCCATGTTCTTCGAACCCACATATCCTCTCGAGGGGGCATACACCTAGTTCCTTGTCATCCTTCCTCCTCGTCACTCTTCCTTATATTATGACTGGGGCATCATGCTACTAGTCCTTATCCTTTTCTTCCACTATGTTCTATTCTTCTTTGATATAACATCATTTCACGATGCTATATCAAAGAGGGGCAAAATGTAGACACCTAAAATTAATATTTAGTTAATTTAAGCTTGTCAACATAATTAATTGATTTAATTGTGTTATCATTATTCTTCTAAGTGTTAATTAAATCCAATTTAATTAATCCTGTCACTATTGTCCAATAATTAATTTATTAAACACTTTTAAAGTCCCTCCAATAATTATTTCCTCTCAACCCACTCAGTTAATTAATTTTAATTAATTAACCTAGTCATGTGATTCCTACAAATCACTTTTCCTAATCCCACTTAACCTAATTAATTCTTCTAGAATCTCTCATAATCCCACTTATCATTATTCTCCAATTTTAAATTCCCAATCATGTCACACCAATTTTGAACCTCTCAAAGAAATTCAAATTTATTTGAATCTCCCTATGCATCCTTTATTTTGGAATTTTTAATTCCTCTCCCCTTTCCCCAAGGAATTTGATATTCCTCTTTATTCTCCCAAGGCATCCTTGATCCATGTCCACTATCTTGAATCAATGTTGGCCGTCCATTGGCCTCATCCAATCTATAATTTGGAGCCTCTTTTCCTCACAAAATAAGTTTTCCATTCTTCTATCCTTATGCTACTAATTTCTCCTCTTATCTCCCTCTATCACATCTCTATCATTTTCACATAGTCCTCTATCAAATCCTCAATCCTCATCCATCAATCCAAATCCTATCAAATCCTAATCTTCTTGAGCAAAGGAGAGAAATCCACATCCACATAAATAAAGGAGCAAATCAAGTGGAGCATCAAAATGGGTGCCTTCACTTCATCAAGCTCAATGTGAGGGAGAGGTGAAAGACAAGGTATAAATTTGGTTATTTGCATTTGTATTGTGTCTTGTTTGATTTCTTTGCATTCTAACCTCCTTTGTTCCCTCTCCGTCTTTTTCCCCTTTTCAAAAGGAATGAAAAATATTGTGGTAGATGCATTATCTATAAAGGATGGAAATGATGAAGCTCTGTTGTGTGCCATTTAAATATTACAAGAAAATTGGGTAAAAGAAGCTACCAAAGTGTGGAAAAATGATGTTGCTACAATTAATTTCATTCAACAATTACAAAGTGATCTGACTAGTTTAGATATAAAAAAATTGGATAGAGTGTTGGCAAGAGACACTACACAGGTCATCTAGTGTTGTCAGTGATGGAAACCCAAGTCAGTTATTCTATCCATAGTGTGTCAACTGATCCTACCGGAAGTCAGAATGAAGATTTGGTTAAGTGTGGCAATTTAGAATAGAGCACCCGATAGAGTGTAGTATTTTGATTGGAATTTCATTTATGTTGAATATTTTTTGTTGCGAAGCTAGAGGAAGGTAGTTAGATGTCTAGAGTACCTTATTATAGAATCTTAGCCTCCGGTGGTGATTGTACACCTCTACATAGGTCATTTGGTGTTGTTAGTGATGGAAACCCAAGTCAATTATTCTATCCATAGTGTGTCAACTGATCCTACCGGAAGTCAGAATGAAGATTTGGTTAAGTTTGGCAATTTAGAATAGAGCATTCGACAGAGTGTAGTATTTTGACTGGAATTTCATTTATGTTGAATATTTTGTGTTGCAGAGCTAGAGGAAGGTAGTTAGATGTCTGGAGTACCTTATTATAGAATCTTAGCCTCCAGTGGTGATTTTCATGTGAGTTAGAAGATCTGATGTATAGGTTTTTGGGTTGAGCAGTGTGGTATGTTTTAGATAGTTGATAATTGCATGGAATCGATGGAGTAATTTTGGTGATTGTTAATGTGATCAAGGATGTTTAGCCGACATTTGAGAAGTGTGTGGACAATTATTTTTGGTCTACAAATGCATTGGAGTTCGGATTGAGCCAACTATGTATGCACGTTTCATTATTTGTATAGTGTTCTTGAAGCTGACATGCAGAAGACCTAATTTGATGTTGCAGATATATAATGTGAGGCCCTACCCTGACCTGTCCTAACATTTCAGTGATTTTCATGTTGGAACTATTATGGATGCTTCATTTATATGCATTATGGATATAGAACTTTATATGATCCTAGGATTGGATAACATTGATATATTGATGCTGCATTTCTATGTGTTATGAATATAGAATTTTATTTGATTTTAGGATAGGATAACATTGAGATGGTGTATGTCATTTATTTGATTTGTAGGACTTTATTATAATGTTAGAAATATGATGCATATCTTATGAATGGATGGAATTTATGAGGATTATGATAATTGCTTATGTGGATTGCTTTGATATATGGTAAATTGATTTGTATGATATCAATTGTATGCAGAGTGATTGATTTGTATTCTTATTTATGTTTTTAATATTATATGAGGCTATTTGGGAACTACTAATGTGTAATTGAGATGCGTAGGAAAATTATCCATGTGATTGAAACAATATGGAGAATCAAGCCTGGGCCTATGTGTGATTGTGAAGCCAGGGGTTGTCTATTTGGAGAGACAACCCCTCATTTATAAATGTATTTAATTTGTAAATGTTATGCTTGGTTGAGTATTTATTTTGGAATTTGTTTAAATTATAAATTTTGAAAGAGACAATTGCCATATGTGTTTTGGTGATGTGTAATTCTTTTGTAGTGTCACTTGACATGTGTTGTATGTTGAGTTGGCATTGTCATGTCTCCTTTTGAGGATTTTTTTTTTTCAATGTTTATATTTTCAATTATCCTTGAAGGTTCGAAGTAAACCTAGGATAGTGAGCCATTAGGAGGGTCAACTCAAGGTTGACCCGTAGGTAAACTTTGGGTGGACTTTCAAAGGGTTAAACCAACTCCTCGAGTCAGTTTAGGAGCATTTTTAGTGGGCCATATGATGTACCTATGGATGAAGGCCAAATTTGGCCATGTGTCCACTCAATAGGACTTCTTTAACCTCCCCAAAAAGTGAGTTTCCCAAGTTGGCCGAATTTCATCTTTAGGAGAGCCTTCCTTGGTTAGATAACCTTCTTGGTATGTGTCATTCCTTTTCCCCATTCCATTTCCCTTTTTGAGGTGCCTTGGTTAGGGAGTGTGTAAGACTTTGGGAAGACCAACCAATGTGAGCTCTCACTCTATCCAAGAGGTTGGAAAGAGTGAGAGAAGCCTTCTTAGGCAAGGGATTGAGACTTAGGAAGTTAATCACCTACTCTCCATCCTTGGAGACTAGTTCTTGAAATTTTGGAAAGAAGTTTAGGATAGAATTTTGGCTAAGTGTTGAAGGAAAGAAGTGTGGATTTGGGCTGCTCTTTTCCAAGCTATCCCTTGTAAACCCTTGGCAGATTCAAGGTTGGTTAAATCTCTTCCTTTGTATGTTGTTATTTTTCTTTGAAAGATTGCTTAAATTTAGTTGTTTTCTTCCCTTGTGTTTAATTTGTGAAGAAATATGTGTGAGATTTCACTTGTTTTGGTTATGCATTTTATTTGTGTTTTGGGAGTATCCAAGGTCAACTCACCCTTGGGAGGGTAGAGTGGCCTTGGGGCAAAGGGTTGTATGACAACCTTATAGTGAGAGGCTCTCTTTGGAAGAGAGTGATCTCAAGGGTTTGTTTTTTTGTGACCCTCATTGCATAGTTATTGTTTATGCATTTGGGGGTCATAAGGGGAGGTATTATGGCTTGTATGCCTTGGGGGTCATAAGGATGTTGGGACAAGTTTGGAACTTATGATGTGTTCTTCGTTGCCACGAGATGGCTTGTGTTCTACTATTTTGTAGTTTCTCCTCAAGGTCCTTAGTCCACCTCCACCCATGTAAAAAAATCACATTTGGTGATGATGTTAAGCCTTGGGATGGGAATATGTTTTGTTATAAGTTTGTTATACTTGTTTGTGTCTTGCTTGAGTGTAACCCATCTAGGTCTTGGTTCTCCAAGCTTAGGGGTGGCTTCTAGTAAGCCTAGGTTGGGAGGTGAGCCTCCATGGTCACAACCCAAAAGCCTTTTATTACAAGTTGCTTTGGAAAAGACTTGGATGTGAAAGCTTGGATATGGTCTTGCTAATTTTATTTTAGTTGCAAAAAAAAAAAGAATGTAATATTGTATTTTAGTTGTAAAGAAAAGAAGGAAAAAAGAAAGAGTTTTGTATTGTAATTATATTGTAAAAGAATAAGAAACTGTATTATTGACTAAGTTTTAAGTTGTACTTTATTTGATGTATGGATCATTTAAATAAAAAGAGTACATTTGATTAATTTTCTTTTGTATAAGTTGCAAGAAAAAGAAATGTATTATGTTTTTCAAATATTATTGCAGAAAGGAATGAGATTTTTTATTCTGTTTTAAAATATTAATGTATTTTTTTTTATCTTGTTGTTGCTTGATGAATACTAAGAGGGTGGGTGAATTAGTATACCAACAATTACTGAACTTAAACTCTTAAACAGTTTAGCTGTTAACCGGTATAACAGATTTACTAACAAACTGGTTAAGACAAATGCAAACCAAACAACAAATAAAGCATTCACCCACAAGAGCACAATCACCATAACACAAGAGGTTTTGACGTGGAAACCCAAATGGGAAAAACCACGGTGAGCTGAAACTCACAAGTAACTATCTGCAGAATAGTAACCAAACCGATTAAGGTCAGACTGGTTAAGGTTATACAATCTTCTTTACCAGAACAAATCCTGTTAGGAATCCAGATCTTTGTTAGGAGATAAGTCTTGTTAAAGACTACCATGTGAAAGGATTTCAAATTCATAGTTGTGAACCACCTTGTTAGAGGATTTACAAAGGCTTTGCAAGGCCTACCCGGTTAAGGGTTTCAGACTTGCCAAAGATATGAGTAATCAACAAGTGAGTGATCTATATACTAGCACAATATGCTTGGTTAGATCCTTGATAGCTCATTGTTAATGCACATTTAGCATTACTTCGATCTTCAGTATCTCCACACTCTATTTCTTCACACAGACCTTTCTTCTCTTCTATGATCTCACATACAAAAACCCTCATGCGCTGCTAAAACCCCTATCATCTTCTTAAAACCCTAGACATGATGTCCTTATAAAGGAATCTAATTTCATGTCGGTCCAATAGGATTACATTGCAAGTTCCTAGGTTCAGTGCATCTAAACACATTTGGTAACACATCACAAAATCACTGCCAAAGTGTCGGTGGGTGATAACTCATCACAGAAATACCGGTTGGTAACACATCATAGAGTAATACCGGTTCATTACCGATTACCGGTTCATACATTTTACCAATTACCGGTTTGTCAAAATGAAGATTGGAAAAATGTTAACTACCGCTTTTTTCCTTCATACCGCTTTGGGATCCTCGAATTGCTTGAGGTTTTCAGGAAGTTTGTGACCAGTAAACACCTTCTACAAAACATCGATAGTCTAAAATACTATAATACATAATACCAGTTGGAACAATTACCAGTTGAGCATAACTCATACATAGGGAAGTGATCATAAAACAAGTGTGTGTCCATCAATGACAATCACAACATCATCAAAACGCCAACAATCTCCCCCTTTGGCATTGATGGAAACACTTAGGAAAATTTTGACATCTAAGTGATTTACAAAAAAATGTCATAATCAAAATTACTCCCCCTAAGCATATACACTATCCCTTTTTGCAGAAAATACAATGTATACTACTCCCTTAAACAAATAACATGAAAGTATACATAACATTCACCAAAATTTTAGATACTACTCCCCCTTTGCCAACAATGACAAGGTACTATAGAATAACCCTTGTTTCTCATTATCATTAAAATAAATAAGTGTTTATGACAATAATGAGTTAAACTTATCAAAAACTTATTTAAAATCCTGCATAAAAGTTTTCATGGATAATGGCCATGACTCAAGTAATGAGGTAGCCACCTCACTTTCCGTCTGCATCTGTGATACGTGTTCTTCCATGGCATCAATTGTGCTCATCTCTTGGGTTTCCATTAAAGCTTCAAGATTTAGAAAGCACTTCTGAAGAATTTACAGTCGGGGTAATAAAACCAATTGAAGTTCCTACAAATCTCTTGTCCTGTTGCTAATCTCCAACTCTATTCTGGCAGACTGAAGCTAATACCAGTGAATAGTTTGCCCATATGTGGTGAAAGAATCATATGGGGTCTTAAAGTTTCTTGTGCATGTCTGCAAATCAGATTGCAGTTTATCCTTTTGTGCAAGCACATCATCACAAAATAGATGGGGTTGTCTTATTTTTCTCAGTAGTAGTTTTCCCTCATTCATAGCATCTCTAATATTCTTCTGCTCTTTCTGAAGTTGAGATTGAAGCTCATTCAGTTTCTTTACCAAGGCAGTGTTAGGTGCCTTTTGATGCTTCTTCTATGCATTAGCTTCAGTAACTTCCTCCAGGCATTGTACCTGATCCTCGACAACTATACATAGAAGTTTCAGTTTGGCCAGAGAGGAATTGGTAATGGGGAGATTGGTACCTAGGATCAAACTGGTAAGGGTGTCAATAGCAATGTGAATGACATCCTGCTCCTTTTTCCTTCTCAATGCTTCCAATCTTTCCTGTGCTATCTTTATGCCTTGCAGCAGCTCTTATTCATCTGCAGATTGGAGGTCAAGAGGACTGGTGATGTCATCCAGCTTGGCTTGACCACCGGTTGCCTTTGGAGTCTCTGCTTGCTTGTTCTTTTTTGCTTCCTTCTCCTCTTCCGCTCTTTTCTTTTCCTCTTCTTTCTCCCTTTGTTCTACGTCATGCTTTTTCTTCTCTTCCTCCTTCTTTCTTTCTTCTTCTTTTCTCTTCTCCTCTTCTTGTTTCTTTTTCTCATCTTTCCACTTCTCCTCTTCTTTCTTTTCCTCCTCTACTTTCCTCTTCTTCTCTTCTTTCCTCTTCTCCTCTTCTTTCCTCTTTTCTTCTTCTTGTTTCCTCTTCTCCTCTTCTTTCCTCTTTTCTTCTTCTTGTTTCCTCTTCTCCTCTTCTTTCCTCTTTTCATCTTCCTATTTCCTCTTCTCTTCCTCTTGTTTCTTTTTCTCCTCCACTTTCCTTTTCTCTTCCTCTTTCTCCACTTTCTCTTTGTTTGCCTTTTCCTTTTCAAGCTTTTGCTTGTTTGCTTTTTCTTTGTCCTGTTTCTCCTTGTCTGCTTTTTCTTTGACCTGTTTCTCCTTGTCTGCTTTTTCTTTATCATCCTTTTCCTTTTTAGTGTCTATAGTGACATCTTCAACATCCAAAGCATCAACATAAATGGTATCCACCCATTCTGTAGCCGGTTCTCCTTCATCATCAAATTCCTCATCCGGTTTTCCGATTTTCAGTTCTTGTCCGACCTTCTTGTTGGCCTTAGACACTTGAAGCAACCAGACAACAACTTTGGCATGCAAATAAGTATCCTTCTCTACTTCAGAGGTTTTTCCTTCAAGCAGCCTAAGTCTTCTTCTTCTCATGAAGAAGAGACCTTTATGTGTGTCCATAATCTGAAATAATTCAGAATTGGAGGCTTCAGGAAAGTACTGAGCAAATACTTTATCCCTTACTTCCTATTCTTTCTCTATGGCAATGTGCCATTTGTTGTCCAAAGAATTATATAAAGAATCAGGTGCCTCGGATCTAATTTATGATGGTGACCGGTCATTTTTACACAAATAATTAATGACTTCCCACTCTGTTTCCTTTTTCTCACTATCGGTAAAGTCATCAAAACACTCCTTCAGATCACTAAACAATTTTCTTCTTATATTCTTGATAGTCCTTTGACAATGTGTCATTGGCTTATAAGAAGAGACATCAATATTTACTGGTGCAGATGATGCGGGTGTCTTGCCAATAGCTTTTGTCTTTTCCTTGTTTGCCTTGTCTTCTTAGGTTGCACATCTGATTCTGTGTCTTTAGATTTCGGTGAGATGCTCTTGGCCTTCCGCTTCCTTTCAAATACTTTAGTGGGTGCAACTTCTAGTTTCTTCTTGGTAGGTGACCACTTGGTCACTTTAGGGCTGGCTAAGGTAACCGGTGTTGATGCCACTAGCACTGCCTTTCCCTTTTTCACTAAAGGCTCTTCAACTGGTGTTACCTTTTCCAAGTAGGTGCTGGTTCTCTTTTTCTTTGCATTCAAAGGAGAGGCCATCAGGGTACAAGCATACCCATCCAATATGTCATACATTACCTCATAACCCATAGGCTCTACTTCCTCCTATCTAGGCTCTACTGCTTCCATTACACACTCATCTATTCTAATGGTAAAGCAGATGTCCTCTTCATACTTCTTAACAATATCGCCAGATATCCTCATCCTTTGGCTCATCTTCTGCTTGAATTCATCAAAGTATTTATTCAAGACTTTAGGATATCTGGTTCCCACCACTTGGATACTTTCATTGATTTGTTTGGCGACCAGTTGGTCAGTAGACCATTGAATATCACCTACTCCTAGGAAATAGCCTTGGAAGTAGAAAAAAAGACCCACCAAAAGTTGTCCAAATTTGAATCTTAGGGCACTGTCCTATTTGATGGACTTCAAGTTTACTAGGAGTTGCTTCTTTAAATAGGTGCATAGATCAAATGAGGCATCCTCCTTGATTATTCTATAAGCGGCATTAACCGCAGCAACAAAGATAGAGTTTAATTTGCTGGCATAAAATGTCTAGTATCCTATCACCATGCAAGCATACTTGACCAACTCATCTTTGATGGTGTTAATGGTCATTCCTCATTGATCACTCATAGAACCAGTGAGCTTAGTCATTTGTATCTTGATGACTTTCCTTAGGGCTGGCACCCCATCTATGTTGCAAAAACTAGTGATGACATGAATTGCTTCAGGCATAATGTAATGCATCCTCTTGAGATACATCTTGTCTCCATGCACTCTGCTCAAGATGATGCGGATGTGGTCTTCCATGAACTCTTCAAGGAAGTAAACCGCATTGTGAAGTTTCTTTCTCTCCAAAATGTTGTATTTTGGTTTGATCTTCTTGTCATCCCCACAAAACAGACTTAGTTGGGAATGAATTGCTAAGGATCCTAAGTCTTCCAGTTTGTAGTCAATGTACCCTGAGATATCTCCTTCGACAATGACTCTAACAAGTATTTGGGACAGGGCATTGTATTTCATTTTTCTTTGAATGAATTTAGCTGAGTCCATAGGTGCACTAGAACTAGAGTGTGATGCAGAAGCCATGATTTAACTGATAAACAAATTTTTTGAGAAATACCTTCACAATTTCAAAATTCAGGGTTTGACAAATGCATATCACACTACACCACTTTGATTTCTTGATTATCACCTGGTGTTCTTCACTTGATTGATTGTAAATGACTCCGGATACCTCTGTAAGATCTAAAATCTCTCTGAATCGTAAGTTGAATCTGTGTGCAGGAAAAGCAGGTCTATGAAACTCAAAATGTGAAAAAGTGGTCTCAAAGAGGCTTGCTCACACACCCACAAAACTTATTGGTGCAAGTTATGGAGCTATGAAGGATAGCTCAACTTTCCACGGTTGGTTCCATGGTTCTCTATCTCACAAGGTCCCTCAAGCCAATGCCTTTTCTCTCAGATCACTAAGAAAAGTGACTTAGCAATGGCTAATGCAAGAACGAGGGATGCTTTAGGTTGATTTAGTTATGGAAATGCATCCTAAGCTATGCATGATTCTACAAATGCAATAAACTAGATTATAAGATGACAAGATTAGTAGTAATACTATCCTAACATGATATACTACTTGATATTCTAAGATAATGATAAAGAAAATACTCTAAAATGCTTATTTAGACTATTTCTTAATACAAAAGAGGCTAAATGTGTTGATAAAATTGACCATAAATGAGATACTAAAGCTTGCATGGATGCTTAAAATGGAGGAAGGAGAGCTCTATTTATAGTGAAAATAGGGCAATGGATGGCCAGGATTGAAAGAGTTAATCAAGGGTCAAGTTTGAAAGTTGGTAATCCATGTTTACAATTTTCACCAATGAAATGGTGACAATTGTCAACATAAGACCAGTTGAGAGGAGAGGTAGGAAGAATTAAATGCTTGAGAAGACCTCATGTTACCCTAGGGGGTAAGGCTTAAGGTTAGGTTAAGATTATATATTGGATAAAGCTTTTACCCAAAGGATAAATTCTTGTGCAAGGGTTAAAGGGATAACCATGGTCAAAGCAATGAATGCTTGATGAGACCCCTGGGTTAGATGTGGGTTAAGTTTAGAGAAAGTCTCTAATCATGCTGGAGGGTTGAGCTAACCATTAATGGTTTGGAAGACTTTCAAAGTTAATTTGTTGAAGCCTTTAATGGTTTTCAAAGACTTTGAGGGTTTGAGAAGTGACTTCCCCTTTCTTAGGGATGTGACAATATTTAGGATATGGGTTAGGCTAATTTAGAAGTGATTAGAAGAGTCTATAAGGGGGTTTAGGAGGCAAGTGGGAGATGTAGGATTTTGCAAGTGGATGAGGAATAAAATGATTTAATTAAAATAAAATGTTTTATTTCAATTTAGTTATAATTTGTGAATTTGAATAAATTAGATTTATTTAATTTGGGGTAAACGATTAATTAAATATAAATTTAATTAAAAGTAGAGAGAAGGGGTTTAATTGAATAAAATGATTTATTCAATTAAATGACATAAGTGAATTTAACTAAGTAAATTGAATAATTTACTTAATAAAATAGAAGAATGTAGGTAATTTAATTAAATTAGATTTAACTAAATAGAGGAATGAACATAAAATATTCATTTTAGGAATATGGTCATTTTTATATGTCTACAGAATCACCTTTTGTCACTTTGCTCTTGAAAAATTCTTCGCTCGAAAACTGATAAGTGAAAATGACTTGAAAATCCCTTTTAAATGAATTCTTCACCTACCATAATAAATGCTCCACCGCTAGGGCACAAACCCTAATTTGCCTTTTACCGCTTCACAATCTTCTGTTGATTGATAGGTAATGTATATCAGTCAAGGTATTTTATCGGTGTAGATCGGGGGGTTCGAAATATTTCAATGATTTGTTCCCCCTAAGCTTTTCTGAAGCTTAGTTTGTCAGTTCAGAGACCACACTAGGTGCGGAAACCGATTCATCTTGTGACACTTCTTCAGGTTTCTTTTTCCATGTTTTATTCATTCCTGCTTGAATGGTTTCAACATCAATCTTTCCTTTTGGAGTGACCGGAATGTCATTTGATAGGTTCTTTCGCATTCTACAGGTTCTGGTAGGGTGTCCCGGTTTGTTGCAATGATAGCATATCATTCCAGGTGTTCTCCATGGTCCATTGTTCATTCTACCATTCTTCCTCCTGCATGTTGCAGCAGTGTGACTGCTACCATGGAAAATCAAATAGGTTTCTCTCCAACTGGTTGCCACTTGATAGCTACCACCACCTAACTGATGGCCAGAGGAATTATACTGGTTTGGATTCCGGTTCACAGAGGATTCAGGAAAAACTCCTTGAGTCCTTTGAGGATATCTCTCAGTGTTGTGCATAATAGACCTGCATTCAAATGCTCTATGCCCAAACTTGTTGCATGCATAACAGTTACCATTGAATCTATTGGATCTAGGCTTATTGTTTAGAAAATAAGGAAAATTATTGTAGGCCTTATTTCTACACACATTAGCAGTATGTCCTTCCTTGAGACAATTAAAGCAAATAGGTTTAAAATTTTTCTTACCTTTATCCTTTGGTGTCGGTTGCTTCTTTGATGCTCCATCTTTTGTTCCAGAGGTCTCACCTTCCTCATAACTAGAAAAACCAAGTCCAGTGGTATTCTTTACCGGTTTTGCTGATTCAAGCTTTTGTTCTAGCTTAACAGTGCTCTTATTGAATTTGGCAAGTATTTCCTTTGACTTAGTGAGTTCCTTGGAAATAGCAGCATTGGATTCCTTCAAGGTTGCATTGCATTCTCTGAAATAGCCATGTTTAGTTCACCTTGCATTTCTTCTTTTTCCACTTTACTCACTTGGAGATGAGCGATAAGGGCACTGATTTCTTGTTTCAGCTTGGAGATCTCATGATCTTTGTCTTTTACCAGGTCTTCAGCTTTCCTCCAGTTCTCAAACTCTTGACACATTCTGATAGTCAGTCCTTCCAATTCCCTTCTTAGGTTAGCATTAGATTCATTCAATTTTTCAACTTCTTCAACTAGGGCTTCCATGTCTGCTTCATCAGAAGAACTATTTTTCAGTAAGCTCCATTAGTTTCTTAGCATGCTCTCTTCTCTTTTCAAGAGAGGCTTTATATTTGACTTTAAGTTCATCAAAGGCTTTCTCAGTCTGAGTGAGACGATGAGTAAGCTCCCTCATAGTGTATTCCCCCATATCTCCTTCCAAGTGGTTAAACTTATAGCAAGGTTGGCTCTGATACCAATTGATGAATACTAAGAGGGGGGGGTGAATTAGTCTACCAAAAATTACTGAACTTAAACTCTTAAACAATTTAGCAGTTAACCAGTATAACAAATTTACTAACAAACTAGTTAAGACAAATGAAAACCAAACAACAAATAAAGCATTCACCCACAAGAGCACAATCACCATAACACAAGAGGTTTTGATGTGGAAACCCAAATGGGAAAAACCACAGTGAGCTGAAACTCACAAGTAACTATCTGCAGAATAGTTACTAGACCGGTTACGGTCAGATCGGTTAAGGTCAGACCGGTTAAGGTCATACAATGTTCTTCACCAGAACAGACCCTGTTAGGAATCCAGATCTCTGATAGGAGATAAGTCTTGTTAAAGACTACCTTGTGAGAGGATTTTAGATTCACAGTTGTGAAACACCTTGTTAGAGGATTTACAAAGGCTTTGCCAGGCCTACCCAGTTAAGGGTTTTAGACTTGTCAAAGATATGAGTAATTAAAAAGTGAGTGATCTATATACTAGCATAGTATGCTTGGTTAGATCCTTGATAGCTAATTGTTAATGCACATTTAGCATTACTTTGATCTTCAGTATCTCCACACTCTGTTTCTTCACACAGGCCTTATCTTCTCTTCTATGATCGCACATACAAAAACCCTCATGCACTACTAAAACCCCTATCATCTTCTTAAAACCCTAGACATGATGTCCTTATAAAGGAATCTAATTTCATGGCGGTCAAATAGGATTACATTGCAAGTTCCTAGGTTCAGTGCATCTAGACACTGTAGCTAAAAAATATTGTAAAACATCAAATACATCATAAGCTATGCAACCACAAACATAACCTAGTATATGATAATTCTAGCAAAACATTCAAAAGAAGAAGGAAATAAAAACACTATTATACTATGCAAACCATATATTTGAGCTCATTCGTTGACCTCCATTGTTTCTCTTTAGCCTCCAAATTATTGTGGATTTCACCTCCAAAATGCAAGTGTATGCAAGCAAGATTATAATTTGAAAATGATAGCATAAGGATACTAGAGACGTGGTTCTCCAATGATTGAAAGAGGCCTCCAATTTATAGAATTTGGAGAGAGATGAGACAAGAATTTGATGGATGAGATCGATTCAATCTAACGGTCGACATCGCATGCAAAGGGGAGTCTCTTGGGAAATTGCCATTTTGATGGCAAGTGGAAGATGAGTTAGAAGGACAATTCCATTTTTGACACTTGGTCGAAAATGGAAACTTTGCCTTTGAGAGAGGAGACAAGTGATTCACGTTTTAGAAAGTGAATCACTTAAGTGAAGACATTTGAGTGAGGTGGAAATTAATAATCAATAATTATTAATTTCACTCACAAAATCAAATTAGCCAATTAATATTAAAAAAAATATTAATTGTGACATGGACAAAAATATGGTGAATAAATAAATATATATTTATTTATTCAAAAAGGGACATGTTAGTAAGAAATGGGATTAATTAATTAACCTAGGGGAAATGATTTGAATAAATTAAGATACCAACCCTAATGATGAATTAAGTCCCAATAGTGATGATTGATTGTCTAATAATTGATGAAAATTAATGACAATTGACTGAATTTGACAACAAAATAGGACAAAGGATCGAAAAAGACCCAAAATTGATAATGATTTTATAAGAGATTGATAAGATTGATTGATAATGACTTGATAATATTAATTGATATTGAGGTTGATAATTAATGACTGATTAATTATCAACAAAGAGGGAATTAAGTCTAATTGTCAAGATGATACCAATTCGAATGATTTAAAAATGAAAAAAATAAATGCCAATTATAATGATTTAGGACCAAATGTGATTGAACGAGATTGATGAGGGTTGGATTTGAAATGAATTGAAACCAGAGGAATGACACAATGCCAACATATGATGAAAATCAAATGTGACATAGAAGACATGCTAAGAATTAGGTTAGCAATGTAAGAGTGATGACCAATTTTGAGTGACTACATTTTGCTCCTCTTTGAGACAATGTGATTATGAGCATTGTTTCAAAGAATAATTAAGAAGATCATGCCCCAGTAGATTGAGGGATGAAGGTGGGTGCCCCCTTGAGAAATTTTGTTATGTATGAAAGGAATGAATGATCTCTCGAAAAAGAAGAGAAGAAATGTTAGAAAGTGAAAATATGATGAAAGAGAAGAATACTTAATTGATTAGAGATAAAGAGTTGAATGAATGATGCTGATACTAAACCAAGATGACTACAAGGACTGACATAAGAAATGTTAGTAAGAGGAAACTAGATGGAGAAGTGTTAATGATGAAGAAAAATCTTGCTTTCACAAATGCACAAAGAGTAGGTGAGAACCTTTATTTGATATGACAAAATGGATGCAGCGCACCATGGCAAATGAAGGCCAAGGAAAATAATGCATTCCCTTTGCATAAGATAGACATGTCACAGACAAAGAATGTTCCAAGCATCCTAAGACATAATTGCCCCAGAATTTGATGAAACGCCCCGTAGACAGAAATCAAAACAATGACAATCATGAGCCATCTCGGCCACTCTAAATCACTTGGTGACATCATCAAGCAACATAGGATCATGATCAAAGATAAATAAATAAATAAATGATAAGACTCGCTAATTCCAACAAGTCAAACAAACATCTTGATCTTCATTGTCAAAAGTTGAAAGTGTTGATAGGACGATCATGTTGTTTGGTTTCAGGACATGCGGTACCCCGTCTAAGACAAGACACAGTCTGGTTTTGAGTATACCACACCCTGTATAAGACCCATGATAATGTGACAAGGACAGATAATGTTGATACTGATGTTTGATTGATAAGACAATGTTGATCAGTTTGAATACATTAGTTGATTTCTTTTTGGATTTTTTCAGGACATTATTTGATTTTTTTGTATTTTTTTAGGACATTATTTGATTTTTTTGGATTTTTTCAGGACATTTTTCAATTTTTTATGATTTTGCCCCCAGTGTCTAGAAAGGCAAGGAATATGACAGGTGAATAAATAGGCTTTCTAAAATGTTGGTGGATAGAGGGAAGGCAAAGTCCTTTTATCATGGAGACAATACGGATGCAATTTTCAAGGGCTATTGCGTGATGGGACAAGAGACTGGATATGACAATGTAAAGTAGTGACATGGCATGAGGGAAATGTCAAGAGGTTTTTGAAAAACATGTTTAAATTTTGCGTCCTTATGTCAAATCAAGATCAAGGAATGAAAAAGAGTGTATGGATAGTGATAAGATATGGATAGGATAAGCAAGACTAAGAATGGATAAGGGACATGGACTGAAGGTCGGGGTAGGCTAAGGGATAGTGGTAGAAAGTTGCAATAAGCTAGGGAATATGGATGAAAGGTTGTAATAAGCAAATGGATAAAGACCAAAAGCTATGATGGACTAAAAGCTACAAACAAGATGCATGATGCTCATGAAGATCGTCAGCCTTGTCAAGGTCAAAGGTGGAAAGGGAATCTGGACATGAGGGACAATAGGATATGAAGGGTAATGACAGGGGTTCGATAGGATAATGGAATAATGAAGGACAAAAGGATGTGATAGGATAAAACCTGCCCCCAAGTACGGTATGCAAGAAGTTCATAAATTACGCATGACACCTGTTTGCCAGGTTTTCACTAGTGGATGAATTATTTTTGCTTTACTTTTTTCTTTTGTCTTTTTTTTTTTCTCACTTTTTTTTTTTTGGATTTTGACATTTTCAATAGAAGATGGACACATGATAGGGGATGGAAGAAAAACTCAAGTGTCTTTTTGTTTGGATAGTAGCCTTGAAAAAAATGGACCATGACCTTTAAAAGTATGCTCAAAGACGTTGGTAGGATAAGGACATGGAAAATAAGATGAAACTAAGGCAAGGATTTATGTAAAGGATTGGATCAAAGGGATCAAAAGATGAAAAATATGCATTGGATAATGGATAGGGTATTGGAAGAATTGGGCTTCAGTGGATGGAAATGTAGGCAAGATCAACATTGGCACACACCTTGAGGGGTGGTGGATTGATGGAGGAAAAATGGATCTCAGATTGTGAGATTTGGATGGAGGAATAGCTTGGGATTTTGGGACATAAGGGCCCAAAATGGATGAAGAAGGTGATGGAGGAAAAAATTTGAGAGGGTTGGATGGAGGAATAGCAACTTTGGATGCCAAGTTGGATGTTTCTTTAGGCTTTTGTGCTTCAAGGAGCTGCTTAGGAACCCACATTGTTTTGGATTTTTCATGCTTTTGTTGTTCTTTGGTGTGCATTGCTTGCATAAGGGATTTAGGAACCCATATATATTTTGAATTTGCTTTATTTTTCTTAGTGGGCCTTTGTGGCCTTTTGGATATTTCTTTTTCTTTATAGATCATATCGTTCTTTGTTTTGACATGTTGATTAGATTGGACATGTTGATCCTTGAATACATGTGGATTTTTAGACTTATGAATTTTATGCTTGGCATCCAAAATGCTTGGAGGGGGAAAGGAATGCATGGATGGATAGGAATGAAGTGGAGTTCTTTTGGATTGATGAAATTTACTCAAGGATGTGTGCTTTTGCTGACCTTGCATAGAGGACGAAGGGATATAAGGACCTAAGATGGATGGAAAGTATGATGGGGAAGGTCTACTCCTTTGCCTTTATGAATATCTTGACTTGTAGGATACTCTTTTCTTTGGGAAGAAGACATGAGTCCATTATGAGGTGGATATGATAGGAGAGAAATAATGAGATCTTGAAGTGGATTGGATTGCACCAAAGTGGAAGAACCCATTATGCATGTCGAGGGTTCATGAACATCTTGCACTGACACATTAGAATCATCTGAGGGATTAGGATCATGAGGGGGACTAGGATTGTGTAGTGGACATGGTTCAATGACAAGCTCTTCATGAGATGGAATGGGATAAATAATGGGATCATCAAAAGAAATGCAATCTTGGAGTGTAGATGGAGCATTAAGACAAGGAGATGGAGGAACAAAAGGATCTTGTGGAGGATTTAAAGGACTAATTTGATCTTGACAAGGAGGAAGATCATTGGAATCCTCTTTAAAGGTGCTTTTCTCTTGACTTTTATTGGGATCATTGGAAAGGATGGAAGGGATATCTTGATCTTTCTTAGGAAGTGGAATGCCAATGGGATTTGAAAGGACATTTTTTTCATGAAATGGAAGGGGATCGTTTGGGATTGGATGGACTGGGATATCTTGATCTTTCTCGAGGAATGCAGTGTCAATAGGACTTTGGATAGGATGGAAAAGAATAGGTGAATCATCGTGAGTGTCTGGGAACATGGGGTCTTGGTCAACAATTGGATGGTATGATAAGGTTCCAGGATCTTGATCTTGATCTGTTTCAAGACACGTTTTTTCATGCTCTAAATTATCCTCTTGACATGGGGTTGGACTTCGGATATGCATGGGGGATTCTGACAAGGAATCAATGTTTTGGCATGAAGGAAATGCACTTTGAACATTTATGATGGATTCTGGCAAGGAATCAATGCTTGAACATGAGGAAGAAGGACTTTGAATGGGGTCCTCTAAAACAGGTAATGGCAATAAAGTGCATGGTGGAATTGGGTCTTGTATTTCTAAAACATGACAAGGATGTGCATCATGAATTGGATTATCTTGGCAATCAATTATGGATAGCCCTTGGATAATTGCATCCTTGGGTGTATTGTTTGATGAGGACACTATGGAAGGTTCTTGTGAAACTTCTAAAGGTGTAGGGATAGATGCCACTGGAGAGTCAATTTGTTTGCGGGGAGATGAGGCATTGATAGAAATAATTGTATTATCTTGATCTTCTTCAAAGAACTCACTTGGTAGGTTCCTTAAGAGCCTTGCAATAAAGCCACCTTTCTTTCGAGGTTTTGACATAGTTGTATCTGGAATTTGAACTTGTTTGGCAAGAATTTGGTCTTGGTTTGATGTCATGTTTTGATTTCGAACTAGATGTTGCTCAAATTGGTTTGACATGTTCAAAATTTGGCTTGGTGCATGTTGCAACCTTTGTTTTTGAATGTCTGGTTGTGGTTGTTGACATTGATATGTTATTTGAACTTGTTGATATTTCACCATTGGTTGAACTATTTGTTGACATTGTATAGTTGGTTGGACATATTGTTGAAATTGGACCATTGGTTGTGTTGGTTGTATATGTTGGAATTGTTGAACCATTGGTTGTGATGGTTGAAAATCTAATTGATAGTAAATACCTTCTTGTTCTTGTTGTGAAGGCACTTAATGTTGTTGTCTCTTTTCTTGAAATTGTTTCATCATCTCTATTTGTGAGAAGAGAGCTGGTATGTCTAATCGTTCAATAAGAGATCTTACATCAATTGGCTCAATATTTGGATTTCGACCTAGAAATTTTTGAAACATTTTGGACATTTGTGATCTATTCTTCTCAATGTTTTTCACTTTTTGTTCCAAAATCTCCTTTTCTTGAGCTAGTTTCTCCTCTAGTTTTTGTATTTGGACATTTACATCATCATGATAAGTTTGATCCAAGTTCCAAGACATGTAGAGATTGGATTGACATGATTGATTTCTCAATTGCGATGACATGGCTTTGTAAGAAGGTTGAGACCTCATTTCAACAAACATGTCACTATGAAATGCAACTAATAGGATTGACAAATGCAACCTAATAGGATGACAATGCAACTTAATGTTTTTGTACCTTTTGAATTTTTGGAGACAAACTTTTGAAATGCAAAGCTAAAGACACAACCTTGGGAAATTGAAATGAAGTCAAGACCTTAAAGGACAAAGGACCAAATGACAATAGGAGAAATTGACAATGTCTCACCTATATGCTTGGATACTAAGCTAGGTTTGACCAAATGACATTGATGACAAAAAGAAAAAAGTTTGATAAGGTCTAGACTTCCTAACAATGACTTAGAGTTTATCAAAGATTTGGATTACTCAAGTATGACAAAACCTAGTTTTGACACTATATGCAAAGGGACAATTACTATGCAAATGACCCTAATATGATATGATAATGACCTAAGCTTAATGAAGAGACCTAGGGTATGCAAATGTGACCTAATGTTATGAGGACAAAGATGCAAATGTATGACAATGTCAATCTAAGACAAAACCTAAGGTTGAATTATGAAATGGTATTACTCTAATGCAAGAGGACACATGCAAATGGATGACCCTTATTGATATGCAAAGGAGTATGACCTAGGTGAAACCTAACCTTGGTACTTGACAATGACTTTGCAAAATGCAAACCTAGGATGAACCTAATGTTGGACATGCAATATGACACCTAAGTGAGGACCTAATATTGACATGCAAGGGGACACCTAAATGAGAACCTAATAAGGACATGCAAATGGACACCTAAATGAAATGGACCAAGTGGAATGCAAGAATGATGTTCTAAGCCCTAAGTATGGACAATGGAGGACCTAAATCTAAGTGACATGAATGTTGAGACAAGATTTTGAAAAATGTTTGACAACCATGTTTGAAGGTGTTTTGAACTTTGTTGAATGAAATAATCTTGTGTTTAACCTTGTTTTGAATTAATTTGTCTTGTTTTTGAAATGAGACACATCTCAACTTTTGACAAGCAAAGAAGACAAGATATTTTAACTTAGACTCAAGACAATCATGCTCATTCACACATTTCTTGTGGTAGGTAAGGACAGTAGGTACTTGAGAGGTAGACTCATTATGAGATTCAAGGAGAATACATAGATGCTCAACCCCACGGGCTCCCCTCCATGGCACTCACTTCTCAGGGTAGCCAAGCATCAGTTCCCATGGAAATCTACCCATGGCTAACTTAGTATCTCTTCCAAGTATCCGAACTCCTGCTTCTCAAGCAATTAGAAGGATTTTGGCCTCTAAATACAAGGTGTTTAATAAGGATTTTTGTTAAGTGCTACTCCTTGGTGTCACGCAAGCGTGATTGAGACATAGGCCCACCAAGATACCAAACAAATGTAGTCGCGCAAGCACAATTTAGATCATGAGGCCCTACTTAGATGCCGATATGAGAAAGAGTCCAAGGGTCATCACTTCCCATGTAACTACAATTCCCATGTAACCCTTCCTTCAAAGCTTTTGCCCATCAAGTATTTATTTATAGTGAGTTAGAATGCCAAGGTACTCTAGCTATGCTCACTTTGGGTCGCTCCCCTCTCATCATTGTCACTTGCTTGCAAAAGAAAGCAAATGGTCGGGAAGGCAGGCCCTCTAAAGGTAACAAACAATCCAAAACATGAGAATGGTATCGAAGGTCTAGATTTCTGATCACCCTAAGAAGGATGAGAGCATACTCTCCTACTCCAATGTCAAACTCGACAAGCAAAGTGAACAAATGTTCATTCCATCCTACTTAGAAAACATACTAGGTGCCTAATTAAAAATCACAAACACAAAGTTTGGTTGGAATATAAGGCAACCTGCAAAATCACTAAGTTAGGAGTTTGATTTGTTTGGTCTTTGACTAGCGAACCTGCAAACAATTCATTAGTAGTTTGTGAAATAATTCTTTGTCAAGCGTTTCGCCACAAAGCTACCAATAACGTTAGAGAATCAAGAGAAATGAATCACCATCAAAATTAATCCATAAAAGTTGTGGTTCTTTGTCCTCTTAGATTAATCTATGTGAAATTTATCAAATTTACCACCCTAGATTAATCTAGATAAAATTTGCATGAATGCATGATTAATTTGCCAAGCTAAATTAATCTAGATGAAGGTTGCATGATTTTGTTTTTGAAAATTTTGACCATTTACAGTAGCATAATTAAAAATGTCATAACTTCCTCAGTATTTATCCAAATAACAAACCGTAAGATGATCTGGAAACATAAAAATGTGATCTAATATACCCAGAAATCATTTATTTTAATTATACATGAAATGTTTTACGTGATCAATTGATTATGACTATTTTTTTTTAGAAGAAAAATCTGCAATTTCTCCACAAAAAAATCTGCAACTTCACAAAACATTCAAAAAAATATTAGACCCAAGCATTTTCACATCGGGTTCACCATTAATGTAGCTAAAAAATATTGTGAAAAATCAAATACATCATAAGCTATGCAACCACAAACATAACCTAGTATATGATAATTCTAGCAAAACATTCAAAAGAAGAAGGAAATAAAAACACTATTATACTATGCAAACCATATATTTGAGCTCATTCCTTGACCTCCATTGTTTCTCTTTCTCCTCCAAATTATTGTGGATCTCACCTCCAAAATGCAAGTGTATGAAAGCAAGATTATAATTTGAAAATGATAGCGTAAGGATACTAGAGACATGGTTCTCCAATGATTGAAAGAGGCCTCCAATTTATAGAATTTGGAGAGAGATGAGACAAGAATTCGATGGATAAGATCAATTCAATCTGATGGTCGAAATCACATGCAAAGGGAAGTCTCTTGGGAAATCACCATTTTGATGGCAAGTGGAAGATGAGTTAGAAGGACAATTCCATTTTCGACACTTGGTCGAAAATGGAAACTTTGCCTTTGAGAGAGGAGACAAGTGATTCACTTTTTAGAAAGTGAATCACTTAAGTGAAGACATTTGAGTGAGCTGGAAATTAATAATTATTAGTTATTAATTTCACTCATAAAATCAAATTAGCCAATTAATATTAAAAAAATATTAATTGTGACATGGACAAAAATATGGTGAATAAATAAATATATATTTATTTATTCAAAAATGGACATGTTAGTAAGAAAGGGGATTGATTAATTAACCTAGGGGAAATGATTTGAATAAATTAAGATACCAACCCTAATGATGAATTAAGTCCCAATAGTGATGATTGATTGGTTAATAATTGATGAAAATTAATGACAATTGACTGAATTTGACAACAAAATAGGACAAAGGATCGAAAAAGACCCAAAATTGATAATGATTTTGATAAGAGATTGATAAGATTGATTGATAATGACTTGATAATATTAATTGATATTGAGGTTGATAATTAATGACTGATTAATTATCAACAATGAGGGAATTAAGTCTAATTGTCAAGATGATACCAATTCAAATGATTTAAAAATGAAAAAAATAAATGCCAATTATAATGATTTAGAACCAAATGTGATTGAACGAGATTGATGAGGGTTGGATTTGAAATGAATTGAAACCAGAGGAATGACACAATGCCAACATATGATGAAAATCAAATGTGACATAGAAGACATGCTAAGAATTATTTTAGCAATGTAAGAGTGATGACCAATTTTGAGTGACTATAGACACATTTGGTAACACTGCACAAAATCACCGCCAAAGTGTCGGTGGATGATAACTCATCACAAAAATACTGGTTGGTAACACGTCACAGAGTAATATCGGTTCATACATTTTACCAATTACTGGTTTGTCAAAATGAAGACTAGAAAAACGTTAACTACTACTTTGTTCCTTCCTACCGCTTTGGGATCCTCGAACCACTTGAGGTCTTGAGTTAGTTTGTGACCGGTAAACACCTTCTGCAAAACACCGATAGTCTAAAAGACTATAATACATAATACTAGTTGGATCAGTTACCGGTTGAGCATAACTCATACATAGGGAAGTGATCATAAAACAAGTGTGTGTCCGTCAATGACAATCACAACATCATCAAAATGCCAACATTGTTACTAATGAATTTTTAAAAGTATTAGTTGCAGTTGTCTATAAGATTATTTCTACTACTTTTTACATATTTTGTAATTGCATGTTAAGTAGAAAGTCATTAAACTAGAAAGGATAATTTGTAGATGTAAAAATTAATCATTTTGCTTAAGTTATAAATCTGGAAAATGCATGCTAGTAGGAAACAAAAAGAAAATTTTTAATTTAAATTCTGTCATTGTTATTCATTCTGTAAAAACAGTAAAGTAACTCATTCTGTAGACAAATAAATGGTCATATCTTTACATTCTATAAAATCTGAAAATAGATATAGATTATGCCCTAAGTGAAAATAAAATAAAATATCTACTCCTATTTCTGTTAATGGAAAACAGTTTGCTAAAACTATTGTAGTCCAGATTTTACCTTATATATATATATATATATATATATATATATATATATATTGCATTTAAATCAGAACGTATGCTTTAAAAAAAAAAGAGTAAACTGGAAATCTAGAAAAAAAGATCTTATATTGTATTCTGGTTATTTTTCTAAAACCATGCATTTTTAAGATATATATATATATATGGATACACACACCCACACACACAGATATATATATATATATATACACACACACACACACACACAGATATACACACACACACACATACACACACACATATACATCTATACAAATAAATATATATAAATATATTTTATTAAAAAAAAAAAGAATAAGAAAAAAATTAAGTTAGATAAAATATGAATCCAATTTCAGGTTAGGGTTAGCATTTAAAAATTATAAAATATTAGGGTTGATATTTAAAATAAAATAAAAGAAAGATATCACTCAACCCTAATCAAGGTTTGAAATTAAATATAATTAAAAATAAGAAGAGGGGGAATTCTTTTTAAAATTTGAAAAATAATTCCCCCCCATTTAATTATAGCTATATGTGAAATTAATTTATAACTCCTTATTTGATTTGGGAGAGAATTAATTTTAATATAGTCCTTTTTTTTTAGGGTATGATTTAAAATGGAGATTAATGTTATATAGTTATATCAATCGCATAATTGATTTAATTTAATTAACTAGGGTTACTATATAGTTATTTTTATATTTAATTAAATATGGATGTTAGATTAAATTTAATTTGGGGGAATTTATTAATGAAATTTATTAATTATTTTATGCGAATTCTAGCCTATGTGGTCATATTGGCCAATTATTTAATAAATGAAATTTAAATGTCTTAGGGATTTTTTAAATTGACTTTAATATAAATTATATTTATTTGGCAATTATCATCATTGAAATAGTTAACCTTAATGGCTACATTTAGAAGGGTGCATTTGCGTGCACTCAAATAATTGATCTTAATATGGGATAATGTTATCATTGTTTTATTTATCCTTGAGTATTTTAACGTTATTGTGATAAATAATATCTCTCGAGTTTGATTAGAGAAAATTAATTAGATTAATTGACTAAGTTGCGATGACCCTCTCAGGGAATAATTAGCCTCCTCTAATTATTTTCACCATTTTGATTTAGTTAATTAAATCTACTTTGATAAACGATTCTATTACCCTTAGTTAAGACTAAACTTATTTGATTTCTTTTAATGTAGATTATTTTAATGCATTTACGTTGTTTAAAAATAAAAAACAAAAATTGTTGTTCCATTTTTTGCCCAAAAGTTTGGGCATGACATTTAAGACCAGTGGATATGATCATTTTGGATATCAGTGGGTGTGGAAAGTATTTGTGATTGATTGTGCACAGTTTCACGTCCACAAATGAAGGATTCGTGCTCCTAAATATTATAGAACAATGGGATAGAGCAGTGTAACAGAGCATTGTGAGATTAAGTGTTTTGTGCTTAACCGGAACTATATTTTAGCATTTTTAGATGTTGTTTTTCAATTCAAACATTTCAATTATATTTTTAAAACAGTGAGTCTTCTTAGGGTTGAAGCCCTTGTCATTTTTAGTTGTAAGCTCTAGGCAGTGTGCCTGAATGCATTTGCATTCCCTTGTAATCTTTATATTTGAGTGTACTCATTTTGTGGGTCTCATTCCCACCATGGTTTTTCCCTTGACTGGGTTTTCCACGTATTAAATCTTGGTGTTATGGTGTTTTTTTAATTGCTTTTTGCTTCCGCATCTTTCTTTTGTTCATTTGCATCAAGTGGTTGAAAGAACAAGTTAATAAAGTTAAAAATTGCAAAACACTGATTCACCCCCCTTCTCAATGTTTCTTGATTCGAATATGGAATCTAGAAGAGATTTAGGCATGCAAGTGGATTTTGTAGGAGAATGCAAGTGGGAGGAATTTTGGGATTTTCAATTGAAATAAAATCATTTATTTCAATTAAATGGAGTAATTTGCTTTTTTATAGATATTTAAATAAATATTAATTTATTTAAATGTGAATGTGAATTTTAGATTTTTTTAAAATAAATCTTAATTTATTTACATGAAAAAAAGGAAGATAAAGCATTAAATGCTTGAAGACTTTGAGGGAAACCATTAAAGGCTTGAGAAGACTCTAGAAGGAAGCCATTAAGTTTGAAGACTTTAAGGGAAACCATTAAAGGCTTAAGAAGACTCTAGAAGGAAGCCATTGAGTTTGAAGACTTTAAGGGAAACCATTAAAGGCTTGACAAGACTCTAGAAGGAAGCCATTAAGTTTGAAGACTTTAAGGGAAACCATTAAAGGTTTTAAGTGGGTGAGGATAAATAAGATTTTAAATAAATAATTTATTTATTTAAAATAGTTGTGCAACTTGCATTTGTAGGAAAATGCAAGTGGGTGGAGGATAAAGGTGATTTAAATAAATGTTAATTTATTTAAATGTGAGAGATGGGATTTTGGGGGATTTAAATAAATATTAATTTATTTAAATATGAGAAGATTTAATTAAACAAATATGATTTATTTATTTAATTAATGGTCTGAATTTGGTTAAGTGAATTAAATCAAATAAATTAAATAATTTATTTAATTCATAGGAGAAGAGGGTTAAGATGAATTAATTAAATATTAATTTAATTAATTATTGATTGATGGTTAAATAATCAAATAAATACTAAATATTCATTTAATTAAGTGGACAGATTTATGTGACTACATTTGCCCCTCTTTGAGATGGTGTGATTTTATTGCATCGTTTCAAAGAAAGAAAAATAGGTGTGAAGAAATATGCCCCATAAATGTTAATTTAGTGGGTGGTATGCCCCCTCGAGAGATGTGTCGATTTTTTTTTTTGTAAGAATCGGATGATCTCTCGAAAAAGAACGAGAAGTGGAGGGGAGGTAGAATAAAAAAAATTAGCAATAACGGTGAAAGAATGGAAGAAAACAGAGTGAATACGGAGAAATGGCAAGCTAGTGAGTACCTATAGGTTATGTAGGAGATACGGTGCAAATGCGGTGTTGTGCTTTTGAATGATACTGTACAATTGATCAAAATTGGTTGGGCAATCTGGTGCAATCAGTTTAATTTCTTCGATCAAGTCAAAGCATGATAGTTGATGTCAGTTGTTTGCTTGGACAAGATAAAGTCTGAGTAAGTGAATCAAAGTGACCTGTTGGTGACTTAGATAATTGATGTAATTGCCTAATGAAGTCAAGGTATTTGAAGCAAAATAGTCGTTTAGACTTAGACAATTGATGTAATTGTCCGTTATGATTGTGTTTGATTGGTTGATCAATTGATAGTGTGTGCGTGTGATGGATGGTTGTGGTGAATCATAGCAACCCCATTGAGACTAGGTCATTATGATAAATGCATGTTTTAGTCTAGGATTACCATGATCGATTACCTGTTGAGACCCAAAGATACTTGATCAGAGTATCTGTTGATAGTCTAGGTGTGTGTGAGTCAATGTGTCTATGTAGACATGGTAATT
Source organism: Cryptomeria japonica (assembly GCF_030272615.1). Taxonomy (NCBI): domain Eukaryota; kingdom Viridiplantae; phylum Streptophyta; class Pinopsida; order Cupressales; family Cupressaceae; genus Cryptomeria; species Cryptomeria japonica. Next base: position 638,646,106 of record NC_081406.1, read on the forward strand.
GGCTTGATTGGGTTGATGGGATATGATGTAGGGTATGTGATGCTGATTACCAAGATGGGGAGGGTGAGGGGGGGTTCGATGTTAGATAGAAGAAATGGAGGACCTATGATGCATTCCTATGGAAGAAGAGGAAAATAGAGTATCCATTGTCATTATTACGTATGAATGATATGTAGCTATTATGAATGTATGGATGGATGGAAAGCAACATAATGCAATATATACAGATGAGATGGAATGATGATCCATAGTGCTTTTATTTTTTATCATTGAGCATGGTAGTATCAATCTTGGATGAGGCAGTAGGAACCAAGGATGGAGCATTGTACCTGCAAGCAAGTAGCATAAATAAAGAATAAAGAATATGGACCCTCCATAATGGTTCATGCTCATATGGTCAAGGTATACGTTGTAGTCAGCAAGCCGTAGTGATCCATGACTATATTTTGCATAAGATCACGTAGCTTAGTGAACTTCCCATGTAGACACCATTAGTACATGCCCCAGAACTTCATTGGAATAATTCGTAGAAGACATACAAACAATGCTTAGGAACCATCCCGGCCACTCTAATCACTTGTGGATATTCTGGAGTAGCGTAGGAACCTGATATAAATGAATAAATAACTAACAAACTGACCAAGTACTTGATAGCTTAAACAAAATTTTCTTGTCAAAGAAAATGTTATCTTGTCTTTGTTTTGGTGAGGAAAGATTTATCCCTATTAAGATAGTTTGTGTGTTGATGTTGATTGTTTGATCGATGTGATAAGTGGTCATCATTTGATTATTTCACAATGTTTGTTTGGTATCTACTTCGAAAAACGTATGTACAAGGTGTTGCCATGTTTTTGTTTGTTTGATGTTTTCTGATGTTTTTGGATTTTGTGAGATAGTTCTGAATGAAGAACTCAATGAATCACAAAATTAATGTATAATCCACTTCCATCAACAGGTTAAGGGCATTGCCCCCAATGTTAGACATGACTATGAAAAAAAAGTGGGATGCAAGACGCATGAAGTACTTTTCTTGATTGCAGATCAATAACAAGCCATGGTTTGGGCGGGTGGATGTGTGTATCTAATGAATGTGATCACAACAATCCTAAAAGACAATGGAGCCATAGCATTTACGAGTGGCACCTAGTTTCCAGGTTTTCACCATCATACTTACCCAAGGTGCCACCGGAGTGGTTGTTCACCATTTGGATGTATGATTTTTCTTTACTATTTTGATGTTTTTGTATTTTCTTCAGGACATTTTTCTAAATGTTTTTGGTATTTTTTCGGTATGTATAGGAGCTTGATGCTTTGTACAGCTTATGTATAAAACTATTTGAGGTGCATGTTGTTGATTGGATATGCTAGCGGTTCTCCTTCTGAAGTAGCCAACTGATATGCCCTGGACCCAAATACGGTAGTGATAATATATGGACCCAGCTAGTTTGATTCAAACTTCCCCTGATGTTCTCGGTTTGGTTGGTTACGAGGATTCTCTTGAAGAACAAGATCACCTACCTTGAATGTACGAGGTCTAACTTGATGATTATATCTTTTGCTCATACGCTGCTAATAGGCCTTGAGGTGATTGTAAGCAGCTTGTCGTTTCTCATAAAGTAGCTCTAAGTCTTGGAGACGTGATACTCTATATGCTTCATCATCGATGAGATTGTGCAAGGAAACCGGTAGAGATGATATCTCAACCTCGATATGTAAGATAGCTTCTGTTCCATAGACTAGTGAGTAGGGAGTTGCACCTATAGGGGTTTGAATGCTAGTTCGATACGCCCATAGTGTTGGATTCAATTGAACGTGCCAATCATGATCGACATCATTAACTGTCTTCTTGAGGATTCTTAATATGTTCTTATTTGATGCTTCGGCTTGACCATTGCCTTCTAGGCAATAGGGAGTGGAAAAGAAGTGTTGGATGTGAAATTTCTCATAGAGTTCATGAACATCCTGATTTTTGAAAGGAAGACCATTATCTGTGATGATGGACATGGGTACACCATACCAGAAAATGATGTAATTAAGGATGAATGAGGTGATCTACTTGTCAGTGACTTGGGTAAGTGGAACAACTTTGATCCACTTTGTGAAGTACTCGATGGCGGTAATGATGAACTTATGGCCATTGGATGAAGATGGATGGATTTTACCCACAAGGTGAAGGCCCCATTGACAAAAAGGCCATGGTGTTGTGATTGGTTGCAATTCCTATGCTGGTGCATGTATCAGGTCTCCATGAACTTGGTATTTCTTGCACTTTCTGACAAAGTAGTAGGAGTCTTTTTCCATGGATGGCCAATAGTATCCAGTGCGCATGAGTTTCTTGGCTACTGACGGACCACTTGCATGAGTTCTACAAATTCCTTCATGTACCTCTTCCAAGGCCTTTGTTATCTCATCCTGTTCCAGACATAAAAGGAGAGTACCATCAAGACTGCGTCGGTATAGGGTTTTAGCAATAATGGCATATCGAGTAGTTTAGCGAATGAAGGTTTTACGTTGGTTATTTGATTGGTTAGGAGGAAGTATTTGATCATGGAGATAGGTGTAGAACTCACCGTACCAAGAGGATTCAGAACTGATAAGGCGACATATCATCTCAGATTCGGGATATCATAAGCTAGAATCCAAAGTTGTTCAAAGGTGATAGTAGTGAATGATGCCTTTAATTTGTCCACCATTTGTTTGTACAACATGAGTTTGTCATCCTTTGTTTGATATTCATTTGTTTCTTATCAAATGATCAGCTGGGAGTCACCATATACTTGTAGTTCTTGTAACTCCATTGTATGGCTAGCCTGAGTCCTATGATCAAGGTCTCATATTCATCTATGTTGTTTGTGCATGGAAATGTAAGCCTATAAGACTTCAGGATACTATCACCTTGAGGTGTGATAAACAAAATGCCTACCCCCAAGCCATGCCTAGTGTATGAACCATCAAAGTATAGTTTCCATGGTTGTGTTGCTATGATCATGAATATCTCTTCATCTAGAAAATTGGAAATGAGAGGATGATCACCCATGAGGGGAGCATTGACCAACTGATCTGCAATAACTTTGCCTTTGATAGCCTTACAGTCCACATACTCGATGTCAAATTCACTTAGAATCATCACCCACTTGGCCAAGCGGCCTGTCAATGCTACATTGCTAAGTAAGTATTTGAGTGGATCAATTTTTACAATTAGTTGTACTTTATGATTCAACAAATAGTGCCTTAGTTTAGTGGCTGCCAAGATTACTACTAGGCAAGCTCACTCAATAGGTGTGTAATTGAGTTCATAGCCAACTAGTGTGCAAGAGATGTAGTAAACAACACACTCTTTCCCTTCTACATTGTGTTGTGCCAATAGTACACGCAATGCTATATTTGTTGCTGATATATAGAGTAGTAAAGGCCTACTTGGATCTGGTGGGACCAACAATGGTGTATTCATGAGATAGTCTTTAAGCATATGGAATGCTTGTTGGCATCTGGTATCCCATTGAAAGTGGATGTTCTTGTGTAAAAGGTGTGTAAATGGGTGACACTTATATGCCAGTTGTGCAATGAATCTTCGGATAGATTGTAGCCATCCTTGTAATGTCCTTAGCTAACTGATGTTCTTTGGTGGTGGCATGTCCATGATTGCTTTGACCTTTGCAAGATCAACCTCAATACCTTTACTTGAGACAATGTATCCTAGAAGTTTCCCTGAGGTTACTCCAAAGACACATTTATTTGGGTTGAGTCGAACATGATATTGTTCCACTCTATCAAAGATTTTCTCTAATATTTCTAGATGACCTTCTCTTGTTAGTTATTTTGCCAATAAGTCATCAACTTAATTTTCCATTATGATATGCATCATGTCATGAAAGATGGTGGTCATTTCTCTTTGATAGGTCGCTCCTGCATTCTTTAGACCAAAAGGCATGACATTCCAGCAGTATGTGCCCCATGGACATGTGAAGGCCATCTTATGTTGATCCTCTGGTGTGATCTTTATCTGATTGTATCCTAAAAAACCATCCATGAGTGAAAGCATGGCATGTCCTGCTGTTAGGTCCACTATTATGTCGATGTTTGGTAGGGGGAAGTCATCTTTAGGACATGCTTTGTTCAGATCTCTAAAGTTAGTAGAGATACAGATGCCCCCATTTGGTTTGCCAACAAGCACAATATTGGATATCCAATCTGCATAATCAATTGGTCTAATAAAACTAACATCTAGGAGTTTCCTAAGTTCTGCTTTGACTAGTACTGCAATCTGAGGATGCATCTTGCAAAGCTTCTGCCTGACAGGTTTGGCTCCTTCTACAATGGTGAGGTGATGCATGACTAAATTAGGATCAAGCCCAGGCATGTCTGCATATGATCATGCAAAGTTAATCTGGCGCTTCTGGAAGAATTCTACAAACTTAGGCTGTTCCTCTGGAGTTAAAAGAGATGCCAGATGTATGTGGTTTTTGGTTTCCTCGATGAGAATTGTTGATCGTTCCTATTGTGTACTAGAAGGGAGAATGTCAAACCTTTCATCCTCTAGCGCCTCAAAGAGGTTTTCACCATTGGATACACTCTTTCTTTTTACTTTTGTGGGATCAAACAATGCCACAGTGTGATTTTCACTGGAAGATCCATGTTTTATTGTTATATTTTTGCAGCTAAAAGGTTTGGCATCTGCCCCGAAGTATGATGCACTATTAAGTTCAATGGAGAAACCAACTTTGTGATCCTTGCTTGGTATGTTATCTCGTAGTTCCAAAAAGTCAATGATCACCTCATCATTTTGGAAATGGTCAAGACATGGGGGATTAGGTTGGTTCCATTTGATGAGTTTAGGATGGATAATGGGCATTACCTCATCAATTAGGTTAAGTTCATTAGATGTGTCAGTGAGGGTTAAGACGTTGTGGTGAAGGTCATTGATGGTACTCTCCCTATCAGAATCAGGTGTAGGATCTGACATAGGGTCTATGGAAGATGTTTCCAGCTCAGGAACCCAACAAGTATTTATCTGTGCTTCTTCGTAAATAGGGATGTCTTTGCAGGGTGGAGGTAGTGATGTGTCTTCCTCATCTGAAGTATTAAGCTGGATGGAGTCAAATTCCCATTCATGTGAGTCAGTCTCTGAGTCACTTTCCAGTATCCGATTACTATACCATACTGGGATCTCCTTTGAGTTAAACACTACAGGTGTGATCGGTTTTGTAGATGAAATGATTGGTGTTGCAGGAAGGATTATGGGGATCAATGAATCCGATACAGGGAGTATTGGTAGTGTTGACTCTGCTACTTTGACTGGAACTGTTGGTCTCGTAGATACTGTTCTGGGTTCTGATATAGTTGTTGCTGCTAATGGTGCTATTGATGTTATTACTGCTGCTGATGGGATCGCTGGTTTGATTGGTGGGATGAAGGGTGTTGTGGGTGGTTTTGCTGGGATTTTTAGCCTCGATGGGGTAGTTTCCATGGTGTTTGATGCTACTTTTATAATCAAAGGTGACCTCTTTGTAATAGGCTGATATAAAGGTTGGATGGGTTTTCCTTTGAATCTGAGCTTAGGAAAGATCTCCTTTTGAAAGCCTAGGCCAGTGTTATCTTTGGGCTTCAATTCCATCTATAGTAGTTCATGTTGTCCTTGCTTGCAAGGTCCTAGAGCACTCTGACCATCATAACCCATTCTTTGCATAATGAGAAGGCCTTTGCCATACTCATCTGTGGGAAGCTTAGCTTGCAGAATATCGGTGGTGATGGGATCTTTATAGATCCATTTGGCTAAGTCCTCATCTCTGGTGTCTCCTTCTTGACTCTTTCCAAGGATGAATGGCATCAAAGTACATGCTGGCTTGTCTAGTGGCGTTTGAAGTAACTGTTGAGGTTTACCATGTGTTCTAGGAGAAGTGGGCATTTGTCCAACACAAAAGAGTTGGCTGAGATTGTATTCCTCAGGACCTTCCTCTACTATTTTCATCTTGAGCTTCTCTTGCTTGGGTATAGTGGTGTTTGAACTCGAAAGAGAGGATGGACTTACGTATGATGTGGATGAGATGGCTTCTCTATTGTTGGGAATAGTAATCTCTGGTTGATGACTTATATTATGATAATATGCAAAGGGGTTTGCATCGCCCATGATTGTAATTTCTACATCATTATGCGGGAACTTGATACTGTTGGTATTTTGGTATGGTTTTGTCATTGATGTCAACACCTACTGAAACACTAGCACTTTGGAAATCCAACAACATTCACCGGCAAGCAAGTAACTATTGCACAGTTACTGGTATATGGTTCACCGACAAGATATAATGTTCATCGGCACTTGGAATGATATGGAAGACACTTGGTAATGTCAAAGACATCGTATGGACACTTTTTTTTGAAGAATTAATCATTGGTATATTCATATTTGCATATTCACTTTTACCGACAAATAGGTCTAGGGTTATCTAGGGTTACATTGGTAGGTTAATCTTTTCCAGATCAGCATGGCATGCTATGGAGATGATTTATTATTATTGTAAATGCATTAAGCTGACATGTTTAATCAGTTATTGCATCAGATATTATATTGTATGTAAAAAAATTTTTATTGTAATATCTTGTAGAGCCGACCTACTAAAATTGGTCTTAGGTTATGGTATAAATGTAAGATCTTATTTGTAAGATCGAATGTGGAATATGAAAAAGAATTGTGTGAAGGTATATGTGAGATTAAGTAGAGGTATACATGAAGACATCATTTGAAGGTGAAGCTAGGTTTTTGTAGAAGCATATCAGCATTACACCAGTACTGAATCTAGCATATGAAGATGCTATTTTGTGTAGTACATTCTTATTGGATTTAACCATCCAACTGTAGTTAGTGTGACTCCCATTTTGTGATTGAGCAGTGAGCTCTAGGCTATTGGCCTTTCTGCATGTGCAGACCCCATTTATGTACACTTACTATCTGAAGTAGTATCATTTGATTGTGGGTAAGGTTTCCCACCGTAGTTTTTCCCCTTACAGGGTTTCCATGTACAAATATTGGTGTTATGTGTTGTGGATGACTCTATGTTTATGTTTCATGCATTAATCTCCACCGGTATAGCAATTTACTGTTAACATTGTCTACCAGCACACTTAATTGGTTTACCGGTATTAAGCATTAAGTTGGTTAATTGGTTTTTGGTTTAAATTTATTAGACAACTGATTCACCCCCCACCTCTCAGTTCTCTTCGGGACCTAACAGATACACTGATGGTAGGTGGTTGGAATGACTTGCATGGCTTGTATCCAAGGTCTTCCTAATAATGAATTATATGGCAGAGGAAGGTCCAGAACTTGACAGATGATGTGTTTCACCACAGGGCCCACTCGGATTGGTAGCACCACAGCTCCTTTGGATGAACACACTGCATCATCATAGGCTTTGATTGTTATCTTCTTGTGGGGATCCATTGATTCAATTGCATATCCCAAAGTTGTGACTAATTGTAGCATACAGATATTCATGCCTGCTCCATTATCGATCAAGACTCACTTGATCCTATGTTGGTTGATAAACCCTTCAATGCGGAGTGAGGTGTTGTGAGGTTGCTGGAAGGATAAGTTGTCACTTTCAGAGAAAGTGAGACAAGGTGATGACCTTAGGTTTCCAACCATGACTTGGAACTGATCTGTATTTAGGTTTCCAGGGATTGAGGCCTCTTGGAGAGTTTGATCCAAGATTGTTTTATGGGATTGAAATAGGTGCAATAGCTCTAAGATAGATATCAGTGCGGGCATTTTGTCTAACTATTCCACAAGGTTATACTACTTTGGGATAGATGGGGTGCCTTGTGGAGCTGATTTTATGGCAATCTTGCCGCGATGTGTAATAACATTGCAAGTGGAGCTGGGATTTTGATGGTAATAGTTGCAATTTGTTCATTGGCATCATATAGGTGATTCACAGTGTAATTATATGCGGCTTGCGTATAATCAGTGGTATCAGTGTTTCGCCCTGAAGTGGAAGGACCCCTTTGATCTTGTGATGGAAGTGGATTTTTAAACATGAGATGATCATTGTTTGTTGTCTTTGGGTCATGTCCTTCGATTTTGATTTCACCTTGGTCAATAAGATCCTGAATAAGATCTTTCAATCTATGACAATTGCTTGTCTTATATCCTTTCCCTTGATGGAAGTCACAATTCTCAGTATCCCTCCACCATGAAGGTTTGACTTGAGGTTCATAATTTGATGTTTTGGGTAAGGTCACCAGATTTTGAGAAACCAACTGATGTAACACCGTTTCAATGGGTTCCCCTAAGGGAGTGTATGTTTGTTTAGGTTTTAAAATTTTGTTGATGTTATCTGGGTTCCTCTTGAGATGTATTGTGTCTTTGACTTGGAGAAACAACTGTGTTATACTTGGGTGGGGGGTTCTGTCCTACAAATCATACCACAAGTTATGCACTTTTGATAGTTCTAGCATCCACAAACCCATCATTGATGATATTTTTGTTTTTGTTCCAAAAGTTAGGCTTATTGCTATTGAAGTGAGGGCGAGGGCCATCCTTTGGCTCATTGTATATCTTGATAAGCCCTTTTTTGATGAGAGCCCGCTCACATTTTAAACCTTTGGTGATCATGTCATTGAAGGAGTCTGTGTCTTTTACGTCTAGGTGAAATTCCATTTAGTCATTTAAGTTCAAAATAAAAATTTCCACTAGTTCTTGTTCAGGTAACTGAAGAGAACGTCTGCTAGAAATTTGATGCCATTGTTGTAGAAAGACTAAAAATAGCTTACCTGGTTTTTGTTTAGTGTTAAATAGATCAGCCATTGTGATATCACATTCAATGTTGTGTGAGTAATGTGCCAATAATTTTTGGATGAGTTCTACAAATGTCCTAATGCCACCTAGTAATTGGGAAAACCATGATGTGGTTGTTCCTCCAAAGCTTTGGGGAAAAAGTCACATTAGGTATGTATCCTCGTATGCCACTTCGAGGCAAGCTGAATGGAATTCTGTAACATGATCACGAGGGTCTCCTTTTCCCCTATACTTTTCAAACTTGGGTGTTTCAAACCCTCATGGAAAAGGTGGCATATGAAGATTCCTATCAAAGGGATAGGTACAAATGTCATTGAGTGAAAATTGATTGGTTTTTACACCACTATGAAGTTGTTGGGCGAGATTTTTGACTTGTTGCCACAACATGTCTATTTCATTTGGAGGAGGAGGAGGTGGGGGATTACCTTAAGGAAGGTTATATCTGATGTGATCTTGACCTCTTTCATCCTCATTATGACTTTTCCGTTCTAAGGCTTGTCTTAGTTGTGCAACATCAAAGTCAAAGGATAGTTTAGCCCCCTCTTGAGCAAGTCTTAAAAAGTGAGCATCAGCACTGCTCCTGAGTATTTCATCAAAAAGTCTATTAAAGAGAGGGTTGTGTTGTGCCCTTTCTATTGCTACAGGATTAGGAGTACTGGGGTTGTCATCATTTATGTTTCCTCCAAGGGCTTCTTAGAATTCATTGATATTTTCCTCCTCTTCCTCTTCAATTTCTTGTTGTCTAGACCTAGACCTCGTATGAACCATTTTGTTTGCAAGTTTTTGTTGAAGCTTGATGAAAATGATGATAAGTTAGTGATGAAATGAAAGATTGATGTTTGGTGAAGTGTATTGCATATGAATCTCTATCACTAAAGGTAGATGGTACCAAAGTTCTTCCTTGAATTGCTTGTTGTGTTTGATTGACAAAGTTTGATGTGATAAGGTTTAGAGAGATCTGAGATGTGTTACAAACTCAACTACCTAGTAATGAGAGGATTCACTCATAGACTAGTTTTAACCTACATAGAAATGCCTCTTAGGATCACCTTATCCTAGATGTAGAGACACTCTAAAAAGTGATGTATTGTGTTTGATTCAAGCAATATCGAAAGAGAACTTAGGACAAAAACCTCTTTATGTTTTGGGACTTGGAATGGATGTGATGAGATATGAATATGTTAATGGATGAAATGTGAACTTCAATAAAAGCTTTGTGTCACATATGAGACAAATTCTTCTTCTTCTCTTTCGAGAGTTGGTAGTTCTTCCCGAGCTACGTTATATGTGATGCAAATGTCTGGAAAGAAGTCAGGATTGATTTTGCCTCCCTTTTTTTATGATAACTCAAAGCTCGATATTGCATGGAAGCTCTGTGGTTTAATGACTCTTGATCAAATTCGTTTGATTTCCCTTGAAGATATAGATGCATGCGACGTAGGAAGGTTCTATGAGAAACAAAGATTTGTCTATTAAGATAGAATAATTTCCTCCTTTTGATCAGAGCCTTTGAGCTTAAGGGTCTTTTCTTCAAGTTGATGTGTTGATGAAGATTTTTCTTTCTCAAGATGTGAAGAATGGCCATATAGTTTGATACTTTTTGTTGTTGCTCTTTGTTTTGGATCTTTTGTGTTTTTAAAAATGTTTGTGTTGGATGAATAGTTGTTTTGATTTGGGTTTATGATGTTTCTTTGACAAGAAAACAAAGCAAGCACAGAAACACAAGAATGTTGCCTCAAAAGGCACAAGTAAGTATGGGTCTAGATCAACCCAATCTTTTGAAATTTTTATGACCCTTTCCTTCAAATGTTTTTTTTTTTTAGGTGTTTTTCCAAAGCCTGAAGTCAGCTCAATTTGTAGGTCTAACATAAAATGAAGACACTTCAAACACACTTTATCCCTAAGGTTAAATGGCCAGTTGCGATAATTTCTGCCCACATCTTGATATTTCTTCAACTTTGGTACTACATACCTTATGAATCTCGCCGTGGCAGGTAAGGATGTGATATACTAAGCCTTGCACAAGCATAACAAATAGATGATCCCTATGATGGGGGAGTCACCACTTTTATCAAACTACAAGTAACCTTTCAAAAAGTTATGTTTCTACTCAAGGAAATATGTATGGTGAGTATTTTGGGAGCAAAACCATCTATGCTCTTGCACTAAATTTATCACAAATATCCTCAATCAATAGAATGGGTGGGCTACTACATAAAGGTGTTAAATTTTTGATGTTTTTGGACATAAGTTCATTTTGCAGTGACTCATTTAAGAGCCTTGTAACTTGTGGTGGGGCCCATTTGTCCTTTCGACAAGTTACACTGTAGGAACAACTATACCCAAGGCTACAACTTTCACTCACACCTAATTTCTATAGCGGCTCGAAGGATTTACTGCGCGAGGTCATTCCCAAGAGTGATGCGTCTCTTGGTAGGCCTCTCTTAAAAATATAAAATTTGAGTGTTACTAACACTTTTCTCTTGCACCTAGGACCACGAAAGCCAAGGGAGAGGATAGTGTGTGTTAGAAGTAGGACCACTCTACAGATTTTGCACAAGTGTGCCAAACATGAAATGCACTTGTTCTTTTTAACTTGTCATTGCAATGATGTTCTATCTTATTGGAGATGTTGCTCCAACAATCATGATGTTCTTTTTATGCTTCAATGGCAAAATGTGTTGTAATATAGGAATTGGAAATCCTGGTCAATTGAATTAAGAGCACATTTTGCTTGAAATATATCGATTTGAGAACAACTTTGACAAATTGGGGATTCTTTTTAACTTGCACAAAATGAAGTGTTGATTATGAATTTTAGTTTGATGCAAGAAATAAAATTTGCCTTGTTGATTTTAAGCACCAAAAGAATTTGTTCCTAACTTTGCAAAAAATAATTTGTGAGTTTGTTTTTGTGATTATTTTTAACTTTGAACAAGTGTGATTCTTTTTAGAGCTCTAAACGAAAGATGTGGTTCTTTTTAAAACTCTGAATGAAATTGTGGTTGATTTTAACCTAAAAGGAAAATGAATTTATTTTATCCTAACTTGAAAGACAAAGTTAGCAATATGAACAAATTTATTTCCTAAGCTAAAATTGCTAAAAAAATCCTATTGTAGGGGTTAGTTAAAACCTGCACAAAAGATAATTAGTTAGAAAAATCCACATGTTTTGGTGGGCTTCTACAAGCCTAAAAATTTTGGTTTTCAGTTACAAGGAATTTTCTTACAACTCTATGTTACAATAGCTCTACTCTATTTGAAAACAAAAGTGCTATTTAACACGAAAGAGCAACAGTATAGACAATAGCACTAAAGTATCAATTTGTGAAGGCGCTAAACTGAGAACAAAAGTGCAAGAGAATGACCTGTGTGTCAATTAAAATATTCAAAAGTTAGTAGTATTCAAAATGATTGCTCTTTGATTCGCGTCGGGTTCACCAAATGATGCTCTGCAAAAAGGATTAGAAAATATTTTTGATGGCAACACACACAAGAGCACAAGAAACAAACATTAGTGTTATCAACAAAAGATTATCCTAAACAGGCATATCAAGAGAGATATTAAGCATGAAATAGAAAGCATACAAACATAGAATAAATAAACTATACTCCAAATGCTAATCAAGATGCTCATAGTTGCTCCTCCCTTGTTCCTCTCCTCTTCAAGTTCCACATGAGTGTAGCTCTCAGCTTTTAGCACTAGCCATGGATGCCATATGGAGATTCAAGATGGTTGAATATGATAAGTAAATGCTATGCAAGTGTAGATAGTGATGCTATGAAAAAGCTCTATGCTTATACCAGTATAACAACAATACTCTAATGCTTCCGTTCTTCACCTGAGGAGAAGCGTTCTATTTATAGAAGAAATGGGGAAATGAAGGGTTAAGATTGAACAATCTTAACAAGGGTTAGGATTGAAAGATATTCAATCCGTGTGAGACTTTCAACCCAATCCCATGTTGACAAGTGTCACCATGAGGAGGCTTGAGAGGAGAGATAAGGAGCATTGAATGCTTGAGAGGACATGATGGTTACCCTAGGGGGTTGGGTTAGGGTTAGGTTAATGGATATTCCTTTTATCCAAGGGATAAATGAATGTGCAAGGGTTAAATGGTTATCTTAGTTAAAGAAATAAATGCTTTGAAGAGACCCATAAGTCAAAAGGATGCTTAAGTTAGAAGAAAGTCTCTAACCAAAGGTAAAAGGTGAGTTAACCATAAATGGTTATGTAAGAGCCTTTAATGGTTTGGAAGACTTTAGAGGTTAACCATTTGAAGACATAAAGTCTTTAATGGTTATTGAAGACTTTGGAGGTTTTTGAGAAGTGACTTCCTTTTATTTAGGAATGTGACAATGATTAGGATAGGATTAGGCCAATTAGAAAGAGTTAGAAGAATCTAGAAGGGATTTAGGCATGCAAGTGGATTTTGTAGAAGAATGCAAGTGGGAGGAATTTTGGGATTTTCAATTGAAATAAAACCATTTATTGCAATTAAATAGTGTAATTTGCATTTGGATAGATATTTCAATAAATATTAATTTATTTAAATGTGAATGTGAATTTTAGATTTTTTAAAAATAAATCTTAATTTATTTACATGAGAAAAAGGAAGATAAAGCATTAAATGCTTGAATACTTTGAGGGAACCCATTAAAGGCTTGAGAAGACTCTAGAAAGAAGCCATTAAGTTTGAAGACTTCAAGGGAAACCATTAAAGGCTTAAGAAGACTCTAGAAGGAAGCCATTGAGTTTGAAGACTTTAAGGGAAACTATTAAAGGCTTGAGAAGAATCTAGAAGGGAAACTATTAAAGGCTTGAGAAGACTCTAGAAGGAAGCCATTAAGTGGGTGAGGATAAACAAGATTTTAAATAAATAATTTATTTATTTAAAATAGTTGTGCAACTTGCATTTGTAGGAAAATGCAAGTGGGTGGAGAATTAAGGTGATTTAAATAAATGTTAATTTATTTAAATGTGAGAGATGGGATTTTGGGGGATTTAAATAAATATTAATTTATTTAAATGTGAAAAAAGATTTAATTAAACAAATAAGATTTATTTATTTAATTAATGGTCTGAATTTGGTTAAGTAAATTAAATCAAATAAATCAAATAATTTATTTAATTAATAGGAGAAGAGGGTTAAGATGAATTAATTAAATATTAATTTAATTAATTATTGATTGATGGTTAAATAATCAAATAAATACTAAATATTCATTTAATTAAGTGGACAGATTTATGTGACTATCCTAAGTTTACTAGTAACTTTTGGACATATTTATTCTCATATTTTGAAACTCAATTGGCTCATGGTTCTTCATATCATCCTCAATTTAATGGACAAAATGATGTTAACAAATGATGTTTTGGAACTCAATTGGCTTATGGTTCTTCACTTCAGATAAGAAATCACAATGGATAGATTGGCTACCACTAGCAAAATGATGGTATAATACTTATGTTAGGATTCCCACAGATACTGAGAGGGGGGGGGGGGGGGGTGAATTAGTATCTAACTGGTGATAAGAATTTCTTAAGTTAAAACATGCAGAACATAAAATAGCAGTATATCGGTATGCAATAATTAATGCAATAAATAGAATCAGAAACATCCACATGAAAAGAACACCATAACACAAGATGTTTAATGAGGAAACCTGGTGTGGGAAAAACCTCGGTGGGATTTGTGACCCACAATATTCACTCACTGGCCAATAAGAGAATATTACTTACAATAGGGGCCTGCACATGCAGGAAGGCTAACTGCCTAGAGCTCACTGCTCAATGAGAAGTCACACTGACTTACAATAAGGATTATACTAATCCAAAGATCTGTATTGCTTTACAATAGCATCTCCAGTGCCAGATTCAATACCAGTTCTAACTCTGTTCTTTACATATACCCTTGACCTATAATTCGCACATTAGGTCTGCCTAATAATTTTCTTTTATGATCGCTACCTTACCTCTCTAAATGTCTACAATGATCTCCTTTATATACAAGAGTCATTTTACAATTTTCCAAGTCAGCTTACAATAATAAACAAAATATTATATATCAAAAATCATGTCGGCCTTTATGTCGGTATACATATTTTCTTTTGTGCCAGTGCTGGTGCCGGTGTAGAGTGATCTTGTTGATGTCGGTGCACTGTCTTGCTTGTGTAAAGCTTTACTGGTATGAAGTCTTGCTAGTGCCATAGGATTGCAAGGTTGCCATCAATGAAAAAACCTTCAATCACACACATTGTCTCATTGGAGTGTCCATATGCCAACAATCTCCCCCTTTGGCATTGATGGCAACACTCATGAGAAATTTCAAAAAGTGTCCAAAATGTGTAGTCCAAAAAAAATTTACCAAAAAGAATGCTTACCAAAAATATGAAGGGCTCCCCCTAAGCATATGATTCCTATCTTTGAACTTTCTCATCCTACTACTCCCCCTTTGGCATCAATGACAAAGGTTGTCAAGATGTTAGTAGATTTTGTAGTCATATCCTCAACCTTGTAGTTAGGTAGTTATTATCTGAAAAAGAATGCCCAAAATTAAGTTTATACTATCCATAAACTTTTTGCTATCTTTTATTGTTGTTTCTATCCTCTTCACAGTACCAGTGAGATGTTGTAATTGCTCTACTGGTGTTTTACTTCCCTGTGCTAATGCCTCTGAGATTTCCTTCCGCAGAGATGCTAGATAGTCCAATCTTGGACTCAGTTTGGATCTCAAGTGTTTTGCCTTGTTTATTATTCTCTCTTTCTCTCTTTCCCATTTAAGCAATTCTTCCTCAAAATTTGCTAACTTATCTTCAAAAATAGATAGTGAATCCAGTGAGTTGACAAAATTGTCTGCAAGCTTATTTATCTCATCCCGTGTCTTGCTTATTTTCTTGTCAATATCTACAGTCAAGAAGTTTGTTTTGCATGTGTCTTTATACAAATTTTTATATTCTTTCAACAAACTACACAGTTCCAATAGAAGTGTGTCAAAGTCTCTATTACACTTCTTTATTTCTTCTTCAAAGAATTTTTGTTTCTCCTTTTCTACTATGTCCTTTACTGATTCTTCCTTTATTTTATAAATATTTCCAGAAATATATTTACATAATGTATCCAACTATCCTAAAGAATCTTTATTATCTATATTACAATCAGGAGCAATTATCTTCAAAATTGGTATTGAATCATCTATTGCTTTGTAAGCCTGTGAGCTGCAATTAGTTATTTTCTTAATGGATTCAAGCAATACCTCAGTCACATTAGTTGACTTGAATGTTGATGATGATCCAAGAGTTTGAGTACCGGTGGAAGTGACCATGATTGTATTGACCTTTGGTAGGTCAGTTTGTGTTTGTATTTCTTTTAGCACTGGTTTTCCTACTTCATTGCTTACCGGTGGCATTGTTTCCTTGTGAGCCTATTCCGGAGCCTTTAGCTCTGTTGGTTTCTTTGTTTGTGCCTCAGATTCCATCTTTTTCCCTATATCCTCTGTCGGTTGCTCTGTATCTCCTGTTACTGGAGGCACTTTAGCCATATCTGACTTTTCAGTTGTATCTTTATCAACTGTTATGTTGATCTTTTGGGTATCAACATTTACAGTGTATAGGACTTCAGGATTTGGATTACTATCCTCTACATCCATGCTTTCTGCTCCCAGTTGGTCTTTAGGAGTTGTGATTTTCACAGGTGGAGGTAGGTTGTCTTTAACCTTTATGCTTGGAGGTCCACCAACTTTGCCTTTCCCTTTGTCCTTATCCTTCTGATATACCTTAATAGGCTTGGGATTCCTGTATTTTTCTTGTTTTTCCTTTTCAACCAAGAATATGTCCCAACCATCTTCTGTTTCCTCTGTAACTTTTGTAACTCTTCCTGCCATTAGTGAAATATGCCAGTGTGTAGTGGAGAAAATAGTTCGGTTTGCCTGAGCAATTAGATCATCAATTTCCTTTGGGGAGTTTACCGGATATACAACAAGTAGTTTTTCTATTTTTATTTTCTTGTCTAATTCAATCACTCCTTGCCTTCTGGCCTCAAGTCTTTTGTATAAATCATCAGGTATTTCATTGATAACTTCCATCAAAAACTTTTTGAACATGTCCATATGCAGTATTACACTCTCTTCAACTTGCCCTTTCTCATCAGCAGATAGGGTGTCATAAATTTTCCCTATGTTTTTCAGTTTTCCTTCCTCTATGATCTCATTTAGCAATATGTCTAGAGGTGCCAAGTCAATTTTTGTCTTTTTCTTTTTCTTAGGAGTTAGCTTCCTTTTAGGTGTGACCTTTCTGACCGAAGATCTCATAGCTTGTTGCTTCTGCCTTGTCCTTCTAGGTGAAGGAGTGGTTGTCGGTGAGGGATCTCTTTTCCTAACAACTCTTTTAAAAGTTGCTGGCATGTCACCTTCCGAAGAAGTACCTACCGGTGATAGATGAGCTTCAGATTGTGGGGCAGCCAACTCATCTTCAGTTATGCCGGTTTTCTTTAATACATCTTCCTTAATGACCTTTGCTTGTCTGGATCCTTTCCTCACAAATGCCTCTACCTTCTTCACTCTTTTCTTGGACTGCATTTGGCTTTCTATGGTTTCAGCACTACCAAATACTCCTTCCTTAGGTTCATTGGGGGCATCTAGAAGTGCTTTGGCATAAGTTTCAACTATGTGGTCATCTGTCTCATAGCCCATTTCTATTACCCAGATTGTCCTTCGGATGACTACTTCCATCCATATTTCATCCTTTTTAATAACAAAGCATATATCATCTTTGTATTTATCTACAATTTTATGAGATAACCTTATCCTTTTCTTCATTTTTGTCTTTAATGCTTGGAAAAAGTCATGAATGTTGTTTTCCTTGCTCTCACCCATGGTATTAAATAGTTCTGTCAATTCCTTTCCTACCGATATGTCATATTCTAGTTATTTATATCCTATACCGGGAACCTATGTTGTTATATGAAGCATTAGGCATACTAATAGATTTCCAAATCTGAAAGTTCCTTTCTTATCCTTCTTTATCTTTCCAAGGTTGTCTATTAGTTCATCCTTTAACCATTCACAGATGTCAATTTTTGCATTGTCTGTTATCATATCATAAGCACTCTTAATGTATAAACTTGAAAGTGAGTTAAGTCTATTAGCATGAGTGGCTTTGTAACCTAATATCATACTTAAGAATCACACATTTGTATCCTTTACATCATTAACCCTTAGAGATCTTTTATCAAATATTGCACCTGTTAGGTCTACGACTAAATCATTTGAAACCTTCTTGTTTTTGTCTGGTCTTTTACCAGTGGCTGGTAACCCTATGACAACATTTACCGCTTCCTTGGTGATCTTATGAATTGCATCTAACTAGAAAAATTCTCCATGAACTTTGCTTAACACTATCCTAATCACATCTTTAGGAAATTTAGGAATGCTAAGGATTTCTGTGAATCCTAGGGTTTCAATAACCTTGTGTTCAACTTTAACATTGCTGATATCATCACATATCTCAATTTTATACATGGTTTTGATTTCCTCATCTCCTAACTCTTTAATATTGTAGTGGATGTACATTCTAGGGTCTTCAGCATATACAACACCTTTAGGAATTTGAGAAAATGCACCTAAGGTATCATCTTTCTTTGCTATTTTGGGGACTAACTGAAATATGGGCTTAGGTCTTTTAATTACTTCCACAATAGTAGGGTTCGCTATGTATTCAATTGCAGAGGTGGATGCCATGATTAAATACCTTTTTATGTCTTGGATGAATGATTGCTTGGAGTGTGCTTTCTTCTTGCTCGAAATGCCTTAGCTCGGAATCTTCGCGCTCTCTGAAAGTTTGAAATCACGATGAAATGAAATGGAGCCAAAACCTTATTTTATAAAGTTTTTTTTGCTATCTACCACATTAATTGCATTCCGGTTAAGTATTCACTTAACATTGTTTGCCGGTTAAGTAATTTTCAACTTCTTATCTCTAACCGAGGGAATAATAGCGCATGTGTCATTAGATTACCAAACCCTCAAGGAAATTTTCTTCAATTAGATGAAGAACTTCCTGCTGGTGGAGCACTGCTCTATCCTACCGGTGAACCATCACTCTGTCCTGTCAGTGGAGGAGTATTCCCAATGTTTAGATCAACTTTTCTAATCCATTGCTTTGAGAATTCTCGCTTAACCTCTTCAACTTTTTCTTTTCCTTTCAATCTAGCACTTTTGTTGTCTACCGGTGTACTTTTACTTCTACAAAATTTAGCAATATGCCCAATCTTGTTACATGCATAACAAGTTACATTATTTTTCTGAATAGCTTTCCCATAATCTATGCCGGTTTGTGTTATGCATTGATTAGATAAATGTCCAAATCTTCCACAAACATAACATCTCACATTCATTCTATAGTTTTTAGAGTTATGACCAAATTTGTTGCATTTGGAACATTGACTGGTGGGTGTATTGATATTCTGATAATTCCTAGATCTACATTCATTTTCCCTATGACCATACTTATTACAGTTAAAGCATTTTCCATTGAATTTATAAGCATTAGGTGGTCTTACCGATTTGTTGTGATCCTGAGTGTTTGTAGTACCGGAGGTTTCTCCAACTTCAAAGCCAATTCCAGAGGTGTCACCTTTAGGTTTTTGATTCTTCAATAAGGTACCAAGTTCTTCTGAGCTTTTCTTGAATTTTTCTTTATGTTGATTTGCAGTTTCCAATTCCCTTTCCAAGATTTCTTTTTGTCTCATTAGTTCATTTGAGTCATTCTGAGTATGCATCAGATCTGTCTTCAACATGTCATTTTCATAGCTAAGTCTTGTGTTCTCATTTGTTGCATCACTTAGTCTTCTAGTCAATTCTTCTTCATTCTTCTTCTATCCTCAATCTCTTTGCAAAATCTCATAGTCATATCCTGCATTTCATTTGTTGTTGTCATGATCTCTTGTTTCATCTTGTTTATCATATCATTAAGAGATTCCTTTTCATCATTCTCATTTTGCAATTTTTTACAAAGTTCTCTTCTCTTATTTCTTGTAATGGTAAGATTTTCTTGAAGTGCCTGAATGATATCTTGAGCTGCTCTTAAATCATCTTCTAATTTGATATTTTTCAACTTCTTTGCATCATAGTCAGTAAGAGCTCCTTCAAGTTGCTTCATCATATTTTCCATCTTTATCGGTGTCAATATCTTCATCAAGTTGTTAGGCTTCTGAAAATAGAGGACCAAGCTCTGATACCAATTGTTAGGATTCCCACATATACTAAGAGGGGAGGGGGGTGAATCAGTATCTAACCGGTGATAAGAATTTCTTAAGTTAAAACATTCAGAACATAAAATAGCAGTATACAGGTATGTAAGAATTAATTCAATAAACAGAATCAGAAACATCCACATGAAAAGAACACCATATCACAAGATGTTTAACAAGGAAACCTGGTGTGGGAAAAACCTCAGTGGGATTTGTGACCCACAATATTCACTCACTAGCCAATAAGAGAATATTACTTACAATAGGGGCCTGCACATGCAGGAAGGCCAACTGCCTAGAGCTCACTGCTCAATGAGAAGTCACACTGACTTACAATGAGGATTATACTAATCCAAAGATTTGTACTACTTTACAATAGCATCTCCAATGCCAGATTCAGTACTGGTTCTAACTCTGTTCTTTACATATACCCTTGACCTATAATTCACACATTAGGTCTACCTAATAATTTTCTTTTATGCTCGCTACCTTACCTCTCTAAATGTCTACAATGATCTCCTTTATATACAAGAGTCATTTTACAATTTGCCAAGTCGGCTTACAATAATAAACAAAATATTACATATCACAAATCCTGTCGGCCTTTATGCTGGTATGCATCTTTTCTTCTGTGCTGGTGTCGGTGCCAGTGTAGAGTTATCTTGTTAATGCGGGTGCATTGTCTTGCATGTGTAATGCTTTGCCAGTATGAAGTCTTGCCGGTGCCATAGGATTACAAGGTTGCCATCAATGACAAAACCTTCAATGACACACAATGTCTCATTGGAGTGTCCATATGCCAACAACTCATTTCCATTTCTCATAAATATGTCTCCTTTTATGGCACTATATGGATATCTACCTCCATCCATCACATCATCATTGAGGGTGTCACCAAAATTTCAAGCTATGGAGGACCATATGCTTCATGAATAGCAAGTACTTTCAGGACTCAAGGAGAATTGTTGGTGTAAATTATGTCTCATAATTACACTTTACTTAAGTTGACTTAGGATAATGCATTTCATAGTAGTTTGGATATGAAACACTCAAGGAAGTGTGCATATAGGGATGATGTATATAGCAGAAATTCCACCTTTTGTGGTCTTATCTTGTTGTTACATTCCACCTTCGGTGGGCGATCCACCTCTTGTGGAATATTTTATTATTTCTCCTACCTACCCCTACCTACCCTTGTTTCTCATTGAGACACATGTCATGATTGTGTGCTCACATATCCATATATCCTTGGCTTTATAAGCAGGATCATTTACATTTTATGTAATTCAACAATTTGATTTTAATCAACTCAGTTAGTTGGGTATTTTACATATTTTGTTCTCTTTTGTTTATGCTATCAATTGGACTCTAGATCTTGGCAAATTCTCACATGATATCAAAGCCATTAGAGTGTCATTGGTTTGCCAATTGAGATAAATTTGATGTTATTTGGGGTTTTGCATTTTGGACCTTTCTATTGTGGGTTATTATTGAAGCTTTCTAGGTCAAATATGAGGTTACCATTGGATTGGAGAGGTTCAAGAAAGTTATAATATCCTTTTGTTTCATCTAGATCTGACGTTGGAGGCCAGATCTAGTAGTTGGGACCCATCTTCCATTGTTAGCTTGTTTTCATTCCCCTAAGTTGCACTTTACGGGGGGGTGTTGGTGTAAATTATGTCTGATAATTACACTTCACTTAAGTTGACTAAGGATAATGCATTTTATAGTAGTTTGGATATGAGACACTCAGGGAACTGTGCACATAGGGATGATGTATGTAGGAGAAATTTTACCTTTTGTGGACTTATCTTGTTGTTACATTCTACCTTCGGTGGGTGATCCACCTCCTATGGAATATTTTATTATTTCTACAACCTACTCCTACTTACCCCTACCAACCCTTGTTTCTCATTAAAATGCATGTCATGATTGTGTGATCATATAGCCTTGGCTTTATAAGAAGGCTCATTTACATTGTATGTAATTCAATGATTTGATTTTAATCAACTCGGTTAGTTGGGTATTTTCCATTTTTTTTTCTCTCTTGTTTGTGCTATCAATTGGACTCTATATCTTTGAAAATTCACATAAGAATTTGGCCATGACACAAAATCAAATGAAGCAACAAGTAGATCAACATTATAGTGAAAGAAGCTTTGAAGTGAGGGATTGGGTGTTCTTGAGATTGCAAACTTATAAGAAATTACCATTGAAGAAGTGAACAAAGAATAATAAGTTGTCACCAAAATATTATGAACCATACCAAATCAAGCAAATGATAGGTAATGTTTCCTACAAGCTAGAGTTGTTGCCAACAAGCATGATACATCTAGTTTTCCATGCTTCTTGTTTGAAGAAAGTTATAGGGAATAACACCTCTATACAAATAGTATTACCAAAGATGATGAAGAATAAACCTAGAAGAATCATATTAGAACCAAAGTTCATTCTCCAAACATGTAAAAAAAAAACTGAGGACTAGAACACTCAATAAATATATCATTCAATGGGAGAATCTATTAATTGAAGATGCCACATGAGAAGATGAAGAGTTACTTAAGAATAGTCCACACTTAGCATTGATTAAAATTCTTTTTTAAAGGGGGGCATGTTATGCCCTTAATCCTAGAGTATACATATGGTTATTAGTAGTTGGCTTATGCTCTTAACTCCTAATTAATTCATATAATCATTATTAAATTGTGATTTAGTTATCAAGATCAACCATAGGCTTATATAATCATATTTAGGTCATCTAAGGTGATATACTAAGCATAAATAGGGTATATATTGGATATAATGAGTCTTATTTTAGGACCATATTGTGAAGTTTGTTCTTATTAGAGATATTTGGAGGTTTGTCCCCTTACAGTGGCTTATTATTTTTTCTATCATATATCATTCTCAACTTATTTCATTACATTGGATGATATAGATCTATGATTCAAGGCCTACTATATTTGACTGCATCTACACCTGATATTATGCATGTGGTATGTTTACTCGCAATATTTTAGGCAAATCCAAGAGAAACTCATGTGAAGGCAGACAAAAGAATCTTTAGATATTTGAAGAATACTCCAAACTATGGATTGTGGTACCCAAAGGGCAATAACTTTGACTTGAGTGATTACTAATGCTGATCGGGCTAGTAGTATTTATGAAAAAAGAAGCACAAATGGTGAATCATTTTTATTGGGAATCAAATTGGTTTCATGGTTTAGTTAGAAGCAAGAATCTATGTCCCTATCAATAAAATAATTAGAGTATATTGTAGCAACATCTTGTTGCACCCAAGTGTTATGGATGATGAAGACCTTGAAGGATATCAAATTAAACATATGATGAGCCCATTCCTATTCTTTGTGAAAATTCAAGCGCCATTAAAATTTGTAAGACTATAGTTGTGCTATCAAGAACCAAGCATATATCTATCTGGTATTACTTTATAAGGTAGAAAGTTTTAGATCAAGAAGTAAAGTTGGATTATATACCTACAAAGAATTAGGTTACAAATATGTTTACAAAATCTCTTTTGAAGGATAAATTTGTGTATCTCATATTGAAATTTGGGGTTGTTTCCCCTCCTTCTAACTAGATGCATAAGATGGTGCATCTGTCCAAAAGGATAAATTAAAGACATATTTTTTTCCTAGAGTGATATGCCCTACCTATTAGAGGGAGTAGGTAGGGGGTAGATGCTGACAAGGGAAGCATGTTTATTTTTGTTGATGAAGATCCCTTACCATTTGCCCTTATTGTCAAAGAGGGAGAGAAATTGGAAAGATTGGAGCACGTAGCAGGTGTTTCCATTAAAGGAAAAGGGGGATATTGTTGCATAGGTTGTCATTAATGTCAACTAGATTATTGGTGTTGTCATTGTTGATATTGTAGATATATTACATTGTCATTGTTGGTGTTGAAGTAAGTTGTGTTGTATATATGGAGCAGTGTGTTCAACCTATGTTTGAATGCTTGAATGTTCATGGTTGGATATCAAAATATGTTGATCTAACATTCATGCTTGGATGTCAAAATATGTGATGCAATAATGTTCATGGTTGGATGTCAAATGATCCTGATTGATAGATTGGTGTAATGTAACAACTTAAGTATGGTATCGCTTTTTTGTTTCTCTAACTTAGGAGATTATGCTACATTTCTCTACAATTGAATATATGATCTTGCATTTTGGAACTAAGGAAAAGTGAGATGTCTAGTTTATATGCATCTGATTTAAAGTTACAAAAGTCAATACAACCATTTCTAGGGATTGCTTAGTTGAAACAGTTTATTTTTTATCAGGATGGGTCAAAGGAACGTCCCATACCTCTCTGCACTTCATTATTTGCTCTTGTAGTTTGGAGCATCTAATCATAATATTTTTCTCTTACCTCTCCCCAAGTTTCAGGTGTTCAAATGTACAACAAGTTTGAATTTAACTATTATATCTCTTGATTTTTTTTCCTAGCATGCATGTAATGACTAGTTTCAATATTTATTGGTTTGTGCTTGCTAAATTGGACATGATAGTGTGAAAGAAATGTATAGAAATAATGTTAATACTCATGTGGTTCTTTCTTGTGCTATACATTGTGGTTTCTAGTCTTTCTGAAATTTTTTGTTGACTAGAATGGATGTTTGGTAGGTTAAGTGGTTGTTTAGCGATCTATTATATTTATGTCAATGCTCTATGGTTTGTGCCAACATGGAAAGGTGTTCTAATATTATGATTTGGGTGTAATTTATCTCCTTCCACGATCTGCATTTACTTTCCTTTCAACATAATAGTGTTTCGGATTGACCTCCTTGTGGGATGCGCGTTTCACGTCTACATATTTCATCTCAACCGACTTGGAGTATGTGGGCCACTATTTTGACATATTTTCAAGCATGGAGATGAGTTTTAAGTTGAGTTAGGTCCTATTTATCTTTTGGAATGGACCACAATTGTTCTCCTTTCTTTTTTGATGTCATTGGGGGCCAACTTCTTGTATATTGCATGTTTCATCATACTTGGCTGACCTAGAGAAGGTTATTATTGCTTGCAAAGGATATAAATGAAAAAAAAATTAATTGCAAGTGTTTAGTTCATGTGTGGTGATTGTGGTAGTTGTGAAGTCTGCACAGAAATGTTGTATGCATACCAAAAGCAATGAGTTGAAGGTATCTACATTCAACCTAGTCTAGAAGATTGTTAGAGGAAGTGGGCCAAAGGTAGATGATGGTGCATATGGGTGGTGGTAGGAATTAATCAGTCATTCATGATTCTCTGAGTTTTTAGCCTCTTTTGTGGGTGTTGTATTTCTTAGGGAGTAGTGAACTTCCTTTGGTAACTTCTATAAAGATAATATATGAGGAGTTGTAACTTCCTTAGGTTGTATTCCTTAAAAAAGTTAGAAATTTATTTATATTTTTGTGAGGATAAATTTGGATAGTATCTTCAAGAAGCTTTCTCATTTTTCCCTTGTTGGGTTTTCCACATAAATCTAGTGCCTTCATGTACAATGGTGTCCAATGATATATTAATTTTGTATTTCATTGTTGTTGATATGATTTAAGAAGTATTATGTCTTAGTGGTGCTAAAGGGTTTGAGATTTGTTTGAATATTGATTCACCCCCAATCTTAGTGTTCTAATCTATCTAATATGTTTCATTATTCAAATATTAAATGGTACTACTTTTTGCCATGATATAACAAAAATTTCTTTGAAAAATTATAATGAGGAAGTGTTGGAAGAATCAAGAGTATGAGAGAAAACAGTAAATTAATGAGAGAGAGAGAGAGAGAGAACTCAAATGAAGTCAAATTTAGGTTTGTAAGAGGGTTCTCAATGAATGACAACTAGAAAATATAAGAAGAATTGTGTTTCTAAGTGTCATCCAGGGTTGGACTTGAAATTAAAACATGGACATAAATGCTTGGTGGCACCAATATCCTGATAGAGCTACATATCCAAATATCAAGGATGATTATGACATGATATCCTAGGTTATTTTCTATAGTTTTTACATAATATTAAGATTGATAAGTACATAGTTTTTTATCTAAAAATATCTTGATGATACAATTTGCATTGGCAAAATAGTAAAAACAAAATAATCAATTTACATGCACACATTCATAACATTATAGATAATTATTTAATTCATGAGATAATTAGACAATGAGGGGAATTACATTTCATTGGTATCAGTATGCTAAAAATATGATCTTCCACCTGCAAGAGAGAAAACACTTCAAACAGACCAATGAAGCATTATATTAGATGCTAAAAATCAAAACACATGAATAGATTAAAAACTCTAAAATCACCTCATTGTCCTCTATCTCTAAAGATCTCTAAGATTCAAGGTGGCCCTTACTTGGAAGAGCACTTGATCCTCAAGATGAAAACCTAAAGAACGAGTTATATGAAAAATGCTACTAGAATCGAAATGGATGCAACTAGGATTCTAGTGAGTGCTAAGAGATGAAGATGAAAGTTGAAGGCTAGGTGATTAGGAGGCAAAGTATATTCCAAATTGAAAGATAAGTATGTTATGTGAGTTAATTAAATTAAGATGAGAATGCAAAACTTATAAAAGAAGTGAAATTAAACTAGGATGGAAGATTAAAATACAACTAAATGAAGCTAAACTATGTGCTATGGATGCTTGAGGATGATGTTGATGCTTGGTGATGACAAAGAGATCTACTTAACCGACAATGTGACTATAATTTTCATGTACAAAAGACTTGATGAATTTAAGAAGGAATGGGCTCTATTTATAGGGAAAATAGAGAAATGGACGGTTGGGATTGAGTAATCTCATCAAGGGCTAGGATTGAAATTTATCAATCCATGGGAGAGATTCAATCCAATCCCAAGTGTCACCTTGAGAGGGGTTGAGGGGATGCTAAAAAAGCATTAGATGCTAATCAAGCAATCAGGGATAACCTCAAGGAGTGACATCATGGATAATGTCATTAACCAAGGAGGCATGCTATTACCCAAGAGGTAAACTATTGTGCAACATGGGAAATGGTTAAAGGGACAACCATCATGGCTAAGGGGTGTGGGCTTGTTAGAGGCATTAAATACCTTTTGAAGACTTTGGAGGCTAACTTTCCCAAAGAGGAAAACCACTAGTGGTTTATGTAAGAGCCTTACATATTTGGAAGACTCAACAAGTTAACTTGTTGAAATAGATAAAGTCTTAAATGCATTTTGAAAACTTTCTTCCAAATTTAGAGAAGTGACTCCCCCAATTCTAGGGATAGGTCATGATTAGGAGAATAGGACATGATTAGGATAGGATTAGAAGGCTTCTAGAAGAATGATTAGGGGAATGTAGGATTTTTCAAGTGGGTGAGGGAAAATAGGTAATTTTGGTAAATTAAAATGATTTAATTTAGCCAAAAAGGGGATGCAACTTGCATTTATAAGATTTTGAAAGTGGGGGGATTTTTTAATAAATTTTGATTTATTTAAATGCAAAAGGGATTTTAATTAAATGTGAATTTAATCAAAAAGGAGAAAAGGGGATTTTAATTAAATAAATAAGATTTATTTAATTAAATGGATAAGGGTACTTAATCAAACCTTAGTTTAATTAATAGGTTAGGCTAGAGGAAATGGATTTAATTAAATCTTTAATTTGATTAATAGGATAATTAGAAGAATAGGGATATTAATTAAATCTTAATTTAATTAATTGAAAGAATTAGGGATAATTAAATGAATAAAATTCACTTAATTCATTGTGCAACTTTTAGGTGTCTACAATATCCTCTCTAGAAACAATGACAATTCATTATCTTTTCACATAAGGAGGAAACAAAATTGCATGCTACATCACATCATCATCAAGCTCAAAATATGGTTCTCATAAAACTCAAGACTTTAGATATTTTCATATTTGTGATTAACATCTAGAACATGATTTTTTGAATTTGAATTTATATTTATAATGAACGTGTATTCAAACATATAAGAAGACAAGGAATATTTTAGAAAAATTAAATTGCATGTCTTATATTACAATTTTTAATAAAATAAATTTAAATTTTTTTTTTAACTCAACCTTTGTACATTATAGAAATAATAATAAAAAATTTAACAAAATATTCCAAAGATCATGTGAAACCAACTAAACAATGTGGCATATATACAATTAATTGTTCATGTGGGAAGTCGTAAAATTTTTAAGCATTTTCCATTTATACAAGGATTAGAAAACATGATGCAAATACTAAAAGTGTTAGCAACTGTTGGCAAGAGACATTGCATGTATGTTGAGATGTTGTCATTGATGGAAAATCATATCAGAATTGGAATCTACAGTTCATTTTTTCATCATTCTGAAAGATTGATTGAATATTGATCAAGTATTGGCGAGGTCCGATGAGAAGTGTATCCGATAGAGTGTACACTGTTTTGGTTGACGGATTATTTTGGTTGAGAATTTTTCTTTGCGGATCTGGGAGATGTGTTACGGACATGTAGTTTTCCTTATTGTAGGTTTGTGGCCTCCCCTGATGAGTTTTGTGTAAGTTAGAAGATTCAATGATTATGTTTTGGCAAAAACAATGCATATCTATGGTAATGTGTGATAATTCAGTATGCACACCTTGTGGATCAATTTTGGTGGTTGATCATGTGTTCAAGGCTAGTAAGCCGACATGTGGGATGCATGTGGATATTTTGTTTTGGTCCACTTAGTTGTTTTTGGATCAGATTAAGCCGACTTGTGTACATGTTTCATCTTTTGTGACATGTTCTTGAAGCCAACAAGGTGGTGACCTAATTTGGTGATGGAGATATATAAGATATGTTTATTTGATCATTTTGAAGATAGATGACTATGTGGAATGTGTGAATGATCGATTGTTCATAGTTTCACGCATGCAAGGTGAATATTTGTGCTCTTGTATATTGTTGAATATCATAACAGAGCAGTATTGCAGAGCAGAGTAAGAATATGTTTTGTGATTAACCGAAACTAAACTCAAGTATTTTTTGATGCTATTTCATATTTAAAATTACATTGTAATCTCTTACAAACATTTTTTAAGGCAATAAGCCTTCCGGATTATAGCCCCTATTTGTATTTTAAGTAGTGATCTCTAGAAAGGGTGCCTGAATGCATCTGCATTCCCCTATGTAATATTTCTATATTTTTAGCAGAGTTTATTAATATTGTGGGTTTGAATCCCACCATGGTTTTTCCCTTAACCGGGTTTCCACATAAAAATCTTGGTGTTATGGTGTTGCTGATCTTTGCTTTGTGTTTCTGCACTTTAGTTTCCTTCATATGCATTAAGTGGTTAAAAATCAGATTGTCAAAGTTAAAAATTGCATAACATTGATTCACCGCCCCCCCCTCT
Organism: Cryptomeria japonica; assembly: GCF_030272615.1. Classification (NCBI taxonomy): domain Eukaryota; kingdom Viridiplantae; phylum Streptophyta; class Pinopsida; order Cupressales; family Cupressaceae; genus Cryptomeria; species Cryptomeria japonica. Next base: position 638,675,522 of record NC_081406.1, read on the forward strand.
TAATGTTCATTGATTCCAACAATTGGTATTAGAGCCTAGTTCCTCAACGGAAGTCTAACAGCTTGAGAAAGATCCGACAAGGTGAATCAATGGATTTCGGTAGTCTTAGAAAGCAACTAGTTACTGCTCTTGAAGATCTTGATCATGCACAAGATGAGAACCGACAAGTGAAAGAAAATCTCAAAGATGTTGAAGAATACATTGAAACATTGAAGGATCATGATGCAGAAGCACCGGTCTAGTTCTTACCGGATGAGCAGTTTTCAGTGGAACTACTTGAGATCATGGCATTTCTTCTTGTTTGAGTGTTTAGCTTTGTGGTTTTGGTTTTATTCCCTTATGTTTGTCATCTTTATTGTGTTCGAGTTTCATGGCATTTGCATTTAATCCAGATGATTTATCGATTCCAGTATTGCCTTGGTTGATATGTTCTTAATGGTTATTCTAGCAGTGTGTTGAGCGAAGTTGGATTAGGTTACGGTTGATCTTCATGACTTGTGGATCATTGATTTATGTTTCTTCTATCATGTCTGATGTTCCGATATGACCACACATTGTCTTATGCATTTTGGAAATTGTTCTTAGTGATTTTGTTGGGTGAATATTTTGTCACTAGCGTACCAATGATAAAATATATGTTTCACACACAGCTATGATAAGACAAAGTCTTTCTTGTCATCAAGGGGAGGTTCCCTATTGGAATTTTGGGTGTTACAACAACTTATGGAAAGCAAAAATTTGGGTGTAACCTTAGGGCATTTAATTCTCTTTTTTCAAAATTAATGTATTATCCTTTCACTTGGTGATATTTCTTACAACAAAATAAACTTAACCACTAAATTAAACTTATTAACAAAGATACAAAGCTACTCAATATTTCGACAACCTTGTAAGCCCAAATTCTTACGTAAGTACAACTACTTAAATCACCACTATTTCAACTTAAATCTCAATTTGTAGCTCAAAGTCTCCAATATGTGATCAAATATTTCTAAAACTAAAAGTAATTTGCAGCAATACAAATCTTCCTATGCAATTACTTAATTATCAAAAGATTTCCCAAATATGTAGGTAGAACAAAGTCTATTTCCACAATTCAAAAGCTCTTTCATAAACTTTCACAATTTCACCAAAAGATTCAAGATCATAAGGAATGATTATGAGAACTAAACATAAGAATGATTCCAATCACAATCATAGTCTTCAGTCCAACACAAAGTTTGGAAACTAGCAGATTGCTATCTTTTTTTCCTTGAATCAACTTTTACATCAAAAGCACAAAGTTCTAATTGAGATAAAAATTTGGCAGAGTTTTGCTAAGCATAAAAAAGATAAATATGTACAAATGAGGGTCCTCTTTATATAGATAAAGACTAGATAAAAATATGGGCACAGTTGACTATTTCAACTGCATAGTCCCATTTAACTACAACTATTGCATCAAATGAAAATGCAACTACAAGAAAATTTGCAGTGGCTACGAATGCAACTACATGAAAATAAAGTGTAAAAGGGGCACACTTAATCATCTTTCTCCTTCTCATTGGATTTTTGGAATTCCTTGAACTTGACCAAAACAACCTCCATCTCGGCTTGGTTCGGTATTGTGGTAGAATTGGTGATGGCACGAACACAGGAAACTACATCTTCAGCTTTCATGTATTTCTTCCTTCCATCTTTCAGCATTGATGCAAGAACTTCAAAACTGACTCATATTTCTAGCAACTTTTCAAATGCATTCAATGTGAAATCTTGTTCTGTACAATGATCTATCAAGGAAATAAATTCTTGTATGATGGCGTCACTAGTCACAAGATTTTAATTATCATCATAAAAATAACAAGGAATTTCACCTATTCTTTTTGAAATAAGATCAATCTCGTCATCACTTTCCTTCTTCTCCTGATCCAACTCCATAATCATTGACCTTATTGTTTCTTTCTTATGAGACAACAATGACAGAATCTGGATGTATTCCTCTCTTGTTGGAATTACTTTATTTTTCACAAGAACGTCAATTCTCAAATCCTCCATTTTACCCCAAAGAGTTACACTCTTTTCAATATCTTCTACGTCTTGAGATAAGGAAGTTTTGACAACTTGCATTTGACTTTAAACAACTTCAAAGTTAGTCAAAAACTTAATTGTTGAATCTAGAAGACGAGAACCCTCTAATTACAAACAAGAAATCCACTCATCCATTACTCGGCCCTTGACGCCCACCTGTTCCACCTTCTTGAGAGCCTCAGTATCAATTGAAGAAACAATTGCTTGACTTCCTGAGAAGATTGTGTGACCTTGAGAAGCACACTGGTCAACTGCTCACATTTATTCTTCAATTCATTCTTTTCATCTCTTTCTTGATCAAACCTTCACATAAGAGAATTAAAAGCAATTTGAGAGTCTAACTTGACACTCCAATGCATCTCCACTCCAATTTCTACAGTCTGCATAGTATAATCTCTAGGTTGAATATTATCTTTATTCTTATCTAAAGATGGCACGATAACCTTAGCATATTTCCTTTTGGTAGTAGGATCCACCAGCACCCGAGAAACACTATTTGGCTTTTTAGTACTTTTGGATTTGTGAGGAGCCAAGTGTTCAAGATCAAATTCATTTGGCAAAATTACATGTTTCTTCCTTTTGGGTGCTACTATATCCATCCATGGTAGTAATTATGTGTTAGTGGATGGAGTTGTGGCCTCCTTCTGAATATCGACTGGTATCTGAGGAACATTCTGACTTGTTGGTATCAAAGTTGTGGTAACCAATGGTGTTTCTGTTGATGAAGTAGTAGTAGCCATTATTTATGCTTCCTTGGAAATAACAATGTTTGTAGCTGTGGATGATGTTTTAGTGGCAACAATGGTACTCGCACTAGGTGGAGCTTCAACCATGATTGTTATGGAAGGTAGGGTCACCAACTATTGCTCTACAATTACTTGTTCCATAGATTCAGTAAAGTCCAAAATTGAAGACTCAATAATGGATTTTTGGAACATCATCAAAACTTGACAGACTAGACAATGTAACATATTGTTGATCACCCTCCTAGTGTGGTAATTTTGTATTCAACCCTTCATCATCATATTCTTCTTCCTCTTGATCTGAATCTGATTCAATAGAATAAATGATAACTTGTGTAGGAGTTGATACTTGTGAAGTGGCAGGAGTATCACTCTCACCTTGATGAGTTAATTCTTTGACCTGCATTTCCTCTTCATGAGGAATTTCTCCTTCTTCTTGTTCTTTTTCTTTCTCGTCCTTTTTAATAGCTTGCTACTCAGGCTCATTTGTTTGTGTCACTTGTGAAGCTAAAGAAGATTCACCTTTATTTGATCCTTTGATAGTGAATTTGATTTTAGGTCCTTTTCCCTTAGATTGTGTCAAAGGGATTGATGGAGGTGCTTGTACATTTGCTTTTCTTTTGGTCCTCAATTCAATTTTTTTACCAACTAGACCATCAATGTTATCATCATCCCTAGAACTGGCAAGAATCTGCTTCATTCTGATCTTCTTCTTCAATAACCATTCATTAGTATTGGCCAAAATAGGGGCAATTCTTTGAGTAATGGACTTACTTTCCTTTTTTGACCATTGAATGGGTGGCAATGGACATTCAATAATTTTCCTTTCAAAATAGACTAGATCCACTATATCATCAGTATCCTCCATTGTAATCAGGATTTTAGCCAAATCAATATTTTCAATTTGTTCCAGGGTGAGACGACTAAAATCCATCCTCCTCACATCTTCATCATTTTGACAGTCTACCCAAACATCTTCGATCCGATATACATGAGTATAGATCCTCTTAATTTTGTTTTTCATTCCACAAAAAATCAAAATTATTATGAGCCTTGAACCTCCTCATGGTGTTCCATTGCATTTCTTCTTCCATGTTTTTAGCCTTTGGGCTGGTCATTACTAAATATCGGCCAATGGCTTCTGGAAATTTTAAGCCAGTCTTATGAGCTTGCGACTACTTTTCATGCACATGGATCAATTACTGACATAACTCCATGAGTACAATCGTATCAGATGAATATCTTGGGAAAATGAAAGGTTCACTTGTGAAGTATCCTATGCGGATGTAGGTGAATGTAGGAAATTGGAGAAAGACACAACCAAAATGAGAAACCCTATTGTATGTTGCTTCTGAAAGTATCTTCTTTTGTAAGTCTTTATCAAACATACATTTCCTTACAACAAAAAAGGCATCATTGACCCTTCTGAAATGACTTCCCTGATTCTTGATGGTGAGCTGATCATAATAGTTCCAAATAGGAACTAACCTCCTGCCACCCTTTATAGACAAACCTGGATATTGCCTCATAGAGGCAATTGCATACACAAGGTATGGGGTCATATAGAACTTAAATATTGTTTTGATCTCTTTCAATTGTGCACAAAGTGCATTACTAATCTTTTCACCCCAATCTATCATGGTATTCCCTTTCCTGATTATGCTCATATAGTAGCATATCCAGTTCTAAAAGTAATGAGAATCTTTCAAACCTTTCACTTGTTCCAGCATAGTAACCATATCATTATACTCTTCATTGAAATCACTTCTATGAAAGTATTTTGACCATCTTGTAGTAATGGAACCTCTAGCTGAAGATAGGAAAACTGTATTGATCATTTTCTTACACTTTGCCTCATTCTTCTCATAATACTCTTGAGCATTTTCTTTGGTTATATTTGCTACTTCTTCCACTCGTGAACCTTTAAACACACTATAGAAGAAAACATTGTATAATTTCATGATGAAATTCTAATTACTATCCTTCGCTTGCCTGGCATGTGGATCAAAATGATCCTCTACTACAAGTAAAAAATCTGGATTGTGGGTTGCTATTGGAAAAGAAGCATACTTGTGCAACTTTGACCTGATTAGTTTTAAATCGATCAATGAACTCTTGCATGTCCACAAGACCAATTTTTGTATCCTTTATCTCTTTAACATTAGAATCAATCGAGCTTTCTGAAAACATGTTCAACTATTTATCATACTTGTACTTCATTTTTTTCACACATGGTTTGCTTGGTGAGGACTCTAGCTGACTTGAAGAAGGATTTGATTTGCCTTGAGAAGGCTTTGACATTTGCAAAGCACTGTATTCAACACCAAGGATTAGTTGTTTGAAAATTATCATCATTAGAAGAGAAAATTTTATCAGTTGGAACAAGAATCAGAAGCTAAACTGGAGTTATGAAAAATATTATCAAAAACTGGAAGGTCAAAGAAAAAAAGTCTAAAATGTCAATTAGAGGAATAAGGCTCACTGCAAGTTGGACTTTAAAGTCCGACATGTCAGTTAGGGGAAAAAGTCAGTTTGGTAGGTCGGAGAAAATTTTTTGACCTGCCCTCTAAAGGTCTGGAAAATTCTATTGGCACATCAAACTTTAGAGTCTGATGTGTTGACTAAAAGTCAATCGAGGAAGTGACAAATGATTGACATGTCAGACTTTGAATCCTGACATGTCAGTTAGGGAAGAGAAAAGAAAAACCTCTCACATGTCGAGGTTTAAAACCTGACATGTGAGGAAGGAAGGAAAAAAATTACAAACATCTCTTGCATGTCGGGTTTTAAATCCTGACATGTGTGGGTAAGGGGGAAGGAAAGGGAAGAGGTATGTCAGGGTTTTAAACTGGACATACCTACAAATGTGAAGGAGGAATTTAGAAAAAACCACAAAAACAAACAAAAACCCTAGCATATGCACAAAAAATAAAAGAAATAACAAAACCCTACCTCAACTCATCGTGAATGTGCTAGTGGAGTAGGAAAATCTGAAGACGAATCACAAAACACACAAGGATGAGGGAGAAATGAGCTCTAGAATGCCTTAACCAAAATAAAAATGACCTAAAATGCCCAAAAAACAAATAAATAACCTATTTTAAAACATGCCAAAAAAACACAAGTTGCATTAATAAAAACAAAATTTGCATTAATTGCAACTTGTTTTGGCAAGTCAGACTTTAAAGTCCTACCTGTCAAAAGACAAGGTCAACAAGACTGCAAGTTGTTGGCAATTGACACTCAATTGGTTAGTTTCAATATGTTGTCATTGATGGCAACATGGAAACATGTTCCGACTTCATATTTTGGTTTAGTTATGTACCGACAAACACTTCACCAGCACCAGAACCGACAGGTTGGAAGGAATTCTTTGGGTACTAGTATTGTAGGTTGACATGGTTCACATTAAGGTTATCAGTATTGGAGGCCGACATCATTTGGTAAATCCGGCATCGACAATTGTTTTTAATATTCATATGTTTATGTTATTGAGCCGACATGTATATTCATATAGTAATTATCTTTGTAAGACGACATAAGGCATGATGGATTGTAAAAGGGTATATAAGTTAGTTGGTTAGATCATTTTGTAATATGGAGGAATAGGAGAATGTGATAATGTTTTGTAATGCAAAGTTTATGTAAGGGGTATTCCGGTAAGGGTTTAGGGTTTCAAACCGGAACAGACAGAGCTTAACCAGAACTGTATTCAGGCATAGAAGATGCTATCATTGTAGTTCAATCATTTCTCCAAATTGTAGTCTAGATTTGTATGTAGTCAGTGACGCTCCTTTTGTGATTGAGTAGTATGCTCTAGGTTGTAAGCCTTCCTACAAGTGCAGGCCCCTATATTTTGTAATATCTCTTCATATGGCTAGTGGATTGATATTGTGGGTCATAAATCTCATAGTGGTCTTTCCTCTTTGAGGTTCTCCACATATAATTTTGTGTGTTATGGTATTCATTTGTGTGATTGGCTTATTGGTTGCTTTACTTCTTTCAATTCTATATGTACTGGTATGTCAGTTGGTGAATGCATGTTTTAATAAGGTTAAAATTGATCATTCTGGTAGAACACTGATTCACCCCCCTCTTAGTGTTCTTGGATTCCAACAATTGGTATCAGAGCCTTGTGCCTTAGAGGAAGTTTAACAGCTTGAGGAAGATCTTGAATCCGGAATCCATGGATATGAGTTTGGAGAAGCAACTTGAGGTAGCACTTGAAGATTATGATGCCGAAAGATTGAAGAACTTGAAGTTACAAGATGAATCGCATGTTGCTCAGGAATTCATTCTTGTCCTACAGGAGAGACTGTCATCTGTTCAAGCTAGGAGGAAGGAACTTTTATAGAATACAGATAACGAAGAGAAAGATGCACTTAATGAGAGATTTCTGAAGCTGAGTCGGGAGAACATGGTTATGATGAATGAAATGTAAGCTATAACTATGAGGATGTCTAAAGAGATTGAGGACCAGAAGAAAAAGGAATAAAATCTTATTGTATCTCTAAATAAAAAATTTGAAGAATGTGGAAGGTTGGTTCATGAAAATGATATGCTGAGAACTAATTTAGTACAATCCGAGAGTAATGAACAAGAGCTTGAGAGACAAGTATTAATTCTGAGAGATGATCTGGCTATTGCAAGTGAGTATAAAGAAAAATTCAAGAATAGTTCAGCACAACTTGATGAGCTATTGAAAAGACAAATGAAGAATGGAGATTCCAGTGGACTTAGATTTAAACAAGGACAGAATTCTGGTAGTGCAAATGAAGATCAAAACCATAAGGCACCGGTAAGGCAGTTTAATGCTTATAAATTTAATGGTAGATTATTTGTTTGTAATAAATTTAATTACATGGATAGGCAATATAGAAATAGAGAAAAGAAGAACCCCGATTCTTCTCCCGGTCAATGTTCTAAATGTAATAAGTATGGTCATAAGACAGAAGATTGCAAAATGAATGTTAAATGTTATGCATGTGGAAAATTTGGACATATGGCTAATCAGTGTAGGTCAAGCAATTATACCAGTTTTAGCAAAGAAATTTAAAATAACAATATTACATGTTATGCATGTAATGAGCTTGGACATATTACTAAGTCCTGTAGAAGCAAAAATCCATCGGTTGGTAATGAAGGATCAAATGAGAAAGGGAAAGAGAAGGTTAATGAAATCCGGCAAGATCATACCCAGAGATGGGTCAGGAATTCAAAAGAACAATCAGCAAATGGAAATGCACTGGTTACTCAATCGACAAAGGAGGCTTCTCCTACACCGACAAGAAGTTCATCTAGTAACTAAGGTAGATGCCTTAGGGGCAGGCAAAATTCATGAAGATGGTGCATATGTATCGAGAAGAGGTTTTGGAAGATGTTCCAAACATTAGAGATGCTTATCCAACATGGATATGTTTGATCAAGATCTCGTATCTTCCACTGGAAGTCATTCATATCAATGACAGATTAGGGTTTCTTGGAGGTTAAAAGGATGAATTCACTTCATTTCTGATCACTTTACATTTAGAGTGATTCATAGGAAGTCTAAGGTGATTCAGTGTGATTGATATCTTCTTGAGCAATTTCACCAGCGATCGGAAGAGTTATTTAGGGTTTTTCACCAACAACTATTCATAGGTATTTATCTTTCATCATGGAAGCGGGATCATCATCTGAACCTATGTTTATTGCAAATCCTACCGTTGTTGAGGTCAAGGACCATCCCAGGCCTATTTTCAAACAATATCCGCATATTGCTACCCTGGACGATTCAGTTGGCACATTTTCTTGTGTCCTAGAATGAGTCGTGAATATTGAAGATGTTAGAGCTTACATTCACTATCATATTGAGGATTTAGGAAAGAGTTATATTAAGAGCATGTACAAAAATGAGTTAATGGGTGATTCTGGAAATATTAAGATCAAGTACCAGCATATTGAGGATCTAGGGTTTACCAACATTCTGGATATTCTAGAATTTGAAGATGAGATTGTTAGATATGTTTTGAATAGAGTGCATGGAGAATTTATCTGGTTAGACAGACTGTATAAGATTTGAAAGGAGGCCATCGGGGAAATCACTGGTTTACCACAGGTTGGACAACATCCCAAGAAGAAAGTTTTTAATGATCAGGTCAACAAGATCACCAACGCAACATCAAACAAGTGATCAATGAGAATTAGTACTATCACCGACAAGGATATCAGATTCGGAAGCATGGTCATTGGTTACAAGGTAACACAATCAAATAGACTAAATTTTGTTTCTAGCTCCTGCATTTATGCAACTCATTAAATGATGAGGGAGAATGAGAAGTTAGATTTATGTGGTTGGATGTTGGATGAATTGTTGATTAACCTAGGAAAGATTAAAGAATAGAAGAAAGGAACATTTCAGTATGGAAATCTAATTGTCTGTTTAATGTTGTTTTTCATCAATGAGAATCCCAGTTTTGGGAAAAGACAATGGGCATTCAATATCCCGGTAGGGAGGCAACTAAAACAATCAATTGCTACATTGGGTTGTTAGAGAGATAACAAAGTGTGGGGTTACTTTAAAGCATTTCAAAAGGATATGAATTCTAGGGAGATGGTTCCAAAGCACATTATTGAGAAGTACTCAACCGAGATATGCTTCATGGTCAAGAAAGGTGAAACTTTGATGCAGACAGTCAGGCTGCAGAAGATTTGGATTGAGGAAATGGGTTATGAAGATGATGCATAGATCCTAGATGCTTATGCATATATGCTAATTGATGCACCTATATATAAATCTGTAAAAACCTTTGGTAGTGCTAATAAGAAGAAGAAGAGAGAGGTTGAAACTGAGTTCAACCAGAAGAAGAGAGAGAATTAGGAGGGTAGGGTAACTAAATTTGTTGAAAAGGTTTCATTGGACATGACGGCATTAATTGATGATGTTCTGGAGAAAGGGAGAAAAAGGAAAGAGCCAGAAATATTCATTGAGCCAATTGCAGCTCAATCTAGATCTGATGATGACACACCCTTAGCATTCAAGAGGGTTTTGAGGAAGAAAACTGAAGAGACTAAGGTAGAAGCTAAGAAGTGACCAATTAGGAAAGTTACTATCAGGGTACCAACATAGAAAATGGCACCAAAAGAAACTCATTCAACCCCATCTAGTACTAGAAGAAGGAAGAAGAAGGATGACACCAATCTTCCACTTGTATCTGGTAATGTAACTATCATTCCACCCAAGACTTGTGTAGAATTAGTTAATGAAATAACCAAAGATGGTATGTTAAAGAATGTGCAATTTTATTATGAGCATTTGGATGATGTTGAACAAAGAGAAGTAGAGTAATTAGTTTTGTTGTATTTGGATATTTATAAGAAAGCCTTGTTAGAAATTGAAGACCAAATACCGACACAGTTATATGACATTTTGGATGCTAGAAGACTGTCAGCAATGCAATAGGACAAGCATATAAAGATTCAGGAATCGTTACCTGTTTGTGTTTCTATTACTCCAGAGGAGATGGACAAGACACTTGAAGTTGCAGATAGGAAAATCTTTAACAACAAGCATAGAATAATCAGTCTTATGTTAGGTAGGGTCAATAAGATAATCAAGGAGACCCACAAGGCATGGGTTAAGTTCTTTCAAGAAAACCGTGGTTTTTATACTTCACCTAAACCTAAGACAAATACTACAGACATCCCAGTTGAAGAGAAAGGTAAAGGTATTGTGGATACTTCATTCTCAATTTTGAAAAATATTAAGATAGTGGATATTGAGCCCCCGTTAGAGACTAATGTATAGGCAAATATTGATATACCAGTAGATATAGAGGGTATAAAGGTTGCAAATGTAGAAATTACTAATGTTGAGGACAACAGTCCTCCGGATCTGAATGTACAGGATGAGGACACAGTTCCTAGGGAGGAACCAACAATAACTAAGATTGCACAAAGTGGCGAAGCCACCGATGCAAGTGAGGAAGTTGTAAAGGTTAAACCATCAGAGGAGAAGAAAGGGGAATCCTATAGGGAACCGGTAGTGAGTCCATCATTATTGTCAATTGACACCTTGTAGGTTGAAAAGAAAAGCATAACTGAGATGAGTTCTATTGAACTCATGATAATGGTTTCACAGAAAATGATGAAGGACCTATGGATAAAGGGGTTATTGATCAGTCTATCACTATTTTTCATAGACTTGTCCTGGAGTACAAGTTTGACAAAGAAGCGAGCCCATATGGAAAGCTTAAGACAATCATAGAGCACATTTCAAAGGACTTTCAGTCTTTGCAACAGATATCAAACTGACAGGAACTAGAGAGGTTTACATAGGCAAAGAGAGCTACATTTGATCAAATGATTGAGTCTAAGAGGAAGGAGATTAATGATTAGTTGAAGTTGATAGGTAATGCATTAAGGTAGTGTACTAATATCTACAGATTATGTTGTAATACAGGTTTACTCATAGTTGAGACAAATAAAAGGATTAAGGATATTCAGGAGGAGATTCTAGGTATAGTTAATTCTTTTGATGGATAAAATTCTTTAACTACATCTATAGATGGTCAGATTTTGGTTTTGGAAGCCCAATTTTTTAGCTTTTGAGAGGGAAAAAAATAAAATCATAAGGAGAGCCAGAGGTCTTAGAGGTTTGGTGAGTCCCCGATTTGATTTATTAAGTGTACATAAGGAGTGTATAGATATGATTGGTAATCCCACACCAATAGATCTTAATGAGAAAGAGTCATTTGCCCATATGCTAAATAGACTTGTATCTATTTCTGTCACTTTCAAATCAGGTTGGGATACCTATCTAGATCTTTTGGAGAAGGCCTATCTAGATATTTTCAAATACATTCATCTCCAATAAGGTATTTTGGGACATTCATTCTATAGTCTTTCATTCTTTGTCCCGGTTTTTCGTATTGTTGGCATTGATGTCAAAGGGGGAGTATAGGTAAAAAATATTCAGGAGATATGGAGTGTGGAGTATTTTGTTCAGATGGATATTTAGCTTAGGGGGAGTAGGCTCAGGATGAAACTAACAGATGGAAACCATGATCATTTTTCACATAAGTGTTGCCATCAATGGCAAAGGGGGAGATTGTTGGCAATTGGTACTCAATTGGTTGGTTTCAATATGTTGTCATTGATGGCAACATGGCAACATGTTCCAGCTTCATATTTTGGTTTAGTTGTCTACCGACAGACACGTCACCAGCACCATCATTGGCAGGTTGGAAGGAATTCTTTGGGTACCAGCATTGTAGTTTGACATCGTTCACATTCAGGTTATCAATATTGGAGGCCGACATCATTTGGGAGATCCAACATTGGAAATTGTTTTTATATTCATGTGTTTTTGTTATTGAGTCGACATGCATATTCATATTGTAATTATCTTTGTAAGCCAACATAAGGCATGATGGATTGTAAAAGGGTATATAGGTTAGTTGGTTAGATCATTTTGTAATATGGAGGAATAGGAGAATATGATAATGTTTTGTAATGCAAAGTTTATGTAAGGGGTATTCCGGTAAGGGTTTAGGGTTTCAGACCGGAATAGACAGAGCTTAACCGGAACTATATTCAGGAATAGAAGATGTTATCATTGCAATTCAATCTTTTCTCCAGATTGTAGTCTAGATTTGTATGTAGTCAGTGAGGCTCCTTTTGTGATTGAGAAGTGTGCTCTAGGCTGTAAGCCTTCCTGCAAGTGCAGGCCCCTATATTTTGGAATATCTCTTCATATGGCTAGTGGATTTATATTGTGGGTCACAAATCCCATGATGGTTTTTCCTCTTTGAGATTTTCCACATATAATTTTGGGTGTTATGGTATTCATTTGTGTGACTGGCTTATTGGTTTCTTTACTTCTTTCAATTCTATATGTACCGATATACCGGTTGGTGAATGCATGTTTTAATAAGGTTAAAATTGATCATTCTGGTAGAACACTGATTCACCCCCCTCCCTCTTAGTGTTCTTGGATTCCAACATAGATCGGACTTTAAATTCCAACTTGTCAGTCATTCAAAAACTTGCAAACTAGCACATCGGACTTTAAAGTCCGATGTGCTTACATAACTAATTGACATGTCGGGTTTTAAAACCCAACCTGTCAGTTAAAACATAGAAAATTATAACTTCTAAATGACTAAACATAAAGACACAAAATGAAAAGTGACTAATCAATAAGGTCAATTATCCTTTCCCAAAGCCCATGAGGTATGAAACAAACTAGTTTCATAGGGTTGCCTTATGATTTCAGCCATGCTGAAATTGAGGACAACATATTTGAGCCGACATGTTACCATTACACGTTTCATGAATGGGTTGGTCATTGGACCGACTTGATTAAGTTGTTATTATTTGTGGATGGTATAAATGGAAGTTTGTGAATCATTTGAGAGGATAAAAGATAGAAGATCGAAGACAGAGTTTAGAGATTGAGCGAAAATGTAGACTTGGCTAGATTCTGATCTGATGGACTGAGGCTAGAAGGCTGAGGTCCAGATTAGGGCAGAACCAATAGACCATTTCCAGAGGCCAATCTAATATGTGGATGATCTATGGATCTTGTAATAGTGGTGTAAGAATTGTTTGTATCCTAGAATACAATCTAGCATGTGGCATTTGTAATTCTTCAGACTGTAATAAGAATTGTTCATATTGTTTATCGGTTATGTATTATATGTTGTTACTGGTTGTTCTTTCTACTATTTCTGACATTGTGTTATCTATTACTGATATATCTTGCATGGTATTTGTGTTATGCTGCAAGGATGGGCTGTCCTTCATTGAATCTCCCTACCTTGACAAGGTCAAGTGGTATCAAAGATGATTTGTCAACCTGTTGTTGGAGGAAGACTCGGTTGTGCATCGGTTGGTTGGAGTGAAAGTTGAGGCAACTTGTCAACTTGTTCAAATCACCCAACATGAGAGAGCAAGGCTCGTAGGTAGATCACGGATCCTAGATCTTGAGCTTGAGAGAGTTAGTGGGTGGATACTTGAACAGATTGTCGATTGAGGCAGACTGTCGTTTGGATTGGTAGATCACTGAAGAGAGGCAACCAAAAGATGTAGTCAGATTGCCAAACCCCCGGACGCAGTTGCAAGTATGTACTGACAAACTGTCAAACCAGATCAAGTGACGGGACTCACTTTTCAATTAACCCCAAGAGAATGATGCAGGAACACCGGTCTAGTTCTTACCGGTTGAGCAGTTTTCAATGGAATTACTTGAGATTGTGGCATTTCTTCTTGTTTGAGTGTTTAGCATTATTGTTTTGGGTTTATTCCCTTGTGTTTGTTGTCATTGTCATGTTTGAGTTTCATGGAATTTGGGTTTAATCCCGATGAGTTATTGATTCCAATATTGTCCTGGTTGATCTGTTCTTACCGGTTATTCTAGCAGTGTGTTAAGCGAAGTTGGATCGAGTTGCAGTTGATCTCTATGACTTGTGGATCATTGATTTATGTTTCTTGTGTCATGTTTGATGTTACTGGAGGACCGTACATTATCTTATGCATTTTAGAAATTGTTCTTAGTGATTTGAGCCGACATGTTATCTTACATATTTCATGAACCGGTTGGTCTTTGGGCCGACTTGATTAAGTTGTTATTATTTGTAGATGCTATAAATGGAAGTTTGTGAATCATTTGAGAGGACAGAAGATAGAAGATCAAAGACAAAGTTTAGAGATTGAGCAAAGATGTATATCCGACTAGATTTTGATCCGGTGGACTGAGGCCAGAGGGCTAAGGTCCGGATTAGGGTAGAACCGATAGACTGTTTCCACATGCCGATTTGATATGTGGATGATCTGCAGATCTTGTAATTGTGTTGTAAGCATTGTTTGTATATTGGACTATGATCCAACATGTGCAATGTGTCATTCTTCAGACTGTAATAAGAATTGTTCATATTATTTACCATTTATGTATTTTGTGTTGTTACCAGTTGTTCTTTTTGCTATTTATGACATTGTGTTTGTGTTAGGCTGCAAGGATGGGTTGTCCTTCATTGGATCTCCCTACCTTGACTACATCAAGTGGTATTAGATTAGGTTTGTGAACCTGTTGTTGGAGGAAGACCTAATTCTGCACAATTTGGTTGGAGTGAAAATTGAGGCAACTTGTGGACTTGTTTAGATCGTCGAATGTGAGGCAGAGCAAGGTTCGCAGGTAGATTGCCAATCCTAGAGCTTGCACTTGAGGAAGTTAGTGGGTGGAGACTTGAATAGATCATCGATTGAGGCAGGCTACAGTTTGGACCGGTAGATCACTGAGGAGAGGCAACCAGAAGCTATAGTTAGATCCTCTAACCCCCTGAGGTAGTTGCAAGTACCTACTGACAGATTGTCGAACTAGATCAAGTGATGGGACTCACTTTTCAATTAACCCCAAGCATCTGATGCAGGATAATCGGTCTAGTTCTTATCGGTTGAGAAGTTTTTAGTGGAATTGCTTGAGATTATGGCATTTCTTCTTGTTTGAGTGTTTAGCATTGTGGTTTTGGTTTTATTCCCTTGTGTTTGTCATCTTTGTTGTGTTCTATTTTCATGGCATTTGGGTTTAATCCCAGTGAGTTATCGATTTTGGTATTGGCTCGGTTGATATGTTCTTACCAGTTATTTTGGCAGTGTATTGAGCGAAGTTGGATTGGCTTGTGGTTGATCTTCGTGACTTGTGGATCATTGATTTATGTTTCTTGTGCTGCATTTGATGTTCCCAAAGGACCACGCATTATCTTATGCATTTTGGAAATTGTTCTTAGTGATTTGAGTCGACATGTTACCGTTACACATTTCATGAACCGGTTGGTCTTTAGGCTGACTTGATTAAGTTGTTATTATTTGCGAATAGTATAAATGGAAGTTTGTGAATCATTTGAGAGGGAAAAATATAGAATATCGAAGGCAAAGTTTAGAGATCAAGTGAAGATGTAGATATGGCTAGATTCTGATCCAGTTGACTGAGGCTGGAAGGCTGAGGTCTGGATTAGGGTAGAACTGACAGACTATTTCTGGAGGCTGATCTAATATGTGGATGATCTACATATCTTGAAATTGTGTTGTAAGCATTGTTTGTATCTTGGACTGCAATCCAACATGTGGAATGTGTAATTCTTCAGACTGTAGTAAGAATTGTTCATATTGTTTACCAATTATGTATTATGTGTTGTTACTGGTTGTTCTTTCTGCTATTTCTGGCATTGTGTTACCAATTACTACTATATCTTGCATGGTATCTGTGTTAGGCTGCAAGGATTGGTTGTCCTTCATTGGATCTCCCTACCTTGACTGCATCATATCAACTGAACAAATCAAGGGAAAAGAGAAAGGAACTTGCTCATCAACTTAAGCAGAAGAAAAGTTGGAGCATTGATGAAGAGTCCTTGAGGGAAAAAGATAAAATAATGTGATAGAATAGCTAGAGAAAATACAATCTAGAAGAATGAAATGGAAGATATTGTGATGAGATTGATAAAAGAGATTGAAGAAAGGAAGAAGAATGAAGAAAAGCTTTCTCAGTTCCTAAAAGACAAATCTGAAGAATGTTGCAAACTTTAGAGTGAGAATGGACAACTGAAGCTTGACCTACAAGATGCTAGACAACATGAGGAAGATCTTGAAAGGTGGATCATTCTTATTAGATATGATGTTGATGTTGTAAATGATAAAATGCTTGCCAGTCAGAAGAATCCTAATGACACTCAAGGTCTTGGATATTAGAAAGGAGAAAGCTCCTGGTCTAGTCAAAGCAATCCTAAGACTCAACAATAGAATAACAACTCAAGAAGGACTCTAGTAAGACAACCTAATGATCATTAATTCAATGGAAATTGTTTTGTTTGCAATAAATTTGGTCATATGGCTAGACAATGCAGAAATAGAATGATCAATAATGGTCCATCTTTTATCGGTCAATGTTTCAAATGCAATAAGTATGGTCATAAGGAAAATGTATGCAAAAGTATGATGAATTATTTTCAAGGTAAGAGAAATGTCAAATGTTATGCATGTTGAATATTTGGACATGTTGCTAATCAATGCAGATCAAGAAGAAATGAGATAAATTTCAGATCTATGCAAGGAAAACAAGAACAAGAATAAGAAGCCAGATGAGAAGGGAAAAGAAAAAGTTGAGGAGATCAAAGATCAGAGATTAGATGAAGAAGATATGTGTTAAGAAGACTAATTCAAAGGTAGGAAGTGGGTCTGCACCTGATTCTAGTGCTTGAACTACATTTGGTAACTGAACCTAGGCATCCAACCTTGGGGGAGTTATAATGCAAACCTTTCAAACCCCCTTGTTTGAAGATTTGTGCTTGTTTCCAGTAGGTTGAATAAGTGTTTATGATTGCAAATGTTTGTGATATATTTTCAGAAGATTTGAACTTATTTGAATATTCGGTGAAGAATTTCTGATAGATATAGAGCATCTGAAAGAATTAGGGCAAAGTGCATTTATTGTAGTGAAAAGTTAGGTCTGTGCCAAATAAAAGGTAACTTTTCATCTTCATTTCTCACTTTGTGATTGAAGAGAAGAAGTATAGAGATCTCTGAGAAGAAGGAAATCAAGCAAAATTTGGTGTTGTTGGTTTTTGAAGAGATTTGGCAAGTAAACCTAATCTAGCATCAAAGGTATTTATTAGTGAAAACCTCTTTTTTGGTTGATCTTTAATTTCAAAAATGGTTGCATCTAGTACCACAACCCCTTTGGTTGTCAATATCACTGAGCGGGCTCATCCCAACTTTAAAAATCATCCATTAATTTCAATGGAGGATGACCCCAAGAGTGCTTTTTCATCTGTGCCCTACAGAGTCCTGCATATTGAAGATATAAGGATTTACACATATTGTTTGATTTAAGAATTGGGAAGCTCCCAATTGCTAAATCTTTTCAATAAGCGATTATCCAATCAAAGTTCCATGTTGAAACCTAAATTTCAAGAATTGGTAAACAAGGGGTTTGCTCAATTTGTGAAGTTTCTGATGGCGTACGAACAAGAGTGGATCTGGTACATTCTGAGTCATGTTCATGATGAATTCATGTGGTTCAATAAACCCCATAAGATCACTAAAGCTGTGATTCAGCCAATAACAGGGTTGTGTGCATCCAGTCCATTGCCATCTCTGAAAATAGTGAGGAATGACATTGTAACCAATGCAACTGGGTCAAATTTTGATAAACAAGCAATGACTATTGATGATATCTTGAAGGCTGACATCTAGTTTGCATCCATGGTGATAGGGTATAAGATTTATTACTCTAGCTGAATGAACTCTGTATTTGGTACTGCAGTATACGTTGCATTTGAGATGTTAAGGGAGAATAAGAAATATGATTTTTGCGAGTTTCTCTGAAGTGAGCTCATCAAGAATCTGAAGAAGTTCAAAGAAAACAAGAAGCACCCATTCAAATACAATACCCTACTTCTATGCATATTCTTCTATTTCAAGAATGAGATTCTGGGAGTTGGTTCCATATAGTGGGAATGTAGATCTGGGAGTATCTTTATAGCTCTAGTGACTCCAAAGCCCGAAACAAGAATCTATGGGGATATTTCAAGAACTTTTAGGAGGAAATACATGAGAGGGAGAGAATCCCAAAGTCTATTATGGAGAAATATGTTGACACCATCTATTTCATGGTTGACACTAATCAATGCTTGATGGAAGTGGTGGAGCCTCGAACTTCATGGATTATACCAATGAGGTATGAGGTTGATGAAGAAATTTTGGAACTATATGCACAATATATTCTGAGCCAACCAGTGGACTCTAATAAAGAAAGGTTCATAACCTACAAGGAGAAGAGCCTGAAACTTCATCAACAGTTTAAGAGATCGATCATTCAAAAGAAGGTCTAGAAAGAGGTTGAAGCTTTTGCAGAAACCATGGGGATATCAAAAGAGGTTGTTCAGAAAGCTAGAGAGAAAAACATTACCATTGAAGGGCAATCGGTAAGAGTGAAGAAGGAACCAACATAAACCCCTAACCCTAAAGCCAAAACTAGAAGTATTGCTCCCATTTCTTAGCCTCCCAAGCTCAAATAATCAATTAAGCCATCTAGTGGAGTGCAGAAGAAGAAATCAATTAGATTTGTGGTGGATGATGAAGAAGAAACTAAATCAGATGAGGCAGTAAGAGAAGTAAAAGCAAAAGCTCCTAAGGCCACCAAGGTCTCTAAGGAGAAACCATCCGACAAAACAAGATGTAGAAAGAAACCAAAATTTGAGCTTGATGAGGTATTGAAGTAAGAAAAACTTCAAGGTAATTACACTATTGTGCCCCCTATTATGTTAGAACATATTGTTAATTTAGTTCTCAAGAATGGTAATTTGAAACCACTATCTGAGTGGTATGAAAATTTTGATGAAAGTGGGAAGAGGTTATCAGAAGAAGTTATAGTTGACTATATGAATGTATATAGTAAAGCCTTGATAGAGTTATCATATGTAATTCCAAAGAGTTTCTATGACATTTTCGATGCTCGGAGACTAACAAAAAATAAAGAAGATGAGAAATTGAAGGAATATATATTAGTCAATTTATGTTCAGTTATTTCTAAGGAGGAGATAGTTAGATTACTCTAGTTAGCCAAGGATAAGTTTCTAAGTAAGCACAAAGTAAATAAGATCATATGCGGTAAAATTGATGAAGTTGCTAAGGAAACACAAAAAATTTGGAGAAAAGTTTTGCAAGAAAATGAATATGAAGTCAATCCAGCAAAGGAACAAGATAACACTCATCCAGAAACTGATCAGACCAAGGTGAATATACCTTCAATTTTGGAAGTGCGTCCAGTTGAGCAGGTAGTGAGTGATACTTTTGCTCCATAAATTCAATTAGTAGAACATGTAGAAGTCAATGTTCCGAGAAAAGGTAGAGTGGAGAATGATGCAGATGTGGGTGAAGTTGATAAAATGGATAAAGTTGAGATTCCCGTAGGACCTAAAAGGAATTAGTTGTAGAAGAAATTACGGAGAAGAAAGAGATCAAGGTTGAAGTCAGAACTAAAACAAGAGACACTGCAGAGACTATGAAAGGTAAGCAGGTCATTGATGACCCAAAATTTATACAAGGACCAATCAACCTTGCTTCCCTATCTCCCATACAAAAACTTCAGTTGGCCTCTTTTTCTCAAGCCAAAGCCAGTGAAGATCTTTTTAAATCTCACACTAAAGATAGCTTGTTAATGAACATGAAAGTCAGTACTTTGGAGAAGTTAATACCCTCAATCCAAAAGGATAAATCTGATACTTCATCCAAGTAATTGAAAAGTCTAATTGATTATGTTGATTCCTACTTTGAATCTTTTGAGAAATTTGTAGAGGTAAAGGTCAAAAATGAATTTGATGCTAAAAGGCTCTGCACTGTGAAGAAAATGATTTAAAATGACAGACCCACATTAAGTAATTATCTAAAAATCATGCAAGATGCAATAATCATAGGTGGAAATTTGTATAAATCATGCTTATCCCTGAACAAGTTCACTGCAGATACTGAGAAAACAAGCATCAGATGGAAGTTCATTTGAAGTGTATTGGAGAAAATTATTGGAAGATTACAAAGAATGTCTACAATGTTCCTCAAAATGCTCTAGTTATTGTTGCTGAAATCAAGGATGTTGTGTTAGATACTTGATCAGTCCCAAAGACACTAAGAGAGGGGGGGGGGGGTGAATTAGTGTCTAACCGGTAGATGAAATATTTAAACTTGTTTGCAACTTTACAACCCAAATTAATGTACCGGTAAACAAGCAATAAAGAGAAACAAGAGAGACAACATCAATGCACACCATAACACAAGATATTTTGGTGAGGAAACCCGGTAGGGAAAAACCATTAGTGGGATTTGTGACCCACAATATTTACTCACTAGCCAATATGAATAAATATTACTGATACAATAGGCGCCTGCACATGCAGGAAGGCCAACAGCCTAGAGCTCACTGCTCATGTTACTATTTACTAAGTTGTCATTAGTTTTATGTCCAAAGTCATTCTATATACTCTTGTCGGTTATTACTACCAAAATATTTAGTCGGTAAGCACAGAGCAGTCGGTTATAGAAGAAAGGAGTCACAAAGTTTAGTATACACTGAGATGTCTACCAAGTAATGTTCAATGACTACCGAGTAGCAAAGATGGTATACCAAGTTGATACACATCGAGTAAAACGTGTTACCAAATTCATTGAACCTAGACACATATGGAAACGTGTTACAAACATCAAGGAACAAGGAACCATTAACACATTGGAAATTGCACTTAAGATTTTGTATGATTTTGAGAATATCTATCTAATGAAATAATTTTGTATGGTTATTCATTTAATGAATCATGTTTGTAAGATCAAAGCATGAACAAGATCACCATTACAAGAGATCTATTTATACAACATGAATTGAGGATCAAACATGTGTGTGAAGCAAGACATATGTGAAAAGAAAAATCATGAGAAAGCACTAAGTATTATGACTGTTATGATTGACAGAGATACATAGAGGTCATCGAGAAGGATTTCAGAGAACAATCAAGGAACAGAGTAAACAGAAAGGTTTACCAAGTAAATTTATGGGTTACCAAGGTATGCTATAAGCAAGGTAATCTCATTTTGAGAACATAGAATCTGCTTTAACATTTTAGATGTGAAGTTGCAGATATTTTGTAAGATTTTGAGTTGTAAGAGAAACCTTTAGCAGGGCAAAATACTCTAACAAAGTCTATAAATTGTAAAGCCTTTAACCAAGTGCAACATTTAGAACAAGTGTTGTAAAATCCTTTAGCAAGGTAGATCTAAAGATCTTGATACTCCTAATAGGGTAAGCTATCAGAAATAGCTAAACATGTAGCTCTAACCGAGCAACCTTTATTATTGCAGTAGTGAAGTTGTGGGTGTCATCCCCACCGCAGTTTTTCTCTCTAACCAAGAGTTTCTGTACAACCAAAATATATGTGTTATGGAGTGAATCATGTATGATTGTTATTTATTTGTTTTAGCATTATATTATGTTACAACAGTTTTTGGTTTATGCTTAACAGTAAAGTTATTGGTGAAGAAAGGATTTGAAGTACTGATTCACCCCTTCCCTCTTAGTACATTAGCTTTCCGTAGTGGGCCTAACAATAGGTATCAGAGCTTGAATCTTGAAAAAGGGTTTAACTACCTAAAGAGAAAGATATTATCAATGGAAGGCTACAAACAATCTCAGAGAATTGTGAATCTTCAAAATGAATTTGATCATGATAATCAAGTGATTGGAGACATGCAGAAACAAATGCAAAGATCACTGAAAGTTAGAAGAAGATTGTTTGATGATTTGCAAGACTCTCAAGAGCTGGTGGAACAAATTGAGACATCATCTGAGAATAGTATATCTGAAGAAACTGAAGAAATGATAGGAGCATTGAAAGAAAAGAACAAAGCACTGACTGATCAACTAAAAGAAATGAAAAGAGAACATGAACATTTCAGCACACAGATGACTGAAAATCTTGATGCATTGAGGACAACCAAGGATAACATAAGAGATCTAGAAAGAGAAAAACAACAACTTGAAGCATTAATATCTGAAAAGAATGATGAAATCACAAGGATGACTAGAATTCAAATTAATCTGTCTGATCAATTAGGTTATGCACATCATGAAGCAAATCTGAAGGAAAATCAGAATCAAGCATTGAAACTTGAACTATCAAGATTGACCGATGAACTTGAAGTAGAAAAGAAGTCAAAAGAAACACTAAAGAAAAGTTATGAAGCATCAAGGATGTTGGATGAGCAACTAACTACAAGAAGACCCAACAAAGATGCAGGACTCAGTTACAAAGGAAAAGACTCTACCGAGAAGGGAATCCACACTACTGAGAGAGGAGAATCATCAAAACAAGCTGGAAACAAGAAGAAAATCAAAGGAAATAAGCCTATTTGCAACTACTATGGAAAACAAGGACATACTGCCAACATGTGCCAAATTAGAAAAGGTAAGCAACCGAATGTCACTAGGTCTAATGGTTATTGTAACAATTGCAAAAAGTATCATCATACATCTAATCAATGTAGGACTCAGTCTGTTAGCAATTATCAGAAGGCAAAATTCAAAGGGTTTTGTAAAAACTGCAATAGATATGGACACAGTACCAAGAAGTGTTGGTTTAAGCAGAAGAACTATATGTGATCTGCACATCGAGCAAATACTAGAAGCTACTGAACTCACACAAATCCTAATTGACAATATACTGTAGTACCATGGGATTATAATACAAGGAAATGGTGTGAATGTTGTGGAAGATATGGACATATAAGTGCCAACTGCTTTATAAGGTTTGGAATGAACAACCAAAGATCATGGAGAAATCCTGGTATGGCATGTTTTCATTGTCACAAGGTTGGACACTTGGCTAGAGATTGCAGAGATCAACCTAGAGAAGATATTGAAGAAATAAAAAGCAAATTCCAGATGATTTGGAAAAAGAAGGAAATTGTGTCAAATGAAGAAAGCACCTTTCCTACCGAGTTAGATGCATCTATTCCAAATTAATTGGTAAAGGTATGAAGGGACTGCATTCTCTCAAGGTTAAATCTTAACAGTTCCTATTTTATCATGTACTTAATTCCAAAATCTACATAGCTAAGATGCATTAGCAAGTTTGAAATTTTATCAAGTCTTTTGGAGCATTGGTCAAGTCGGTAAATGCAGGAAGCCTGTCAAGTCGGTAAATGCAGAAAGTCTGGCTACTTGGTAAAAGCAAAAAGGGTATATCAGTTTAGTGGAACCGAGTGAATTTAATGTTTTTTGACCTAACTGCATGGAGCCCGATAAGGTAAAATGTGTACTTAAAGCTTTTGCATGGTCATTTTACACTTACCAAGTTTTCAAAAAGTAGAGAAAAGCAATTCAAAGGCAATCAAAACTCTTCCGAAGCAAAATTCAAGGTATTTATATCAATCACAACGCATTGTCAAGCAAGTTAACCGATCATGTTAGTTGTGAATATCTATTTTATATTTACTAAGTGGAAAGCGTCTGTTGGTTAAAAGTTTTCAAACCCTAAGGCTCATTCATTAGTGATAATCCAAAGTTTGAAATGGCGCCTAAGATTTAGAAACCCATTGTTGTTGAGAACATTGAGAAGCCCTCACTGAAATACTCACTACCTCTCAAAGTAGCATCTGAACTAGATGATAAACTTCATTTTCACTCATTCCAGATAGGGTTTTATTAGTTGAGGATGTCAGATTCTTCACTAAGTGTCATGTTGAGGAACTAGGTCACACAGAGATCAAGGACACATATGATGAATTGTGTACCAATGGAAAACTGGATAGCAAGTTTGAACATATTAAAATCAAGGGATTGACCAAAGCCCTAACCTACCCGCGAGTCTTCAAACCCCAATGGGTTAAATTTGTTTTGAGCAGAGTTCATGATGACTTTATGTGGTTAGAGGAGCAACCATTCAAGATCACCAAGGAAATCATCCACTTGATCACCAGTTACCCTATTTTTGACCATGCCCGAGCTCAGAAAATGATTTCACAAAAAGAATTGATCACTTTAACCGAAGTTTAATCTGATTGTAGAGGTCTGAAATTGAACAATGTCACAAATGCAGAGCTGAAGTTTGCAATTAGAGTCATAGGTTATTGTTTCTTTCAATCAGCAAGGGAAAATAGTGTACTGCTATTGTTGACTTAACCTATAAAATTGTGAAGAAAGGTATGAAGATTGATCTATGCAAAGTATTGTTGAAAAATTTGTTTGAAAATCTCAACACCATAAGGAATCCAAAGAAGAACAACTCGGCAAACACACTAAAGTTTGGATCACTTTTGGTATGCATGTTTTTCTATTTTGAGAATTTTTTTCCATCAGTCGGTAATGTAGTTTGGGAGCTACACCGACCAATCACCCATCAAATCAATGACTTCATCAAATAGCTAGGTGATAACTTCAATGAGATTATGGATGATTATTTTAGCAAGTTTCAAGAAAAAAATGCATAACAGGTACAGGATACCACCCCAGTTAGTGGAGAAATATAAGGACAATATATGTTTTGAAGTGGATACCGACTACTGCTATGTCAATGTGGTAGAATCAAGAACTCAATCTCTACCACCTATGGTTTATGAGATTGATTTTGACATTACACAGAAATAGATAGATGCTTTTCTTGCACTGCCAAGGCATGCTACCGAGATCAAATACGGTACATATGAAGAAGTTAAAGAAAAAGTGAAAATGAGCATTGCAGTACCAAAGGCTACTAGGAAAGCAACAAAAATGATAAAAGCATTAAAGGAGAAATTTGGAGAAGGTTCTTCCTCCACTCCTGTCAAGAGCGTTCAAGTCATCACTAAGGAGGAATCTGAAGCCCAAGAAGCAGCTATTACTTTGAGCACCGAGTTGCCAAAAGGGAAAATTTTGAAAAGGAAGAAACATGATACATCACTGGTATCACCGACTCCTCCAATGAAATGCCCAAACACTAGATCATCTGCATTGTCACCGAGCAAGAAACAAAAAAATGTTGTTGTTCCAAAGGTAACAAAAAGTTATAAGAAGTCTACTCAGAGACTCATTTTGAATAAAGAGTCAAGTGACAACGAATTTGAAGACAAAAATAAATTTCAAATTGTCAAAAGCAAAAAGGAAGATGTACATAGTGTTGATAATTTTGGTGCCAATTTGAAACAATATGGTGGATTTGGAGCATTTAGGTATGTTAAATGTGACTCTCGGATAGAAGAAGAAAAGAGGCAAATAGAAGAGTCAGTTGTATGCACACTTCTTAAATTCTGATTGGTCCCATTGGAAGTAACCAATTCTCTTCCAAAATTATTGTACTTACACATTGATAAGAGGTGGAAATATGCTACGGACTCGGAAAAGAAGATGAGAGAAAGAAGTCTAGTGCATCTCTTTCCAGACATGTCGGTAGATGAGATAAGTGAACATCTGAAAAACTACCACACAAACTTCCTGGTCAAGCAAAGAGCCTTGAAACTGATGAATGGCCTTTACCTTGAAGTAGAGAAAGAGACAAAAGAAAACTGGCAAGAAATTTTTTGAATCAAGAGTGCTGATGAGCAAGGTGAAGTTGAAATGGTAGATATCACTGAGCAAGATCCCGCTGAAACTATCCAACCTAATGAGGATGTCATGGATACCGAGGAACAAGAATGGGAAATGATAGAAGGGAATGCTTATGCCAAACTGGTAACAAGTGAGTTAGTTTTGGAACAAGTCAAGTCCTATCCTCTGGTAAGTCAACATGTTTCAACCGAGACACCTCAGGATACTGAAAATAGAAAAGAGGGTCACCACTCTACAAAAGGAGACGCTACTTCTCAGGCCACCGGGGAACAGGCTTCTCAAGCCCCTTCAAGTACTGACAATGTTACAACTAAGACCTCGAGCAAGGATTCACCGAAGGCTACATATGAGGCTAAAGAAATTGACAAAAGTGTTGCCTCTACCGAGCAACCTACCGAAGGAGAACAAGCCTCCCAAGCCATTGTATTAGTTCAACTGGTGAAAGCCTCCTCCTCTAAAGAAAAGAAAATGAAAAAGCATAGTTTCAAGTTAGATTTGTCAAAACCAATTGTGTTGCCCAATGTAGACATATCCAAATTAAAAGGGCAAGCACTTATTGAATTTGGTGAACTATGCAAAGCTAAAGTTGAACAAGAAAAACAAATGGCTATACAAAAGAAAAACAGAGTACTTCAAAAGGTCAAAGCACTCTTAACAGAAATTCTACCTGAAGCTACAGTGACAAAAGATGCAGCCATCCATATTCAACTAGATGAACTCCTCAATCAGATAGAAGCATTTGGAGTAGACGCATCTGAATACCTAAGCAAATTGAAGGACAAAGAGCTCACTACAAAAATGATTGAAGAGGTACAAAAATCCATTGCTATTGGTAAAATAAAACTTGTCAAATTTATCGTCGAGTTGTCCCCTCAACTCAAGAACATTATTTATTTATTTCAGAAACTCTGTACATTCTCTTTATTCATTAAAGATATCAAGAATAAAATAGAAGTGATTGAGAAAGAGATCATTGATCTCTCCAATAAATTGACCACTGAGCCAAGTTCTATTTGAAATTTCTATAAAAAGTTACAAACGCTCATGGCTTAACAATTGTAACTTAGGAATGAAGAGCACAAAATAAGGATGGACATTATCACTCTTCAATCTTTATTCATTCCACAATTGTCCTCCATCCAAGAACAGATCAATAAGGCTACCTCCTTATCCACTCAGCCAAAGGGAAGCACTTTAGATGGACTGATTTCACTATTAGCTGATATTATAGCTCAGAACTCACTCATGGACAGTGTCAAGGATGCCCTCTCTACTGCTCTCACTGATGCAAGAACAAAGTATAAATCCATTTTTGATCAGTTGCCTCCATCGAATGGTAACTAGTTTTTATGTTTGTCAAAAAGGGGGAGTATAGTGTATACAAGAGGAGTATACCGAGTAGATCAACATATTCGAGTATACAGATAATTTTGATAGGGGGAGCAGTGATAACTGAGCAGTGAATACAGAATATTGATCACAATGCATGCATAATAAGAGTTATGTACAATATATTGATAAGGGGAGTATATTTAAGTATACTATTTTATTGACAATTGTATATACTATCAGTTCAGTCAAATTTTGTAAGTATATAGAATTTTTTTGAGTTATGACTTTGAAAGAAGTTTTGTCAAACATTTCAAAACTAATGTCAAAAGGGGAGATTGTTACTATTTACTAAGTTGTCATTAGTTTTATGTCCAAAGTCATTCTATATACTATAGTCAGTTATTACTATCAAAATATTTAGTCGGTAAGCACAGAGCAGTCGGTTATAGAAGAAAGGAGTCACAAAGTTTAGTATACACCAAGCTGTCTACTGAGTAATGTTCTATGACTACCGAGCAGAAAAGATGGTATATCGAGTTGATACACACCGAGTAAAACATGTTACCAGATTCATTGAACCTAGACACATATGGAAACATGTTACAAAGATCGAGGAACAAGGAACCATTAACACATTGGAACTTGCACTTAAGATTTTGTATGATTTTGAGAACATCTATCCAATGAAATAATTTTGTATGGTTATTCATTTAATGAATCATGTTTGTAAGATTGAAGCATGAATAAGATCACCGTTACAAGAGATCTATTTATACAGCATGAATTGAGGATCAAACATGTGTGTGAAGCAAGACATATGTGAAAAGAAAAATCATGAGAAAGCACTGAGTGTTATGATTGTTACATTTGATAGAGATACACAGAGGTCACCAAGAAGGATTTCAGAGAACAGTCAAGGAACAGAGTAAACAGAAAGGTTTACCGAGTAAATTTATGGGTTATCGAGGTATGCTATAAGCAAGGTAATCTCATTTTGAGCACATAGAGTATGCTTTAACATTTCAGATGTGAAGTTGCAGATATTTTGTAAGATTTTGATTGTAATATTTTGAGTTGTAAGAGAAACCTTTAACAGGGTAAAAGACTCTAACAAAGTCTATAAATTGTAAAGCCTTTAATCAGGTGCAACATTTAGAATAAGTGTTGTAAAATCCTTTAGCAAGGTAGATCTAAAGATCTTGATACTCCTAATAGAGTAAGCTATCAAACATAGCTAAACATGTATCTCTAACTGAGCAACCTTTATTATTATAGTAGTGAAATTGTGGGTGTCATCCCCACCGCAGTTTTTCTCTCTAACCAAGAGTTTCTGCGTAACCAAAATATATGTGTTATGAAGTGAATCATGTATGATTTTTATTTATTATGTTACATCAATTTTTGGTTTATGCTTAACAGTAAATTTATTGGTGAAGAAAGGATTTGAAGTACTGATTCACCCCTCCCCTCTCAGTACATTAGCTTTCCATAGTGGGCCTAACAACTCAATCACAAAAAGGAGTCACACTAACTACAAAATTGGATGATTAAATCCAATGACAATTTACTACTCAAAATATCATCTACAATGCTTGATTCAGTACCGGTTTAAGCTCTGTCAAATACCTCTACCATAAACCTTTCTTCGCTCTACTCTACTCTTTTTTTCTCATCAAAATTATTACATCAAAATGCATATAGATATTCGCTCTCATAATCCACTTGTATTAATTACCTATGCATACCTATCACTTTCTCACATACCTATGTCTCTTAAAAAATAACCTATAAGATCTCATACATATATGAGTCTTTATAATACATCATGCCGGCTATACAATATAATTACAATACAAAACAATATAATTTCCATGTCAGTTGTGGTACTGGTAAGATCTTCTATCGGTGTAGACTGGGTGCCGATGAGAATAATCTTGTTGTGCCTCCCAGTGCCGGTAGATGATGATAGTTGCTAGTGTATGTTGTGAACCATATTACCAGTTGGTTGCCATCAATAACAACATCAACTATTCTCATCTCAGTGTAGAATGCCAACAATCTCCCCCTTTGGCATTTATGGAAACACTCATGAGAAAAATCCAAAAACTGATATCCAAAAATAGGAGTGTTCCCCCTGAGCAAATGATCCCCTCTGTACATTTTTCTCCATACTACTACTCCCCCTTTGACATCAATGACAAAGGATATCAAAAAGAATCAAAGAAATTAAAATTCTACCTCATAGACTATATCCGGTTATGTACAATTTGAAAGATATTCACCAAAATCAGGTTAAGACTCTGCATGAATTTGGTGTTGTCAGAGATAATAGTTTTAGTCTGCTAGATCATACCAGTCAGATAATGCATATGTTGCTCTGATGATCTTTCTCCTTGAATTTTTCCTTTAGACAACTCAATCTACTGAGTTACAAGGTTGTCCAATCTAGGACCAAGTTTTTTTTTAGCTCGTGTGCCTTCATTCTTATCCTTTCTTTTTCTTTTTCTAATTTCTCAATATTTTCCTCAAAAACTGCCATTTCTTGATAAAAAACTGATGTAAGTTCCAAAGAACCTATCATATTGTCTGCTATATCATCAATCTCTTTTTGTGTTTTCTTTATCTCTTCCTCAATGTCTTTTGTTAAGTTGTGAGATTGCATGCTTCCTTATACAACTCTTTATATTCTAGAATGGTGGAATTAAGTATTGGTAATAAGGAATCAATGTGCTCAGTGCATTCCTTGATAGTTTTATTAAAGAATTTATTTTTCTCCTTATTCACCCTTTTCTTAACAGTCTCCTCATTAATCTTATCTACAATTAGCAGATTTGAAGCAATCAATTTGGACAATGTGTCCAATTTACCTAAAGATCCATCAATGTGATCTATCTTACAAGTTGATGCAATCATCTTCAATATAGGTAATGTGTCATCAATGGCCTTAAAAGCTAAGGCATTGCAATCTATGATCCTCTTAATTGAATCCAAAAGTGAATTAGTCACATTTGTAGGCCTGAAATTCATGGTGGAAGTGCTAGGCTCAGCAATAACTTTCTTTTCTTCAGATACTTGTCCAATTGCCTTAACCACTTCTTCCTTATTTTTATTATTGACCTCTTCTTTATTCATTGTTTATACTTTTTTCTCATTGTGTGTTTCAATTTTTGTTTCAACCTTACTGTCATCCTTATTCTCTGTCTTGTTGACTGTTGGTTCAGTTATGTTCTATTCAGGTTCTTTCTCTATCGGTTTCTCTACCTTCTACTAAGTGTCATCATTTGTAGGTTTAGTTTGTGTTTTTACCTCTACTTTTGTCGGTTTCTCAATGTTAGGCTGCGTAGCATCTGGGATGGTACCAGGTTTCTGGACTTGTGCTAGTATCTCAATGTTCTGAGAGTCAACAGTGTTGATCGGTGACTCAGAGGTTTCAATATTTGTAGCATCAGTTTGTTTTACCTCTGCAGTCTCTTTGTCCATGACAATGTTGAAGTCTTGTGTGTCCACATTCATGGTAAAAAGAACTTCAAGTTCTGGATTGGTGTCATCTCTTGTTATTTCCTTTGCCTTCTCTTCCTGTTGACTGTTAGTTTGTACCGGTGCCTCTGCATTTATTGGTGGGGTGTCCTATGTCGGTAGAGGAAGGTTATCCTTGATCGTTATATTAGGTACACTACCAATTTTACCTTTACCTTTATCCTTTTGATATACCTTTGTAAAAGACATCCATTTTATGTCTATCCTTTTCTTCTTTCTTTTCTCTTTCCATAAATAATATGTCCCACTTGTCTATTGTTTCATCTGCAATTTCCTTAACTCGACCTACCATATGGCTAACCTGCCGATGACCACTTACAAAAACTGACTGGTTGGCTTCTATAATCAATTCACCAATCTCTTGTTTGGAGTTAACAGGGTGAACCACCAACAATTCTTCAACTTTTAATTTCTTATCCAATTCCATAACTGACATTCTTTTAGCTTCAAACCTCAAATACAAATCATTGGGCATCTACAACCTCAATGAGAACTTTCTTGTGTATATCTAGGTGTAAAGTAATACTTTCCTCTATAGTATTTTTATTTGCATCCTTGAAAGAATGATATAGTTTATTTTCATTACTAAGGTTACCTTCTTGTGTGATTTCATTTATTAGCTCCTTTGGTGTAAGAGTGTCTGGTGCCTTAGGTTTTGATTTCTTCTTAGGAGTTACCTTGTTTATTGGACCACAAGGCTCTATTACAGCCTATTACTTCTTTCTTTGTGTCCTTGACTTCTTTTTAGATGGGGTAGGTGCAAGTGAAAGTTTCCTTTTCTTCCTTTCAACTCTTTTAAATTCAGCTGCTTTATCACTTTCTATCTCAGAAGAAGTAACAACTGGGGAAACATGAGCTACCAGTGTCTGCTCTGACTAACTTTTTACTTCAGCAACAATACCGCCAAGAATCATCAACCCTTCTGTAACTTCTTTTACCATTTTAGAATCATCTTTCATGAATTTGTCTCTTTTCTTTCTTTCCTTCATCATGGCTACATCACTTTCAATTGTTTCAGCACTACCAAATATTTTCTCTGATGGTTCCGCTGGAGCATCTAGGAGTATTTTTGCATATGATTCTAAGATGTGAGAGTCCACCTCATATCCCATTTTAGTAATCCATATTGTTCTGGGTCTAACTGCTTCCATCCAAATTTCATCTCTCTTTACTACAAAGCATATTTGTTTATCATATTTGTCTATGATGCTTCGGGAAATCCTTTCTGTCTGTTTCATTCTGGTTTGGAAATTCTTGAAGTAACCATTAACCAACTCATCACTATTAGCTCCCATATTAGTGATTGCCTCCTTTATCTATTTTCCAACAAAAATATCATAGGAAAAATCCTTATGACCTATGTCAGGGATCTCCTTTGAAAAGTAAAGCATTAAACATACCAATAAATTTCCAAATTTGAATGTTCCTTTCTTGTCACCTTTTATCTTATCCAAATTTTCTAGAAATTCATTCTTGAACCATTCACAAATATCAATCTTTGCAATGTTTACAATCATCTCATGTGCACTATGAATGCATGAATTTGACACAGAATTCAATCTATTTGTGTGACCAACTTTATATCCAATTATTATGCTAGCAAATTTAACATTTTTATCCTTTATGTCATTAACCCTAAGTGACTAGTTGTCATATGTAGCTCTGGTTAAGCTCATAAATTCCTTGTTAGGGATTTTCTTCTTCTTATCAGGTCTAGAACCGGTGGAGGGTAAGCCAGTAACAACTTTGATAGCTTCCTTGGTAATCTTGAATACAGAGTCCAACCACATAAATTCTCCATGAACTCTGCTGAGGACATTGTGGATGGCTTCATCTAAGAATTCTGGCATATGGAGGATGTCTATAAAACCTAAATCCTCAACTAACTTATGTTCTGGTTTCACTATCCTATCCTTGTCAATAATTACATTCATGTACATGTTCATCAAATCTTCAGATCCTAAACTTTCTATGTTGCAATGTATGTATGCCCTAGGGTCTTCAGTGAACGCAACTCCCTTCGATATTTTAGAAAATGCACCAATAGAATCATCCTGTTTTGCTATCTTGGGAATGATCTTGAAAACTAGTCTAGGTCACTTAATGTTTTCCACAATGGTAGGGTTTGCTACAAATTCAGGAACAAAAGATGAAGATACCATTGTGAAAGATAAATACCTCTTAATTGTGAAATCCTTGGATGCCCAAAAAAGATCTTTGTTGCTTCACCTTTAGAATTCCTTTGCTCAATTTCTCTCTCTTTGAATGCTTGGATGCTTGGTGATTTGAAATGAAAGGTTACAATGCCTTTATAACCAAAATTTTTACTTACAAACGCAATAAATGCTCACCGGTGAAGTGAAAAACTCCACATATCTACCGGTAAAGAAGAAATATAACTTCTTACCATCAACCGAGGGTAAATGCATGGTTTTCAATTAGTTGTCATACCCCTAAGGATTATTCCTTAGTTGGATGAAGTACCTCCTACCGGTGCAGGATTACCCTGTTCTGTCGGTGCAGTGACAGATTCATCACCTTTCTGATCTCTCTTCCTAATCCATTGTTTTCAAAATTCTTGCTTGATTTCAGTCACCTTCTCTTTGCCTTTGTTGTTAGATCCTTTATTGTTCGTCGGTGAATTCATGCTTCTACAAAATTTTGTAATATACCCAATTTTGTTACATGCATAACAATTTACATCGTTTCTCTGAATAGCCTTTCCATAACCTTGATCGGTTTGAGTTCTACATTGATTAGATAAATGTCCAAATCTAAAACAAATGTAGCATTTCACATTCATTCTACAATTGTCTAAGTTATGACCATTTTTATTGCATTTGGAACATTGACCGGTGGGTAAGTTTGTATTTTGATTATTCCTAAATATGCATTGATTTGCTCTATGACCGAATTTGTTGCAATTAAAACATTTCTCATTAAATTTATAAGCATTAGGTTGCCTTACTGGTTTACTGTGATCATGATTGTTTGCAGTCCTCGAGCTTTCTCCATGTTCAAATCCAAGTCCAATTGTTTCTCCATCAGGTTTCTGACTTTTTAGCATATCATCAAGAAATTCTAAACTTTTCTTGAATTTGTCTTTGTATTCATTTGCAGTGATCAACTCACTTTCCAAACTTCTAACTTGTCTCAAAATTTCATCTTTGTCATGTTGCATGTGAATCAAATTAGTTTTGAGCATATAATTTTCATAACTAAGCCTTTGAGATTCATCTGTTGTTTCATTTAGTCTTCTGGCCAAATCTTCCTCATTCCTCTTTCTATCTTCAATATCTTTGCATAGTGTCATGGTTAAATCTTGCATCTCATTCTTCATGTTACTATTCCCTTGTCTCAATTTGTCTGTAATATCTCTAAGAGTTTCTTTTTCTTCATCATCTTGATTTTGCAATTGCACATGTAATTCTTTTCTCCTATTCTTTGCTATAACTAGGTTATCTTGAAGTGCTTTGATAAATTCCCGAGTAGTTCTGAGTTCATCTTCCAATTTGATATTCCTCAATTTTTCTACATCAAAATCTTCAATAGCTCCTTCCAACTGTTGTCTCAAGCTTTCCATTGATACTTGTTTCAGAATCTTCCTCAAGCTGTTACGCTTCTACAAATAGAGGACTAGGCTCTGATACCAATTGTTAGACACTTGATCAGCCCCAAAGACACTAAGAGGGGGGGTGAATTAGTGTCTAACTGGTAGATGAAATATTTAAACTCGTTTGCAACTTTACAACCCAAATTAATGTACTGATAAACAAACAATAAAGCAATAAAGAGAAATAAGAGAGAGAACATCAATGCACACCATAACACAAGATATTTTGGTGAAGGAAACTCGGTGGGAGAAAAACCTCGGTGGGATTTGTGACCCACAATATTTACTCACTGGACAATATGAATAAATATTACTGATACAATAGGGGCTTGCACATGCAGGAAGGCCAATAGTGTAGAGCTCACTGCTCAATCACAAAAATGAGTCACACTGACTACAAAATTGGATGATTAAATCTAATGACAATGTACTACTAAAAATAGCATCTCCAATGCTTGATTCAGTACCAGTTTAACCTTTATCAAATATCTCTACTATAAACCTTTCTTCACTCTTCTATGCTCTTATTCACTCATCAAAATTATTACATTAAAATGCATATATGTTGGCATTGTCTTTTCATTGATGTCAACCGGTATGGGATGACTACTAGTAGAAGAGATGGTTGTGCAACACTGCTATGCAGGAGTACATGATGTGATATATTTGATATCATCTTGTGTTTCAGAACACTGGTATGGTAAGGAAGAGTGATCACTAGTGACACTGGTACACAAGTTAGTGCATGTCTTATATGGAAGGAATGGTAAGGTTAAAAATACCGGTATAGTGTATCCTTGACAAGGAAAGTATGTCAACTGGAAAATGGAGTGATGACAATGAGTAGGGTGCTTGGATGGTGTTTGTGATGAAGAAGCAGAATGCTACATGAATCACACCAACACCAAAAGAGAAGAATGAACAAGTCACTAGTATGTTGTGAGGTTGATGGATAGCAAAAATCTCACTGGATGAAGATTCAGTCATCATGAGAAGCTATGACACATAGTGAATGTGCTCACATCAGATCACATGTGCCTATTTGAAGAGATGCTGCACAAAAAGGGAAGCCACATGAGTACATTGTAGGATGCAGAAGATAAGGTGCCACTCCACCGGTAAAGTGCACCTTATCTCCTATTATGGACTATGTGCATAAGAGTGAAGAGGTAAAGGCACGTACTTGAAGGCTCACACCAGATCCGCTGGTGAATTGAGGGAATTCCTTAAGTACATGAGATCAGGGTTATGCACTCTACCGACAAAAAAGTCTTTTTGAGATGCCAGTACAGAGGAAGTGTGAAGTGTTTGTCACCTTGACAAATTGGTAGAGGAATGAATGGGATTGATCAAGGAAAAGGTAAGGCTAAGCATATGCAGTCAGAAGTAGATTGACCTGATTGAAGAAGGAGTCTTGTGATTGATGGGAATGTGCATACTTAGGTCAGTCATGTCTGAAGACCGGTTTGAGGGTTACACCAATAGATTAAGAAAGGTCGTGACAAGAAGGACAACTAGCAAGGTGTCATATACCAGTAGGGTTTGTTTATCGGTAGATGAAACTGGTTATTTGGATGATCGGTGACTAGGCATGGACTGGCAAGAAAGTGAGATGAGGTGGATACTGACAGTGATGCCAAAAGAGGATGAAATGGAAAATGTGCATGAGGTGGCAAACTTGCATTAGATAAAGATGGAAAGTACATCGGCAGTGTAAGTGTAGATTTGGTTGACATTAATAGAAGGTCCCACAAATCATGGGGCATGTTGCAAATTGTTGCAAGGGTTTGTAGCTCAAGGTCTGAAGGACAACCACAAGCCAGCTAAGAGTGAATGAGGAGATCAAGGAAATGAAGGAGACATCATGATGGATCTTGTGTGTTTTTACCAAGAGATCTATTGTTAGGATAAAAAAGTAAATCACCAAAGATGGAAGGCGTGATTCATGAGGTACATAAATGGCAGAGTTGTGTAGACTAGCTACCTGAAAGATCAGATCAAATAGGATCTAATTGGATTTGGTTTGCCTCGAGGGTGATGAAGAAACCCTAATCACCTAATTTTTGAACTTATCTTTTGGTAGGAAACCAGTCTATAAAGATGAAGGCAAAAGATATTGTTAGGGGCTGTTGTAATATAATAATATGATGCTACTGTGAAGGCTGATACTTCTGCATGTAAGAGAAAACTAGCAAAGTGCTTAACGAGCATCTGAGAAGTGAGTGAGAGTGAGGGAGAACCTGGTTGAAGTGTTCAATTGGTAGGAGAGAAGAACCAGTAGTGTTTATATTGGCAGAGTGGAAGTGAAGGAGGTTGCAGAGAAGGTAGACAAAGAACTGGCAGTGTTGTACCGGTGAAGAGAAAAGAGTAAGGTGGAGATCCAACAGAGAAGAAGAAGAGGATAAGTTTATTGGTAGAGTTCACCAACAATTAAGCAGCAAATGAGTGAGTCGGTGTAGCAGAGAGGTATCTCATTGGCAGAGTAAGACATATGATAAGGTTGCAAGATTCACTTGTAACAAGATAACTACTTATGTATTTGATGTCTACATAGTGAACACTGATTTGTAGCTTGGTGCAAGGGTTGTAACTTCTTGGGTTGGTGCCCTAAAGTTAGGGGTTGGTGCTCCTTGGGTTGGTTCCCTAAACTTTGTAACTGTGTTTTCATTGTAAGGATGGATTGGAGCAACAGACTCCAACAACATTGTTCACCGAGGTTTTTCCCATCTTGGGTTTTCCTATTATATGCTAGTATTATGTGATGCCCCTTGTGTGATTAAATTTGTGTTGGTCTCCCCACTAACAGGTAAGTCTACATCAAGTTATATCTATGCTCACATAGGATTAGTAAAGGGAAAAGAAATTTGAGAACCATTGATTTACCCCCTCCCCCTCTCAGTCGTGCATTGTGTCTAACAATTGGTATCAAAGACTAGGTTCCCAGCAAGAAGAGATTTCTCCAGCCTGGGTAGATTCTAGCTTAAGGACACAATGGTTTATTTATTGTCAATCTCTGCTCCTGTATTTGATGGTTCAAACTTTTCTATTTGGAGTTGCAGAATGGAAGTTTTTCTATCCTCCTTAGGGTTTGACATATGGATGTTAGTAGTTCATGGTCTCCCTAGAAAGATCAGTCTTCCTACCAGATTTGTAGAAGAAAGAAGAAACCAGTGCAATGAAGAGGCTATGAAGGCTATATTTAGTGGACTCACTGATGATGTCTCTTCACAGGTGGACAGGTGTAAAACAACAAAGAGCTTATGGGAAAGATTGAAGAAGCTCTATGGAAATGAACCCTCAACTGTAGAACCATAAATTGAAGAAGATATGAGAAATACATCTCATTTTTATCTAGATGATGAAGATAGATCTGCTAGCAGTGATGAAGAAGGAACTCACCTCTTCATGGCTCAAGGATACATCTCAGAGTCAAAGAAGCTGAGGTTAATCTTGAAGGAGAGCTTGTAAATACACTTGAAGAACTCAGTAGAATTAGAAGAGTACAAGCTATTCAAGAACGCTGCAATAGTAGAGAAGAACTGACTGACAAAATGCCTTGAAGAATTTGAGAAATGCATCTCAGATTTGAAGTCTCAGGAAGAGAACACCAAGGAGTGTTAGTGTGAAGATCTAGCATCTAGGCTAGAAGTAAAGAATGAAGAATATCTGCAGCTAGTTGGAGAAATGGAGATTCTCTTAATTAACCTTGAGAAGTGTAAGGATGAGCTCAAGGCAAGAATCCAATTTGATGACAATAGTGATGCCTTGGACTAGATTATGAGGAAGCAAAAGCATGCCAAGGACACTGAAGGGTTAGATAGTGGTGTCGGTGAATACTCCACTAGCAAGAATGTCCCCCACAATGACATTTTGTTTAACTCCTCAAATGGAGAATAAAAAGGCAAAACCTTCACTATAAGAAATGCTCCTCGGAAGAAGGTTAATCTAGATACAAGCAGTGAAGACTTGCAAAAAGGAAAGAAGACTGGTGCTGAAACAAGAAGGTACACTTCTGATCCCAAAAGAAAAGAGAAAATGAGAGAAGATGGCTTCATCAGAAGCAAAAAGATAAGGATGATAACTCAATGATGAATAGTCAGTACCAAACCGGTACTGAGAGGGGGGTGAATCAGTATAGACTCAAAAACTTTTCCTGAACTGGTTTGACTGCAAACAGTGCACTTGACAGACAAACACAAATACCGGTCTAAACCAGATTACTACCGGTTAAACATAATAAGACTATGAAAGACATAAACCAGCAACACTTAGCTTTCCATACAATCAACTTCCTCATTTCCACTTTATCCTTATGCATAAATAGATAATCTATCATCAGAGATATAGTAATTTACTAGAACAACATGATTAACCGCTAAACAGGAAATAACAAAACATCACATGAAAGAGGCATCACACATGACACACATATTTTTCATGTGGAAACCCAACTGGGAAAAACCATGGTGGGGATGAATACCCACAAGCCATTTTGAACTCTTTAGAAGTCCGCTCTATTAGGAGCCTAGTCCGGTTAAAGACTATTACAACAAGTTCTGTTAGGAACTGGCCCTGTTAGGGATCTCCCAGTTAGGGGATGGCTAGAATACTTGGTTAAGGGTTAAACCCTGTTAAAGGTTAACTTGTTAGAGGATTTTATGAACTCAATAGCTTTGAGTCACCCTGTTAAAGGATTTACAACAAGCTGGTTAAAGGTTCCCTGTTAAGGGATTTTCCAACTGTTGAAGTGATTAGAGATCAATAGGTATTACAATGATCTGGTAAATAGCACTCAATGCCAATGCAGATCCTTTTTAGTTCCTTCCTTCTGCACATTCACTTTGCAGGTATCAATTCTCTTATTTGGTCTGGTAAGAATCACGTATCTTTGCACTTAGATACACACACAACATTTGCCAACAACCTCAACATAAAACACAACATCAACTTTATAGGAAACAGATAGGTTGGTAGCATAAACCCTAAACCCTAAACATTTAGGTTGAGAAATTTAGTCAGTTCAATCCTAACCATTGAACACTTTGCATTTGAATACAACAGTCTTGAACAGATCTCAAGACATTCTCCATCGTTCGTTCTTCACCACTTCTTGGAGGCGATAACCCATCACGGGTTCTTCACCGTTTGCAGGGACTTCGCACATTCCCGAGGTAGATAGGATCAATCCCCTTCATGCAAGATCCTTCATGCACATGAGGTTGACGTGGCAACATGATCTAATATCCATTACAATGCTAACTCATCACACAATGCCATTGGTTGAATCACACAGGCTCAAAACACTTCAACTGGTAGTCATACCATATTAAACCTTGATAGAAAACATTCCATATACTAGTTCACTTGGAAAAACATACTGCTTCACCTTTTTCACATATACCAGTTCACAACATTATATCGGTTCACTTTTTAGCATATTGACATCAATGATAACACAATATCATCATGTCAACATACTCTGCACATATGCCAACAATCTCCCCCTTTGGCATTGATGGAAATATACAAAGATATCTCTCTTTCTATATCACATCATCTCCTTAATACTGCAGATATCTTCTCCACTTCACATCTTCTCCCCATTTGACAACAATGCCAAAGTGGAGGCACGAGCTTCCCTGTTCCACTATGTTGCTCCCCCTGAGGAGTAGCATCCTTCAACACATCAATCTTGAAAAGATATAGCTAAGTAAGATCTGGCTGATGTGGAGCACAAACCTTTAGTTTACCTCTTGAAGGGGCAGCACCCCTAATTCACCTCTAAGATAGGTAAAAGTATCCTTTAGTAGAGGCTTGGTAAATATGTCTGCTAACTGCTCCTTACTGGAAACATGTTCCAATACCACCTCTTTGTTATGAACCTTTTCCCTCAAGAAATGATACTTGAGTTCAAAGCGCTTGGTTCTAGCATGTAAAACTAGATTCTTGGAGATGTTAATTGCACCTATATTGTCACAAAATATACTTACCAGTTCAGATACAGGAACTTTGAAGCCATTCAATACATGCTTCATCCAAATAGTTTGGGTGCAGTTCATAAAAGCTGCAACATACTCCACTTCTGCTGTAGACTGAGAGATACAACTCTTCTTTTTACTCATCCATGAGACCAGTCTACCACCGAGAAATAATGCACCACCGGTTGTGCTTTTCCATTCATCCACATTACGAGCCCAATCACCATTTGTGAACACTTTCAGGTTGAAATCATCATTGTATGGATACCATAATCCATAGTCAATAGTTCCCTTCAAATATCTAAGAATCTGCTTGACTGCTACCAAGTGGGATTCTCTTGGGCTTTTCTGAAACCGAGTGGTAATACTCACTACATGTGCAATGTCTGGTCTTCTATGCACTACATAATGCAACTTACCAATCATTTATCAGTATTCCTTCTCATTTACCAATGCTGAGTCATCCTCGTTTGATAGTTTACAACCTATCACCATTGGTGTACCAACTGGTTTGTTGTCTTCCATGCCAACGGTCTTCAACACCTCTTTGATATACTTGGACTGAGTAATAAAGATTCCATCTTTCATCTGCTGAATCTACAATCCAATGAAGAACTTAATCTCCCCTATGAGTGACATCCCAAATTCCTTCTTCATCTCATCTGCAAAGTCATGACTCATCTTGTCATCTCCACCAAAGATTATGTCATCAACAAATACTTCATAGATCAAAATCTGATATCCTTCTAATTTCAAGTAGATATTGCTATCTTCACTTGTTCTTTCAAATCCAATCTTCACAAGATGGGAGTGCAAGCGATCATACCATGCTCTAGGTGCTTGCTTTAGTTCATACTAGGCTTTATGTAAACTACACACCATGTCACTATCTTCTGATAGGGCAAACCCATCTGGTTGCTCTATATACACCTCTTCTTCAGGTATTCCATTTAAAAATGTAGATTTTACATCCATTTGGTATACCTTGAATCCTTTAAAGCTGCATATGCAAGAAGCATACAAACTCCTTCCAATCTTTCTACTGGAGCAAAGGTTTCTCCATAGTCTTCTCCTTCTTTTTGGGCATATCCTTTACATACTAGTCTGGCTTTGTTCCTTACCACTGTGCCATCCTCATTCAGTTTATTTTTGAAGACCCATTTGGTTTCGATGACATTTTTATGCTCTGTTCTAGGTACCAAAGACCATGTACCATTCTTTTCTATCTGATCAAGTTCCTCTTCCATTGCCTTGATCCAGTCTTCATCTTTATGTGCCTCTTTGAATGATTTAGGCTCAAATTCAGAGATCATACATGAGTTTCCCCTGACCTTTCTTCTTGTAAGAATTCTTGCATCTTTCTCTCCTGTGATTTTCTTTGGATCATGATTGAGTTTTACATACCTAGGTATATTCTTAACAGATTCCTCTTACTTTTCTTCTTCATCCTCATCTTCATCAACATCAGCATCCACCAATGTAGGAGCACAATTACTGGTACTAGGCTAATTTGCAACTAGTTCCTAGGAGGTTACTATTGGTTCATATCCTACATTCTCTCTATCAATTTCCTCAGGTTTCTCAGAGTTTTTATCAACCCTAACATTGATACTTTCAACAATTCTCCGAGTCCTATTGTTGAAACATTTGAGAGCTTTACTCTTACTGGAATATCCTAAGAATATTCCCTCATCACATTTTGCATCGAATTTTCTCTGATGTTCACTCCTCTTGATATAACATTTTCTACCAAACATTCTGAAGTAGCTTACTATTGGTGTCTTACTGGTCCAGTACTCATAAGGATTCTTATCCTTTCCTTTCTTGATGAGTACCTAGTTCATTGTGTAGACTGCAGTGCTCACTACTTCTCTCCAAAAGGTGTGAGCAACCTTTCCTTGGATCAACATAGTTCTAGCTGCTTCAACCACAGTCTGATTGTTCCTCTCTGCTAAGCCATTCTACTATGGAGTTCGGGGGGCAGCCAATTGCCTCTTGATGCCATTCTCTTCGATATATTTATTAAATTCACTAAAAGTGAATTCCCCTCCTTGATTAGTTCTAAGGCATTTGATTCTTCTAAAACTTTCCTTTTCTACCAGTGCTCTGAAAGCTTTGAACTTTCCAAAGGCTTCAGACTTGTCCTTCAAGAATATGACCCACATCATTCTTGAGCAATCATCTATAAGAATCATAAAATACCTATCTCCCTGCACACTCCTAGTTTTTATAGGACCACACAAATCAATATGCACAAGATCAAGTAATTTGTCTGCAGTGAAAGATTTACCTTTGAAGGTTGAGGAAGACATTTTCCCTAGTTGACACTCTCTGCACAAAGGATTTTCCGGTTTGCTCAACATAGGAAATCCTCTAACTGCCATGATCTTACTATCCTTCACAATATTGTCAAAGCTTACATGGTAGAGTCTCCTATGCCATATCCAGTTATCCTCAAACTTAACCATAAGACATGTACTGACATTAGCATTTAGCTGAAATAGGTTACCTTTGGTCTGCATACCGATAGCCATCAGTTCACCACTATTTCCTTTTATTTTCCACACTCCATTTTTTAATTCCAAAGTGAGTCCATTATTACTTAGTTGAGCAACACTCAAAAGATTGTGCCTTAGACCTTCTCCCAGTACACATTGTTAGCACTGCTTCTTCCATTCAGAGAGATGGACCCTCTTCCTTTTACCATATATGGTGCATCATTACCAAAATGAACCACACCACCATCATACTCTTTCAAAGATAGAAACTTACTCCGGTCACTAGTCATATGGTGAGAACAACCACTGCCAATAATCCACTCATTGGAATTACCAAAGCGGGAGACAAGAGCCTTCTTATCTAACTAATCTTCCTTAACTACTACAAACACAATATCTTCATTTTCTTCATCTTCTGATTCCTCATCAGTGACACCTTCATCAACTGCTACAAAACAGTTTCTCCAGTTTCCTCCTTTGAACTTCTTGAACTTTTCTGGTTTGTCCTTACTATCACCATTAGGACAATTTATAGTAATGTGTCATATCTATTTACAAGAAAAGCATTTCAAAGGAAGCTTACCTCTATATTTACTAGTTCCCTTAGGAAGTATCTTGGCAAGAAGAGATTCAAATTCCATCAGGATCTCCTCATCATCCATTTCTCTGCTCTATCCTGGTTCACCACTGGTACTAGCTTCTTTGCCTTTTCTAGATGGTGCAACAGATGCTCTAAAGGCTGATTCAGTCTTCTGAACACTACCATCAAAACTATTTATCGCATAGGCTATCAACTTTGCAATGATAGAGTCTAGGGATACCTTAGTCTTGTCTATTGACCTCAACTCCTAAATAGCAGCAACCCTTATTGCATAGACCAGTAATAAGGATCTCAAAATGTTGCTAACAACAGTGGAATCTTCCATTTTACCAACTGTACTCTTGATATCTGCAACAACAATTTTGATTCTTATTCCATATTGTTGAATGGTCTCTCCTTCAACCATCTGCATGTCTTCAAACTTTCCTCTAA
This sequence comes from Cryptomeria japonica, assembly GCF_030272615.1. NCBI lineage: Eukaryota > Viridiplantae > Streptophyta > Pinopsida > Cupressales > Cupressaceae > Cryptomeria > Cryptomeria japonica. The sequence goes on from NC_081406.1 coordinate 638,719,421, forward strand.
GGCTTTCTTCCTTAGCTTGTTTCACATGCTCATCACCACCATAGATATTCTCAAGAGTATCCCATACTTCTTTGGGATTCTCTTTGTCTTGAACATCAATAAGCTCAATGTTAGATAAACTACTAATTAGGGCTTCCATGACTTGCCCATTCTCCTGAATCTCTCTCTTTTGGTCATCGGTGAGAGTACTAGTAGGGATAACATAAGCATTCTCAACATAGCTCCAATTTTGACAACCCATGCTTCTGATGTATATCTTCATTCTGTCCTTCCATATTTTAAAGTTATCTTTGTTGAACTTTGGACCTTCCCTCTTCATCATTACAATATGATCTTTCCCTCAAGCAGTTAAGCTTATAACGCAGAGCACCTAGAGAACGCTCTCATACCAATTGATAACTCAATGATGAACAGTGAGTACCAAACTGGTACTGAGAGGGGGGGGTGAATTAGTACAGACTCAAAAACTTTTCCTGAACTGGTTTGACTGTAAACAGTGCACTTGACAGACAAACACAAATATCGGTCTAAACCAAATTACTACCAGTTAAACATAATAAGACTTTGAAAGACATAAACCGGCAACACTTAGCTTTCCATATGATCTACTTCCTCATTTCCACTTTATCCCTATGCATAAATAGATAATCTATCATCAAAGATACAGTAATTTACTAGAACAACATGATTCACCGCTAAACAGGAAATAACAAAATATCACATGAAAGAGGCATCACACATGACACACATATTTTTCATATGGAAACCCAACTAGGAAAAATCACGGTGGGGATGAATACCCACAAGCTACTTTGAACTCTTTAGAAGTCTTCTCTGTTAGGAGCCTAGTCTGGTTAAAGACTGTTACAACAGGTTCTATTAGGAACCGATCCTATTAGGGATCACCCGGATAGGGGATGGCTAGAATACCCAGTTAAGGGTTAAACCCTATTAAAGGTTACCTTGTTAGAGAATTTTATGAACTCAATAGCTTTGAGTCACCCTATTAAAGGATTTACAGCAAGTTGGTAAAAGCTACCCTGTTAAGGGATTTTCCAACTGTTGAAGTGATTAGAGATCAACAGGTATTACAATGATTTGGTAAATAGCACTTAATGCCAATGCAGATCCATTTTAGTTCCTTCCTTCTGCACTCACACTTTGCAGGTATCAATTCTCTTATTTGGTCTAGCAAGAATCACGTATCTCTACACTTAGATACACACACAACATTTGTCAACAACCTCAACATAAAACACAACATCGACCTTATAGGAAATAGATAGGTCAGTAGTATAAACCCTAAACCCTAGACATTTAGGTTGAGCAATGGTTCAATCTTGACCATTAAACACTTTGCATTTGAATAGAATGGTCTTGAATAGATCTCAAGACATTCTCCATTGTTCATTCTTCACCGCTTCTTGTAGGCGATAACCCATCACATTCTCTTCAACATTTGCAGGGACTTCACACATTCCTGAGGTAGATAGGATCAATCCCCTTCATGCAAGATCCTTCATGTGCATGAGGTTGATGTGGCAACATGATCTGATCTCCATTACAATGCTAACTCATCACACAATGCCATCGGTTGAACCACACAAGCTTGAAACACTTCAACTGGAAACCCTGAGGCTGGGAGTACCAACTAGTAATCATACCATATTAAACCTTGATAGAAAACATTGCATATACCGGTTCACTTGGACAAACGTACCGCTTCACCTTTTGCACATATACTAGTTCACAACATTATACCGGTTCACTTTTCAGCATATTGACATCAATGACAATACAATATCATCATGTCAACATACTCTACACATGCCAACAAAGGAAGCAGCAAAGAAGACCCTCTACCGGCAGAGGACAAATAAATTCTACCACCCATAGGGGGAAGAAAGTGTGGGAGAAAAAGAGATCAGAGGGGAGAGCTACTCGGAATGGACAATCAAGAATCCATTCTCAAAGAAGAAGAAATGGAGAGCAAAACCAGTAAGATCTCCTCATGCATGGAAACATAAATTTGTAAGTCATATGCCATCATTTAATGGTTACTATTTTGCATGTAATATCTATGGCCCTAGGGAATAAGAATGTAGGAAGAGATCTAGAAAGGATAATGCAAGATCTCATAGAAAGAATTCCAATGATCAAAATGTATCCAGGAGTAGACTCATGCATATCCCCTCTCTCGATTATGCAAATGTTGTTTGTCATAACTGCAATTTTTGGCCATAGAAACTTTGAGTGCCGAAAAAGGAATTTGCAGTCACATGGAGGCCGGTATAACAACTCTACTTTGCAGAAAAGTGGATATAGAGCATTTGGAAGTCAGGGACCTACACAGAACCAATGGAGAAATGTCCTTGTAGGAGCAAGAGGCCCATCGGTTTTGGTTGCCAGTTATAGCAACATGATTCATGTAGGAGAACCTCATCAACAAGTTATTCATGACCCTAAGGATGAAGACTAGGACCATTAGGATGTGTTAGAGTGTCTTGTGATGCAGAGTGCACATAATAGGAAGTGTCAAATAGGCTCACAGTCTTTCAGAATCAAAAGGTGACTATTCTAACCTAGTCTACCTTAACCACTCTTGGCAAGGAAGTGTAAGACCACCCTCACACAACCCTAAGACCTATCCAAGGCCAAACCCATTCCCTTATGGGTTACTCAACTTTAACACAAAAGGTGCTTCAGAGACTCAATCCCCTAATGAGGCTCAAACAAGGAAAATGCCTCAAATCCACTCTCTGATGATCAACAGTAGTAGGGACACCTTCTATGACCCTAAACAACCAAAATCCAACAACTGGTTTGACTTCCCAAACCCTACAAAGCCAACTTCACTTTTAGGCCTACTAGGCTACTAGGTCTCACAACTGGAAATCGGGTAACAAACGACTAATTTCCCAAACAACTTGCTGCTGTTTTGACTTATTTGGGACCTCTTCAAGGTGACAATATAACTCCCAAAAGGGCAGAGCCTCAATCCACTCCTGCACCACCAAACCCTACACGGTTCAAAGGCCTAATTGGCCAGACTAGGCATGGAACACAAGCATAAAGTTTAATGATGGGTAGATAAGACTAGGGAAGTGATTTGGGAAGGTGTATTCACCCTTCTAAGACAAGTTCCAATGGTTTTTTGGACCTTTCTTACTACTATCCTAAACCATTTCTTCCAAATACCGATCTGCTTGGTTGAATACATGAGGATATTCAACCTAGGGCTTGCAAGTACACCATGAAAATGCCTTCACCAAATCCTGATCATTTGGGATATTAAAATACATAATCATACCTTGCAAATTACAAAGGGGTTTGAATTAATACCTCTGGAATTGCAAGATATTGTCCATTTAGTCACCAAACCTTTAAAACCCTAGGTTTCTACAGCAGTTTTAGAAAAAATTCAATAACTTTCACAATACAACTCCAAATTCAACCAAATCAGACCCAAATGAAAGGTATCTCACATTTATATGCAACCATGGACCTTTTTTTATATTTTAAATTCTATACAAATCCATACAATCACATTTTTTCTCAAAAAACTGGTTTTTATTCAAAAATTTCAAGTGTGTTCTCCATACAAATTGCTCCAACTTCATCCAACCCCTTGGGCATCGATGTGAGGGCCTAAATAGGTGTCCTACATCAATTTAAACTGAATTTAGGGGTTTGGGGCAGTTAGAACCATCATTTAACAACTTTTCAAAAAGTTGTCAAAGTTGCTAAATGTTGTCAAAGCAACTTTTTGCAACTTTTACATTTTTTTGCATTTTAAGACTCCAAAATGATTTCAGACTTCTAAATGGTTCCAACATGTCTAAAATGACTACTAAACATAATAAATCTACCTCCTAATGCCAAAACTCATTAATATGAGAAAATGCCCTATTGGACCTAGAAGGATCCTAATGGACTAAGGCTAACTCCAGGTTTATAGAATGACCTTAGAGTTCCTTGACCACACTAAAAGGATCAATTACACCTATGGATGATTGAAATTCATCCTTATTACATCATGCAAATTGAAAAAAAAAAACTTGAAAGGAAAAATCATGTTCATGTCTAGGTGCCCTGCACCATGCTCCACAAGTTCAAAAGAACTCAAGTCCCTTGAATTGGAATGCTCTAAAACTGAAACCCTGCCTTTTCAATGGCCTCCTTAGTCATCCATGTGGCTTCCTCCATAGGTTGGTGTTTCCATTTAACCAAGTATTCATAATACACTTTCCTCCTTGTATGTTTGATCACCCGCTTGCCAAGAATGCTCTCAATCTCTAACATGGATGGCTGGGATATCTTCTTGAATGACTCATCTTGCTGGAAATTTGATTGACCTGCAACAAAAACATCATCTATAGATCCTTTATAAGGATACAAGTCAGCAACATTAAAAATAGGTGACAAACCAATAGAAGAAGGTAAGTCCACTTTGTAGGCATTGTTGCCACACTTCTTGAGGATCTTGCAAGGACCAAGCTTCTTCATCAGCAACTTAGTATATTTCTCCTTAGGTAACCTCTCCTTTTTCAAATGTACCATCACTAGATCACCCACTTTGAATTGTAAATCTCTTCTCTTCTTATCTGCTACTTCCTTATACTTTTCTGTGGTATGGTGTAGCCGGTTCCTTACTTGTTTAAGCACATCCTTCATTACCTCTACAAAATCTTCAGCCAAAGCACTCTTCTTCTCCAAATGACTAACATCTCTGAGTTCCATTATCCCTCTAGGGTGTACACCATAAACAACTTGAAAAGGTGTCATACCTGTACTGCTGTTAATGGAATCATTGTAAGAAAATTCAGCTTGTGCCAAGATAGAATCCCAACTTCAATCATATTCTTGTGTTAGGCATCTCAAGAGGTTTCCAAGTGACCTATTGATAACCTTAGTTTGTCCATCTAATTGAGGGTGATATGTTGAAGATAAGGCAACATTGGTGCCAAGCTTTTTCCATAAGGTCCTCCAAAAGTGACCTATAAACTTAGGATCCCTATCTGATATGATTGACATAGGTAATCCATGAAGTCTAACTACCTCTTTAAAGAATAAACCTGCAACATGTGAAGCATCATGAGTGGTTTTGCAAGGAATAAAGTAAGCCATCTTGGAAAATCTGTCCACAACCACATACACACTATCATAACCAGATTTGGTTCTTGGAAGACCAAGCACAAAGTCCATACTTACCAAATCCCATGGCTTTGAAGGGATAGGTAAAGGTGCATACAATCCTACATTAGATGTTTGGCCCTTGGCCCTCTGACAAATAAAACAAGTCTCAACAAACTTTCTTACATCAGTCTGAAGTTTTGGCCAATAATAAAATCTTCTTACCAACTCCAATGTTTTATCTATCCCAAAGTGACCTGCTAGACTCCCACAATGCTTTTCCTTCATTATATTCTCCCTTATTGACCCCTTAGGCACACAAAGAAAACTACCTTTGAATAAAAATCCATCTTGTAGTAGAAACTCAGAAAAATCAGTATGATACCTTGCTGTCCTATCCATGCATACCTTGTAGATTTCCTTGAAATCATCATCCGTAGCATACATGTCCTTTATTGTGTGTATACCTGCACTTTCCAATTGAACTTCTTGGATGGTTAAAATCCTCCTACTTAAAGCATCAACAACCTTATTAGCAACACCTTTCTTATGTTTTATGGTAAAACTATAATATTGCAAGAATTCCATCCATTTAACATGTCTATGATGAAGTTTCTCCTACCTATTTAGAAAACTCAAAGCATGATTATCTGTGAACACAATAAATTCCTTAGGGAGTAGGTAGTGCCTCCATTTTCTCAAGGCTTGGACCATAGCATAGAGTTCAAGGTCACAGGTAGAGTACTTTTGTTTAGCCTCATTCAACTTTTCACTAAAGAAGGCTACTGGCCTCCCTTCTTGGCTTAGGACTCCTCCAATTGCTCTATTGCTAACATCACATTCTACCACAAAGACTTTATGAAAATCTGGAAGTACAAGGGTGGGAAGTTATACAATCTTCCTCTTCAACATCTTAAATGACCTACTGGCATCATTGGTCCATACAAACATGCATTTCCTTCCACCTTTTATGGTATCTATGAGTGGAGCACAAATTCCACTAAAGTTTCTAATGAACTTTCTATAGAAACTACATAAGCCATGAAAACTTTTTACCTCAGTTGCATTGGTACGTGCTGGCCAACTCAGGATGGCTTCAACCTTGGATGGATCCATTTTTAAATTTCCTTTTGAGATGACAAATCCTAGGAAAACCAACTCTTCTTGCTTGAATGAACACTTCTCAAGGTTGATTTTCAATTGCTCTTCATGGAGTTTCTTGAGGACCATGTCCAAGTGTTTGAGGTGCTCTTCCTTGTTGCTGCTAAACACCAAAATATCATCCATATAGACTACAATAAACTTGTTAATGAAAGATGCTAGGACTTCATTCATAAGTTCATAAAAGTGCTAGGAGCATTAGATAAACCAAAAGGCTTTACAACCCACTCAAACAAACCTTCATTGGTCTTGAAAGCTATTTTCCATTCATCTCCTTCTCTGATCCTTATCTGATGGTATCCGCTTTTGAGGTCAATCTTTGAGTAGTACTTAGCTCCTCCTAAATAATCCACGAGATCTTCCAATCTAGGCATAGGAAACTGATATCTGATGGTTATCTTGTTGATTGCTCTAGAGTCAACACATAATCTCCACGTTCCTTCTTTCTTAGGTGCAAGGACTGCTAGTACAGCACAGGGACTAACACTCTTCCTTATGAAACCCTTCTCCAACAATTCTTGAATCTACCTTGCTATTTCTGCATTTTGTTCAGGGATGAGTTTGTAAGCAACCTTATTAGGCAAAGTGGCTCCTGGGATCAGATCTATACAATGACTAATCATCCTTTCAGGGGGTAAGACATCATTAATACCATCTGCAACAATTCCTTTATATTGATCCAACAGATCAACAACCTCCTTGGGGTCTACATTCTTCAACAAGTTCTGATTTTTCTCTTGCTTGGGTATGTTGTCCTTAGGCTTCACCACAACAGCAAAACACATGGTCTAGTCCTCCTTTAGGCCTTTCATGAACTCCTTTTGTCCAACTAGCATCACTTTGCCAGTCGAGTTCTTTTCCTGTCCATCAACCGGTAAGGAAGTCATTGTGAAATTTTCACCATTCTTCTTGATGTGATACAAATTCCTCTTGCCATCATGTTGAGCACTCGTGTCATACTGCCAAGGTCTCCCTAGAAGAATATGACAGGCATCCATATTCACTAATTCACACAAAACTTTGTCTTCATAACCACCGATTGAAAAACTAACCCAACATTGCTCATCAACTAGTGTTTGCTGCTCCTTATTCAACCTTGATACTTTATAGGGGTTAGGATGGGGTGTTTTCTTCAATCCTAACTTCTCAATCATCTCAGTAGAAGCCAAGTTCTCAGTAGAACTAGAATCAACTATTACTCTACATACTTTACCATTCACCAAACATTTGGTTCGGAACAAGGACTTTCTCTATGGTGGCTCCTTGTTGATTGATGCCAAAAGTGTTCTATTGAACATAATACATTCTCCATTTACTGGATCAACAAGTCTTGATGAGGTGGTGTGATATGATGTGGTACTTTGATGGTCATCATCTTGGGCTAGCTACACCCTTCTTTCTCCTTGCTGGCCTGAACTGCTACTTGCTTTCTTAGGACACCTAAATGATTGGTGACCTACCTGGTTAAATGAGAAACATCTCCCAGTGAATACATTAGGGCCTCTACCTCCAAATCTGCCCCTTCAATTGCCTCTTCCACCTCTAGGATTGCTTCTATAACTGGAATATTTCTCAACATCTTGTTGGCTTCTCTCACCTTGAGGTCTTGATGATGAACTTTTGCCTTGAAATCTGCCTCTGCCCCTAAAGTTCTGATTACCTCTTCCAACCCTATTGCTTTGCTCACCTCTCTTTCTTTGTTTTTCTTCTATTTTCAATGCCATTTGATGACACCTATGGACTGATTCAGGGTTAAATAGCCTTAATTCATCTTGAATACTATATTTCAGTCCGTTCAAGTACCTAGCCAACTTCTGATTTTCAATTTCAGATATTTTAGTTTTCAAGGTAAGTTTGTGAAATTCCTCTGTATAGGTATTGACATCCATATCTTTTTGTTTCAGGTTATGTAGCTTCTTATGGAGGGCAACTTCATAGTCTTCTAGTACAAATTGCTTCTTTATCTCAGCCAACATCCTCTTCCATGTGGTGATAAGTTCCTTGTTGTTTTCAACCCTCTCATTTTGCAGGAAGTTCCACCAACTCAATGTTGGACCCTTCATCTTTGATTTGGCTATCTTCACCTTTGAACTCTCAAGTGTATCATCACACTCAAAGCAGTTTTAAATGCCTTCCACCCAATCCATGCATTCTTCCACATTCATCTTTCCCATGAACATTGGGACATCTGGTTTGCTATCCTTTCTTCCTACTCTTTCAAAAGCCTCCAAGAAATGTCTTTGGTCTACTGGTATGTTCAACCTCTCCAACTGAGATACAGGTACCTCTTCCTCTTCTTACTCATATTCCTCTTCTTCCCTTCTTCCTTCTTGTCTTTGCTTGAGCCTCTCCAACTCCATCTCCATCTTCTTGCTCTTTGCCAGGTGCTCCTTGAGCATTTTGGCTAACTCCTTATTTGTAACATTTTGAGGAAATTCATCCCCATCATTGCCTTCATTTTCTGACATCTTCCACCACCTGGGATCTTAGTAGTGCTCTGATACCACTTGATGCAGAGTGCACACAACAGGAAGTGTCAAATAGGCTCATAGTCTTTTAGACTCAAAAGGTGACTATTCCAACCTAGTCTACCTTACCCACTCTTGGCAAGGAAGTGTAAGACCACTCTCACACAACCCTAAGACCTATCCAAGGCCAAAACCATTCCCTTATGGGTTACTCAACTTTGACACAAAAGGTGCTTCAGAGACTCAATCCCCTAATGAGGCTCAAACAAGGAAAATGCCTCAAATCCACTCTTTGATGACAAATAGTAGTAGGGACACCTTCTATGACCCTAAACAACCAAAATCCAACAACTAGTTTGACTTCCCAAACCCTACAATGCCAACTTCACTTTAGGCCTACTAGGCTACTAGGTCTCACAACTGGAAATCGAGTAACAAAGGACTAATTTCCCAAACAAATTGTTGTTGTTTTGACTAATTTGGGACCTCTTCAATGTGACAATACAACTCCCAAAAGGGTAGAGCCTCAATCCACTCCTGCACCACCAAACCCTACATGGTTCACAGGCCTAATTGGCCAGACTAGGCATGGAACACAAACATAAAGTTTAATGATGGGTACATAAGACTAGGGAAGTGATTTGGGAAGGTGTATTCACCCTTTTAAGACAAGTTCCAATGGTTTTTTAGACCTTTCTTACTGCTTTCCTAAACCATTTCTTCCAAATACCGATCTGCTTGGTTGAATACATGAGGATATTCAACCTAGGGCTTGCAAGTACACCATGAAAATGCCTTCACTAGATCCTGGGTGTTTGGGATATTAAAATAAATCATTAGAACTTGCAAATTCCAAAGGGGTTTGAATTAATACCTCTGGAATTGCAAGATATTGTCCATTTAGTCACCAAACCTTTAAAACCCTAGGTTTCTACAGTAGTTTTAGAAAAAATTCAATAATTTTCACAATAAAACTCCAAATTCACTCAAATAAGACCCAAATGAAAGGTATCACACATTTATATGTAACCATGGACCTATTTTTTGATTTTACAGTCCGTAAAAATCCGTACAATCATGTTTTTGCTCAGAAAACTGGTTTTTATTCAAAAATTTCAAGCGTCTTCTCCATACAAATTGCTCCAACTTCATCCAACCCCTTGGGAATCGATGTGAGGGCCTAAATAGGCATCCTACATAATTTTAAACTAAATTGAGGGGGTTGGGGTAATTGGAACCATCATTTAACAACTTTTCAAAAAGTTGTCAAAGTTGCTAAATGTTGTCAAAGCAACTTTTTGCAACTTTTACATTTTTTTGCATTTTAAGACTCCAAAATGATTTCAGACTTCTAGATGGTTCCAACATTTCTAAAATGACTAATAAACATAATAAATCTACCTCCTAATGCCAAAACTCATTAATATGAGAAAATGCCCTATTGGACCTAGAAGGATCCTAGTGGACTAAGGCTATTTATAGAATGACCTTAGAGTTCCTTGACCACACAAAAAGGATCAATTACACCTATGGATGATTGACATTCATCTTTATTACATCATGCAAACTGAAAACAAAAAACTTGAAAGGAAAAATCATGTTCATGTCTAGGTGCCCTGCACCATCTTGTGTTTCATGCATGCAAATAAACCCCACCATGTAAGCCCATGTCACCAATTAGGCAATTTGAGAAGCCAATGGGGAAAATGTGGTAAAAAGGGGTAGTAGATGGTTTATATTTATTTTTGATAGGTTTTAGACATATTTTTTTAATTTTTGGTTTGTCCATGTGTGTGTATCCCAACCTTAGGAAGTATGACAATTTTTTGTGCAAAATTGCAAAAATGCAACTTTTGAGTGCAAATGTGCAACTTTTTGTAATTCGGTTGGGGGAAGCCTTTCAATGGATAAAACCTACTCCAAATTTGGTTGGAAACCATTGGAGATTTGTATAATCATTGTGGGATTGATTCCCAAGGTTGTTGTTGTTGGAGTTGGAGTTTATGAAGCAACAATACTCAAAATAATTCAGTTTTCCTAGAAATTCTGAGTTTGCAAGTGTTGTATGTGACTGTACGAATTGATTTGAACATCACCATGGAGTAGATAGGGAGATGAATTATATTTCTTTTGGTGGTGTTATGAGGTCTTTGCTGGTATTTTGGTATGGTTTTGTCATTGATGTCAACACCTACTAAAGTACTAGCACTCTGGAGATCTAGCAGCATTCACCGACAAGCAAGTAACTATTGCACAGTTACTGGTATATGTTTCACTAGCAAGATATAATGATCACCGGCACTTGGAATGATATGGAAGACACTTGGTAATGTTGAAGACATCGTGTGGACAACTTGTTTTGAATAATTAATCATTGGTATAATCATATTTGCATATTTGCTTTTACTGGTAAATAGGTCCAAGGTTACCTAGGGTTACATCGGTAGGTTTATCTTTTCCATATCAGCATGGCACGCTATGGAGATGATTTATTATTGTTGTAAATTATTTAAGCCGACATGCTTAATCGATTATTGCATTGGATATTATATTGTTTCTAAAATGTTTTATTGTAATATCTTGTAGAGCCGACCTACAAAAATTGGTCTTAGGTTATAAATGTAAGATCTTATTTGTAAGATCGAATGTGGGAATGCAAAAAAGAACTAAGTGAAGGTATATGTGATATTAAGTAGAGCTATACACGAAGACATCACTTGAAGGAGAAGCTAGGTTTTTGTGGAAGCATATCAGCATTACATCGGTATTGAATCTAGCATATGAAGATGCTATTTTATGCAGTACATTCTTATTGGATTTAACCATCCAACTGTAGTCAGTGTGACTCCCATTTTGTGATTGAGCAGTTAGCTCTAGGTTGTTGGCCTTTCTACATGTGCAAACCCCATTTATGTACACTTACTATCTGCAGTAGTATCATCTGATTGTGGGTAAGGTTTCCCACCATGGTTTTTCCCCTTACAGGGTTTCCACATACAAATATTGGTGTTATGTGTTGTGGATGACTTTGTGTTTATGTTTCATGCATTAATCTTTACCGATATAGCATTTAACTGTTAACACTATCTACCGACATACTTAACTGGTTTACTGGTATTAAGCATTAAGTTGGTTGAGTTGTTTTTGGTTTGAATTTATTTGACAACTGATTCACCCCCCCCCCTCTCAGTTGTCTCTAGGACCTAACAATTGGTATCAAAGCTTAGTCCTCTTTTGCAGAAGTTTAACAACTTGAGAAGATCCAAAGACTACTAATTATTTCAGGAAGGGCAGTCCTAAACTTGATGGAACCAACTATGGGATATGGAAGATTAGGATGGAGACACATCTGAATTGCATTGGTAAAGACATCTGGGAAGTTACAAAGAATGGTTATACTGCTACTGTAGCTGGTCAGACCGCTCCAACTACCTTAGCTAAAGATGAGGAGAATGATTGCAAAGCAAGAGAAGCACTTTTGAGCACTTTATCAGATCAACAAATCATGGGATTATTAGATAGGTCTACTGCTAAAGCTATTTGGGATCACTTGGAAACACTGAATGAAGGAGATTCCATAGTCAAGATTGCAAAACTTGAAAGCTTCCGAGTCAGGTATGAACATCTGAAAATGGAAGAAGATGAAAGGATTTTTTCTTTTATGGAAAGAGTAAATGAAATTGTTTTGGGTATTAAAAGTTGTGGATGAACCTTGAGTGAGGATGAAATTGTTTCAAAAATCTTAAGAGGATTGCCACTGGCATATAAAATGAAGGTTACTACTATAAATGAGTTGAGAACAATGCCTAATACATCAGTAACTAGGGATACATTAATTGGAAAACTCCCAGCCTTTGAAATTGAGGAATTCGGTCATGTTGCTACTATAAAGACAAATTTGGCCTTTAAAGCATCACCATCATCTGCCCCATCATTTGACAAATCAAATTGGAAAGCCTTTTATGCAAGAGAACTTGAAGAAACTAGGAAGGAGAATGAAGAACTTGAACTACTTGAGGCACTATTTGCAAGGAAAATGCCAAAAGGTCTAGTTGGAAGTAAATATGAAGGTAAAGCACCCTTTAAATGTTTTAACTGCAATAAGATTGGTCATATGGCTCTGAGATGCCCTGATAGACATGCTAGACCAAGAGAAGAAGCTAGAAGAACATACAAGCCTAATCTTGAATATTAGAGATACAGATTTAAGAAGAACAAAGACAAATCTTGTTACATTGTTGATGAAGGTGTAATGGATGATTCTAATGAGGATCCAATAGACAATGGATGGATTTTTGATGCTATAATAGAAGATCAACCGACACCTACTGCTCAACTGGTAGAACAAGCCCTAGCAGCTAAAGTTGAAGTATAGGATGAATGGATCATTGACTCAGGATGCTCACATCATATGACAGGAGATAAAGGTAAATTCTTGAACTTTCAAGAATACAATGGAGGTTTAGTAAGATTTGGAGATGACAAAGGCTGTTCAATCAAAGGTAAGGGTACAATATCTCTTGATGGTAAGCATAACACTAACATTGTCTACTATGTTGAAGGATTAAAGCATAATCTTTTAAGTGTTGGTCAATTAGTTGAGAAAGGATTTCAATTACAATTTAAGAATGGAAAATGCAAATTCATGAATAGAACTAGTTTAGAAATTGCAACCGGTAATCAGACTAGAGGTAATATATTTCATTTGAATAATAGTGAAAAGGCATGTTTGATTGCACATATAGATGAAAGTTGGTTATGGCATAAGAGACTCTGTCATGTAAATTTTGATTGCATGGTAAATATCAGTACTTCTAAGGCAGTTAGAGATCTACCTAATATTCTAAAACCTCATAATACAATATGTAAGGAATATCAATTTGGAAAACAAGTTAGAGCTAGTTTCAAAAGTATTCCAGAAAAATCCAATAATGCTCTTGATTTGATTCACATTGATTTATGTGGTCCAGATAGAACTAAAACCTCACAAGGTGATAGATATTTCATGCTAATCATTGATGACTATTCTAGAATGTGTTGGGTTACTTTCCTCAGAGAAAAATCAGAAGCACTTGGAAAGTTCAAACTATTCAAAGCAATGGTTGAAAATGAAACCGGTAAGAAAATCAAATGTTTAAGATCAGATCAAGGAGGAGAATTCACATCTAAGGACTTTAATTCAATCTGTGAAGTGAATGGAATTAGAAGACAACTATTTGCACCTCAAAAACCATAGCAAAATTGAGTTGTTGAAAGGAAAAATAAAACTATCTTGGATGCAACAAGAAGTATGTTATCTGAAGCAAATTTACCACATGTATATTGGAGAGAAGCAGTCAGCACAGCCATCTATACATTCAATAAAGTTCACATCAAAGGTGAAACCGGTAAGACCCCTCATGAACTATGGTTTGGTGATACTCCTACTCTTAAGTATTTCAAAATTTTTGGAAGTAAATGTTATATTAGAAGAGATGAGTATATTGGCAAATTTGATCCTAGAAGTGATGAAGGAATATTTCTTGGTTATTCATCTAAGAGCAAGGCATATAGATATTTTAATAAAAGATTGCAAAAAATTGTTGAGAGTACAAATGTAAAAATTGACGAACAATTCAAAGGAACTTCAAGGTATATAGGCTATGAACTGGCAACAGAAATTTTGACAAATGAACCTACACTAAATCCACTGGTACAAAATGAAGATCCAGTTACCCCGGTACCATCAGAGGATTCCACAGTAATTGAAGAACAATAGCAAAATAAGACACCCCAGTATGTAAAATTGAATCATTCTTAAGATTAGATAATTGGAAGCAAATTTAAAGGAGTTATGACAAGAGGAAGATTGGCAAATGAAGAGGTATGTCTTATTTCTCAAATTGAACCATCATCTATTAATGAGGCATGTGAAGATAAATTTTGGATTAAAGCTATGGAAGAAGAATTAAAAAAAATTGAGAAAAATAATACTTGGACATTAGTTCCTCGGCCTAGAGATAAAAATATAATTGGAACCAAATGGGTATTTAGAAACAAACTCAATGAAGATGGTAAGGTTGTCAGAAAAAAAGCAAGCCTAGTGTGTAAGGGATATTCTTAGAAAGAAGGAGTTGATTACATTGAAACCTTTGCATCGGTAGCTAGAATTGAGGCAGTTAGATTATTCTTGGCTTTTGCAGCTCACAAGAACTACAAAGTTTATCAAATGGATATTAAATGTGCATTCTTGAATGAAGATCTTGAAGAGGAAGTCTATATTGAACAACCTGATGGATTTTCTTTGACATATGACAATGATATGGTTTGCAAGTTAAGAAAAGCTCTGTATGGATTGAAACAAGCCCCAAGAGCTTGGTATGCAAGGTTGGATAAGTATCTTTTAAAGATTGGTTTTTCTAAAGGAAATGCAGACAACAATTTATATTACAAAATAACTGATGATGATATCTTGATTATAGAAGTATTCGTTGATGATATAATCTTTGGAGGAGAAGATGGATTATGTAAAGAATTTTCTATTAAAATGCAGCAAGAATTTGAAATGTCTATGATTGGAGAAATAAAATTCTTTTTAGGATTGTAGATTTCACAGACTGACAAAGGTATATTTTTGAGTTAATCCAAGTACTTGAAAGAGTTATTAAAGAAATTTGGGATGGAGAACTCTAAACCGGTAAGCACACCTATGACTACAAATGACAAATTATCTCAAAGGGATGAATCTACACCTATTAATCCAACTAGATATAATTCTATAGTAGCAGGTTTATTGTATTTGACACAAACCTGACCTGATATTATGAATGCAGTATGTATTTTTTCTATATTTCAAAGTAATCCTAGAGAAAATCATGAATCAGCAGTAAAAAGCATTTTTTCGGTACTTACAAGGCACTGCAAATCTTGGATTATGGTATCCTAGAGATGAAAATTTTGATCTATGTGCATACACAGATGCAAATTGGGTAGGAGATGTGGATGATAGAAAAAGCACCACCGGCGGAGCATTCTTTCTTGGAAAGAGATTAATCTCTTGGTTGAGTAAGAAATAGAGTTGTACATCTTTATCAATAGCAGAATCAGAATATGTTGTAGCAGCAACTAACTGTACACAGGTACTATGGCTTAAGCAAATGTTGAAAGACATAAAGGTAAAATGCAAGGAACCTATTACTATATATTGTGATAACATTGCAGCAATTGATATATCTAAGAATCTGGTATTACATTCTAAAACAAAACATGTTTCTATCAAACTGAATTTTCTAAGGGCAAAAGTTGAAGAAAAAGAGATAAAACTGGTTTATGTGAATACTAAAGAACAACTTGCAAATATTTTCACAAAACCTTTTCCTAAGGAGACTTTTGAATATCTCAAAGATCAGCTTGGAGTCATACCACCATCGGTAGAGACTTAGACAGTTGATGATTGTCATCAACCGACAAAATTAAAAGACAAATCTTTTACTGCGGTCTTTGATGAGGAAGCTACTTCAAAGGGGGAGCAGTTGGTATATTGAATTGATTGGTATTTTGTATATGAACTTGGTATTATTATAACTTTGGCATTTCATGTCAAAGGGGGAGAGATATCTATGGAAAAGCACATTATCTTTTAAGAGAAATTTGGATAACACATGTTTCTCCCAGGGGGAGAGATTGTTGCTCGAGAGAGACTATTACTCTCTATATACTGGTTATGATCTTTTTAGATTGTTGGTTTTTGGTTTTTGGCATTTCTATTTTGGCACTTTAATGGTTTTTCCATCTTGTGTTGCCATCAATGCCAAAGGGGGAGATTGTTGGTATTTTGGTATGGTTTTGTCATTGATGTCAACACCTACTAAAGCACTAGCACTCTGGAGATCCAGCAGCATTCACTGGCAAGCAAGTAACTATTGCACAGTTACTGGTATATGGTTCACCGGCAGGATATAATGATCACCGACACTTGGAATGATATAGAAGACACTTGGTAATGTCGAAGACATTGTGTGGACACCTTGTTTTGAAGAATTAATCATTGGTATAATCATATTTGCATATTTTCTTTTATCGGCAAATAGGTCTAGGGTTACCTAGGGTTACACCGGCAAGTTTATCTTTTCCAGATCAGCATGGCACACTATGGAGATGATTTATTATTGTTGTAAATGCTTTAAGCCGACATGTTTAATCAGTTATTGCATCAGATATTATATTGTTTGTAAAATGTTTTATTGTAATAACTTGTAGAGCCGACGTGCTAAAATTGGTCTTAGGTTATGATATAAATGTAAGATCTTATTTGTAAGATCGAATGTGGGAATGTGAAAAATAACTAAGTGAAGGTATATGTGAGATTAAGCAGAGCAATACACAAAGACATCAATTGAAGGAGAAGCTAGGTTTTTGTGGAAGCATATCAGCATTACACCGGTATTGAATCCAGCATATGAAGATGTTATTTTGTGTAGTACATTCTTATTGGATTTAACCATCCAACTGTAGTCAATGTGACTCCCATTTTGTGATTGAGCAGTGAGCTCTAGGCTGTTGGCCTTTCTGCATGTGCAAACCCGATTTATGTACACTTACTATCTATAATAGCATCATTTGATTGTGGGTAAGGTTTCCCATCGTGGTTTTTCCCCTTAAAGGGTTTCCATGTACAAATATTGGTGTTATGTGTTGTGGATGACTTTGTGTTTATGTTTCATGCATTAATCTTTACCAGTATAGCAATTAATTGTTAAGACTGTCTATCGGCATACTTAACTGGTTTACCGGTATTAAGCATTAAGTTGGTTGAGTTGTTTTTGGTTTGAATTTATTAGACAACTGATTCACCCCCTCCCCCCCTCTCAGTTGTCTCTGGGACCTAACAGTCTTAATTATTTGGGAGTAGAGAGAACCCTTCATTTTGTTGAGTGTGACCCAGAAATTGAAGGTTTGGAGAGGGTTTTGAATCAAAATGGTTTTATCTTGCACTCCAGTCCATTAGAAGACACACAAGGGAAGAGAACATCAAGCACATAGATATGGTTCTCAATATAATATCATTAGTATACCTAGATTATATCTTGATCTTTAGTCACACAAGGGAAGAGTACCTCAAACATATAGATATGGTTCTCAAGAGGTTACATGAAGAGCAACTAATGATCAATTTGGAGAAGTGTTTGTTCATGCAGGAAGAGATCGTCTACTTGGGTTTTGTGATCTCCCAAGGTGAGTCAAAAATGGATCAAGAGAAGGTGAGTTCTATATTGTCTTGGCCCACACCTAGAACTATGAATCATGTCTAGAGCTTCCATGGTTTAGCAGCTTTTTATAGAAAATTCATAAGAGGATTTAGTCATGTTTGTGCACCCATGCTTGACACCATAAAGGGAGGACAAAAGTGCAGGTTCAGTTGGACCAAAGAGGTAGATGATTCATTTGAGACATTGAAGAAGAAGGTTGTAGAACAACTAGACCTTGCCTTACCAGACTTCAACAAGATATTTTAGGTGGAATGTGATGCAAGTCACATGGCAATTGGAGTAGTACTCAATCAGGAAGGAAGGCCTATTGCTTTTTTTAGTGAAAAGATAAATGATGGTAAGAAAAGATACTCATCTTATGACTTGGAGATGTATGCTCTAGTACAGTCCTTGAAGAAATGGAGGCACTATTTATTTCCTAAGGATTTCATAGTGTTTACTGATAACCAGGCACTGAGTTTCATAAATAGTCAAGAGAAGCTTAATCACTGACATATGAAGTGGGTAGATAACCTACAAGCCTTCACATTTACCCTGAAACACAAGAAGGGAGTCAAGAACAAAGTTGTTGATGCTTTGAGCAGAAGAGTCTTCACTGTAAACCAAATCAAGATGGAGAGTGTTGGTATTGATTCATTGAAGAGTATGTTGCTGATGAAGATTTTGGAGAAGTATACAAGGTATGCGAAACTTTGAGTGACTGGTATGTTTCTAATACAAGATGGATTGTTGTTCAAGGGAGTGCGGTTGTGTATTCCTATATGTTCCATGAGATTGAATATTATTAGGGAGAAGCATTGTGGAGCTATGGCAGGTCATTTTGGTCTTGACAAGACCATAGACCTTGTGAACAGACATTATTTTTGGCCTAAATTGCAAGAAGATGTTAGAAAGTTTGTGGAAACATGTGTCATATGTCAGAAAGCCAAGAGGAAGTCTACAAATGTAGGTTTATATCAACCTTTACCCATTCCTTCTAGGCCATGGGAGAGCATAAGTATGGACTTTTTGTTGGGTTTGCCTAGAACAAGGAGAGGATTTGACAGTGTCTTTGTAGTAGTGGACAAGTTTAGTAAAATGCCTCATTTCTTGCCATGTAAGACTTCTTGTGATGCATCATATATTGCAAACCTATTATTCAAAGAGATAGTCTGAATACATGGATTGCCCCTGAACATTGTTTCAGATAGAGAAGTGAAGTTCATAGGTCACTTTTGGAGGACTCTTTGGAAGAAGTTGGGAACTAACCTAGCTTTCTTATCAGCCTACCATCCTCAAATGGATGGGCAAACTGAAGTTGTCAATAGGTCATTGGGGAACCTATTAAGGTGTTTAACAAGGCAACATGGAGAGAAGTGGGATAACATTTTGTCAGAGGCAGAATTCTCCTTTTCAGATTGTTTATGGCATACACCCAAGGGGAGTGTTGGAATTAAGATATCTACCCAAAGAAGAATCCATTAGTGTAGATGGTGAAGTTTCTACATCAGATATTAAAGAGGTGCATGACCAAGTCAAGTCTCATCTCCAAAAATATGTAGTGAAGTATAAAGCTCATGCTGATAAGAAGAAGATAGATGTACAGTTTAGTGTTGGGGATTGGGTATGGGTACATTTGAAGAAGGAGAGACTACTGAAAGGAAAATACACCAAACTCATGCAGAAGAAGACTAGACCATGTCAGATACTGAAGGAGTGTGGACAGAATGCCTATGAGATCCAACTTCCTCCTGATCTTGGATTATCACTCATCTTTAATGTGTGTGATCTTACACTTTTCAAATGTATTGACAATGAAGAAGAGGAACCAATGCAGGTTGCAACAGACAATGACATTCCAAGGAAGGAATCACCTAAGTTGAGAAAATTTATTGACACTAGAGTCACAAAGAAGAGAAGGAACAAGGAGTACATTGAGTACTTGGTGGCTTGGCAGGATAAACCAGACTCTCAGACGGTTTGGATGACAAGTGAGCAAATATCCAATCATGGTGCAGATTTACAAACTCTGATCTCAAGTGGGTTTGATATCTCTTCTCCCGAGGAGTATGGTGTAGGAGCACCTTATCAACAAGATATTCATGACCCTGAGGATGAATAATAGGACCATTAGGATGTGTTAGAGTGTCTTGTGTTTCATGTATGCAAATAAACCCCACCATGTAAGCCCATGTCACCAATTAGGCAATTTGAGAAGCCAATTGCGACAATGTGGTAAAAAGAGGTAGTAGATAGTTTAGATTTATGTTTTATAGGTTTTAGACATGTTTTGTGTGTGTTTTGTTGGTCCATGTGTGTGGATCCCAACCTTAGGAAGTATGAAAACTTTTTGTGTGAAATTGCAAAAATGTAACTTTTGAGTGCAAAAGTGCAACTTTTTGTAATTCGGTTGGGGGAAGCCTTTCAACGGCTCCAACCTACTCAAAATTTGGTGGGAAACTATTGGAGAGTTTTATAAGACTTGTGGGCTTTATTCTCAAGGTTTTTGTTGTTGGAGTTGGAGTTTATGAAGCAATAATACTCAAAATACTTTAGTTTTCCTAGAAATTTTGAGTTTGCAGGTGTTGTACGTGACTGTGCAGATTGATTTGAACCCCACAATCCATGGAGTAGATAGGGAGATGAATTATCTTTCTTTTTGTGCTAGTCTGAGGTCTTAATTATTTAGGTTTAGAGAGAACCCTTCATTTTGTTGACTGTGACCCATAAATTGAGGATTTGGAGAGGGTTTTGAATCAAAATGGCTTTATCTTGCACTCCAATCCATTAGAAGGCTCTTCCTTTGGAGGGATGTAGTATAAGACTTTTTTTTTTACTTTTTTGTTTTTTTGGTTGTAGGAGAGACTTTGTTGTGTGGAGAAAAGAATAGATTTAGGTAGGCATCTCTATGTGACTACCTAGGACAAGTGTTAGGATAGTCATCATAATTTGTCTTAGAAATGGATTCCAAGTGTGCAACCCTAGAATTAGAAGTTTCTCACCACCTCCCACATGCCCATTAAGGTGATTCTTCATTTGATCTATTGGTAGAGGTAGTTGCTTTGGAAAATAGGGCTAATTGCCCCTATTAGGTCTCTTAGCCTCTACAAACCTAAGGGGTAGGTTTACAAAGAAGGTATAAGGATTTGATTCCCAAGATCAAAATGATTACTTGGAATATGTCATAGAATTGAAGCCTTCTACTCATCTTGAGCAGGCCTAAGTGGTGCAGGAGCACTTAGTCATGTTTCACCCTTCCTTTTAGTATTTTCATGCTTAAGTGTTTGTGAGTCTTTTAATTGGTTTTGAATGCTATTATATCTTGTGTTTAGTCATTTAGTAAGTGTTTGATCTCATTTTTTTCTTGAGAGGTCAAGTTTTGCTTCTTAGGGCTTGAGTTGTCAATTTTGTGCTTCTAGGCCAAAAAGGACTAAAAAGTGGGAAATTGCCTTATAGGCCTAGAAATGGTTGGGAAAGTTTTGGAACATGTTTTGTGAGTGTTTTTAAACATTACTAAGTGTCTAGGAGGGATAGATAAGTTAGGTTGCTCAAAAATGTCATTTGGAGCAACAAAAGTTGTTTTCTTTGTTTGGAAAAGTTATGATTTTTTAGACAAGTTTGTAAAAGCAAACCCCCTACAGTTGGTTGTCCGTACAGGACCTCATAATTGAATCATGATGCTATAAATATTCCTTCATTTTCTTTGTATAGGGTTGGCAATTGTATTTGGAAGACATCCTCAATTAGAAATATCAAAAATTCTGGCTTTTAATCATTTTTTGAATTCATTTTCTTGTGACAGTACATACTAGACAGTTTCCTTCCATACTATACTTACTGGATATTGATTTCAATGTACATTCAAATCATTTTATGTAATAGTTTCATTGGTTTTACCTTTGGAAGTTGGTTGTACAAAATAGTTTCATTTTTGCTCCTTGACTGCCCTGTCAAGGGTTTTGAACTCCAAAATGCATCAACTTGTCTAAATCCAAGTTTGGGCTCCCATGGGTGGACTTAGACAAGTTTCATTGCATATGTATAGTGTAAATATTTCATCTTTTGGCTAGGGTTGTGCAAAGGAAGTGTTTTTGAGTCTATGCTAGGCAAGTTGGAGATGGACTTGGCTAGTAAATTTGAATAAAGACTCAAACAAGTTTGTGCTCAAAGGTCAATTGAGTGAAAAAACTTAAGGAAAAGGTCTACACTAGTCTCCTTGGAGTTTTAGAGACATTTGGAGCTCCAAACAATACTTATTTTACCTTGAAAATATGTCAAGTTATAGCTGGTAGCAAGTACCCAGTTTTGGGAATTTAATGTCTTTTTGAATCCAAAGTTGATTTATAAACATATCCATGCTTTGGCATCTTGTGACAAGTGCAAAAAATGTTTCTAAGAGGTTAATACATGCATTGGTTAAGTTTCCATGAATTTCTAACCTTGCAAAGTGCAAAAAAAATAGTGAATTAGCAATGACAGTGTTTATAACAGTCATTTTACTCCCTTTTTCAGTTTGTATAGCAAGTGTTTGATGTAATGTCATGAAGGGAAGAGTTGGAGAATTGTTCCAAATGATGTGGTAGAGTTTCTACAAGAGTTTGGAGGCTTGGTTTGTGGTTTAGAAGTGACTTCCTTTGTTTCATGAGCAAAACCCTACTTTCTTGCCTAAAAATATGGACAGTCATTATACCATCTTCTCAGGAGCTAAAACCATAAAAATCCTTGATTTTAGAGCTTGTTGACACCTTCCAAGTTAGGTTCCAAGGTTGTTTTGTCCATCATTTCACTTTACAAGCAAAAATCACTCCAATTAGGCCTCCACGGGCTAGTAGCCTTTTAGCCCTATTTTAACAAAAAAAGTTGAACCCAATTGTCTCAATGATGTTAGAACCTTCCAAACTATT
The DNA here is from genome assembly GCF_030272615.1 of Cryptomeria japonica. Taxonomy (NCBI): domain Eukaryota; kingdom Viridiplantae; phylum Streptophyta; class Pinopsida; order Cupressales; family Cupressaceae; genus Cryptomeria; species Cryptomeria japonica. The sequence goes on from NC_081406.1 coordinate 638,742,314, forward strand.
GAAGGATAGTTGAAATACACACAATGGGCCTAATTCAATCAATTTTGATAGTCAATACAACATCTTGGGGTGTGGACCTATGGTGGAGGATTTGATCAACATTGAGGAATAGAAGCTTGAGCAAGGGAGTGTAACAAGATAATAGGGTGGTTGTTTGAGAAGAGGTGTGGGTGTTGAAGATTGATGTTGCAAACACTAATTGAACACAAAAGAAAAAAAACACCCTTTAGGTCCACTTGATTGATTAAACTAATTTAGACTTATTGAGTAACTTCTCACTCGATTTCCCTATCACTAAAACTAAGGAAAGTGTGTGTAGTTTCATCTAAGGTGTAGAGTCCTTCCTTGCAGGACCCTTGTGAGTATTTTAATGGTCACTATCTTAACCTAGTTTGGGATTGTTATTAGAAGTTTGGGTAGGCCTCTACATCAGTGACTAAGAGAAGATGGTCAAACTGACATGTCAAGAGATTCCCCAAACATGAAGTTGGGAGAATGTTGTGTGCTACTACAGCACTGCTTTTGGCTATGATGGAGAATCAGGAAATGGAAGGACACATCAGGAGATGAAGGAAAGCCCTGGTCCCAAGCCTGAAAATAGGAAGATGAATGAGACCAAGCATGTATGGAGGAATAAGACCATGGACCTACACTATGCATCCAATGCATAGGTGATATCTCCTAAGACCTAAAGGAGATGCAGGATCTCAGGGGGAGTGGCACATTGAATTTATCTTTCACCCAGTTAGCAAAAATGCTGACATGGAAAAACATATTGTTGTCAGTGTGAAGAGAGAAGATGAGAAGATAAGTGTGTGTAGAATCTTCCTTGACTACACATCTACAGATCAGTCATGGATTACCTCTGTATATGTCAATAAGTGGAAGTTAACATTTGTTATTAGATGTTAACCAGTATGTACAGGTTGTTACTGGTATGACTACTAATAGGTACTTGCAAGTTATTTAGACAATGCAGCTGAAGATCATTGTAATAGCCTCGATAGCATGGAGTGATGTTATGTCTCAAGTGGTGTTGATGAAGACTTGAAAGACATATGTTGGCGACAAGTTGTTGATCCTACAGGATTGCATGTATTTGGACTAACCAGTTTAAATCTTGGCATAATGTAGATCGAGGATCATGTCATAGGTTGTGGTGGATACAATGGAGTTGAAGGATCATCATATGATCACATATGTACAGCTAAAATGGTATATGGAGGAAATTGGAGTCCAGGTATTGTGCCCGACGGGAGATAAGAACCTGAGATGTTTGACTTAGGGGGAGTTCAAATGATCTTGATAAAGAGAAGGCATGCCTGAACTCACAAGGATACTATCTACCCAAACTGCAGGAGATAGAAATTGCAGAGGTGTTGCAGGTTAACCGACAGATGAGTAGTATTCACTGACACATCAACAATTGGTATCAGTCTTTCTACAAATTGAGTTCAAATTGCATCGAACTTGAATGTTCAATTGGTGTTTGTTGTTGGTTAAGTTCCCCACATCAAGTGTTGTGACTCGAGAAGATGTAACAATTTGTGACAAGATACCAAGTGTTATCAAAGGAGGAGTTTCATCTAATGAAGACAAAGGGGGATAAAGTATTCTATCAGTGACCGGTACATACAAAGAGAAATAATATTCTGAGAGTTCCCATTTTCATTGTTGTCAAAGGGGGAGAAGGATTTTGTGGTATGCTGCATACTACATGTGTGTGAGTCCATGGATCATAGTAAGGGGGAGAAAGACTATGTATTATGTCAGATACTATATGTGTTGACATCATTGCCAAAGGGGGAGATTGTTGGCATTGTGTTGTCGTTGATGTCAATCACTATGGGATGACTATCGGTAGAAGAGATGGTTGTGCGACACTACTATGGAGGAGTACATGATGTGATATCTTTGATATCACCTTGTGTTGTAGAACACCGGTATGGTAAGGAAGACTGATCACTGTTGAAACTGGTACACAAGTTAGTGCCCGTCTTTTGTGGATGGAATGGTAAGGTTACAGATACCGGTATAGTATATCCTTGGCAAGGAAAGTATGTCAATTGGCAAATACAATGTTGACAATGAGTAGGGTGCTAGGATGGTGTTTCTGATGAAGAAGCAGAATGTTACCTGAATCACACCAACACTAGAAGAGAAGAATGAACAAGTCATTGGTATGTTGTGAGGTTGAAAGACAACAAAACTCTCACTGGATGAAGATGCAATCATCATGAGCAGCTATGACTCACAGTGAATGTGCTCACATCATATCACATGTGCTTGTTGGAAGAGATGTTGCACAAAAATGGAAACCACATGATTACATTGCAAGATGCAGAAGATAAGGTGCCACTCCACCAGTAAAGTGGAGCTTATCTCCTATTATGCACTATGTGCATAAGAGTGAAGAGGTAAAGGCAAGTACTTGAAGACTCACACTAGATCCACTGGTGAATTGAGGGAATGCCTTAACTACATGGGATCAGGGTTATGAAGTGGAACGACAGAAAAGGCATGTTGAGATGCCATTACAAAGAAAGTGTGAAGTGTTTGTCACCTTGACAAACCAATAGAGGAATCAATAAAATTGATCAGGCAAAAGGAAAGGCTAAGCAGATGCAGTCAGAAGTAGATTGACCTGATTGAAGATGGAGTCTTGTGAAGGTTGATGACATGGTGTCATCAAGAGTGGTAACTGGTATGTAAGCCCATCTATAATATGGACAAGGTGTAGATACATAAGACTTCCCACTTGATGGGAATGTGCATACTTAGGTCAATCATGTCTAAAGACTGGTTTGAGGGTTACACCGATAGATTAAGAAAGGTAATGACAAGAAGGACAACTGGGAAGGTGTCATATGCCAATAGGGTTTGTTTATCGGTAAATGAAACCATTTATTTGGATGGTCAGTGACTAGGAATGAACTAACAAGACAATATGATGAGGTGGATACCAACAGTGATGCCACAAGAGGATGAAATAGAAAACATGCATGAGGTGGCGAATGTGCATCAGATAAAGATGGAATGTACATCGATGGGGTAGGTGTAGAGTTTGTTGATATTAATAAAAGGTCCCACAAATCACGGGACATGTTGCAGATTGTTGCAGGGGTTTGTGGCTTGAGTTGTGAAGGACAACTACGAGCCAACTAAGAGCGATTGAGGAGATCAAGGCAATGAAGGAATCAACACGATGGATCTTGTGTGTTTTGACCAAGAGATCTGCTATTAGGATAAAAAAGTAGATCGCCAAAGATGGCAGGCATGATCTAGGAGGTACGTAAATGGCGGAGTTGTGTAGACTAGTTGTCTAAAAGATCAGATCAGATAAGATCTAATTGGATTTGGTTTGCCTCAAGGGTGATGAAGAAACCCTAACTGCCTGATTTTTGAAATAGTCTTTTGGCGAGAAACTAGTCTATAAAGATGAAGGCAAAAGACATTGTTAGGGGTTGTTGTAATAGAATAATATGGTGCTGCTACAAACGGTGATACTTCTGCATGTAAGAGAAAACTAGCAAAGTGCCTAAAGAGCATCTGAGAAGTGAGTGAGAGTGAGGGAGAACCTAGTTGAAGTGTTCAATCGGTAGGAGAGAAGAACTGGTAGTGTTCATATCAATAGAGCAGAAGTGAAGGAGGCTACAAAGAAAGTAGACAAAGAACTAGCAGTGTTGTAGTAGTGAAGAGAAAAGAGTAAGGTGGAGATCCAACAGAGAAGAAGAAGAGGATAAGTTTACCAGTAGAGTTCACTGACAGTTAAGCAACAAATGAGTGAGTCGATGTAGCAGAGAGGTATCTCATTGGCAGAGTAAGACATATGATAAGGTTGCAAGATTCACTTGTAACAAGACAACTACTTATGTATTTGATGTCCATATTGTGAACACTGATTTGTAGCTCGATGCAGGGATTGTAGCTCCTTGGGTTGGTGCCCTAAAGTCAAGGGTTGGTTCTCCTTGGGTTGGTGCCCTAAAGTCAGGGGTTGGTTCTCCTTGGGTTGGTGCCCTAAAGTCAGGGGTTGGTGCTTCTTGGGTTGGTGCCCTAAAGTCAGGGGTTGGTGCTCCTTGGATTGGTGCCCTAAACTTTGTAACTTTATTTTCATTGTAATGCTGGATTGGAGCAGCAAACTCTAGGAGCATTGCTCACCGAGGTTTTTCCCATTTTGGGTTTTCCTCTTATATGCTAGTGTTATGTGATGTCCCTTGTGTGATTGCATTTGTGTTGGTCTTCCCACTAACAGGTAAGTCTACATCGAGTTAGATCTATGCTCACACAGGATTAGTAAAGGGAAAATAAAGTTGAGAACCACTGATTCACCCCCTCCCCCTCTTAGTGGTGTATTTTGTCTAACAATATACAGGTATTTGCTCTCATAATCCACTTGCATTAATTACCTATGCATACCTATCACTTTCTCACATACCTATGTCTCTTAAAATGACCTATAAAATCTCATACATATATGAGTCTTTATAATAAATCATGTTGGCTATACAATATAATTACAATACAATTTCCATGTCGGCTGGGGTGTCGGTAAGATCTTCTATCGGTGTAGACTGGGTGCTGGTGAGAATAATCTTGTTGTGCTTGTCGGTGCCGGTAGATGATGTTAGTTATCGGTGTATGTTGTGAACCATATTACCAGTTGGTTTCCATCAATGAAAACATCAACTATTCTCATCTGAGTGTAGAATGACAACATGCTGAACATAACATAAGAGCTAAGGAAGCATTGGTAAGTGCCTTGACCAATTAAGAGATGACTAATGTGATGGGTCTTCAGACTCCACATGAGATTTGGAAAAAGTTAGAGACCTTGTACGAAGGAGATGCATAATTTAAAGTTGGTAAGTTGTAGAGTTTGAAAGGAAAGTATGAGATATTGAAGATGGGAGAAGATGAGAATATAACATCATTTATGGCTAAAGTGAATGAACTTGTTATGAACATTAGATGTTCTAGTGGAACTCTTAAGGAAGATGAGATTATTGCTAAGGTGTTGAGACCCTTGCCTCCTTCTTACAAAGGTAGTTGTTTCTATTGATGAAATCCAAAGTGTGACTACTATGACAACATACATGTTGGTTGGTAAGCTAGATGCATTTGAGTTGAGTGAATTTTGTGAATCATATGGTAAATCTGAGACTGCATTTAAGGCCTCTATAACTGGGAAGATGAAGTATGATTCAAGAGAGAGTTCATCTAGGGTTTCAAGGTATGAAAGACAAATGAGAGGGATGGAAGAACAAGAAAAAGAGTTGGATGAGCTTGAAGCACTTATTGCTCAGAGATTGCATGAGTCAGTAAGTATGATGGAAAGTTACCTTTGAAATGTTTCAATTGTAATAAGATAGGATATTTTTCTTTTAGGTGTACTAAAAGAATATCTAGGTATGATAAGCATGAAAAACATGATAAATTTGATAAGCATGATAGATATGAGAAGCATTATAAGTATGATAAGCCCTATAAGCCTAACTAGAAGTAAAGATATCAGAAGAGATGTTTTATGCTGCAAGGTGTGATAGATGAGGAATCTGAGAATGGGAATTTAGAAGATGAATTTGTATTTATTACTATCAAGGAAGATGAACCGATACTAGTGAATTCTATAAGCTGCATTGTCGAGGAGAAAGCTTTGGCTGCTAAGATTGAAGAGAAAGATGAACCGGTAATTAACAATAGTTGTTCACATCATAAGACAAATGAAAAAAATAAATTTGTGAATATGGAGAGGTATGATGGTGGTTTATTAAGATTTGGAGATGATAAAACTTGTGTGATTTGTGGTAGAAGCTCTATCTCTTTTGATGGTAAGCATAATACTGATGATGTCTTATATGTTGAAGGTTTGAGGCATAATATTTTGAGTGTTGGACAAATGGTTGATAAGGGATATGATTTGCAATTCAAGAATGGTAAATGCTAGATTTTGAATGCCTCCAGTATAGAAATTTCATCAGTGACTAAGACAAAAGGTAATATCTTTCACTTAAATGTCGGCGAGAAAAGTTGTTTGATTGCTTAGATTGATGAAAGTTGGTTGTGGCATAGAAGGATGTGTCACGTTAATTTTGACTACATGATAAGGATAATTTATACTCAAGTTGTTAGATATTTGCCTAAGATTGTGAATCCTTCTAATCTAGTATGTAAAGAATGTCATTTGGGAAAGAAAACAAGAATTTCATTTAAGAGTAAGTTGTATGCATCTAATGGATTATTAGATCTTGTGCATACTAATTTGTATGCTCCTACAAGAGTGAGAAGCATGTAGGATGATAAGTATTTCATGTTGTTGATTGATGACTACTCTAGAATGATGTGGGTTACCTTTCTAAGGGAGAAATCATAAGCACTAGAGAAATTCAAGATATTCAAAGCTAAGGTAAAGACAGAGACAGGGTTGAATCTGAAGTGTCTGAGATTTGACAAAGGAGGATAATTCACATCCAGTGAGTTTGATTCGTTTTGTGAAAGGAATAGAATTAGAAGATGGTTATCTACTCCTAGAACCCCTCAACAGAATGGAGTTGCTGAAAAGAAGAGTACAACTATTTTGGATGTTGTTAGGACTATGTTGATTGAAGGAAATGTTGCACACACCTTTTGGAGAGAAGCTATTAGCACTGTTGTTTACACATTCAACCGAGTGCATATAAAAGGTGATTCTGGTAAGACTCATTTTGAGTTATGGTTTGGTCATGTTCCTGCAATTAGATATTTCATATTATTTGGAAGCAAATGTTATATCAAAAGAGATGAGGATATAGGGAACTTTGATGCAAGATGTGATGAAGAAATCTTCTTACGATATTCTACTAAGAGAAAGGCCTACTGGTGTTACAATAAGAGGTTGAAGAAGATAGTGGAAAGTGAAAATGTGAAGGTTGATGATGTAGAATCAAAAATATCACCCTCATCACCTTTAGTGGAAATTGCGACATGTAGCACCTCCCCATGCTGCTTGGAGGAAAGGTTTGTCAGCTTGTCCTTTTTTTCCACTAAATAATTCCAAGTCAACTTCCCTAGAGGTATTACCAATTATGTCATTCTGACAGATTCGTGGATGCAGGTGTGGTGCGGAGATGTCCACGCAATGCACTACAGTCTCACCAACAAGTGGTCGTTGGGACGTTATGACCCGTGCCAAGAAGGAATCGTAATGCCTCCCTACACGGCCACTAACATTTAGATTCATCCCTTAGCCTATATCCTAGGTTTTGGGACATTTCCAAGGAATCTTTCGGCAGATTGAAAACTAGAAATTAGAGATTGAAGCTCTTGGAAACACCACCACCATTGTTGCAGCATCGTCAAGCTACCAAGTTTTCCAAGCATACCAAAACTTTCCAAGCACTAGGGGAGTAATCTAACTCTATCTTGCATTTCTAATATCTCACTTATTTTCTAATTATCAAATAGTATAGCATCATCTTTGTATTTTCTCTTACACTCTTCTTTATCATCTTCCTTTCCCATGGATTTGTAGGTTGTCTGTGGAGGTGGAAACACCAAAATGGGGGTTTGACTTAGGTAGGCTCCAAAACACAACCCCCAACATTTTCTCTCTTGTATGTGTGTAGGCACAACTTCATGAAGAGAAGATTATCTTGCAAGAGGCTTCACTACGTGGACTGATTGTAAGATTTATTTATTCTCTACTATCTTCTTTATTCTATTTCGTAATCTGTGTTTTTCATAGTTTTTAGTATTGTTTAGCTATTTTATAAGTTTTGTTAGCGTAGCTAGGACTTTTTGTCCATACTCTATGCTCCATCTATATAGGATGATAGTGCGTTACGCTAGTGTCCCATCTCTGCATGCTCTTCCTGTGGGCAAAGGCTATACAGAGCCATTCAGAGACATTTCTTGGGTGGCTGACGCTCCCTGCATAAATTTCTTATCCCTTATCTCATCTTAGTGCCAGTTCACAGAGGTAATCAGAAGGACAATTTGTGCTTGAGGATTCAAGTTATCTAAGCAAGATGAATCTCTAAAGGTTAATCAAACCTTGTACAAATCTATGGTTGGTGGACTATACTCAGACTAGACCAGACATTATGCATGTTGTGTTGGAACCCTAAATTTCATAACAATACCCCTTACATGATAACCAAGATTTTATGTTTAATGTTGAAGCTACAAAAGTTTTCTTTTACCTAACATAGAATCCCACATATTGTCACCATTATGCCCTAATGATATGTGAAAAATTCTTGATAAACCCAAAAGGATCAGTAAGATAACCTCACTAAGTAAAAAATTTATGACTATATTGGAATAGTTATTTTGATCTGATAAATCAATGTTGGATACTTATATCAGGATAGCTAACCTGATCCAATAATCAGTGTTAAACATGGACATCGGTATAGTGATGCCAAACATGAAGTTTGAATACCCATCGGAATGACTAACAAAAGCGGAATAAAAATTATATGTGATTCTGATAGAACAAGCTATTACGATAAGCATTACATCAGTATAGCTATGTCAAACCAAGCATGTGGATATCTATCAGAATAACCACCAAAGGTGGAGAAGTAGTATTTTGAAATACTGACAAAGTAAGCTATCTCAACATAGACACATTTCAGGATATGTCTGTTGGCCATTTGGTGGAATTGATTATGTGTTGCTTTGATGTTTTATCATTGATGTCAACACTAGTTGTTTGGATGCTTTACCAACACCCTTCTAGTCCTAGTAGGTTAAGTGGTTTCTGGTTAACTTGGATCTGGTATGATCTGGTAGGCTCCAGCATAATCTGGTGATGGAATTGGCTTTTTCATGATACTAATACTCATATTTGGTCAGTTGGTTTTGGTTTGGTGATTGGATGTTATCCTTCTTTCTTACAAGCCTAGTTTTGGCGAGGGTTTCGCCGGCAAAGCTTTTGATGGAGATCTTTGATAAATTGCATAAGTGGTGTTGGTGCAACTTCTGATGGAGTTTCGGGATGCTGTTGGTGATCATGTTCAAGACTTGGCGGTTAGAGATCATTGTTGAAGCGTGTGGACCTATACTTGGTCCCGGTTGATCTAGGTTATGGACCGACTTTAATGTAACATGTGAATAGGACCTATTGATGCATTTTTGGGATGTCCTATGTGTTGATATTACTTGTTTTGTCTACAACCCACATGATTTGTAATTATGTAAGTGGTTTATTATCTGGTGGCTGACCTGATTGTTTATGGTCGAGCGTTTGTATATATAGATGTAAGATCTCATTGTACATCATCATGGTTAATGTAAGAGGTCATGGTCAAGGAATGTAATGTGTGAATAATGTAATATCATTCAGGTAGAGGAGTCGGTCGATCATTGGAGATCAAATTGGGTTTATGTAAGAGGATTTAGTCTTTCGATATTGAGCTTAACTGGAACTGTACTCAGGCATAGGAGATGCTATCTTTTGCAGTTCAACACTTCTTTGGAATGTAGTATGGATTTATATGTAGTTAGTGACGCTTCTTTTGTGATGAGAAGTGTGCTATAGGTTGTTGGCCTTCCTACAACTGTAGGCCCCTTCATTGTAATTCATATGATTATTGTAGAAGTATTATCTGACTGTGGGTAGTCTTCCCACCATGGTTTTTTCCTTTACCGGGTTTTCCACATACAAATATTGGCGTTTTGTGGATGGCTTTTATTCTGTGATTATTATTTATGCTTAATTGGATTAACCTCTACATCGGTAATATTGTTTTGGGTTTCGGTATTAAAGTTTTAATTGTTGAATGTTCTTGTAATTTGTTACAACTGATTCACCCCCCCCCCCCTCTCAGTTGTCTTCTGATTATCTAAACTATCTAACAATGTCATCCCAACAAAGGAAAATATAAAACAGTGTTATGCAAGCATATCAAAATAGCTTATGATTTCAGAATAGCACATTGACAGGGTTCTGATTACTAAAGCTATCTCGATGGTGAATAAATAGAATGGCATCGGGGGAACTATCATGATTAAGTACTTATAAATGAGGAATTGACATTGGTAAAACCTATGGCGACAAAAGAAAATAAAGGTGATACCTTATTGGTATAACTAGTAAGATCGGAGTAATGGATCCTCTATGACTCGATAGAACAACTTATTATGAAAATGAGTATATGAAGTAACATTGGAATAGCTACTCCAATAGCATATTCTCGATTGAATAGCTCTATCAGAATAACTTATAGCAATAGGCAAAATAAGAGGTGAAGATCTTCATCGGGATAACTTGTGAAGTCGGGAAGACAGTTTTTGGGTATGCCGATAGTTGAAACAATCCCAATAAGCACCATTCGAGATGTGTTCAACATAAGTAACCTGAAGACCAAAATAACACTAGTAACAACTCATTAGTATAACCTATGCCAAAATGACGTGAATTACAAATAGTTTCTAGCAATGACAAAACATAAAGGCACCAAACCAAAAGACAAGATGGATAAAGTGAAGAGATGTAACCCCAATGTATAATATTTATATTTAAAACATTAGAATATTTTTTTTTAAATTAGATTCAATTGTAATGTAAGATATAAAAAAGCAAGATTTGTAAAATATTATCAAATAGAAATAAAAAATACATCTAGTTCTCCATTTTCTCTATTGTGTTGTAGTGAATTTCTCTTCAGATCAGTTCTTTGTTATAACCATTTGAAGCAAGTGGTTGTTATCTTAAATCCTTGTGTGAAGATTTCATGTATTTATTGCAAGTTAGAAAAATATAGAGTGCATCTGAGAAAAAAGGTGGCTATTTGCATTCTATTATGATTGGTCTTTCTATGAGAGTTAAATTCAACCAGACTAACAGTAATTGAAGACGTCTAATTGTAACATTGAGGGTTAGATAATTGACAGATCCATATGAGGATTTTAAAATTGTCTTTCAGAGTTATACATAGGGTTTGCAAGTGAATGACTCTATTGCCTAAAGGAGATAAGTCACTAGTCTCATTACATACAAATTTTCAATTTAGATCACCTATCCACATTTTTAGTTTCAATTTTATGTTAATAGGAGATATAAGTGGAAGTTAGAAGGAAGAATAGTTCAATAGATAGTAGGAACCAGATTAAAGAAAAGGTAGTCAGTTAAAGAAGATCACCAAGAGATTAGGAGAAATCAAATAATTGAAATATAATTTATCCCAAATATATATGTCACTTTGAGATAAGACTAGAAGAAGGAAACACAGTGTGAAATCTGCTATAAACTGCACCAATTTGGAAAGTTAGTTGGTCAGAAGGTACATCGGCCTAGGTCCTGTAGAGCCTGAAGCAAGGAAGTTAGCAATGTCAAAAGGTTAACTCTATTAGTTGGCCAAACCAATTGGAAGATTTGATAATTGAGCACATGAAAAACCTTTATACCAAGGACCTGAAAAAATTATAGGCTTGGTGATTTGGCCCACAATCAAAACCATCCTCAATATAATTCGTATAACCAACCTTGGCCTGAACAACAATATAATTAATATAGTCAATTTTCTCAGCATCCCCATTTTCAACCACAGTATAATCAAACACCCCTTTTCACCCATCCCTATAACAATATAAACCAAGGCTAGTATTATGGAGGTCAATATCAAACAAACCTAGGATATAATGCTTTGGGTGGATTTGTGAACACTGATCAGTACAAACAATTTGATTTCTCAAGAATCATAGGCTACCCACACCCTATCTCAAATGATCTAAGAAAATCTATTCCAAAATTCACAAGGAATGTTGATATAACAAGAGAAGTGAATTGTAATGCATTTGATACCATGATAGAAGACTTTGGGTTTCCACCTGAAGATGTCAAAATGAGATTGTCTATGTAGTCACTGAATAGGGATGCAAGGGACTGTTTTAGAGAATTACTAGATGCTTTGTTCAGTAGCCTAGAAAAATTCTAAACTCTTTTTGGAGCAGTATGGAGATCAAAATAGCCCTAAATTTACTCTACATGAAATTATGAATAGAATCGCCATCCCCAGAACCAACTCACTAACCAACTAACTAATCCGGAAGTAATTTGTTCATGCATCTAGACCTTCCTCCCTCACTTACGGATGATAGTTGGGCATGTGTATTTGGTAATGCAAGATGACCTGTCCCACTTTCCTGTCAGTTGTGAATTGGCACCAGATATTAAACACATATTACCAAACCATGTTGTTTGTTGCTTTCCCTCACCCATGGTTAGCAGAGAGAAAGCATGGGGCTTCAAAAGAATTTGCCTGGGCGATTACAGAGCTTTCTTTTAGAGAATATATTGATTTGGCTCAGGATTTCCCATTCAAAATATCCCAGGGATAGGTTCATTTTGTCCAAAAATTGATGAATGCTTCGTACAACTTCTCTTCCTTCCCATGCGAGCACCAACCCAAGGATAACTACCATGCATCGATCTTTCCAAACTATTGGCCTCCTCCCACCCCCTTTAGTTTCATAGGGCCTTTGATGAAAAGAGTGTGTTTAAAACTTATCCGAGCTTGATCAAACTATTAATTCTCTATAATTCTAGGACAGCCAAACAATAAGATGAGACCCCCGGGGGTTGAGGTTTCTTTCTGTGTACTCTTCATGATACAATATCACTTGAAAGAAAAGCCTTTTTGAAATTGAATTTAACAAAAGGTTCAATAAGGTGCTAAATAAAATTCCACAACACATGAAGTCAATGAACGAAGTAAGTATTCTCCATTATATAAATGCATTTGATAGAAAGCCTAATTATGAGATTAGATCAAAGAACCCAACTACCCTACAAGAAGCCCTGAAAATTGCAATCACTATAGACAATAAAAATAAAAGTTGTTGGTAGAATTGGGAAGAGAGATGACACAAGGTTGTATAACCCAAAAGCTCCTAAATAGAACAAGGAGGAACACAAGTTTGATAAAGTATTAAGTTCCTTGAAATATTTATCTATGAAAATAGGTAAACCTGATAGATCATAGTTTTATAGACATGATAGACCAAAACTCCATGATATGCCTTATAACACAAATTGGAAGGATGGAAAAGCAGAAGTTCCAAAACAAAACTCTAATAAGGATTTACCTGATCCACTCAGTAAAGGAAATTACATGACAGAGGACAATGCTTGGTGTGATGCATGCAATCTACCACATTCTTCACTATAGTGTGTGGTGGCTCAATGTTTGCAAAATTAAGAGACAACATATGATCAATATGACCCTGATCAGTCAATAAATATAGTATCACTTAAGCCTTTTAATAGGGTAAATGATTATGACTCATCCAAAGATGATTATGAATATGATGTAAATGATCGAAGGTATAATCACCACTGTTGCATGCAACAAGTGTTCTTAGATCATGATGAAGAGGAGGTCCCAAGGTTAAGAAAGCCTATGGAAGAAGAACAAAAGACATTGACCATTGTAGCTATGGCTCAAGTGAGGACAAATTATAATCTAAGAAATACAATTGTGAATCTAGATTAGGGGAAAACTGTAGGGTTATTTATAAATAAAATCAACATGAAAACCATATCATCATCTATAGCATAAGCCAAGCCATAGGATGGAAATATAGTCAAAACAAAAGAAATCAGCACCAAAGTAGTCAAGTCATTGAAGAGTGAAAACATTGAGAAATCTGAGTTGAACACTTCATCTTTTGACATTACTAATGTATTATCACAGATGAAATTTTCAGTCTCTCTACTGGAAATGATGAAATTCCATGAAGATGATATCTGTAGTTTCCAAAGATTCATATAAAGAACAAAACCACCAAGGTAAAACAAAGGAGCAAAAAGAAGTTGCACTTGTGGTGTACTTGGGAGCCACAATAACAAAACATCCTTCATAGGTGTCCCTTTTATATGAAATTGGTGATTAACAATAAATTGGTAAGGAATTGCATGCCAGATTCAGGAGCTGCCATGAATATTTTACCTTTTGGAGTAATCAAAGAATTAGGGATGTGGGTGGATACTACTTATGGAAGATGTTATGACATGGACAATAGGTATGTCTCAATGCTAGGTGTTATGAAGAACGCAGAATTTGAAATATTTGCCTATCTTGATCCTTGATATAAAACAAATATAACAGTGGTGGATATTCCTCCTAACTACAGATTGTTATTTTCTAGACAATGGTCAGGATTGGTAGGAGGTCATGTTCAATTAGACTTATCATATGTCACTATACCAATGAATGGGAAGGGAGTAAGAGTGGATAGGGATCCAAGATCCTCTTACATCATTGAAGACATAGACCCTAACCAAATAATTGGTTTCTATCATTCAGACATGGAAAACTTCATAGTCCAATTAAGAAATCCTAAGATAAAAAATATAGATCCATTAGCTTTAGTGCCCATGAAAGCATGAATCAAATATGACAGATGTATTTTGATAGGGCTTGTAGCGAGGAGGGAAATGGAGTAGGATTTTTTTTTATTTCACCAAAAGGAAAAATATTTAAATATTCATTCCTTCTATCATTTGATTACACCAATAATACAACAGAATATGAGGCTCTTTTGTTAGGATTAAATTTGGCATCCAAGTATGGGATAAAGTGTTGGCTTGATGATTATTTTATTGTAATAGGTTGATTAATGACTTGTAATGTGTTTTCATTTATGGCAACCATGTTTTTTCAGTCATCTAAGTCATTTAGTCCAACCAGTGGAGGAAGCAGCTAAATAGTGAACCAGTAAACAGGACAACAACTGGTAAACAGGAATAGTGCTATGATCAAGCAATCAGTATGAAAGATTGGTAAAGAGTTATGTGTTGTGGTTTGAAATGTATTGTCATGACATTGGCAGAAGTCTATGATTGGAACCGCATCAGTATATTTTATGGAATGAGTGAGTTATGATGTTCTGAGAAGTCAGTCATGAAGAACACAAAACCGGTTGAGCAGAGTTACTTAGACTAGTTAACCGGTAGAAATAATGTTTTATTTTTGAGTTATGAATTATGTGGCTGACATGAGTAAAGTGTGTTGAGCAAGATTGACCAGATACATTGAACCTAGGAAATTGTTCCAAGGGTTCTTAGCCAACTTAGTAGAATTGTTTATAAAAAGGAGTATATTGTGTAATGATATAGAAGACATGAGATCTGTAGTGTGAATTTGATTGTGTGGTGAAAGAAGAAGCTCTCTATTTATGTTTAGTCAATGTTAGAAACAAAACTGAACTAGATCTAATTAGGCACAAAGATGTTAAACTTATTTTTCCCTAACAGTTGTGGCAAGATAAAATCCTCTAACTGTTGGCCATTTAGAGAAATTGATTATGTGTGGCATTGGTGTTTTTTCATTGATGTCAACACTAGCTATTTGGATGCTTTACCAAAACCTTTCTGGTCCCTATAGGTTGAGTAGTTTCTGGTTGGATTGGATCCAGCATGATCTGGTATACTCCAGTATGGTTTAGTTATGGAATTGGCTTATTCATAATACTAATGTTCATATTCAGTCAGTTGGTTTTGGTCAAGTGATCAGATGCTATCATGTTTTCTTAGAAGCTTGGCTTGTGATATCAACAAGGGTTTCACCAATAGAACTTGAGGAATATCCTATGGCAACTAACAGTTCAAGTTCATCCAGTTCATCTGGAGCTATCTTTCAGAGAGATATTCCTAGGCTTGATGGAACAAATTACATAGTATGGAAGATTCAGATTGAGACTGATCTGAGATGTCTTGGTAAGGAGATTTAGGAGATCACACAGAATGGTGTTACACATCATAAACCAACATCTAGAAATCCTCCTCTAGCAAACTTGGATAAGGAGCTTGAGAATTATTATAGAGCAAGAGAATCCCTCTTGTCTAGACTTTCCGATCAACAAATAATGGGATTAACCGACAAATCATCTGAAAAGACTATATGGGATAAGTTGGAGACTCTTAATGAAGGTGACCCTACAGTGAATATTTCTAAACTTGATGGTTACTAGGTGAGATATGAAAATGTGAAGATGGAAGAAGATGAAAGGATTACTTCACTTGTCATGCCCAAACTTGAGGGCACGATCGGGATAAAAAAAAAAATTTGAATTTCCAACTTAATGACATTAAATTGCAAATATAAAATGCACTTAGCAAGTTTTGTCTTAACTATGGTTGAGTTAACTTAAACCCTAACTCAAGTAAACAAATATAATTTAGAATTAAATGCGGATAACTAAAAGAATTCATTTATTTTCTCATCAAAATTGGTTAATAGTTAATTAAATCAAAACTCCCTAAAATATTTGGTGAAGATATTATTTATCTCCAATAAGTCTATTTTGTCTAAAATTCATTTTAATCAATAATTAAAAATAAATCGACTAAAGAGTCAATTAATTCAAAATGAATATCTTCCTTAATTTTATTAATAATATAATTTTAAAACATCCCTTTTCTTTTATACCCTTATGTTTAACAACAAACTTCTAATAAAATATTTGATCTACCAGTTGCCCTTAAACCACATTATTATTAAATGTTTAAATTAAAATAAACATTAATATATGTAATAAATTATAAAATTTCTTTAATATAAATAAGTTATATATATTTTTCCTTAAACAAATATTATTACATCTTACTCAAATTCGCTCATATTATTATAACTCTACAATTTTGTCAAAAAAATCATATTCATAACCCTGTATATATAATATACATATGTGTGTGTGTGTGTGTGTGTGTGTGTGTGTGTGTGTGTGTGTGTGTGTTTGTGTATCTATTTATATATATAAAAATAAAAATGTTATAACCATGCAAACCCTAACCCTTTTATTTATTATAAAATAAGCCCCTCATTATTTTATTTTTTATTCTTGACTATTTTTCCACATTTTTACCCTAGCCCTACTAGGGTTTTAACTTTGTGTTGGGCTGTGTAGGGCGGGCTCACCAAGCAGCGGCCATGGCGGTTATGGCAAAGGGGGAGGAGAGGCAGAGGCGGCGTTTCCGGGGGCGCCACTCATTGTGGGTTACCACAGTGGCAGCGACCACTGTGGCTGCCCATAGTGGCAGCATGCAGGTCGTCCACTGTGGTCGCCCACAGTGGCGTCGTCCACTATGGTCGCCCATAGTGGCGGCCCTTGGGTCGTCCACTGCGGGATGCCACTGTCGTTGCCCACAGTGGTGACATCAGGCCGCGTCGACCTCTATGCTTAGCATAGGGGTTCGGTCAAAACCCGACCTTGCCATTTTTTTATTTTTTTAAAGTTTTTAAAACCTTTTTTTTTTTTGTTTATTTAAATGTATTAATATATATATATATATATATATATATATATATATATATATGTATTATACAAATGAGCATATATATTTTTGTTTAGAAAAGAATTTCATTTAATCATATGTATTTGCATATAAATTTGTAACAGAGTAGTTAAATTCTTCAGATTTAAATAAATGGGCATTTTTCGTGTAAGATTCAAATGTCTTGCAACCAAAATTAAAAAATTTAAATTAGGTAGTTTATTTAATTCCCAAACTTATTTTCTTCAAGTAATTAAAATTTACAGAAGTAAATAAGTTCAAACAGCAATTTTGTAAATCTAGAAAAATTATTAAAATTAAACTTTAGAAATGGATATAATAAATTTTGATTTTATTTTCTGCAATAAATAAAATGACAGATTTAAATAATTTTATACAGCAACTATAAAAATATATTTCTATTTAAACTAGTTAGACTATCTAACTTAGATTTAATTTTTGCAAATAAATGAAAGGAACAATGACAGAGTTTTAATATACTATATTTGCATTTCCATAATAGGACTAAATAATTTATTTCCAGCTTTCTATCATTCATGCTTTTCTAATACTTTCTTTTCCAATGATTCAATGCATAAGGAAATAAATGAACCCTTATTTACAAAACAACATGCATGCAACAAATATTATTTTAGTAACTATAGGAACTTAATCCAAGATAAACCTTTCATATTTGCAACAAAATAATGGTTAATAACAAAACAATATATCTTCTCAAAGTATATTTAAAGTACATTCCAGGCAACCTTACAAATGGATCTCTTATTTCTGATAATGAGGACTTTTAAATAACAATGGGTACATTTCCTTTTCAAAGAAATTACAATATATAGTTTCCTTTTTTCATTGCCGCAACTTAAAATATAAGCTATTCCATTTCCCAATCTTTTTCTGCAAACACACAAATCCTGCAACTTCTACTAGTTCTTTTCTTTTCTTCTAATCTACCTGCAAATAAATCAAAAACTATGACCATGGAGAGCTCACCTCCCAGCCTAGGCTAACTAGTAGCCACCCTTGAGCTTGGAGAACCAAGCCCTAGATAGGTAACACACATGCAAACACAATAAACATGAGAAAAACAATCACATACACATTCCCAACCCAGGCTACATTGCACCACACATGTGATGACTATACATGGGTGGTAGTGGACCAAATACCCTGAGGAGACTGCAAGTATAGTAAAACTCAAGGCCACCTCATGACAAACAATGATAAATCTGAAGTATAACAACCCCACAACCTTATGCCCCCCAAGGCATTCATGCCTTATTTCCCTCCTTATGACCCCCAAATGTATAAACAAGCCATGTAGCAAGGGTTACATCAGAATCCCTTGAGATCACTCTCTTAAAGAGAGCCTCTCACTCGAGGGCTGTCAAACTTCTACCACCCACAAGACCATACTCTCTCCCAAGAGTAGCAGGTCTTGGTTACTCCCAAAACATAGTATATATGCAAGAGTAAAATGTAGAACACAAAAAAAAAATTCGTAAGGGAAAAATATAAGAAACGAAGCCTTCTCATACATGCAATTCTTTTCAACATAACATGCAATATAAAAACATAACAGAGAGAATTTTAACCAACCTTCAACTGCTCAAAGATATGCTAGATAAGTTGAGGATGAGCAGCCCAATTCCACAAATTCCTTCCTTCTCTATCCTTAGCCCATTTCTTAAAACCAAATCTATCTTTTCTTTCAAAAATTCTTGTCTCTAAAAATGGAGAGTGGGTGATTACCCACAAAATCTCTCATTCTTGCCTAAGAAGACCTTAGTGAGAGTTCTCATAGGTTTCTAAAATTGAAAAAGGAAAAGTCAGAAAAAAGATCAAAAGGGATCTCTCATAAAAAAGGAAAGTTAACAACTTAGATAATGCTTCTAATTTTCAATTTCCGCTCAACTTAGGAAACCCACTTTTTAGGGTGTCTAAATGGTCACATGGGAGTTGGTACATACCTAAAATTATTCCTAACCCTTAGGTATACCTTATGGGCTTTAGGAAACACTCTTACACTACCCCTAGGTGTCCATTTAACCCCTTTTAAACCCCTCTGAAGTTAATTTTCGGGTCAAACTTAAGTTGACCACCCCAAAGATTCTCCTCCCAAGGCAATTATGGAATCACATTAAATTTATTGAAAAAGCTATGGTTAAACAACTCCCTCCAAGAGACAATTTAAAAAAAAACCAAAACATAAATCAACACATGTGTCAAGTGACACAATAAAAATACTTTTACAAAATTATACATGAAATCTTGTCTCTTGTTGAATTTATACAAATAAATAAATTCAATCTAACACACATGCAACATCCACTTTTACAAATAAAATACTATACAAACAGGGTGTTGTCTCTCCAAATAGACAAACTCTGGTTTTACGAACGTACATAGGTCTAGGTTTGGTTCTCCATAACATTTCCATGGTCACATGGATAATTTTCCTGTGCATCTCAATTACACATTAGAAATTCCAAATAGCCTCATATAATATAAAACACATGAATAATAATACACATCAAACACTCTGCATACAATATACATTTAAACAAATCAATACATCTTACATCCAAACAACTCCACATAAGCAATTATCATAATTCTCATAATTTTGATCCATACATCCTATTTCTATCATCATAGTGAAGTCCTGCAAATCCAATAATGACATATATCATCTCAAATTTATCCTATTCTGGAATCGTATAGAGTTCTATATCATAACACATATAAATGAAGCATCAACATACGTTGATGTTATCCAGATCATGGAATCTTATAAGTTCTAGATCCATAATGCATAAAAATGTACACCTCAAGGTGAAATGATTCTGTAACCTGGTTCAATTACAATTCTCACCAATCTATCTGTCGAACATAGCCCATCCTATTCAATTATAGCATTTATTAGTAGGGTCAAACATGGTCAACTAAGTTAATCAAAGCTTGGTTGGGAAGGGCCTTACAACACTCGTGGAAAGGGTAAATGAGATTGTTATGGGAATTCAATGTTGTGGTAGAACACTGAGTGAAGATGAAATTGTTTCTAAAGTTTTGAGAGCCCTACCACTGGCTTACAAGATGAAGGCTACTACTATTAATGAGTTGAGAACAATGGCTAATGCATCTGTCAACAAAGATA
Source organism: Cryptomeria japonica (assembly GCF_030272615.1). Classification (NCBI taxonomy): domain Eukaryota; kingdom Viridiplantae; phylum Streptophyta; class Pinopsida; order Cupressales; family Cupressaceae; genus Cryptomeria; species Cryptomeria japonica. Next base: position 638,762,743 of record NC_081406.1, read on the forward strand.
CCTTGGTTGGGAAATTATCTACTTTTGATCTTGAAGAATTTGGACCTTCTGGAGCTGTGTAGACTAAACCTTCTTTTCATGCATCTGCATCAACAACTGGTAAGAAATATTGGAAAGATTTATATGCAAAGGAATTGGATAATATAAAGAGAGAAGATGATGAGTTTTACCAACTTGAACTATTTTCTAGAAGAGTACCTAAAGGACCGGTAGGAAGTAAGTACGAACAAAAAGCACCTTTTAAATGTTTTGCATGTAATAAGATTGGTCATTTTGCATCTAGATGTCCTGAAAGGAATTCAAGATTTGAAGAAAAAGTTAGAAGATCTTTTAAGCATATCCCTAGATATAAGAACAAGTATAAGTACAAGAAAAATAGAGACAAATCATGCTACATAGCGGATAAGGAAGGCATTACTGATTCTAATGATGAAAAGACAAAATATTCTGCTAGTGGTTCTGGCAATGGTAAGGAATGGGTGTTTCTGGCTATCAAGGAAGATATTTCGGTGCTAGAAGAGAATGTACATGAAGAGTAGGCACTTGCTTCTAAAATTGAAGACAAAGATGAGTGGGTAATTGACAATGGTTGTTCACATCATATGACTAGAGATAAAGGGAAATTTCTATCTTTGCAAGAATTTGATGGCGGTCTAGTTAGATTTGGAGATGACAAAGCTGCATGTATGATCAAAGGAAAAGGAAGTATATCATTGGATGGTAAGAACAATACTAATAATGTTTATTATGTTGAAGGTTTAAGGCATAACCTTTTGAGTGTAGGACAATTGGTGGATAAGGGATTTCAATTACAGTTCAAGGATACAAAATGCAAAATCATTAACAAATCTAGTTTGGAGATTGCAACCGATACACAAACAAAAGGTAATATATTTCATTTCAATTCCGGTGAGAAGACATGTTTGATTGCAAAATTGATGAGAGTTGGCTATGGCATAAAAGGTTGTGTCATATGAATTTTGATTGCATTGTAAAGATCAACTCAACTAAGGCAGTTAGAGATATACCTTACATTGTGAAGCCCTATAATCTGGTATGTAAAGAATGTCAAATGGGTAAATAGGTCAGAACCTCTTTTAGGAGTATACAAGATAAATATAATGATATTCTTGATCTTATTCATATTGATTTGTGTGGCCCTACTAGAGTTAAAAAATTTCAAGGTGATAGATATTTTATGCTAATCATTGATGATTATTCTAGAATGGTGTGGGTTACTTTTCTAAGGGAGAAATTGAAGGCATTTGAAAAGTTTAAAATATTTAAGGCTAAAGTGGAAACTGAGATAGGATTGAAGATTAAATGTTTGAGGTTAGATCATGGTGGAGAATTCACATCTAGTAAGTTTAATAACTTTTGTGAGAAGCATGGTATAAGAAGATAATTTTATGCTCCCCAGACACCTCACCGGAATGGAGTTGTGAAAAGGAAGAATAAAACTATCTTGGATGTTGCCAGAACAATGATGATAGAAGCTAGTCTACTTCATATCTACTAGAGAGAAGAAGTAAGAACAACAATTTATACATTCAACAAAGTACTTATCAAAGGAAAAATTGGTAAGACACCTTATGAATTATGGTTTGACAATACACCTACAGTTAAGTATTTCAGAACATTTGGTAGTAGATGTTATATTAGCAGAGATGATACCATTTGCAAATTTGATACTAGATGTGATGAAGGAATATTTCTTAGTTGTTTTAATGAAAGCAAGGCATATAGATGTTATAACAAGAGATTGCAGAGAATTGTGGAGAGTGCTAATGCTAAAGTGGATAAGCTGAATAGAGGTCAAATCGGAGTTTATGAGAAGGAACCAACTGTGGAAATGATTATATCTGAACCCGTAGCACCTTTCTAGGAACAGAGTGTTGAACCAGTTACTCCGACAATATCAGAAAATTCTATAGTAACTGAAGAACTAGGAAGAGGAACAGAGAGTCAGAAGACTCCTAGGTATGTCAGATTGAATCATTCACAAAATTAGATCATTAGGGATAAGAACAATGGAGTGATGACAAGAAGAAGACTAGCAACTAATAAGGTATATGTTAGGCCCAATATGGAAAGCTAATGTACTGAGAGGGGAGGGGTGAATCAGTACTTCAAAACATTTCTTCAATAATAACTTTACTATTATGCATAAACCAAATAGTGCAGTAACATAATATAAAGCTAAAACAAATAGATAACAATCATATATGATTCACTCCATAACACATATATTTTGGTTACGCAGAAACTCTTGGTTAGAGAGAAAAACTGCAGTGGGGATGGCACCCACAACTTCACTACTGCAATAATAAATCTTGCTCAGTTAGAGCTACATGTTTAGCTATTTCTCATAGCTTACCCTGTTAGGAGTATCAAGATCTGTTAGATCTACCTTTCTAAAGGATTTTACAAGACTTAATCTAAATGCTATGCCTAGTTAGAGGCTTTACAATTTATAGACTTGATTAGAGTCTTTTACCCTGTTAAAGGTTTTATCTTAGAACTTCAAAATATTACAATAAAATCATTACAAATATCTGCAACTTTACATCTAAAATGTTATAGCAGATTCTATGTGCTCAAAATAAGATTACCTTGCTTATAGCATACCTCGATAACCTATATAATAACTCGGTAAACCCTTCTGTTTACTCTGTTCTTTAACTGTTCTCTGAAATCCTTCTTAGTGACCTCTGTGTCTCTGTAATAGTCATAACACTTAATGCTTTCACATGTCTTGCTTTGTATATTTCTATATCTTCCTTTCTGTCATGCTACATGTATATATTTGATCTTAATCCATGTTGTATAAATAGATCTCTTATGTCAGTGATTTGTTCATTGCTTCGATCTTACAAATATATTTTATCGAATGAATAACCATGCAAAATATTTCATTGGTTAGATGACCTCAAAATCATACACAATCTTTAAGTGCAATTTCCAATGTGATAACGGTTCTATGTGCCTCGATCTTGTAACACGTTTTCATATGTATGTCCAGGTTCAATGAATCTAGTAACACGTTTCACTCGATGTATATCAACTCGATGTGTCATCTTTTCTACTCGGTAGACAGCTCGGTGTATACTACGCTCTAAGACTACTTTCTTCTATAACTGACTGGACTGTGCATACCGATTGAATATTCTGGTAGTAGTAATCGACTAGAGTATATAGAATAAATTTGAACATAAAACTAATGGCAACTTGATAAGTAGTAATAATCTCCCCTTTTGACATTAGTTGAGATGTTTGACAAAAACTACTTTCAAAGTTATAACTCAATAATCTATATACTTGCAAAATTTGACTATACTGATAGTATATAGAATAGTCAATGAAATAGTAAATCCAGATATACACCCCTTATCGATATATTGTACAAAACTTCTAATTTTTGCATGCTCGATGGTCAATGTTATGTGTGCTGCACTTGTTCTCTACTTATTTTCCTGTTCACTGCTCGGTTCACTGCACTTGGATACTCTGCTCACTCTGCTTAGTATACTCCCCCTGTATACTACACTCCTTGATACTATACTTTGATACTTTGAATACTATATCACTCCTCCTTTTTGACAAACATCAAAATTTAGTTACCATTTGGTGGTGGCAACTGGTCAAAAATTGATTTGTACTTGGTCTGTGCTTCGGTGAGAGCGACAGAGAGGGCATCCTTTACACTGTCCATTAAAGAATTTTGCACTTGAATATCAGCCAATAATGATATTAAGCCATCTAGAGTGCTTCCCTCTGGTGTAGTAGACAAGTATGTGGCTCGGTTGATCTATTCTTGGACGGATGAAGGATGAGGAAGGAATAATGTCTGAAGTGTCATTATGTCCATCCTGATCTTGTGTTCATCATTTTTGAGGTCCAATTGTTGAGCCATGAGCTGTTGTAGCTTGGTATAGAAATTCTGAACTGAATTTGGCTCTGTGGTCAACTTATTTGAGAGATCGGTGATCTCTTTCTCAATTGCCTCTATTTTATTTTTGATGTCTTTAATGAATAAAGAAAATGTACAGAGTTTCTGAAATAAATAAAGAATGTGCTTGAGCTGAGGAGTCAACTCAGCAATAAATTTGACAAGTTTAACTTTGCCAATAGCTATAGCTTTTTGTACCTCTTCTATCATTTTTGCAGTGAGCTCCTTGTCTTTTAGCTTGCTCAAATATTCCAATGCATCTACTCCAGATGTCTCTATCTTTGTTAGGAGTTCATCCAGTTGAATGTGGATGGCTGCATCTGTTGACACTATAGCTTTAGGTAGCATATCTATTAAGAGTGCTTTCACCTTCTGAAGTACTTTATTCTTCTTTTGAATCGCCATTTGCTTCTCTTGTTCGGCCTTTGCTTTGCATAGTTCACTGAAATCAATGAGTGCTTACCCCTTTAATTTTGATATGTCAACATTGGGCAACACTATTGGTTTTGATAAATCAACTTTAAAACTATGCTTTTTCATCTTCTTTTCTTTACCTTTCACCGATGGAACTAAGACAATGGCTTGTGAGGCTTGATGACCCTCGGTAGGTTGCTCGGTAGAGGCAACACTTTGGTTGGTTTCTTTAGCCTCTATAGAGTCCTTTGGTGTCTCGGTACTCAGTGTCTCAGTGTCAACATTTTCAGTGCTAGAAGGTACTTGAGACATCTATTCTTGAGTAGTACCTTCTCCTGCTATAGACTTGTGACCTTCAGTGCCTTGATCCATATCCTGAGGGGTTTTGGTTGAGATAGGTTGATTGATTGGTGGATAAGGCTGAACTTGTTCCAAGACTAATTCACTGGATACAAGTTTTGCATATGCATTGCCTTCTAACATTTCTTGTTCCGGTTCCTCTATATCCATGATATCTTCATCTATTTGAATGGTGTCAGCAGGGTCTTTCTTGGGAACATCAGGATCTTGCTCAGTGACATCAACAATTTCAACTTCAGCTTGCTCACCAACATCCTTGATTTTAAAGATTTCCTACCACTTTGCTTTTGTCTCATTTTCTACTTCAATATATAGCCCATTCATCAGTTTCAAGGCTCTTTGTTAGACAAGAAACTTTGAGTTGTAGGTTGTCAGATGTTCTTTTATTTTAGCTACTGACATGTCAAGAAAGAGATGTACCAGACTTCTTTCTCTGATCTGTTTCTCCAAGTCCATTACATACTTCCACCTATTGTCAATATGTAAATAAAACTCATTTGGAAGTGACTTAGATAGTTCCAATGGAGCTAACCAAAATTTTAGAAGTGTGCAGATGATAGCTTCTTCAATTTGTCTCTTTTCATCATTATTTCTAGTTTCATACTTGACATATCTAAATGATCCAAATCCACCATATTCTTTCAGATTAGCACAAAAATTTTCAACACTATGTACATTTACCTTCTTGCTCTTGACAATCTAAAATTTGCTTGCATCCTTAGATTCAGTGTCACTAGACTCTTTTGCCAAAATGAGTCTCCGAGTAGTTTTCTTGTAAGTTTTTGTTACCTTAGGAACAGTAACACTCTTTGCTTTCTTACTCAGTGAGGCTACAGATGCTCCAGTGTTAGGTCACTTTGCTGGTGGAGTCGGTGAGGCCTTTGATGTGTCTTGTTTCTTTCTCTTCAACACTTTTCCCTTAGGCAATTCGGTGCTCAATGTTATGGCTACCTCTTGGGCTTCAGATTCTTCTTCGGTAATGGCTAAAGTGCCTTTGATAGGTGTGGAGGAAGAGTCTTCTCTGAATTTCTCTGATAATGCCTTTATCATCTTTGTTGCCTTTCTTGTAGCTTTGGGTACTACAATGCTCATTTTTACTTTTTCCTTCACTTCTTCATAGGTTCCATACCTCAGCTCGGTAGCATGTCTTGGAAATGTAATAAATGCATCAATTTGTTGTTGTGTGATGTCAAGATCAATCTCATAACCCATCGGTGACAAAGATTGAGTTCTTGGTTCCACATCATTCACATAACAGTAATCAGTGTCAACTTCAAAAAATATGTCATTTTTGTATTTCTTCACTAGCTAGGGTGCAATCCAGTACCTGTTATGCATTTTCTCTTGAAACTTACTAAAATAATCATCCATAATATCATTAAAATTATCATCTAACTTCTTGATGAAGTCATTAATCTGATGGGTGATTGGTCGGTGTAGTTCCCAAACAACTTTACTGACTGATTGAAAGAATTTTTCAAAATAGAAAAACATGCATACAAGTAATGATCCAAACTTTAGTGTATTAGTTGAGTTGTTCTTCTTCGGCTTCCTGATGGTGTTAAGATTCTCAAACAGGTTTTTCAGCAACACCTCACAAAGATCAATTTTCATTCCCTTTTTCACAATTTTGTATGCTAGGTCTACTGCTGCACAGGGTACACTGTTTTCCCTTGCCGATTGGAAGAAATAGTAGCCTATTACTCTAATGGAAAATTTTAGTTCTTCATCTGTGACATTGTTCAATTTTAGTCCTCTGCAATCTGATTCCACTCTGGTTAAACTGATCAATTCCTTTTGTGATATCATCTTTTGGGCTCGGGCATGATCATAAATAGGGTAACCGGTAATCAGATGAATGATTTCCTTGGTAATCTTAAACAGTTGCTCTTCTAGCCACATGAATTCATCGTGGACTCTGCTTAGAACAAACTTGACCCACTGGGGTTTGAACATACGGGGATAGGTTAGGGCTTCAGTTAATCCCTTGATCTTAATGTGCTCATGTTTGCTATTCAATTTACCATCTATGCATAATTCATCATAGGTGTCTTTGATTTCAACATGACTGAGTTCTTCAACACAACATTTGGTGAAGAATCTCACATCCTCGACTAACAACACTCTATCCGGGATAAGTGAAAATGTGGTTTTGTCATCTGGTTCAAATGCAACTTTTGGAGTTAACGAGTATTTTAGTGAGTGCTTCTCAACATTCTTGACAATAATGGGATCTTGGATCTTAGGTGCCATTTGTAGATTTCAGATTTAAAAAAACTAATAAAAGAGCCTTAAGGTTTCAAGATTTTCAAACGGTAGACACTTCACACTTAGCAGATAATAGTAACTTGATAAGATCGATAAACCAGCTTAACAATGCATTGAGATTGATGTAAATACCTTGAATTTTCTTTGTAGGAGGTTTGATTGCCTTAGATTCGCTTTGCCCTGCTCTTTTGAAAACTTCGTAAGTAAAAATGACTGCGAAAATGCTTTAAGTACATAATATGCCTTATCGGGCTCCATGCGGGTTAGGTCAAAAACATTAAATGCACTCGGTTCCACTAAACTTTCTTTCCTTTTTTTCATTTTAACCAAGTAACCAAACTTCCTTCATTTACCAACTTGACAGGTTTCTTGTATAGTGCTCCAAAAGACTTTGATAGAATTTCAAATTTACTAATACATCTTTAACTATGCAGATTTTGAATTAAGTACATAATAGAATAGAAACTGTTAAGATTTAACCTTGAGAGAATGCAGTCCCTTCATACCTTTACCGATTAATTTGGAATAGGTGCACCTAACTCAATAGGTAAGGTGCTTTCTTCATTTGACACAATTTCCTTCTTTTTCCAAATCATCTTTAATTTGTTTTTTATTTCCTCAGTGTCTTTTCTACGTTGATCTCTACAATCCCCAGCCAAGTGTCCAACTTTGTGACAATGAAAACATGTCATACCAAGATTTCTCCATGATCTTTGGTTCTTCATCCCAAACCTTATAAAGTAGTTGGCACTTATATGTCCATATCTTCCACAACATTCACACAATATCCTTGTATTGTAATCCCATGGTACTACAGAATACTGTCGGTAAGGATTTGTGTGAGCTCGGTAACCTCTAACATTTGCTTAGTGTGCAGACCACATGTAGTTCTTTTTCTTAAACCAACACTTCTCAGCACTATGTCCATATCTACTGCAGTTTTTACAAAACCCTTTGAATTTTGCCTTCTGATAATTGTTAACAGACTTTGTCTTACATTGATTAGATGTGTGACCATATTTATTGCAGTTGTAACAATAACCATTGGACTTAGTGACATTTGATTGCGTACCTTTTCTAATTTGGCACATGTTGGCAGTGTGACCTTGATTTCCACAGTAGTTGCAAATAGGCTTCTTTCTTTTGATGTTATTCTTGATTCCATCTTGCTTTGATGATTATCCTCTCTCAGCGGTATGAATTCCCTTCTCGGTAGAGACTTTTCCTTTGTAACCAAGTCCTGCATCTTTGTTGGGTCTTCTTGTATTTAGTTGCTCATCCAACATCTTTGATGCTTCATGACACTTCTTCAGTGTTTCTTTGGATTTCTTCTCTGTTTCAAGTTGATTGGTCAACCTTGATACTTCAAGTTTCAGTGCTTGATTCTCACCATCTTTCAGATTTGCTTCATGATGTGCATAACCTAGTTGATCTGACAGGTTTTGTTGAATTCTAGTCATCCTTGTGATTTCATCATTGTTATTACATACTAAGACTTCAAGATGTTGTTTCTCTCTTTCTAGATCTCTTACTTTATCCTCAGCTGTCCTTAATGCATCAAGATTTTCAGTCATCTGTGTGCTGAAATGTTCATGTTCTCTTTTCATTGCTTTTAGTTGATCAGCCAGTGCTTTGTTCTTTTCTTTAAATACTCCAATCATTTCTTCAGTCTCTTCAGATATACTATTTTCAGATGATGTCTCAATTTGTTCCACTAACTCTTGAGAGTCCTGCAAATCATTAGATAATCTTCTTCTCACTTTCAGAGATTTTTGCATTTGCCTTTGCATGTCTGCAATCACTTGATTAGCATGATCCAACTCTTCTTGTAGATACACAATCCTCTGAGATTGTTTATAGCCTTCCATTGATAAGATATTTCTCTTTAGGCAGTTAAACCCTTTTCCAAGATTGAAGCTCCGATACCAATTGTTAGGCCCAATATGGAAAGCTAATGTATTGAGAGGGGAGGGGTGAATCAGTACTTCAAAACATCTCTTCAATAATAACTTTACTATTATGCATAAACCGAATAGTGCAGTAACATAATATAAAGCTAAAACAAATAGATAACAGTTATACATGATTCATTCCATAACACATATATTTTGGTTATGCAGAAACTCTTGGTTAGAGAGAAAAACTACGGTGGGGATGACACCCACAACTTCACTACTGCAATAATAAAGATTGCTCGGTTAGAGCTACGTGTTTAGCTATTTCTGATAGCTTACCCTGTTAGGAGTATCAAGATCTATTAGATCTACCTTGCTAAAGGATTTTACAACACTTAATCTAAATGCTACACCTGGTTAGAGGCTTTACAATTTATAGACTTGATTAGAGTCTTTTATCCTATTAAAGGTTTTCTCTTACAACTTCAAAATATTACAATAAAATCATTACAAATATCTGCAACTTTACATCTAGAATGTTATAGCAGATTCTATGTGCTCAAAATAAGATTACCTTGCTTATAGCATACCTCAGTAACCCATATAGTAACTCGGTAAACCCTTCTATTTACTCTATTCTTTGACTGTTCTCTAAAATCCTTCTTAGTGACCTCTGTGTCTCTGTAATAGTCATAACACTTAGTGCTTTCACATGTCTTGCTTTGTATATTTCTATATCTTCTTTTCTGTCATGCTACATGTATATATCTGATCTTAATCCATGTTGTATAAATAGATCTCTTATGTTGGTGATCCATTCATTGCTTCGATCTTACAAATATATTTTATCAAATGAATAACCATGCAAAATATTTCATTGGTTAGATGACCTCAAAATCATACACAATCTTTAAGTGCAATATCCAATGTGATAACGGTTCTATGTGCCTCGATCTTGTAACACGTTTTCATATGTATGTCCAGGTTCAATGAATCTAGTAACACGTTTCACTCGGTGTATATCAACTCAGTGTGTCATCTTTACTGCTCGGTAGACATGGAATGATACTCGGTAGACAGCTCGGTGTATACTACGCTTTGAGACTACTTTCTTCTATAACCAACTGGACTGTGCATACCGACTGAATATTTCGGTAGTAGTAACCGACTAGAGTATATAGAATAACTTTGAACATAAAACTAATGGCAACTTGATAAGTAGTAATAGTATATTTAAATTCACAAGTTGAACCGGTATCAGTAATTGAGGCATGTAAAGATGAATATTGGTTGAGAGCTATGGAATGGTCAAGTTGTAAGGAATAAGGATAGATTGGTTTGTAAAGGATATTCTTAGAAGGAAATAATTGATTATGGTGAGACTTTTGCACTTGTAGCTAGGATTGAAATTGTAAGATTATTTATTGCCTATGTTGCCCATCAAAAGTACAAGGTTTATCAGATGGATGTTAAGTGTGCATTTTTAAATGGGGATCTTGATGAGGAATTTTATATTGAGCAACCTCATGGTTTTTCACTATGAGATGATACAAACATGGTTGGCGGGTTAAGGAAAGATTTATATGGATTGAAACAAGCACCTAGAGCTTGGTATGCAAGGTTTGATAAATAACTTTTGAATCTTGGTTCTACTAAGGGTAATGCTGACAGTAATTTATATTATTATATCACTGATGATGATATACTGATTATTGAATTATTTGTTGATGACATTATTTTTGAAGGTGAAGATAAGTTGTGCATGGAATTTTCTAAGAATATGGAGAAGGAATTTGAAACGTCTATGATTGGGGAAATGAAATTATTCTTAGGTTTGTAGATTACTCAGACTGACAAAGGTATTTTTATCTATCAAACTAAGTATGCTAGGGAATTGTTGAACAAATTTGGTATGGGATATTCTAAACCGGTAAGTACTCCTATGATTACAAGCAAGAAATTTACAAGGAAAAATGTTTCTGCTCCGGTAAACCCTACGAGATACAAATCTATGATTGGAGGTCTTCTTTATTTAACTCGGACTAGGCCTGACATAATGAATGTTGTTTGTATTGCATCTAGATTTCAGAGTGATCCTAGAGAAAATCATGAGAGTGCAGTGAAAAGGATTTTTAGATACTTACAAGGTATATCAGAATATGGTTTGTGGTACCCTAAGGATGATGACTTTACTTTATGTGCATATACAGATGTTGATTGGGCTAGAGATGTTGATGACTGGAAAAGTACTTGCGGTGGAGCTTTCTTTCTTGGAAAGAAGTTGGTTTCATGGATCAGCAAGAAACAAGCATGTACTTCTTTATCTACTGTTGAAGCTGAGTATGTTGTTGCTACTAACTATACACAAGTTTTATGGATGAAGCAAATGTTGAAGGATATCAAAGTGCATTGCACTGGACCAGTAGTTATTCACTGTGATAACTTTGCTGGTATTGACATATCAAATAATCTGGTATTTCACTCTAAGACAAAGCACATATCTATCAAGTATAACTTTTTGAAGGAGAAGATGGAAGAAAATGAAGTCAGATTGGTTTATTTGAACACTAAAGAACAGATTGCAGATATTTTTACTAAATCTTTGCCTAAAGAACCATTTGAGTACCTGAGAGATGGGTTAGGGGTTTTTGCCCCTTCGATAGAGAACTGATTAATGCTTTTTGGCATCAATATGGTATGCATTACTAGAGATATCATTCATTCCAGCACTAATGTGGGGATGCTATTGCTCAGTGGAAGTAGTCAGCTTTGTGATTTAGTGGTTTATATTTTTGCTTTGATATTTTTGTCAGATTTTAGGAATTGATGTCAAAGGGGGAGAGATATTGATGTGAAAAAGAAAAAATTAAGGAGTTGTATACATTAGGGGAAGAGATACATGTGTAATTTAGAGCTTTATAGAAATATCATTCACAGGGGGAGTTTGTTCTTTGTTTCAGAACTTCATTGCTATATCTTTATGTGGGAGATTGTTGGTTGTCTTCCATTGGGGGAGACTTATTTGAGATTTATTGGTACCTAGATGTTTTTCACATCTAGTGTTGCCATCAATGTCAAAGGAAGAAATTGTTGGGCATTTGGAGGAATTGATTCTGTGTTGCATTGATGTTTTGTCATTGATGTCAACACTAGCTATTTGGATGCTTTATCAGCACCTTTTTGGTCCCGGTAGGTTAAGTAGTTTCTGGTTGGTTTAGATCCAGCATGATCTAGTATACTCCAGGATGGTTTAGTTATGGAATTGACTTATTCATGATACTCATGTTCATATTCAGTAAGTTGGTTTTGGTCTGGTGATCAGATGCTATCATGTTTGCTTGGAAGATTGGCTTGTGATACTAGCGAGGGTTTCACTGATAGAGCTTTTGTTGAATATCTTTGATTATATGCATAAGTGGTGTTGGTACATCTTTTGGTGGAAATTCAGGATGTTGTTGGTGATCATGTTTAAGACTTGGTGGATGGAGATCATTGCTTTAGCATGTGGACCTATATTGGGTCTCAATTGATCTAGGTTATGGAACGACTTAATGTAACGGGTAGATTGGACCTCTCGATGTGTTTTCGGGATGTCATATGTGTTGAATATTATATGTTTGGTCTAAGGCCGACATGTTTTATAATTATGTAATTGGTTTATTGTCTAGTGGCCAACTTGATTGTTTATGGTTGAGGGTTTGTATATATATGATGTAAGATCTCATTGTAGATCACCATAGGCATATGGTCAAGGAATAGGATATGGTTATGTAATGTGCGAATAATGTAATATCATTCACGAAGAAGATTTGGTCGATCATTGGAGATCGAATTGGGTTTATGTAAGAGGATTTAGTCCTCTGATATTGAGCTTAACCAGAATTGTACTCAGGCATAGGAGATGTTATCTTTGCAATTCATTCCTTCTTCTAGATTGTAGTTTGGATTTCTATGTAGTTAGTAAGACTCCTTTTGTGATGAGCAGTGCGCACTAGGCTATTGGCCTTCCTGCAAGTGTAGGTCCCTCAATTTTAATTCACATACTTACTACAAAAGTATTATCTAATTGTGTGTAGGCTTCCCACTGTGGTTTTTCCCTTTACCAGATGTTCAACGTATAAATCTTGGTGTCATTTGGATGGTATTTATTCTCTAATTATTGTTTATGATTAATTAGTTTAACTTCTATTCTAGTATTTGGTTTAAGAATTCTGGTATTAATGTTTTGGGTTTCGATATTAAAATTTTAATTATTAAATATTCTGGTAATCTATGACAATTGATTCATCCCCTTCCCTCTCAGTTGCCTTCTAGTTATTTTAACTATCTAACACTAACAAGGTCACTCCTAACAAGGTGTGGTAGGATCCTCATAGGTCTGAAGGTTTAAATCCTCTAACAAGATCAAACATTAACTTGTGCTGTGTAAATCCCATAGTTAGTAGCTCCTAATAGGGCTAGACCTAACAAGCCTTATTATAATAGCTCTCAACCGAGCTAAGACACTCTTAACCGGGTGTACTCCTAATAGAGCAATTGTAAGACCTTAACTGATCAGATCCCTATTCTGCAGATAGTTGATCTTGTGGGTACCAATTCCCACCGTGGTTTTTCCCTTTTAGGCTTCCATGTGAAAAACATTGTGTTATGCGGTGCACATGTTATTGGGTGTTAGCTTATGTGTTTATTTTCCTTGCATGTTTGATAAGATTCAAATTGATTAAAGTGGTGATCAGGTTTGTGTTATTTTTTTTACTTGCACTGATTCACCCCCCCCCCTCTCAGTGTCTTATAAGATTATCAATTGGTATCAGAGCCTAATTCCCTTAAGGATTAACCGCTTGGGAAGCATCCTTAAGGCTATCATTTGGGATATGAGTTATAGAAAGCTTTCTAACCGGCTTGCAGAATCTAAAGAAGCCCTAGGTGAATTGAGGGTCAAGTGTAAAGCTTCATTAGCTAAAAGAAGAGAGCTAGCTGAATAGTTGTATGAAATTATTGAAAACATTTCATCTGCAGAAGCTAACATTGATGCATTGGTTAATGAGGTGGAAAATTTGAATGATCATAAGTCAAATCCAAGGAGAGAATTGGAAGCCCTTACCATCAGGATGAGTCAAGAGTTGGAAGCCAGGAGGGTTGTTGAAGACAAAACCAGAGAGAAGGATGATGAGATCTTAAAGCTAAACCAAGAGATTGGTACTTTGCATGCACATCTTCATGAGGAAAAAGAAGAAAAATAAGAAATATAGGTTGATCTAGACATGGCTATGTCTCTTAGAGAAAGTCTTATACAAAAGAATGAAGATCTTACTAAGGAGTTAGTTGATGCTAATGAGAGCTAAATACAATAACAACTCTACTATATTTGATGAGCAGATCCAGTCACAAAGGCAAAATGGAGATACACATGGCTTGGGATACACAACCTTTGAGCAAGGAGAGATTTATGGAACCAAAGACATCATGCATGAAGGTAAATCTGCACCTAAGAACAAGAAAACCACAGGTAAGAAATCCTCCAAACCAGTATGCTTCATTTGTCATAAGGTAGGTCATACTTCTAATGTTTATTGAAGAAGATCTAGTTCTTTTAATGGTTATAGGTCTAATGCTTATGAGGGTTACAAGCCTAGAACCTTTAATGGTTATTGCTACACTTGCAACAAATATGGTCATAGAGCTATTGAGTGTAGGACTAGAATGAATAATCAGAGACCTTACATGAATCAAAGGTCTAGTGATGATTGGCAGAGATCTTTCAATGATAAGAGAAATCGTAACTGGCAGAGACCTTATGTAAACCAGTCTAGTCCTTATGAAATGGAGTATAGACATGAATGTGAGTTGTTCTATTTGTCATAACTATGGACATGTAGCTATGAATTGCAAAAAAAGAACTAGTAGAGGCAATGTTGCACCCTAGAGAGCATCTGGAATGGCATGTTTTCATTGTCACAAACCGAGACACCTTGCAAAGTTTTGTAGAACAAGAATGAACCAACTAGTTAATCAGTCTACTGAGTGAAAAGGTAAGAAGAAGGTTTATGTGGAGGAAACCAGAGAAGAGATGAACAAGATCCGAAGAAAGAAGAGTGATGAGAAATAATCAGAAGATTCTAATTCTTCACCCAGTGTGGAGAATCCTTCACCGGTAAACTAAGACACGTATAAAGCTTAGGGGGAAATTATTGTCAGATCTATTTTTGGACCCCCTATATGGTGCACGATAAGTTAAATCTGCATAATTTGATGCATTATGATGTTGAGAAGTGATTTTGGGTTGAAACTAGTAAGTTTGATATGATATGAGAACCAGTAGCATGTTTTAGGGTTGAAAAGTGTTTAGGGTTTATTCAACCAGGTATTGCATTTAATGCAGTATGTAAAACGTAAATAAAAGGATGTTCCACAATTTTATTTGTTACCTTTGCATTCTTGAGAGCATTTGGAGAGTGACTGAAGTAGAGAAGAGATTTTGATTGTTGTATTAGAAAATTTGATAGCCGATGAAGGATATTTGCAGTGAAGTGAATCACTGAAAGTGCATTTGATTGAGAAACCCTAGCTACGAAGGAGTTGAAAGGTATTCTTCTATGATCTGATTCTATGTTTTATATTTTGCAATGGATACACCACACTTTGTAGTTGTTACTAAAAGGCCTCGACCAAAATTCAAGAGGCATCCACATAAGTCAATTGAAACTGATCATGTTGGAGCCCTATCCAGTGTACCTTATGGTTTTTTGCTTGTCGAAGATATTAGATCTTACATTCATTACAAACTAGAAAATTTGGGAACCTTTGCTATCTTTTATCAGTATCATACTTTGTGTGATAAGCAAGGAGTTATAAAAGTTTAATTCAGAAGGGTTACCGACAAAGGTTTTCACCATGTTATGAACTTTCTTGATGAATTCAAAGAAGATCATATCAGATATGTTTTGAGCAGGATACTCGATCAGTTCATGTGGCTTGATCGGCCACATAAGATTACAAAGGAAGCTATTCATGTCATCACTAGATTGTGGGCAACCAGTCAAGTTCCTGTTCTAAGGACAATCCCAAAGGATGAAGTCGCCCGATTGATAAAGTCTAAATGGGATGGTCGAGCTATGAATATAAATGAGATTGAAGACCTTGAGGTGAAGTATGATTCTATGGTCATCGATTACAGGGTTTATCATTCTAGCTGAACAAATAGTATTTTTGAAGCTACAATTCACACAACCTACCGGATGTTGAAAGAAAATGCAAACTATAATCTTGCAGAATCTTTGAGAGCCCCACTGATCCTGAACCTTCAATCTATTAAGGAGGATAAGACATATAAATTCAAGTATGGGTAGTTTATCATAGGTTTGTTTTTCTATTTCCAGAATTCCTTTTCCGGTATCGATGATATACAATGGTCAAATGATACACCAGCAATGTTACAGATAAAGAACAACATCAAGATGATCGGTAATGAGTTTGCAAACATAATTTGGGGATATTTTAAAGATTTTCAGAACATGATGCATGAAAGACAAAGGATACCAGAACAAGTTTTTAAAAGGTATGAAGACACTATTTATTTCATGGTGGATACTGACAAATGTCAGATGGAGGTAGTAGACCCTAGGACATCATGGGTGATGTCGATGGGTTATGAAGTTGAAGTTGATTTGCTGATTGCTTATGTTGATCATCTCCTAGAACAACTGGTAGATTCTAATGCAACCAGATTTGGAACCTTTAAAGAAAAATCTATTGAGGTGCATTCTATGTTTGCCAAACTAGTTATTGCAAAGAAGGTAATAAAAGAGGTGGAACAATTTGTTGTTGGACAAGGATTTACAAAAGATGCAATTGTAGAGGCTAGAGCTAATTTTGAAGCAAAGAAGGTTGTTGAATCCTCTAGTGCCCCAAACGGTACTAGTACTGGTAGACAAACAAGAAGCACAGTTGCTAAGGAGAAACCTTCTAAAATTCAATTGAAAAGAAGGGGAAATTATTCAAACCCCCTGCACCTAAAGCACTAGTAGTCATTGGTAAGAGGAAGAAGGAGAAAGAAAAGAGAGTCTAAGATGAAGAAGAAACAGAGTCTGAAGGAGAGAAGAAAGAGATGAGAGCGAGTGGAAATAAATATCCTCAATGTTTATGGAGATTCAAAATTGATCATTTCATAAGTAAGATCCAAGTATACCACTAAGAACAGCAGGCTAAAGAGATATAGAAATGAAGTTTGGGATACTATTGAATGTTTTGACACCTTTTAAATAGAGTGGATTGATAGATCCCAAAACATTGTGGCAGACTTTCTAGCTAATGTATCCATCAAAGAAGATATAAAATGTTGTGGTACATCCAAGGTGGAAGTTGAAACTAGACCTTATGTCTTGGCTAATATACAAAGTTGGCAAGTTTTTGAAAATGATGAGGATTTATTAAACTTCCTATGTTGTGTAGATAAATATGAGCTCCAACAGATTTATTTCAATGCTTACGTGGAGGAAATTGATAGGAAAGAAATGGTATTTGGGAAAGAAGTAGTACATCTAAAAACAAACAAGATCCCTAGAGGTCTTGTTGCTTTGGAAAGGATATTTGACAAAGATGATAGGATGGAAAGAAAGGTAGCACTAGTTAAAAATGAGGATGTTGAGGAGATAAATCTTGGAACAGAGAATTCCCCAAAACTTGTGCTCATTGGAAAAAGGCTCACACCAAAGATAAGAGAGGAATTAATAGCATTGCTGAGTAAATGTAGACATGTATTTACCTCGTCATATGATGATTTAAAAGCTTATAGGGAGGACTTATTTCAGCATGAGATCCCATTGAAACCTAATGTAAAACCATTTAGACAGAAGCAGAGACCTACTAATCCCACCCTATTGCCTAAAATGCATGAATAAATATTTAAAATGAAAGAAGTGATAGTCTTGAAAAGCACTGGGGGGGGTGTGAATCAGTGACACCAAACCAATCACAACTTTAAACATTAATCGAAAGATGAACTTAACCAAGTATTTGAACAAAATACATTCTATCCAAAATGAAATAACAGCATCCACATAAAGTAGAAACCCCACCATAACACAAGTGTTTATACGTGGAAAACCCAAATAGGTAAAAAACACGGTGAGATGGAACTCACAAGTTAACTATCTGCAATAATAGATAACTGATCGGTTAAGGTCTTACAAAGTGCTCTACTAGGAGAGAATCTTGTTGGAGATCCCAATCTTGATTAGAATCTTATACCCTTTTAAGAGTAACCTTGCTGGAGGATTTTAGAATCCAAACTAATGGATCACCTTGTTAGAGGATTTGTACAATGAATCTTGTTAAATCTTACCCGGTTAGGCAATTTGATTCTATTGTGATGATTAGAAAACAAGAAGATGAGTAGCACAAGACTTGCTTGATCAGATCATTCTAACTACATTCAACGTTGCTCTTTATCTAAACACTTATAGCTCTTCAACAAAATATTTCAATCTTTATGCATATATGTATTCGCATAAAATCTCCTCTTCTATATCAATTCTCTCTCTTTAAAATGATTCACTAAGATGTCTTTACATAGACATACAAATCTTATGTCAGCCATAGGAACACAATTTCCTAGGTGCAATGTATCTAGACAATTAAACACAACTCATCACAAAAAAATGATCACCAAATAAATGGTGTTGGTAACTCATCACAAAAATGGATACCAGTTAGAACAGTCAATACCGATTGAAACAAAATATGTGAACCGTTGTCTTGGAATCTTCCACTTGTTCTTCATCTTCATCTTCATCTTCATTATGATGCCGACTTAATGTAACTGATGCTTTATGAAATTAACAAGTGTCAGATTAAAGCATATGGTCGTATAACACACAAAAACAACAAGAAATAAGGAACAAAAGTTAGTGTTATTCAACCAAAAACTAATCTAAGCAGGCATATCAAAAGAGAAACTAAAAACATGCTAAAGTATTTAACTAGGGAAACAAATATCACAAGCCATCTCCAAATGCCTTCTAACATGCTCTTAGCTCCTTCCCCTTTGTTTCTCTCCTCTCCAAGTTCTAAATTAGTGTAGCTCTCAGCAGCTTTTTGCACTATGGATGTCTTATTGAGGTTCAAGATTGTAGATGATTAACTATGCTATGCAAGTGTAAAACAAACTAATTAGACATGGTATGAAAATGAACTAAGATTTATTTTAGTCCAAAATGACAATATATGTGATTTATGCTAAATGCTCTCTAAAATTTACTATAGAGTAAATGCATACAAGTTTTCAGGATCTGGTGTATCAAAAAAGGGCTCTATTTATAGGAAAAATGGAGCAATGGATGGTTGAGATTGAGTAATCTCAACAAGGGTCAGGATTGAATGATATTCAATCCATGTGAGGGCTTTCAACCCAATCCCAGGATGACAAGTGTCAACATGAGAGGGGTTGAGAGGAGAGGGAATAAGCATTAAATGTTTGACATGACCTAAGAGTTAATTTGGGAGTTAAGGTCAAGGTTGGGTTGAGTGAATAAATTTTTTATTCAAAGAATAAATCTTTTATCCAATGGACAAACTCTTGTGCAAAGGTTAAAGAGATAACCATGGTCAAAGCAATAAATGCTTGAGGAGACACATGGGTCACATTAGGGTTGAGTTAAGGGTTAAAGTCCTTAACCATGGGTGCAAGTGGAATTAACCATAAATGGTCATGTAAGAGCCATTAGTGGTTTGGAAGACTTTGGAGCTCAAATTGTTGAACACGCAAAACATTTAATACTTTTCAAAGACTTTGAAGTCTTTAAGAAGTGACTCCAAGTTGCTTAGGAATGTGACAATAATTAGGGGATGGATTAGGTTAATTAGGAAGGATTTAGAAGAATCTAGAAGGGGGTTTAGGAATACAAGTGGGTTTGGTGGGTGAGGGAAAATAGGATTTTAATTTAAAATAAAATTAATTTATTTCAACTTGTGGTTGCAAATTGCATTTGTAGGAAAATGCAAGTGGGGGGGTTTTAATGATTTAAATAAATGTTTTATTTAATCTATTTAAAAGAAGAAAGGGGATTAAATGAAATAAGTAGGATTTATTCATTTAATTGATTGTGAATTTGATTTAATGAATTAATTAAAATAAATTCAATAATTTATTTAATTAATAGGAGAATGTTTGAAGATGAATTAATTAAATATTAATAACTGATGGCTAGTGGGTTTTTAATCAAATAAATAGAAAATATTCATTTAATTAAAATGGATAGATTTATGTGACTACATTTGCCCCTCTTTGAGATGGTGCGGTTTATTGCATCGTTTCAAAGAAAGAAAAAATAGGTGTGAATAAATATGCCCCATAAAATGTTAATTTAATAGGTGGTATGCTCCCTCGAGAGATGGGCCGAAAATTTCAAAAAATCGGTCGATCTCTCGAAAAAGAATGAGAAGTGAAGGGGAGGTAGAATAGAATAAATTAGCAATAACGAGGAAAGAATGGGAGAAAATAGAGTGAAACGGAGAAACAACAAGCCAGTGAGTACCTTTAGGTCATGCAAGAGATACAAAGAAGATGTAGTGTGTGGTTTGGATTGATGCTATACAATTGATCAAAATTGGTTGGACAATCTGGTGCAATCGGTTTAATTGCCCCGATCGAGTCAAAGCGTGACAGTTTGATGTCAGTTGGTCGCTTGGACAGGATAAAGTCTGAGTAAGTGAATCAAAGTGACCTGATTTGACTTAGACAATTGATGTAATTTCTTGATGAAGTCAAGATATATGAAGCAAAATACTCATTGAGATGTAGACAATTGATGTAATTATTTGTGAGATTGTGTTTGGATTGGTTGATCAATTGATAGTGTGGGCGTGGGATAGATGGTTTTGGAGAATCATGGCAGCCCCATTGAGACTAGGTCATTATGATAAACGCCTGATGTAGTATAGGATTACCATGATCGATTACCTGTTGAGACCCAAAGATACTTGATTAGAGTATCTATTGAAAGTCTAGGTGTGTGTGAGTCGATGTACTTGTGTAGAAAGAGTAACTTGTTTGGCTTATAGGATGACTTAGGATAGGAAACGCAACCCCTCCTATTAGAGATGGATGGTGATGAACATGGCTTGATTGATTTGATGGGACATGATGTAGGGTATGTGATGTTGATTATCAAGATGGGGAGGGTGGGGGAGTTCGATGTTAGATAGAAGAAATGGAAGATCTATGACTCATTCCTATGGAAGAAGAGGAAAATAGAGTATGCATTGTTATGACTATTTATGCATGATATGCAACTATTATGAATGTATGGATGGCTGCAATGCAACGGAATGTAATATATACAGATGAGATGAAATGATGATCCATAGTGCTTTATTTTTTATCATTGATCTTTAAAATGTTGTAAGAAAATACAAGCAACTTGACATAATGATTCAAGATGACCTGAGTATTCCTTACATGCATTTTGATATCGTAAGTTAATACAAGCAACTTGATATAATGGATTAAGTTGACCTGAGTATTACTTGCGGAATAGACAAGGATTATCTCCTTTCATGCATGACTTGGAATGTCCTCCTTGATTATTTTGCCAATCATATCCTAAGACAAGTTCATATCGTAATCAGAGATAAACCATTATTGAGTTTGGATGAGACAGTAGGAACCAAGGATGGAGCATCGTACCTGTAAGCAAACAACATATATAATGAATAAAGAATATGGATCCTCGATAATGGTTCATGCTCATATGGTTGAGGTATACATTGTAGTCAGCAAGCCGTAGTGATCTATGATTGTATTTCTCATAAGATCACGTAGCTTAGTGAACTTCCCACGTAGACACCATTAGGACATGCCCCAGTACTTCATCGGAATAATTCGCAGAAGTTACATAAACAATGTTGTAGGAACCTAATATGAATAAATAACCCACAAATCAACCAAGTATTTGATAGCTTTAAACAAAATTTTCTTGTCAAAGAAAAATGCCATCTTGTCTTTGTTTCTTGGTAAGGAAGGATGAATCCTTGTTAAGACAATTTGTGTGTTTGATGTTGATTGTTTGGTTGATCGGATAAGTGGTCATCGTTGGAGTATTTCACAATGTTTGTTTGGTATCTGCTTTGAAAAAAAAGTATGTATAGGGTGTTGCCATGTTTTTGATTGATTTTTGATGTTTTATGATGTTTTTGGATTTTGTAAGATAGTTTTGAATGTTTTTTTGGTATTTTGAGACAATTTTTCCAATGTTTTTTTGGTATTGTGATGATTGTTTGTGGATTTTGTGAGATAGTTTTCAAATGAAGAAATCAGTGAATCACAAAACAATTTAGTATCCACTTCCATCAAACTAGATTAAGGGTATTGCCCCCAGTTTAGACATGACTATGAAAAAGTGGGATGCCAAATGCACGAAGTACTATCTTAGATTGCAGATCAATAACCAGCCATAGTTTGGACAGATGGATGAGTGGATGCAATGGACATGATTGCAACAAGTCTGAAAAAAATGGAGCCATAGCCTTTTCGAGTGGCACCTGTTTGCCAGGTTTTCACCATTGTACTTACCCAAGGTGCCACTGGAGTGGTTGTTCACCATTTGGATGCAGGATTTTTCTTTACTATTTTGATGTTTTTGTATTTTCTTCAGGTCATTTATCTGAATGTTTTTGGTGTTTTTCTGGTATGCATGGGAGCCTGATGCTCTGTGCAGCTTATGTATAAAACCATTTGAGGTACATGCTATTGATCGGATCTGCTAGTGGTTCTCCTTCGAACATAACCAATTAATATGCCCCAGACCCAAATACAACAGTAATAACATATGGACCCAGCCAGTTTGATTCAAACTTTCCCTAATATTCTCGGTTGGGTTGGTTACAAGGATTTTCTCATAGAGCAAGATCACTTACCTCAAATGTACGAGGTCTAACTCGGTGATTGTAGCTTCTACTCATACATTGCTGATAGGCTTTGAGGTGATTGTATGCAACTTGTTGTTTCTCATCAAGTAGCTCTAAGTCCTGAAGACGTGAGACCTTGTATGCTTCGTCATCTATAAGATTATGCAAGAAAACCCATAGTGATGGTATCTCAACCTCAATAGGTAAGATAGCTTCTGCACCATAGACCAATGAGTAGGGAGTTGTGCCTATAGGGGTTCAAATGCTAGTTTGATATGGCCATAGTGCGAGATTCAAATGAACATGCCAACCACGATCGGCATTATTGACTATCTTTTTGAGGATTCTCAGTATGTTTTTGTTTGATTCTTCGGCTTGACCATTTCCTTGTGGGTAATAGGGAGTGGAAAAGCGGAGTTGGTTGTGAAATTTCACACAGAGTTCATGGACATCCTAATTTTTGAAAGGAATGCCATTATCTATGATGATGGACATGGATACACCATACCGGTAGATGATGTAATTGAGGATGAATGAGGTGATCTGCTTGTCGGTGACTTGGGTAAGTGGAACAAACTCGGTCCACTTTGTGAAGTATTTGGTAGTGGTAATAATGAATTTGTAGCCGTTGGATGAAGATGGATGGATTTTACCCACAAGTTCAAGGCCCCATTGACAAAAAGGCCATGGTGTTGTGATCGGTTGCAATTTTTGTGCAGGTGCATGTATCAGGTCTCCATGAACCTGGCATTTCTTGCACTTTCTGGCAAAGTAGTAGGAGTCTTTTTCTATAGATGGCAAATAGTATCCAATGCGCAGGAGTTTCTTAGCTAGTGATGGACCACTTGCATGAGTTCCACAAATTCCTTCATGTACCTCTCCCAAGGCCTTTGTTATCTCATCTTGTTCTAGAAATCGAAGGAGAGTACCATCAAGACTACATCAGTATAGGGTTTCAACAATAATGGTATATCGAGCGGTTTGGTGAATGAAGGTTTTACATTGGTTATTCGATTGGTTAGGAGAAAGTGTGTGATCATGGAGGTAGGTGTAAAACTCACCGTACCATGAGGATTCAGAACTCACAAGGTGACATATCATCTTAAATTCAGGGATATCATAACTAGGAATCCAAAGCTGTTTGACCAAGAACTCGTAACATGTTGAATTATGTGGAAGATCTAGAAGAGATGCAATAGTAGCCATAGCGTCAACAGTTCAATTTTGATCTCTTGGTATCTGCTCAAAGGTGATAGTAGTAAATGATGCCTTTCGATTGTCCACCATTTGTTTGTACGGCATGAGTTTGTCATCTTTGGTCTGATATTTGTCAGTTACTTGTCGAATGACTAGTTGGGAGTCTCCATATACTTGTAGCTCTTGTAACTTCCATTATATGGCTAGCCCGAGTCCTTTCATCAAGGCCTCATGCTCTGCTATGTTGTTTGTGCATGGAAATGTAAGCCTGTAAGACTTCGGGAAACTATCACCTTGAGGTGTGATAAACAGAATGCTTGCCCTCGAGCCATACCTAGTGTATGAACCATCAAAGTATAGTTTCCATGGTTGTGCTGCTATGATCATGAATATCTCTTCATCTGGAAAATTGGAAATGAGAGGATGATCGCCCATGAGGGGAGCATCGGCTAATTGATCTACAATAACTTAGCCCTTGATATCTTTACGGTCCACATACTCGATATCAAATTCACTTAGAATCATCACCCATTTGGCCAGGTGACCAGTCAATGCTTCTTTGCTAAGTAAATACTTGAGTGGATCAATCTTTGCAATGAGTTGTACTTTATGTGTCAACAAATAGTGTCTCAGCTTAGTGGCTGCCAAGATTACTGCTAGGCAAGCTCATGTAATTGAGTTCATAGCCAACCAGGGTGCGAGAGATGTAGTAAACAGTGCACTCTTTCCCTTCTGCATTATGTTGTGCCAATAGTACAACCAATGTTGTACTTGTTGCTAAAATATAGAGCAATAGAGGCCTACTTGGATCTGGTGGGATCGGCAATGGTGTATTCATGAGATAGTTGTGAGGCCCTACCTCGACTCATCCTAGCATTTCAGTATTTTTCATGTTGAGACTATTATGGTTGCTTTATTTTTATACATTATGTATTTGGAACTTATATGATTTCATGATTCGGATAACATTGATATATATTGATGCTTTATTTCTATGCATTATAGAGATAGAACTCTATATGATTCTAGAATAGGATTACTTGGTGATGATGTATGTCATTATTGGAATTGTAGGACTTTACTATGATGATAGAAATAGGATGCATGTTTATGTATGGATCAAAATTATGAGGATTATGATAATTGCTTATGTGGATTTATTTTGATACAAGATATATTGATTTTTGTTTAATATCAATTGTGTGCAGAGTGTTTGACATGTATCCTTATTCATGTGTTTAAATGTTATATGAGGTTATTTGGAAGTACTAATGTGTAATTGAGATGCATAGGAAAATTATCCATGTGACCATGGAAATATTATGGAGAACCAAACCTAGACCTATGTACGTTTGTAAAGCCAGGGGTTGTCTATTTGGAGAGACAACACCCCGTATGTATCGTATTGTATTTGTGAAAGTAAATGTTGCATGTGTGTTAAATTGAATTTATTAATTTGTGCAAATCCAACAAGAGACAAAATTTCATGTGTAATGTTGTAAAATATTTTATTGTGTCACTTGACACATGTGTTGATTTATGTCTTGATTTTTGAATTATCTCTTGGAGGGAGTTGTTTTAACCATAGCTTTTTAAAATAATTTAATGTGGTTCTATATTTTCTTTGGGTAGAGAATCTTTGGGGTGGTCAACTTAGGTTTGACCTGAAAGTTAACTTCAGATGGGTTTAAAAGGGGTCAAATGGACTCCTAGGGGTAGCTTAAAGGTGTTTCATAAAGCCCATAAGGTGTACCTAAGGGTTAGGAGAAATTTTAGGCATGTGACAACTCCCATGTGGCTGTTTAGTCACCCTAAAAAGTGGGTTTCCTAAGGTGAGCGAAAATTGAATTTAGAAGGCATCATCTAGGTTAGTTAACTTTCCTTTTTGATGAGAGATCCCTTTTGATTTTTTTTGGAGTTTTTCCTTTTTCAATTTTAGAAACCTATGAGAACTCTCACAAAGGCCTTCTTAGGCAAGAATGAGAGATTTTGCGGGTAATCACCCATTATCCATTTTTGGAGACAATGCAATTTTGAAAAGAAAAGATTTGGTATAGGAATTTGGCTAAGTGTAGAGAAACAAGGATTGTGGAATTGGGCTGCTCATCCTCAACTAGATCTAGCATACCTTTGGATAGTTTGAAGGTTGGTTTAACTTCTCTTTGTATTGTTTTCATGTTGCATGTTATGTTGAAAAGATTTGCTTATATGAAAAGGCTAGTTTCTTGAATTTTTCCCTTGTGAAAATTATTTTGTGTTCTATATTTTACTTCTTGTATGCATTTTTTTTTGTGCTTTGGGTGTAACCAAGGCCTCCTACTCTTGGGAAAGAGGATGGTCTTGTGGGTGGTAGAAGTTTGACAACCCTCGAGTGAGAGGCTCTCGTTATGAGAGTGATCTAAAGGGATATATATGTGACCCTTGTTGCATGGCCTGTTTATGCATTTGGGGGTCATAAGGAGGGAAATATGGCATGGATGCCTTGGGGGGCATAAGGATGTGGGGTTAAAGTACTTATGATATATTTTTGGTTGCCATGAGGTGGCTTGTGTTTCTACAGTCTTGCAGTCTCCTCAGGGTATTTGGTCCACTAACACACTTGAAAAGACATCACATTTTGTGGTGCAGTGTAGCCTTGGTTGGGAATATGTTGTTGTGTTTGTTATCCCTTGTTTGTTGTGTTTGCATGTGTGTAACCTTCTAGGGCTTGGTTCTCCAAGCTTGGGGGTGGCTTCTAGTAAGCCTAGGCTGGGAGGTGAGCACTCCATGGTCATAGCCTTTTGATTTATTTGCAGGTTGTTGGAAGAAAAGTAAAGGACAAGTAGAAGTTGCTGAAATTATTTGTTTGCAGAGAAACAATTTGGAAATAGAATATTTTATACTTTAAAGTGCAGCAATGTGAAAGGGAAACTATATGTTGTAATTACTTTGAAAAGAAAATGTATCTATTTTAATTGAAGTCCTCATTTAATAGAAATGAGGGACTAGTTTGGGTATTTCACCCTCTTGTAATAATGTTTATATTGTATTCTAAAAATGCCTTAAACAAATGCATTATTTTTGTTAATTTATTATTGCATAAATGAAATGATTATGTTGGGTTTTAGCTTGTATTGTTCTTAAAAGTTTAAGGATTGCATGCATGTCACTTTGAAAATAAATGTTCAGTTTATTTCCTATTTGCATATCTCTAAGGATAAATTCAAATTATTTTAGATAAATAAAGTTGATGTTAAGATTTATTTAATTTTGTCATTTACTTATTTACAGAAAATAAAATCTAGAGTTAAATAGTCTAGTTAATTTGAATAATATCATAATATCATATTCTATAGTTGCTATTTAATTTTATTGGTTTTCTGTCAATCATTTATAGAAGAAAATAAATCTAAATTATTTAGTCTATCTATGTTTTAAGCAACAATGTTATTGAAAAATATATATATATACATTGATCTACATCTAAATAGATTAATTAATCTATCAAAAGGTTTAAAAAAAAAAGAATATTATATACTGCATAGTAAAGTTAGCTTTAGTTTCTTATGCATCAAAAATATATAAATATATATAGACTTATATTTATATTTAAAATACATTTATATATATATTATATTATATTATATATTTTTTCTAAAAAAACAAAAAAAAGAAATAAAATTTAAAAAAAAAAAAAACTTTGGGTTTCGGGGGGCCGAACCCATTGTGTGGACACACAGTGGGTGGCCCACACCCCACCACTGTGTGGGCACATAGTGGGCGGCGCTTGCGGCCCGCCACTGTGTGGACACACAGTGGGCACTGCCGCCGTTGTGTGTACAAACAGTGGCGGCCGGGGAGAACCTGCCGCCTCCTCCATAGCCACCGCTCCTCCTATGTGAACCACTGCCCTGCACAAAAAGAGGAATAAAACCCTAGCTCGAGTAAGGTTAGGGTAGTATAAAAGAAAGAAGAGATTATAAAATGTAGGGCATTTTAATATATATATATATATATATATATATATATATATATATATATATATTTAGTTAGGGTTTTTGCATGGATAATTTATAAAATGTGAAAAACATATTTATTTATATAGATAGATAGATAGATAGATAGATAGATAGATAGATAGATAGATAGATAGAGTTTAAAAATATGTATGAATAGGGAAAATTGTAGATTAAATATTTATTAGGTGTTTATAATTTATATATATTTATTAAAAACATATGGGTATATTTAAAACAAAACAAAAAAGGATGTTTAAATTTAAAATACTTATGAAGTTTAATCCTTTAGAAAATTTTATAACAAATTTGGTAAGTTAATTTTGGCTATGGGGGAATATTTTAGTCCACCTAGAAATAGGTTATTGAGGTTTAACTTTATAGGGCAAATCTCATTATGGAATTATTCGGAACTTTAGAAAAAACTTAGACTTATTATTATTATCATTTAAATATTTAATCGGTTTTAAAAATCTAAGTGCTAGGACTAATTAATGTAGTTCCTAAGCAATTAAAAGTTATTAGAGATTAATAATATCCTTGTCAATTAAAATTAGGGATTTTTGGATTTAATTTAATCTATTGATTTAAATTGATGAGGTAATAAATAATTATTCTAGTATTCTGCACTTAATTTAAATATTATTTTGCTTACTCGAGTTAGTGGATAGAGTTAACCTAAACCTATTTAAGACAAAATTGTTAGTGCGTTTCGTATTAACAAATTTAATGCTATTAGGTTGTTATTTATAAAAAAAAAATTATCTCGTTCGTGCCCAAACGTTTGGGCATGACAATAGTCTTTAAGCATCTAGAATGCTTGTTGGCATCTGGTATCCCATTGAAAGCAGATGTTCTTGTGTAACAGGTGTGTAAAGGGGTGACACTTATCTGCCAGTTGTGCAATGAATCTCCGAATTGACTGTAGTCGCCCTTGTAATGTCCTTAGCTAATTGATGTTCTTTGGAGGTGGCATGTTCATGATTTCTTTGACCTTTGTAGGATCAACCTCAATGCCTTTGCTTGAGACAATGTATCCTAGAAGCTTCCCGGAGGTTACTCCAAAGACACATTTCTTTGGTTGAGTCGAACATTATATTGTTCCAATCTATCAAATATTTTCTCTAATACGTCCAGATGACCTTCTCTTGTGAGTGATTTTGCTAGTGAGTCATCAACATAATCTTCCATTATAGTATGCATCATGTCATGAAAGATAGTGGTCATTTCTCTTTGATAGGTCGCTCTTGCATTCTTGAGATCAAAAGGCATTACATTCCAGCGGTATGTTCCCCATGGACATGTGAAGGCTGTTTTATGTTGATCCTCTGGTGCGATCTTTATCTGGTTGTACCCTGAAATGCCATCCATGAGAGAAAGCATGGCATGTCCTATTGTTAGGTCTACTATTATGTCAATGTTAGGTAGGGGGAAGTCATCTTTAGGACATGCTTTGTTCAGATCTCTGAAGTCAGTACAGATATGGATGCCCCCATTTGGTTTGCCGACAGACACAATATTGGATATCCAATCTGCATAATCAATTGGTCTAATAAACCAACATCTAGGAGTTTCTTGAGTTCTTCTTTGACTAGTACTGCAATCTGAGGATGCATCTTGCGAAGCTTCTTCTTGACAGGCTTGGCTCCTTTTGCTATGGTGAGGTGATGCATGACTAAATTCGGATCAAGAACAGGCATGTCTGCATATGACCATGCAAAGTTAATCTGACGCTTCTAGAAGAATTTGACAAACTTGGGTTGTTCCTCTAAAGTCAAAAGAGATGCCAGATGTATGTGGTGAGTAGTTTCAAGAGTCCCCACGTTGTATTCTTTGGTTTCTTTGATGAGAATTGTTGATCATTCCTACTATGTATTAGCAGGGAGAATGTCAAACCTTTCATCCTCCGATGCCTCTAAGAGGTTTTCAACGTTGGATATGCTCTTTCTTTTTACTTTTGTGGGATCAAAGAGTGCCATAGTGTGGTTTTCACTGGAAGATCCATGTTTTATTGTTATATTTTTGCAGCTGAAAGGTTTGGCATCCACCCCAAAGTATGTTGCGCTATTAAGTTCTATGGTGAATCCATCTTTGTGATCCCCACTTGGTATGTTATCCCGTATTTCCAAAATTCAATGATCACCTCATCGTTTTGGAAATGGTCAAGACATGAGGGATTAGGATGGTTCCATTTGATGAGTTAAGGATGGATAATGAGCATTACCTCATCGATTAGGTTAAGTTTGTTAGATGTGCCAGTGAGGGTTAAGATGTTGTGGTGAAGGTCATTGATGGTACTCTCCCTATCAGAATCAGGCGTAGGATGTGACGTAGGGTCTATGGAAGAAGTTTTCAGTTCAGGAACCCAAGAGGTCTTTATCTGTGCTTCTCCATCAACAAGGATGTCTTTGCAGGGTGAGGGTAGTGATGTGTCTTACTCATCTGAAGTATTAAGCTGCACTGAATCAAATTCTCGCTTATGTGAGTCAGTCTTTGAGTCGCTTTCCAGTAACCAATTACTATACCATACTGGGATATCCTTTGAGTTAAACACTGTAGGTGTGATCGGTTGATGTACCTTTGTAGATGAAATGATTGGTGTTGCAGGAAGGACTATAGGGATCAAAGAATCCGATATGGGGAGTATCGGTAGTGTTGATTTTGTTGCTTCTGTTGGAATTGCCAGTGTTGTTGATACTGTTGGGGGTTCTGATATAGTTGTTGCTCCTAATGGTGCTATTGATGTTATTGTTGCGGCTGTTGTTACTGATGGAGGTGCTGGTTTTATTGGTGTTGTGGATGGTTTTGTTGGGATTCTTAGCCTCGATGGGGCAGTTTCTATGGTGTTTGGTGCTACTTTTATAATCAAAGGTGACCTTTTTGCAATAGGTCGATATAGTGGTTTGTTGGGTTTCCCTTTGAATCTGAGCTTAGGAAGGATCTCCTTTTGAAAGCGTAGGCCAATGTTATATTTGGGTTTTAATTCTAGCTACAGCGGTTCATGTTGTCCTTTCTTGCAAGGTCCCAAAGCACTCTAACCATCATAACCCATTCTTTGCATAATGAGAAGGATTTTGCCATATTGATCTGTGGGAAGCTTAGCTTGTGGTATTTCTATGATGATAGGATCTTTATAGATCCATTTTGGTAAGTCCTCATCTCTAGTCTCTTCTTATTGACTCTTTCCAAGGATGAATGGTGTCAAAGTACATGTTGGCTTGATCAATGGTTGTTGAAGTAACCGTTGAGGTTTACCGTGAGTTCTAGGAGAAGTAGGCATTTGTCCCACACAAAAGAGTTGACTCAAATTGTATTCCCCAGGACCTTCCTCTACTATTTTCATCTTAAGCTTCTCTTGCTTGGGTATAGTGGTGTTTGAACTGGAAAGAGAGGCTAGACTTACATATGATGTGGAGGAGATCGCTTCTCTATTGTTGGGAATGGTAATCTCTGGTTGATAACTGATATTATGACAATATGCAAAGGGGTTTGCATCACCTAGGATTGTGATTTCTAAACCATTATGTGGGAACTTGATACACTAATGGTAGGTGGATGGAATGGCTTGCATGGCATGTATCCAAGGTCTTCCTAATAACAAATTGTATGGCAGAGGAAGGTCCAGAACTTTACAGATGATGTGTTTCACCATAGGGCCCACTCGGATTGGTAGCACAACAACTCCTTTGGATGAACATTTTGCATCATCATAGGCTTTGATTGTGATCTTCTTGTAGGGATCCACTGATTCAATTGCATATCCCAATGCGGTGACTAATTATATAGTACATATATTCAAGCCTACTCCATTGTCGATCAAGACTCGCTTGATCCTATGCTGGTTGATAAACCCTTCAATGTGGAGTGAGGCATTATGAGGTTGTTGGAAGGATAAGTTGTCACTTTCAAACAAAGTGAGACAAGGTGATGACCTTATATTTCCAACCATGGCTTCCAACTGATCTATATTTAGGTTTGTAAGGACTGACGCCTCTTGGAGAGCTTGATCCAAGATTGTTTTATGAGATGGAGATAGGCGCAATAGCTCTAAGATACATATTAGTGTAGGTGTTTTGTCTAACTATTCCACAAGGTTATACTACTTTGGGATAGATAGGGTGCCTTGTGGAGCTGCTTTTATGGTAATCTTGTCGCGATGTGTAACAACATTGCAAGTGGAGATGGGATTTTTATTGTAATAGTTGCAATCTGTTCACAGGCATCATATAGGTGATTCACAGTGTAATTATACGCGGCTTGCGTATAATCAGTGGTATCTATGTTTCTCCCTAAAGTGGAAGGACCCTTTTGTTCTTATGATGGAAGTGGATTTTTAAACATGAGATGATCATTGTTTGTTGTCTTTGGGTCATTTCCTTCAATTTTTATTTCACCTCGGTCAATAACATCCTGAATAAGATCTTTCAATCTATGACAATTGTTTGTCTTATGCCCTTTCCCTTGATGGAAATCACAACATTCAGTATACCTCCACCATGAAGGTTTGACTTGAGGTTCATAATTTGATGTTTTGGGTAAGGTAACCAGATTCTGAGAAACCAACTGACATAACACTATTTCAATGGGTTTCCCTAAGGGAGTGTATGTTCGTTTTGGTTTAAATTTTGCTGATGCCATTTGTGTTCATCTTGAGATGTGGTGCAGATTTGATTTGGAGGAGAAACTATGTTATTCTTGGGTAGGGATTTGTGTCCTGCAAATCGAACAACAAGTTGTGCACTTTTGATAGTTCTTGCATCCACAACCCCGTCGTTGACGATATTTTTGTTTTTGTTCCAGAAGTTAGGCTTGTCACTATTGAAGTGTGGAAGAGGGCCATGCTTTGGTTCATTGTATATTTTGATAAGTCCTTTCTTGATGAGAGCCCGCTCATATTTGAAGCCTTTTGTGATCATGTCATTGAAAGAATCTGTGTCTTTCACGTCTAAGTGAAATTCCATTTCTTCATTTAAGTTGGAAATAAATATTTCCACTAGTTCTTGTTCAGGTAACTGAAGAGAACGTCTGCTAGACATTTGATGCCGTCATTGCAGAAAGACTGAAAATAGTTCACCTAGTTTTTGTTTACTGTTACATAGATCAGCCATGGTGATATCACGTTCAATGTTGTGTGAGTAATGTGCCAAGAACTTCTGGATGAGTTCTTCAAATGTCTTAATGCCACTTGGTAATCGGGAAAACCATGATGTGGTTGTTGCTCCCAAGCTTTGGGGCAAAAGACGCATTAGGTATGTATCCTCATATGCCACTTCAAGGAAAACTGAATGGAATTCTCAAACATGATCACGAGGATCTCCTTTTCCTCTATATTTTTCAAACTTGGGTGTTTCGAACCCTTGTGGAAAAGGTGGCATATGAAGGTTCCTATCAAAGGGATAGGGACAAATGTCATTGAGTGAAAACTGATTAGTTTTCACACCCCTATGAAGTTGTTGGGTGAGATTTTCAACTTGTTGCCGCAACATTTCAATTTCATTTGGAGGAGGAGGAGGTGGTGGATTACCTTGATTAAGGTTGTATCTGATGGGATCTCGACCTCTTTTCCCCTCATTTCGACTTTGTCATTCTGATGCGTGCCTTAGTTGTGCAACATCAAAGTTAGAGGGTAGTTTGGCTCCTTCTTGAGCAAGTCTTAAAAAGTGAGCATCAGCATTGCTCCTGAGTATTTCATCAAACAATCTATTAAAGAGAGGGGTGTGTTGTGCCCTTTCTATCATTGCAGGAGTAGGAGTACTTGGATTTTCATCATTTGCATTTCCTCCAAGGGATTCTTGGAATTCATTAAGATTTTCCTCCTCTTCCGCTTCAATTTCTTGTTGTCTAGATCTGGATCTGGTATGAGCCATTTTGTTTACAAGTTTTTGTTGAAGTTGGGAGAAAATGATGAAGAGTTTGATGAAATGAGAGATTTATGTTTGGTGAAGTGTTTTGCATACGGATCCCTAGCACTAAAGGTAGATGTTACCAAATTTCTTTCTTCAATTTCTTGTTGTGTTTTGATTGACAAATTTTGATGTGATAAGGTTCAGAGGAATCTGAGATGTGTTACAAACTCAACTACCTAGTAATGAGAAGATGCACTCATAGACTAGTTTTAACCTGCGTAGAAATGCCTATTAGGATTAGTTTATCCTAGATGTAGAGACACTCTAAAAAGTGATGTATTTGTGTTTGATTCAAGCAATTTGCTTTGAGAGTTGGAATGGATTGATGATGTGTGAATATGATAATGGATGAGATGTTAACTGCAATAAAAGCTTTGTGTCACATATGGGAAAAATTCTTCTTCTTCTCTTTTGGGAGTTGGTGGTTCTTCTCGAGCTACGTTATATGTGATGCAAATATCAGGAAATAAATTAGGACTGATTTTGCCTCCTTTGTTCTTGTGATAACTCAAATCTCGATATTGTATAAAAGCTCTACGGTTTAATGATTCTGGATCAAATTCATTTGATTTCCCTTGAAGGTAAAGATGCGTGTGACGTAAAAAATCTCTATGAGAGACAAAGATTTGTCTATTAAGATAGAATAATTTCCTCCTTTTTATTAAAGCCTTTGAGCTCAATGGTCTTTTCTTCAAGTTGATGTCTTGATGAAGATTCTTCTTTCTCAAGATGTGAAAAATGGTCATATAGTTTGATGCTTTTGTTGTTGCTCTTTGTTTTTGATCTTTTCTATTTTTGGAAATGTTTGTATTGGATGAATGCTTTGGTTTTTTGGATTTATGATGTTTGTTTGACAAGAAAACAAAGCAAGCACACAAACACAAGAATGTTGCCTCAAAAGGCACAAGTAAGTATGGGTCTAGATCAACCCAATCTCTTAAACTTTTTATGACCCTTTCCTTCAAATATATTTTAGGTGTTTTCCAAAGCTTGAAGTCGGCTCAATTTGTACTGGGCTTGACTCAAAAAAGAAAACACTTCAACCACTTTTTATCCCTAAGGTCAAATGGCCAGTTGCGATAATTTCAGCCCACATCTTGATATTTCTTTGACCTTGGTAGTACATACCTTATGAATCCCACTGTGGCAGGTAAGGATGTGATATACTAAGTCTTGCGCGAGTATAACAAATAGATGATCCCTATGATGGGGGAGTCACCACTTTTATCGAGCTACAAGTAACCTTTCAAAAAGCTATGTTTCTACTCAAGGAAATATGTATGATGAGTATCTTGGGAGCAAAACCATCTATGCTCTTGCACTGAATTTATCAAAAATATCCTCAATCAATATAAAGGGTGGGCTACTACTTAAAGTAGTTTGCACCTAAGGGATTCAATTTCATTTTTGCTAGCTTCTAGTTCTCTAACCATCTTGAAGTAGCTTCTGTCCCCCATGGTACTTTCAAGATTCTGTTCTAAGCAGGTAGGATTCAAAGAAGCTAGGCTCTGATGCCAATTGATGGTCTTGAAAAGCACTGAGAGGGGGGGTGAATCAGTGACACCAAAACAAGCACAACTTTAAACACTAACCGTTAGATGAACTTAACCAAGTATTTGAACAAAATAAATTCTATCCAAAATGAAACCATGGTGAGATGGAACTCACAAGTTAACTATCTATAGTAATAGATAACTAGGCGGTTAAGGTCTTACAAAGTGCTCTGCTAGGAGCAAATCTTGTTAGACATCCCAAGCTTGATTAGAAGCTAATACCCTATTAAGAGTAACCTTGCTAGAATTTTAGAATCCAAACTAATGGATCACCTTGTTAGAGGATTTATACAATGAAGCTTGTTAAAGCTTACCCAGTTAGGGGATTTGATTCTGTTGTAATGATTAGAAAACAAAAAGAAAGATTTCATATGTTCAGAGTAGCACAAGACTTGCTTGATCAGATCATTCTAAGTAAATTCAACACTGCTCTTCATCTAAACACTTCTCGCTCTTCAACAAAAGATTTCACTCTTTATGCATATATGTATTCTCATAAAATCTCCTCTTCTATATTAGTTATCTCTTTGTAAAATGATTCACTAAGATGTCTTTAAATAGACATACAAATCTTATGTTGGCCATAGGAACACACTTTCCTAGGTGCAATGTATCTAGACAATTAAACATAACTCATCACAAAAAAATGACTGCCAAACATATGGTACTGGTAACTCATCACAAAAATGGATACCAGTTCTAGCGTCCTAAAATTGCGACACTTGCAATTTTGACTGCATTTGGGTATTCACGATGGCGACGCAACACTGAACCTGAATGGAGACCCCGAAACTTGTCCACAACATCAAAAATTGCATTTTTCCAACACCCTGCTTGATCCCTCCTTGCACCCTGCTGTCCCGGGAGGTGGGACCAAGGCGCCCAGTGCCCTGGTCCTTCAGGACTAGGGCGCCCAGTGCCCTGGTCCCCCAGGACCATGGCGCCCAGCGCCCTGGTCCCTGACCCTATTTTGGGCCCGGTCTCCTATGGGACTTCGGGTCTTTAAGTTTGCAAATTGGAAAATAACACTTCCTGGTCGGCCCAAGGTCGGGAAAATCAGTCTTTTAACCCTAATTGACAAGTATATAAACTACTTTTCCTCTCTCATTTTGAGGATGAGGAAAAAAGGCGTGGAAACGATACTCAAACATTCAAGCATTCAAGCATTCAAGCATTCAAACATTCCTTCAAGCAATTGATCATTCTAAGTCTCCATTCAAGGCTAAGTGTTGCATTCAAGACAAGGATTCAACCATTGAAGAGGAGATCACATGCTACAACATACAACATACAACAAACAACAACATCTATACCTTCGCATATAAGGATACAAACATCCTTACAACAAGGTACTAGTACTTGTTTTACATTACAGTCATTTACATTTACAGCATTTCTCATTTCTTGGTTAATTCCAAAACTGGGGTTTGACCTAAGGGCAAACCCCTAATCCCTAACCCCCCAATCGTCTTTGCTTTTTTGTGTGTAGGTTGCAGGTACGCGGCTGAAATTGAAGATCTGGAATCCTTGTGCAGAGACGAACAGATCCCCCTTCGTTTCGCGGATTTTTTGGAGGACCGTGTGCACGCCGGGCGCCATCGTCCCGTCAACTTTTGCTCAAATTTGTAGGACAGCGTCGTCTCAACATTTTACTACTACTTCCAGGTCCACATCTTCATATCATATCCCTATCTCAGCTTATAAGCGAATCTTTCTCACTTTCTATGCATTCCTAGCTTAATCATTCTATCCACATTCTTTACAAAAGAGGGTAGCCTTGCTGTCTTAACCCTTGAAACTCATTTAGAATCCAATATCGCATTGTGTGGGATTGGATCTTGTGGGTTTCAACCCCTCTTTTGAATGTAAAGTCCCTCCTAAGTGAAAACCATCAACCCTAGTGAATCTCCCTTCTATCTCCTTGGAGTTGGGGAGGGGAGAACGACTAGGGTTCGATTTTTCCGCTTTACACCAGTTAGAATAGTCAATACCAGTTGGAAAACAATATGTGAACCGTTGTCCTAGAATATTCCGCTTGTTCTTCATCTTCATTTTCATTATTATACCAACTTAATGTAACCACAGGTTATCTCTCAGGCATATACCGGTTGACATAAAGTATCCGTTAGAGATAGACATTAAGCATACCGGTTAACAATGTAAATCAATGAAGTTACAAGATTAGTCAATGTTCATATGTGTGTGAGAGTGTTTCATCAATGGAAACAAGTGATGAATACATGATAATCATCATCAAGCCAACAAGAAGTAGGGATAATCAAGCCAATTAGATACTCAATGTGGGTTTCAAATATTGTGTCAGTACGAAAGAAGAATGGAGATATTAGACTAAGTGTTGACTTTAGGAATTTGAACATATCCTCCTTAAAAGGTAATTACCCACTGCCAAACATGGATGCACTATTGCAGAAGGTAATAGGATGTGAGCTATTTCCAATGATGGATGGATTTTTTGGTTATAACCAGGTAAAAGTCAAAGATTCAAAACAATTTAAAACTGCATTTACGACCTCGTGGTGGACATATGTGTACACTAGAATGCCTTTTGGTCTCACAAATATAGGAGCCACCTTCCAAAGAGCTATGGATGAAGCATTTGTAGACTTGATCAATGTGATCACAATAATATATCAAGATGATTTTCTGTGTGGGAAAAGTGGTCTGATGAAATGGAAAATACGAATTCAAGACTAGTCCACACACCAATGGGACTCTTGGTGTAAGTTATGGAGTTATATGGAATAAGTCAACTTCGCAAGGGATGTTCCATTGTTCTCTATCTCACAAAATCCCTCAAGTCAATGCCTTTGCTCTCATATCATTGAGCAAAGTGACTTAGGGATGACAATCATGAGAATGAGGGATGTTTGATCAATCTAACATGAATGCAATCCTAAATGTGCATGATATTAACTAATATGAATTAAACTAGCAGGTATATGATGTTAAGATGCAAGGATTAGTAAAAGAACTATCCTAGCATGATATACTACCTAAATAAGATTATTATGATCATAGAAATACTTCTAAAATATTTATTAGATTATTTCTATTCAAAGAGAGACTAAATGCTTTATAAAAATGAGTATAGATTAGATGCATGAAACTTGAATGATGAGTAAAATGTCTATAAGTTTGATACTAAAGACTTGGATATGAAATGGAAGAATGAGAGCTCTATTTATAGGAAGATTGGGGAAATCGATGGTCAAGATTGGATAATCTTATCAAGGGCCAGGATTGAAAGTTATCAATCCATATTTATAATTATTACCAATGAAATGGTGACAATTGTCAACATAATACTTCTTGAAAGGGGATGTAAGAAGAATTAAATTCTTGAGAACACCTCATGGTTACCTTAGGAGGTAAGGGTTAAGGTTAGGTTAAGGTTATCCATTGGATAAAGCTTTTACCCAAAGGATAAACTCTTGTGCAAGGGTTAAAGGGATAGCCATGGTCAAAGCAATGAATGCTTGATGAGACCCTTGGGTTAGATGAGGGTTCAGTTAGAGAGAAAGTCTCTAATCATG
This sequence comes from Cryptomeria japonica, assembly GCF_030272615.1. Lineage (NCBI taxonomy): Eukaryota > Viridiplantae > Streptophyta > Pinopsida > Cupressales > Cupressaceae > Cryptomeria > Cryptomeria japonica. Next base: position 638,801,739 of record NC_081406.1, read on the forward strand.
CAAGAGGGTTGAGTTAACTGTTAATGGTTTAGAAGACTTTCAAGGTTAACTTGTTGAAGACATAAAGCCTTTAATGGTTTCCAAAGACTTTGAGGGTTAGGATAATTTAGAATTGATTAGAAGAATCTAGAAGGGGAGTTAGAGAGGCAAGTGGGAAATGTAGGAGAATGCAAGTGGATGGAGGGTAATTTTAATTAAAATAAATTACTTTATTTCAAAAAAATAGATGCAAGTGGGGGATTTAACTAAATTAGATTTATTTATTTTCCACAAGCAATTTAATTAAATGTAGATTTAATTAAAAAGGGTAGAAAGGGGATTTAATTAAGAGGGATCCTTCCGGTGGTATCGGTCATTTCTATAAACTCTTTTAATATTTACTAGTAGGTTGTTCGAGAACAAGGATCTCATTTCTGGCAAGAGAGGTATCAAGAGTCCCTTGGGAATTGGGATTGTGACTAAGAGAGAAAAGGTGTGAAGCGCAAACCATTCCCTCACAGTGCAGTCGACTGCTACCTCTATTCCAAATAAAGCCACCTTTGATTGCCTAGTTGGAATGGGAGGATAGTGGGATCGGTTCTATTCTCTCGGCTAGTGGATCAACCTGTTGGTTATTGGGTTGGGAGAGGGGATAGCGGGGCTTCAACCGTAAGATAAGTAGGTCATGAAAAAGTCCATATCAATGTTCTGAAGTGGAGGGAGGAAAGCGGACCCAAATGTTCAGGAGGAAGATAACATATTATCGAGGTCATTCTCGAAGCAGAGCCAAAAGTTGATCCAACACCGGCATGAAATCCATTCTGCATGTTGGGAGGGATATGGGACTAAGCTTCATTCTCTAGGAGCACGGGCGATGGGGGATGCCGGTAGATCAATACAACCAACTGCCTACAGGGCCCCCATAGAATTGTAGGGCCCCTACTATTCTAATGGGGTTGTGAGAAACCCCAAGAGTTTCTATAGTTTTCGCTTGACTGGGCCCTCTATTCTAGGGTCTTATTATTAGATTATTCCCCTCCCGGGTAGGGGTCGCTTGAATAGTCATGTCCATGTTAGCTTCAAATGGATTTGGCTTTTGAACTCAAAGAGATGTTTAGTGCCTCCCACCCTGCATACAGGGGGGCTAAAGTCGATCGATTTGCTACATCCTGTTGCGCAGATGCTCCACTCCACTTTGGTGGTCACTTTGTCAGTTAGTAGAGTAAGATGAATGATTGACTCCCCCCTTCAGATAGCTTGCTAGAGCTTGGCAGGCAAAAGGGCGATCAGCACCTCCCCAGCCCTCTCAATTTTAAGGGGTCGTTGGCTCTTAGGAGGGTCCCTCAAATTCTATGGTAGCGAACGACATTAGAATAGTAGGGCGATGGCACTGCCTATATATCCATATGGCTTGATCGACATCCATTTCGACGTCCTCTTCCAATTATTCCTCCTAAGTTAGCGAGAACTGAGTCGTAACAGGAATATACGTGGAACTATAGCAATAATTGTCCCATGTGATCAAGAATAGGTATAGAGTGAACGTGACTTCTTGGGAGGTAGGTGGTGTCGGGTGACCCATCCTCATTTCCGGGCACCGATCAGGCGGATTCAGAAACTTTTGTCCATGCTGGATCGCGAGGATCTTCCACTTGACCCACTTGTCTCCTATTGTTGGTGTTGGTGGATAAGCTGAATCAATGGGTTCTTGTTCTGGTCCATCTTACCTTTATTGGTTTCAGGTCTTCTTGGTCAGCTCGAACTCACTCTGTGGGGTATGGATCTCGATCCCTTGTGGGTGGTGGATCAACAATGTTCGAGAGCTAATAACCTAGGTCGATTCATAACCTGTCCAGGTTTAGCCCACGGCCCCCCCTACCTCTTCAAATATCTCTGGGTGGGAGGCAAGATCTTCTCCCTCATCCTACTAGAGGTGGGGGATGGCTCCTCTTTGTTAACCTCTTCCCGAGCTCCATAGGGAGATAACGATTCCCCGTTGCAGGGGCTTCATTCAAATAAACCACCTTGCCTAAATCCTACTCCTCTTTGGCACTCTATTTACCTTCATTCATTCCCCTCTCAATGGAAAGTGATTTATTCAATTAAATGGATATGAAAAACCTATGTGAATTTAATTAATTAAATTGAATAACTTATTTAATCAAATAGATGAATGTGAATAATTTAATTAAACATAATTTAATTAAATAGAGGAATGAGGTTAAAATCAATATTAAATATTTGCTTAGGAAAGTGGTCATTTTTATACGTCTATAGATTTGACTACATATTTAAAGAATGTTGAAGATCATTGTAACCACCTTGAAAATATATTCATAAAAGCTCTAGAATATTGTATCTCCTTGAACCCCATGAAATACCATTTTGGTGTCACAGAAGGGGAACTTCTGGGACATATAGTTTCCAAGGAAGGGGTGAAAATTGACCCAAAGAGATTAGCTACCATTGATAAAATTCCCATTCCTAGAATAGTCAAAGCCATACAGTCATTTTTTGGACAAATAAAATTTGTGAGGACATTTACATCTAATTTTGCAGAGATTGTGAAACCTATATGTTGGTCTCAAATTTTGATTAACCTCTTATCCCTTATAAGAAATATAATAACTCTATCTGTAAATAAAGAGATCAAAGAAAAAGAACCTCAGATCAACATATGACAAGGTTTCAAGAAACTTCTACACTTTGAACTTATCCAAACTTTAGGTGGGTATACCTCCTGTGAATAATTTTACACTTTTAAAATAGATCCATATTAAACCAATCCAAAACCAGTGAATCTTATCACCTCAAACACAAACTGAAACAATAAAAGAAAGCTTATGCTCATGTTCAGTATTGATCTACAAGAAATGTAGAAAGAGAGCTACAACTAATACCAGTGCCTAATCCAGGCCACAGAGTCATCTAAATTAAACAAGGATTTCACAATTAAACATCTCCATACATATCATCACTTCGGCTTCTATCAACCCCATATATGCCTGACATATATAAGAGTCTTTCCTTATTAGACTAGACACTATTCATCAGATTCAAAGTCTCCAACAAAATAACATACTGACAAAGATATTCCTTGCGTATTTAATTCCTATCCTAAAGAAGAAAGCTAAGAAACATTTCTATAAAGACTGCATTACAATCCATGTTCAATTGAATAACCCTAGATTACCCAAATGAAACAAGTAAATATTTGAAAGCACACCAGAAGACAACACAAATTCTAGGCTTGAAAGTTTATGGTCTATATATTGATATTCATTTTTGAAAAATCTTACAAAACTCAGAATATTCTCTATAAACTAAGAAAAAAAACCAGATAAATTTTTGTAGAGTTCCTTTACAAATTCTTGCAATTCTTTCTAACTAGTCCTGGTATCCATTTATAAAAGTATGGATGCATACAAGCTTCGGACCTTCTCAAAAAGTTTGTTACAACAAACTTCTTGTTCGAACAAGAAGTAGCAAGACTTTTCCACTTTCTAACGGCCCCTTTCATGCGGTTGTCATTATGTGGCTTCTTCTTGAACCTCTGCGTCCAGCACAACATACTTTCTTGTCCACTCCTGGTACACGTCATCAGCAAGCCATGAGAAGTTAAAAACTTTCCCTTTTATCTTGGCTAATCTCTTCCAAGAATTCCTCATTTTATTGACCTCTGAATTTAGGAAACCATAGTGTGATATAATTTTCTCTATCTCCTCAACTATTCTGACAAATAAGGAAGTATCATCTGTATTAATGATTCACTTTATCCTTAATGATAGGTTAGCTCCTAATTCATTAAGCCATATTTGTTTGTCCTTCAATTGAGTTGGACTGGCAAAACCCCCTAGGAATAATTCAAATACTTGCTCAGTGTACTCTTTCTTATACAAGTTGAACTTCCTCTCTGCATTATCTACTCCTTCTGCTAACTTTGTCAGATCCTTTGTCATGTCACAAGTGGATTTGATAATGGGGTCAGCCCCTGCCTCATCATAAGATACACATATAAGTTCTAGGTCCTCCTCCGTAGGCTTCCACTTGTCCAAAATAGGCATTAGAACAACCTTGTCTCCATTAAGCTCATTCCACATATCCAAGACTTTACTCATATTGTTATACACTAATGATGATCCTACAGTGTCAGCAAAACTGAAAATTATGGCCCTCAATCATCTTCATACTTACTTGCAAATAGGATTTGAGCCTGTTTTAGCTTTTCCAACTCTTGAGGAGTGATCTCAACTGATTGGGAACTAGAAGGGGCAAGAGAACATGGGAATTCAATGCTAGGGCTAGTAGATGGAGGCTGTGCAGGAGAAGAAGAAATTATCAATGTTGAGGACTCACCTTGATGGTATTGTCCTGCCAATTGGCTTTTCAACTTAGCAATAATGCAATCTCGGCTCATTACCTCTCCTTTGGCCTCATTGTAAGCTTTCAGGACAGCCTCTAACTTAGTTTGGAGAACTACCTTTTCCATTGCTTCTTTCTCTGCCAATGCAACACTGAATTTTGTAGTTTCTAAGACTGTGCTAGCAGCCTCCACCACTCCAGTACTTTGTACCCTCTTTACTATCATGCCTCCAAGGTAGCTGGATTTTGGGGTATCCTTTCTCTTTCTATTTTCATCTCTTTTCAGAGACCACATGACCAAAGCAGCATCATCCTTGCTAAAGGTTACTCCTTCCATAGGCTTGGTCTATTTCCTAACTGCCTCTAGAACAAAGGCATCTGCTATATCTAATTCAGGGAGGATGAGTACACCAGCCTTTGCTACCATTTCCCTTCCTTGCTCAGGAGTGATGGCCTTAAACTCAGTGACCATTTCTTTCTTTATTTCTTCCTCCACCGCAGCTGCATCCTTGTGGGGCTGCTCACTCTTCCTCTTCTCACATATGGCACTAAACTTATCAATATTCTGCTTCCACACAAATTGCATGAAAGCTCTTGAGGTAACAAAAATGGAGTGCCTCTGAAACCATACACTCTGAAAACTGTGGAAACGGGGTACAAGTACATGTCACCCCAATTGTGGATAATTTTGATTTCTTTAGCAAACTCCTTTGGCCTATGAAACTCTGAAAGAGCTTTAGGGACCCTTGGATGCTTTGAGCATAAAAGAATTCTGATCTTGGATGCAAAGCACTTATCAAACTTTAGGTAGCTAGCATCTTCCCTATCCCATGACAGCACTGTGCTCCATAATTGAACTAGCATTTTCTCCCCATCATTTTCATTCACCAGATCCATTTCATTGGCAAAGTAGTCACCACCCTTGAATAGAAATAGAAGCATGAGAACGGAGTACCATCCAAAAGGCCTATCCACCTTACCATTCTTTATCCCTATCAAGCCTTCATGGATTGCATTAGTAATATAGGGGGCATAATCAAATTTGGCTACTAAAGAAGGATTTAAAATTTGAGATATCATTAACATGTAATGAGTTGCCATGTTCACTTCAGCATCCTCTCCAAAAATCTATAAAAGTGACTAGTATAATCCTTTGGCTCTAAGAGTGAACAAATTTAAGGAGAAAGGCTCCATGGTATTAGGTCCTACAATAGTCAATCCACCTATTTTAACAAAGAATTCTTTAAGAGGCCCATTTCTAAGATGATTCCTCTGTGCATTGTAGACCTAAGCCAATGATTTAAAATTAATGGGCTACAAATAATTGGACACCTCACTGAGCCCAAATACATTTCTGAACTCATCGTCATTTATTTCAATGAGGGTTTTTCCATTTATATCCCTAACACTTTTGGTAATAGGGTCATAGTTGTGTGCAATTTGAGTTAGGAGATCCACATCCATGAACACTCCAGGGACCACTAATTTACCTACATCCAACTCCAAAACACTGTTCATTGGGGCTGGGGAGTGTCTCATACCAAATCCAACCTTGAATAAACCCAAACTAGACAACCCTATCTGTGGGTCTCTCAACCAATTACCCTTGTCATACAACCCTTCTCCTATTTTCAAGTGAGGAGCCTTGGGCACTAATTATTTAACCTTAGCTGCTATGTTTGTGGACATAGACAACTGTTCCAGGAAATCATCACAAATTGCTCTCTCCTGCTAACTAACTTTCCCTGTGAAGTCCCTTCTGGGTGCCATCTCAATGATATGCAAGTAATTCAATTACTAATCACAACAATTCTTTAACAGAACAAAACCACAATTCAATCAAACTTTCAAGTAACTAGTAAGCAAGATACAAGAAAACCTGTTCTCAGCCTGAAGAACTCTGCTCTGCACCAGCTTTTCTACAACAACTCTTCGAAACGATGCCTACATTCAATTGATGTGAGCGTATATATGGTAATTAGGTTCTTAACTGCGACATTAACACCACTTGCTTCAGCCGTCACCTCAGACTTGAATTCACGAATTAATTGAAAAATTTCACTTCAAACGGATCACAAAGTGTCTGTGTTTCTATCACTTTCTTGTTTCACCATTTTACGAAGCCTAAAATATGTGTGTCTTCATCAATCAAAATCACGCCAACCATTAGATCCAGCGAAACTTGCACGGCTTTTACTTTATTGACTATTCTTCATTCATCGACGGCCTTAGATCTCTTTCGCCATTTCGTGAAAGCTAAACATCGTGCACATTCACCCATCAAAACCGCGTGGGTCATCTGATAAAAGGGAACTTGATCAATCTTTACTCTATCTTGTTACTGGCGGCTAACCCCACTAACCATTCACCAAGCATTTAAGGCTAGCAGTTTTCGTTGTTTTGCGAATGGTAATTACCTTGCATCTTCGGGCTGCAAAATAGCGCCCATCGTAGGATCCTTCTTGAGATACCTTCCCTTTAACAAACTTAACCGGTAGCAGTGGGCCCTCTGAATCAGCATCATCCAACCTAGCAACTGACTAGCAAAGGAAACCAACGTGTCAATCTTTTATTCTTCGAACAACTTCCACGAGATCCACTTCAGGTCCGCCACATTTATCTGACAACTTGCCTTTTTGTCAGCGGTCTAATCCATCTGTTCTGCCATGACACCGACCAAGTGGCTGCCATGTCACTTTGCTATTTCACAAAGGTTAAATTCCAGTCACCTTAGGGCTGTGAAATGGCGCCGACCGTCCAATCAAAAGGAAATTGATCGATCTTTACTTTCAATCCTTACCACCTCATGGACCAACTTTCCCTTTCGCCATTTCGCGAAGCATAAAACCTGTGCATCTTTATCTTGTGAAATCACGTGGGTCATCCGATCAAATAGAACTCGATAGGTATTTACCGTAGTCTTTGCTGGATGTCGGAGCCAATTTCCTTTTCGCCATTTCGTGAAGATTAAATCACAGTCACCTTTATCTTGCGAAATTGCACGGGCCGTCCGATCAAATAGAACTTGATCGGTCTTTATCTTTAGTGAAAACCTGGATGTCAGACCTACTTTCTCCTTTCACCACTTCATGAATGGTAACTCATGGGCATCTTATGGCTTCAAAATCACGCACACCTTTAGATTAAAAGGAACCTGCTTACTACTTAGGAAACCCGATTAAAAATTAAGAACTTTAGGAAAATCTTAGAAAAATAATGCGTTGCTAGACCCACCTAGGAAGAAATAAGAAGGGGGGGGACACCTCTCACGACAAATGGACCCTTCTTTAAGTGAATAAAGTAACACAAAATTAGAAAGAGAGGGTTTTTCTTAGACACTAGAGCGATTAAGACTTAAGCCCTAAACCCTCTTTGGACCTAAAACAATTAGAGGTAACAAGGCCATACCAGACTCAAAATTTTCATAGACCTAGCCAATTATGGGACAAGAATACCCATTTTTTAAACAGTGATAATAGCGGCTCTGACTGGGGATGGTTGATCGCAAGATCAACACAAGAATTCAGAAACTCTCTGGAGAAACAGACTAAACACAAGCCCAAAAACAACAACCAAAGCAAACCTAAATATATACAAACAAGGACCTACTGTGCATGGACATCAAGAGAATTAATGTTTCAGGAATTGTCCATGCACTGGAAATTCCTGTACTTCATCATTCATATTCTTCAAAAAATATGAGTCCTTTCCATTCAGATCACTGACCACAGAGGTGTCAATTCACAATGATTCAAATTTCTTATGTTGTCCTTTATCCAGTCCTTTCGCATTCCATTGAATAATTACATAACCAATTTGGAACTTTCTCAATGAGGTTCTCTTTTCGAATAGGTATTTGGATTGCAACTGGACCTTTAGATTCCTCTTGTGGGCCAGAGTTCTAATTTCTTCAACTTCCACTATCTGAATCATCTGGTCCTCCATAGATTCAGATAATTCCACGTCCTCAGCTCACAGGAACTTATACATTGGAAGCAAATTATTGACAAGCACCCTAGATTGTGTGCCATAAACTAATTCAAAAGGTGAGACCCCAATAGCCCTTTTGACAGTAATCATGTCAGCCCATAAAGCCAATTTTAACTTTTGGTCCCAAGACCTTTTATTCTCTTCCAGGATTTTCTTGATAATATTCAAGAGGCTCTTGTTACTAGATTCACCTTGCCCATTACCCTGAGGATGATAAGGTGAAGAGTAACACATAATTATTCCATGACTAGTGCAAAATTCAACAAACTCTTCTGACCTAAAGCTCATGGCATTATCCATTACTAGTTTTACAGGAACTCTGAATCTAGTTATAACATTATCCATCAGAAAGTCAATAACAACCTTACTTGTGGCTCTCCTAGTGTGTATAGCTTCAATCCATTTAGTAAAATAGTTAGTAGCTACTATAATCCACCAATGACCTCTTCCTGATTTCTCAACAATCTCTCCAATAAAATCAATGCCCCATTGGACAAAAGGGGCTTCCACTGTGACTAGGTTGAGGGGTAAAGCTCCTTCATACTTCAATTTGGATGAAAAATTCTGGCATGGGTCACATCTCTTTACATATTCATGGGCATCTTTAAAAAAAGTAGGCCAATAGTACTTAGCCCAAACTATCTTACTAGCAATTGTCTTAGCAGAGTAATGACCTCCACACACTCCATCATGCATTTCAGTTAACACTCTCTTAGCCTTGGATTCATCCAAACACATTAGTAATCACCCTATTTGGTTCAGGCACATTGTTTATTGCCTCAATTCTTTCAGGGTCTATTCTTACTCCTTCTTTAGAGACGATATTCCCTAGAAGCTTCCCTTCAGTAACAGCAAAATGGCACTTTTTAGGATTTAGGGATACTCCAAATTCCAAAGCTTTACTGAAAAACCTGCTCTAAGTGTCCACAGTGCTCATCCGCTCTTTTGGAAAAGAATGTCAAATCATCCTGATATACTACCATGATAATATTGATGAATTCTTTGAAAGCTACATCCATTGCCCTCTGAAATGTAGCTCCAACATTCTTCAAACCAAAAGGCATTCTGACATACACATAAGTTCCCCAAGGGGAGGTGAAAGCGGTTTTGAATTGTTCTAATTCTTTTACCAACACCTGGTTATACCATGAAAACCCATTTATCATCGACAATAGGTCACAACTAGTCACTCTTTGCAACATAGCTTCCATATTAGGAGAAGAATAATTATCTTTCAAGGAAGCAACATTCAGGTTCCTAAAGTCGACACAGAGTCTTATGTCCCCATTCTTCTTTCTCACCGGGACCAAATTTGAGACCCATGAGGAATGCCTTATAGGCTTAATAATTCCCCCTTCCATTAATTTGGTTAGTTCTTTCTGCATCTTGGATTCCAGTAGGGGGTTAACAGGTCTTTGCTTTTGTCTAAAAAGCTTAGCATCTGGAAGCAAAGGGACTTCATGCTGAAACAAATACTGTCTATATGCCTTTAGATCTTCATAAGACAAATCAAATACATGCTTATACTTCTTTAATAAATTAATGAGATTCACTCTGACATGAGGAGGGAACTTTTTTCCAATATATACCAACTTAGGGGATGATTATGTCCCTAAGTTTACTTCCTCTAACTCATCTAACTTAGTGGTTGATTACTGGTGCAGATGACTGTCACTGTAATTGAACATACCTTCAAGCTCTACCAACCCTTTAGGTATTTCATTAGTCTCTAATTGAACCAAGTCATTCCCAAATATAGTTTCTCTATTGTCAACCACTTCCACCAAGGCATTGCAATCAATCTTTTGTCCATCATAGTCATCAATGCACTGTATAAACCTGAGAATATCTTCATCATCAGCAAACACTTTCCAATTGTACACATTGTCAAGAATGGCAAGCCTAGCTTTTACTTCAACTGTGGATATACCGATTAGTGTTGCATCATCATTCTTTAATACAACATTAGCTAAGAAGTCTGCCATGATATTCTTAGATATTTCTATCCAATTAATAGAAAAAGCACTAAAATGCTCAATCACATCCCAGACTGCATGTTTGTACCTTTTCAATCTGTCATTCTTGGATGCATACTTGGATCTTACTTGAGAAAGAACCAATTCTGAATCCCCTAATACTTTTAACAATTTAATTCCATGCCTTTTTGCAACTTCAAGCCCCAATAGTAGGACTTCATATTTAGCAGTGTTATTTGTGCACTGAAAGGCCAACAAGAAAGAATACTTGAAAGTTATACCTGATGGGGACACAAAGAGAACTCCTGCTCCAGATCCTTCTTTAGAGCAAGCTCCATCAAAATACATCTGCCACAAATGGTGTTGTTGAGATTCTAATTCCGTCACAATGGAGTCAGTATTCTTCAATTGGGGTAATATTTGTTGTAATCTAAAATTGTCAAGATCCACATCAATCATATAATTGAGCATGCTAGGATCTACTTTCTCAATTACCCTAGGGGCACGTGGTTCTCTGTACAATTTGACTTGATTCCCATTAATTGGGATGGTATCATATGACAAATCCAATTGAACATTTCAACCTACTACTGCAGCCCACTGCCTAGATAATAACATGCCATAATGAGGCTTGGTGTCAGTTACAATAACATCCATCTTATATGCCGCTTCAGGGAATGTTGTCATCTTCACTTCAATATCTCTCATTGTACCTATCATAGGCACTTCTTTGTTATCCATAGCATAGAATCTCCCATATACTGTACTCACTAACAGTCCTAATTCTTTCATAACACCATAAGGCATTACATTAGCAGCTGCACCAGAATCTATCATACAATTTTTAATCAACTAGTTATTCACTAACAGAGTAACATAGAAAGGATCAACCTGTGAGGGTTCTTGGGTAATAGTTGTTCCAACATATACCTCTAGGGTTTGGAACTCCTGATCCTTTTCATCTTTAGTTGAACCGGTAGGTAAAACTGTGTTATTGTCAGATATGTTAGAAAATAAAGACAAAGAAGCTTCTCTATGTTCCTTTATTTTCAATAATTCTATCAATGGGACAGTAACTTTCATTTGGGTAAGAGCCTAACCCATATCAAATGTGGAATTGTTTCTCAACTCAGTATTAGCTTTAGCTCTTTCTACCTTAGGCTGACTTGCCTTCTTTGCTATGGTAGCTCCTTGTGTGTCATTAGTAGTGTAGCATCGGAATTAGGAATCATCAAAGCAATATATAAAAGGACATATTATTCATTATTAGCTCAATCACACATTGCAATGATCTAATCCTAAGCACACTCAATAGAGACATAAAAACAAAGCATTCAAAAACAAATATCATGCAAACCAGATAACAATTTGGATGCTTCTTCCATGCGGCTCCATTGTTCTTCTTTCCTCTTCAATGGATTTGTGGATCTCACCTACAAGTGCACACACAATTGAAAGCAAGATTGATGAAAAGCTCAAGAGTACTAGAAGCATAAGTTCGATAGTTTGATTAAGGATTCGGATTCAAGGGTCAAGGGATTTGATTGAAGAAATTCATCCAATTTATAGATAAATTGGAGAGATGACAAGATTAGCATTAAATTGACATTTTGGCAATTGATCTCAAAAATGGCACAATTGAGTGGAAAAAGGAAGGTTATGACACCTTCTATGTCATGAATTATGACATATTTCCAATGCAATGGTTAGAGAACTAGGACCTTATGACATCTTGCTATGCCAAGAGTATGACGCATGAAGCACAAAAATAGGGAGAACTAGAGACAAGTTAATTAGGTGGAAATTAAGAATAATGAAATTAGGAATTTAGAAAATAGGTGGAAATTAGAAATTAGGAAATTAGAAAATAGGTGGAAATTAGGTAAAATTGATGCAAATTAGGTAAATTAATTAATAATTTGTCATTTATTAATTAATTCACAAAGAGGAATAATTAACCAATTAAATAAACATTTAATTGTGACAAGAAGACTTAGGATAAATAAATAATTTATTAATCCTAGAGGAAGAAAATGACAAGCAAGGTTAAATGACTAAATCATGAAACCCTAAAGAGATGGATTAGCAATGCAAAGATGACAATTAGGTCTTGACAAAGGATAGTTGATATCGATTCGATCATGATTTTGAATTGATAAATGAACAGTGTTGATAAATGATTTGATTGAGATTGGTTGACAAAAATCAATGACAAATTGACCAAATTGACATGATTGAAAAGGACAAGGATCGATGACGAATCGATTGCAATATGACAAGATTGACAAAAGGACAAAGATCGACCAAAATCATGATTAAAGATTGTTGTCGACAAGACCAAATTCGAAGGCGAGATGATAGAAGAATGACTCGATGCTCGCAAATGATAAAAACCAAGTGCGTGACATAGGAGAAATGTTAATGTGACGCAAAAACCTTAAAATAAGGCAATGCGCAAATGTTAAAGTATGATTCCGCAAGCATTGACCATTTTTAGGTGTCTACAAGTAGCTTTATCATCTATACCCTTGGGTGCTTCTTTAACTTGATATTTCTTCTCCTAACCAGCTTGAGGCAAAGTAGCACTACTTGTTTCTTTCTTTTGGGATACCTCTTTTATAAACATAGAACCAGGTTCACCTTGATCGCTATCCCTTTTAGTGTTCCTTAAGTTGTAATTGTGCTTGGCTTTGGCTATAGCAGCCTTAGTGAGATTTTTTACTTCCTTGTCACTAAGCCTCCTGAGATGAACTTCTTCATCTTTGATTGTTACCACATTCAAAGTGGGATGCCAATTAAGTTATAGTTGTCCTTGGCAGGACCTTTTACTATCCAACACAATACAATCACTAAATTCACTTTGTAAAGACTCCTCATCACTTTCTATGATAGTTTCAAACATATTAATATCAGGCTCAGCCTCTTGTCTCATGGATTTTTCAAGGGCTTGAGCTACAACACATTGATGAGGAGAATGTGGCCCGTCACAAGCAATACACCAAGGAGTGTTCTCTATGTTATGAATATTTTTTCCTTTTAAAGGATCAGGGGTATCTTGGCTCTGAGTATTTTTTGGCTTTTCATTCTGAGGTTTACCATCCTTCCAAGTAGTGTTATAGGGCATGTCATGCAACCTGGGAGGTTTGTCTTGCCAGTTATAATGGGGTTTATCATTTTTGCTCACCTTGGCAGTAAGATCTTTCATAGTAGTCACTAACTTCTCTATTTTATCTTCTTCTTTAGCAACTTTGTTAGGTTGTTGTTTTGTTTCCTACAATAGCCTACCATCAGTTCTTCTTCCTAATTTTCTAGATGCTTTTCTATTGCTCTCTACATTGATAGCAATTCTAAATGCATCTCTAAGGCTATGTAGATTTTTATCGTCAAAATATAAGCCATTTTGGAATCAAATGCATTGTAATAAGTGTTCAGGCACATGTTGTCATCTAACCTCATTACCTGATACAATCTATGCATTGCTTTCTAAAATCTAGCATTAAAATCAGTGACTATTTCATTATCAGACTTTATGATATTGTTAAACTCATTAAGCATGAAGCTCACATTTGTTTTATCACCATACTATTCCTGAAAGCAATTTTTAAAATCCTCCCAAGACCCAATGTTGTTCACAAGAAGACCTCTATACCAGTCTCTTGCATCATCTACTAAAGACTGTACAAATAGTTTCATGATGATGTCTTCATTCACAATTTCATAATCATTAATCAAGTCACCAAAAGATTTTAAATTCTCCTCTGCACTAATTGCATTATTTCTAGCAAACTTATGAAGTCTATCTCTTAACTCAGTAGGAACATGGTTAGGGTACCCTGGGATTCCATCAAAAAAGAGCTGCCTATATAGTTCTAAGTTAATAGGTCTTTTCTGGAATGGGTTAACAGCATGGTTATTACCCATGTTCATTCTTACATTGGGGCTCTGAGTTAGAGAAATCTAGTTACCCTGGTTAGTACCAGAGGCTTGATTGGCTATTGCAGTGCTAATAGGCAGAGTTGGCTGAATTTTAACAGGAGGGAGTGGGATTTGCTGAGGAACAGGTTTATTATGATCCACTGAAGGAAATGTGATGGGAGGTGCTTTCAGATAGCTAATCTTCCTTTTGACTTCTTGATTAGCTACTTCTAATTCAGCCTTTTCTAATTCCATTTGTAAATCTTCCTTCTCTTTTCTTCTCCTCTCCATATCCCTTTCATGTGCTGAAACCCTGTGAGAGATCTCCACTGTAGTCTTAGATCCAGACCCATCTTCCATGCATTTTTGCTTTCCTTTATCAACATCATTTCTAGTAGGCTATGGGTCACTAGGAACTTCCTTACTTGGTTGGACTACTGACTTATATGTTGGTTTGGCCTTGGGAATTAGAATTTGTCTAATCACAGGACCTTCATCTTCACTCTTAGCCTTTTCTTGGGTAAGCAACTCAAGGTCAACAATTTGTCTTAGGAGCCTATCTTTCTCCATCAACTTTGCTTTTACTTCTCTCTCCTTATTTGGCTCAGGTCCTTTATTTCCTAGGATACCTTATCTTCATCAGGGAAAATTTCTTCAAAGTTTGAGATATTGACTTGATCAATATCAATTAAACTGATGTTTCCATCAATTGTTCTAGGTACAAAATCTTTGAATATGTTTGAACTAGTTCTGTCTTTCCTAGAAAAACTAGCATGGGATATCCTTTGATTTGAAAAATGGACATCTTCTACATTCCCAAATAAACCAAAATGGAAACCTAGAACATCATTCTTAGATTTGTGGGAAGATGAATTTCAATTTCCATAAATAGGTCTTTCAGATATCTTACCTGCATTGGTGCTTTTCTGCACCCAAGTAGCATTTGATTATTCATGAACCACTGATCTCTTCTGACCTCTATGTGACTATTCAGGTAATTCTTCCTGCAACGTCTCACGAGGATGCTTCTTCATGAAAGATCTGGTGTTTTTTCCTCCCTGTATTATGCTTGTTTCCTTAAAGAATTTCAAATATTTTAAAAGGACTGGTTAAGATTATTAGAGTCGCCACCCACAAAGACTGTAGGAAATATGGAAACAAGCTTTACATAGAAAATTTGCTGATCTTTAAAAATCAAAATCACGAAGATTTTCAGAGAGAGAAAGGAACACATGAATCAAAGGTCAGGACAACAATTTTGAACACAGATATCCAAACAATATTCTGAACTAGTCCAAGCACCAATCTGCACTTGGATTCACACTATGACTGTCCCCAACAGAGTCGCCACTTTTGTTGGTCTCAAATTCTGATTCCCCTCTTATCCCTTATAAGAAATATAATAACTCTGTCTGCAAATAAAGAGATCAAAGAAAAAGAACCTCAAAGCAACATATGACAAGGTTTCAAGAACCTTCTTCACTTTGAAATTATCCAAAGTTCAGGCAGGTATACCTCCTGTGAATAATTTCAAACTTTCAAAATAGATCCACAGTAAATCAGTCCAAAACCAGTGAATGTTATTACCTCAAACAAAAACTAAAACAATAAAAGAAAGCTTATGCTCATGTTTAGTATTGATCTACAAGAAAAGTAGAAAGAGAGCTACAACTGATAACAGTGCCTAATCTAGGCCATAGAGTCATCTAAATTAAACAAGGATTTCACAATTAAACATCTCCATACATATCATCACTTCAACTTCTATCAACCCCATACATGCCTGACATATATAAGAGTCTTTCCTTACTACACTAGACATTGTTCCTCAGATTCAAAGTCTCCAACAAAATAGCATACTGACAAAGATATTCCTCGCATATTTAATTCCTCTCTTAAAGAAGAAAGCTAAGAAACATTTCTATAAAGACTGCATTACAATCCATGTTCAATTGAATAACCCTAGATTACTCAAATGAAATGAGTAAATATTTGAAAGCACATCAGAAGACAACACAAATTCTAGGCTCGAAAGTTTATGGTCTATATATTGATATTCATTTTTGAAAAATCCTACAAAACTCAGAATATTCTCTGTAAACTTAGAAAAAAAACTAGATAAATTTTTGCAGAGTTTCTTTACAAATTCTTCCAATCCTTTCTAACTAGTCTTGTTATCCATTTATAAAAGTATGGATGCATACAAGCTTCAGACCTTCTCAAAAAGTTTGTTACAACAAACTTCTTGTTCGAACAAGAGGTAGCAAATCTTTTCCACTTTCTAACGGCCCATTTCCTGCGGTTGTCATTCTGCAGCTTCTTCTTGAACCTCTGCATCCAGCACAACATACTTTCTTGTCCACTCCTGGTACACGTCATCAGTAGGCCATGAGAATTTTAAAAATTTCCTTTTAGTCTCGGCTAATCTCTTCCAAGAATTCCTCATTTTGTTGACCTCTGAATTTGGGAAACCATAGTGATTTAATTTTCTTCATCTCCTCAACCGTTCTGACAAATAAGGAAGTATCATCTGTATTAATGATTCCCTTTATCCTTAATGATAGCTTAGCTCCTAATTCATTAAGCCATATTTGTGTGTCCTTCACTTGAGTTGGACTGGCAAAACCCCCTAGGAATAATTCAAATACTTGCTCAGTGTACTCTTTCTTATACAAGTTGATCTTCCTCTCTGCATTATCTACTCCTTTTGCTAACTTTGCTAGATCCTTTGTCATGTCACAAGTGGATTTGATAATGGGGTCAGCCCCTGCCTCATCATAAGATACACATATAAGTTCTAGGTCCTCCTCCGTAGGCTTCCACTTGTCCAAAATAGGCATTAGAAAAGCCTTGTCTCCATTAAGCTCATTCCACATATCCAAGACTTTACTCATATTGTTATACAGTGTTAGCAAAACTGAAAATTGTAGGCCTCACTCTCTCTTCATACTTACTTGCAAACAAGATTTGAGCCTGTTTTAGCTTTTCCAACTCCTGAGGAGTGATCTTAACTGATTGGGAACTAGAAGGTGCAGGAGAAGGTGGGAATTCAATGATAGGGCTAGTAGATGGAGGTTGTGCAGGAGAAGAAGCAATCATCAATGTTCAGGACTCACCTTGATGGTATTGTCCTACCAATTGGCTTTTCAACTTAGCAATAATGCAATCTCGGCTCATTACCTCTCCTTTGGCCTCATTGTAAGCTTTCAGGACAGTCTCTAACTTAGTTTGGAGAACTACCTTTTCCAT
This sequence comes from Cryptomeria japonica, assembly GCF_030272615.1. NCBI lineage: Eukaryota > Viridiplantae > Streptophyta > Pinopsida > Cupressales > Cupressaceae > Cryptomeria > Cryptomeria japonica. The sequence goes on from NC_081406.1 coordinate 638,819,210, forward strand.
TGCTTCTTTCTCTGCCACTACAACATTGATTTTTGTATTTTCTAAGAATGTGCTAGCAGCCTCCACCACTCCAGTACTTTGTACCCTCTTTACTATCATGCCTCCAAGGTAGCTGGATTTTGGGGTATCCTTTCTCTTTCTATTTTCATCTCTTTTCAGAGACCACATGACCAAGTCATCATCATCCTTGCCGAAGGTTACTCCTTCCATAGGCTTGGTCTCTTTCCTAATTGCCTCTAGAACCAAGGCATCTACTATATCCCATTCAGGGAGGATGAGTACACCAGCCTTTGCTACCATTTCCCTTCCTTTCTCAGGAGTGATGGTCTTAAACTTAGTGACCATTTCTTGCTTTATTTCTTCCTCCAACGCAACTGCATCCTTGTGGGGTTGCTCACTCTTCCTCTTCTCACATATGGCAATAAACTTATCAATATTCTACTTCCACACAAATTCCGTGAAAGCTCCTGAGGTAAAAAAAATGGAGTGCCTCTGAAACCATACACTCTGAAAACTGTGGAAATAGGGTACAAGTACATGTAACCCCAATTGTGGATAATTTTGATTTCTTCAGCAAACACCTTTGGCCTAAGAAACTCCAAAAGAGCTTTAGGGACCCTTGGATTCTCTAAGCATAAAAGAATTCTGATCTTGGATGCAAAGCACTTATCAAACTTTAGGTAGCTAGCATCTTCCCTATCCCATGACAACACTGTGCTCCATAATTGAACTGGCATTTTCTCGCCATCCTTTTCTTTCACCAAATCCATTTCATTGGTAAAGTAGTCACCACCCTTGAATAGAAATAGATGCATGAGAAGGGAGTACCATCCAAAAGGCCTATCCACCTTACCATTTTTTATCCCTATCAAGCCTTCATGGATTGCATCAGTAATATAGGGGGCATAATCAAACATGACTGCCAAACAAGGATTTAAAATTTGAGCTATCATTAACATGTAATGAGTTGGCATGTTCACTTCTGCATACTCTCCAAAAATCTGGCAAAGTGACCAGTATAATCCTTTGGCTCTAAGTGTGAACAAATTTAAGGAGAAAGGCTCCATGGTATTAGGTCCTACAATAGTCAATCCACCTATTTTAACAAAGAATTCTTTAAGAGGCCCATTTCTAAGATGATTCATCTGTGCATTGTAGACCTGAGCCAATGATTTAAAATTAATGGGCTACAAATAATTGGACACCTCACTGAGCCCAAATACATTTCTGAACTCATCGTCATTTATTTCAATGAGGGTTTTTCCATTTATATCCCTAACACTTTTTTGTAATAGGGTCATAGTTGTGTGCAATTTGAGTTAGGCGATCCACATCCATGAACACTCCAGGTACCACCAATTTACCTACATCCAACTCCCAAATATTGTTCATTGGGGCTGGAGAGTGTCTCATACCAAATCCAACCTTGAATAAACCCAAACCAGACAACCCTATCTATGGGTCTCTCAACCAATTACCCTTGTCATACAACCCTTCTCCTATTTTCAAGCGAGGAGCCTTGGGCACTAATTCTTTAACCTTAGCTGCTACGTTTGTGGACATAGACAACCTTTGCAAGAAATCATCACAAATTGCTCTCTCCTGGTAATTAACTTTCCCTATGAAGTCCCTTTTGGGTGCATCTCAATGATATGCAAGTAATTCAATTACTAATCACAGCAATTCTTTAACAGAACAAAACCACAATTCAATCAAACTTTCAAGTAACTAGTAAGCAAGATACAAGAAAACTTGTTCTCAGCTTGAAGAACTCTGCTCTGCACCAGCTTTTCTGCAACAACTCTTCAAAATGATGCCTACATTCAATTCATGTGAGCGTATATATGGCAATCGAGATCTTAACTATGACATTAACACCACATGCTTCGGCCATCACCTCATAATTGAATTCATGAATGAATTCAAAAATTTCGCTCCAACGAATCACAAAGTGTCTTTGTTTCTATCACTTTCTTGTTTTGCCATTTTGTGAAGCCTAAAATCCATGTGTCTTCATCAAGTGAAATCACACCAACCGTTAGATCCAACGAAACTTGCACGACTTTTACTTTATTGACTATTCTTCATCCGTCGACGGGCTTAGATCCCTTTCGCCATTTTGCAAAAGCTAAACATCGTGCACATTCACCCAGTGAAACCGTGTGTGTCGTTTGATGAAAAGGAACTTGATCGATCTTTACTCTATCCTGTGACTAGCGGCTAACCCCACTAACCATGCACCAAGCGTTTAAGGCTAGCGGTTTTTGCTGTTTCGCAAACAGTAATTACCTTGCATCTTCGGGCTGGGAAATAGCACCCACCGTAGAATCCTTCTTGAGATACCCACCCTTTAACAAACCTAACCGGTAGCAGTGGGCCCTCTGACTCAGCATCATCCAGCCTGGCAATAGACTAGCAAAGGAAACCAATGTGTCAATCTTTTGTTCATCGAACAACTTTCACAGGGTCCACTTCAGGTCCGCCACATGTATCTGACAACTTGCCTTTTCGTTAGCAGTCTAATCCATCCGTTCTGCAATGAAACTGACCAAGTGGCTGCCATGTCACTTCTCTATTTCGTGAAGGTTAAATTTTGGTCACCTTAGGGCTGCGAAATGGCATCGACCGTCCGATCAAAAGGAACTTAATCGATCTTTACTTTCAATCCTTACCACCTCATGGACCAACTTTTCCTTTTGCCATTTTGCAAAGCATAAAACCTGTGCATCTTTATCTTGCGAAATCGTGCAAGTCATCCAATCAAATAGAACTTGATCGGTATTTACCGTATTCTTTGCTGGATGTCGAAGCCAATTTCCTTTTCGCCATTTAGCGTACGTTAAATCATAGTCACCTTTATCTTGTGAAATCGTGCGGGTCGTCCAATCAAATAGAACCTGATCGGTCTTTATCTTTAGTGAAAACCTAGATGCCAGACCTACTTCTGTCTTTTTCCATTTCGCGAACAGTAACTCACGGGCATCTTAGGGCTGTGAAATCATGCACGCCTTTAGATTAAAAGGAACTTTCTCACTGGTTAGGAAACCCGATTAAAAATTAAGAACTTTAGGAAAAGCTTAGAAAAATAAAGCACTGCTAGACCCGCCTAGGAAGAAATAAGAAGGGGGGGGACACTTCTCATGACAAATGGACCCTTCTTTAAGTGAATAAAGTAACACAGAATTAGAAAGAGAGGGTTTTTCTCAGACACTGGAGCGATTAAGACTTAAGCCCTAAACCCTCTTTGGACCTAAAACAATTAGAGGTAACAAGGCCATACCAGACTCAAAATTTTCATAGACTTAGCCAATTATGGGACAAGAATACCCATTTTTTAAACAATGATAACACTATATTTGAGATGTTGAAGACGGGTGCAAAATTGGAATGGAACAGTGAAGCTAAGGATGCATTTGTAGATATTAAAAAGGCAATTAAGGAAACTCTCGTGCTAAAGTCTCCTGATTTCTCAAAGCCATTCCAAATATTATTTTTCCTCTTATCACACCATTTTTCATTGTTATATTGCAGAAGAATGATGAGGGTAATGAGAAGCCTATTGTATTCTTTAGCAAAGCCTTGCAGGAAGCTGAATTGAAGCATGAAATCAATGAAAAACATGCATATGCATTGATTAAAGCAGTGAAAACTTCCAGATCATATCTGGTAGGGGCGGAAGTGGTGGCATATGTTTTTAATGCAGAATTCAAGGACATATTCAGACAATCAAAGGTGACTTGGAGGAGATGCATATGGATAAATCAAGTACAAGAATTCAATATAAACATCCAAATAACAATACTAGTAAGAGGACAAGGGTTAGCCAAGTTAATGGTTGAATCAAATTTGGAAGCTACCCAAGCTAATAATGCCAGCCTAGAAGATACAGTTATGAGTATAGAATAGGTTCCTTGGTACTCGAATATAGTCTATTATTTGAAACACATGCAATGTCCTAAAATTTTAGATGAAAATCAGAAAAGATTGCTCAAGTTACAAGCAACTAAGTATGTCTAAATAAGAGGAGATTTGTATTGGAGAAACATAGATGGTGTGTTGTTGTTTTGCTTAGACCAGCAGCAATCACATGTGGTGTTGAAAGATATGCACGATGGATGGGGGACATTTTTTAGTTAAAACTGCTTCTTACAAGATTCTAAAGGCTGGATATTTGTGAGATTTCAAGCCAAGATCAAGAGGCAATGGAAAGCACAAATAAGAGAGACAAAGTATATGATAGGAATAAACTGTATTCTATCAAGATGAAAATACTGATCAACTAGATCATCAATCGTTCAATTACATACAATGAATATGAGCATGCTTAAATAGGCAAGGCTATATGGATATGTGAGCACACAAATATGACATGTGGTTCAATAAGAAACAAGGGTAGGTAGGTAGGAGAAACAATATAATATTCCACATGAGGTGGATCACCCACTGAATGTGGAGTGTAACAACAAGATCAACACCATAAAAGGTGGAAATTCTCCTATACACACTATCCCAATGTGGCACAAACACCCAAGTGTCTCATACCCAAACTACTATGTAATGCATTTCCTAAGTAAACTTAAGTAAGGTGTAATAATATCCAGGATGAATAATTATTTACACCAACAATATTATTGGCCTAGTGTTTTTAGGGATGCATTTACATGTGTAAGGATATGTGAAGCATGTCAAAAAAATTTAGGGAAATTAAAATATCAAGGAGTGTTGCCATTAAGACCAATACATGTTGAAGAGCCTTTTCAGCAATGGGGGATTGCTTTGATAGGAGAGATTACTGACAAGTCAAGTGGAGGTCACAAATGGATCCTAGTTGTCATTGATTACTTTACTAAATGGGTAGAAGCTATTCCTACTAAATAGGCAACCAACCAAGTGGTAATCAAGTTTTTGATGGAAAATATATTGACTAGGTTTGGTGTCCCTTCTAGATTTATAACAGATAATGCCATGCGTTTTAGGTCTGTTGAATTCAATAAGTTTTAGATCATCCTCAAGGAAATGGTCAAGCTGAATCAAGCAATAAAAATATTTTAAAAATCATAAGGAGGATACTTGATAACAACAAAAGGGCTTGGGGTTCCAAATTGAACTTAGCTCTTTGGGCAAATAGAATTACCACTAATAAATCCACAGGAAAATCCCCATTTGAACTAGTATATTGAAAATGGGTTGTGCTTCCATTATAAAATTTGTTGCTAGTCTACAAGTTTGTGAGTGAGGAGGACCTCCTGGATCCAATGGAGGAAAGGTTCATACAGTTGGCAGAACTAGATGAAATGAGGTAGGAGCACAAAAGTTGAATCTTAAAGTTCAAGCATGAGTGAAGCTTCTTTATGATAGAAAATCAAATGATAGGAAGTTCCATGAAGGAGAATGGGTTCTTATGTGGAATTCTAGACAACAAGACAAATGAAAGTATGGAAAATTTGAAGCACTGTGGGTTCGACCATACATTGTCACAAGCAAAGGAGGTGAAGATTCATATTTTTACAAAACACATCAAGAGAGCAACAAGAAATGCCAGTGCACGGACAATTCTTGAATCACTTCTTTTCTTAATAAAGGGAGCTCTTATCCATGCACAGTAGATTAGGATTCATTTCACTATTCCATATGTACATACCCCATCCCCGCCATCAAAATATTATGCATAGCATATTACTTGGTCTTCTTTTACCTGAGATTGACATCGATTCTTGCAGGTAGTTTGTTGAACACCTCATCCTTAGACAAAGCCACTGTTGGAACTCTAGATTTTGTGTTAAATGTTCAAGCTACAAAAAATTTATTTCACCTAACATGGAATTCCACATATTGTCACTATTATGCCCCAATGTGTTGGAAGTGGATTCACTCTGAGATGGGGGGTGAATCAGAGTGATGTATTTTTTAAAGTTTTGGCATAAATACAGAAATAGAAACTTGACCTTGAACTAAAAATGAGAAATCTATTTAAACAAGTGTGTACGTAACAATTCACTCATATTTAAAGCATCATATATCATTGTTCCATTAAAGAATGAACAATCGGGTTTATGCTTTTGAAAAAGAACTTCAAAAAATAGACTTAAACAATTCAGATTTTGCAAACTGAAAACATGATAGATTTGAACTCATGAACAATGAATACCTTTTGACCAAACTTAATATATGTAGCGTCCTAAAATTGCGACACTTGCAATTTCGACCGCATTTAGGTCTTCACGATGGTGACGCAACACTGAACCTGAATGGAGACCCCGAAACTTGCTCACGACACCAAAAACTGCATTTTTCAGCACCCTGGCCTAATCCTCCGTGCACCCCGTTGTCCCTGGAGGTGGGACCATGGCGCCCAGTGCCCTGGTCCTTCAGGACTAGGGCGCCCAGCGCCCTGGTCCCCCAGGACCATGGTGTCCAGCGCCCTGGTCCCCCAGGACCATGGCGCCCAGCGCCCTGGTCCCTGGCCCTATTTTGGGCCCGGTCTCCTATGGGGCTTCGGGTCTTTATGTTTGCAAATTGGAAAATAACATTTCTTGGTCGGCCTAAGGTCGGGAAAATCAATCTTTTAACCCTAATTGGCAAGTATAAAAACTACTTTTCCTCTCCCATTTTGGAGGTCAAAAAGAGGAAGGACATATGTGTACAAGACGTGGAAACGACATTCAAGCATTCAAGCATTCAAGCATTCCTTCAAGCAATTGATCATTCTAAGTCTCCATTCAAGGCTAAGTGTTGCATTCAAGACAAGGATTCAACCATTGAAGAGGAGATCACTTACAACACATTACATGCTACAACATACAACATACAACATACAACAACATCTATACCTTCGCATATAAGGATACAAACATCCTTACAACAAGGTATTAGTACTTGTTTTACATTACATTTACAAGCATTTCTCATTTCTTGGTTAATTCCAAAACCGGGGTTTGATCTAAGGGCAAACCCCTAATCCCTAACCCCCCAATCATCTTCACTTTTCTGTGTGTAGGTTGCAGGTACACGGCTGAAATTGAAGATCTGGAATCCTTGTGCAGAGACGAAAAGATCCCCCTTCATTTCGCGAATTTTTCGGAGGACTGTGCGCACGCCGGGCACCATCGTCCTGTCAACTTTTGCTCAAATTTGCAGAACAGCACCGTCTCGACATTTTACTGCTAATTCTAGGTCCGCAGCTTCATCCTATATTCCTATCTCAGTTTAGAAGCGAATCTTTGTCACTTTCTATGCATTCCTAGCTTAATTCTTCTATCAACATTCTTTACAAAAGAGGGTAGCCTTGGTTTCTTAACCCTTGAAACACATTAAGCATCCAATCTTGCATTGTGTGGGATTGGATCTTGTGGGTTTCAACCCCTCTTTTGAATGTAAAGTCTCTCCCCTAAGTGAAAACCATCAACCCTAGTGACTCTCCCTTCTCTCTCCTCGGAGTTGGGGAGGGGAGAACGACTAGGGTTCGATCGATTTTCCGCTTTACATTTTGGTGAACCCGACGTGAACATCCTTTCTGATTATTCATAGTTAGATCTGAAAATTGGATTCCTTGGTTACATTTCCATGTTTGATCTTTGGCAAAATTTTAGAGGTTAATTGCATAAAAACCCTAAATTTTCTTTTTAAGTAATTAAACTTGTGAAATGTTTAATTGTTAAATGCTTGTTTCAGATCTGCCCTTCTATTACAAATTATCAATTCATATTTGTGCTTTAATTTGGAAAATTAAGTGGTTAAGTGTCAAAACCCTAATTTTTAAAACCTTCTTGATTCAACCTTTGACTGATAATTTCACTAATCAAAACATCTCCAAATCAGCTATAACTTTGGATTCCGCAATAAAATCACAATATCTTTCATCCCTGAAAATTTGGAAAAAAGTTGCGAGGACCGTGTGCACTCCGAGCGCCATCGTCCCCGACATTTTTTCCGAAATTTCGAGAGCGAGATCTTACTGTATTTTCCTGCTAAAATCCAGAATTTTGGCTGATTTTATCAATTTTAACACCTTCAAAATTACAGTCAAAGTTGGTTTAGTGATTGCTTGGATTGAGGCTTCTAATCATTCAAAAATTGTTGAAATTGAAATTTGTGTCAAAATTGTGTTTCTTAATATCCTAAATCTGAAAAGTGTGTTGGCATTCATTCGAAATTTCAGTGATTTATCCAAATTCTTGCAATTTGTGACTTTTGAAATTAAGTGCTTAATTACAACAACTTTGATTTCCGCTTTTAAAATCGAATTTTGCGTGAAATTGAGTCAATTTTCAAATTTCAAAACTTGCATTGCTCTTAACATTCCCTCTAAAATCATAAAATTCAAAATTTCAGTTTCCCTCTCTTTTTTCAAAATTCAAATTTTGCATTTTTCGACAATCTTGGTAGGGTTCAATTTTGAGATTGCAACTTTAATTTGGCCTATCTACAGATCGTAAAATCACTCAATTTTTTCAGGTTAGCTGTAAAATCATCATAATTTTCATCCCTACAAAATTCAAAAAAAGTTGCGAGGACCGTGTGCACCCCGAGCGCCATGGTCCCGGACATTTTTTCCGAAATTTTGGGAGATTGTCCTGATTGCATTTAACAACTTAAATCTGGAAGATTGGCTGGTTTTACTGAAATTTGCTACCTCTAAAATTCAAAATCTTCTCTCTCTCTTTAGTGCATGAGTTTTACAACAGTAAGCCCTACTTACACTATTCCCGTTAGACGAAGCCTTAGAATTAAGTCCTTCCAAGGTTTAATTACTGACGAGATGGAACCTAATTTGAATGGCCTTTTTAACGAGGACATGGGTAATTCCTCTAATCCTCTTAATGATGAAGAAGCTCTCCATGAGGTTTCTATAGAACAACTTTCAAAATTGGATAACCAATTTGACGATTTTCGACAATGGATGTCTCAAGAATACCCTGATAGTCAAGCTCTTCCTTTAATTGAGGGTCTAAAACGTATGCTTCAAAGTGATAAGAATGGAATTGATATTTTGCGTGGTATTGCACACATTGTGGATTCAAATGTGATGCCTATGAAGAGTTGTGCCAAAACCTTAGGTTATACACAACCTCTTACTCAAGACAATCATTCTCTTCCTTTGACGACTCCTATTGCTAGTATACCTACTTTTACATCAAACATAATGACTACTTCAATACAAGATATTCCTCCTATAATCACTAGTCATGGGGGCAATCCCTCTTCTTCAATCAACCCTCTTCCTTCATTCAATCTAACTTCTTCATTCATTCCTTCAGTGAGTGTTCCTATTATATCTCCACAAATGAACACGACACAAGGGGGCAATTCATTTAACCCTTCCATTCCTCCTTGTAGTGTTCCTCTTGTCCAATCATCTCCTATGACTAACTATCATAGTGTCCCACCACCTTATTCTCTACCTTCTTTCAATAACATAACACCTCCATCACAATCTAACACATCTAATATGAACTCTTCGACTGAAGCGACCATTAACAATCTTGCACAAACTGTCTCTTCTTTACAGCAACAAATTGCCTCTATGAATCAATCTAAGTTTAGTGTGCCCACATTTGATGTTGCGAGTCCACTTTCTCTTGACATTGTTCGAGCTATCCCCCATAAACATGTTGAAATTCCGCATTTGGAGCTTTATAATGGTAAGGGTGATCCTCTAACACATGTTAAGACCTTTCAAACAATATGTACTGATTTTTCTTATGACCAAAGGTTGCTTGAAAAATTGTTTACTAGAACATTAAGAGACAAAGCCCTACAATGGTATTGCTCGTTGCCTTCCTATTCTATTACTTCTTTCGAACAACTTGCAAATTCTTTCATTCAACAATTTCAAAACAATAAAGTCCTAAAGTTACTTTGATTGATTTAATGCATTGTAAACAAGGTGTTAAAGAAAAAGTGACTGATTTCATTGGTAGATATAAGCATTTGTATGCTCAAATTTCTTTTCCAGTGCCTGACAATGATATTCAAAGAATCTTTATTTCTAATTTACAAAAAGACATTAGAGAAAAACTCCTGTTTTCTGAGTTTACTTCTTTCCAACAGTTGTGCGCAACTCTTCACAATTATCATATGACTGTGAGTCAAATGGAACAATCACATCCTATGACTCCGAGTGATAAGGGTGATAGTAGTCAACAACCATTTGGGAAGTTTAAACCGAACAGAGAGTCCATTAAATTCAATGAAAACATCATCAACAACAATGTGAATGCAGCATCAGGTGTGTCTCACTCCTTTGAATGAATCATTGCATAGTATTATGAATAAGTTATTGGAACAAAATGTGCTTACTCTTCCTCCTATAAGGCAAATTGATCCTGCAAAGATTACTTCACCTTATTTTGATAACAAATCTTTTTGTCAATTTCATCGTCAACCTGGGCATGATACTGAAAAATGTTTTGCTTTAAAGGGGAAAATTCAAGATTTGATTGATAATAATACTATCTCTGTTTCTGGTGTGAATGATAAAGGCAACAAATCTGTAGCTCTTCCTAACCAAAATCTTCAGATTTTCACTGATCCATTACCTTCTCATACCTCTAATGCGATTGATACTACTGATTCCTCTGTCTCACCTGATGATCTTGTGTCCATGACTCCGAATGTGATTAACTTTGTAGAGCAACAAAAAATCCCTAAAGAACCTTCCATCACATTTAATTCTAGTGAAACCATTAGGGCACCTGATGGTCCTTTATATATAGTTGCAAAAGTCAAGAACACACCTTGCCGTGGAGTGCTTATTGATCCTTCTTGTATGGTTAATGTCATTACTGAAGAATTTCTTTTTACTTTGCAATTGAATCAAGTTATCTATGACAAAACAGATGTGGTTGTGAAACTATTTGATGCATTTTCTTCTCCTGCAATTGGTTCTATTACATTACCTATTGAGGTCCATAACAAATCTCTTGATGTGAACTTTTCTATTATCCCTTCATCCGAACAATTTCGTGTGAAGCTTGGCTATCCTTGGCTATCTTCCATGAAAGCTATTGCTTCTCCTATTCACAAGTGTTTGAAATTTCCCCATAATGGTGAAGTTCTTACTGTCAATCATAGTCTCTTTAAACCAGCTAAAAGAACTTCTAGCGTTCCTCTTGATTACTTTTGGCCTAAACAATTCCAATCTCTTCCTCCGCGAAGTGATCATCTTTTCAAATCTTATCAAAAGTGGAAAACAGATATGATCCTATCTCTAAGTGAACCTAGAACACCCAAACTTGATATCCCTATCATTCTTGAGAAGGAAGTTCTTCCTTTGAAAGATAAAACTAATGTCTTTCCTCAAGAAGATTCCCAACCCATTCCTATGGATGTGACTATGCCTAATAAACTTCCTAAGAGTAGACCTATACCTCCTCGTCCTGATGGGATTGGTCTCCTTCCTAAACCGAATATTCCTCCCTTATATGGAGCAGTTCCTCCTCCTTCCTCTTATGGAGAGAAGAGACCTTCCTCTTCTCCTATTGTTCAACCTAAGAGACCACAACCTAAACACCCAAATGAAAAGGATGAGAACATTCCTCCTCCTCAATCTCCTAATCTTCCTACTAAGACTAGATGAAATCGTTCTGCACGTGAACGCCGACGAAAGCGTCGTCTTAGGGCTCAAGCAGCTGCTTCCCAAAATTTGCAATCTCCAAAAACACCTTCAACAAGCATTATTCCATTTTCTCCTCAGCCGTAAATTGAGCCTAAATCTCCTAAACATAAGATGCATGATGGTCTTGATCCTGTGCGAGTTAAAGATCCTATTTTTATAAATCTTGATGATGATATGGATGAAAATGTTATTCATGATGAAAATATTACTCCTGTTCATTCTGATAGTGAATATGAACTTGTTGATATTGATAACCATTTATCTAATGAATTTTCTAAAGCACTTATCCTAGCTCCTAGACAAGAACACCGTGGCTTGGGATATGAACATAGCCCTTGTTTGGATCTTGTGATAGCTCCATCTGCTGTGTTGGATGTTCCTCCTCTAGCGTGTTCCCTACCTTTCCGAAACATTGATCAGCAAGATCGGGGGGTAGATGACGTGCTAGACTAGTTTCATTAGCATAGCAGATTCTCTCCTCCTCTCTATTGTTACTTCCTCTATGTGTTATTCTCATTCTTCTATTTGTTGTCCTTAGTGTTGTCTACTTGAGGACGATGCAAAGCATTGAGATCTCTCGATCTCTCTCATGTTGACTCAAAAGACACATGTGTTCCCTTCTTCTAGGTGACCTTCCTTGATTGGGGAATGAAGAACAATTATGCATACATACATATGATATACATGAATAATCATACAGCATACTGACCCCGAGGAAAGCGAAGTCACCTTGTGCTTTGTGTTTTGTGTCTATTATCCTTGGGCTTATCTCACACTTGGGGGCTAATTCCTTGCGATAACGTGCTCCTCTCCTTTCTCATTTATTATATGTATCACTACCTTAAAGCAATCACCCCCGGTGAGGCATGTGCGACCGCTTTAACGTAGGGGGGCATACATCCCGTTCATATCTTTTCAAGATACTTGAAAATTTCTTGGCGAACTTAGCTTTGCCTTGAAAATTTTTGGTATTTCTTTTGCATGACTCATAGTGAGGGAACCTTACTACTGACAGTCATGGTTCTCCGTCATGATCTTCCCTTTTACTTTGTCAATCGAAGTCGTAAGATCCTTAGTCCACTTGGGGCTTGGTGTATCTTCCCTCCTTGACGTGGTGAAAGTCTTTCAATGTTGTTTCCTTGTACTTTACCGGAAGTATGAGCGTACGCTTATACTCCCGCTAAAGTGCGGGCTAAATGTAGCGTCCTAAAATTGTGACACTTGCAATTTCGACCGCATTTGGGTCTTCACGATGGCGACGCAACACTGAACCTGAATGGAGACCCCGAAACTTGCTCACGACACCAAAAACTGCATTTTTCAGCACCCTGGCCTGATCCTCCGTGCACCCCGTTGTCCCTGGAGGTGGGACCATGGCGCCCAGCGCCCTGGTCCTTCAGGACTAGGGCGCCCAGCGCCCTGGTCCCCCAGGACCATGGTGCCCAGCGCCCTGGTCCCCCAGGACCATGGCGCCCAACGCCCTGGTCCCTGGCCCTATTTTGGGCCCGGTCTCCTATGGGGCTTCGGGTCTTTATGTTTGCAAATTGGAAAATAACATTTCCTGGTCGGCCTAAGGTCGAGAAAATCAGTCTTTTAACCCTAATTGGCAAGTATAAAAACTACTTTTCCTCTCCCATTTTGGAGGTCAAAAAGAGGAAGGACATATGTGTACAAGACGTGGAAACGACATTCAAGCATTCAAGCATTCAAGCATTCCTTCAAGCAATTGATCATTCTAAGTCTCCATTCAAGGCTAAGTGTTGCATTCAAGACAAGGATTCAACCATTGAAGAGGAGATCACTTACAACACATTACATGCTACAACATACAACATACAACATACAACAACATCTATACCTTCGCATATAAGGATACAAACATCCTTACAACAAGGTATTAGTACTTGTTTTACATTACATTTACAAGCATTTCTCATTTCTTGGTTAATTCCAAAACCGGGGTTTGACCTAAGGGCAAACCCCTAATCCCTAACCCCCCAATCATCTTTGCTTTTCTGTGTGTAGGTTGCAGGTACGCGGCTGAAATTGAAGATCTGGAATCCTTGTGCAGAGACGAACAGATCCCCTTTCGTTTTGCGGATTTTTCGGAGGACCGTGTGCACGCCGGGCGCCATCGTCCTGTCAACTTTTGCTCAAATTTGCAGACCAGCACCATCTCGACATTTTACTGCTAATTCCAGGTCCACAGCTTCATCCTATATCCCTATCTCAGTTTAGAAGCGAATCTTTGTCACTTTCTATGCATTCCTAGCTTAATTCTTCTATCAACATTCTTTACAAAAGAGGGTAGCCTTGGTTTCTTAACCCTTGAAACACATTTAGCATCCAATCTTGCATTGTGTGGCATTGGATCTTGTGGGTTTCAACCCCTCTTTTGAATGTAAAGTATCTCCCCTAAGTGAAAACCATCAACCCTAGTGAATCTCCCTTCTCTCTCCTTGGAGTTGGAAGAGGCGAGAGCAACTAGGGTTCGATCGCGATTTTCTGCTTTACAATATATCAAAGCATTGACTGAAAAACCACTTTATGAAGCAGTCACCGGTAAGGAAGGACCTCAAAGAGATCACTCTTGACCGGTCAGCAAGAAGAAATACAATGAAAACACACAAATATGATGGAGGCAATGTAGAATAGGTTATGTTATTGCATGAAATTTGATTACATTCAACTGGTAACAACCGGGTTACAACATACTGGTACATAGGCCTGGTAGAATAGGTCACAACTAGGACCTTGAATCAAAATATATATCTTCTATGTTCAAACTAGCTATCTGATTCTCTAATTTTCTAATTAATTACATTCTAAAGCATAATTACAATATATATATATATATATATATATATATATATATATATATATATATATATATCGATCCAAAGTATCTAGTCGGCCCAAAAGGGATCAAAACCCGAAGAACAATACCTAACATGAAAATAACAAAGGTTGGCCTCCAGCAAGATATTCCTCCAAAAAATCCAAAGGATGAAATGTAGAAGGTTGGTCACAAGCTAAGGAATATTAAGATCAACTTCCAAGGCTCTGCAACCTCTGGAATAGGTTCTAGTAGATCACCAGAATAGGTCTCAGGCAACCGGTAACAAAAGAACAACCGGTAACAATAAACCGTCATGGAAACCAATAGCGATATCTTGTTGGAAAGTGATCCAAATATGATGCAGACTAAAAGAAAGAAAGATGATCAAGTCTTCAAGTAGAATCCAACTCCACAGAATCCAGTGAGCCAAAACCGAGACACGCAGAAAGGAAAACTGAAACTACAAACAGAAAACAAAACACAAAGCAAAATGTTTTTGGTTAATGCAAGATTGTTGTGAACTGAGGATGCTCTTGCATCACTTTAATAAGTAACAAAATGAGAGACAAAAAGACATCACATAACACATATATTTCCTGAGTGGGCAAAACCCTCATGGGGTATTAAAAACCACTCGAAACCTGTCTCTTTATTCAATCCACAAAATCAACTCTTTACAAAGGTGGAGTAACAACTCTACACCTCAACCAAGTCTCCTTCACCACTTGAATGCCAAAAAAAAATTGTAATCAATAAGGATCTTACAACTGCATTGAACTTGCAATCCTAACACCACAATTAAGTACAACAAAAATGAATGAATTTCAATGATACCAACTACAATATGCAATGTATAAAACAGTGTTACAATAAACTTTCACCAACTACAAACAAATTTTTTGTTGTAAAAATGTGAGATAATAAGTTCATTTACAATCCTTGTACAAACTTTCTGATTTTCAACAAAAACTTTTCACTGTTGTTTTATCTTTCTTTTTGATCCCACTCAGTAATTGCTTAAAGCCATAAAATTTATAGAGAAAAAACACAAAGGAAACCCTCAATTAGACTATAAACTCGAGTCATGGATTTAACCCCCCAGTTAGGGTTTGAAGAGATCATAAGTTGTCTTCAGTAGTTAAAAAAATTTGACTGATTCCTTTTGTTTTTATGTTCATCAATAACTGAAATATTATTTTTTAACTGCCATTTTTTTTACTTCCAAAGACAAAATTGAAAACCCTTTTCAAAACAAAACAAAAGGGGTGTAAAAACTAAATGAGATATCATCTAAGAAGGAACAACAAGATAAATTGTTTTGATCTTCCCCGTGAAAAATGCCCAAGATATCATTTAGATATTACCTTTTTTAGGGCAGCCAAAAGTCAAATAGAAGAAGCATAGAACCTATCTTTTGCAACTCCATTTTTAGCATGCTGAAATCCACTATTATCTTTACCACTGCATTCACTTAGTCCTCACAGTCAAAACAGTTTTTTAGCTCCATGGAATGAAATTTGGCTAACGGTTCAAGTTGTAAACAAGATGTTGTCCACTGAACCAACTAAATACCAATACCAAGTGAGACCATCTGAATGTAAGTCGTCCCATGAATGACAATGACAATATCGATGCACTGAATATGATCATACTAAATGTGCCATATATTAAGCATCAAAGAGCTAACCAAATAGTTTTGTCATCAAGGACAAAGAGAAATCAACAAACTCCCCCTTTATTCTTGACGGCAAAAACTAAGCCATCTAAATGCAAACCAGCAAAAACTAAGTCATCTAAATGTAAACCGTTGAGCCAACTGAATCAAAATGCAAACCACTGAGCCAACTAAACCAAATTCAAAAACTGAGCTAACTAAACCAAATCTCATATTTCTCCCCCTTTTTTGTCACAAGGACAAAGGACTGTTGTACAATACTTGTGAGTGGTTGATAGAAGGAATCACAAAACATGTTCAAGAGCAGTGGAATAATCAACACATAACCCCTCCTTTTAAGATCAAGAGTCATAATGCAAGAAGAGAATATAATTAGATCAATGCTGGCATTTTAGAAAAGTTGTAGATCATGAAAGAAACTAAAGACACAATTTTAGTGTGAATTCCCATATCACTGCACAAATCACATAATCTCCAAAACACTAAAACATGTTGGAAATGTATATCATCACAAAAGATCATTGTAACATAATCATAAAGTGTAAAATATTGTCAGTTGTCAACAACATAGACAACTACAATATATAAGCAAAATAGTCACTGTGAAACCAAGAGATTTGAACTATCTGTCAAAGAACCACTGAAAGCAAAACATCACTAAGCAAAAAAATAGTGACTATGAAACCCATGAGTAAATTATGTCAATCAAATGAATCATGACAGCTCTAGGTAGTGTATGATAGTGCAAGTGATGAGATTTTTTTGACATAAGTTCAATCAATGAATATATCAAGTTGAAGGACTCAAGAACTGTTATTTCATTTTGCCATAGTCAAAGATGATGTTGGACATCAAACCGTCGTTACTGCCATATGTCACCACACAAAATAAAATTTTAATTTGCAACTCTTACTAATCAACACCATGATAGATATCAATATCCATGTTTAGTCCTGCATAGAAACATTTTCTGAAAACATCACCAACAATATGTCCATCAACCATATACAAGAGAGTTAACAAGAACTTAAGATAGTAGTGGAACCAAAAACTAGAATAAGGACTCCTCTTGAAATATTGCACATTATCTTCTATGATGATATAGATGAGATAAGAAATCATAGAAAAATAATGAGCAAAGATAAGCATAGAGATTTGTTGTCAAGGAAATAAAGCATGTAACTGTTAAAGTGACCAGAGCTCTATTTCCAAATACGAAGATGCATTCAACAATACTAGTGATCATTGATGATACAAGTTTGCAAAGTTGAATTCATATATTAAGACCAAGTAAATGACCACTATTGTTCCATCATGCAAAAATTATTAAACCAAACACCTTCAATCACAGTTGTCAAAGATATGACCATCCAAATGGAAAACAAATTGTCAAAGTGCAAAGTATGTATGGGCTGAAATATACCAAGCCATGGATGTACTGATGCCAACCAAACTACTGTATAGAGTAGCCAAGTATCAAGAAACCAATCGACCAAGCCTTATAAACTACACCTCCTTCAAGCCAAGAGAAGAGTATTAGCAATTGTAAACACAATGGTATGATTTATATCACACTGTGGACTATTTGACAGTAATGACACATGCCAACAAACTAAGATGAATATCCAAAGAGTGTCAACATCAATGTGAACTTAATGTAACAAGCCATGTGCACAAATATCTTTGTGAGAAAGAATCTAAGAATTTTCACAAGCAAATATATTCAAGCAATCACTATCCACAAAGACTACTCTTGAAGAATAGAGTCATTGTAATACCACGACCAGGCTACACAGACTAATGCCAAGTGCCTTTGATAATGCATTTTGTCCAATTCAACATAGTATACCTTATCTCATTGCTTTATATATCTTCACTGTACTTTCTCTTCTATCAAGACACCTTATCCAATTATATAATGAAACCTTATTGGGGTATAAGATCAAACTCTTTCAGCTATTGTGGCTACCTTTTCATAATTTGCATAAACAGGTAATATTGAAGCTCCAAAATGTGATGCCTCTCTTTTCTATTTTCCAAACATATTGACTTGTTCAAATTAAAATTTGCATAGTATAAACATCAGCACTATGATCTACAACTTACATACGCTCTTAAATTTTAAATGCATATTTCACCTTTACCAAGAAATAAGCACATTGTTAAGCATGACTAGTTAAAAAAGTCACAAATAAGATCACAAATAATAAGCCACTACATGAACCAGGAACAAATAATAAGTCACTACAAACCACAAATGTTACTAAAGAAGATCATTGTACAAATCCCTGTCACCACGATTTGTTATTCTTCATCTTGAAGATTACTCTCCTTGGAGATATGTTGAACTATCCAAAACATGTCTTGATTTATAACTGTGGGGTTTGAAAGTTAAAAACATAATTATCTCCCCCTAACACCATGCTACTTTTATGCATTTATAGCAGTTTCTTGTGCAACATGCACAATATTGGGCTCTATTTGTTTTTGTTCAGATTTCCTCCTCCAAACCTTCTTAGTATCTGTCTTCTTATGTGAACTAGGACTACTCCTACAAAAATGTACTTTATGTCCATGCTTATGACATGTATAGCATATGATACAATTATCAAAACCACAAAAATGACTATGCACTCTCTAAGAGCTTCTATTGGCATACCTTGTATGATTAGGTCTTTCATACAACCAACAGTTACTTGCTACATGACCAACTCTTCGACAATTATAGCACATAATACCATTTTCCTGATTTGATAGCTTATAAGCATTTTTATCATTAGTCCTTCCAAGACTATTTCTAGTATGAATTCTACAATCTCTTGCTCTAAATCCATAAATATGACAAACATAGCAATAACCATGAAACTGAGTATAGTCATACCCCATTGAGTGATGTTGTCTCGTAGATGCATATCTTGTGCACCAATTGTTTCTTCTTCCAACTCTGTTGGTGTCTTTGTGTTGTTTTCCAATAGAACCCTTATTTTCTTCTTCATGAGCATCAGCATGATAATTCAAATCTATCTTTGTTCTTGGAGTTTGTATAACTCTAAAAAAAATTCCATCTTTTGTTGCAAATACTATTTCATGTTTAGATTTATCTTGAACATCAAAACTTTGTCCTTTTTCAAATCCTAAACCAAAAATGTCTTAAAGATGCTTTTTCTTATTCAGCATCTCATTCAGTCTGTCGGTTCTTTCTTCAAATTGAAGATTCTTGTGCGACTTAGAGGATGTCTTTTCTAGTTCCTTTCTTAAAGATACTATCTCTGCTTCTAGCTTCTAACACTCACGTGTTTTAACTTCCAAATCTGATTTTGTTACTTCTATTATTTTCTTACATTCCTCAACTTCTAACGTCAGATTTTGTCATGATCCTATTGTGTTTTTCAATGTTAGATTGGTTTCTTCTTTCATTTTCTGTGACTTCGGAAGTTGAACCTTGAGTTCTTGGTTTTCTCTATTAAGATCCTTAATAACATTAAGAGCATGAACAAGCTCTCCTTCCAAATCAACTTCACATTCATCACCTAGAAAAGACTTTTCTTGAGACAATACTTCACTAGTCTTAACCGAGACTGTTTGATCATCTTTTTGCTTGACACTTATTTCTTTTGCATTTAGGCATGACGATTGCTCCACTACAAAGAATCCCCCAAGTCTGTTAGACAAGGTTTGGCTCTGATAGCACTTGTTGGAAGTGGATTCACTTTGAGAGGGGGGGAGGAGTGAATCAGACTGATGTATTTTTTAAACTTTTGACATAAATGCAAAAATAGAAACTTGACCTTGAACTAAAAATGAGAAATTTGTTTAAACAAGTGTGTACATAATAATTCACTCATATTTAAACCATCATATATCATTGTTCCATTAAATAATGAACAATCGGGTTTATGCTTTTGAAATAGAACTTCAACAAACAGACTTAAAGAATTCAGATTTTGCAAACTGAAAACATGACAGATTTGAACTCCTGAACAATGAATACCTTTTGACAAAACTTAATATATCAGAGTATTGACTGAAAGACCACATTAATAGGTAACAGAATGAGAGACAAAAAGATATCACATACCACATATATTTCTTAAGTGGAAAAACCCTCATGGGGTATAAAAAAACCACTCGAAACCTGTCTCTTTATTCAATCCACAAAATCAACTCTTTACAAAGATGGAGTAACAACTCTACACCTCAACCAAATCTCCTTCACCACTTCAATGTCAAAAAAAAATTGTAATCAATAATGATTTTACAACTGAATTGAACTTGCAGTCCTAACACCACAATTGAGTACAACAAAAATGAATTAATTTCAATGATACCAACTACAAAGAAAAAATTTTGTTGTCAAAATCTGAGATAATAAGTTCATTTACAATCATTGTACAAACTTTCTGATTTTCAATAAAAACCTCTCATTATTGTTTTATCTTTCTTTTTCATCCCACTCAGCAAAGGATTAAAGGCATAAAATTTATAGAGAAAAAACAGAAAGGAAACCCTCAATTAGACTATAAACTCAAGTCATGGATTTAACCACCGATTTAAGGTTTCACGAGATCATAAATTGTCTTCGGTAGAGCACCTCATCAACAAGATAATCATGCACCTGATGATGAAGATTAGGATCTTAGGATCATTTTGCAAGTCTTTTGTTTGTGCATTTTCATGTATTTAATAAAGACCCCACCATGTAAACCAATGTCACTAATTAGGCAATTTGATAAGCCAATTAGGACAATGTGGTAAATAGGGCTAGTAAGATGTTTGTTAGGTTTTTACAATGTTTTAGGAGTGTTTGGTCGATCCAAGTGTGTGGATCTCAACCTTAGAGACTTTGACAATATTTTGTGCAAAATTGCAACTTTTGAAAATGCAACTTTTGAGTACAAAAGTGCAACTTTTCAAAGTGTAGTTGGGGGAAGCCTTTCAACAACTCCAACCTCCTCCAAATTTAGTTGGAAATCATTGGGGAGTATTATAAACCTTGTGGACACAATTCCCAAGGTTGTTGTTGTGAAGTTGTGAAGCAATTAAACACAAAAATACTGAAATTTTCCCAGAATTTCTATCTTTGCATTCATTGCACATGCCTGTACGGATTGGATTGAAGAACACCATTCATGGATTAGATAGAGGGATGAAGTAGCTTTGTTTTGGTGGTCTTTTGAGCTCCTAATTATTTCTAAGTAAAGAGAAGCCTCCATTTTTCTGACTGTAACCTGGAAAGTGAGGGTTTGGAGAGGGTTTTGGATTAAAATGGCCTTATCTTGCATTCTAGTCCACTAGAAGACTCTTCCTGTTGGCATATAGACACTCCAATGAGACATTGTGTGTGATTGAAGGTTTTGTCATTGATGGAAACCCTGCAATCCTATGGCATCGGCAAGACATTCTACCGGCAAAGCATTATTCAAGCAAGACAGTGCACCGACATCAGCCAAACCACTTTACACCGGCACCGACACCGGCACATAAGAAAAGATGTATACCAACACAAAGGCCGACAGGATTTTTGATATGTAATATTTTGATTATTATTGCAAGCCAACTTGGCAAATTGTAAAATGACTCTTGTATATAAAGGAGATCATTATAGACATTTGTAGGGATAGGTAAGCGAGCATAAAGAAAATTATTAGACAAACCCAATGTGCGAATTATAGGTCAAGGGTATATGTAAAGAATATAACAAGAACCGGTACTGAATCTGGCATTGAAGATGCTATTATAAAGTAGTACAGAATATTGGATTAGCATAATCCTCATTGTAAGTCAGTGTGACTTCTCACTAAGCAGTGTGCTCTAGGCAATTGGCCTTCCTGCATGTGCAGGCCCCTATTGTAAGTAATATTCTCTTATTGGCCAATAAGTGAATATTGTGGGTCAGAAATCCCACTAAGGTTTTTCCCACACTGGGTTTCCTCATTAAACATCTTGTGTTATGGTGTTCTTTTCATGTGGATGTTTTTGATTCTGTTTATTACATTAATTCTTGCATATCGATACACTGTTACTTTATGTTCTGCATGTTTTGTCTTAAGAAAATTTTAATACCGGTCAGATACTGATTCACCCCCCCCCCCCCCCCTCTTAGTATCTATGAGAACCCTAACACTTCCATTGGTGGGATGCAGCATAGGCCTTTATATTTTAGGTTTTTCATGGGTTTTTGTAGGGGAGACTTGATTGTGTGGAGAAGGAAGAAAAATTAGGTAGGCATCTCTATGTGACTACCTAGGACAAGATTTAGGACAGTCATCCTAAAATCTGATACCAGTGGATTCCAGATGTGTAAGCATGGAATTAGAAGTTATTCACCATTCCCCACATTCTCATAAAGTTGGATTTGCAGTTGCGATACCGGTAAAGGGGGTTTCTTTTTAAATTAGGCTTAATCGCCCTAATTAGGTCTCTAGGCTTCTAAGGGGACCAGACCTTTAGGTTGCATATCTTACCAACCCATTTTGGGGATGAATGTAACTCCCAAAAGGGTATCTAGAATGGTGAATAGTTTGTTAGAGTGTGTGGAAGATTTTGGAGTTAAAATGAAAAATACCGGTATAGGAGGGCTACTAGCCTAAGGGGTAGGTTTCCAAAGGACGTATAAGGAATTGATGCCTAAGTCCTAAACCAATGCTTGGAATAGTTCTTAGATGTCATGCATAGACTGAACTCAAAATCCCTCAGAGTAGGAGTCACCGGTAAGTCATGTTAGAGAAGTTGAAGTCTTTTACTCATCTTGAGTAGATGTTAGGTTTGAGTAGTGGAGAATAGTTCTAAACCTTAAGATGTGGAGTCCTTTCTTGTAGGGTCATTTTTGACATTTGAAGGGTCAAACCCTAACCTTTTGGACTCATCCTTAGGTGTAAGGAGGCCTTTTCATCAAGTGGTATCATAGCCTAGGAGTGTACTTTGGACCAAACAAGATGTCAGAGGAAGAGGGATCCCATGAAATCCCATCAAGGATGACCAATGTTGAGTTAGTTGTCTTGGTAAAGAAATAGATGGCAGAGAGTAGAGAAGTCAGAGCTAAGAATCAGGCCTTGAGAGGTGAAATGGACCAATTGAAGGACAAAGTGGAGAGAGGAGAGAGAGACTCTAGAAGTGTTAAAGAATGGGATGAAGAGGAGATCCCTAGGCAAGAAAAACTAGAGGTTCCTACGAACCAGAGACCCCTGATGAGTGTCCTCAAGTCCATGGAAAGAAGAACAATGGATGTGAAATTGGATGTGTCAATGTTTGTCGATAAGATGGAACCGGATACAGTGATGTAGTGGATAGTGTTAGAGTAATTGGGTCTTTACTTGATTAATTAAACATTATCTGTTTAATTCTTAAAGTTTCCAATTATCCTTTTACACTTAAGCTAACATTAGGTGCATATAATTAATTATTTTAATTAATTATTATGTGCAAACCTAGGGTTTTCCCTTTTTAGGGTTTCTTGACCTATTAGAGGTTACTATTTCTTTTCATTGTATCTTATTTTCAATATACATTTTCTGGTGAATTGGAGCTCTCTTTTGGAGAATATTTTTCCTATGTTTTTCTTGTTCTTCAGATTTTGCTTCATTGCTTCTCCTTGTAACAGGTTATTCAGCTTGTAGAAGATCTTCAGACTACTGTGGGGTTGTATTTCTCAACTCCTATATGGTATCAGAGCACAAATCTGCAGCTACCTGTTCCTATTTTTTGAGAATTTTGATTTGAAGCAAATTTGGGGTTTCAGGTATTTTTTGTGTGCTTAGGGTTAAGGGTTTTTTTTTCTGAGCACTTTGGGCCTAAATGGACCTCACCATCATGCTCAGAAGACCCAAAATCCCCTATAGTCATATAAAATTTGTCCATTTTTTACCCCTAAGCATTTGGGTGATTTTTTTTTCTCCAAGCCAGGCCGTACGACCCTGGCACACAAATCTAGAAAAAAATTTGCAAAAAAAAATTGCCTTTTACGGCATGCAGCCCAAATTGTTTTGATTTTAAAAAAAGTTACAAAAAAAAAAATCAATCAAAAAAATTTTTTTGGAAGGCAAAAACAAAGTTTTTTTTCATAAATTCTGTTGGGTACCGGACCTGACAGTCCAGCGCCGTACGGACCTGTCAGTCCGGCCCCACGAGCACCGGCCTCCTTCTGGCAGCATCTCCGACTATTTACCCACTGGCATTTTTTTTTCATTCCGGCAGAGACCCCCCACTCCAGCTCCGCCGCATTCCGGTGAAGTCCCTTGCAGTCGGCCGTCGTTCTGTCTCCGGCCGCTGCTCCGGCAAAGACCGTCGTTCAGGCTCCCCGCTGGCGAGCCACCACCACCGGGATGCGCCACCTCCATCGGGCCGCGCCACCTCCACCCGCCTTGAGCACCGCTCCGCCTCTAAACCACCTGCACCCAGCCCGAGGGCCACCTCCACCCGGCCCGAGCCCCACCTCTGCCCGGAGCACCACCAACCCCTCCTCTTTAGTCTTTTTGAGACGGGTTGGTTTTTTGGGCCTAGATCATGCATCTGGAGTCAGATTTTGGCAAACGAATAGAAGTTGGAAAGGTGATTCCGAGCTGGACTTCATGGTGGTAGATTTTCTTCCTGGATCTACTATTTGACTATGTTTTCTACCAGTCAAAGTCGGGATTCTTTTTTGCACTTCCGGGGCCATAGAATGGGCAAACGGACTCCATTTTTTGAAAACGAATAGGCGTTGGAAAGCTCTCAGCATGATCTATTAATATTTGTGATCTTCTTTCTCAAAATTTTCACCAGGTACATGAGATATCAGTTTGAATTTTTTTTTGCTTATGCACTACTTCCTTCTCATTACTATGTACTAGGGTTTGGGTTTCTCCATTGTGGGGGGCTATTTTTTTCTCGCTTTCTATCATTTATATCAGAAATCAGGAACACCTAAACTCTCAAAACAAACAAACCCTTCTGCATCTTCTGTCTATTCTGAAAGATCACATAATAAAAACAACCAACAAGCAGGTGCAGGTGCAGAGTTTTTTCTTTGTTCTCATGGTAGATCCTTCAGTTAAGCTGTTGACTTCACACAACTATCACACCTGGAAGCCCCACATCACGATGCTTCTTAGGTCATGAGGGTTGTGGGCTACTTTGGATGAGGTTCAACCAGACCTACATCGTCCTTATGAGGTTCTTATGTACCGGAACAAGCTGGATGAGGCCATGAGTTTGATCGCTTTGCATGTCTCCGACAGTCTTTTGTTTCACCTTGATGAGTTGCTTACTCCTCGGGATATGTGGTTGAAGTTTGATTCTCTCTTCGGGAGGGTCAATGAGATTCAGGCATTACAGATTGAGGCAGCGTTGACTTCATTGTTACCTAATACCTTTCCCACTATTGAAGATTTTTTGAACAAATTCAAGACTACCAGATCTATTCTTCAGGGATGTGGAAAGAACAAGACCAATACAGAGTGCATTCATTTGATTCTTTCGAAGCTTCAGGGTCCCTTTCAGTTTTTTGCCTCTACTTTCTACTCTACCATGGATGGTTTGGGTACTAATTTCACCATGCTTAGCTTTGATGTCTTTTGTGAGCACTTGTCTCGTGAGCAGTCTCATCTTTCTCAGTTGGATACGCTCTCAGGCTCCAAGAACAAAGCATTGGTTGCTTAGTCCTCTAAGGAGAAGGACAAACAGAAGCAGAAACCGAAGCCAAAAAAGCCTTCTGCAGGTAGTGAGAATTCCTCCAAGCCTGCTCCTAAGTCTGATTCAAAACCAGTTCCTCCCAAACAAGGGAAATCTTCACAGTCCGGTGAGTCTTCCTCCAAGACTAAGAAGAAATCATCAGACACTTGCAGTTTTTATGGAAAGGACAGACATCTAGTTTCCAGGTGTTGGAAACGATTAGAGGCTTTAGAGGAAGCCATGCAACAGCATCACATTTCCTCACCTCAGGCGTCTTCTCCTTCCACAAGGAAAGGTCATGCTCTCACTATTAGAGCTTCGACCTCTAGGTCCACTTGGATTCTAGATTTTGGTGCTTCTCACCATATGACACACACTCAGCAGTTGGTTACTTCTCTTGCCTCTTGTGGTATTTCATAGATTGCAATGGGTGACTCAATTCAGCTTTCTGTCTTGGGTTCAGGATCTGTCTCTTTGGATGGGGGTACTCTACAGAATGTTCTGGTTGTCCCTAACATCTCGACAAACCTCCTATCCATTTATCAGATTTGCCACTCTGACTCTGGTAAGACAGTTGAGTTCTCACCACATGATGTGGTTATTCGGGACCTCCATGACCCTGATTTGGTTGTGGCTTCTAGTAGTGTGGATTATGCATCTCATCTCTACAGATTTGACAAATTTGAGCCCTCTTCGGGTACAAGTTCATCTCTCATAGCACATGCAGATTCAGTGAGTAAGCTTTGGCATGAGCGATTGGGCCATGTCAATTACAGATATCTTTAGCAGATGAGTACACAAGCACTTGTTCTTGGGCTCCCACAAATTTCCTGCACTGATGGTGTTTGTCATGGTTGTGTTCTTGGCAAGCATCACAGAGATCCCTTTCTGAAGGGGAGAGCCTCTCGTGCTTTGGCACCCTTGGAGTTGATTCACAGTGATCTCATGTCATTTCCCACTCCTTCTTTTTCAGGGGCCAAGTATGTACTCACGTTTATTGATGACTTCTCCAAACGCACATGGGTGCACTTTCTTAAGTACAAGTATGATGTCTTTGATTCATTTCGAATCTTCAAGACATTTGTCGAGAAGTAGTCTGGTTGTTCTATTCGGTGGATACGTACAGATAATGGGGGGGAGTATGTGAATCAGGCTTTCAGAGATTTTTGCACTGAACATGGTTTGCAGCATCAGTTTACTGTTCCCTACACCCCTCAGCAGAATGGTGTCGCTGAACGCAAGAACAAAACTTTACGGGAGATGGTGAATTGTATGATTCAGTCCAGGTCCATGGATTTGTCCTTTTGGGCTGAGGCAATCAATTGTGCCAACTATATTTAGAATCGGATGCTTCACAAGGCTATTCGACATATGACTCCTGAGGAGGCTTGGTCTCATGACAAGCCTGACATTTCCTTTTTTAAGGTATTTGGTAGTGAGGCATGGGCCTTTATTCCTGATGCTCAAAGGAAATCCATGGAGCGGAAGAGCCGACCACTCATTTTTGTTGGCTACTGTGAGGATGTTAAGGCATACAGGTTGTTTGATCCTGATTCCAGAGAGGTCCTGTTTCGACGGGATGTTCAGTTTGATGAGCGTCTTCCCACAGTGGATACCCCGACTTCAGTGTCTACTCCTCTACCTACTCTGGCCACTGCACCACTTCAGGATCTTTTTGAGGATGATTCTGATGATGGTGTTGATGATCCACCATCCCCACCCCCACCATCCCCACCTCCACCTGCTCCACCTCAGATGCCCAAGTGGGCTCACCTTACTATTGCAGCGACAGGTCCTCTGGCTGGTGACCCTTCACATACTCATCGCACTCATTCTCACATAGTGGGTTCTAGTCTTTTGAGTCATGCTATTTCAGATGATCCTCAAAATTTTTTGGAGGCGACAGGTCACCCTGACTGGGATTGTGCTATGGAGGAGAAGTATTCTTCGTTGATGAGGAATCATACATGGGATCTCTGTCCTCTTCCTAAGGGCAGAAAGATGGTTAGGTGTCGTTGGTTGTATCGCACTAAATATGTTGTTGATGGTTCCATTGATAAGTACAAGGCACGTCTTGTTGCAAAGGGTTTTTCACAGGTTGAGGGTATTGATTACTCTGAGACATTTGCCCCTATAGCCAAGATGAATTCCATTCGCTTTGTACTCTCTCTTGCAGCTTCTATGCATTGGCCTGTTTTTCAGATGGATGTGAAGAGTGCATTCTTGCACGAGGATCTACAAGAGGAAATCTACATGGAACAACCTCAGGGATTTGTGCAGGATAGTTCTTTGGTTTGCAGACTTCGGCATTCATTGTATGGTCTCAAACAAGCCCCTCGGGCTTGGTATGAGAAGATGGACTCTTTCTTGCTCTCCATTGGGTTCTCTCGCAGTCATTCTGATCACACCGTCTACATTTAGCTTCTTGAGGGTGACATTTTGATTCTTGTGCTATATGTTGATGATCTTCTAATCACAGGTAGCTCATCCTCTATGATTCAGCATATTCAGCGTGCCTTGATGGATCAGTTTGAGATGACAGATCTCGGTCTCTTGCACTATTTCCTTGGTCTTCAGGTGATTCAGTCTTCTGATGGGATCTCTCTCTACTAGCAGCAGTATGCTCTTGACATGCTTCATCACTTCGGCATGCTTGATTGCAAGCCTTCTCCCACACCATTTCAGTTAAGGGTTGTTTTGACCACAGCTTGTCTGACTCCTTCAGTCGATTCTACACTTTACAGGCAGTTGGTTGGTAGTTTGTTGTACTTGACTCACACCCGTCCTGATATTTCCTTTGCGGTTGGTCTTGTCTCCTGATTCTCCCATGATCCTCATGAGAGTCATTGGCAAGCTGCCAAACATATTTTGAGGTACATTCAGGGCACTAGCTCTTACGGCATTCATTATACATCAGGGGAACCTCACATTGTTGGCTACACTGACTCAGATTGGGCTGGTGATGTCACTGATCGGAAGTCTACTTCTGGCTTTGTTTTCTATCTTGGCTCTGGTCCTATCACATGGTCTTGCAAGAAGCAGACTGCTCATGCATTATCATCTACAGAGGCTGAGTACCACTCTGTTGTGCTCACTAGTCAGGAGATCTTATGGCTTTGACAGTTGATGACTGAGTTTGGTTTTCCTCCCAATAGTCCCATTGTTCTTTGGTGTGACAATCAGAGTGCTATTCATATTTCCCGCAACCTGGTAGAGCATCAACGGATGAAGCACATTGAGCTTCACATGCATTTCATCCATCAGTTGATTCAGGATGGTGTTCTCATTCTGGAGTACATTCCCACTTCTGAGCAGGTTGCAGACATCTTCACAAAACCTTTTGCATCGTCATGCTATCTTCAGTTACGCTCTATGCTTGGGGTGAAGGAAGTTGTCCTTGGGGGGTCTTTATGAGGCCAGCCTTCCTTCTTCTTCTTTCAGGATGTTCTTTTATCTCTTTTTGGAGAGGAGTTTTTTCCCACTGGGTTTTCTCCTTTGTCTCCATTTCATAGAGATTTCATTGTATTTGGGTACCTGATCAAGCCTTGTTGCCGGGACCCATCTTTCATGCTTTCAGTAGTTGTTATAGGTTTTAGCTTCTCCCTAAGTCTAGCTTAAGGGGGGGTGTTAGAGTAATTGGGTCTTTACTTGATTAATTAAACATTATTTGTTTAATTCTTTAAGTTTCCAATTATCTTTTTACACTTAAGCTAACATTAGGTGCATATAATTAATTATTATGTGCAAACCTAGGGTTTTCCCTTTTTAGGGTTTCTTGACCTATTAGAGGTTAATTTTTCTTTTTCTATGGAAATGCACCATTTATTATCTAATGCCTTATATAATGAATCCGGTGTCTAAGATTTAATCTCTGATGGCGACCGATCATTCTTACACAAATAAATAATAATCTCCTATAGTACTTCTTCTTTCTCCTCATCATAAATTTCTACTAAATCATGAAGTAATTTTCTCCTAATATTCTTTATTGTTCTTTGATAATGTGTCAAAGGTTTATATGAGGAGATATCAGTATTTACCGGTGCAGACACTGTCGGTTCATTCTTCTTCATCTTCTTCGTCTGTCTAGCCTTCTTTGGCATCTCCTCAGACTCAGTCTCTTTAGAGTCTGGTTCATTTGAATTAGTCTTCCTTTTTCTTTCAAATACTTTTGTCGGTGCCACTTCTAGTTTCTTCTTTGCAGGTGACCGCTTGGTCACTCTTGGAGTTGCAGTAGTAGCCGGTGCCGATGCTGCAGGCACTACCTTTGCCTTCTTTGCTGCTAGTTCTTTTCCTTTCTTAACAAAGGGTTCCTCGACCAGTGCAATCCTTTCTAGATAGGTTCTGGTCCTCTTTTCCTTAGGATCAAGAGGTGAGGCAATAAGGGTTGAGGCATACCCTTCTGGCATATCGTACATCACCTCATAGCCCATTGGCTCCACTTCTTCCATTCTAGGCTCAATAGCCTCCATTAAGCATTTGTCCACCTGGATGGTGAAACAGATGTCATCTTCATATTTCTTGATGATATCACCTGAGATCCTCATCCTTTGGCTCATCTTCCATCGAAACTCATCAAAATACTTGTTCAGCACATCAGGGTAACCGGTACCGATTGCTTGAATGCTTTCCTTGATCTGCTTGGTTACCGGTTGGTCAAGAGACCACTAGACATCTCCTACTCCAGGAAAGTATCCTTGGAAATAGAAGAACAACCCAACCAATAGTTGTCCAAACTTGAATCTCAGTGCATTATCCTGTTTGTCGACTTCAGATTAGACAAAAGTTGCCTCTACATACCGGTGCACAGGTCAAATGATGCATCATCTTTAATCATCTGGTAAGCAACATTTATCATTGTAGCAGATATAGAGTTAATTCTACTAGCAGAGAATGTTCTGTAGCCTACCACCATGCAGGCACACTTGACAAGATCATCCTTGATGGAATTCACTGTCATGCCTCATGAATCGCTCACTGAACTAGTGAGCCTTGACATTTCCATTTTTCTTATTGTCCTTAGGCTGGCACTTCCCCTATGTTGCAGAAACCGTTGACTGCATGAATTTCCTGAGGCATGATATCATGCGTCCTCTCTAGGTACATCTTGTCACCATTGACTCTGCTCAATGATCCTAATATGATCCTCTGTAAAGTCTTCCAAAAAGTATACTGCATTATGGAGTTTCTTCTTCTCTAAGATACTATATTTCAGTTTGATTTTCTTGTCCTTTCCACAAAATAGACCTAGATGAGAGTGGATGACTAGAGACCCTAGGTCTTCAATCTTGCAATCAATATAGTCAGAAATTCCCTCTTCTACTATCACTCTAGCTGGAACTTGTGATAGGGCATTATACTTTGACTTCCTTTGAATGAAACTTTCAGACTCAATGGTTGTACTAGAACTAGTATGAGATGTGGAAGCCATTGTAGAATATTTTAAGAACTCGAGGAATACCTTTAAATGCAAATTTAGGGCTTTTTGATTCTCCTTCACTCCACACTCTGTCGGTTGTCGAATCACCGCTTTGTGTTCACCTGATCGCTTGCAAATTGAATTTGAATCTCCTTCATGATTTGTCAATCTCTTGAAATCTCAGCTCAAATCACCTTTTCTTTGCTCTGCTCTTTCAAAAACTTTTCTTTGCTTGAAAACAGATAGTGAGAAATGATTTGAAAAATGCTTTTATACATGTCTCTCACCTACCACAATTAATGCTCCTCTATTATGGCGTAAACCCTAATTTTCCTTTTTACCATTTGTGGTCTTCTGCCATGCGACAGGTATCACATACCGGTTAAGGTCCTTTAGCAGTGTAAATCGAGGGTTCAAAAACATTTTGCCATTTTGCTCCCCCTAAGCCTTTTGAAGCTTAGTTTGTCGGTTCCGATATTTCCACACTAGGTGCAGAAACCGATTCCTCTTCCAACATTGTTGGTTTCTTCCTCCAGGTTTTGTTCATGTCTGCTTGAACTCTTTCAACATCAATTTCTCCTTCCAGAGTGATCGGTATATCATCAGATATACTATTTCTGCTTCTACAGAATCTTGCAATGTGACCTGATTTGTTGCAGTGGTAGCAAACCAATCCAGGTGCTCTCCAAGGTCCATTGTTCATGTTTCCATTCTTCCTTCTGCATGTTGCAGTAGTGTGACCATGACCATGACAGATCATACAATTTTCTCTCCATCTGGTTGCCACTTGATGGCCACTGCTTCTTCACTGATGATTGAAGACATTAAACCAGTTGTGGTTCCAGTTCACAAAAGGTTCAAGACCAATTCCTTGGGTCCATTGAGGATATCTTCTAGTGTTATTCATCACATACCTGCATTCAAATGCTCTATGCCCAAACTTGTTGCATGCATAACAATGACCATTGAACTTATTGGATCTAGGTACATTGTTAATAAAGTAAGAAAAATTATTGTAGGCTTTGCTCCTACATACATTGGCACTATGTCCTTCTTTAAGATAGTTAAAGCGACAGGTTTGAATTTTTGCTTACCTTTTCCTTTGAATGTTGGTTGCTGCTTTGATGCTTCGGCATTTTTTCCTGAGGATTCTCCTTCCTCATGTTCAAATAAACCAAGTCCATTGGTATTTTTTGCTGGTCTAGAATGACTTATGCTTTTGCTCTAGCTTGACAGTACTTTTGCTAAACTTAGCAAGTATTTCCTTTGACTCAGAGAGTTCTTTGGAAATAGCAGTATTTGTTTCCATTAGGCTTGCATTTTCAGAGATGGCTATGTTTACTTCATCTTGTACTCCATCTTTTTCCATTCTCCTCTCATGAAGGCGAGCAGTCAGTGCACTAATCTCTTGTTTCAACTTGGAGATCTCATGATCTCTGTCCTTCACCAGATCTTTAGCTTTCCTCCTATTCTCAAGCTCTTGACTAAACTAGATAGTCAGTCCTTCCAACTCCTTTCTTAGGTTGGAGTTTGATTCATTCAACTTATTTACTTCTGCTATCATGGCTTCCATATCTGCTTCATCTGCAGAACTATTTTCAGATGGCTCCATCAGCTTTTCTACATATTCTCTCCTTTTTGCTTGAGATGCCTTGTATTTGACCATAAGATCATCATAGGCTTGCTCAGACTTAGTGAGCCATTGAGTAAGTTCCCTCAAGGTGTATTCCCCCATATCTCTTTCCAAGTGGTTAAACTTATAGAAAGGTAGGCTCTGATACCAATTGATGAATACTAAGAGGGGGGGATGAATTAGTATGCCAAAAATCTCTGATCTAAAACACTTAAACAATCTAAAGATAAAACAGTAAAATAGTTTAACAGACAGACCGGTTATCATACATGAAAACCAAAATGCAAATAAAGCATTCACCCACAAAAGCAATACAGCCATAACACAAGATATTTGACATGGAAACCCAAATGGGAAAAACCACAGTGAGATGGAACTCACAAGTCACTATCTGCAGAATAGAAACTAGACCGGTTAAGGTCTTACAATGTTCTCCACCAAAATAGATCCTGTTAGGAATCTTAATCTTTGTTAGGAGATAAGTCTGATTACAGACTACCTTGCTAGAGGATTTTATATTCACAGAGGTGAACCACCTTGTTAGAGGATTTTACAAAAGGCTTTTGGGCCTACCCGGTTAAGGGCTATAAACTTGTCAAAGATGTGAGTAATCAACAAGTGTTTGATCTATCTAATCACACAGATTGCTTGGTTAGATCCAGTATAGCTCACAGTTAATGCATTCCAGCATTACTTCAGTCTTCTCTATCTCTCACTCAGTTACAACTTGATCTTCTTAGATGAGATCACTCTTACAACAACTCATCAACCACCTTAAACTCTAGCACAACATAAACCCTTTCAACAGCAACCTAAAACCCTAGACATGATGTCCTTTTAAAGGAATCTGATTTCATATCAGTCAAATAGGATTACATTATAATTTCCTAGGTTCAATGAATCTAGACATACTCAGTAACATGACACAAGAAGCACTGTCAGTGTGTCAACCCCGTCAAACAATTGGTGGATTGGTAACTCATCACAGAGTATTACCAGTTCATACTAAATACCGGTTGTCGGTTTGACAAAAATGAAGACTAGTAAGAATGTGTTATGCTGCTTTGCTCCCTCGTACTGCTTGAGATGTACGAACCGCTTGGGGTCAACATGTTGCTTCAGACTGGGAAACACATTCTGTAAAATCACCAATAGTCTAAAGACTAGAATACAACATACCAGTTGGAACAGATACCAGTTGAGCTCTAGCTCATGCATATAAAGGGGATCTAAATGCAAGTGTTTGTCCATCAATGACAATCACAACATAAACATAAAAAATGCCAACAGTTATGAGTTAGAGTTGATGCGATTTGTTGAAGAAGTTTCAGAGTATGCCGGTGATGCAGTATTGAGTGAGCAGAAAAGGATCTTTACAAGCAAGATATGCTATTCCTAGATCATACCACCTGTTGTTTTCTAATCACTACAGTAGTTAAATCCCATAACTGGGTAAGCTCTAACAAAATTCATTGTACAAATCCTCTAACAAGTTGATTCATTAACTTGGATCTAAATCCTCCACTGAGGTTACCTTTAACTAGGTATAACACCTAACAGGGCTTTGGAATCTTTAACAGGATTCGCTCCTAACAGAGCACTTTGTAGAGCTTAACCGGTCAGTTACCTATTTCTGCAAATAGTTAACTTGTGAGTCCCATCTCACTCTAGTTTTTCCCAGTTGGGTTTTCCACATATAAACACTTGTGTTATGGTGAATGTTTTACTTGTTGTGAATGCTTTTATAACACTTTGGATTGCATGCAAATTCTTATGTAAACCGGTAAATTGTTTTTACCGGTATGGCTTTAAAGTGTTATTGTTTTTTCTATCACTAATTCACCCCCCCCCCCCCCTCAGTTCTTTATAAGTATATTAATTTTTATCAAAGCCTAACTTCCTTCAGGCTTAATCACTTGGAAGGAAACCCTAAAGCTATTATGGAGGATATGAGTTATACAGAGATGGCTAGAGTACTTGATGCAACTAGGGATGAGCTTGAAACCCTGAGAGGACGACTCAAGCCTTCATAAGCAAATAGGAGAGAACTGACTAAGCAATTATTGGAGATCTCTCACAACATCTCTTTAGGTGAGGCCAACATTGATGCACTGGCTAAAGAAGTGGAGAAACTGAATGGTGAAAAAATTAAGGAGAGAACTTGAAGCCCTTACAATCTCTATGAGTCAAGAACTTGAAGCAAGTACGGAAGCTAAAGACTTGGTCAAAGAGAAAGATCATGAGATTTCCAAGATCAAGAGAATACAACTTTGCATGAACACTAGCATGAGGAGAAAGAAGAGAAGGAAACATTATAGTTAGATCTTGAAATGACAATGTTGTTGGCATTATCTTGTCATTGATGTCAACTGGTATGGGATCAATACCGGTATGAGAGATGTATGTGCAAAATTGTCATGAAGGAGTATAGCATGAGATATTTGATAGTTCTGATACTTAATGTTAAGTACAGATGCCAAACTAATAAAATGAGAGGGGGGGTGAATCATTAAAACTTAATCTTCCATAAAAACATCAGATTCAACCTCGGTAACATATACTTTAGTAATATAACCAAAACTGCTAAACATGCAAACTCAAAAGCATATAAACATCATAACACTCATAACACCAAATTTAATGTGGAAACCCAAATAGGGAAAAACCACTCTGGGATTTCAGACCCACTAAGAAATATACTCTTCTAGAGTATGCTCGGTTAAAAGCAAATCCTATTAAAGATTACAAACACATTGCTAGATGTGACCCAGTTAAGGCATTTCCCTCAGATCTGTTAGGATCTTCACCTTGTTAGAAGTGACCTTGTTAAAGGATTTCAAACACTCAATCAGAATGTCACCTTGCTAGAGGGTTTTACAAATAAGACTATTAAGTCCACTCGATTAAGAGATTTTCTGTCACTTTACAAAATAATAGTAATAAAAATCTATCTGCAACTTCACATCTAAAATGCTAAAGTAGATTCTTATTTGCTCAATACAATATAGACATAGAACTAATCTTGTCCATCTGCTGGGCTCTATACTCTGTTATTCAAAATAGGTCTTCAAGCTTATGTGCTCAGTAATCACTATGTAGAATCCCTGTGCATACACTTGCCCACATGCATTGTTTATCAATAGTTCCTTACTTATAAACAATAGCTTAACCGCTTAATCTCCTTGATCACATTTCCCATGATCAATCATAGCCATCAGATCTTCAAACTTGACCAGGTTTAATGTATCCTTCAATCTGAAAATGTTTTACCCCGCCTAGGAACTTGCATACATTTCTTGGAACTTGTGTTAGGGTATTGCGGTTCAATCTGAGTTGTAAATCTTCCTGTTGATTTTCCTTTGCCATAGATTCTTTAACAAACTTCATTCATGGCATACCAATCATTTAATCATAGCCAGCTCATCAGCTTCCTTCATTAAATAATGCATGTAATCATTTAATGCATTCTGTTATTACTCGGTTGCAACTCGATAAATACTAAACTTCACTCGGTAGACATTCTACCTTCATTAACCGATAGCGATAACCTTAGGGTTTACCGACTAGGTTCTTTGCTCGGTAACATAGTATAGTATTATCCTTACAATCAATAACATATGTATGTGTAGTCACACAAATCTGTCCAGCTTAATTAAATAAATAAACGCTATTTATTTGATTAAAAATCCACTAGCCACCAGTTAATTAAATTAATATTTAATTAATTCATCTCCAAACATTCTTCTATTAATTAAATAAATTATTCAATTTATTTTAATTAATTCATTAAATCAAATTCCAATCAATTAAATAAATAAAATCTATTTATTTAATTAAAAACCCCTTTTCCTCTTTTAAATAAATTAAATAAAACATTTATTTAAATCATTATCCCCACCCCACTTGCATTTTCCTACAAATGCAACTTGCACACATTTATTGAAATAAATGAATTTTTATTTTAATAAAATCTTATTTTCCCTCACCCACCAAATCCACTTGCAAAATCTAATCCCCTTCTAGATTCTTCTAAACCCTTCCTAATTACCCTAATCCATCCCCTAATTATTGTCACATTCATAAGCAAAATGGAGTCACTTCTCAAAGACTCCAAAGTCTTTGAAAAGCATTTAATGCTTTGTGTGTTCAACAAATTAACCCCCAAAGTCTTCCAAGACCACTAATGGCTCTTACATGACCATTTATGGCTCTTACATAACCATTTATGGTTATTTCAAACTTGTCCCCCCAAACATTTATTGTTTTGACCATATTCATCCATTTCACATTTGCACAAGAGTTTATCCATTGGATAAAAGCTTTATTCTTTGAATAAAGAGTTTATTCATTCAACCAACCTTGACTTCAACTCCCAAAGTCATATCAAGCATTTAATGCTTATTCCCTCCCCTCTCAACCTATCTCACATTGACACTTGTCATCCTAGGATTGGGTTGAAAGCCCTCACATGGATTTGAAATCATTCAATCCTGACCCTTGTTGA
The DNA here is from genome assembly GCF_030272615.1 of Cryptomeria japonica. Lineage (NCBI taxonomy): Eukaryota > Viridiplantae > Streptophyta > Pinopsida > Cupressales > Cupressaceae > Cryptomeria > Cryptomeria japonica. Next base: position 638,856,545 of record NC_081406.1, read on the forward strand.
GATTGCTCAATCTCAACCATCCATGCTCCATTTTTCCTATAAATAGAGCCCATTTCTTCATAATCCAGATCCTAAAAACTTGTATGCATTTAAGCTATAGACATTTTAAGAGAGCATTTTAGCATAATTAACTCATATATTGTTATCTTGGATAAAATAAATCATTTTTAGTATCAATAGCTTAGTATTGGCTTTTCATTTCAGATTTCGAGCATAATACTACAATCTCAATCCTCCATAAGCATCCATAGTGCAAAACGCTGCTGAGAGCTACACTATTTTGGAACTTGGAGAGGAGAGGAACAAGGGAGAAAGAGCTAAGAGCATGTTAGGAGGTATTTGGAGATGCCTCATCATATTTGCTTCTTTAGTTAAATATTCTTTCATGTTTTTAGTGTCTCTCTTGGTATGCCTAATTAGATTAGTCTTTGATTAAATAACACTAACGATTTTTTGTGTGTCTTGTGTTGTTTATCTCTTAGACTAACCTTGTCCATTTTGCAGGGCATTAGTATGATATCAAAACAATCTAAACATCATGATCTCATCATTGTCAAACTCAGTAATAGTTGCCCATTGAATAACTTATTCCTCCCCTTATTCATCATATTCTTTATGTGTCTTTTACCGACTTCTTTATACTCATCAAATCATACTTCTCAAGATATGGCAACATCATACTGAATTAGAAAATCAATTTCTTGACGTCAATGAGAAAATAATAATATTAAGACAGTAAATATCCTTAATTAGTTATATCCATAATCATCAACAACCTTCTCAATATCCTTACTAAAATGCCAACAATCTCTCCTTGTCTATTACAATGCCAAATGCCAACAATCTCCCCCTTTAGCTTTGATGGCAAAACCAATTGATTTGACCTAATTGATTCAGATTGTTGTGAGATTCTGAAATGCTGAAATGCTCTCCTCCTATCATCAGAATTCTCCCCCATCTATTAGTTTTCTCCTCTTGTCTCAGTCTTCTCCAGTCTTCTCCCCCTTTGACAACAATGCCAAAAAGTAAAGAACTAAAATATAATTTCTTCCTTTGAGAAGTGAATTCCTGCTATTATGTGTCAACTTAGTCTCGGTCAGAGCATTTTGTCTTCAATTCCTGTTCCCTGTATTGTTTCCTGTACACCTTTAGAAAACATCCTAAAGTGTGTAAATCAGCATCAACTCCTAAAGGATATTCTGTAGAGTCATCGAATTGATGCTTTCACCGAACTCGGTCAGTGAGTAGACGATAAGGGTACGACCCCTAACTTACTTCTGAGATACTCAAAAGTGTCCCTTGGCAGTGGCTTGGTGAAGATATCTGCTATTTATTCCTTTTTGCTAACATACTCCAACACCACTTTCTTCTCTTGAGCCTCTTCTCTAAGATAATGATATTTGATAGAGATGTGCTTTGTCTTAGAGTGCATAACAGGATTCTTTGAAATATTAATGGCACTACTATTGTCACATAATATAGTTACTAGCTTGGTAACTTTCTCATTTATACCTTCCAACAGTTGTTTGATCCATGCTATGTTGGTACAATTCAATGTTGTAGCAATGTATTCAACTTTTCCTATTGACTGTGAAACACATCCTTGTTTCTTGCTAAGCCAACTCACTAGTCTTTCTCCTAAAAAGAAAGCTCCTCCACTTGTTCTTTTCCTGTCATCAATGTTGCCTGCCCAATCAGCATCAGTATAAAATTTTAAAATAAAGTCATTTCCTTTCTGATATATTAAGCCATAATCCTCAGTGCCTTTCAAGTATCTAAAAGTTCTCTTGATTGTTGTCATGTGTGTTTCCTTAGGATCTGCAGAGAATCTTGGAACTATACCTACTACATGTGCTATATTTAGCCTGCTGTGAACAACATATTGCAACTTTCCAGTCATGGATCGGTAAATTTTCTCATCAACAGATGCAGATTCATCATTCTTTGATAATTTGCAATTGGTAGTCATAGGAGTACTTACTGGTTTTGAATCCTCCATTCCAAATTTCTTCAAGATTTTCTTTATGTACTTGGATTGAGTAATGAAAATCTCATTTTTCATTTGCAGTATCTGTAAACCTAAAAAAATACTTTATCTCACCGATTAATGACATCTCAAATTATTTGCTCATTTCATTTCCAAAGTTCTTGCTTAGAGAGTCATTTCCACAAAATATAATATCATCAACAAATATGGCTGAGATCAGTATTCCCTTTTCATCATTCTTCATGTACATATTGTTGTTTTGACTTGTCCTTATAAAACCAATCTTGATTAAATAAGAGTGCAATCTTTCATACCATGCTCTAGGTGCTTGTTTCAGACCATATAAACCTTTGTTCAATTTACATACCTGATCTTTATTCTTGTCTTCAACAAATCCTTCAGGTTGTTCAATAAAAACTTCTCCTTCTAATATACCATTCAGAAATACAGATTTGACATCCATTTGATATACCTTGAAATTTTTGAAAGCAATATATGCCAATAATGTTCTTACTCCTTCAAGTCTAGCCACAGGTGCAAAAGTTTCACCATAATCAATTCCTTCTTCTTGAGCAGAACCTTTGCAAACTAGTCTTTCTTTATTTCGAATGACCTCACCTTTTTCATTCAGCTTGTTTCTGAAAATCCACTTTGTACCGATTACATTTTTGTCCTTCGGTCTTGGGATTAGAGTCCATGTGTCATTCTTCTTGATTTGATCAATCTCTTCTATCATAGCATTTATCCAATCTTCACTATTAAATGCCTCTTTCACTATTCTCGGTTCAAATTCAGATATCAGACATGTGTTCTATCTCAGTTTGTTCCTTGTCATCACTGGATCATCCTTATCTCCTATAATCTAATTTGATGCATGATGTCCTCTGACATACTTGGCTAATATAGGCTCGGTAGGCTCTGTATGATCTTCTTCATCACTTGGTAACTGGATATTCTCTTCATTTCCTTCTGCAATTTTCTCAGTAGGACTTTTTGGTTGAACATAGACAAATTCATCATAATCTTCTGGTTTCTTGGAATTTCCTTCATCATTTCTTTCTGCAAATTCATCAATTTTCACATTTGCACTTTCTACTATATTGTTAGATGATTTGATCAGACATTTAAATGCTTTACTTCTAGAAGAATAACCAAGAAATGTTCCTTCTTCACTTTTCTGATCAAACTTGCCATTTCTATCATCCTTAAGTACATAGCATCTACTTCCAAAGATTTTAAAATAACTTACATTAGGTTTCTTGTCAAACCAGATTTCATATGGTGTCTTCAAAGTACCTTTCTTCAGTTGTACATGGTTCAGGGTGTAAACTGTTGTGCTTATTTCTTCTCTCCAAAATGTTTGTGGCACTTTCTTTTCAATCATCAGGGTTCTGGCACAATCCACAATAGATCTGTTTCTTTCGTCAGCAATTCCATTTTGTTGTGGAGTTCTCGGTGCAGAGACTTGTCGTTTTATACCATGATCATTGCAGAATAAGTTGAACTCATCAGATGTGAACTCTCCTCCTCTATCTGATCTAAGACATTTTAGTTGTCTTCCTGTTTCATTTTCAACTCTTGCCTTGTACCATTTAAACATTTGAAAAGCTTCTGATTTTTCTTTTAAAAAAATTATTGATATCATCCTTGAGTAATCATCCACAAATAATATGAAATATTTATCACCATTATAACTTTGAACTTTCAAAGGACCACAAAGATCAATGTGCACAAGATCTAAAATTCCCTTGGAAGTATAAGACTTACTTGTAAAGCTTGATCTTGTCATTTTACCCATCTGGCATCCTCGACACATAGCATTCTCAGGTTTTTCCAAACTTGGTAGACCTCTTACTCAGGGCTTCTTGCTTATTTTGATCAAATTATCAAAATTTACATGAAAAAACCTTTTATGCCATAACTAGGTATCATCTATCTTTGCATACAAACATTTATTCTGAGTTGAGTCAAGGTGAAATGTGTTACCTTTTGTTTGTGTCCCGGTAGCAGTTAACTTTCCATGCTTGTCATGAACTTTGACAATTCGTTTCTAAAATTCTATTTGGTATCCTGTATTGTTTAGCTGTGCTACACTCAACAAATTATATTTCAAACCTTCAACCCAATAAACATAATTGCATCTTGTATTGTCAAGAAGTGTTATGGATCCTTTACCTTTTACCGGACATGGTGCATCATTACCAAATCTTACATACCCTCCATCATAGTCTTCTAACATAACAAACTTGTGTTTATCACCTGTCATGTGATGTGAACATCCACTATCTATGATCCAAGAATCATTAGTATTTATGTGAGATATTAGGGCTTTTTCTTCATACCTTTCTTCATCTGATCCATCTTTGACAGCCACATAAACTACTTCCACTGTATCAGTTTCATCTGATTTATCATCATTGGATTCCTCATCGGCTATTAAGCATGTCTTTCTATCTCTTCTTCTGAAGTCTCGGTGTCCTCTGTAATGATTATCTTTATGTCTGTCATCCTGTTAATCTCTCTTTTCAGTAGAATCTTTGACAGGACAATTAGAAGCCATATGTCCTATCTTATCACAATTGAAACATTTCAAAGGTAGTTTTCCTTTATACTTACCTTTGCCTCTCGGTAACCTTCTGGCTAATAGTGCTTCAAACTCTTCTTGCTTTCTGATTTCCTCATACAGTTTGTGTACTTCCTCCATGTTCTTGCGAAATCTTTCACTTGCTCCACTGTGATCTCCTTCAGAGTACTTATACTTTCTTTCATTGTAATCATTAGATTCATCAAGATGAAAAGAACTAAATGCAGATTCAACTTTATTTACCGATGACCCACTATTATCAAAATTACGCAACTCAAATGCATGTAACTTACCAATAGTAGCATCTAAAGAAACTAGCATATTGGGTACAGATCTCAATTCATTGATTGCCGAGACTCGGATTGCATAATCTAGTAGAAGGGTTCTTAACAACTTACTTGTTATATCCTATTCTTCAATGGTTCTGTACGTTAGGAAATAGGAAATCATCAAAGCAATATAAAAACTAATCATTGTGTAATCACAAAAAGCTAGAATGCAATGAATCTATCCTAAGCAACATTCAATAGAGACATGAAAACAAAGCATACAAAACTAAATATTATGCAAACCGAATGACGATTTGAATGCTCCTTCCATGCGGCTCCATTGTTCTTCTTTCTTCTCCAAATAGTTGTGGATCTCACCTACAAGTGCACACACAATTGAAAGCAAGTAGACGGGATTTTTGATCAAGAGTACTAGAAGCGTAAATTCGATAGTCTGATTAAGGATTAGGGGATTGATTGAAGAAATTCATCCAATTTATAGATAAATTGGAGAAAAGATCAAATTAGCATGATAGTGATTCGAATGGAAATTCAAATCAAGAATAGCAAAATTATGACATGTTTATGACAAATTGCTATGCAAGGATTTATGACAATTTATGACAAATTGCTATGCAAAGATTTATGACAATTTATGACAATTTATGTCATTTCCATGAATTTAGGAGAGAAATAGAAGGAAATTGAAATTAGGAATTAAGAAATTAGAAAAATTAGAAAAAGAGGAATTAGGAAAATAGGAATTAGGAAAATGATGAAAATTAGGAAATTAGTGAATTAATTAATAATTTTTCATTTATTAATTAATTCATTCACAAAGAGGAATAATTAGCCAATTAAATGAACATTTAATTGCGATGAGAAGACTTAGGATAAATAAATAAATCATTTAACCTAGAGGGAAAATGCCAAACAAGATTAAATAAATAAATCATAAAACCTTGGAAGATGAATTAGAAATGCAAGGACGACAATTAGGTCTTGATGTAAGATTGATTTGATATCGATTCGATCATGATTTTGGATTGATAAATGATTTGATTGATAAATGCACCGAGGAACAATGACAAATTGATCCAAATTGACATGATTGAAGAGGATGATGATCGATGTCAAATCGATCGTAAAACGAGGAGATTGACAAGTTGATAAGAGATTGACAAGATCAACCAAAATCATGATTAAAGATTGTTATCGACAACACCAAATTCGAAAGTGAGACAGATGAAGAATGTAGAAGAATGACTCGATGCTTGCAAATGATAAAAACCAAGTGCATGATATAGGAGAAATGTTAATGCGACGCAAAAACTCTAAAATGAGGCAATGCGCCAATGTTAAAATACGACTCCGCAAGCGTTGACCATTTTTAGGTATCTACATTTTGCCCCTCTTTGAGACAATGCGATTTTAAGCGTTGTTTCAAAGAACAATAATGAAAATGCCCCAGACAATGATAATGACATATGCATGCCCCCTCGAGGAATTGGCCGGAAATGTCCAGAAAAGAGGCCAATTGATCGATAAGAATGATAGAAAATGATAGGAGCAAACAAATTGACAAGACTAATGGAAGAAATGTTAGTAAGAAGAAATTAGACAGAGGATAGATAGAGATGAAGGAAAACTTGCTTTCAGTAATGCACTTTGTAGGTGAGAACCTTTATTTAATGTAGCAAAATGGATGCGTAGCATCATGGCATTGAAGGCCAGAGCTGAAATGCAACCCTTTTGCAAAAGACAGACACATCACAGACAAACAACAATCACAACAAAAAAGAAAAGGACCATGAACCATCCCGGTCACTCTAAATCACTCAGTCACATCATTGAGCAACATAGGAACATGACTGAAGCCAAAGATAAATCAGTAAAAAGATAAGATGCACAAATTCCAACAAATCAAACAAACATCTTGATCTTCATTGTCAAAAGTTGAAAGTGCTGATAGGACAATCATGCTGTCTGGTTTCAGGACATGCGGTACCCCGTCTAAGAAAGGACACAGTCTGGTTTCGAGTATACCACACCCTGTATAAGACCCATGATAGTAGAGACAAGGACAAATGATTGTGAGGTTGATTGAGATGACAACTCGGATTAGTTTGAATGTCTGGTTTGAGCAAAAAGTTCATCTGTTTAAGCGTGATTTCATTAAAGCGCGGTGTTGGATTGATTGTAGCTGGATGTATGCTCAGGGATCTGTCTGATGCACAAAGAGAGATCCTTTATTGACAAAATGCTTGTTTTTGGATTTTAATATTTTTGAAATGTTTTTGTGGTCATTTTTTTTTCAGGACTTTATTTGACTTTTTAGGAATTTTCTCAAGACATTTTTCAATTTTTTTAGAGATTTTTTTCAGGACATTATTCAATTTTTATGATTTTATTTCAAGACATTTTTCAATTTTTTTTATGAGCTTTCTTCAGGACATTTTTCAATTTTTTTATGAGCTTTCTTCAGAACATTTTTCAATTTTTTAAGAGATTTTTTTCAGGACATTATTTGATTTTTTTTGAAGATTTTTTTTTTTTCAGGACGTTTTTCAATTTTTAAGAGATTTTTTAAGGACATTTTTAAATGCAAAAGTTCTAGTGATCGATCATGACAAGGGAACGCACCCAATGTGCATCGGAATGACATACAGAGACTGGAACCAAAACATATGGACAAAGAACCGGGGTAATGATGTTGACCAATAACGAGCCTGGAATAGGACATCGGGGCAAGACAAAGATAGACATGAGAAACCGGCCGAGAAAAAGCATAGCTTAAAGGTCATGATAGATGACGGAGCAACGATCTCATTTTACACATGGCACCTGTTTGCCAGGTTTTCACCAAGGTACTTTCCCCAAGCGCCTATTTGCCAGGTTTTCACTAGAGGGCGAATCATTTTTCTTTGTTCTTTTTTTGTTCTTTTTCTTTTTTCTCTTTTTTTTGTATTTTTTTGTATTTTTCATTTTTTATTTTTTTTGTATTTTTTCAGGATCATATTTGAAAAAGTACTAATAGAACATTATGCCCAGTACTTGCGAAGATGCATGTTGTTTATAGGATCGGACAGAGGTTCACCTTCCGGGGTAGCAAGCTGATATGCCCCCGAGCCATATGCTGCAGTTACTATGAAAGGACCAACCCAATTAGGTTCAAATTTACCTTTGATGATATCAATAGACTATGCATTCTTAGGGTTTGCCTTTAAAACCAGGTTTCCCACTTCAAAGTGTCACCCTTTGACCTTCTTATTTTAAGAGCGACGGAGACGGTTTTGATATGCTTGCAAATGTGTCAGGGCTGTCTGACGTTTCTCATCTAACATCTCAAGCTGATGCAGTCGAGAGACTCTGTGTGTCTCGTCATCACTTAGATGTTGCAAGGAAACACGCAAGGAAGGAATCTCCACCTCCAAAGGTAAAATAGCTTCTGCAGCATACACCAAGGAATAAGGTGTTGCGCCAGTAGGTGTGCGGATAGAAGTGCGATAAGCCCATAGTGCTGGATTCAACTGTACATGCCAATCTCGACCAGCATCATTGACAACCTTTTTCAGGATCTTGATAATGGTTTTATTTGATGCTTCAGCTTGACCATTCCCCTGTGGATAGTATGGACTGGAGAAATGGTGCTGGATATGAAACTTTGCAAAAACCTCTTTAACATCTTTATTCTTGAAAGGACGACCATTATCAGTGACTATGGCAAGGGGAACCCCATACCGGCATATGATATAATTCAGCAAGAATTTTGAAATTTGGACACCCGTGATATAGGTCATGGGGATAGCCTCGATCCATTTTGTAAAATACTCTGTGGCTGTAATGATGAACTTGTGCCCATTTGCAGAGGTCGGGTGAATCTTGCCAATAAGATCCAATCCCCATTGAGCAAAAGGCCACGGAGATATGATAGAATGAAGCTCTTGGGCTGGTGCATGAATTTAGTTTCCATGAATCTGGCATTTGTAGCACTTCTTAACAAAATCATGAACATCTTTTTCCAGAGTGGGCCAATAATACCCAGCACGAATCAACTTTTTAGCTAAGCTTAGACCATTGAAATGGCCCCCACATATACCATCGTGAACCTCGTGTAAAGCCGTTTGTGCTTCGTCAGAATCCAAACACCTCAGGAGGGTATGGTCAAAGGAATGGCGGTAAAGGGTGTCAACGATGATGACATATTTGGCTGTCTATCGGATAAAGGCTCGGCGTTGGTTAGCGGAAAGGTTGGGCGGTAAGGTTTGGGATTTTAAATATTGATAGACGTCATTGTACCATGGGGAATTGGGACCAACAAGAACGCACATCACATCCACTGTTGGAATGTCAAAAGAAGGAACCAGCAATTGTTCAACTAAAAATTCACATTTGTCCATATTGCTTGGCATATTCAACATGGAAGCAATCGTAGCCATCGCATCTGCCGACTTATTTAGTATTCTTGGAACTTGATTGAAATGGATAGCCGTGAACTTCGTCTTGAAGAAATCTACCATATGCTTATAGGGAATAAGCTTTTCATCCTTTGTTTCGTAGTCATCATTCACTTGTCGGATGACTAATTGAGAATCTCCATAGACTTGCAAATGCTTGACATTCCAGTGGACTGCTACTTGGAGTCCTGTAACTAGTGCTTCATACTCTGCAATGTTATTAGTATAGTGGAAACTTATTCTATAAGACTTTGGAATAGCATCACCTTGAGGGGTGACAAACAAGATGCCTGCTCCGGACCCGAACTTGGTATGGGACCCATCAAAGTATAACTTCCATTCATTAGATGATGTGAAAGCAAAGACTGATTCATCTAGAAAATCGGTCAACATGGGATGATCATCAGAAATAGGAGCCTCTGCAAGTTGATCTGCTATGACTTGTCCTTTTATGGCCTTTCGCTCCATATACTCAATGTCAAATTCACTGAGAATCATGACCCATTTTGCTAGGTGACCCGTCAAAGCTGCTCGGCTAAGCAAATATTTTAAGGGGTCAATTTTTGCAACCAACAATGTTCGGTGGCTTAGCATATAATGTCAGAGTTTCTGCGTTGCAAATACCACTGCTAAGCATGCCCTTTCAATAGTTGAATAATTTAGCTCATAGCCTACCAGTGTTCGACTGATATAGTAAATAGCTCGCTCTTTTCTGTTCTCATCTTGTTGGGCCAAGAGAACTCCTAATGCCGTTTTAGTTGCAGAAATATACAATAAAAATGGCTTTCCATCTATTGGAGGCATTAGAATAGGTGGTGACAGCAAATATTCTTTAAGAGCTTGAAAGGCTGATTGACATTGCTCAGTCTATTTGAAAGCGACACCTTTATGCAATAGATGCTGGAATTGATGACATTTGTCGGCCAACTAAGCTATGAAGCAGCGGATTGACTGGAGCTTTCCTTACAGACTTCTTAATTGCCGGAGATTTGAAGGTGGAGGCATATCCATTATTGCTTTGACTTTGGCAGGGTCGACCTCAATGCCTCGGTGAGAAACAATGTATCCTAGTAATTTGCCAACTATGACACCAAATACACACTTCTTTGGATTGAGCCTGAGTTTGTAGGTCTCCATTCGGTCAAAGATTGGGCCCAGGATGGCCAGATGACTATCTCTAGTAACAGATTTGCATAACAAGTCATCAACATAGTCCTCCATCAGAGTGTGCATTAAATCATGAAAAATTGTCGTCATTGCTCTTTGATATGTTGCACCTACATTTTTAAGACCGAAGGGCATCACATTCCAACAATAGGTACCCCAAGCATAGGTGAATGCTGTCTTATGCTGATCTTCAGGAGCAATGCGAATTTGGTTATAGCCAGAGAAACCATCCATTAATGAAAGCATCTCATATCCAGTCGTCATGTCCACTATGATGTCTATGTTTGGCAATGGAAAATCATCTTTAGGGCATGCTTTATTGAGATCCCTAAAATCTGTGCAGATTCTGATACCCCCAGTTACTTTGCTAACTGGCACTAAATTTGAAATCCAGTCTACATAATCAATGGGTCTGATGAAGCCCACATCTAGCAATTTTTTTAATTCCACTTTGACCAAAAGAGCCACCTGAGGATGCATCTTTCTAAGTTTCTGTTTGACAGGCTTGGCATCAGCTTTTAGTGGCAAATGATGAAGAACCAATTCTAAATCAAGGCCAGGCATATCTGCATAGGACCATGCAAAGTTGATCTTCTTCTCAAGAAAGAAATTGACAAAATCTATTTTTTCCTGTTGTGAGAGAGAAGCGGCAAAATGAATGACCTTAGGGTTGTCAGGTGTACCCAAATTGATTTCCTTGGTCATTTCCACAAGTAATGTTGATTTGTCCTAACTTGATAGGGGTATGTCCACTCTTCCACCTTTGGGCACCTCAGAGAGGTTTTCATCCGCAGGTACGTCTTTTCTTTTTACTTTTGCATGATCAAAGAGTGCCTTACAGTTTTCACCCAAAGATCTATTCTTTTGATTTTTTATTATTTCTTTTCTTTTTTCATTTTGATGATTGGAAGAGGGAGTTGACTCCCCAAAATATGTCATGGAATCCAGGTCAATAGCAAATCCTGCCTTGTGATCGCCTTGTGGTATCCCTTCCCGTAGTCCAAGGAATTCTGCAATTGCTTCATCATTTTGAAAACAGTCCAATGTGAGCGGTTCTTGTTGGTCATGTTGGATATGCTGGGGATAGATGAGGGGCATGTCATCATCAGTTGTAAGGAGAGAGAGGGCTGATATGGTAAAGATATAAACATCTGTAGTGTCACTATCCGAACTGCTTGTATCGGATTCGGAGCTTGGATCCCAAAATGTCTCTATCCAAGCGTGAGGACAGGTTTTAGGAAGAGGAGTTATTTCATGTTTGTCTTCCATAGGCAAGTTATCGGGGTCAATGAAAATATTATCGAGGGTATAGGAACTAGAAGAGAAAGAACTCCACTCCCATTCATTAGAATCAGTTTCGGGTCGGGGATCCTCAGGTGTTATTTCATCGTCAGAATCACGCCCTTTTTTACATGTGGGCACTTTGGTAGATGTGGATCCAATTCGTAACAGTACAAAACCTAACCCTAAAGTTGGAGGTCGTCTCTTGGGTATGACAGGTTCTAGCCTTCCATTGTTGTTCAGGCCTAAGCCACTGCAACCATCATATCCTTTCTTTTGCAGCATGGTAAATCCTTTTCCATATCGTTCTACTAGCAATCTGACAGGTGGGGTCTCAATTGGATCTTTATAAATCCAATCTATGACATCATCATCTACAGTTTCCTTGTCAAGTTCTCCCCATTTGGTAAATGTAGTAGGAGGCTGATATTGAATAATGACCTTAGGTTCTTTTTGCAATAAATGTGGTTTGCCATATGATTTTGGAGATATTGGCAAATTCCCGATGAGGAATGTCTGATCCATTGAATATTCTCCACATCCTTGGTCTAGTATCTTCAATTTTCCTTTGACAGCCTCTAACAATTGATTGGGATCCACATAGCTATGTGATTTGGCCTCTCTGTTGACTAGGACTTGCCACTGAGGGGTATCCTTTAGAGTAGACAAAATTGAAATGGATTAGGATCTCCAGGAATTGTTATCTCAGTTCCATTGTAAGGATATTCCAAACATTGATGATAGGTGGATGGAATTGCTTTCATTGCATGAATCCATGGACGGCCAAGGATCATATTATAAGGGAGATCAAGGTCGAGGACTTGCAGGAAAGTGTTTTCTGTCACTGGACCAACTCTGATAGGCAATGTAATTATCCCTTTGGATGGGCACTCAACATCATCATATGCTTTGATTGTTATTCTTTTAGAAGCATCAATGTCATTTTCTATATACCCAAGGCCAATAACCACTCTCAAAGTACAAATATTAAGACCTACTCTGCCATCTATCAAGACTCGTCGGATTTTGCAGTTATGAACAAAGACTTCAAGGTGTAGAGGATCATTATGAGGGAGCTTGTCGGGTGAGATATCATTGTCAGAAAATGCGACATTTTGGGAAAAGGCTAAATGTCCAATCCGGGCTTGAAACTGGTCAACATCAATATTTGTTGGAACAGTGGACTCAACTAAAGCTTTATCCAGGACTGCACGATGCATGGGAGACATTTTCATAACTCAAGGATTGATATTTGTGTAGGTGTCTTTCCTAGGTGATCCAAAAGATTATACTAACTTGTAGGAGTTGGCTTGGGAGGAGCTGCAGGAGCTCCTTTCAGGACTATCTTGGATCAACGAGTGGTGACTGCATAAGAAGGATCTTGTCCCTTTATTCTCAAGGTAGAAACATACTCATTTGATGCATGAAAACAATTAATGACATTATTATAACCAGAACTTGCATAATTGGCCGTTTGGGCAGAGTTGGAAGAAGACGCTTTTCCCTTGTCATGATCAAGCAAAGGAGTTTTGAAAATAGTATGATCAGTGTTAGAGGTCAGATGGGGTGGATCTACCTCAATTATTCCTTGCTCTAATAAATCTTGAATCATGTGTTTCAATTGGAAACAGGATGCAGTTTTGTGTCCTTTAGACCGATGATATTCACAATACGCATTATCATTCCACCAATGCGGTTTTACCGCTGGTTCTGCCTTGATATCTGGTAGCTTAATAAATTTTTCTTGTATCAATTGTCTCATTACTAATTCAATAGGATCTCCCAATGGCGTAAATTGTCAAGGAGGCCCATCTCGCGATTGGAAGGGTTTGCGCTGCTGGTTTTGTTGTTGGCCTTGTTGTTGAGTATGCTGTTGTTGAGCATGTTGTTGAGTATGCTATTGTTGAGCATGTTGTTGATATTGCGACTATTGAGTAACATTGCTCATTGGTGCTTGATTTTGTTCCATATTTGACATATTAGGAACACTCAATTTCTTGATCGTGAATGGGGGTTGATTTGCATTCACCGCTCTTGCATCAACAATTCCATCATTAGTGACATTCTTATTCTTATACCAAAATCGGTTTCTATCCCCCGAATAATTGGTGTTGTCATTGTCCTTATTGAGCTTGATAATTCCTTTAGCTACAAGAGCTGTTTCAATGCTCATTCCCTTCTTAATGGGTTTCTCTATAGTACTGGGACTTTTCAACTTTAGCTCGTACATCAAATCTGGGACCAAATTTTGGATAAACAGATTCACTTGTTGTTCTTCGGGTATATCAAGAGAAGAACGACTATACAAGCTTCGCCATCATTGCAAGAAAGTTACTAATGATTCACCTTGCTTTTGCTTGGTGTTGCATAAATCTGACATGGTCACATCACTGTCAATGTTGAACGCAAAATGAGATAAAAACTTTTGAGCCAATTCAGACCAAGTCTTTATATTTCCTGGTAAATGTGAATACCAATCCATATCTTGTCCCGTGAGACTTCGTGCAAATAAGCGCATTAAATACGTCTCTTCATAGCTTACCTTAGTACATGCCACAAAAAATGCTCGAATGTGATCTTTCGGATTGCCATTCCCTTTATATTTCTCAAAATTAGGTGCCTCAAAATGCTTAGGGAATGGAGGCATGTGTACACTCTTGTCAAATGGATTAGGACATAAATCTTGATCTGTATACAACTTCTTTGTTCCTTTAGTTTCTAATGAGTCAACTTTTCGTTGCAACTTCTCAAGTTGTTGCGCAATTGTATCAGAATTTAGAGGTCCATCATTAATCCCAGTTGGTATCCTTTGTCGATACATCGCATTTCCGATCGGTTGTTGATACTCTGAAATGGCCATTTTTGGTGTTTCCGGCATATAAAGTTCTTGATACATCGCTTGTTGTTGCGGTTGTGCTATGCCTTGATATTGACCTTGTTGTTGTGCTTCTTGGAGCCTAGATTGATATTGCAATTGAGTAGGTTGTTGATATTGCACAGGTGCCAATTGCGGTTGTACAGTAGGATAGCTTGCTTGTCTTGGCACATATTGTGGCACATGTTGGTGTTGAGGCTGACAGATCGGAACTTGTTGACTTTGTGCCAATTGTCGTCGTGGTGTATATCCCATCATTTGTAAAAAACTTTGTTTAGGTGCTTTTCGTTGCTTCTCCTTAGGATGGGGTATAGCACTTGCATTAACTTGTTGTGTTGTTTGTCCAATCCATTGTGATGGTTGCAAGTTTGCATTAACTTGTAATGGTGCCGAAGGCGCTGCAATTTGTTGTCGAATGTGAAATTGTTGTTGTTGCACATTACTTGTTTGCACATTCGATTGTACCTTTTGTATATTACTCAATTGTTGCAGCAATTGTTGTTGGTGCAAACCACTATCCGTAGCTCTTTGTGTTGCCATTATTGAAGGATTTGTCGCAATAGTATTCGGCAAAGATATTGAACTAAACGGGACATAAGAACTTTGTTGCATCGTGGAATTATTTTGAACATTGGTGACATTGGGCATTCCAGTTGTGAAGCTTTCCTGCATCTTAGATTTTGATCCCACTTTATGCATGTAAGGAACCACTTCTTGTTGAGGGACGACTGTGAATACTTGCGTGCTCTTCATTTGATCTTGCGTTACAGGTGTTGTATTGAATAGTGGATTATTTATCGTTTCAAATGGTGACTTTTGAGGAATAGTCACTGTCAATGCCTTTGAAGAACGTTTACTCATCAAGGTAGGTTGAGTTGCTTGTTGTGCATCTTCTTCATTTGGATGCAGGGAAAAACTTAACAACTCACCACCTTGTTGTTCTTGCACATTGATTTGGTCACTTGAAGATGTCACATTACTCATCATGTTAAGATACTTTTGTGGAAACATCTTAAAGACTTTGTTCAAGAACTTATCCATCTTTTTTGTTATCTTCGGATCTTGAAGGAACATGTCAACATCGTCAGAAGTATCAGAATCGGATGAGGAATCTGGTTGGACATTTGGATTCGTTTCTTGGTGAAAGCCTTGATCTGAACCAAATCCTTGTGAGAGGGTTTGTTCTTCATATAATGTTTGATTTTGAATGTCATGTTGCAGGTGTGGTTGATTGAAATTGAAAGGTGCACTTCCTCTTGGAGTTGGTGGAACACTCCCATGTCCTGGTTTCATAGGTACAAACACTGGTTCATACAATGGAGGTGGCCCAAGTTGAACCATTCCATATGGTGGTAGAGATGTGTTTGATGAACCTTCAATTTGTATTGTTTGACTGGTTTGAAACTGCGAATTTGCTATGTTGTCCATGGGTTGATACATTGGTTCGCCCATCTTTTTAGATTTTGATCTTGTCTCAACAGGCATGTCACTTGTGCAAATGCAATGTTTTTTTGGAATTTTCAAAGATAATGTATGATATGCAACTAAATGCAAACTATATAGACGAGCATGCAATCTATGTTTTTGGTTGTTTTTGAAGATTTTGACAAACTTTTGAAATGCAAATCTAAGAGAGGGACCCTTAGGAAATTGGAATGATATCTAGACCTTAAAGGACAAAAGGACATAAGTGAAAAAAGGACAAATGACAAAGTCTCCCCTATATGCTTGGATACTAAGCTAGGTTTGACCAAATGATATTGATGACAAAAGGACAAAAGATTTGATAAGGTCTAGACTTCTTAACAATGACTTAGGGTTTATCAAAGATTAGGATTACTCAAGTATGACAAAAACCTAATTTTGGCACTATATGCAAAGGGACATTACTATGCAAGTGACCTTAATATGATATGATAATGAACTAAGCTTAATGAAGAGACCTAGAGTATGCAACTATGAATGTATGACAATGGTATGACTTTAATGCAAGAGGACACATGCGAATGGATGACCCTTATTAATATGCAAAGGAGTATGACTTAGGTGAAACCTAACCTTGGTACTTGACAATGAACTTTGCAAAATGCAACCTAGGATGAACCTAAATGTAAGTGACATGAATGTTGAGAAAAGATTTTGAACAATGTTTGACAACCATGCTTGAAGATGAGTTTTGAATTCTTGATAAACTTTTGTTGGATGAATGTCTCTTGTGTTTAAACTTATGTTGGATCAATTTGTTTTGCTTCTTTGAAATGGGATGCAATTCAACTTTTGACAAGCAAAGAATACAAGATATTGCAACTTAGACTCAAGACAATCATGCTCATTTCCACATTTCTTATGGTAGGCAAAGACATTAGGTACTTGAGAGGTAGACTCATTATGGGATTCAAGGAGAATACATAGATGCTTGACCCCACGGGCTCCCCTCCACGGCACTCACTTCTCAGGGCAGCCAAGCATCAGTCCCCATGGAAATCTCCCCATGGCGAACTTAGTATCTCTTCCAAGTATCCGAATTTGTCCTTCTCAAGCAACTAGAAGGGTTTTTGGCCTCTAAAAACAAGGTGTTTAGTAAGGATTTCTGTTAAGCATTACTCCTTGATGTCATGCAAGCATGATTGAGACATTATGCCCATCAAGATACCAAACAAATGTAGTCGCGCAAGCACGATTTAGACCAAGAGGCCCTACTTAGATGTTGATATGAGAAAGAGTTCAAGGGTCATCACTTCCCAAGTAACTGCAATTCCCACGTAACTCTTCCTTCAAAGCTTTCGCTCATCGGGTATTTTTTTATAGTGAGTTAGAATGCCAAGGAATTCTAGCCATACTCACTTTGGGTCGTTCCCTTCTCACGATTATCACTTGCTTGCAAAAGCAAAGTGGTCGGGAAGGCAGGCCCTCTAAAGGAGACACACAATCAACAACACAAGCATGGTATCGAAGATCTGGATTTCTGATCACCCTAAGAAGGATGAGAGCATACTCTCCTACTCCAATGTCATACTCAACAATCAAAGCAAACAAATGTTCATTCCAACCTATTTAGAAATCACTAGGTGCCTAAAAATTAAATACAAACACAAAGTTTGATTGTTTCTCCAAGGCAACCTGCAAAAACCCAAGTTAGAAGTTTGATACGCTTATTCTTTGACTTTCGAATCTGCACAAAGCGTGTTAGTAGTTTGATTTATTGTCTTTTCCATGCGTATGCCAAGATTCTGCATAGATAATTAGTACCAAAATCCAAAGCACAGAAAACAAAATGCAAAAACACAACAAATTTCAAGTAAACACTGCATTTTTTACCTCTGTTCTGGACTTTACACAGGCGCAGAACCCATGACAGAAGCGCAGAATGCAGGACACAAGTGCAGAATGTCTTCAACACAGGCACACAATGCTCAACATAGGCGCAGGATGCAGGACACAGGCACAGAAGTCTCCAGAAAACCCTGCACGACCCTGTTTTTGGGTTTTTTTGGCATGCAAATCAACTTGAGAGCACTCAAAACACCATAAAGAGGTTAGAAGGTTAGTGTTCACATTGGGTTCACCAATTAATGTACATTAGGAAATAGGAAATCATCAAAGCAATATAAAAACTAATCATTGTGTAATCACAAAAAGCTAGAATGCAATGAATCTATCCTAAGCAACATTCAATAGAGACATGAAAACAAAGCATACAAAACTAAATATTATGCAAACCGAATGACGATTTGAATGCTCCTTCCATGCGGCTCCATTGTTCTTCTTTCTTCTCCAAATAGTTGTGGATCTCACCTACAAGTGCACACACAATTGAAAGCAAGTAGACGGGATTTTTGATCAAGAGTACTAGAAGCGTAAATTCGATAGTCTGATTAAGGATTAGGGGATTGATTGAAGAAATTCATCCAATTTATAGATAAATTGGAGAAAAGATCAAATTAGCATGATAGTGATTCGAATGGAAATTCAAATAAAGAATAGCAAAATTATGACATGTTTATGACAAATTGCTATGCAAGGATTTATGACAATTTATGACAAACTGCTATGCAAAGATTTATGACAATTTATGACAATTTATGTCATTTCCATGAATTTAGGAGAGAAATAGAAGGAAATTGAAATTAGGAATTAAGAAATTAGAAAAATTAGAAAAAGAGGAATTAGGAAAATAGGAATTAGGAAAATGATGAAAATTAGGAAATTAGTGAATTAATTAATAATTTTTCATTTATTAATTCATTCATTCACAAAGAGGAATAATTAGCCAATTAAATGAACATTTAATTGCGATGAGAAGACTTAGGATAAATAAATAAATTATTTAACCTAGAGGGAAAATGCCAAACAAGATTAAATAAATAAATCATAAAACCTTGGAAGATGAATTAGAAATGCAAGGACGACAATAAGGTCTTGATGTAAGATTGATTTGATATCGATTCGATCATGATTTTGGATTGATAAATGTGCCGAGGAACAATGACAAATTGATCCAAATTGACATGATTGAAGAGGATGATGATCGATGTCAAATCGATCGTAAAACGACGAGATTGACAAGTTGATAAGACATTGACAAGATCAACCAAAATCATGATTAAAGATTGTTATCGACAAGACCAAATTCGAAAGCGAGACAGATGAAGAATGTAGAAGAATGACTCGATGCTTGCAAATGATAAAAACCAAGTGTGTGATATAGGAGAAATGTTAATGCGATGCAAAAACTCTAAAATGAGGCAATGCACCAATGTTAAAATACGACTCCGCAAGCGTTGACCATTTTTAGGTGTCTACAGGTTCCACCTGCTCCTTTAGTCTTGCACTATACTGGGTTATGTTCTCACCTTCATTCATCCTCATAGATTCAAGTTGCCCTCTTAGACTATCCACTTTTGCTCTTTGATCATGTTCATCACCTCCATACACATATATGAGCTTGTCCCACATTGCCTTTGCATCATTGCAGCCTTCTAGATCATTAAACTCTGAATCGGTCAATGCAGATGTTATTTCAATCATTGCTTGAATATGTTCTTTCTTTACCTTTATCTCTTCCATTGTCAATGGATATGTGCTCGGTGTGATGAAATCATTCTCCAGATAATATACAGCATATTCTCCAACTCCTGAAAGGTGCATCTTCATCCTTTTCTACCATGTAGAGAAACTTGACTTGTTCAGCTTCGGTGCATCCCTCTTATACATCTTTGGATCTTTTCCTCAAGTACCTTTAAACTTTTTCTTCAAGAGTCCAAAGCTCTGATACCAATTGATAGTTCTGATACTTAATGTTAAGTACAGATGCCAAACTAATAACATGAGAGGGGGGGGGTGAATCATACAAACTTAATCTTCCAAAAAAACATCTAATTCAACCTTGGTAACATATACTTCAGTAATATAACCAAAACTGCTAAACATGCAAACTCAAAAGCATATAAACATCATAACATTCATAACACCAGATTTAACGTGGAAACCCAAATAGGGAAAAACCACTGTGGGATTTCGGACCCACTAAGAAATATACTCTTCTAGAGTACGCTCGGTTAAAAGAAAATCCTATTAAAGATTACAAACACATTGCTAGATGTGACCCGGTTAAGGCATTTCCCTCAGATCTGTTAGGATCTTCACCTTGTTAGAAGTGACCTTGTTAAAGGATTTCAAACACTTAATCAGAATGTCACCTTGCTAGAGGGTTTTACAAATAAGACTGCTAAGTCCACTCGGTTAAGAGATTTTCTGTCACTTTACAAAATAACAGTAATAAAAATCTATCTGCAACTTCACATCTAAAATGCTAAAGCAAATTCTTATTTGCTTAATACAATATAGACATAGAACTGATCTTGTCCATCTGCTGGGCTCTATACTCTGTTATTCAAAATAGGTCTTCAAGCTTTTGTGCTCAGTAATCACTATGTAGCATCCTTGTGCATACACTTGCCCGCATGCATTGTTTATCAACAGTTCCTTATTTATAAACAATAGCTTAACCGCTTAATCTCCTTGATCACATTTCCCATGATCAATCATAGCCATCAGATCTTCAAACTTGACCAGGTTCAATGTATCCTTCAATCTGAAAACGTTTTACCCCACCTAGGAACTTGCATACATTTCTTGGAACTTGTGTTAGGGTATTGCGGTTCAATCCGAGTTGTACATCTTCCTGCCGATTTTCCTTTGCCATAGATTCTTTAACAAACTTCATTCATGGCATGCCAATCATTTACTCATAGCTAGCTCATCAGCTTCCTTCATTAAATAATGCATGTAATCATTTAATGCATTTTGTTATTACTCGGTTGCAACTCGGTAAATACTAAACTTCACTTGATAGACATTTCACCTTCATTAACTGATAGCGATAACCTTAGGGTTTACCGATTAGGTTCTTTGCTCGGTAACATAGTATAGTATTATCCTTACAATCAATAACATATGTATGATATCAAAACAATCTAAAAATCATGATCTCATCATTGTCTAACTCGGTAATAGTTTCCCATTGAATAACTTATTCCTCCCCTTATTCATCATATTCTTTCTGTGTCTTTTACTGACTTCTTTATACTCATCAAATCATACTTCTCAAGATATGGCAACATCATACTGAATTAGAAAATTAATTTCTTGACATCAATGACAAAATAATAATATTAAGATAGTAAATATCCTTAATCAGTTATATCCATAATCATCAACAACCTTCTCAATATCCTTATTGAAATGCCAACAATCTCTCCTTGTCTGTTATAATGCCAAATGCCAACAATATTTTGGATATCACCTTGTTTTGCAGAACATCAGTAAGGTAAGGAAGATGATCAATGGAGTCATCGGTACACAAGTTTGTGCCTAACTTGTGTGGATCGAATGGTAAGGTTACCGGTACCAGTACAGTGTATCACCAACAAGAAGAGTACCTCAACTAGAAAGTGAAGTGTTGACAATGAGCAGAATGCTTGGATGGTGTTTGTGATTAAGAGCCAAAATGTTACCTCAATCACATCAACACTAGAAGAGAAGAATGAATAGGTCACCGAAATGCTGTGAGGTTGTAGTACAACAGAACTCCCACCAGATCAAGAATGTAGTCACCTTATGAAGAGATGACTGGAAGTGAATGTGCTCACACCAAATCTACCAGTGAATTGAGGGAATACCTTAATTGCATGAGAACGGGAATATGCATTGGACTAAAAGATAAGGTGAGTTGAGTTACCAAAATAGGCTGAGTGTGATGTGTTTGTCATGTTGACAAACTAGTTGTGATATGGTCCAAGCTGATCAAGGAGAAGGCAAGGCTGACCAGATGCAAATAGAGAAATGTGGCCTAACTAAAGATGGTGTCTAGTGAAGGTTGATGATAGAGTATCATCAAGAATTCTTACCAGTATGTAAGTCCACCAATAATATGGACAAGGTGCAGATGCAGATGTCTTCCCACCTTGTGGGAATGAGCATGCTTTGGATAGACATATCTGGAGACCAGTTAAGGGGTTCCACCGGCAGTTCAGCTAAGTGCAGACATGAAGGTTAGCTAGTAAAGTGTTAGATATCAGTAGGGTTAGTAAATTGGTAGAGAAGAGAAACTGGTAGAGTGGTTGGTCAGTGATCCTATCTGGACTGACATGAAGAGTCAAACTGGCAACTAGTCAACATGCATGCCACATGGAGTCAAGGTGGCGAACCTACATTTAGATGAAGAAGGAATGTACACTGATGGGGTAGTTGTAGAGTTGGTCGACATTAATGGAAGATCCCACAAATCATGGGACGTGTTGTAGAGTTATTGTAGTGGTTTGTGGCTCAAGGTTGGGAGGACAATTGAGAGATAGCTAAGAGTGATTGAGAAGATCGAGGTGGATGAAGGAAACAGCAAGACCGATCTTGGTTGTTGACCAAGAAATCAGCCGATAAGGGAAAAAATAGATCTCCAGAGATAGAACGCCTGATCAAGAAGGCGCGATAATGGCGAAGTTGTACAGTTAGCTATTTGGGTGATCAGATCAAGCAAGACCAGATTGGATTTGGTTTGCCTCAAGAATGATGAGGAAACCCTAACCACCTAAGGATTTCAATTGGGTTTTGGCAGGAAAACTAGTCTATAAATATGCAGGCCAAATACATAGTTAAGTTGATGTTGAATAGAAGAATATTGTGTTGTTGTGAAGTGATTGAGTGTTACCTTTGCATGTAAGAGAAAATCAGCCAAGTGCTCAATGAGTATCTAAGAAGAGAGTGAGAGTGAGTGAGAATCAGGTTGAAGTGTTCAACCGGTAGTCAAAGCAAAACTAGTAGCATCCATGCCAGCAGAGCAGAAGTGAAGAGAGCTGTAGAGAAGGTAGATAGTGGACCGGCAGAGTGTAGTACTGGTGAAGAGCAAAGCAATGATGAGGAGATCTAGCATAGAAGAAGGAGAGTAGAGATGAACCGATAGAGTTTATTGGTAGTGAACCAGCAGATGAGAGTAGTAGGAGAAGTGTTCCATTGTAGCAGAGAAGGTATCTCAATGACAAAATAAGGTATATGAAATGGTTACAAGATTCACTTGTAACAAGACAACTACTTTTGTAATTGAAGTTATCATTGTGATCACTGAGTTGTATCTCGATGCAGGGGTTGTAGATCCTTTGGGTTGTAGCTCATAAATTAGTTAGGGGTTGGTGATCCTTGGGTTGGTACCCTAAATCTGGGGTTGGTACTCCTTGGGTTGGTGCCCTAAACATTGTAATAGTTATGATTGTGAGGCTAGATTGGAGCAATAGACTCCAGCAGTATTTCTCACCAAGGTTTTTCCCATCTTGGGTTTTCCTCGTATATGTTGGTGTTATGAGATGTCCCCTTGTGTGTTTGCATTTGTGTTGGTCTCCCCACTAACCATTAAGTCTTCATTGTGTTAGATCCCATAACCGGTATACACACTTAGGATAGCCAAAAGAAAAAAGTTTGAGAACCACTAATTCACCCGCCCCCCCTCTCAGTGGTGCATTATGTCTTACAAATGTCTCTTAGAGAGACTCTTACAAAGAATAATGAATAGCTTACCAATGAGCTTACCGAGGCTAATGGGAAGCTTCAAAAATTCAACAAGAGCTCCTTTATGCTGGATGAATAGATCCAATCTCAGAGGTTGAAAAGTGACACATATGGATTAGGATTCAATATATCTGAGAAAGGAGAATCTTCTGGTACCAAGAGCAACATGCATGAAGGTAAAACTGCTCCTAAGGCTAAGAATCCTACTAGTAAGAAATCTTACAAACCTATTTGCTTTTTCTATCACAAACCTAGACATAGTGCTAATGTTTGTAGAAGCAGATCTAATGAGAACACAAGCTATAATTCTAATACTAGATATGTGTCTAGAATATTTGAAGTTCATTGTTACACATACAACATGTATAGATATAGATCAGTTGAATGTATATATGGAGGAAACAATCAGGCACCTCACGTGAATCCAAGACCTAATGGTGACTAGAGAAGGACTTTTGACAACTGGAGAAACATGAACTGGCAAAAACCCCATGTCAACCGGTTCAGTCCCTATGAGATGGACAAGGTAACAAATGTGATTTGCACAATTTGCAATAACTATGGACATGTGGCTATGAACTATAGAAGAATAACTGGAAGAGGTAATGTAGGACCTTGGAGAGCATTTGGGATGGTCTGCTATCATTGTCACAAACCGGGACACATGCCAAGTTTTGCAGAACTAAGAAGAACCAACTAGTAAATCACTCTGAAGATCAGAAAGGAAAGAAAAAGGTTGATGTTGAAGAAGCTAGAGCAAAGATGAATAGAATTTGGAAGAAGAAAAGTGAGGATAAGCCATCGAAATAGTCAAATCCTTCACCTAGTGTGGAGAATGCTACACCGGTAAACTGAGCTTTTCAACAAACCTAAGGGGAGCATATCGGTAAATCCATTTTCGGACCCCTTGGTAAGAGAGTTTTATATTTCAAGCTGTAATATGAGAATTTTTTATATTGTTATCTATTCGTTTTCTAAGGATTACCAACTAGTTATATACCTACCGATATAGGCGAGTTTGTTAAGTGGTAATTAGGGTTTGTTACCCTATCGGTAATGTAATAAATGCAGTGGGTAAGTTAATAAAAGGAAATTTCACTAATTAATTTTTACCCTAATTGCATTCAAAGAAGCATTTTGAGCATTTGCAGAGCGAAACATAGCATTGTTAGCAGAGAACGAATTTGTGCTACGAATTAAAAAGTTGAATCAGATTTGAAGCTAAGGAAAGGCGAATCGGTTGTACAGGCGAGAGAGAAACCAGAAACCCTACCAACGTGAAGGGAACAAGGTATTTTATTTAATCTCTCTCTCAAATAAAGATTATCTAAAATGGAATAATCATCTACACCAGCAGAGAGTCTTTGTATCACTACTGAAGCTATGGAGTCAACGAGGATAGTTAAGATACAGTCTTATAATGCATTGTCTCAAGTTACCCAAGGTGTTCTAATTAAAGGTGACTTGTCTAGTTATATAGATTATAAAATTGGGGATCTAGGGTCATTGGCAATCTATTATTAGCTTAAATATTTGTGTGACAAGAGCGGGAAAATCACACCCAAATATATTAGTGTTTATGAAAAGGGTTTTCATAATGCAGTCTATTTTCTTGAAGATTTTGAAGAAGAACATGTCAATATTATCCTCAGTCATGTACATGGAGGGAATATGTATCTTGATAGGTCTCACACCATCACAAAGGAGGCTATTCATGCAGTAACTGGTTTCTACCAAACCAGTGAAGTACCTAAGTTAAGGAAAATCTTGAAGGAGACCATTATTGTGCTAACAAAGACCACTGTTGATGGTCGTGCGATATCGGTCAATAACATTGCAGATCACAGAGTCAAGTTTGCAGCAATGGTTATTGGCTATCGGATATTCCATTCTAGTAGAATGAATAGTGTACCATCTATTGTTGTGCATGTCGCCTATAGGATGATGAAAGAAGATGCAGATTATGATCTGTGTGAGGTGATGAGAAGTCCATTGATGTTGAATTTAGAATCAATAAAGAAAGACAATAGTCAAAAATTTAAATATGATCAACTTTTGATTGGTTTGTTTTTCTACTTTTAGAATTTTATTCCAGGAATTAGTGATATACAATGGTCTAAGGATACACCGGTTACAGCCCAATTTAATAATAGCTTAAAGGTTGTGAAGAACACATTTCTAGCTGCAATGAATAGGTATTTCAATGAGTTTCAAAAGAAAATGAGCATGAGATTAAGGTTGTCTGATGAAGTGGTGAAACACTTTGAAAAAGACATCTGTTTCACTATGACCACTAACTTTTTCCTTGTGGAGGTCGTTGAACCAAGAGTAGAAGAAATGGAGGAAATGAGCTATGAAGTCAATTATGACTTACTAATCGATTATGCCAACAACCTTTTGTCATCTCCTAAGGATACAAAGAAGAAAAGACTAGGAACTTATTAAGAAAGGATTGCATGGACACAACCCAGTAGTGTGAAAGGGAAAAAGAAGAAAGATGAGCAAGTAACTTCTATGTCCACTGGTATGAGGGTAACTAGAAGTATTCAAATCAAGAAGGAACCAGTACCTAATGTATGTGCAAATAAGAATACTATCACGAGGAAAAGAGGCAGACATCTCATCCTTCAAGAGGAATATGGGGAAACTGAAACTAAAGAAGAATCAAAGAATATGAAAGTAACTAGTAAGAAGTCTAAACCAGTAGGAGAAATTCCCAAACAAAGTACTATTAATGTTATATCTTTCAAACCAATAAGTGATTTTGAAAGGACTCTGAAAAAACTAAGGAGAAAGTGGTTTCATAATTTAAAAGAGCATTTTGATTTGTTTGATGAAGTTCAAAAACAAGAAATTGTTCAAGAGGTAATCAATCACCCATGTCAAAATTATCGGTTACCATAAGATATTCAAAAGGACATTTCTGATTCTTAATATTCAATTCTTGAAAATAAATGGAAGTTGATTTTAGATCAAGACCAAGAGATTATTGATAGAGTTTTTGTTCAATATTTCCCTAAGTTGTCTCTTAAAGAACTATTAGCATTGCTTGCTAAATATAAAGGACAATTTCATTCTAAATCAAGCAGACTGAAACTATTCAACGGAAAAATTCAGCCTGTTGAAGATGATACTCATCGAATTGCACAAGGTATTCATAGGATGAATGCACTATTGAAAGGCTATGATAATAAACCTAATCAGACTAAGACTAGAGCTCCATCGGAGATGGATGTTGAAGAAATTATTACATCGGATGTAGTCTACCCTCTCAAAAATAAGGATGACACAAGTTCTCCACCAGTCATATTCTTTGTAGATGAAACTGAAGAAGTTCTAGATATTGTTGATACAACCGGTAACAACATTGAACCGGTTAAGGAAACTGAACAGTAACTGGATATTGTTGAGAAAAAATTAGCAGAGGGAGCACCGATTACTGAACCAAGTGTGAATATTCAACCATCATCAATAAAAGAACACAAAGTTGAAAGTCAATTACCACCGGTCTCTACAACCCCATAGGAGGAATAGGCGGAGAAAGAGAAAATACAGAAGAACGTAGAAGAGAAAAAGGATGAAGAAGAGAAAGCAAAGGAGAAGAAGAAAATTGATGATGATGATGATGACTCAGTCAGTATAAAAGGTCCTATAGATGTGGACAATTTGAGTGCATCTGAAGTGATGGAGATTGCTACTGTTATGCAATCTGGGGCTCAAAAGAAAAGGTTGAAAGAGCAGACAAAAGAAGCAGAAACTATTCAGACTGTTGTTGGCATTATGTCAAGTCTCCTACCGAAGACTGAAACTAGTAATTTGTCTACCCCTATTGCCAAGCTTGGACAATTGGTTGTTGATGCTACTGACCAACTGAAATCTCTTGAAGAGGCAACACATACCTTAGCTGAAAAAGATTATAGGAAGAAGAGAGGAGAGCAATTAATTTCTCAAATTGATAAAGGAAAGATTGCTTTATTTGTGAATAAAGATATTTTGAGAACTGGTATTGAAACTGGAGGTAAAATTTTGGCTAATATATCCAAAGTTTCATTTTTCTATTTTGAATTGAAGAAAAAGTGAGAAGATAAAGAAAAGGAACTGGAGAGGATAAGTGATGCTTATATACCAATACAGGATTCAACTTTAGATTTTGGCAAATCAGTTGATGCTTTGCAACATCTATTAGATGTTTATGATTTTGAACAGGTTAAGAAAATCATATCCTTGAAGGAACTAAAGAACTAGTTGATTCTAGAAATTGAAATCCTACAGAGGGCATACAAGGATTCAGAAGCAGTTTTGGCAATCCCGAAGATGAACACAGTGGATGCAATGGAAGAATTTTCTACACAAATTATGAAAAATGTTGAGATCACTGGAACATTGATATAAACATGGGATAATGATCTTGCACAGTTGAAGATTCATTTCAATGACATTTTCTTAAGAATTGCATTGTACACACCTAAAAAACTCTTTAATTTATAGATATGTAGTTTTTGATGACAAATTTTGATGTAATAGATATGTATTTTACTTTTTAATTTGGCATTGTTGTCAAAGGGGGTGTAGAAATATGTATGTGATGTGAAAATTTTGTATGTACTGTTAAGGGGGGGTCTATACATTTTTGTAAGCACACTTAGTTAACAAAAAATTTCTAAGTGTTGCCATCAATGCCAAAGGGGAAAATTGTTGGCATGATGATGATTTTTGTATTGGATGACTTTATGTGTTGTCATTTATGGCACATATACACACACATATGTTTTGATTGTCTTAGTTAGATCAAACTGGTATCATATGTATAGAGTAAGTCTAACTAATATGAAGGTGTCTAACCAGTATATGTAGACAACTGGTATATATAGTCAAGACAATCAGTTTGGGTCAATTCCACTGACACTACTTTTGAGATATAGCGGAGAGCAACAAGGAGGTACTTGGAGACAATCGATATGTGAGTTGGAAGCGGTCAACACTAAACTAGTATCGGTGTTCCAACTGGTTTCACAGATTGTGTGATGAGTTATCTCTAACCAATATTTTTGGCGGTGATTTGTGATGTGTTATGGAAGATTATCCAGATTCACTGAACCTAGGAAATTGTATAGAGGTTCTTGAGCCGACATCAAATCTAATGTCTATAAAAAGACATTATGATGAGTTGTATTCATATGCAAGATACAAGTGATGTTATGAGTTAGAGTTGATGCGATTTGTTGGAGTTGCATAGTATGTCGGTGATGCAGTATTGAGTGAGCACAAAAGGATCTTTACAAGCAATATGTGTTATTCCTAGATCATACCACCTGTTGTTTTCTAATCACTACAGCAGTTAAATCCCCTAATCGGGTAAGCTCTAACAAACTTCATTGTACAAACCCTCTAACAAGTTGATTCATTAACTTGGATCTAAATCCTCCACTAAGGTTACCTTTAACCAGGTATGGCTCCTAACAAGGCTTTGGGATCTTAAATAGGATTCGCTCCTAATAAAGGACTTTGTAGACCTTAACCGGTCAATTACCTATTTCTGCAGATAGTTAACTTGTGAGTCCAATCTCACCGTGGTTTTTCCCAGCTGGGTTTTCCATGTATAAACACTTGTGTTATGGTGAATGTTTTTACTTGTTGTGAATTCTTTTATAACACTTTGTAATGCATACAAAGTCTTAAGTAAACAGGTTAATTTTTTTTACCAGTATGGCTTTAAAGTGTTATCGTTTTTGCTATCATTGATTCACCCCCCCCCCCTCTCAGTGCTTTATAAGTCTATCACATCGAAAGTGTTAAAGTTATAACATAATCATTTGAGGGTAAGATCAATTATATAAAGTGGGCAAAAGCATTGGATTCAAGTGATCTATCAACCAGAGCCAAAATTGAATCCATGTTATTCCTCTGCATCGAACACTTAGGCAGCCATGCTAATCAGCTTGAACAAGTCCGTAGAGAAAAAGAAGTGTGGAAACACAGGATCGCCCATACCGGCCTCCCACACTTTGCGCTTATCCAGAAGTTCTTCATAACTCATTTAGATTGGAAGAAAGCCACCACTGCCATGTCTCCTGAAGCCGATAAAAGTACCTATCATCTCGGCCAAATGTCTTCTTGATATTTATTCTTGGCTTTTTCCCGTTGCAAAGACTAGGTTTAGTTTTTTATGTTTTAAAAACTACTTTGAAACTACGGGGAAAAAAGAAAAAAAAATTGTGTTTCCCTTATTAACCATTGGCTAGGTTGTGGCTATATATACATTTTCATAAGACTTTAGAAGGGTCTGAAAAACTTTTAGAGGAATTAGCAGACTCTGTATTTCTTTTGGCATGTTATGGATTTTTAATGAAGACATTTTTATCTATGAATGAAATGATGCAGTTTCTGTCGTTTTCAAATTTGTGTGTTTGAATTTGGAAAGTGAATCTCTGTTGGGATTCATGTTTATGTGCAGAATTTGTCACCTTCTTGATTACCCATTTATCTGTATGAATGAATAAGTCTGTGAATGAATCTAATGAATAGAATCCTTTGTTAGCTCTTTGCTTGGATATTCTGATCCCCCTTGTCCTTTGAGGCATGAGAAAGACTCCATCAAAGTCCATAATATTTTGATTTCATTAATAAGCGTAGTTCCATTAAATGGAATTGATTCGATTATAAGTCTGTGTGCTTTGCATATATAATATTTATCTTTGCAGAATTCATATGGTGTTGACAAATGAATGCGGAATGCCTTTCTCACTTTCTGGTTAAAAGTGAGGTTAATGTTAGTTTATGTTTAAAAATTCATTGAATATCATACGGGAAGCTGCACCCTTATGCAGAGTGTAAACCAATAATCGATTCACCCAACTATTGGTTTCATTTGTTTTTCAATAAGGGAATACATGAGTCATTTACTGCAAAATTAAGGAAGGGAAAATCTATTTGTTTATGGTGAAAATGGATAACAACAATGTTGAAAGACTAAATAAATTCAACCACAAAATCCTAGCCTAACAACAACAAAGATCCACCATAACATATGAAGATTACCTAAGACAATGCAAATCAAATGAAATCACAAAGATTATACCATCACATGTCCAATAGGGTTTGGATCTCCATTCTTCCTATCTCCATTGATCTTGCTTGATATATTTGCTCTCAGATTTTATGTGCACACAAGAGCTCAACAAAGAACGGAAATGTGGTTGCAAGTAGGATCGCATATGAAAGTGCAAAGCGTATTCGGGGCTGAATGCATAGTGAGTTTTTGTCAAGGTTTGATAATGAAGGAAGCATCTCCTTATATCGAAGACACTATAAGAAGTGGAGGGATAAGATTGAGAGGTGTAAAAAGAGGTCGGCTATGATTAAAGGGTAGGTAAAAGAAATAATAAAATAATGAGAGGGGTAGGTAGTGTAGGAATTAAGAGATGAATGACATGTGTCATGGGTAGAAAAGGCTAATGAATTAATTAAATAAATAAAGATTCATTTAATTAATAGAGGAAGTGGGATAATTAAAAAAATAAAATATTTATTTAATTTAGGAAAAAGGATAATTTAAATAAATAAATGTATTTATTTAAATGAGAAATAAAGCTAGAAGAGGATAAATGAATCAATTAAATAAATAAAGATTTATTTAATTAATAGAAGAATTAGGCTTAAGTAATTAAATAAATAAAATATTTATTTAATTAGACATGACAGTTTTAGGTGTCTACACTATTAACCAACAGATTTTTGGTGACTTTGCTGGGGATTCAAACATCAAGAATAGTCACCTGATCACAGGATCTATAGGGTTGTCTTGGGAATTATCTTTATTTTGTTCTAGCTTTACAGAAATTGTGAATTATGAACAAACTAGATCCAAAAAGGTACACTAGTTCTTAGAGGCGTGAGGGGTTATCTGACCCAGTCTTCAAAGAATTGCAAAATCTGAACTTTCAAGCTTCCTTTACACCTTGAAGATGAGCTAGAAGTAGACCCCCTTCCCCTTCTTCTCCATCACCTATATCTCCTATTTGTCAAGCCCTAATATTATACGGTGTTACTTTACCTAGTGTAATTAACCCCACACCTCTTAATATCATTCTTCCAATGGTCGTTAATAATCCTTGGGGACCTATAGTAGGACCGATAAATCTTGGTCTTAATTTGAATGCTTTACCTAAAGGAGCAAGGAATCATTTGTTGGCCATTTGGTGAAATTGATTATGTGTTCCATTGATGTATTGTCATTGATGTCAATGCAAGTTGTTTGGATGCTTTACGGGCACCCTTCTGGTCCCTGTAGGTTAAGTGGTTTCTGGTTAACTTGGATCCGGCATGATCTGGTAGGCTCTGGTATTGTCTACTGATGGAATCATCTTATTCATGATACTTGTTGTTCTCCATTTTGAAAACTTATATTTCTTCTCTTTAAAAGTGAAAATTACTGCCTCTGTGCTGCAATGGAAGAGAACAACAAAATTTTGAAATAAAGACAACAATATGAGGTTCCAGAATTAGGAAACCTCCTACACTTTAATCTTATAAAAGGTTGGGCAGGTGAACCCTTTTAAAAACTATTTTCTCACAAAAATAGTAAATGGTTTCCAGAAAACTAGTTAAATTCCTGCAAACTTTCCTTACTAACCAATACAACTAACCTAAATGGAAAATTGATTTGACTTTTTTTTTAAAAGGATCACAAAATGCAACAAAAACCAATAGATAAACCAGTGCCTTATCCGGGCAAAAGAGTCATCTACAACAGACTATAACCTAACAAGAGAAACTAGTACACAAATCACAAGTTCCTAATCTATCAACTCTGAATATGCCTGACATACATAGAGTCCTAATCTGCACCAAATTTCATCATCAAATCCACACCAAAAATACTGATATCAATGACTTTGTTCAAAGTATATTTATATTTTTCTCCTTAAGAAAAGGACTCAAAACAACTTCATTAGATGCCTAGCAAAGCATTCAAATAAGAAATCCTTGATTACTTAAATGGAATGAACACCAGTACAATGACATAGAGACAATACAAATCTGAATTTAAATTCTCTGGATTGTATCTTTCATTCCTATGTTAGAAGGTTACAAGTACTTCATATTTGACTCAGAAATTGCTAAGACAAAGGCCTGCATTAATTTTGCCAGAGTATAGCTATAAAAATTTATGTCCCTTTTCTAGGTAGCCTTGGTATCCTTTTATAGAAATCAGGATGCAACAAGCTTCAGACTACCTAGAAGAAAAATCTTACCCTAACAGTCATTTATTGCAAAAGTTATATTTTTGTGCCATTGCAGTTGAGGAAGAAATCTAACATTTTTTCTAGGATGCGTGCTTCATTAATTCACTGGGCATTCATTTGGAAAATGGTCGAAAGGGTAATTTCCTATTACCCAAAATCGGATAAAACCACCATCAACTTCATCATCAACTTCATAATGTCGGTGGATCATCTTGTGCCAAAGCATTGATGAGTTTTTATCTAAAAAAACACACATCTGCGCACCATTATGTTCTCTGCACATTGCCTTGAATACCTCTCACCAAGGTTTTCACTTCGAACAAAATCTGATGGAATTCAAAGGTCTCTGCCATTGATTCTTTTGAATATTTTAAGATCTGGTGCCAACGGACCAGGAAGCCCTTCTTTCTGAGCACCTTTCCTTTAGTCACCATGTTGCGGTGTTTAAAGTTTAGACATACTTCTATTGCGGTATAGCGATGGCCATCCAATCATGGGAATTTAACATGCCCTTTAACTTTCCTAAGTAATCCACTTAGAAATGGGCCCCACCACTTGGTCTCTAGCTATTAAAAACTTAGCCGCTACCACTCGTCCGCCGTAACCGCTTACCTTAACTACTTGCACTAACCGATGTCGCACTTGGCCTGATAAAATCATCACCTTCTGTCTGAGAAATAACTTCTGAGATCCCGAGGTCTCTGCCCCAAAAATACTTGTCGTGGGCTACACATGACTACAGAATCAGATTCCTCAGATCGAGAGATTTCCAACGATATATGACAAATCCATATTTTGGAAAAAATTCAACCCTCAACCATCAATCCCTCTGCAGGTCAGGCTTTCAAGATTTTGCCTTTTCACCACAGTCTGAAACTATAATTTTAACCTAACTTTCCCGCATAGGTTTCGGCCACATGTCACCTCCTAGTTCTCTCGTGAGTCCCTTTGGACTCCACCTATCTTTCCACCTCACCAGTCACCAAGTCGCGACCATTAACATTCAATCACCTTCATCTTGCGGTACGGTGACAACGGTAGATCTTCCTTGAACTTGCTTATTCTTTACTTCCTCTGAACTATTCTTCCTATGGGTCCCACCGCTTAGTTGCCAAGTTGCACCTCTTAGCCATTGAGCATCTTTCCATCATGATGTGGCAACCACCATCAGATCATCCATCCAACCATCAGATCCCTCTTGATATGCCCACCAGTTAATTCACCTAGGCTACTCTGTCCTCTAGCGGGTCTGCCATGTGTCACTTCTTGGTTTGCTCAAAGCCCACCTAGACCACCACTGCAACTACCACGTCATCAATTGTCTTGTCATAGGGGATAACCATCGGGCACCTTTGCATAGTGGTATAGCGACAACTGTTAGATTGGCACAAACCCACTCGGTCTTTACCTCTTCATCCATCTGTCCTACGTGTCAGTCTATGACCGGCCACTAAATCCACTTGAGCACGGCCTCATTCACCACCACAATGCCACCGGACCCACCACCTATTCTTTTTTTTTAGGCCTCAGTCTTTCGGCCAAACCTCCCCTTTGGCAAGCTGCTTTCTTATCTTATTGAAACCTTTGTTTCATCGACACCTTTTATGTCGATGAAACGGATGCCTTTGATGAGTCCCTATAGTGATCCATCAAAGCCAAGGTCTCATCGATGTTTATTTTGATGACACACCACATGTCTTCCTTGTGTTACAACTAGACCTTCAACCTCATCAGCTACGTGTCACCACATGGCACCTCATGATTTGCTCAGAGTCCAACTCGGCGCCACCTGTCATGAGGGTATTCATTCTAAGCACTTCACAACCATGGTACAATGACAGTCATGGTTAACCCCAGAATTTCACCCCACCATTGATCTGCCTCTGATCTATCATTGGATTTTAGCGATTTTTTCAATCATTAGCCTCTCCTTAGCGGCTCTCTCTTATGCCACGGCATCACCACATGTCCGCCACTTGTCTGCCACCTCTTCAGTTGCCAAGTCAAGCCTATTAGTAGTCAAACACTTTCACATGGCGGTATAGCGATGGCCATTCAATTGACTCAAACCTGCTCAAACCTTAACTTGAACCACTTACCCCTTTTCGGCACATGCTTTGTCACCAAGTCGCAATGATATCTGGTGAGCATCTTTATGTCGTGACATAGCAACAGCCATTGGATCTTTTACGATCACCGTTGATCTACCTGACTTGCTCGTTGGTTATTTTGAGTTTCCATTGCAAAATTTGGGCACTTTGAGATGCCCACGGGGGGACCACCACTTCTGAGTTGCTACTTTCCAAAAGCTCATAAGCTTTGACACTTAATATGTATGGTGTTTTGCCTTTAAATACTGAAATGCTCCTCCCCGCGGCCAATGTGGGATAAATGGAACATGCCTAGGCCTTTCCATCGGGTCATCGAGACCTCTTCAGAACTTGACCTCTGATGGTCGATCACTTACCACACTCTGGATGATGTTCCATCGGGTCATTGGGTAGCATTACATTGCGCTATTTCGATGGTCGATTTCACCGATGTATATCTCCCCCGCTTGCACCATGTCATTGGGTGGTCAGGAAAGCATGAAACCGCTCCACCTGACACTGAATAACACCACACACACCACCTGCAACCTCATCGGGGTGAGTCCTATCAATCGAGGTAGGTCTTGCTGATAAGGCAAAAATTCAAAACTGCTAGAAACACGCCAGGAGAAAGTGCCGATGATATTTTTTTGAAATGGGCCTCTCAAATTCACCAAATTTTTATGAGTCCCAACAATACTTATACTCATATTTGGTCAGTTGGTTTTGGTTTGGAGATCGGATGCTATCCTGCTTGCTTAGAAGATTGGTATCTAGTTCTGGCAAGGGTTTCACCAGCAGAGATTTTGATGGAGATCTTTGATGAATTGCATAACTGGAGTTAGTGCAGCTTCTGATGGAGTTTCAAGATGTTGTTGGTGATCATGTTTGAAACTTGGTGGATGGAGATCATTGCTGAAGTGTATGGACCTATACTTGGTCCCGATTGATCTAGGTTATGGACCGACTTTAATGTAACGTGTGGATTGGACCTCTCAATGTATTTCCAAGATATCTTGTGTGTTGGATATTATTTGTTTGGTCTAAAACCGACATGGTTTGTAATTATGTAATTGGTTTATTGTCTGGTGGCCGACCTGATTGTTTATAGTCGAGGGTTTGTATATATAGATGTAAGATCTCATTGTAGATCATCATGGTTAATGTTAGAGGTCATGGTCAAGGAATGTAATGTGCGAATAATGTAATATCATCCAGATAGAGGATTTAGTTGATCATTGGAGATCGAATTGGGTTTATGTAAGAGGATTTAGTCCTCTGATATTGAGCTCAATTGGAACTGTAATCAAGCATAGGAGATGCTATCTTTTGCAGTTCAACACTTCTCCAGATTGTAGTCTGGATTTCTATGTAGTCAGTGAGGCTCCTTTTGTGATGAGCAGTGAACTCTAGGTTGTTGACCTTCCTGCAATTGTTGGCCCCTCAATTGTAATTCACATACTTACTACAGAAGTACTATCTGACTATGGGTAGGCTTCCCACCGTTGTTTTACCCTTTACCAGGTTTTCCACATACAAATATTGGTGTTATGTGGATGGCTTTTATTCTGTGATTATTGTTTATGCTTAATTGGTTTATCTGCTATTCTGGTATTAATGTTTTGGGTTCCGGTAATAAAGTTTAAATTTCTAATGCTTCTGGTAATCTGTCACAACTGATTCACCCCCCCACTCCCTCTTAGTTGTCCTAGAGCTATCTTTCGAAGGGATATTCTGGGGCTTGATGGAACAAATTACATAGTATAGAAGATTCGGATGGAGACTCATCTAAGATGTCTTGGCAAGGAGATTATAGAGATCACACGGAATGGTCTCACACCCTATAATTTGAGATCTGGCAATCCTCCTCTGGCAAACCTAGACAAGAAGCTTCAGAATGATTGTAGAGCAAGAGAATCCCTCTTGTGTGCACTTTATAATCAGCAAATAATGGGATTAACCAACAAATCATTTAGAAAGGCTATATGGGATAAGTTGGAGACTCTTAATGAAGGTGACCCTATAGTAAAGATTGCTAAACTTGATGGTTACCAGATGAGATATGAAAAATTGAAGATGGAAGAAGATGAAAGGATTATTGCATTCATGGAAAGGGTAAATGAGATTGGTATGGGAATTCAATGTTGTGGTGGAACTTTGAGTGAAGATGAAATTGTTTCTTAGGTCCTAAGAGCCCTACCACCGGCTTACAAAATGAAGGCTACTACTATTAATGAGTTAAGAACAATGGCTAATACATTTGTTAATAGAGATAATTTGGTTTGGAAACTATCTTCTTTTGAGCTTAAATAATTTGGACCTTCTGGAGCTATGAAGACTGAACCTGTTTTTCATGCATTTACATCTACAACCGGTAAGCAAGACTAGAAAGTTTTGTATGTAAAGGAGTTGGAAGATATGAAAAGAGAAGATGATGAGTTTGAGCAACATGAAGGACTA
Organism: Cryptomeria japonica; assembly: GCF_030272615.1. Lineage (NCBI taxonomy): Eukaryota > Viridiplantae > Streptophyta > Pinopsida > Cupressales > Cupressaceae > Cryptomeria > Cryptomeria japonica. Next base: position 638,894,017 of record NC_081406.1, read on the forward strand.
TTTGTTAGAAGAGTACTGAAAGGACCAGTAGGAAGTAAGTATGAAGGGAAAGCACCTTTTAAATGTTTTGCATGTAATAAGATCTGTCATTTTGCATCTAGATGTCCTGAAAGAAATTCAATATTTGAAGAAAGAGTTAGAAGATCATTTAAGCCTAACCCAGGATATCAAAACAAGTATAAATACAAGAAAAACAAAGATAAATCATGCTACATAGTGGATGAGGAAGGCATTACTGATTCTAATGATGAACTGGAAGAAGACTCTACTAGTGGATCCGAAAATGGGAAGGAATGCGTATTCCTGGCTATCAAAGAAGATGATCTAACACTGGAAGAGAATGTACCTGAAGATAAGACACTTGCTACTAAAATTAAAGACAAGGATGAATGGGTAATTAACAACGGTTGTTCACATCATATGACTGCAGATAAAGGGAAGTTTCTATCTTTGCAAGAATTTGATGGTGGTCTAGTTAGATTTGGAGATGACAAAGCATGTATGATCAAAGGAAAACGAACTATGTCATTGGATGGTAAGAACAATAGTGATAATGTTTATTATGTTAAAGGTTTGAGGCATAGTCTTTTAAGTGTAGGACAATTGGTAAATAAGGGATTTCAATTACAGTTCAGGGATGGAAAATGGAAAATCATTAACAGATCTGGCTTAGAGATTGCAACCGGTACACAGACAAAAGGTAAAATATTTCATTTGAACTTTAGTGAGAAGATATGTTTGATTACATAGATTGATGAGAGTTGGCTATGGCATAAAAGGCTCTGTCATGTGAATTTTGATTGCATTGTGAAGATCAGTTCAACTAAGGCAGCTAGGGATATACCTAAGATTATGAAGCCCTATAATCTGGTATGTAAAGAATGTCAAATGGGTAAATAGGTCAGAACCTCTTGTAAAAGTATACAAGATAAATCAAATGATGTTCTTGATCTTATTCATACCGATTTGTGTGGCCTTGCTAGAGTTAAAAGTTTTCAAGGTGATAGATATTTCATGTAATCATTGATGATTATTCTAGAATAATGTGGGTTACTTTTTTGAGAGAAAAATCTGAAGAATTTGAAAAGTTTAAAATCATTAAATCTAAAGTGGAAACTGAGACAAGATTGAAGATTAAATGTTTGAGATCAGATCATGGTGGAGAATTCACATCCGGTGAGTTTAATAACTTTTATGAGAAGCATGGTATAAGAAGACAATTTTATGCTCCCTGGACACCTCAGCAGAATGGAGTTATGGAAAGGAAGAACATAACTATCTTAGATGCTGCTAGAACAATGATGATGGAAGCTATTCCACCTCATATCTACTGGAGAGAAGTAGTGAGCACAGCGGTTTATACATTCAACAGAGTACATATCAAAGGAGAAACAGGTAAGATACCTTATGATTTATGGTTTGGCAATACACCTACAGTTAAGTATTTCTGATTTTTTGGTAGTAAATGTTCTATCAGCAGAGATGATATTATTGGGAAATTTGATCCTAGATGTGATGAAGCATATTTCTTGGTTATTCTAATGAAAGCAAAGCAAATAGATGTTATAACAAGATATTGTAGAGAATTGTGGAGAGTGCTAATGTCAAAGTAGATGAGTTGGACAAAAGTCAAATCAAAGTTTATGAGAAGGAATCAATAGTGGAAATGATTATATCTAATCTGGTTGCACCTTTACTGTAACAGAGAGTTGAACCAGTTACTCCAGAAACATAACTGAAGAACAGGGAAGAGGAACAAAAAGTCAGAACACTCCTCAGTATGTGAGATTGAATCATTCAGAAGATCAAATCATTGGGGATAAGAGCAATGGAGTGATGATAAGAAGAAGACTGGCAAATAATGAGGTATGTTTAATTTCACAAGCTCAACTGGTATCGGTAATTGAGGCATGTAAAGATAAATATCGATTGAAAGCTATGGAAGAATAATTAGATCAGATTGAGATAAATAACACTTGGACCTTGGTTCCTCGGCCAAAAATTAAAAATGTTACTAGAAATAAATGGGTTTTTAAGATTAAATTAAAGGAGGATGGTCAAGTTATAAGGAATAAGGCTAGATTGGTTTTTAAAAGATATTCTCAGAAGGAAGGAATTTATTATGGAGAAACATTTGCACCTATAGCTAAGATTGAAGTTGTAAGATTATTTCTTGCCTATGTTGCTTATAAAAACTACAAGGTTTATCAAATGGATGTTAAATATGCATTTTTTAATGGGGATCTTAATGAGGAATTCTATATTGAGCAACCTGATGGTTTTTCACTATTAGATGATACAGATATGGTTTGCAGGCTAAGGAAAGATTTATATGGATTGAAACAAGTACCTAGAGTTTGGTATGCAAGGTTGGATAAATATCTTTTGAAGCATGGTTTTACTAAGGGTAGTGCTGATAGTAATTTATATTATAAAATCATTGATGATGATATATTGATTATTGAAGTATTTGCTGATGACGTTATTTTTGGAGGTGAAGATAAGTTATGCATAGAATTTTCTAAGAATATGGAGAAAGAATTTGAGATGTCTATGATAGGTGAGATGAAATTTGTCTTAGGTTTGTAGATTACTCAGACTGACAAAGGTATTTTCATCTGTCAAACTAAATATGCTAAGGAATTATTGAAGAGATTTGGTATGGGAGATTCTAAACCGGTAAGTACTCCTATGGTTACAAGTGAGAAATTGACAAGAAAAGATGTTTCTGTATCGGTAAATCTTACAAGGTACAAATCCATGATTGGAGGTCCTCTTTATTTGACTTAGAATAGGCCTGACATTATGAATGTTGTTTGTATTTTTTCAAGATTTTGAGAGTGATCCTAGAGAAAATCATGAGATGGCAGTGAGAAGGATTCTTAGATAGTTGCAAGGTACATCAGAATAAGGGTTTGTGGTATCCTAAGGATGATAACTTTAATTTATGTGCATATACAGTTGTTGATTAGGGTAGAGATGTTGATGACCAGAAACGTACTTCTATTGGAGCTTCCTTTCTTGAATAGAAGTTGGTTTCATGGATCTGAAAGAAATAGTCATGTACTTCTTTATCTACTGTTGAAGCTAAGTATGTTGTTGTTGCTACTAACTGTACACATTTTTTATGGATGAAGAAAAAGTTGAAGGATATAAAAGGTGGATTGTGATGCACCGGTAGTTATTAACTGTGATAACTCTGCTACTATTGATATATCAAAGAATCTGGTATTTCATTCTAAAACAAAGCACATATCTATCAAGTATAAATTTTTGAAGGAGAAGGTGGAAGAAAATGAAGTTAGAATAGTTTATGTGAACACTAAAGAGTAGATTGCAGATATTTTCACTAAACCTTTGTCCAAGGATTCATTTGAGAACCTCAGAGACAGATTGGGAGTTTCTGCCCCTCTGGTAGATACTTGATTGATGTGGTTTGGCATCATTTTGGCATGCACTATCAGAGGTACTATTCATTCTGGCACTGATGTGGGATGCTACTGCTCAGGGGGAGTAGTCAGCTTCGTGATTCAGAGGCTTATGTTTTTGCTTTGATATTTATGTCAGATTTCTAGCATTGATGTCAAAGGGCGAGTGATATTGATGTGAAAAAGAAAAAGAAAGGGAGAGAGATATTGATAAAGAAAACAATTTAGAGCTATATGTGGGAGGTTGTTGGCTGTCTTCCATAGGGGGAGACTTGTTTTCCATTTCTTGGTACTTAGATGTTTTTCACATCTAGTGTTGCCATCAATGCCAAAGGGGGAGATTGTTGGCCATTTGGTGAAACTGATTATGTGTTGCATTGATATTTTGTCATTGATTCCAACACTAGTTGTTTGGATGCTTTACCAAAACCCTTCTGGTCCTAGTAGGTTAAGTAGTTTCTGGTTAACTTAGATCCGACATGATCTGGTAGGCTCCGGTATTGTATGGTGATGGAATCGTCTTGTTCATGATACTGTAGACACCTAAAAATGGTCAACGCTTGCGGAATCAAACTTTAAAATTTGCGCATTGCCTTATTTTAGGGTTTTTGCATCGCATTAACATTTCTCCTATGATTCGCACTTGGTCTTTATCATTTGCGAGCATCAAGTCCTTCTTCTGCATCCTTCATCTGTCTCGCTTTCAAATTTGGTCTTGTCGATAACAATATCAGTCATGATTTTGGTCAATCTTATCTGGTCGCATCTATGTGTGTATTCATTTGTCATCATTTTGGATATCGTCAATCCTAATTAGGGTTTTGTCCTCTTATCAATCTTGTCAACGATTCTTGTTTTTTGATCAATTTTTCATCAATCTTGTCGTCTTGTGATCTATTGTGTCATCGATCCTTGTCCTCTTGTCAATTTTGTCATTTTGCGATCGATTTGTCATCGATCGTCGTCTTTCTCAATTATGTCAATTTGGATCAATTAGTCATTGTCCCTCGTCAATTGGTGCATTTAGCAATCACATCATTTATCAGCATCGATCTTTTATCAAGTCAAAATCATGATCAAATCGAATCGATATCAATTATCCTTTGTCAAGACCTAATTGTCATCCTTGCATTTCTAATTCATCTTTTAGGGTTTCATGATTTTATTCATTTAACCCTGTTTGTCATTTCTCCCTCTAGGTTAAATAATTTATTTATTTATCCTAGGTCTTCGTGTCACAATTAAATGTTTAATTTAATTGGCTAACTAATTATTCCTCTTTTTGTGAATTAATTAATAAATGACAAATTATTAATTGATTTACCTAATTTCTCCTAGTTCCTAATTTCCTAGTTTTTCATCAATTTCTAAATTCCCTCTTTGTGAATTAATTAATAAATGAAAAATTATTAATTAAATTCACTAAATTCCTAATTTCCTCATTTTCTAATTTCCTAATTCCTATTTTTCCAATTTTCTAATTTTCCTAATTTCTAATTCAATTTCCTCCTATTTTTCTCCTAATTTCATGGGAATGACATTTCAATTTGTCATAATTGACAATCAATCAATTTTTGACATTTCAATTTGTCATAATTTGTCATAATTATCAATCAATCAATTTTGCATAGAAAGTGCAAATTTGTCATAATTTGTCATAATTGACATTCTTGGTTTGCAATTTCCATTTGAATCTCTTCATGCTAATTTGATCTTTTCTCCAATTTGTCTATAAATTGGATGAATTTCTTCAATCCCAACTAATCACTTTTTCGAATCACTTTTTCTAATCACTTTTTCGAATCGCTTTGTCGAATCAATCAAGCTTCGAGTATTCTTGCACTACTATCTTGTCTACTTGCTTTCATCTCATGTGTATGCACTTGTAGGTGAGATCCACAAACAAAGCTATTTGAAGAAGAAAGAAGGACAATGGAGCCACATGAAGAAGATATTCAGATCTGCATTTGGTTTGCTTAGTTTTTAATCTTGAATGTTTTGCTTTCATGTCTCTATTGGATGTAATTAGGATTGATCATTGCATTTGAGCTTTTGTTATTGAGCTATGACTAATATTGATATTTGCTTTGATGATTTCCGATTTCCTAGCTACATTAATTGGTGAACCCAACGTGAACTAACCCCCTAATTATGCTTTTGAGTGCTTTTGAGTTGATGTGCAGGTTAAAAACTCAAGAAACAGGGTAATGCAGGGTTTTCTGGGAACTTCTGCGCTTGTGTCAAGCATTCTGCGCCTGTGTCAAGCATTTTGTGCCTGTGTCAAGGACAATATGTGCCTGTGTCAAGCATTCTGTGCCTGTGTCAGACATTCTGCGCCTATGTAGGGACAGAAACAGAGGTAAAAGGCAGTGTGTTTCTACTTGCAAATTGTACTGTTTTGCATGTTGTTTCTACTTTTTGGTTTTTTGGTACTGATTCTCTGTGTAGAACCTTAGCATACGCATGACAAAGACAAAAAATGAAACTACTAACACATTTTATGCAGGTTCGATAGTCAAAGACTAAACATATCAAACTTCTGACTTGGGTTTTGCAGGTTGCCTTGGACTACTACTAAACTTTGTGTTTGTAATTAATATTTAGGCACCTAGTATGATTTCTAAATAGGTTGGAATGAATATATGTTTGCTTTGATTATTGAATTTGACATTGAAGTAGGAGAGTATGCTCTCATCCTTCTTAAGGTGATCAGAAATCCATATCTACGATACCATGCTCATGTTTTTTATTGTGTGTCACCTTTAGAGGGCCTGCCTTCCCGACCATTTGCTTTTGCAAGCAAGTGATAATCGTGAGAAGGGAACAACCCAAAGTGAGTATGGCTAGAATACCTTGGCATTCTAACTCACTATAAACAAATACCTGATGGGCAAAAGCTTTGAAGGAAGGGTTATGTGGGAATTGTAGTTACTTGGGAAGTGATGACCCTTGAACTCTTTCTCATATCAACATCTAAGTAGGACCTCATGGTCTAAATCATGCTTGTGCGACTACATTTGTTTGGTATCTTGGTGGGCTTAATGTCTCAATCACGCTTGTTTGACGCCAAGGAGTAATGCTTAACAGAAATCCTGACTAAACACCTTGTATTTAAAGGCCAAAAATACTTCTAGTTGCTTGAGAAGGACAAGTTCGGATACTTGGAAGAGATACTAAGTTTGCCATGGGGAGATTTCCATGGGGACTGATGCTTGGCTTCCCTAAGAAGTGAGTGTCGTGGAGGGGAGCCCGTGGGGTCAAGCATCTATGTATTCTCCTTGAATCTCATAATGAGTCTACCTCTCAAGTACCTAATGTCCTTGCCTACCATAAGAAATGTGTTAATGAGCATGATTGTCTTGAGTCTAAGTTGAAATATCTTGTCTTCTTTTTTGTCAGAAGTTGAATTGTATCTCATTTCAAAAACAAGACAAATTGATTCAAAACAAGGTTAAACACAAGAACATTTCATCCAACAAAGTTCAAAACACCTTCAAACATGGTTGTCAAACATTGTTCAAAATCTTGCCTCAACATTCATGTCACTTAGATTTAGGTTCATCCTAGGTTTGCATTCTGCAAATTCATTGTCAACTACCAAGATTAGGTTTCACCTAGGTCATACTCCTTTGCATATCAATAAGGGTCATCCATTTTGCATGTGTCCTCTTGCATTAGAGTAATACCATTTTCATACATTTGCATTTTCATACCCTAGGTCTCTTCATCAAGCTTAGGTCATTATCATATCATATTAGGGTCATTTGCATAGTAATTGTCCCTTTGCATATAGTGCCAAAACTAGGTTTTGTCATACTTGAGTAATCCAATTCTTTGATAAACCCTAAGTCATTTTTAGGAGGTCTAGACCTTATCAAACCTTTTCTCTTTATGTCATTATTGTCATTTGGTCAAACCTAGCTTAGTATCCAAGCATATAGGGCAGACATTTTCATTTTGTCCTATTGTCACTTGGTCCTTTTGTCCTTTGAGGTCTAGACATCATTTCAATTTTCTAAGGGTCTCTTTTAGATTTGCATTCCAAAAAGTTTGTCAAAATCTTGAAAAACAACCAAAAACATAGGTTGCATTCTTTCCCTAGATTGCATTCTCATTTATTTAGTTTGCATTTAGTTGCATATCATACATTATGTTTGAAAAATTCCCAAAAATATTGCATTTGCATAAGTGACATGCCTGTTGAGACAAGATCAAAATCTAAAAAGATGGGTGAACCAACGTATCAACCAATTGACAACATATCAAATTCACAGTTTCAAACTAGTCAAACTGGACAAATTGAAGGTTCATCAAACACATCATTACCACCATATGGAATGGTTCAACTTGGACCACCTCCATTATATGAACCAGTATTTGTACCCATGAAACTAGGACATGGGATTGTTCCACCAACACCAAGAGGAAGTACACCATTCGATTGGAATCAACCAAACCTGCAACATGAAATTCAAACACTACATGAGGAACAAACTCTTTCACAAGGATTTGGTTCAGATCAAGGCATTCAACAGGAGACAAATCCAAATGTTTTACCAGATTCTTCATTAGATTCTGATGCTTTTGATGATGTTGATATGTTCCTTCAAGATCCAAAGTTGACAAAAAAGATGGATAAATTCTTAAACAAGGTCTTTAAGATGTTCCCACAAAAATATCTTAACATGAAGAGTAATGTGACCTCCTCAAGTGAGCAAATCAATGTGCAAAACCAACAAGGTGGTGAGCTGTTAAGTTTCTCTATGCATCCAAATGAAGAAAATATGCAACAAGAAACTCAACCTACCTTGATGAGTAAACGTGCTTCAAAGGCATTGATAGTGACTATTCCTCAAAAGTCACCATTTGAGACAATAAATAATCCATTATTCAACACAACACCTGTAACACAAGATCAAATGAAGACCACGCAAATATTGACAACTATCCCTCAACAAGAAGTGGTTCCTTACATGCATAAAATTGGATCAAAATCTAAGATGCAAGAAAGCTTCATGACTGGAATGCCTGATATCACCAATGTCCAAAACAATTCCACGATGCAACAAAGTTCTTATGTCCCGTTAAGCTCAATATATTTGCCAAACACTATTGCGACAGATCCTTCGATAATGGTGACACAAAGAGCTACGGATAGTGGTTTGCACCAACAACAATTGTTGCAACAATTGAGTAATACACAAAAGGCACAATCGAATGTGCAAACAAGCAATGTACCACAGCAACAATATCGCATTCGACAACAAATTGCAGCGCCTTCTGCCCCATTACAAGTTAACGCAAACTTGCAACCATCATAGTGGATTGGACAAACAACACACCAAGTTAATGCAAGTGCCATACCCCATCTTAAGGAGAAACAACAAAAACCACCCAAACAAAGTTTTTTACAAATGATGGGATATACACTGCAACAACAATTGGCACAAAGTCAGCAAATTCTGATTCGTCGGCATCAACAATAACATGTGCCTCAATATGTGCCAAGGCAAACGAGCTATCATACTTCACAACCGCAATTGGCACCTGTGCAATATCAACAACACCCTCAATTGCAATATCAACCTAGGCTACAAGAAGCACAGTAACAAGGTCAATATCAAGGCATGGTGCAACCACAACAACAAGAGATGTACCAAGAACATTATATGCCGGAGACACCAAAAACGGCCATTTCAGAGCATCAACAACTGATCGGAAACACGATATATCGACAAAGAGTACCCACCGGGATTAATGATGGACCTCAAAAATCTGATATAGTTGCGCAACAGCTTGAGAAGTTGCAACGACAAGTTGACGCATTAGAAACTAAAGGAACAAAGAAGTTGTATACAGATCAGGATTTATGTCCTAATCCATTTGAAAAGAGCTTATACATGCCTCCATTCCCTAAACATTTTGAGGCACCTAATTTTGAGAAATATAAAGGGAATGGCAATCCAAAAGATCACATTCAAGCATTTTTCATGGCATGTACTGAAGTGAGTTATGAGGAAACATATTTAATGCGCTTATTTGCATGAAGTCTCACTGGACAAGCCATGGATTGGTATTCGCATCTGCCAGGAAATATAAAGACTTGGTCTGAATTGGCTCAAAAGTTTATATCTCACTTTGCATTCAACATCAACAGTGATGTGACCATGTCAGATTTATGCAACACCAAGAAAAAGCAAGGCGAGCCGTTAGTGACTTTGTTGAAATGATGGCGAAGCTTGTATAGTCGTTCTTCCCTAGATATACCTAAAGAACAACAAGTGAATCTGTTTATCCAAAATTTGGTCCCAGAAATGATGTATGAACTAAAATTGAAAAGTCCCAGTACTATAGAGAAACTCATTAAGAAAGGGATGAACATTGAAACTACTCTTGTAGCCAAGGGAATCATTAAGCTTAAAAAAGACAGTGACAACACGACCAATTCAAGGGATAGAAATAGATTTTGGTATAAGAACAAGAATGTCACTAATGATGGAGTTGTTGATGCAAGAGCAGTGAATTCAAATCAACCCCCATTCACAATCAAGAAATTGAGTGTTCCTAATATGTCAACTATGGAACAAAATCAAACACCAGTGAGCAATGTTACTCAACAGCCGCAATACCAACAGCATACTCAACAATATAATCAACAACAAGGCCAGCAACAAAACCAACAACGCAAACCTTTCCGATCAAGGGATGGGCCTCCTCGATAGTTTACGCCATTGGGAGAGCCTATTGAGTCAGTAATGAAACAATTAATACAAGAAAAATTTATTATGCTACCAGATATCAAGGCAGAACCAATGGTAAAACCGCATTGGTGGAATGATAATGCATACTGTGAGTACCATCGTTCAAAAGGACATAAAACCGAATCATGTTTTCAATTGAAACATATGATTCAAGACTTGTTAGAGCAAGGAGTAATTGAGTTAGATCCGCCCAACGCGACCTCTAACACTGATCATACCATTTTCAAAACTCCTTTACTTGATCATGACAAGGGTAAAGCGTCTTCTTCAAACTCTACCCAAACAGCAAATTATGCAAATACTGGTTATAACAATGTCATCAATTGTTTTCGCGCGTCAAATGAGTATGTTTCCACCCTAAGAATAAAGGGACAAGATCCTTCTTGGGCAGTCACCACTCGTCGATCCAAAATAGTCCTGAAAGGAGCTCCTGCAGTTCCTCCCAAACCAACTCCTGCAAGTCAGTATAATCTCTTGGATCATCTAGGAAAGACACCTGCACAAATATCAATCCTTGAGTTGTTGAAAATGTCCCCCATGCATCGTGCAGTCCTAGATAAAGCTTTAATTGAGTCAACTGTCTCGACAGACATTGATGTTGACCAGTTTCAAGCCCAAATTGGACACCTAGCTGTTTCCCAAAATGTTGCATTTTCTGATAATGATATCTCACCTGATAAGCTCCCTCATAATGATCCTTTACACCTTGAAGTCTTTGACCATAATTGCAAAATCCGACGAGTCTTGATAGATGGCGGAGCGGGTCTTAATATTTGTACCTTGAGAGTGGTCATTGGCCTTGGTTATACAGAAAATGACATTGATGCTTCCAAAAGAATAACAATCAAAGCATATGATGATGCTGAGTGCCCATCCAAAGGGATAATTACATTGCCTATCAGGGTCGGTCCAGTGACAGAAAACACTTTCTTGCAGGTCTTAGACCTTGATCTCCGTTACAATATGATTCTTGGTCGTCCATGGATCCATGCAATGAAAGTAGTTCCATCCACCTATCATCAATGTTTAAAATATCCTTACAATGGAACTGAGATAACAATTCTAGGAGATCCTAATCCATTCCAATTTTGTGCTGCCCTAAAGGATTCTCTGTAGCAACAAGTCCCAGTCAATAGAGAGGACAAATCACATAGTTATGTGGATCCTAATGAATTGTTAGATGTTGTCAAAGGAAAATTGAAGATACAGGACCAAGGATGCGGAGAATATTCAATGGATCAAACATTCCTCATCGGGAATTTACCAATATCTCCAAAATCATATGGCAAACTGCATTTGTTGCAAAAGGAACCTAAGGTGGTTATTCAATATCAGCCTCCCACTACATTTACAAGATGGGGTGAACTTGACAAAGAAACTTTAGATGATGATGTCATAGATTGGCTTTATAAGGATCCAACTAAGACCCCACCTGTCAGGTTACCAGTGGAACGATACGGCAAAGGATTTACTATGCTGCAAAAGAAAGGATATGACGACTGCAGTGGCTTAGGCCTGAACAATAATGGAAGGCTAGAACCTGTTATACCAAAGATGCGACCTCCAACTTTAGGGTTAGGTTTTGTACCATTGTGAATTGGACCCTCATCTTCCAAAGTGACCACGTGTGGAAAAGGGCGTGACTCTGATGATGAAATAACACCTGAGGATACCCAACCCGAAACTGATTCCAATGAATGGGAGTGGAGTTCTTTTTCTTCTAGCTCTTATGCCCTTGACAATATTTTCCTTGACCCTGATAATTTGCCTATGGAAGACAAACATGAAATAACTCCTCTTCCTAAAACATGTCCTAATGCTTGGATAGAGTCATTTTGGGACCCAAGCTCCGAATCAGATACAAGCAGTTCGGATAGTGATACCACAGATGTTTACATCTTTACCATATCAGCCCTCTCTCTCCTTAAAACCGATGATGACATGCCCCTCATCTATCCCCAGCTTATCCAACATGACCAACAAGAACCACTCACATTGGACTGTTTTCAAAATGACGAACCAATTGCAGAATTCCTTGGACTACGGGAAGGCATACCACAAGGTGATCATAAGGCAGGATTTTCTATTGACCTAGATTCCACAGCATATTTTGGGGAGTCAACTCCATCTTCCAGTCATCAAAATGAAAAAAGAAAAGAAAAAGTAAAAAATCAAAAGAATAGATCTTTGAGTGAAAACCGTAAGGCACTCTCTCATCATGCAAAAGTAAAAATAAAAGATGTACCTACAGGTGAAAACCTCTCTGAGGTACCCAAAGGTGGAAGAGTGGACATACCCCTATCAAATCAGGATAAATCAACATTGCTTGTGGAAATGACTGAGGAAATCAATTTGGGTACACCTAACAACCCTAAGGTCATTCATTTTGCTGCTTCTCTATCAAAATAGGAAAAGATAGATTTTGTCAATTTCTTTCTTGAGAAGAAGATCAGCTTTGCATGGTCCTACGTAGATATGCCTGGCCTCGATCCAGAATTAGTCCTTCACCATTTGCCATTGAAAGTAGATGCCAAGCCTGTCAAACAAAAACTTAGAAAGATGCATCCACAGGTGGCTCTTTTGGTCAAGGTAGAACTACTGGATGTGGGCTTTATCAGACCCATCGATTATGTAGACTGGATTTCAAATTTGGTACCAGTTAGCAAAGTAACTGGGGGCATCAGAATCTGTATAGATTTTAGGGATCTCAATAAAGCATGCCCTAAAGATGATTTTCCATTGCCAAATATCGACATCATAGTTGACATGACTGTTGGATATGAGATGCTCTCATTGATGGATGGTTTCTCCGGCTATAACCAAATTCGCATTGGTCCTGAAGACCAACATAAGACTGCATTCACATGTGCTTGGGGTACTTATTGCTGGAATGTGATGCCCTTCGGTCTTAAAAATGCAGGTGCAACATATCAAAGAGCGATGACGACAATTTTTCATGATTTCATGCATACTTTGATGGAGGACTATGTTGATGACTTATTATACAAATCTGTCACAAGAGATAGTCATTTAGCCATCCTGGGTCCAATCTTTGATCGAATGGAGACCTACAAGCTCAGACTCAATCCAAAGAAGTGTGTCTTTGGTGTCACAGCTGGCAAATTACTAGGGTACATTGTTTCTCATAGAGGCATTGAAGTCGATGCTACCAAGGTTAAAGCAATAATGGATATGCCTCCTCCTTCTAATCTCCATCAACTACGCAGTCTGCAAGGAAAGCTCCAGTCAATCCGCCAGTTTATAGCTCAGTTGGCCAACAAATGTCATCCATTCCAGCATCTATTGCATAAAGGTGTCACTTTTAAATGGACTAAGCAATGTCAATCAGCCTTTCAAGCTCTCAAAGACTATTTGTTGTCGCTGCCTATTCTAATGCCTCCTATAGAAGGAAAGCCATTTATATTGTATATTTCTGCAACTGAAACGGCACTAGGAGTTCTCTTGGCCCAGCAGGATGAGAATGGCAAAGAGCGAGCTATTTATTATATCAGTCGGACACTAGTAGGCTATGAGTTGAATTATTCAACTATTGAATGGGCATGCTTAGCAGTGGTATTTGCAACATAGAAGCTCTGACACTATATGTTAAATCACCAAACATTGCTGGTTGCAAAAATTGATCCCTTGAAATACTTGCTTAGCAGAGTAGCTTTGATGGGTCACCTAGAAAAGTGGGTTATGATCCTCAATGAATTTGATATTGAGTATATGGAGTGAAAGGCAATAAAAGGACAAGTCATAGGAGATCAACTTACAGAGGCTCCTATTTATGATGATCATCCCATGTTGACCGATTTTCTAGATGAATCAGTCTTTGCTCTCACATCTTCTAATGAGTGGAAGTTATACATTGATGGATCCCATACCAAGTTTGGGTCCGGAGCTGGCATCTTGTTTGTCACCCCTCAAGGTGATGCTATTCCCAAGTCCTACAGAATAACTTTTCATTATACCAATAACATTGCAGAGTATGAAGCACTGGTCACAGGACTCCGAGTAGCGGTCCACTGGAATATCACACATTTGAAAGTCTATGGAGATTCTCAATTAGTCATCCAACAAGTGAATGATGACTACAAAACAAAAGATGAAAAGCTTATTCCCTATAAGCATATGGTAGATTTCTTCAAGACAAAATTCACGGCTATCCATTTCAGTCAAGTTCCAAGAGTGCAAAACAAGTCGGTAGATGCGATGGCCACGATTGCTTCCATATTGAATATGCCCCACAATATGGACAAATGTGAATTTTTGGTCGAACACTTGCTTGTCCCTTCTTTTGACATTTCGACAGTAGATGTGATGTGCGTTCTTGTTGGTCCCAACTCCCCGTGGTACAATGATGTATATCAATATTTGAAATCCCAAACCTTACCACCTAACCTTTCCGCTAACCAACACCGAGCCTTCATCCGATAGACAGCCAAATATGTCATCATCGCCGACACCCTTTACCGTCGTTCCTTGGACCATACCCTCCTCAGGTGTTTGGATTCTGACAAAGCACAAACGGCTTTACACGAGGTTTACGATGGTATATGTGGGGGCCATTTCAATGGTCTGAACTTAGCCAAAAAGTTGATTCGTGCTGGGTATTATTGGCCCACTCTGGAAAAAGATGTTCACGATTTTGTTAAGAAGTGCTATAAATGCCAGATCCATGGAAACTACATTCATGCACCAGCCCAAGAGCTTCATTCTATCATATCTCCGTTGCCCTTTTCTCAATGGGGATTGGATCTTATTGGCAAGATTCACCCGACATCTACAAATGGACACAAGTTTATCATTACAGCCACAGAGTATTTTACAAAATGGATCGAGGCTATCCCCATGACCTATAACACTGGTGTGCAAATTTCAAAATTCCTACTAAATTATATCATATGCAGATATGGGGTTCCCCTTTCCATAGTCACAGATAATGGTTGTCCCTTCAAGAATAAAGATGTCAAGGAACTCTATGAAAAGTTTCATATCCAACACCGTTTCTCCAGTCCATACTATCCACAGGGGAATGGTCAAGCCGAAGCATCAAATAAAACCATTATCAAGATCCTGAAAAAGGTTGTCAATGATGCTGGTCGAGATTGGCATGTACAATTGAATCCAGCACTATGGGCCTATAGCACTTCTATCCGCACACCTACTGGCGCAACACCTTATTCCTTGGTGTATGGTGCGGAAGCCATTTTACCATTGGAAGTGGAGATTCCTTCCTTGCGTGTTTCCTTGCAACATCTGATTGATGATGAGACGCACAGAGTCTCTCAGTTGCATCAGCTTGAGATGTTAGATGAGAAACATCAGACAGCCTTGACACATTTGCAAGCATATCAAAACCATCTTCGTCGCTCTTATAATAAGAAGGTCAAAGGGTGACACTTCGAAGTGGGAGATGTAGTTTTAAAGGCAAACCCTAAGAATGCATAGTCTGCTGACATCATCAAAGGCAAGTTTGAACCTAATTGGGTTGGGCCTTTCATAGTGACTGCAGCCTATGGCTCAGGGGCATATCAGCTTGCCACTCCAGAAGGTGAACCTTTGTATGATCCTGTCAACAGCGTGCACCTTCGCAAGTACTGGGCATAATTTTTTGTCAGCCCTTCTTCAAGTATGATCCTGAAAAAATGCAAAAAAAATCAAAAAGCACAAAAATGCAAAAAAATCAAAAAGCAAAAAAATACAAAAAAAAAAAGTGAAAAAAAAAACAAAAGAGAAAAAGAGCAAAAAAGTAAAGAAAAATGATTCACCCTCTAGTGAAAACCTGGCAAACAGGCGCTTTGGGCAAAGTACCATGGTGAAAACCTGGCAATCAGGCGCCATGTGTAACGAGATCATTGCTCCGTCATCTATCATGACCTCTAGCTATGCTTTCTCTCTAAAGATTTATCGTGTCTATCCTTGTCCTGACCCAATGTTCTGTTCCAAGCCTATGATTGGTCAACATCATTGCATTTCATACTCCAGTTTCTTGTACATATGTCTTTCAAATGTGCATTGGGTGCATTCCCCTTGTCATGATCAATCACTGGAACTTTCAAATTGAAAAATGTCCTGAAATAATTCAAAAAAATTGAAAAATGTCCTGAAATAATTCAAAAAAATTAAAAAATGTCCTGAAATAATTTTTTTTTAAAATCAAATAAAGTCCTGAAAAAATCTCTAAAAATCAAAAAAATGTCCTGAAAAAATCCCTAAAAAGTCAAATAAAAGTCCTGAAAAAAATGAACACAAAAAAATTTTAAAAACTTGAAAAGCAAAACAAAACAAAATAAATATCCCTTTTGTGAATAAGACAGATCACTAAGCATCCCTCCAACGACACGCAATCAAACATTGTGCTTTAATGAGATCACGTATTCACAGATGAACTTTTTCCATCAAACCAGACATTCAAACTGATCAAAATTGTCTTATCAATCGAACATCAGCATCAACATTATCATTCGTCCTTGGCACACTATCATGGGTCTTATACAGGGTGTGGTATACTCGAAACCAGACTGTGTCCTGTCTTAGACGGGGTACCACATATCCTGAAACCAGCCAGCATGATCGCCCTATCAGGACTTTCAACTTTTGACAATGAAGATCAAGATGTTTGTTTGATTTGTTGGAATTTGTGCATCTTATCTTTTTACTGATTTATCTTTGGCTTTGATCATGTTCTTATGTTGCTCGATGATGTCATTGAGTGATTTAGAGTGACCAAGATGGTTCATGGTCCCTTTCTTTTTTGTTGTGATTGCTATTTGTCTGTGATGTGTCTGTCTTTTGCAAAAAGGGTTGCATTTCAGCTCTGGCCTTCAATGCCATGATGCTACGCATCCATTTTGCTACATTAAAATAAAGGTTCTCACCTACAAAGTGCATTAGTGAAAGAAAGTTTTTCTTCGTCTCTAACTATCCTTTGTTTCATTTCTTCTTACTAATATTTCTTTCATCAGTTCGAATAGTCGGTTCGGTCTAGTGCTCCAATCTCCACAAACTTATGTTGTATCCTGCATTCATTGGTTAGTACATTTGCATTACATCAAACATCACATCAAGCATTTTATCCATTTCATATTATAAATGCATCAAAAACACATAAAAAATATATCCATACATGTTCCACAATAATACATCAACAGTGCATAAGTCATCCATACATGGAAAATAACATACGTCATAACACATTGCATCCCATCATATCGATGCATATCATATCATATGTCACAATAATATCGGAGTACAAAATTGGACTGTCTGTCCTAAGTATGGCCCGCAAGCTGACTACATAATGTCAAACTACATCTGTCTCTATCCTAAGGAGCATGTGCCTCTGTCACTGGGTGCTCCCTCTGTCCTCCTCATCCCTGCCATGTCTCAAGGATGATGTCCCTCTTGGTCTTGGCTGTGGTGGTCTCATAGGTCCACTCACCCCCATGTTGCTCAATGACCTCCGAGAGCGTGCCCTATTCTCTGTCCTCGATCGTGCCCGATATGACGCTGCTCTCTACTCTGGTGGAACTGCACTCTCATGTAGTGTCCTCCAATGGTATATCTCCTCTCCGGTCTCTACCAACATCTGTGCCATCTCCCATGCACTGGCATCCCTAATCGACCCAATATACTCAATGACTCTCTGTTCTTCTCGTTGTGCCTGAGCTATTGTTGCATCTCGAGCCGCTGTGAGTCTGGCTATCTCCGCTCTAAACTGATCCTGCTCTATCCTCAAGATAGCATTCTATCTCTCTAATGTCGCAATGTGATCATGTTGACTCGCTATGGTAGCCATGCACATCTCCATCTCCTCTATGCTAGTTGTCTCCGACTCTATGGGTATATCCTGCAATGGCTCTTAATCGCCTAAATTTGGCTCATCCTCGTCATCCCCATCCTCATCTCCATCCTTGTCATCCCCCTCATCCTCATCACTGCCCTCATCCTCCTCATCCTCATCATCTCCCTCCTCCTCTCCTGCGAGTGGGAAGCCCTCTTGTCTCCTCGGTACCAGAACATCGGGATCTGTCAATGGCACTGGCCGTCGTCGTGCAAACCATCGCTCATACTCCTCTGTCATCCCAACGTCCACTACATCTGATCTCCAATCTCATTGTCTCTGTTGTAGCTGTGTGAAGTCAGCATATTCTATGTGTGGCTGAATCATACTCCCCCACTGACTCATCTCTCCGTGAGATTGGCAAAGTGTGCAGTCCTCCTAGGTACATCCTATCTCTCTCCAAACTGTCGTCTGACTCTCTCTGGTAGGTACATCTCAATCACTCTCTGGCGATTCACTGGTCGCCCGATCAAGTACCTCTCCTATCTACAATATGGTAGCTCATCACTATCATCTGACCATCCAGGGCAATCACGATATGGCCTCCATGTGAACTCTCTCAGTCTATCTAGCTCATGTCGCCAATACAATATGTATCCAAATGGACCCTGTCTTGGTGCTCCCCCATAGCAGTACACATATGGTTGGTGTGGTAATACATGTCTCTCTGCAATCGGTCAACATATGGCTATGTGTGCGAATGCCTATACCTGTAACATTGTGACTCCACAGCTCAAAGTCTGCACTCCCTGATATGTTATCTGATGCAACTGAAAATACAGCATAGCTAGTACATGGTCCCCATGCATACACTATCCCCTATGTCATCATCCGCTCTGGCACTCTTCCCCATCCAATAGGGAATCCATGTCCTCATCTGTCCCCTGCTAGTAGACATTCTATTACCACTGCTATCACCACATACCGTCGATCATACTCTGATGCCATGGTCTCCCAGTCGATCTCCCTCTCTACGATATCTAGATCATCTGTGTTGCACTCAAATAATCTACACAAAGCATCTCTCCCTATCACTAGGTCGTACTCTACCATATCTCCATGAATCAGAATGCGGAGGATACGCCATACATCCTCTAGTGTCACAGTCACCTCTCCAATCGCCAGATGGAATGAGGAGGTCTCCGAATGCCATCACTCTGCCAATGCGGTAAGCAGTCCTGTGTTTGCCCTAATCTCGGGCATGAATGTAATATAGTATATCCCAAGTCCTGCTAATGTATCTTTGTCCGTGCTCCTGAGTCTATGTCGTAACATGAAGCAGTCTGGTCGGTTCTCCCGCGTGATCAATGGATATTGTCGACTCTACATCACAATTGGGGCATATTTTGTTAGTTTTAGGGTTGCTCCTATGGGTTGTATTTCCTCATTTCATGTCCAACTCAGGGTGTTTTCCCTCTATTTTCACCTATCCTATTCTTATCCCCCTTTTCGGGATCATTCGCATGACAATTTTGACCAAATTAGGGTTTACACTCCACAATTGTGCCTGTGTGATGAGTCCTGCACCTGTGTCCCATAACCTACGCCTGTGTACCCTTACAAAAGTGCAGAAGACATTACACAAGCATAGAATTTGCCCTACACAAGTGCAGAAGTCACTTTCTACATCCCCTGTGGGCCCTGCAATGTCCCACAAGCAAGCCAAATTCATAAAATTGAAAATATGGGTTTTTGAGATACATACCACTGCTCCTGCATTGTTCGGTCGTTTGTACATGTGTACACATTCTCTGAGGTGATCTGCCATTGGAATGTTCGCCATCTCTCTGCAAGTGTCCTTTTCTAGAGCAACAAATTCTCCTCTTGGGCTAGTGCAAATGAGCAATTTTCACTCTCTTTGTCTCATTTATAGATCTTTGTCAGTGCATAGATGGACATGGACTCTCTCCATCTCATGTTGGTCATGGTCTTTTGCACCTTCAATTGCTTGTCCTTTTTGCATCCGGTCTCCGATTGTCAGTCTGTTTGTTCCTATCATGTTCTATCATTCTTATCGATCAATTGGCCTCTTTTCTGGATGTTTCCGGCCAATTCCTTGAGGGGGCATGCATATGTCATTGTTATTGTCTGGGGCATTTTCATTATTGTTCTTTGAAACAACGCTTGAAATCGCATTGTCTCAAAGAGGGGCAAAATATAGACACCTAAAAATGGTCAACGCTTGCGGAATCGTACTTTAACATTTGCGCATTGCCTTATTTTAGGGTTTTTGCGTTGCATTAACATTTCTCCTATGATTCGCACTTGGTCTTTATCATTTGCGAGCATCGAGTCCTTCTTCTGCATCCTTCATTTGTCTCGCTTTCGAATTTGGTCTTGTCGATAACAATATCAGTCATGATTTTGGTCAATCTTATTCGGTCGCATCTATGTGCGTATTCATTTGTCATCATTTTGGATATCGTCAATCCTAATTAGGGTTTTGTCCTCTTATCAATCTTGTCAACGATTCTTGTTTTTTGATCAATTTTTCATCAATCTTGTCGTCTTGTGATCTATTGTGTCATCGATCCTTGTCCTCTTGTCAATTTTGTCATTTTGCGATCGATTTGTCATTGATCATCGTCTTTCTCAATTATGTCAATTTGGATCAATTAGTCATTGTCCCTCGTCAATTGGCGCATTTATCAATCACATCATTTATCAACATCGGTCTTTTATCAAGTCAGAATCATGACCAAATCGAATCGATATCAATTATCCTTTGTCAAGACCTAATTGTCATCCTTGCATTTCTAATTCATCTTTTAGGGTTTCATGATTTTATTCATTTAACCCTGTTTGTCATTTCTCCCTCTAGGTTAAATAATTTATTTATTTATCCTAGGTCTTCGTGTCACAATTAAATGTTTAATTTAATTGGCTAACTAATTATTCCTCTTTTTGTGAATTAATTAATAAATGACAAATTATTAATTGATTTACCTAATTTCTCCTAGTTCCTAATTTCCTAGTTTTTCATCCATTTCTAAATTCCCTCTTTGTGAATTAATTAATAAATGAAAAATTATTAATTAAATTCACTAAATTCCTAATTTCCTCATTTTCTAATTTCCTAATTCCTATTTTTCCAATTTTCTAATTTTCCTGATTTCTAATTCAATTTCCTCCTATTTTTCTCCTAATTCCATGGGAATGACATTTCAATTTGTCATAATTTGTCATAATTGACAATCAATCAATTTTTGACATTTCAATTTGTCATAATTTGTCATAATTATCAATCAATCAATTTTGCATAGAAAGTGCAAATTTGTCATAATTTGTCATAATTGACATTCTTGGTTTGCAATTTCCATTTGAATCTCTTCATGCTAATTTGATCTTTTCTCCAATTTGTCTATAAATTGGATGAATTTCTTCAATCCCAACTAATCACTTTTTCGAATCACTTTTTCTAATCACTTTTTCGAATCGCTTTGTCGAATCGATCACACTTTGAGTATTCTTGCACTACTATCTTGTCTACTTGCTTTCTATAATGCCCCTACCCTAGTCGGACTTGTAAAACCCGTTTGACCTTGGTTGACTTCCTATGTGGCATTCTTGAATGGTAGGTTAACCGTGATGCAATGTGTATTTTAGATAATATAAATAATTTTGCATACTTATTATTGTGCTTTTGCATCGATTCTTGTGTAAATGTAATTGTTCCTAACCCTTGTGATAAATCTTGAGCTAACGCCTTCATTGAATATGTATATGTATATGTATGCTTGCATGATTCATGGGTGCAGAAGATTGCAGGTACGACACCGCCTAAGGCGAGGTTCATCTCCTTCGGGGTTCGCAGGTTTGAGTAAACCTCCTCCATCCTTAGAATTCGGATTTGGGGGTCATTAAACTCTCATCTTGCCTTAGCCATGGTCAAGTAAGCATCGTGTGTGGATTCGTGGGGCTTTCCTTGCATTGGGTTGCATGTCATGTGATTTGGTGGACTTCCTCGGTTTGCGTGCCTTGCGCGGGGTAAGTGGAGTTTGTTACCCTAAGTATTTAATTCAATTTAATGAGTAGAAGTACGCACTAGTATTTTGGAAATTTAAAATAGGTAGTTTCTTTATATGAATAATCGTTTATTTAAAAAGAGATCGCTTTAATTATAATTGTAGCAAGCTTAAAGCATTTTAATTGAAATAATGTGTTCATTTATGCATTAAAAGTTGAGGAATTAAAATAAATAGATTTCTTTCATAAGATTAGTCATTTATTAAAAAGGTCGCTTTATTATGTTATAGCAAGTTAATTTAATAGCTAATTTTAAAATAACGAATTTAATGAGTTATGCGTTTTAGAAAGGAAAGATTTAAAGTCATTTGGGAAATAGAAATAAATTCATCATTTTCACATTTTGGAATAGAAAGGATAAATTTTATTATTTAAAAGAAAATTATTATTCTTTTTACTTGCAAAATTGATATAGTATAAAGGATTGATTTTTGAAGTTTAAATTAATTTAGATACCTCACCCTTGTTAACAGTTCAAAATATAAAGTGTTGGCTAAAGTAATATGAAGAAATTTAAAATTAGAGTTAAATAAGAAATGGAAGCTTTTTAATTTTAAAAGAAGAACGAATAAGAAATATTGAATAATGGAAAGGAATGATTTCCATTTTTCATTCTCTTTTATTTTAAAAATAAAAATGCCTAAATTCGAAATTGAAAATTAGGGCAAAAAAAAGGGGGTTTCTCATTTAACCTAGCTTTTGAAACATTTTTGGGGGTTCTCTTTTTGGGATCTTTTTGGAAATTGAGGTGGAAAAATGTTGGAGAAAAATGGAGTTTTGTTTGGAGTTGCAGGTGGAGCTCTCCTTCAAGTCATGCTCAGAATGCGTTAAGAGGTAGGAATTCCAATCTACCCCTTTATGTATTGTTGAATCAAAAAAAAATTTGGTGATTGAATGTTCCCCATGAAGTGCTGGAAAAAAGAAATGTTAATACCCATGTATGTTTAAAGATTTAGTTTCAGTCTCTTTTGAGAGCTTGGTTGTTCTTGGATTCAAGGTTTGTCATGGTTTCTTGGACATTTTGAACGGAGAAAATCTTCCCCATTCTTGGTTTAAACATTCTAG
The DNA here is from genome assembly GCF_030272615.1 of Cryptomeria japonica. Lineage (NCBI taxonomy): Eukaryota > Viridiplantae > Streptophyta > Pinopsida > Cupressales > Cupressaceae > Cryptomeria > Cryptomeria japonica. The sequence goes on from NC_081406.1 coordinate 638,917,146, forward strand.
AAAAAGAAAAAAAAGAGGGAGATATCATTAAAAAAAAAAAAAAAAGAATATAAAAAAAAAGGCCATGGCTGTGACTGTGTATGCATTTTCTTTCAGTATTCTCATTCAAAAATGTTTTAGTTTTAAACTGTGAATTTTCAAAAAAAAAAATTGTTAAGAAGAAACACAAAAAAAGAATATTAAAAAAAAAGAGGGAAACAAAAAAAAAAAGAAGAAATTTTACATTGTTGGGTTAGGGTTTGGCGGGCGGAGGGGCTGAAGCTCGACTCCCACCGCCGCCCCCTCCCCCATTTCTCCCCTACCCCCATGCTCTCGTGGCTCCGCAGGGAATCCCTACGTCCACTGTGGCTGCAGGGTAAAACCTGCAACCACGGTGTCCGCAGGGAAACCCTACGTCCACGGCGGCCCGTAGGGAAACCCTGTGCCTACAGTAAGGAAGGGAGGGGACTGTGGGGTTTCCGCACCTTCCGGGTTGGGAGGTGGGCCCCGCAGTGCCCCCAGTTTTATTTTAGTTTTTTTAGTTTTTTTTAATTATTATTATTTAAAAAAATAAAAAAATAAAAATAAATAATAAATATAACATTAGCATTTATAAATGAAATGGGGGATGAATAAAAGTTGAAATAAATATGTAGAAAAATCTATTTTGTTTTATAAATTTAGATTTTAGTTGCTAAATATTATATATATATATATATTAAATAATGGAGATTGCATTTTTTTTTTATATATTGTAGATTAATTAAAATTTATTAATCTTGGATTATTAAATTTATATTAACAACGTTTAAATTTGGAACTTCTTTAAATAGGAAAGGTAATGTTTGGAAAAGAGATCAAATATTGTCTTTATTTGAAGACCTTTGAAATAAAACACTTTTGTTAACGTTATGAAATATATTTTAATAAGATGTTGTTTTTCTTTTAAATAAGCATTGTCTTTCGATTTGAATAATTAAGATCTTCCGAGAATTTTAGAAATGAAAACTAAAGTATAGGAGAGTATGAAATTTGAATCTAAATTATCTTTTTATATTCTGTTATTACTTCATCGATATGCTAGTAGAATGAATGGAAGTTTGATAATGTATCAATTTGGAAAGTTATAAGTTTAAGTTATGTATTTGCTTTGTTAAAGTGATGGCAAACCTTGATGTATTTGTTTGGACCTTGTCGTGTTGTCATTGGGACACCTGTTAAGTCTTAGGTCTCTAAATAGGGTACTGTTGGGCAATGGACCTTGTACTTCCTCTTAGCATGCACTGTTGGTTCTGCCTCTACGTGGAAGTCAACTAGGAATTGTGGATCAAAGTGGTCATTTGTAAATTGGTTGTATACGCCTAGGTGGCAAAGATGTAAAAGACATGTAATTTATGTATACCTAACGATATTAAATGCCAAAGGGGTCTTGCAATTGAGCAGACCCGGAGATGTAGCCCTTTAGGGGTGAACTCCGAGATCATATCTGTGTTATGCAATGTTTTAGCTTCCTTTGTTTCATGCTTTAAGTTATCTTGTATGGTTGTTATCTTGTAGAAGTGAATGTTGGGAAACTAACGAATTTAAATCAAAGAGCATAAAATTATTCATCTTGACAAATGTAGTAATCAGGCTCATAAAAGATTGTAATTAAGATTATGGAAAAGTATTTTGATAATGTAAATTAAAAGTAGTAATAGTGGAAAGAATCTTGCTGGGTTACATTATTGGATCAACTTGTTATTAAGCATGTAAAGTGAACGAATGTGAATGGAGAACAAAGTTAGAATTAATGTTATAATTCCTAGATTGAAATCTAAAGGATGAACATCATATAAGTATATACCTTTTTATCTTAGTAAATGAGTAACGCCATGTTAATTATGTTACACTATATTGGATGAATTTGTTTAGTTATTCCACATTTTTTTTATCTCAACAAATAATCCTTACCAAAATTAACTTAAAAATTGGGTTAACTCAACTATTTATCCATCATTATAACCCTAACAAAAGAACCTATTTATGATTGCTAAAATGAACTAAAATGGGAAGTATTCGTATAGTTGATTATATCTTAATCTTAGTAAGTGTATCTCTTCATATTAACTTCATTTAACTAAAAAGAGTGACATGCAATAAGATAGTTATATTCAAATCCTAAAGGGAGAACGTCACTATGAACTTATATTTTAATCCTATAACAATGGGTAACATCTTGCTAACTATATTTTAAATTGAAGGATGAACTCATGTGTTCCTAATACCTTTTCACTTTAATGAATTGAGCTCCTTCTATTAGCATTATTAAAACTTCAATGAATGAACCCTATGGCCAATTACATTTTATCCTCCATAAAAGAACTACAACTCATTAGTTGGCTATGCATGAAATCAAATGAAGGGACCTCACTCTATTAATTGTAGTTTAATCCTTAATGAATGTATCTCATCTTATTAACCATACTTTTAATATTTAAGAAAAATATCAAATGTGGGTGGTTATCTTAAAACCCAAATGAATGAACTTTGTTATAGTTATCACATTCAACCTTAAGGGAGGTCTCTTAAATTAAATAGGTGTTAATGTGCATTGAGTAAATAACCTCTCGATGGCCTCCTAACCACCCAAAGTAAATGAACGCTCCCTAAAATTCCAAGATGTCATATCATTGAACATATATATAATCATGTCTTATGCATTATCTCACAATTAGGATATCCAGATTAATGGATCATTTGATGCAAGTTGAGTTAGGTGCTAGGTTATGTAATCGTGTTGGGAAACTCCTTAGGAACGTTTAGCCGTCCGCTGTGCTATCTATGTTTCAGATAACTCCAAATTATCTTAATGTTGTAACTTTTCATTAACGCTCTTAATTATTATTTAAAAAAATATATATTTACACTCTATTCGAGTGTTTTTAACTTAAACCCTTAGGGGTTTCCTGGCGGGGCATTACACTTTCATCTCATGTGTATGCACTTGTAGGTGAGATCCACAAACAAAGCTATTTGAAGAAGAAAGAAGGACAATGGAGCCACATGAAGGAGATATTCAGATTTGCATTTGGTTTGCTTAGTTTTTAATCTTGAATGTTTTTCTTTCATGTCTCTATTGGATGTAATTAGTATTGATCATTGCATTTGAGCTTTTGTGATTGAGCTATGACTAATATTGATATTTTCTTTGATGATTTCTGATTTCCTAGCTACGGATATTTATACTCATATTTGGTCAGTTGGTTTTGGTTTGGAGATCGGATGCTATCCTGCTTGCTTAGAAGATTGCTTTTTGGTTCCAGCAAGGATTTCACCAATAGAGCTTTTGATGGAGATCTTTGATTAATTGAATAAGTTGTGTTGGTGTAACTTCTGCTCGAGTTTCAAGACATTGTTGGTGATCATGTTTGAAACTTGGCGGATGGAGATCATTTCTAAAGCGTATGGACCTATACTTGGTCCCAGTTGATCTAGGTTATGGACCAGCTTTAATGTAACGTCTGGATTGGACCTCTCAATGTATTTCCGGGATAACTTGTGAGTTGGATATTATTTGTTTGGTCTAAGGCCAACATGGTTTGTAATTATGTAATTGTCTTATTGTTTGGTGGCTGACCTGATTGTTTATGGTCAAGAGTTTGTATATACAGATGTAAGATCTCATTGTAGATCATCATGGTTAATGTTAGAGGTCATGTTCAAGGAATGTAATGTGTGAATAATGCAATATCATTCAAGCAGAGGAGTTGTTTGATCATTGGAGATCGAATTGGGTTTATGTAAGAGGATTTAGTCCTTCGGTATTGAGCTTAACCGAAATTGTACTCAGGCATAGGAGATGATATCTTTTGCAGTTCAACACTTCTCTGGATTGTACTCTAGATTTCTATTTAGTCAGTGAGGCTCCTTTTGTGATGAGCAATATGATCTAGGCTATTGGCCTTCCTACAAGTGAAGGCCCCTCAATTGTAATTTACATACTTACTACAGAAGTATTATCTGACTGTGGGTAGGCTTCCCACCGTGGTTTTTCCCTGTACCAATTTTTCCACGTACAAATATTGGTGTTATGTGGATAGATTTTATTTTGTTATTATTGTTTATGCTTAATTGGTTTATCTACTATTCTGGTATTAAGTTTTTGGGTTCCGGTATTAAAGTTTAAATTGTTAATGCTTCCGGTAATCCGTGACAACTGATTCACCCTCCCCCCCTTTGAGTTGTCTTTCGATTATTTGAACTGTCTAATATCATTTGCCCAAGTTTAGTGGTGATGGTAAGGTCTCAAGTGATGAGAATTTAAATGCATGTAATGTTGCATGTGGTGTGATAGTCATCTAGCATGATGATATGGTAGTGAGACTATTTGTGTAGACATTAATCGATGCAGTAGTGGATTGGTTCTACCACATGTCAAATGGTGCAATCACAAATTGGTAAGATTCAAAAACTAGTTTTGAGGTTAGTTTTAAGGTGGGTGAAGATGAACATTCCCTTTTAGCCTAGTTGGCCCTATTAAAGAAAGAAATTCCTTAGTCTATGAGAGATTTTGAGGCTAGGTTTGATAAAATTGTCTATAAAAGTCCTGCAAATGAGAAGCATTCAAATGACAATCTGAAATGTTTCTTCATAATTTCCATGCCTTCATAAATAAGCTTCTTAATTCAGAGAAAAAGAGTAGCAACTCTAGCCCATGTCAAAACATTGGTGGTTGATTTATAAGATGACTTAATTACTATTAGAAAATGGAAGAGAGAAGTTCAAGTAGTTGGTACACAACCCTCTACTTCTTCAGACCCTGTAGTACAAAGATTAATGAATGATGTCATAGCTCTCAAAAGACAATTTCCAAACGCTAGTACTTCCTACCCACAGCCTTGTCAGGATATTTCAAGAAGAATTACTAATCAAAACAAGACCTTACAATTGGCTTCATCTCAGTAGAGATTAGCAATTGAAGCTCCACCACCTAAAGGTAACATGTGTGTTTTCCACCTAACTGATGATCATGATGGTAATTCCTGTCTAGAAATGGTGCGATATGCACAAATGATGAATACAAGAGGAGTAATAAGTGAGATTGGTCAAGAAGAAGAGATCTTCGAGCAACCTGGTGACTTAGAAATAAACTTCCTGGAGTACGAATCAGATTCAGAAAGAGGAGGAGATATATTGGTGACCCTTAAAGATCCTTCTTGTGCAATCCTTACTAGGAATCAACATCAACCTAAAAACGCAAGTAATTCAACATTTCCTTAAACCTTAGCCAAAGGTAAAGAACTCATGAACCGGAACTTTGAAAGCGATTCAAGAGTTCCAAAAGTTCAGATACTAAAGCACCTTGATCCTAATACTTCTTTGGATATTGAATTTTGTAAGACTTCTAAAATTCAGATATCTCTTGTTGAATACGTTAGGTGGAATCCACCCTAAAGAGCTGGATAAATTAGTTAAATATGTACAGGGGGAAACCTCTTAGTTGCAACCTAATCAGTCATTGTTGACCAATCTTGAGTCCTCATAGGTCAAGAAGTGTACTAAACCTGCAAAGTCATTTGAAACTATTCCAGAGGTATTAGCTAATGAACTAGATGAACCACCTTTAGCACTAGATCAAAAGTTGGAACCTTTCTATATATCTTTGATTATTAATGGTTTTAAACTCAATAATTGTATCATTGATTCAGGAGCATTAGATAACATTATGTCTTCTTCATTTGCTAAAGCATTAGCTCTTTCCCTCACTAAAACCTTTGGAAAATTTTATTCAATGGAATCAAAGAAGGTCCCTTTGCTTGGCCAAATCAAAGATTCTCAAGTTGCTCTAGCGATACATCCTAGCAAAAGAGGGAAATTGACTATTCTGGTAACTAATATTCCCGCAAGTCATGGCATACTACTAAGTAGAACTTTTTATAAAGATTTGGGAGGAGAAATCAAGATGGATTGGTCTCAAGTATTAATTCCCATTGGTACACAAAAAATTGTCCTTCAACCAAAGCCAAAATCCAAATATATAGTTTTCCTTCCTGATGACCCAAAATCTCAAATATTGTATCAAGAATGTGATTTTGGCAATTATTTGTTCTTCTTTGATGACATGAAGAAAACACCAGAGGATGTGTTAGACCCTGATGTTGGCTTATGGGTGATGGAATTTGATGGAAGTTGTGCATCAGCTGGATCTAGTGCCAGAGTGGTGCTCATTTCTCTAAAAGGTGAAAATATTTCTTTTTCATTTAAGTTAGAATTCAAAAACACTAATAATACTACAGAATACAAGGCCTTACTATTCGGACTTGAATAGGCTAAGAAAAGAGGAATCAAGTTGTTGAGCGTCAAAGGTGATGCAGAATTAATTGTCAAGTAGGTGCAAAATCTCTTCTTAGTAAAGAATGAAAGGCTTGGACATTATAGGTATAGGGTTTGGGATGAGATGGAATATTTTGATGCTTTCTCAATTGAGGCAATTCCTAGAAACCAAAATTCCTATGCAGACTCCTTGACAGTTTCAGCTTCTTTATTACTCCCACATCTAGACTTTGGTGCAAATTTTTATAAGATTGAAGTGGTATATTGCCCTAATGTTTTGGATAATTCTGATTTCTAGCAGGTGTTTAAAGTGATAAACATATCAATAATCTCCTGCAAAATGTTGAGATGTTTGCCTCATCCTTCTTTGAAGGGTCTAAGAATGAATGTAATGAATTTTGCCCAAATTCAGAAGAAGGTTCTAAAAAGGAAGTTATTCAACTGAAGGGAAATCAAAATCCAAAAGGTATGGTATCCTTAGAAAACCTCTTTGATCACAATGACAAGTATGTCAAAAAAAAATAGTTCTCAAAGTACCAGTAACTCGAGAGTATGAAAAGGTAAATATAGGTGATGAAACTAACCCAAAGTTGGTTAATTTAGGCAAGTGTTGTACCCCAAAGGAAAGCCGTTTGTTCATTAAATTTTTACAGAAATTCCTAGATGTTTTTGCATGATCTTATGAGGATTTGAAAGATTTTAGAAGTGGCCAGTTTCAACATCATATTCCTCCCAAACCTGAGGTGGCTCCTTTTAGAAAGAAGTTAAGAAATTATAATCCCAAGGTTGTAGATACAATTTTCAAAGAAATAGATAAGATGCTTCAGGCAACGATTATCTATCCCATTCATCATTCAATTTGGGTGACAAACATTGTCCTGAATCACAAGAAAAATGGAGAGATAAGGATCTATGTGGATTTTCGGAACTTGAACCAGGCTAATTTAAAAGATAATTACCCGTTACTAGCAATGGATCATATTCTTCAAACTATTGTTGGATCAGAAATGATTTCAATGCTCGATGGTTTTTCTGGCTACAATGAAATAAGTATGGCGAAAGAAAACCAGTGCAAAACAACCTTCACCATACCTTGGGGAACTTTCACCTATAACAGCATGCCATTTGGTCTAATAAACATTGGAGCAACTTTTCAAAGGGCAATGAACCTCTCATTTGGTCACCTCATTGGTAAGACTATAGTTATCTATCTAGATGATTTGACAGCATTTTCCAAAGGAGGAAAAATTACCTAAGAGATTTGGAGACTGTGTTGCAAAGGTGTAGAGACAATGGTATCTCTCTGAATCCAAAGAAATCAGTTCTTTGTGTCACATACGGGAGGCTATTGTTGGCATATGATGAAGCGGTGATAGTGTATGTTGTCATTGATGTCAATAAGTGAACTGGCATATGATTCTCAAGTAGGTGAACTAGTATGAACCAGTATGAAGACTGGAAGCGGCTATAGTCAACCGGGATGGTGTGAACCAGTGTCGGGGTTTGCAGTTAGGGTTCACTAAGTGTGACTGTCAGTTGGTAGTCTCTGTTCAGCACTAGGGTTTTCGGTTTGGCTTATGTGGTTCAACCGATGGTGTTTTTTGAACAATAAGGATAAGGATCAGGATAGCATGTCAGTTATGTGCATGTGAAGGATTTCCTTGAGGATCTTGCATGTGAAGATCGAATGCATTGAATGCCTACATTGGGAATGCATGATGTTCTGAGCAGTGTGTGAAGAGCGCGTGATGGGTTACTATTTTCCAGATGTGGTGAAGATTGGACGATGCAAATTGACTTGAGATCTATTTTAGATCATTTCACTCTATGCAATATGTTTGGACGGTCAGGATTGGACCGCTTGTAATTGTAAACCAAAAATGTTTAGGGTTTAGGGTTTATGCTACCGACCTAATTATTGTCTAGAAGATGATGTTTGTTATTGTTTGTGTTGTCAAAAGATTTTTTGTGTTTGCATGTTGAGATACTTGCCAAACCAAAGTGTGGATTCTAAAGAGTGTGATTGCAAAGGAGAGGAGCTGAAAAGGATCTGCCTTAGCAAGTAGTCTTGTTATCAGATCAGAGCTTTACCAGTTGACTTCTAACCATTTCAACAAAAGGAAAATCCCTTGATCGGGTAGCTTTAACAGGCTTGTTGCAAATCCTCTAACCAGGTGACTCAAGTTCATTGAGTTCTTTAAATCCTCTAGCGAGGTAACCTTTAACAGGGTTTATAGCCATCCCTCAATCGGGTGATCCCTAACAAGATCGGTTCCTAACAGAATTGTTGTCTTCAAAATCTGATTCACTCTAACATCCTTATAGTAACATGATAACTCTGTATGCAGAAGAGATATTAGAGAGAAGGAAACTTTTCGAACAACATATGACAAGGTTTGGTTAACCTTCTACACTTTAGACTTATTCAAAGTCCAAGCGGGTATACCTTTGTGAACTAAATTCACACTTTTAAACAATAAATCCACCGCAAACCAGTCCAAAAACCAGTGGATCTAATCACCTTAAAACTAACTGAAACAAAGGAATGAAAATTGTACTCATGTTCAGTATTGACCTACAAAATATGTAATAGACAACCTCGATCTATACCAATGCCTTATCCAAGGTCACAGAGTCATCTAAGTTCAAACAATACTCCCACAATCAAATATCTATACATATCCCATTAGTTTGGCTTCTGTAGATCCCTATATATGCCTGACACATAAGAATTTATTCATACCAAATTAAACTACGATCATCAAGATTCAAAATATCTCACAAGGAATTTACTGGTAGAAGTGATTCCTGTATATTTAATTCCCCTCCTGAAGGGAAAAGCTAAGAAACATATCCACTGAAAGTTGCCTTACAACCCCTATTCAAATGAAACAACCTTGGATTATTTAGAATGAAACAATAAACACTTGCAAACACACTTGAAGACAACACAATGTTTTAACTCAAAACCAATGGTCTGTATATTGATATTTTCTTCAAAAAAGTATTACAAGAAACCTTCGAATGTTCTCCATTGAAACTTGGAAAAGCTCAGATAAATTTCTGCAGCATTTTCTTACAATTCTTTGTGATCCATTTTCTACTAGTCCTGGTATCCATTTATAACAATATGGATGCATACAAAGCTTTGGACTTTCCTAGGAGAGTTTTGTTACAATAATTTCTTCTCAAGAAGAAGTTACAAAATCTTTTACAAATGCAGTTACAAGTCCTTTTCAACCTCTGTGGCTTCTTCTACTTGTTGTCCAATTGCAACCTCTTCTAACTGCTCTACATCCTGTATGGCATATTTTCTTGTCCACTCATTGTATACATCATTAGCTGGCCACGTGAAGTTAATCACTTTTACTTTTGCCTTGGCTAACCTTTTCCAAGAATTTCTCATTTTGTTAACCTCTGAGTTGAGAAAACCATAATGAGATTTGATTCTCTCTATCTCCTCAATTGTTACAACAAAGAAGGAAGCATCTTCTAAGTTAATAATTCCTTTTATTCTAACTGACAATTTGGCTTCTAATTCCTTAAGCCATACTTGTTTGTCCTTCAATTGATTTGGGCTGACAAAACCCCCTGGAAGCAATTCAAAAACCTGCTTAGTGTACTCCTTTTTGTACAAGTTGATCTTCTTGTCTGCATTATCTATTCCTTCTGCTAATTTTATTATATCCTTTGTGGTGTCACAAGTGGATTTGATAATAGGATCAGCCCCTGCTTCATCATAGGATACACAAATAAGCTCCAAATCTTGCTCTCTAGGCTTCCACTTATCAAAAATAGGCATTAAAATAGCCTTATCTCCATTAAGCTCATTCCACATATCTAGAATCTTTCTCATGTTGTTATACAATAATGAGGCCCCTATGGTGTCAGCAAAACTTAAAATTGTAGCCCTTACTCTTTCCTTATATTTGTTTGAATACAGTGCCTGAGCCTGTTTTAAATTCTCCAATTCATAAGGAGTGATCTCAACCAATTGAGAGCTAGAAGATGTTGGAGATGGTGGAAACTCAATAATGGGGCTGGTAGGTGGAGGCCTTGCAAGAGAAGAGGAGATCATTAGTGTTGAGGACTCACCTTGATGATATTGTCCTGCCAACTGGCTTTGTAGCTTAGCAATAATGATGTATTTACTCCTTACCTCTTCCTTGGCACTATTATAGGCTTTTAAAACTGTCTCCAGCTTAACCTGGAGATCTGCCTTTTCCTTAGCCTCCCTTTTTGCTACTGCAACACTAAATTTTGTAGTCTCTAGCACAATGCTATCAGCATCCACTACCCCAGTGCTCTGAACTCTTTTTACTATCATTCCACCAAGGTAACTTAACCCTGGGGTATCCTTATTCCTCTTATTCTCATCTCTCTTAAGAGACCACATGACCAGTGCAGCATTGTCTTTGCTAAAAGTGACTCCCTCCATAGGTTTGGTCTCTTTTCTTACTGCCTCTAATACCAAGGCATCTGCTATGTCCCACTCGAGGAGAATGAGTACCCCAGCCTGTGCCACCATGTCTCTTCCTTGCTCAAGAGTGATGGTCTTAAACTCATCAATCATTTCTTGCTTTATTTCCTCTTCAACCACAGCTAGATCTTTGTGAGGTTGCTCACCTTTTCTCTTTTCACACCTTGCATTATATTTGTCAATGTTCTGCTTCCACACAAATTGCATGAATGCTCCTGATGTGACAAAGTTATTGTCAGCCAAGAAATCTTCACTGACCTACTTAATCTTGGGATCCCACTCCTAGCCTTTGAACTCATTAGCAGTGATGTTAATTTCAGTAGTAGGGGGCTCTTCTGGCATTCCCTCTTTCACTTCATCATATGTATATGATATCTCTCCAAGGCTGCCTAACTGTATTCGTTGCTCAGCTACTGCTTGTTCATCTCCTATATGGATAGGGGTTTGAGATGGAGAGTACAAAGGTTCATCAGATTGTATTTATTTTCCCATTCTTTGTTTCTTTGGGCTATGTTGAATGTCAATGACATCCTGTATCTTACTCTTCCCTTTCAAAGTAGAGGGCTCCCCTGTTGTAGGCATCAACACACTATAATTGGACTTCTTATGCAACATGTAGTCACCAGGAGGGATTGCTCTAGTGGATGCAGACCTACTTAGAACCAGTCTTGCTTTCTCAGTGTTTTTCTTAATTACAACTTCCCTCTTTTCTTTTAATGTTTGCATCACATCCTCAAAACAAAGAATTAGGAACTTTATCTTCTCCTCAAAAGGGTGGAAGCTAGACAATGGGTCATAGCTGGTATCAAATTGGTGTACAAATTCTAAGGCTTTTTTATAAGCCACCCACTTTTCCTTCCTCGGCTCTTGTTCATCTAAATCAAACTCATTCCTAATGAGGTCTTCGAGAAACTGGAATTGATGGGGTCTACCTCTGCATATTGCCCTCTTTCTAAACATGCCATTGAATAAATCTTCAGGGTCGGCACACCTAGATACTGCAGTTGACAAATGATAAGGTTGAAGAAAATATTCAAAGCATTTCCAACCTCCTTTAGTTATTACAAATTGGTGAGCTATGGTAACTGTAGGGAAAATGGTCCCTTTACCTCTGCCTGTTAACTCTGCCTCCTATACACCACCAATCCTCCTGAGCATCTCTGCAATTCCCACTTTAAGAGGGACCTGATAAGGAAACAAAAATGGGGTGCCTTTGAAACCATATACCCTGAAAACTGTGGAGACAAGGTATAAGTAAATATCACCCCAATTATGGACAATTTTTATATTCTCTGCAAACTCTTTTGGCCTAATGAATTCCAAAAGAAGCTTGGGGACCCTTTGATTCTCTGAATAGAGGAGAGTCCTAATCTTAGATGCAAAACACATATCAAACTTTAAGAAGCTTGCATCTTCTCTGTCCCATGACAGCACTGTACTCCATAATTGTACTGGCATCTTTTCTCCATCTTTCTCTTTTACAAGATCCATTCCACTTGCAAAATAATCACCACCCTTGAATAAAAATAAATGCATGAGGAAGGAATACCATCCAAAAGGCCTATCTACCTTCCCATTCTTTATTCCTATTAATCCTTCATGGATAGCATCAATGATAAAGGAATCATAATCAAAGGTCACTGCAAGAGAAGGATTCAAAATCTGAGCAACCATCAACATATAATGGGTGGGCATATTTGCCTCAGCATCCTCTCCTAAAATTTGGCAAAGTGACCAGTATAATCCTTTGGCCCCAAGGGTAAACAAATTTAAAGAGAAAGGCTCCTCAGTGTTAGGTCCTACAACTAACAACCCACCTATCTTCACAAAGAATTATCTAAGAGGCCCATTTCTAAGGTGGTTCCTCTACACACTGTATACCTGAGCTAGACATTTGAAATTAATAGGTTCTAGAAAATTGGTAAACTCATTAAGCCCAAAAGCATTTCTGAATTCCTCATTATGGATTTCAATGAGGGTTTTCCCGTTCATATCCCTAATACTCCTTTTAATTGGGTCATAGTTGTGTGCAATCTGGGTTAGGAGATCCACATCCATGAATACTCTAGGGACTACCAATTTTCCTACATCCAACTCCCAGATATTGTTTTGAAGGGCTGAGGAGTTTCTCATGCCAAATCCAACTTTAAACAATCCCAACCCAGACAATCCAATTTGAGGGTCTCTTAGCCAATTACCCTTATCATATGATCCCTCCCCTATTTTTAGGTGAGGAGCTCATGGCACAAGTTCTTTTATCTTTGCGGCCACATTAGTTGACAATGTCAATTGTTCAAGGAAGTCATCACAGATAGCCCTCTCCTGGTAATTAACCTTTCCCGAGAATTCTCTCTTAGGTGCCACCTTTAAAAAATATCCAAGCAATCCAACTATTACCCCCAACTGTTCTGTGACAAATCAAGACCTTAATTTAAACACACTGTTAAGTGATTGCCAAACAAGAGTATAAGAGAACCTATTTTTTGCTCGAAGAAACTTGCTCTATGACTGAAGAAATTAGCTCTACAACTATTCTTTAGAATGATACCTTTATTCAATTGATACGAGATCATATACAATAGTTGGGCTCTTAACTGCAACATTGATACCGCATGCTTCGGTCGTCCCTTCAGAATTGAATTCATAGAAGAATTTGAAACTTTCGCTCCAACGGGTCACAACATACCTGTGCATTTTCCTTTTCGCTCTTTCGCCACTTCGCAGAGCCTAACGTCTTAGCAATTTTTCTTAATGAAATCATGCCAGTCGTCTGATCAAATGAAACTTGATCGGTCTTTACACTGACTTAACGCATTTGCCTTTGCATCGGGCCCTACCTCTTTTCGCCATTTTGCAGGCTTTATCCCATGAGCACTTTTCTTTCGCAAAACTACGCCAGGCGTTAGATGGGACTCTAACCGCTCAGCCTTTAACTCTTACCCAGACAGTCAGCCTTTTCACTAACTGTGCCTCATCCTGATAGCTAACAGTTTTTTGCTATTTTGCATAGCTTAAACCGCTTTCAACTTTGGGCCACGAAACAACATGAAGCATTGGATCAATCCTGAGATGACCATCCTTTAAGAAAGACCTTTATGCTTTATTTGTTCTTTGGGCCCCAAAAACCTTTCATTATTTTGCAGGTTTTAAAGCACGAGCATTTTACCTTCGCGAATACACACGGACTATTAGATTACATCTGACTTGCTTGATGCTTAACAACCTACTAAGATTCGGCAGATGTGGGCCCTCTGACTCAGCTCTGTCCACCTGTTGTCTAGTCATTCCCGAACTGACATGTCAACCTTTTATTTGCTAAGAGAAAACATCGGATTCCACCTCATCCTTGCCACCTGCATCTACCAGGTCATTTCATATCCCGCAACATGAGTCATCCTCTTGGACCCACCTTTTAATCCTTAGATCTGACTTGTTGACTACTTCGACTTTCTGCCATGTGTCCTTATCTGATTTGCCATCTCAACCAACTGGACTGCCTACTTGGAGTGCCATGTCATTTTGTTGTTTTGCAAAAGCTATCTGTCGAGCACCTTTCTCCTACAAAACTATGCTAGCCATCAAATCAGATAGACTTGTGCATTAGTTATGCCGGTTATGAACCCCTTTTCCTTGGCCAAAAAACCTTTCACTGCTTCGCAAGACATAACACGTGAGCACCTATTGGCCACAAAACAATGCGAACCATCGATCTCTCCTGAACTTTATCACCTTTTAACCATTTGAAAAGTCTCCACTGTCGAGTCTCACCAAGCCTTTTCGCCATTTCACGAAAGGTATTTCACTTGCTAGTTTCAGCTGCGAATCAACACCAATCGTTAGATCTTGAACGAGATGGAGTCTCATTAAACCAGACCAAATGCGCACCATTTTAACATGTTTTCCTTTTGCTATTTCGCAAGTCTTAAAGCACTCGCAACTTCGCCTAACAAAATGGCGAAAGTTACACTTACTGGGCCCGACAACATTAGAAATAAAAAAGCATAAGGCATAGATTTTAACAATTATTCAATGACCGCCTAGGCAAATGACGAAGGGGGGACACTTCACACGACCCCAAGACCCATTACTTAAGTGGATAAAGTAACGCAAGAATAGAAACCAGAGTTTTTTTTTATCAAACATTGAGCAATTTTAAAATTGAGACCCTAAACCCTTAAGACCTAACACAGACTTGAAGTAGTTGATAGTGTGCCTGACTCAAAATTTCAAAAACTTAGCCAATTATGGGAAAAGAAAACCCATTTCTTAAACAGTGATAACAAGAACCTTATTGTAAAGTCTTTAACCAGACTAGGCTCCTAACAGAGTGGACTTCAAAAGAGTTCAAAACAAGCTTGTGGGTATTCATCCCCATCGTGGTTTTTCCCATTTGGGTTTCCACGTGAAAAATCTGTGTTATGGGTTGTGAGTTTTCATGTGATGATTGAGTAGTTTTTTATTAAATTTGAATATGCATGCACTGCTAAATGATTGTGGTATTAATTATGCAACTCATGCATGACTAAACTGGTAAAGTAGCTATCAAGACCTGAGATCTGTTGAATGTTGTTTTAAGTACTTTTGGTTAACTGGTTTAGTTGTCTGAAGCATTTTTGTTTAACTAGTATTGCTATGGTTAAGTACAGTGGTATAGACAATCAGTTAACTCTGTTAAGAGAGTGTCAAAATATTGAAGCAAGTTTTTATCTGTACTGATTCACCCCCCCCCTTCTCAGTACCGGTTAGGGTATCTGTTGTTCATCATTATTCATCAATTGGTATCAAAGCACCTCCAAGTCCTCGGTGATATAAGATTAACTGCTTGAGGCAAAAGATTCTTCTTTAATGATGAAGAGGGAAGGTCCTAAGTTCAATAGGGATAACTTCAAAATATAGAAGGACAGAATGAGGATTTATATCAAGAGTTTGGGTGCTCAAAACTAGAGCTATGTTGAGAATGCCTATGTAATCCCCACCGACACTCTAGTCGATGATCAGAAAAGAGAGATTCAAGAAAATGGGTAAGTCATGGAAGCCCTTATTAGCAGCATGTCTAATATTGAGTTCATTGATGTACAAGATAAGGACAATCCTAAGGATGTATGGGACACACTGGAAACGATTTATGGTGGTGATGAGCATGTCAAACAGGCTAAGGAAGAAAGCCCCAGAGGAAAATTTGAAGACATGAGGATGGTTGAAGGTGAGACCATTCAGCAATATGGCATAAGGATCAAGACTGTGGTTGGAGATATCAAGAGCACTAGTGGAACAATTGATGATGCCACCATTGTTAGTAAAGTTCTGATATCATTGTTACTTGTCTATGCAATCAAGGTTGCCTCTATTCAGGAGTTAAGGTCTATCGACAAGACAAAGGTATCTCTGTTGGCAATATAACAAGGATATTGAGAAGGTTGTTGATGATTATGGACATAATTGATTAAAGATGTTTTACTATCTTGATATTATTATTTTGTCATTGATGTCAAGAAATTCATTTTCTAATTCAGTATGATGTTGCCATATCTTAAGAAATATGATATGAAGATTATAAAGAAGTCGGTAAAGACACAGGAAAGAATATGATGAATAAAGGGATAAGCTATTCAA
Organism: Cryptomeria japonica; assembly: GCF_030272615.1. Classification (NCBI taxonomy): domain Eukaryota; kingdom Viridiplantae; phylum Streptophyta; class Pinopsida; order Cupressales; family Cupressaceae; genus Cryptomeria; species Cryptomeria japonica. Next base: position 638,933,533 of record NC_081406.1, read on the forward strand.
TGGGCAACTCTACCGAGTCAGACAATGATGAGATCTTGATGTTTTAGATTGTTTTAACATCATACATATGTTGTAAAATGTAAAGGTTAATACTACACTATGTTATCAGCCAAAGGACCTAGTCGGTAAACCCTAAGGAACCTAGTCGGTAAACCCTAAGGTTATCGCAGTCAGTTAATGAAGACAGAATGTCTACCGAGTAAAGTTTAGTATTCACCGAGTTGTAACCAAGCTATAACAGAATGCATTAAATGTTTACATGTGATATTTACTGAAAGAAGCTGATGAGCTGGAGCGGATCAATGATTGGCAAGCCGTGGAAGAAGTTTGTTAACAAATCTAAGGCAATTGAAAGTATGCAAGAAGATCTATAGCTCAGATTGAACCACATTACCCTAATACAAGTTGCAAGATGATTGTACAAGTTCCGAGGCAGGGTAAAACATTTTTCAAATCGTAAGATGATTGTACAAGTTCCGAGGCAGGGTAAAACATTTTTCAAATCGTAAGATACAATGAACTTGGAAAAGATTGAAGATCTGATGGCTATGATTGATCATGGGAAATGTGATCAAGGAGATTAAGCGGTTAGATGATTATTTATAAATAAGGAACTATTGATAAATAAGGAACTATTGATAAACAGTGTATGCGGGCAAGTGTATGCATAGGGATGCTACATAGTGATCACCGAGCACAGAAGCTTGAAGACCTATTGGAATAACAAAGTATTGATGCCCAGTAGATAGACAAGATTAGTTCTATGTCTAGATTGTGATTGAACAAATAAGAATCTGCTTTAGCATTTCAGATGTAAAGTTGCAGTTAGATTGTATTACTATTAGCTTGTGAAAGTAATAGAAAATCTCTTAACCGAGTGGACTTAACAGTCTTATAAGTAAATCCTCTAGCAAGGTGACATTCTAAATGAGTGTTCAAAATCCTTTGACAAGGTCACTTCTAACAAAGTGAAGATCCTAACAGATCTGAGGGAAATCCCTTAACCAGGTCACATCTAGCAATGTGTTTTGTAATCTTTAACAAGATTGGCTTTTAACCGAGCATACTCTAGAAGAGTATATTTCTTAGTGGGTCCGAAATCCCACAGTGGTTTTTCCCTATTTGGGTTTCCACGTTAAATCTAGTGTTATGAGGTCTATATTGTTTTGAGTTTGCATGTTTGATAGTTTTTATTCTATGACTGATATATGTTACCGAGGTTGAATCTGATGTTTTCATTGATGATTAAGTTTGTATGATTCACCCCCCCCCTCTCATCTTGTTGGCTATTGGATCTGTACTTATATTAAGTATCAGAACTATCAATTGGTATCAGAGCTTTGGACTCTGAAAGGAAAGTTTAAAGGCACTTGAGTTAAAGATCCAAAGATGTATAAGAGGGATGCACCTAAGCTGAATAAGTCAAGTTTCTCTACATGGCAGAAAAGGATGAAGCTACATCTATCAGGAGTTGAAGAATATGCTATATACTATCTGGAGAATGTTTTTGTTACACCGAGCACCTATCCATTGACTATGGAAGAGATAAAGGCAAAGCAAGAACACATTCAAGCAATGATTGAAATAACATCTGCATTGACCGATTCTGAGTTTAAGGATCTAGAAGGCTGCAATGATGCGAAGGCTATGTGGACTAAGCTCATATCTGTATATGGAGGAGATGAACATGTTCAAAGAGAAAAAGTTGATAGTCTAAGAGGACAACTTGAATCTATGAGGATGAATGAAGGTGAGAACATAACCCAGTATAGTACAAGACTAAAGGAGATTGTAAATCAAATCAAGGGAGCAGGAGGAATTATTGAAGAAAAGGATGTGACAAGTAAGTTGTTAAAAACCCTTTTACCTGCTTATGCAATCCGAGTCTCTGCAATCAATGAATTAAGGTCTATAACTAATATGCCAGTTTCCTTGGATGCTACTATTGGTAAGCTACATGCATTTGTGTTAAGTAATTTTGATAACAGTGGGTCATCGGTAAATAAAGTTGAATCTACATTTAGTTCTTTTCATTTGAATGAATCTAATGATTACAATGAAAGAAAGTATAAGTACTCTGGAGGAGATCATAGTGGAGCAAGTGAAAGATTTCGGAAGAACATGGAGGAGGTACACAAACTGTATGAAGAAATCAGAAAGCAAGAAGAGTTTGAAGCACTATTGGCCAAAGGCTTACCAAGAGGCAAAGGTAAGTATAAGGGAAAACTACCCTTGAAATGTTTCAATTGTGATAAGATTGGACATATGGCTTCTAACTATCCTGACAAAGATTTCACTGAAAAGAGAGATTACTGAGATGGCAGACAAAAAGATAATCATTACAGAGGTCACCGAGACTTCAAAAGAAGAGATAGAAAGACCTGCTTAATTGCTGATGAGGAATCTGAAGATGATAAATCAGATGAGACTGATACAGAGGAAGTTGTTTATGTGGCTATCAAGGATGGATCAGATGAAGAAAGGTATGAAGAAAAAGCCCTAATATCTCACATAAACACTAATGATTCTTGGATTATAGATAGTGGATGCTCACATCATATGATAGGAGATAAACACAAGTTTGTTATGTTAGAAGATTATGATGGAGGCTATGTTAGATTTGGTAATGATGTACCATGTCCAGTGAGAGGTAAAGGATCCATAACACTTCTTGATAAAGCAAGATGCAATGGTGTTTATTGGGTTGAAGGTTTGAAATATAATTTGTTGAGTGTAGCACAACTAAACAACACAGGTTACTGAATAGAATTTCAGAAAGGAATTGTCAAAGTTCATGACAAAAATGGAAAGTTAGCTGCTACCAGGACACAAACAAAAGGTAATATATTTCACCTTGACTCTACTCACAACAAGTGCTTGCATGCAAAGATTGATAACACCTGGTTATGGCATAAAAGGTTTTGTCATGTTAATTTTGATAATCTGATCAAGATAAGTAAGAAGCATAGAGTAAGAGGTCTACCGAGTCTTGAAAAACCTGAGAATGCTATATGTCGAGTATGCCAAATGGGCAAGATGACAAGATCCAGCTTTACAAGTAAGTCCTACACTTCTAAGGGAATTTTAGATCTTGTGCACACTAATCTTTGTGGTCCTATGAAAGTTCAAAGTTATTATGGTGATAAGTATTTCATATTATTTGTGGATGATTATTCAAGGATGATGTCAGTAATGTTTTTAAAAGAAAAATCAGAAGCTTTTCAAATGTTTAAATGGTACAAGGCTAGAGTTGAAAATGAAACAGGAAGACAACTGAAATGTCTTAGATTAGATAGAGGAGGATAGAGGAGGAGAGTTCAACAAGTACTATGAAGAGAATGCCATCAAGAGGCAGTTGTCTACCCCAAGGACACCACAACAGAATGGCATAGCAGAAAGGAATAACAGGACTGTAGTTGAAGCAGCCAAAACTATGTTGATCCAAGGAAAGGTTGCTCACACTTTTTGGAGAGATGCGGTAAGCACTGCAATCTATACTATGAATCGAGTACTCATCAAGAAAGGTAAAGACAAAACCCCCTATGAGTACTGGAATGGGAGAACTCCTAGTGTGAGTTATTTTAAAGTGTTTGATAGTAAGTGCTATATCAGGAGAGGTGAGCATCTGAGAAAGTTTGATGCTAAATGTGATAAAGGAATATTTCTAGGATATTCCACTAAAAGAAAAGCTCTCAGAAGCTACAACAACAGGACTTAAAAAATTGTTGAGAGTGTCAATGTTAGAGTTGATGAATCCCCTAAGGAGCCTGAGGAAACCTGCAGCAAGCAAGTGGAAGATGAACCAGGTGTAGCCTTCTGGGAACCTGTTAAGAAGGAAACAAGTTGCAAACACCAGAAAGACCTCAGTGTTCCTATACCGGTAGAAGATGCAGTAGGTGAAGAAGAATATGAAGTGGAAGAAGAAGAGGAAAAGAAAGCAGAACTAGCTAGGGTAATTCATAGGTATGTGAAACTACATCATGATCCGAAGCAGATCATAGGAGACAAAGATGTAGGGATACTCACAAGGAGAAAGGTGAAAGAAAACTCTTGCATGATTTCAAAATTTGAGCCTAAGACCACTAGAGAGGCACTTACTAATGAAGACTATATAAATGAAATGGAAGAGGAGCTAGACCAGATAGAAAAGAATGCAACATGGTCCTTGGTACCCAAACCGGAACACAAGAATGTAATAGGTACCAAATGGGTCTTCAGGAATAAGTTGAATGAAGAAGGCATAGGGGTAAGGAACAAGGCAAGACTTGTATGCAAGGGATATGCTCAAGAAGAGGGAGAAGACTATGGATAACCTTTTCCCTAGTGGCTAGACTAGAAAGTGTTCGAATGCTAATTGCATTTGCAACATTCAAGGGATTTAAGGTATACCATATGGATGTGAAGTCTGCATTCTTGAATGGAATCCTAGAAGAAGAAATGTATATTGAGCAACTGGATGGGTTTGCTTTGTCAGAAGATAGTGACATGGTGTGTAGATTACACAAGGCCATGTATGGATTGAAACAAGCACAAAGGGCATGGTATGAATGGTTACACTCTCATCTTGTGAAGATAGGATTTCAGAGAACAAGTGAGGACAACAACATCTACCTGAAATCTGAAGGTGATCGGATTCTGATCTGTGAAGTATTTGAAGATGGCATAATCTTTGGAGGAGATGATGAAACGAGCCATGTATTCGTAGATGAAATGAAGAAAGAGTTTGAGATGTCTCTGATTGGATAGATAAAGTTCTTCATTAGTCTATAGATTTAGTAGATGAAGGAGGGTATCTTTATTACCCAGTCTGTGTATATCAAAGAGGTATTGAAGACCTTTGGCATGGAGGAGAGAAAACCGGTTGGAAAACCGATGGTGACCGGCTGCAAAATGACAAAGGAGGATGATACATCGTTGGTGGATGGGAAGAAGTATCGATCAATGATAGGTAAGTTGCACTATGTGGTGCACAGCAGACCAAATATTGCACATGCAGTGGGCATAGTAGCTCATTTTCAGAAGAATCCAAGAGAATCCCACTTGGTAGCGGTAAAGAGGGTTCTTAGATACCTGAAAGGGACAGTTGATTATGGATTGTGGTATCTATACAATGGTGAATTTGGTCTCAAAGTATTTACCAATGCAGATTGGGCAGTTAATGTGGACGATCGGAAGAGCACAACCGATGGAGCGTTCTTCCTTGGTGGAAGACTAGTCTCATGGACGAGCAAGAAACAGAGTTGTATTTCCCAGTCTATAACTGAACCAGAGTATGTAGCAGCATTTATGAACTACACTCAGTGTGGTATTATGGATGTGTTGCATTAGTTTTTTCATTGATGTCAACACTTATCCTTCTAGAGATTCTTGGTTATGTTCACCGACATGTTCAGTGACTTATGCACAGTCACCGGTATCTAGTTCACCGACACTGAGGATAATCTGTTATCATCTGGAGATTACTTGGTTATGTCAAAGACATTGTTTGGACTCTTGGTTTTGGTGATTTGATTGTTGGTACAATCAAGTTTGCATATTTGTTGTTACCAGCAAATAGGTCTAGGTAATGGGTCGGCAAGCATTATCTATCCAGATTAGCACGGCACATTATGGAGTTGATTTGTTATTGTTGTAAATGCATTGAGCTGACATCATGCATAGCATATTGATTCATTTGTAATTGATTTATCATAATATCTTAGTGAGCTGACCTACACATTTGGTCTTAGGTTTTGGTATATATGTAATATCTTATTTATGAAATTAAAGAGAGGAGTGTGGAAAAGGATTGTAAAAAGGTATATGCAAATATAAGAAGAGCTATACACGCAGACATCATTTGAAGATTCAAGGAAGTTATGAAGAAGACAATCAGAGCTTAACCGGTACTGAATCTAGCATATGAAGATGCTATTTTGTGCAGTAAATTATCATTGGATTTAACCATCCAATTATAGTCAGAGTGACTCTCATTTTGTGATTGAGCATTGAGCTCTAGGCAGTTGGCCTTTCTGCATGTGCAAACCCCATTTGTACACACATACTATTTGCAGTAGTATCATCTAATTGTGGGTAAGGTTTCCCACCATGGTGTTTCCCCTTAGAGGGTTTTCATGTACAAATAATTGTGTTATGTGTTGTGGATGTTATTTGTCTTTTTGTTTCATGTATTGAACTTTACCGGTACTGTCATTAATTGCTAAACTATCTACCGGCATTAAAGTTTTGTTTATCGGTATTATGCATTAAGTTTGGTTAAAGTATATTTTGGTTGAATTTAATAGACAATTGATTCATCCCCCCCCCCCTCTCAGTTGCCTTCGGGTCCTAACACTCAGGCAATCTAGATGAAGCATGTACTGAATGGCTTCAAATTGCCTATATCTGAACCAGTGAGTATTTTCTATGATAATACTAGTGCAATAAATATTTCCAAAAATCCAGTATTGCATGCTAGGACCAAGTACATTGAGCTCAAGTATCACTTCTTGAGAGAAAAGGTTCAGAATAAAGAGGTTATATTAGAAAATGTTTCCAGTAAGGAGCAGCTAGCAAACATATTCGCTAAGCCCTTACCGAAGACTACATTTACCTATTTGAGAGGTGAATTAGGGGTTATGCCCCTTCATGAAATACATTAAAAATGTGTGCTCCACATCAGTCAAGTACTACGGTGACAAATCTTACAGCATTGATGTGTTGAAGGATGCTACTCCATAGGGGGAGCAACATAGTGGATCTTGGAAGCTTGTGCCTCCACTTTGGCATTGTTGTCAAAGGGGGAGAAGATATATGATGATGAAGATATATGGGGGAGAAGATATATGGCAGAGTGCACACTGACCAGTCCAGATGGTGGTGATGGTGATCATTTGAAATTGAACTGGTATATGTTACTGAGCAATAATACACTGAGTATTTCCATCAATCCCAAAGGTGGAGATTGTTGGCATATGATGAAACGGTGATAGTGTATGTTATCATTGATGTCAATAATTGAGCCGGTATATGATGCTCAAGCAGGTGAACTGGAATCAACTAGTATGAAGACTAGAAGCGGTTATAGTCAACTGGATGGTGTGAACCAGTTTCGAGGTTCATAGTCAGGGTTCACTAAGTGTGACTGTCGATTAGTAGTCTCTATTCAGCTCTAGCATTTTCGGTTTGGTTTATGCGGTCCAACCGATGGTATTTTATGAATAATAAGGATAAGGATGAGGATACCATGTTAGTTGTGTGCATGTGAAGGATTTCCTCGAGGATCTTGCATGTGAAGATCGAATGTATTGAATGCCTACCTAAGGAATGCGTGATGTTTTGAGCAGTGTGTGAAGAGCGCGTGATGGGTTTCTATTTTCCAGATGTGGTGAAGATTGGATGATGTACAATGACTTGAGATCTGTTTTAAATCATTTCACTCTATGTGATATGTTTGGATGGTCAGGATTGGACCGCTTGTAATTATAAACCAAAAATGTTTAGGGTTTAGGGTTTATGCTACCGACCTAATTGTTGTCTATAAGGTAGATGATGTTTGTTATTGTTTGTGTTGGCAAAAGATGTTTTTGTGTCTGCATGTTGAGATACTTCCCAAACCAGAGTGTGGAATCTGTAGAGTGTGATTGCAGAGGAGAGGAGCTGGAAAGGATCTGCCTTAGCAAGTAGTGTTGTTATCAAATCAGATATTTACCTATTGACTTCTAACCATTTCAACAGAAGGAAAATCCCTTGATCGAGTAGCTTTAACAAGCTTGTTGCAAATCCTCTAACCAGGTCACTCAAGTTCATTGAGTTCTTTAAATCCTCTAGCGAGGTAACCTTTAACAAGTTTTATAGCCATCCCTTAATTGGGTGATCCCTAACAAGATCAGTTCCTAACAAAACCTTATTGTAAAGTCTTTAACTAGACTAGGCTCCTAATAGAGTGGTCTTCAAAATAGTTCAAAACAAGCTTGTGGGTATTCATCCCCACTGTGGTTTTTCCCATTTCGGTTTCCATGTGAAAAATATGTGTGTTATGGGTTGTGAGTTTTCATGTGATGATTGAGTAGTTTTTGATTAAAGTTGAATATGCATGCAGTGTTAAATGATTGTGGTATTATTGATGCAACTCATGCATGACTAAACTAGTAAAGCAGCTATCAAGACCTAAGATCTATTGAATGTTGTTTTAAGTACTTTTGGTTAACTGGTTTAGGTGTCTGAAGCATTTTTGTTTAACCGATATTGCTATGGTTAAGTACAGTTGTATAGACAACCGGTTATCTGTGTTAAGAGAGTGTCAAAATATTGAAGAAAGTTTTTGCCTGTGTTGATTCACCCCCCCCCCCTCTCAGTACCGGTTAGGGTATTAATTGTTCATCATTATTCATCAGGTATCATAGCATATAGTCTCACAAGATGGAATTAAACTGATCATGATCGGGTAAAAGCTATTTAGCAGTTGATTTTGTCGTCAATGGGAAGCAGTGTCAAATCATTCTTTGAATAGGTGAGATTTCTCAGGAGATTTGTGTCAAATTTTGTCGAAGTCACCAAACACATTGTAGGTATGATAAGTGAAAAACATATTTTCAGATGGAAGGAAGAAGCAAAGAAAACCTTTAAAGAGGTAAAGGAGGCAATTGCTCGAGCTCCAACTCTAATTAATCTTGATTTCAAAAAGGATTTCATCATTTATTGCTATGCCTCATAACACACAATGTTTGGCATTCTTTTGCAAAAGAATGAGTTGAATGAAGAATTCCCTATCATGTTGATGAGTGTCCCACTCAAGAAGCATGAATTGAATTATTCATTAATTGAGCAGCAGGCCTTTGTGGTCGTTAAAGCTGTCAAGGACTTCAGGTATTATATTTTGCATCCTCATTCAATAGAGCAGCCTGGGTTTCAAAGGTTCAAAAATTTGACTTGGATATTAATCCAACCAAATTAGTCTAGGGGCAAGGATAAACAATAGAGAATCCTGGGTCATTTGATAGCTGAAAATAAAGGTGAAAAAGAAGAACTACCACTAACCCTATTTGTCGGCTTGCAAAATGAATGGTTCACTGATGTGGCTTATTACCTAACTTATGGAGAATTCCTGGAGCATTTAAGTCCTAAAAAAAAGAGATATCTTAGACTGAAGGTAGCTAAATATGTGATCATTGACGATATTTTGTATAAGAAAAGCTTGGATGGAGCATTCTTGAGGTGTGTTGATAAGGAGCAGTAGGAAAAAATTCTGAAAGCTTTCCATAGTAAAGCATGTGGAGGACATTATTCATCAACAGTAGCAACTTTAAAAATCCTCAGGAGTTGTTACTACTGGCCAGGCATGTTTAAAGATGCATACAGATGGTTCGCAGGCTGCGAAAAATGTAAGTTGGTCTCAGGGAGGCCCCAATTAGCTGCATTACCATTAAGGTCAGTGGTCATAGATGAACCCTTTAAGCAATGGGGTTTAGATTTTATTGGCCCATTGAACCCCCTATCAAGTGTCAGTCCCACTCATATTCTCATAGCTGCAGATTATTTTACGAAGTGGATGGAAACAGTACCCGTTAAGAAGACTACTTCAAAAATTGTTTGCAACTTCCTTAAAAAGAATATCCTCACTAGGTTCGGTATTCCCCAAAAAAATTGTAGCTGATAATGCCACAAATTTATCCTCAAAAGAAATGAGCATGTTTTGTTATGATCATGGTATTCTTTTTTCCCATTCTTCAGATTACTATCCACGACGAAATGGCTAGGCTGAATCTAGCAATAAGAATTTGATCTCTATAATGTGGAAATTGGTGACAGAGAAAGTGAAGGATTGGCATAAAAGGCTATATGAAGCATTATGGGCAGATAGGACCTCACCAAAAAGGTCCATAGGTATGATGCCATTTGAACTAGTATACAGGGTTGAAGCTCAATTGTCTTTGCCTATGCAATTGTCAGCAACTAGATTGCAGAAGGCTATTGAAGATGAATTCTTTCAAAGTGCTTTGGAAAATTGAATTATGTACCTTCCAAAAATTGAGGTAGAGAGGCAAGAGTTGGTTGACCATATCACTTCACATCAATTCAAGGTAAATAAAAAAATTTATCGTTGAGCTAGACATTGAAATTTCATGCTCAGGGATCAGGTCTTGCTATGGGACAGACACAGAGAACCAAAGGGGGCACACGGGAAGTTCGATTCTCTTTGGAAGGGACAATTCATGATTAATCAGGTATTGAACCCTAAATCATTTAAACTGGAATATCCTGATAGAACTACCTTTCCCCTGTCCTATAATGGGAAGGATTTAAACCTTTATTGGTTGTAAGCAGGCATCCTCCTGCTTTGTACATAGAATTTTGGTGTCTTTTCTGTTTGGTAGTAGTTTGTTATAGTTTGGTCTTTATTTTGCTAGTCAGTCTGCGAAACCAGAGATGCTAGGTTGATTCCTTAGTCCCTCACGATTCTAGTCCCCAGTCAAAGCCAATTGTTACTCTTCTATTCTGCATGTGTTTCTCCCATGTAAGTTTTATTCCCTTGCAGACTTTTTATTGTTTTGAAAGTCTCCCGCGGTTGTAGTCAAAATCGTCTTTGTCTTTTGGCCCCATTTTGTAAGTCATGTAATTGAAAGTCAAACATTTTCTTTGTTGAACCAATCTATTAAGTTCAAAGGTTCATAGGTACATTGGCTCAATGAGGTCATTAGTCGGTCAAGTTTGTTGGGGTCTGAATGTCTTAGTCCTTTGTGTTGTTCAATTGAACCTTCAATTAGTGACCCTTTATGGTTCAACAGTTCAGCGGTTCCATGGTTCAATGTTTTCAGTCGCTATGATCAAAGATCAAGCAAGACATGATGTAAGAAGACGGGCATCATTGTTTCGCGAAGTAATATTCTGAGCACTTGAAGTGCTTTTCTGAGTAGGTCATAACTTTTTAAAATGGAAAGTAATCATTACTTTGATAGGTAATTTCACGAAGTGATGTGTAATTAAAGCATGCATCGGGAATTATCTTTTCAAAGTTATCTCGCACACATAATTAGTATGGGGATTGTGTCACCAAATATCATGCTAATCATATCAAATTACTTTAAAACCTATTTGAAAAGCCAAATTAGAAAACAAACAATTCACTGAAGGAAAGGTAATTCTCTACTTCTCAAGCTCAGAAGCAGCGCAGTTTATGAAAGGTGAGTTTAGTCTTGGCCATATCTTTCATTTCATATATAGAAATGAAGATTTCTTTAGTTTCTTGTTGTGGTGGTTCTGGGTTTATTTGTTTGCCATAGTTTAGTCTTGAAATGGTTGAATTGTCAAAATGAGGTTGGTACCTCCCAAAATGGTTGTCGAAGCCAATCTCATTAGTTCTCTCCCAAAGTTTGGTGATACATCTCTGACTCATTTTGACCTTGAGGATTTTATGGAAAGAGCTAGAAACCCTACCAATTCTCCCATAATGCAGAGAATTGTTGATAGTGGTCTTATAGAAGTTGTTGTCTTCACGCCTGCTCTACAATGTTTGGAACTGTTTTTGGAGTGTATGAATTGGTATGATGCGGCAGACAGGTGCATTGGGGATGCTAATGGTGGAGTATTATTAAATGTGAACAGAGAAACCATTATGGTTGTGTTTAAAATTCTTGCCCAAGAAGCCTACAAAAACTAGACCATCACCTCTTCCTATGGCTATTTTAGCAAGAACAAACCCCAATACAAAAATGTTATAGCTGGGAATTGGTTGTTGAAATTTCAAAAGGGAGATTCCATGCTTTCAAAACCTTTAACTGGGGAACATATGATAAAAGAGGTTAGGGACATTATGATTTTGTTGCATAGGATTAAAGGTAGCAAACATGCCTTCTTTTGGGAGGATTGGATGTATTTCGGTATCCAAGTAATTTTAGACCAAAACAGGTACATTGATTGGGCAAGCTTGATTGCAGATGGACTTCATGAAGGTTTGACTAATATTCTGGAAAGCAAGAATTTCTACATGAACTCGTACATGTTTTATTGCTTAGCTTGCATTAGGCCATGGTCTGGATTATATCATGAACCTTTTGTCGATGATATGATAATTTATGATTATTACCTGCATTTACAGGTGAAGAGGTGTCATGAAAATTATAGGCGGGTTCATGATGTGTTTGTTGGCAGGTTGATTATTGAGTTGCAGGGGAATGTGAACCAGTGTATGTCTAAGGAAGCAAAACAATTAGTTAGCTCCTATGGGAGTTATTTCACTCAATTTCCACGTTTCACATATGTTAGGGTCGGCAGCTTTGAGGGTGAACCCATGAGACTTCCTAGGTATGCATTGGATCGATTTGTGTTAATAGAAATTTGTCGGCAATTAGCTCATATGTACAAAAAGACTTTAGAAAAGAAGGATTTTGGAGTTGTATTTCCAGTAGAGCTAGGCCATTATATTTGCAAAATAGTGTTGGACAAACTAAATCTAGAGGTTGATCTTAAGAAGTTAAATCTCAAATACTATGTTCCCCGATAAAACTTTGATAGTAAGGGATATGCACGGGAGCATTTAATTCTTAGAGATGGGTTCGATCATGTACCTGAACTAGAGGATTTTTGGGTAGATTGTGCCAATGAATTTGAAGTATGTTGCAGAATGTTCTCTCAATTCAGTGTGCAACAGATAGGTTCTTTTAGATTGTAGATGAACATCTCAGAATTTGAAGATACGGGGGAAGATTTGGTGGACCCCCACTATATACAGGCTGTACAAGGGACTCTGGTTCCTGAAATTGATTAGAATCAAGATGAGAAAGATAAAATAAGAGTCGCATCCTTCCCAATCATACGCAGGACTAAAAAATGGTTAAGGCAGTAGAGAATTAGAAAATTAACCATCAAAAGAAACCTTATTAGAATCCGAAAAGTTTCATCTAGCTAGCGTACTGGGCTTTGTCTTGCAAGTGATTCACATGTTAAGCTATAATTTGGTAGTGCCAAGGTCTCATTGGAAGAGCGGTCATCACCAAGGATTACAAGATCCAAAACTAGAGGGAAAGGCAAGAAGGAACCTAAGGTGATTGTGGACTTAGCCTCGTCCCCTGAATTTGAGAACACAATGGAAAAGAGGGAGCTTGAAATAACTGATGTGGAAGAAGGTAATACAAAAGGCCTGGAAGAAGAGCAGATTGATATGTCAAACTACATGATGGTACCCACTTCTGGTCTAGTGAAATATCAGACTAAAAAAGAAAGTGGTAGTGAACATCCTCATTGGCTAGATGTTACCTTGACTAGCAAGAAGAGGAATATAGTTCCTATCTTGATACCAATAGATGATATGTGGAGTAAAATTATTAGAAGGACTCCGAAGAATAAGAGGTTAAAGACCATGTCCAAAATAGACTGTGATGAAGATACAAAGAATTGGATAGCATAAATTTCTCATCCTAATGTAGATGCAACTATAAGAAGTCCTTCATCAAAAGACTTTTCCATCGAAAAAGTAAACCTTGGAGCAGGAATGAGGGAAGAAAATGTCTATCATCTAGAGGCATCAACCAAAAGAATTATCACTCAAACCTGGAAGGATGAGAAAGATAAGTGGGAACTAAAAGAGTTGTTGAGACATATAGCAGAGTAAATAGAAGTAATCAATGGTTCACATTTGCAGCCCCTCTCTCAAATACCATCTTTCTTCGACCCTAAATCACCGGCAAATCAAAAGGCCCTTAAGCAGATTCAAAAATGCAGAATGATTACCGAGGTTTTCATGGATTGGCTTGAGGGAATTCGTAAGTCAGGAACAGAATATTTCATTAACCTGAGCAAGGTATATGAAAACACTTAGTTGGTTATGAAGTAATTGCAAAAAAAAATCACAGGTTGGAAAAAGGAGGAATCTAAATGGGCAGCTATAGCAGTGCAGATGTAGGAGGTACAGACATATGGGGTGATGAAAATCATGAATGAAAAACCTGTGCCAAGTCTTGATGATAATATTCTTTATGTCTGCAAAAAGAATATAGAATGGAGAAATTCTGTAATACAACAAGCATATGGTGAATTGGATAAATTGATGAATCATCTTGTTGAACTGATCATATCAATGTAGAATTACCTCAAATGCATAGGGATTAAGTGCTTAAAAGAAGATGGAAAGACCATCGAAAGTCTTGAAGTTATAACAAAATTATTTGAGGGTAAGATCAATTATATGAAGGAGACGAAAGCATTGGATTCAAGTGATCTATCAACCATGGCCAAAATTGAATCCCTATTATTCCTCTAGATAGAACACTTGGGAAACCACGCTAATCAGGTTGAGCAAGTCCATAGAGAAAAAGAAGTGTGGAAACAAAGGATCACCCATATCGGCCTCCCACACTCTTTTCTTATCCATAAGTTCTCTGCAACTCATGTAGATTGGAAGAAAGCCATCGCTGCCACATCTCCTAAAGCCGATAAAAGTTTGCTTGGCTAAATGTCTTCTTGATATTTATTCTTTGCTTTTTCCTGTTGGGAAGACTAGGTTTAGTTTTTTTTGTTTTAAAAACTACTTTGAAATTGTGGAGTGGAAAGTAAAAAAAGTTTGTGTTTTCCTTATTAACCGTTGGTCAGGTTGTGGCTATATATGCATTTTCATAAGACTTTGGAAGGGTCCAAAAAACTTTTAGAGGAATTAGCAGACTTTGTTTTTCTTTTGGCATGTTATGGATTGTCAATGAAGACATTTTTATCTATGAATGAAATAATACAGTTTTTGCCATTTTCAAATCTATGTGTTTGAATTTGGAAAGTGAATCTCTGTTGGGATTCATGTTTATGTGTAGAATTTGTCACCTTATTGATTATCCATTTATATGTATGAATGAATAAGTTTGTGAATGAAGCTAATGAATGGAATCCATTGTTAGCTCTTTGCATGGATATTTTGATCCCCCTTGTCCTTTGAGGCATGAGAGAGACTCGATCAAATTCCATGATATTTTGATTACATTAATAAAGGTAGTTCCATGAAATGGAATTGATTTGATTGTAAATTTATGGGATTTGCATATATAGTATTTATCTTTGTAGCATTCATATGGTGTTGACAAATGAATGTGGAATGCCTTTCTTGCTTTCTGGTTAAAAGTGAAGTTAATGTTAGTTTATGTTTAAAAATTTATTGAATATCATACGGGAAGTTGCACCCTTATGCGAAGGATACACCAATAGTCGGTTCACCCAACTATTGGTTTCATTTGTCTTTCAATAAGGGCATACATGAGTCATTCACTGCAAAATCAAGGAAGGGCAAATTTGTTAACCAACATAGTCTGAACATTGTTGTAAGGTAGTGAACCTTCCCTGAGGGTTGTAGCCTTTTGGTTCATTGTATTTTGAGCAGTGAGCTCTAGGAATTGTTCCTGAATGCATGTGCATTCCCCATTGTAATATTTACACATACTACTGCAGAGTATCATCTCATTGTGGGTAGGTTCCCACCATTGTTTTTCCTTTAACTGGGTTTTCCATGTCAAAAATCTTGGTGTTATGTGTGTTGTTGTTATTGTATTTATCTTTCAACTGCAGCAAGAATAACTGATCAACAATCTCAAATCTGATCAACTGCGGCAAGAATAAAGATAAACACAATAACAACAACACACATAACACCAAGAATTTTTACATGGAAAACTTGGTTAAGGGAAAAACCATGGTGGGAACCTACCCACAATACGATGATACCTTGTTACAAGTATATGAAATATTACAATGGGAAATGCACATGCATTCAGGCACACTACTTAGACCGCACTGCTCAAAAGAAATAACAACAAGAGCTACAACCCTAGAAAAGACTCACTATATTACAGAAAGATTCAGATTACATCAGGAAAATCATGAACTAATAGAATAGCATCTCCTTTGTTGGCATATTGGCATAACTAATGGAGATGATGATGTACCGATAAAGGATGATATGAGTATATTGATGGACTGTTGGTGATGATATAATTATGATATGATGCTCTATGATCAGTTATTTGTGCTGTCATTCATGGCAACCATGTGTGTTTGTGTTTGGTATATCATCTAAGTTATCTAAGTTATCTAAGTTTAGTCTAACCGATAATGAATTGAATTGGATAGCAAAAATGCTAAGTTGACAGTGAACTGGTAAGTAGGAACAGTAAAGGAGCTAATTGCGGTAGAGATCCATGCTGAGTTAGGTGTTGTGGTTTGGAATGTATGCTTATGACATTATAATGAGTCTATGACTAGAATTGCATCATGTTTGGAGAATGAGAAGTCATGTTTGTAATTGACTACTGTATATTCAGTGTAGGTTTTGAAAACCAGTAACAAGATCTTTAACCGATGATGTTTTACGGTTTGGCGGTAAACCTTATCATGCTCATTACTTAATGATGACGTGTCAAAAACCGTGTATGTTGATAAGATTGCATTTAAGCACATACAAGGTGAATTTCTTAGGAAATAGCAAATTTCTTAGCACAATTTGTTAAGGGTTTGACAGCTTATCAGATCGATGTGTGGTGATGTGTTATGATCATTCAACGACTGTAATTATCTTAAAATTTGTTGTAATAATCTGTAATGATTTGTAATGATCTGATATGATCTATGATGTAAATTCAATTTATTTTGAATGTTGTTAAGGTTATGTAACCAACCTAGTTGAAAAGTGTATTTAGGTCGAGTTTGAGAAGAGATTTTGTGTTGGTGATCAAAGAAGGAGAGTGTGTCGAACCACATTGAGATGTCTGCACATGTGAAGCATATTGGAACTGAAATGGATCTGTACTGGCAAGAAGAGAGTGCATTGATCAGATCATTTATCTGTTGTTCCCTAACAGTTGCAACTGTATTAAAATATCTTAACCAGGTAGGTCCTAACAAGGCTGATCTTGTAAATCCCTTAACCGGGTGGCTCATTAGCTTGAGTTTAAATCCTTTAGCAAGGTTACTCCTAACAGGGTAGAGCTCCTAATAGGGATGAGGTTTAAATCCATTCACTGGGTGACTCCTAACAGGGTCTTCTCTTAATCGGACATTATTGTAAAGCTCCTAACCGGACTAGGCCTTTAACAGTGCACATTCTGAAAGAGTGCAAATTTTGTAGGTACCAATTCCTACCGTGGTTTTTCCCATTTGGGTTTCCACGTGAAAAGTATTTATTTTCATATGGTGTTTGATTTGTTTATATGTGGATTTTATATCTTTACATTGCTTACATGTTGATGAACACATGAATGAGTATTTTGGTTAATCTTCTTTAAGTGATTGATTGAGTAGTTACCGACTATTTTTGAGAACATTTTTATAACAACAATAACAACTAAATCCTCACAATAACAATTGGTATCAGAGCATTAGGTCCTCTTTGTGCAAAAGCTTAGCCACTTGAGGTAAAGATATGAGAAGATGATGAAGAAGGAGGGTCCCAAATTCACTAAGGACAACTATAGAATATGGAGTGACAGAATGAATATTTACATCAAAAGTATGGGTGCTCAATTCTGGAAACATGTTATTACTAAGTATGTACCTCCTATCAGTCCTCTAACTGCAAATCAGCTTAAGGAGTAGTAGGAAAGCATTCAAGCATTGGAAGCCATTGTAAGTACACATTCTGATACTGAATATATTGATGTCCATGGTTTAGAAACTTCTTTTGAAGTTTGGGAGAAGTTAGAATTAATCTATGGTGGTGATAAGCATGTTCTAAAGGCTAAAGAAGAGAGCCTTGTAGGAAAGTTTGATGATATGAGAATAATGAAAGGAGAAAATATCACTCAGTATGGACAAAGGATAAAAGAAGTTGTTGGTGGAATTAAAAGTGTTGGTGGTATTATAGATGAAGACACTATGGTGAATAAAATGTTTAGAACCTTATTGCCTGCCTATGCCATTAGATTGTCTATTATTCAAGAGTTGAGGTCAGTCAGTAATGATAAGGTTACTGTTGATTCTTTGATTGGTAAGCTCACTGCTTTTGAGTTGAATAGTTTTGATAACAATGTCCCTAAGACAGAATTTGCTTTCAAAGCATCTGTATCTAGTATACTAGTGAGAAAAGGGAAAGATGTTTGTCATAGTCATGAATGCAGGTCAAGTCATCATGGTGGTAGAAAAGTTAATGTGGATGATGAAGATAATCTGATGGAGTTTGAAGCTCTATTAGCAAAAAGACTTCCTAGAGGCACTAGTAAGTACAAAGGCAAGCTTCCTCTTAAGTGTTTCTCTTGTAACAAAATAGGACATATTGTTTCACACTATCTTAATAGTGATCAAAAGGAAAAGTTTAGAAAA
Organism: Cryptomeria japonica; assembly: GCF_030272615.1. Taxonomy (NCBI): domain Eukaryota; kingdom Viridiplantae; phylum Streptophyta; class Pinopsida; order Cupressales; family Cupressaceae; genus Cryptomeria; species Cryptomeria japonica. Next base: position 638,951,800 of record NC_081406.1, read on the forward strand.
TATAAGGGAAAAGGAAAGAAACAGTGTTATGTTGCAGTGGATGAAGGTGCTACTGATGAGGAGTCTGAGGATGAAGACAATGAGGAGATTTTTTTTGTTGTTGTTAAGGAAGATTTGTCTGATAAGAAGGCTTTAGCATCTCACATTGACAATAGTGATGAATGGATTATTGATAATGGTTGCTCACACCACATGACCGGTGATAAGAACAAGTTTATTTCTCTTGAATTATTTGATGGTGGTGTAGTAATATTTGGGAACAATTCACCTTGTATGGTAAAAGGTAAAGGTTCTGATAGCCCTGAAAATTTGATTACATAAAATTTTCAAATTCGAGCCCAAAACATTGATTTTCAGGTTGTCACTTATATCCTCTAAGAACAATTCAAGGCTTAGGGTTTAGAATTTATCGAGACTTCTTACATTCTTGTGAAGAAAACCCTAGAAATGATATATTTTATTGTTACTTTTTCCCACTTAAACAAAGGGTACTCTTTCCATGAACGGGGCCATTTTATTTCCTAAGGCAAATACTAGTTAACAGGTTCGTAGAGTATGCTTTTCCTAAATCATCTGCATAACTTTTCTATTATCGATCCCCTTCTAAATATTTAAATGCACGCGCTTATTTTTTCCTAAGTCCGGCAAGTGCTAAATACCCCAACCATCTGTTAAAGAATGGACATATCCAATGGATAGCATTTCCCCACGATCAAAGGTGTGAGGATTTTAATGACCACAGCATCACGAGATGATGTCGCATCTTATCAGCGAAACTGGTAGGGTTAGTAGCGCAACCGGTCAAGAGCTTTGTAATACCGGTTCACAAGCAGTAAAGTTCAATCTACTAACAGTCCCATCAATTTGCACATGCTCAAAGTGAACGAGGATGTTTTATCCTAAGGTAAAAGGTGCTCAATTTTTAAGTCCTGAAGGAGTTGGCAGGTAGTATGCAAAATGGTAAAGATCAAACAGATCGAACGGCCCTCGTATTCCTGCAATGGAATTTGCAAGGTGGTTACGGACCATGGTATCACGAGATGATACCACGTGTCCCTTTCTGATTAGGAGGGCTTGCAGGAAGGTTGTTGATGGAGCTAGGTCAAAGGATGATATGGCAGGTCCACAGATACAATTGGAAAGTCAAATTGCTAAGTTGGTAGGAAATGACCGTTAGATTTGCCAAGTTAGATGAGATTTGCGATTGAGTTTCAAATGAGAAGTTTGGAGGGATTTTTGGAGGCACCGATTATAGCTTGTGGGAAAGGGCAAAACAAATGGGATTCAGATTTGTAGATTCAAGATTGATTTGATAGTCAAAGATGATAGCTCAGAGATGTGAAAGGATTTGGATAAGCTTCCAGTTCAGGTGTGATGAATCACGAGTTCTTTGATGAATTCAAAGATTTGCTTGTTGACAGAAATCCTGAAGCAGCATATTGTACAGTGAAAAGAGGAATAAGATCATAATAAAATCATTCACATAAGGTAAACGCATGCCAGTAGAAAAGGAGTGATGGTCTAGGAAATGGTGGTGACTTGAGTTATAGGCATAATTGCTAGAATCCGTAGCTAACAGGTTGAGTAGAAGATATCAAAGTGATGATTCTTCACATGGATTACCACCACCATTTTGAAAGTAATTTATGGTTATAAATTCATTAGGTAGATGATAGAATGGGTAGAAACAAATATAGGTTTTTTCATCTTTCTGAGAATAGTTTTTTCATCTGTAAGAGGATGGTGTTCGAACAGAACTATGAATGGAGTTGTGTATTTTATGACACTGGATGGATGATCTTTCTCTAGTTTGACGTTGTTCATTACCAGAAGGGATGTGAAAGCTCAGGGCATTGCCAGAGGGGGTGTGAAATCCTTTTCTTTTCAAGAAAAGTCACCTCCGGCCTATTCCCCACTCTTCCTCTGCATTTCATTGGAAGAGTGTTCCAAGAGTGAGCTCATGGGGAACTGAAAGAAGGATTTGTTCAGCTGAGGATTGGCAACCAATCATTTCTGCAGCATTAGGGAAGTTGCAATGCCTTCTCAACAAATCCTATTTACCCCCAAGTTCCTCTTTCCATTTCCTCTTATCCGGGGCATAAAGGCTGGAGATTTTCCTTTATTTTGGAGGGAAAGTCTTGTTTCATGTCAGGATTTGTTTTCCTTTTCAAGAAGAGAAATATTATGGAACAGAATGAGCATCTCAAGGTCCATCCAGGAGTGTTTGGGTGATATCGGCACAGCTCAAGTTTTTTTGTTTCTACCAATAATCAGTTGGAAATTTTGGTTTCACCTCATCACGGATGCTAGCATGCGGAAAAGGAATGATTTGTAACAAGAATTGTGTACAGTCTTTAAGGCTTAGTTTTATTGACAAGTGTTTGATGGCCTGAAGCTTTTCGCTCCCTTGTTTTCTATAAAAGGGAATCCAAGGCCATTAGTTAAGGTCCAAATTTTTCTAAGAAAGATCTTTGTAAAATAAATCTTTTCTGCAGGGTTAGGTCCAAAATAGTTCTAGAGAGTCATATGAAATAACAAGGACTATAATGTTATTTTGCAGAGCAATATTGTAATAGAATAGTTGTAGTTTCCCCTTATCAAATGGGTCACTCTGTATTTGAATTTGTTGGCTATCATCTGATAAAAGATAGCTCATAATATTAATGCAAATATAGTTTCCTAATATTTACTCTTATGTGTGTGATATTATCTTCTTTTAAGCAAATGGGATAAAGGGTTTCTTTTGTTTATTGCATTGTTATGATGTATGTACTCTTTTATTGAATGCTTTAATCCAAGGGGTTAATTAAAAATGCTTGAATAAGATTACAAAGAAAATAAGGCTCGCCATAGGATTTGATAAATAGTTTAGATAAAGGATCATAAGCAGATTAATATTGTAAGGTGGTATTATTTTAGGCAAGACCAACTATTAGATGAAGTTTTATCATATTTTCAGCAACATTTTTCATAGACTTTGTAGCCCAAATGAATAAGGCATTGGTATTTGCTAGCAAATCTCATTAGGTTATCAGTTTTTTGGTTTTATCTTCTTCATAATCTCTCAAAACGAATCTTATAAACAATCAGAACAATCATTTGCTAAGATTATGTATTTTTTGAAAATAGTCTCACCATCTCTCATACTCCAGGTTAAGGTTGAGGATCACTGAAGGATTTCCCATCCTTGAGCATTCTCCCTTTCTGTTGAGTTTTATTAATGAGATAATCTGCTTTGTTTTCAGTAACTTCTTGAATATCCTTATGGAGAGCAATAAATTCTTACTGAAGGGATCACCCTCTCTAGTTTTGTAGAGCCTAAAGTGCAGGAGGACCCTCTGTCTTTGTTATTGTTGGTCCAAGCCTGATAGATATTGATAGTTGGAAGTGTCTCTCCATAGATATTTGGAGGAAATCAGCTTGGTCTCTTCCCTGTAAGCAGTGTAAACCTGTCATCTATTTTTGGGAACCAACGGGTTCTATCTCTTTGAATGGTAAAAGTAATGTTGATGGTGTATATTGGGTTGAAGGTTTGAAACATAGCTTGTTGAGTGTTGGTCAGTTGAATGACAAAGGTTATCATCTTGAGTTTAAGAATGGAGTGTGCAAGATCTTAGGATGCAAAGGAGAATTAATTGCTACCAGTAAACAAACTAAAGGTAACTTATTCCATCTGAATGCTAGTGTAAATAGTTGTTTGGTTGCTAAGTTTGAAGATAGTTGGTTATGGCATAGAAGGTTTTTTCATGTAAACTTTGATAATGTGGTTAAGGTTCACAAGTCTAGTATGGTGAGAGGTATGCCACAACTTGTTAAACCAAACAATGTGATGTGTAAAGAATGTCAGTTGGGTAAGATGACAACATCTTCTTTTAAGAGTAAATATTTTTCTTCTGAGCATATTCTAGATTTGGTGCACACCGACTTATGTGGTCCTATGAGGACTAGAGTTTTTTATGGTGACAAGTATTTCATGTTATTTACTGATGATTTTTCATAATGATGTGGGTCAATTTTTTGAAGGAAAAGTCAAAAGCTTTCAGCAAGTTCAAGGCATTCAAGGCCTTAGTAGAAAAGGAAACTAGTAAGAATCTTAAGTGCCTGAGATCTGACCGGGGTGGAGAGTTTACATCAGATGAGTTTGTGAGATATTGTGATGAAAATGGAATAAAATGGCAGTTATCTGCTCCAAGGACACCACAACAAAATGGAATTGCAGAAAGGAGAAACAGACCCATTGTTGAAGTAGCAAGAACTATGTTGATACAGGGAGATGTACCTAAGATGTTTTGGAGAGAAGCAGCCAGCCCTACAGTATACATATTGAACTGGGTACTGGTGAAGAAAGGTAATTACAAGACACCCTATGAGTTATGGTATGGTAGAACTCCTAATGTTAGTTATTTCAAAGTCTTTGGCAGTAGGTGTTATATAAAAAGAGATGATTATACTGGTAAATTTGACCCTAAAAGTGATGAAGGAACATTTCTTGGCTACTCTACTAAGAGAAAAGCTTTCAAGTGTTTCAATAAAAGACAAAGAAGATTGTGGAAAGCATCAATATAAAAGTTGATGAATACTATGATGAATCTAATGATACCAGCAAATATGATCCAACAGATGATGAAAACAAATGTGTGATTATTAGAAGTGCAGAAAGTTGTTGAGCAGAACCTTACAGAGGAATATGCTCAACCAGTTGATGAAAAATATGAAGATGAATAATAAGAAGAGGTTATTGCACTGGAATAGGTTATACCTAGGTATGTAAGGTTAAATAATTTTGAAGACCAAATAATTGGTGAAAAGAATGCTAGAGTACAAACAAGAAGAAAGATCAAAGAAAGTGCATGTCTGATTTCCATAGTTGAACCGTAGACAATGAGAGAATCTCTTAAGGATGATGATTGGTTAAAGACAATGAATGAAGAGCTTAATCAAATTGAGAAAAACAACACTTGGTCACTTGTTCCTAGACCTGATGATAAAAATGTGATTGGTAGAAAGTTGGTATTTAGAAACAAGCTTAATGAAAAAGGAGAAGTTGTTAGAAACAAGGCAAGACTAGTTTGCAAAGGGTATGCACAAGAAGAAGGTGAAGATTATGGAGAGACCTTTGCACCGGTTGCTAGGCTTGAAGGTGTTAGAATGCTACTTGCATTTGCAGCATTTGAAGGCGTCAAAGTTTACCAAATAGATGTAAAGTCAACATTTCTGAATGGTATTCTTGAAGAAGAGGTGTATATTCAACAACCGGATGGGTTTGCATTGTCAGAAGATAAGGATATGGTATGCAAATTTTATAAAGCATTATATGGATTAAAGAAAGCACCAAGGGCATGGTATGAAAGACTTCATGCACATATGATAAAGATAGGATTTTAGAGAAATAGTGAGGACAACAATATTTATTTGAAGACTGAAGGAGATAAGATGTTGATTGCAGAAGTATTTGTTGATGACATCATATTTGGAGGAAATGATGATATGAGTGAATTTTGCAGATGAGATGAAGGAAGAGTTTGAGATGTCTCTGATAGGTGAGATAAAAAAAATTATTGGTTTGTAGGTCCAACAATTGGAAGGTGGAATTTTTATCAATCAGTCTAAGTATGTGAAGGAAGTGTTAAAGACTTTTGGAATGGAAGATTGTAAACCGGGTGGAACACCTATGGTTACAGGTTGTAGATTATTAAAAGAAGATGATTCACCCTCAATGGATGAGAAGGAAAACATATCTATGATTGGGAAACTTCATTATGTTATTGTTGTCACTGAAATTGCACCCGTAATGCACAAGCTAAAAGATCAAGCAACTTTGTGAGAAATGGGATAATTCTTAAGCATGTGGGTTGCATTAGTGAGAATTAACCTCCAAATGAAGGGTTGGTTCCCTGTGAATAACTCTAAATTCTTTACCAAGAAAAGGGATAGGAAACTAAAAATGAAAATAGAATGACTTTGTGAATGCTAAACTAAGGTGAAGCATCAATATGATATCTCAAACTGATAGAAATACACTCCTAAAAACACAAATCTGCACAAATCAACTTTTGGTTCATAGCACATAAATATTTCATGCAAAGGATTTAAACTTCAAGAAATTGAAAGGAAAGAAAACTTTCACAGTCAACCAAATGAACCAATTTATCACAATGCACAACCTGTGACTTACAAATGAGATAGAAAATTTAAAGGTTATCTAGACAATAACACAATAAACTAACTCTCAATCATGAATAAGAAAATGAACTCCAAAGATATAAACTATAATCTGATAATTTTATTTAGTATTTTGTCATAAAACTGTACAGGAGCTACAAGAATATATTCTCTGCTAAAACCAGCAAGAGAATGACCAAGAACTAAAGAAGAAAGATAAAACTTTTTCACTTTATACAAAAACCTTCCAAAAGGTAGAGGAAAAATGACTCCAGAATGACTGAAGATGAACTCCCACTGAAAATATCTTTTCTAAAAACTGATCCTCGAGTGGAAATAAAAAGCCACCAAAATAGGCTAAAAATCATGCAAAAAAGTAGGTAATTCAGTTCAAACTATTAGTCAACTAAAGTTTGACCCATGTGGCACTCAAAATCAAGCCTTATCACCTCAAAATTATGAGAAAAACTCATGAAAACTTTCTCTCAAGCTTAATAACCACCTGCATTAACTGTTAACACATGACAAATTAACATTCAACCACTAGGACTACTGACAGCTTGTCACTATGTCACAAGGATTAACATTCAGGCACCTTTTCATTGCGATATAGCAACAGCTGCTAGAGCTTCAGGAACCTATTCGCTTTTTAACCACTTTAACCTTTGAAATGGGCCCACTTTTGAGCCACTCGTCTACAGACCCTTGCCATGTGTTACAATCTGACTTGTCTATGGCCACCACTTGGGCTCCACCTAAATTGCCACCTCGCCAGTCGCTATGTCACGGGGGATAAATATCAAGCATCTTCATCTCGCAATATAGCGATGGTTGTTAGATATTCTCGGACTCCCTTAACACCTGAGCCACTCACCTTTTTTGCACATGCTTTTTCGCCAAGTCGCGGGGAGTATTCGCCAATCATCTTCCCATCACAACATAGTGACAGCCATCGGATCCTTCTTGATCACCGTTGATCTTCCTTGATCAGCTCAACCTTTTTCCTCTTTGAGCGGCTCTCTCTTATGCCACGGTGTCACCACCTGTCAGCCACTAGTTCACTCATGATATCCACCTGTCTTGGCACTTGGACCTGCCACTGGACTTGGGCTCGCCTTGGTTTGTTCGATACTATTCTTTCGGCCAAACTTCCTCCCTTGGCGAACTGCTCACATGTCTCATTGATACCCTTTTATTTTATTGGTGGGACCGGTTCTGATTTCTTCGATGTACCTTATTTCGATGGAACCGATGCTTTCGGTGAACAAAGATCCATCGATGCCAAGGTCTATTCGATAAGTTACTCTCTGGTTTGTCTACACATCCAGTTGGCCACCATCTAGGTGCCACCTAGACCTGCACTGGACTTGGTTTTGTTGGCTTGTTGTTCTATGCTCTACCATGTGGCACATCTTGATTCATTCTGAGCCCACCTGGATGGCCACCTTGCCAGTCACTATGTCATGGGGGATAACTAGCTGGCATCTTCATCTTGCAGTATATCGACCACCATTGATCCTCCTCAAACCTGCGTGCCCTTTTACCACCCCTTTTCAGCATGTGCTTTGTCGCCAAGTCGCGATGAGTATTTGGCGATCATCTTTCTATCGCGATATAGCAATAGTCGTCTAATCTTTCTTGATCACCATTGATCTTCCTTAATCTACTCGACCTTTAGCCTCGATGAACAAAATTTGAGCACCTTGAGATGCACGTGCATGCAGGGGACCCACCAACGCTAAGTTGCTCCTTGTCAAAATCCCATAAGCTTTGACACTAAGGATATATGTGTTCTTATATTTAAATGCAATAAACTCCCTCTGCACTACCAATGTGGGATAAATGCTTTCCCTTGAAAGTTTGTTTCTTTTGTCAACCCAACTTTGCGCCCAGGTAAAAAATGCCTTACACAGGCCGATTGCATTTGTTTTAAAGTTTCTTTTACCTTCCATCAACCATGCAAGGGATTTTGCAATACACTTGCCAAATGAATTTGCCTGAAGGTTTTAATGGCCACGCCATTCTTGAAAGTGCAATGGAGCATGAATATCTTTGTGATCTACTTATCTTTGTAGCACCCATCTCCATCAACATGTTGGGCTCAACGCTCGTGGGAGCCACATTTTAACCCACATGTTGTATTTTACTTTCCCTGTATCTGCACATGGAGCAAACAAGTTAAAAAAAATAGTGCATATCTGATTTCTTGCTGATGATTTGACCTGATATTTGTTTATTTGCTTGGCACTTTTCAATATGAATGAAAGCAAGGCCTCATTAGGCCAACAAATTTAGCATGTGCAAAAATTTGGTAAAATTTTTGGCGACCTATGCAAAGTGTTTGCCTGCTAAACACTATAGACCAGTCATGGTTTATCCATTGGGCTTATGGAGTCATCTCAGCCCTCTCTCCAAATGGAACTTCTTGAAATTTAGGTTCTCCACAGCATGATAGCAAAACAAAAAAGGAAAACTAGGAAAAAACAAGTGGTGCTGCCTAAAACAGGAACCACAAAACTGTGCATGAGCACTTATTGAAACTCATAACAACACAACAGAAAACAAAAAGTGCATGGCACTTATTAACTAAAATGAAAAAATCAGAGGAAAGCTTTGAGATGAATCCCATTAACTAGGATTGGAAGGGTTTCACCATTCAACTTTGAAAGCTGAAAGGCATTATGCTTCTTTTTCTTAGTAATGATGTATGGGCCATCCCATATGGCATCAAATTTAATATGCTCTCCAGGATTACTTTTTAATTCATCCCATTTCAAAATCAAATCTTCCTGTAGCGTCCTAAAATTGCGACACTTGCAATTTCGACTGCATTTCGGTCTTCATGATGGCGACGCAACACGCAACCTGAATGGAGACCCCGAAACCTGATTACGACACTGAAAACTGCATTTTTCAAGCACCTTGGCCTGAACCTCCTTGCACCCTGCTGTCCTGGGAGGTGGGACCAGAGCGCCCAGTGCCCTGGTCCTTCAGGACCAGGGCGCCCAGCGCCCTAGTCCCTGGGTCCTATTTTGGGCCCGGTCTCCTAAGGGGTCTCGGGTCTTTTTGTTTGCAAATTGGAAATTAAACTTTCCTGGTCGGCCTAATGTCGGAAAAATCAGTCTATCAGCCCTAATTGACAAGTATATAAACTACATTTTCCTCTTTCATTCGACATGATGGAAAAAGCATGGAAATTATACTCAAGCATTCAAGCATTCAAGCATTCCTTCAAGCAATTGATCATTTCAAGTCTCCATTCAAGGCTAAGTGTTGCATTCAAGACAAGGATTCAACCATTGAAGAGGAGATCACATACTACATGCTACATACAACATACTACTACAACATACAACATACAACATCTAAACCTTCGCACATAAGGATACAAACATCCTTAGAACAAGGTATTAGTACTTGTTTTACAGTCATTTACATTTACAGCTCTTGCTCATTTCTTGGTTAATTCCAAAACCGGGGTTTGACCTAAAGGCAAACCCCTAATCCCTAATCCCCCAATCGTCTTCGCTTTTCTGTGTGTAGGTTGTAGGTACGCGGCTGAAATTGAAGATCTGGAATCCTTGTGCAGAGACGAACAGATCCCCCTTCGTTTCGTGGATTTTTAGGAGGACCGTGGCGTCGGGCGCCATCGTCCCGACAACTTTTGCTCAAATTTGCAGGACAGCGCCGTATCGACATTTTACTGCTAATTCCAGGTCCGCAGCTTCATCCTATATCCATATCTCAGTTTATAAGCGAATCTTTCTCACTTTCTATGCATTCCTAGCTTAATTCTTCTATGCACATTCTTTACAAAAGAGGGTAGCCTTGCTTTCTTAACCCTTGAAACACATTTAGCATCCAATCTTGCATTGTGTGGGATTGGATCTTGTGGGTTTCAACCCCTCTTTTGAATGTAAAGTCTCTCCCCTAAGTGAAAACCATCAACCCTAGTGAATCTCCCTTCTCTCTCCTTGGAGTTGGAAGAGGGGAGGGCAACTAGGGTTCGATCGAGATTTTCCGCTTTACATTTTGGTGAACTCGACGTGAACATCCTTTCTGATTTTTCATGCTTAGATCTGAAAAAATTGATTACATTTCCATGTTTGATCTTTTGCAAAATTTTAGAGGTGATTGCATAAAAACCCTAAAATTTCTTTTTAGTAATTAAACTTGTGAAATATTTAATTGTTAATGCTTGTTTCAGATCTGTCCTTCTATTACAAATTATCAATTCATATTTGTGCATTAATTTTGAAAATTAAGTGGTTAAAAGTCAAAACCCTAATTTTTGAAACCTTCTTGATTCAACCTTTGACTGACAATTTCACCGATCAAAACATCTCCAAATCAGCTTTAACTTTGGATTCCGCAATAAAATCACAATATCTTTCATCCCTGAAAATTTGGAAAAAAGTTGCGAGGACCGTGGCGCTGAGCGCCATCGTCCCCGACATTTTTTCCGAAATTTCAGGAGCGAGATCTTACTGTATTTTCCTGCTAAAATCCAGAATTTTGGCTGATTTTATCAATTCTAACACCTTCAAAATTACAGTCAAAGTTGGTCTTGTGATTGCTTGGATTAAGGTTTTTAAACATTCAAAAAATCATTGAAACTGAAATTTTGTGTCAAAATTGTGTTCTTACTGTCCTAAATCTGAAAAGTGTGTTTGCATTCATTTGAAATTTCAGTGCTTTATTCAAATTCTTGCATTTTGTGACTTTTGAAATTAAGTGCTTAATTACAACAACTTTGATTTCCGCTTTCAAAATTGAATTTTGCGTGAAATTGAGTCAACTTTTGAATTTCAAAACTTGCATTGCTTTTGGCATTCCCTCTAAAATCATAAAATTCAAAATTTCAGTTTCCCTCTCTTTTTCAAAATTCAAATTTTGCATTTTTCGACAATCTTGGTAGGGTTCAATTTCGAGATTGCAACTTTAATTTGGCCTATCTACAGATCGTAAAATCACTCAATTTTTTCAGATTAGCTCTAAAATCATCATACCTTTCATCCCTGCAAATTTCGAAAAAAGTTACAAGGACCGTGTTGCACTCCGAGCGCCACGGTCCTGGACATTTTTTTCAAAATTTCGGGAGACTGTCGTGATTGCATTTAACAGCTTAAATCCAGAAGATTGGCTGATCTTACTGAAAATTGCTACCTCTAAAATCAAAATTTTCTCTCCTTCTCTAGTGCATGAGTTTTACAACAATAAGCCCTACTTACACTATTCCCGTTAGACGAAGCCGTAGAATTAAGTCTTTCCGAGGTTTAATTACTGAGGAAATGGAACCTAATTTGAATAGCCTTTTTAACGAGGACATGGGTAATTCCTCTAATCCTCTTAATGATGAAGAAGCTCTCCATGAGGTTTCTGAAGAACAACTTTCGAAATTGGATAACCAATTTGACGATTTTCGACAATGGATGTCTCAAGAATACCCTGATAGTCAAGCTCTTCCTTTAATTGAGGGTCTAAAACGTATGCTTCAAAGTGATAAGAATGGAATTGATATTTTGCGTGGTATTGCACACATTGTGGATTCAAATGTGATGCCTACGAAGAGTTGTGCCGAATCTTCAGGTTATACACAACCTCCTACTCAAGTCAATCATTCTATTCCTTTGATGACTTCTATTGCTAGCATACCTACCTTTACATCAAACATAATGGCTACTTCTACACAAGACATTCCTCCTATGATCACCAGTCATGGGGGCAATCCCTCTTCTTCAATTAATCCTCTTCCTTCATTTAATATGACTTCTTCATTCATTCCTTCAATGAATGTCCCTATTATATCTCCACAAATGAACATGACGCAAGGGGGCAATTCGTTTAACCATTCCATTCCTCCTTGTAGTGTTCCTCCTGTCCAATCATCTCCTATGACTAACTATCATAGAGTCCCACCACCTTACTCTTTACCTTCTTTCAATAACATAACACCTCCATCTCAATCTAACACATCCAATATGAATTCTTCGACTGAAGCGACCATTAACAATCTTGCTTAAACTGTCTCTTCTTTACAGCAACAAATTGCCTCTATGAATCAATCTAAGTTTAGTGTGCCCACATTTGACGTTGCGAGCCCACTTTCTCTTGACATTGTTTGAGCTATCCCCCCTAAACATGTTGAAATTCCACATTTGGAGCTCTATAATGGTAAGGGTGATCCTCTAACACATGTTAAGACCTTTCAAACAATATGTACTGATTTTGCTTATGACCAAAGGTTGCTTGCAAAACTGTTTACTAGAAAATTAAGAGACAAAGCCCTACAATGGTATTGCTCGTTGCCTTCTTATTCTGTTACTTCTTTCGAACAACTTGCAAATGCTTTCATTCAACAATTTCAAAACAATATAAGCCCTAAAGTTACTTTGATTGATTTAATGCATTGTAAACAAGGTGTTAAAGAAAAAGTGACTGATTTCATTGGTAGATATAAGCATTTGTATGCTCAAATTTCTTTTCCAGTGCCTGACAATGATATTCAAAGAATCTTTATTTCTAATTTACAAAAAGATATTCGAGACAAACTTCTGTTTTCTGAGTTTACTTCCTTCCAACAGTTGTGTGCAACTCTTCACAATTATCAACTGACTGTGAGTCAAATGGAACAATCACATCCTATGGCTCCGAGTGATAAGGGTGATAGCAGTCAACAATCATTTGGGAAGTTTAAACCGAACAGAGATTCCATCAAATTCAATGAAAACATCATCAACAACAATGTGAATGCAGCATTAGGTGTGCCTCCTATTTCTAAATTTTTCAAGAAAGAAAGAAAGTATACTCCTTTGAATGAATCATTGCATAGTATTATGAATAAATTATTGGAACAAAATGTGCTTACTCTTCCTCCTATAAGACAAATTGATCCTGCAAAGATTACTTCACCTTATTTTGATAACAAAGCTTTTTGTCAATTTCATCGTCAGCCTGGGCATGATACTGAAAAATGTTTTTCTTTAAAGGGTAAAATTCAAGATTTGATTGATAATAATACTATCTCTGTTTCCGGAGTGAATGATAAAAGCAACACATCTATATCTCCTCCTAACCAAAATCTTCAGATTTTCACTGATCCATTACCTTCTCATACCTCTAATGCAATTGAGGCTAATGAGTCCTCTCTCTCATCTGATGGTCTTGTGTCTATGACTCCGAATGTGATTAACTTTGTAGAACAGCAAGAAAACCCTAAAGAACCTTCCATCACATTTGATTCCAGTGAAACCATTAGGGCACCTGATGGTCCTTTATACATAGTTGCAAAAGTTAAGAATACACCTTGCCGTGGAGTGCTTATTGATCCTTCGTGCATGATTAATGTTATTACTGAAGAATTTCTTTTTACTTTGCAATTGAATCAAGTGATATATGACAAAACAGATGTGATTGTGAAATTATTTGATGCATTTTCTTCTCCTGTAATTGGTTCTATTACATTGCCTATTGAGGTCCATAACAAATCCCTTGATGTGAACTTTGCTATTATTCCTTCTTCCGAACAATTTCGTGTGAAGCTTGGCTATCCTTGGCTATCTTCCATGAAAGCTATTGCTTCTCCTATTCATAAGTGTTTGAAATTTCCCCATAATGGCGAAGTTGTTACTGTCAATCATAGTCTCTTTAAACCAGCTGAAAGAACTTCTAGCGTTCCTATTGATTACTTTTGGCCTAAACAATTCCAATCTCTTCCTCCGCGAAATGATCATCTTTTCAAATCTTATCAAAAGTGGAAAACAGATATGATCCTATCTCTAAGTGAACCTAGAACACCTAAACTTGATATTCCTATCATTCTTGAGAAGGAAGTTCTTCCTTTGAAAGATAAAACTAATGTCTTTCCTCAAGAAGATTCCCAACCCATCCCTATGGATGTGACTATGTCTATGCCTAATAAACTTCCTAAGAGTAGACCTATACCTCCTCGTCATGATGGACTTGGTCTTCTTCCTAAACCAAAAATTCCTCCTTTATATGGAGCAGTTCCTCCTCCTTCTTTTTATAGAGAGAAGAGACCTTCTTCTTCTCCTATTATCCAGCCTAAGAGACCACAACCTAAACACCCAAGTGCTAAGGACGAGAACATTCCTCCTCCTCAATCTTCTCCACTTCCTACTAAGACTAGACGAAATCGTTCTGCATGTGAACGCCGACGAAAGCGTCGTCTTAGAGCTCAGGCAGCTGCTTCTCGAACTTTGCAATCTCCAAAAACACCTTCAACAAGCATTATTCCATTTTCTCCTCAGCCGGACATTGAGCCTAAATCTCTTAAACATAAGATGCATGATGGTTTTGATCCTGTGCGAGTTAAAGATCCTATTTTTATAAATCTTGATGATGATATAGATGAAAATGTTATGCATGATGAAAATGTTACTCCTCTTGCTTCTGATAGTGAATATGAACTTGTTGATATTGATAACCATTTATCTAATGAATTTTCTAAAGCACTTATCCTAGCTCCTAGACAAGAACAATGTGGCTCAGAACATGAACATAGCCCTTGTTTGGATCTTGTGATAGCTCCATCTGCTGTGTTGGATGTTCCTCCTCTAGCGTGTTCCCTGCCTTCCCAAAACATTGATCAGCAAGATCGGGGGGTAGATGACGTGCTAGACTAGTTACATTAGCATAGCAGATTCTCTCCCCCTCTCTTTTGTTACTTCTTCTATATGTTATTCTCATTCTTCTATTTGTTGTCCTTAGTGTTGTCTACTTGAGGACGATGCAAAGTATTGAGATCTCTCGATCTCTCTCATGTTGACTCAAAAGACACATGTGTTCCCTTCTTCTAGGTGACCTTCCTTGATTGGGGAATGAAGAATAATTATGCATACATACATATGATATATATACATGAATTATCATACAGCATACTGACCCCGAGGAAAGCGAAGTCACCTCGTGCTTTGTGTTTTGTATCTATTATCCTTGGGTTTATCTCACACTTGGGGGCTAAATCCTTGCGATAACGTGCTCCTTTCCTTTCTCATTTCTTATGTGTATCACTACGTTAAAACAATCACCCCCAGTGAGGCGTGTGCGATCGCTTTAACGTAGGGGGGCATACATCCCGTTCATATCTTTTCAAGATACTTGAAAATTTCTTGGTAAATTTAGCCTTGCCCTGAAAATTTTTGATATCTTTCTTGCATGACTCATAGTGAGGGAACCTTACTACTGACAGTCATGGTTCTTCCTCGTGATCTTCCCTTTTACTTTGTCAATCGAAGTCATAAGATCCTTAGTCCACTGGGGGCTTGGTGTATCTTGCCTCCTTGACGTGGTGAAAGTCTTTCAATATTGTTTCCTTGTACTTTACCGGAAGTATGAGCATACATACTCCTGCTAAAGTGGGGGCTAAATGTAGCATCCTAAAATTGCGACACTTGCAATTTTGACTGCATTTCGGTCTTCACGATGGCGACGCAACACGCAACCTGAATGGAGACCCCGAAACCTGATTACGACACTGAAAACTGCATTTTTCAAGCACCTTGGCCTGAACCTCCTTGCACCCTGCTGTCCCGGGAGGTGGGACCAGAGCGCCCAGCGCCCTAGTCCTTCAGGACCAGGGCGCCCAGCGCCCTGGTCCCCAAGACCATGGTGCCCAACGCCCTGGTCCCTGGGTCCTATTTCGGGCCCGGTCTCCTAAGGGGTCTCGGGTCTTTTTGTTTGCAAATTGGAAATTAAACTTTCCTGGTCGGCCTAAGGTCGGAAAAATCAGTCTATCAGCCCTAATTGACAAGTATATAAACTACATTTTCCTCTTTCATTCGACATGATGGAAAAAGCATGGAAATTATACTCAAGCATTCAAGCATTCAAGCATTCCTTCAAGCAATTGATCATTTCAAGTCTCCATTCAAGGCTAAGTGTTGCATTCAAGACAAGGATTCAACCATTGAAGAGGAGATCACATACTACATGCTACATACAACATACTACTACAACATACAACATACAACATCTAAACCTTCGCACATAAGGATACAAACATCCTTAGAACAAGGTATTAGTACTTGTTTTACAGTCATTTACATTTACAGCTCTTGCTCATTTCTTGGTTAATTCCAAAACCGGGGTTTGACCTAAAGGCAAACCCCTAATCCCTAATCCCCCAATCGTCTTCACTTTTCTGTGTGTAGGTTGCAGGTACGTGGCTGAAATTGAAGATCTGGAATCCTTGTGCAGAGACGAACAGATCCCCCTTCGTTTCGTGGATTTTTAGGAGGACCGTGGCGCCGGGCGCCATCGTCCCGACAACTTTTGCTCAAATTTGCAGGACAGCGCCGTATCAACATTTTACTGCTAATTCCAGGTCCGCAACTTCATCCTATATCCATATCTCAGTTTATAAGCGAATCTTTCTCACTTTCTATGCATTCCTAGCTTAATTCTTCTATGCACATTCTTTACAAAAGAGGGTAGCCTTGCTTTCTTAACCCTTGAAACACATTTAGCATCCAATCTTGCATTGTGTGGGATTGGATCTTGTGGGTTTCAACCCCTCTTTTGAATGTAAAGTCTCTCCCCTAAGTGAAAACCATCAACCCTAGTGAATCTCCCTTCTCTCTCCTTGGAGTTGGAAGAGGGGAGGGCAACTAGGGTTCGATCGAGATTTTCCGCTTTACACTTCCTCATTGAAAACTCTCAGAGTTGCCTTCCTATCGAAAGCCCTCTTCATCTGAGCTTGGTGATTTTCAATAGTCAACAATGCTTGCTTTCTTACCTCCTCCAACTCCATTAATTCTGCCAACCTAACCTGTATGGGTTCTTCTTGCAACATTTCTAGCTCTCTAATCAGAGTTAGTGTAGTCATTTCAACTAAAATTGGGAATCTTGCCTCTTTACCATAAACAAGGACATGGGGAGATATACCTATAGCTCTCTTAGGGGTGATTCTATCAGCCCACAATGCATGTTTCAACTGAGTGTACCAATTTATCTGATTATCTTCTATTGTCCTCTTGATTATCCTAATCAAGTTCTTATTAGTAGACTCAGCTTGTCCATTACCCTGAGGGTAATAATTGGACGAAGTACTCAAAAATATGTTGTTCTGGACAGCCCAATCAGTAATCTTAAATCCTACAAAAGCTAACGCATTATCTGAGATAATAGAATCAGGAATAATAAACCTTGCTACTAAGTCCTGATAAAAGTTTAGACTGCACTTTCATTTGCCTCCTTCAAGGGTACAGCTTCAGTCCACTTGGTAAAGTAATCAGTTGCTGTCAAGATCCATTTATGCCCAGAACTTGAAGGCAGGTTGATGACTCCGATAAAATCAAGCCCCCACTTCATGAATGGGTGTTCAATTTGAACAGGTTGCATGGGTAAAGATGTCATCTTCTGTTTGCCTGCAAATATTGCACAATTCTTACATTTTCTTACCCAAGCATATGCATCTTTATGCAAATCAGGCCAAAAATAGCATGCCCTCATGATCTTTAATGTTGTAGTTTGTGGTGCAAAGTGACCACCAGCTGGTCCATTATGGAATTCCTCTAATATTCTATCAGTTTGATCTGAATCTACGCATCTTAAAAATACACATTAAAATATTTTCTAAACAAAATTTCATCCAAAATGATATAAGGGATAGCTTGAAGTCTATAGTATCTTCGTTTAGCATTGTTTAGGCCTTTAGGACGCTCACCAGTCTGAATAAAATGCATCACCCAACTTGTAGGAGGTGTTGCTACAACAATTGGCTCATTATCTTCATGAACTATGACAGCTTCTTCATTCTCTTGTTCAGTGTTTTCGTTGTGACCAGTAAGTTGCTCACATAATCCCTTACCTCTAATCAACTTTGTTACCTTTATATTGACATCATACTCCATCACTTTCGTGATCCAACCAGCTCTTTTGTCATTAAGATCTGTATTTAACAAAAATTCTTTTATGCTAGGATGAGCAACCATTAGGTGAATTTTGTTATTTGAAGGCATGTGTCTAAATTTCTTTAGACTTCTAATGACTGCTAATGCATGTTTCTTAATAAAACAATAATTTATTCCGTACCCTTCTAGGCCTTGGCTGAAGAATGCAATTGGCTGCTCCAACCCCTCATCATTCTATTGAATCAACATAGCTGAAATAGTATCAAAAGTACCAAAAGCATATAATATAAAATCCTCTACAAAGTCTAGATTAATCAAAGTAGGTGTTGATGCTATGGCAGTCTTAATTTCTTCAAAATTATTCTTAGCCTCTTTGGACTAGCTGAAAGTAACATTTTTCTTAAGCATTCTAGTCAATGGCTTCAAAAGAAATGCTATATTGGGGATGAATCTTTTTACAAAATTGATTCTGCCTATAAATCTTTGAAGGCCTTTCTTATGTGCAGGTAAAGGCAAAGCTAAAATAGCACTTACCCTCTCCAGATCTATGGTTATTCCATGTTTGGAGACAATATAGCCCAACAACTTACCCTTGTGTACAGCAAAAATGCACTTTGGGGGATTTAAAGATACTCCATATTCTCTACACCTTTCAAAAATCTGCCTTAAGTGAGAAAAGTGCTCCTCCGCATGCTTTGAAAAAATAGTTATGTCATCAAGATAAACCAAAATAAATTTATTTATAAGACCTTGGAAGGCCATATCCATTGCCCTCTAAAAGGTTGCTCCTGCATTAGACAAACCAAAAGGCATTTTCCTATATGCCATTGTTCCCCATTTTGTAGTAAAGACTGTCTTAAATTGGTCATCCTCTTTTACCAGAATCTAATTATAACCAGAATAACCATCAAGTAGTGAAAATCTATCTGAACTTGAAACTACTTGTAAGATCTGCTCCATTGAGGGTAGGAGGTAATGATCTTTTAGAGAAGCTCTGTTAAGATCCCTAAAGTCTACACAAAGTCTAAGCTCACCATTCTTCTTTCTTACAGGAACCAAATTTGAAACCCAAGATGTATGCTTTATAGGAAAGATGATATTACCTTGGATCGACTTGTTTAGTTTTCTCTACATGAGATGCTCAAGTTTTGGATTAAGGGGCATTTGCTTTTCTCTCATAGGCATCATTTTCCAACTCTATGGTGTGTTGGGCTAATGTGGGGTTAAATCCCTTCAAATCTTCATACTGCCATGCAAACACATCATTGAACTCTTGACAAAGCAAAACAAATGCTCGTTTCTCTTCAGTTGTACATACATTTCCAAGCTTTAATAACTTATCTCCAAATATCTCAATAGGTTCATAGTGCTCCTCTTTAACCAGCATGCTATCTTTTTCCTTTCTAACCTAATCATCAGTGTTAAAGATTGACTCAAGGGTTACCAATCCCTTTGGCAGCTTATTACTTTTCAATTGAAGAATCTGATTTTCATATTGCTTTACAAATTTATGTTGATTACCAGCTACAAATTCAGCCTCTTCAATAAGAAAATTAATAATTTGTTCATCTGAATCAAAGACTTGCCAATTGACACTGTTATCTAGAATTGAAGGCCTAACAACCACTTTGACATATTGTTGTTTTTCAATATTTCTTACCTCATCTGGTATGTCAAATTGAGCACCCAAGGCAGCCAACTTATCTTCTTCCTTATTCTGATTTCTAGGCATGGACAACAGATTGAAAGCATCAAATTATTCAATTAAGTCACATATCCTATGCTTATACATTTTAAGGACATCATTTTTAGTCACATTGACACCTCTTACTTTATTTACCACTAGCTCACTATCCCCAAATACTTGCAAACACTTTACTTTTCTTTTTCTAGCCCATTCCAATCCATGTGCAAGTGACTCATATTCAGCTGTATTATTACTACAGCTAAAAGAAAATCTAAAGGTTGAAAAGTATTTCATACCTTCGGGAGAGATTAACATAACACCACCTCCGGAACCAACCTTTCTCCTCGAGCCATCAAAATAGAGTTGCCACAATTCATTGTTCTATTGTTCACCCTACTGATTGGACAATTGATTGTCACCCTTTTCAAGATTAGGGATAGCAATACCTTCTTCATGGATCATATAGACACCTAGCTCTAATTCTTCCATATGTTTGAATGGATCTTCCCATTCATCTAATACTACATCAGGTAACCCTTCTATTGGGGTGTTTGGATCTAGGATATCAAGTTGTTCATTAGATTCTTGTATAGACAAATTTGCATTCACAACACTTGGGATGTATGGTTCTATATGTTCATTAGCTAAAAATTATGATTTTATGGTCACTTTGGTACCATATCTTGTTCTGAAAAAACAAGTGTGACCAATCAGAAGAAAAATACCCACCCAACTTGGCTTTGAAATCTCTGGACAAGCATAAAGAAAAGTAAGGTGGAAGATCTATGATGTAGACATCTTGTGGAATTGAGAAGTTTGAGCATGCATGCAGTATGAGATCCAATTTTTTAATCACACCTAATGTGTTTACTATTGTCCCATCTAGCTCAACTACCCCTTTTGAAAGAGGCTCATATGTCAAACTCAGCTTATCAACTATCTTCTTTGGCATGGCAAAACTACTTGCACCTGAATCAATCATACAATTATGCACTAGGTGCTGACCTATGATCAAAGTCAGATAAAAAGGAAGGGGTTTAACCTTCTGAGTTTTTTGTTCATCCTTCTTTTCTTGAGGGGCATTGGATAAGACTACTTTGGGTTGCTCATTAGGAATCTCTTGTGACAAAGAGATGTTAGACAAGGCATTTTTAAGCAAATCCTTTTGCCCTGGAAGAGCTAAGGAATCCCACATTGAGACACTGACATGCATCTTTTTCAATTGATTGAAAATATTAAATGAACTTGTACTAACGGTAGCATCCTCTTGAACTTGTGTTGTTTGTAATTGACCTCTTGGTTGATCCTTGTTGACCACCGGTTTCCCTTTTGGTAGGATTTGTGTATTCGGAGTGGGTTGAGGTCCAGGTGGTGCTTGTTGGCTTATAGAATCCTGATTGATGCCTTTATCATCTTGTTGTCCTATATCAATGGCTCTCTTTTTGGACCATGTATTGGATGCAATAGAAGTGTAGGACTGATTCTGAGCTTGTGGTTGATTCACTCCACAGAATTCTTCACCTTGCCAATTGACCAAGGTGACATCCAAGCCTTGTTCAGAATGAGAAACTTGTTGATCATAAGCTCCATGAGTACTATCTTCTAAGACAACAACATCATTTTGAGCCATGAGTGCTTGATGCAGCATACCATTCGAACAAATTGTCTGATTATGAGGTTGGTTGCAAGGATAACACCAATCATAATCTGATGCCATGTTGTTTTGAGTTGGGACGATATCTCTGGATGTGCTGGTAGTGTTGGGATTGTAAGGTATATTGGATCTTTGGTTATAATTTCTTCTTTGACCCTGAGGGTCAGCTTGATAAGGAGGCTTGTTCTTTTGGTTGTTTTGATAAGGGGCTTGATAAGGCTTGGTGTTCTGGGAAACTTGCTTCTCAATATTGGTCATTTTGTTACCAAATCCTTGGATCATGGTTTTCATTTCATTTTTAAACTCCCGAAACTCTTGATTTGGGAATGTGACAGTATTTGCTTGGACCAGAACTTGATAATTTAATGCTGGTAAAGGTGAGACAGCAACTAGAGGAGGCCCTAAAAGAGGTACAATAGGTTGTATTTCTGGAAATATGGGCATTGGGGGCCTAGGGACTATTTTACTAGCCTGAATTAGATAGTTTTCTTCTCTAATAGCAACATCAAATGAATTTGGTAGAGTATTTGCACCCATAGACTGAATCATAACTGAAATGTCACTATTAAGGGCCCTAAGATAAGATATAAATGCATGTGCTGAAGTAGGCCTTACAGTGATAGGGATTCTACTCCAAGTCTTCTGGAAATGAAAATTGTAGTCGGTTATTTTCTCTTAAGGGGATCTCTTTATGGTACTCGATTGTTCTAATAGTGACAAATGGTCATATTTGTCCTCAAACTGTGAATTTAATCTATCACCCAGCTGATCCCAGGTATCAATTGAGTTTATAGGTAGTCCTCTGAACCACTGAAGTGCTTTCCCTTTAAATGAGGCAGCCAAGAGTCTGATTGCAACATTCTCTTGTGTGATATGATGTACACCACACAACAAAGCTACATCCATTATATGTTCGATTGGAGTGGTCTGATCTTCTCCTGTGAAAAAAGGTAGGCTTTTCAATGCTACTATAGGAATATCATCATAATGAGTAAGATTCAAAGGGTTGCCTTTATTGAAAGGTACAAAAGGTTGAGATCTTGGCAGAGCCATTGGAATAACAGGTGGATTTACTTGTGATTGAGATGAGGAGTTTGAAAATAAAGGATTATTGTAGGTTGTAACTAAAGGCTAAACAATGGGAGGAGTAGACAAATTTGGAGCTGATGAATTACAAGGGTTTGATGGATTTGAAATCTTCTTTATTGCCTCTTTAACTCTTTTTGGTGGTGATAGATGATAATGCTCAATAGGATCTTTACTTGATCTAGTTTGAATCTTTCTCATAAGCTACAAAATATCACTGAATCTGCATAGAAACCAAGAAAATGAGTCATCGGGTATGAAAATTGTTGCCTCTAAAGGCTAGAATTGTTTCTCCTCACACCAAAAGCAGCAAGAGTGAATATTTGTTGAACTGAGATAGCTCAAACAAGTCCCACCGAGCGTGCCAAAAATTGTTGTCACTCAAATTGCACCCGTAATGCACAAGCTAAAAGCTCAAGCAACTTGGTGACACATGGGATAATTCTCAGACCTGTGGGTTGCCTTTAGTAAGAATTAACCTCCAGATGAAGGGATGGTTCCCTGTGAATAACTCTAAATTATTTACCAAGAAAAGGGATACGAAACCAAAAATGAAAATAGAATGACTTTGTGAATGCTAAACTAAGGTGAAGCATCAATATGATATCTCAAAATGACATAAATACACTCCTAAAAACACCAATCTACACAAATAGACTTCTGGTTCATAGCACATAAATATTTCATGCAAAGTATTTAAACTTCAAGAAATTGAAATGAAAGAAAACTTTCACAATCAACCAAATGAACCAATTTATCACAATGCACAACCTATGACTTACAAATGAGACAAAAAATTTAAAGGTTATCTAGACAATAACACAATAAACTAACTCTCAATCATGGATAAGAAAATGAACTCCAAATATATAAACCATAAGATGATAATTTTATTTAGTATTATGTCATAAAACTGCACAGGAGCTATAAGAATATATTCTCTGCTAAAACCAGCAACAGAATGATCAAGACCTAGTGAAGAAAGATAAAACTTTTTCACTTTATACAAAAACCTTCCAAAAGGTAGAGGAAAAATGACTCCAAAATGACTGAAGATGAACTCCCACTAAAAATATCTTTTCTGAAAATTGATCCTCAAGTGGAAATAAAAAGCCACCAAAATAGGCTCAAAATCATGCAAAAAAGTGGGTAATTTAGTTCAAACTCTTATTCAACTAAAGATTGACCCATGTGGCACTCAAAATCAAGCCTTATCACCTCAAAATTATGAGAAAAACTCATGCAAACTTTCTCTCAAGCCTAATAACTGCCTGCATTAACCATCAACACATGACAAATTAACATTCAACCATCAGAACTGTTGATGGCTTGTTGCTATATTGCAAGGATTAACATTTAGGCACCTTTTCATTGCGGTATAGCGACAGTCGCTAGATCTTCAGGAACCTGTTCTCTTTTTAACCACTTTAACCTTCAAAACGGGCCCACTTTTGAGTCACTCATCTGTAGACCCCTCCCACGTGTTACAATCTCACTTGTCTGTGGCCACCACCTAGGCTCCACCTAAACTGCCACCTCATCAATCGCTATGTCATAGGGGATAACTATCGAGCATCTTCATCTCGTAGTATAGCAATGACAGTTAGATCTTCTTAGACTTGCGCGATCGTTAACACCTAAGTCGCTCACCTTTTCTGCACGTTCTTTGTCGTCAAGTCAGGGGGAGTATTCAGCAAATGCCATGGTGTCACCATGTGACAGCCACTAGTTCTCTCATGAGATCTGCATGTCTCACCACTTGGACCTACCACTGGACTTGGGCTTGCCTTGGTTCGTTCAATATTATTCTTTTAGCCAAACTTCCTTCCTCAAAAAACTACTCACATGTCTCATCGACACCTAAGTTTCATCGATACCCTTTTATTTTATCGGTGGGACTGGTTCTGATTTCTTCGATGTACCTTATTTCGATGGAACCAATTCTTTCGATGAACCCTTTTAGAGATCCATCGATGCCAAGGTCCTTTCAATAAGTTACTCTCTGGTTTGTCTGCACATCTAGCTGGCCACCATCTAGGTGCCACCTGTCTACCACCTGGACCTGCCACTGGACTTGGTTATGTTGGCTTGTTCTTCTACACTCTGCCACATGGCACATCCTGATGTTAGGGTCCCACAGATATTGAGAGGGGGGATGAATCAGTATCTGATCGGTAATGAAATTTTCTTAAGATAGAACATGCAGAACATAAAGTAACAGTATACCGGTATGCAAGAATTAATGTAATTAACATAATCAAAAACATCCACATGAAAAGAACACCATAACACAAGATGTTTAACGAGGAAACCCAGTGTGGGAAAAACCTCAGTGGGATTTGTGACCCACAATATTCACTTACTGGCCAATAAGAGAATATTACTTACAATAGGGGCCTACACATGCAGGAAGGCCAACTGCCTAGAGCACATTGCTCAATAAGAAGTCACACTGACTTACAATGAGGATTATACAAATCCAATATTCTGTACTGCTTTATAATAGCATCTTCGATGCCAGATTCAGTACCGGTTCTTGCTCTGTTCTTTACATATACCCTTGACCTATAATTCACACATTAGGTCTACCTAGTAATTTTCTTTATGCTTTCTATCCATGTCTTACAAATGTCTACAATGATCTCTTTTATATACAAGAGTCATTTTACAATTTGCCAAGTCGTCTTACAATAATAAACAAAATATTACATATCAAAAATCATGTCGGCCTCTGTGTCGGTATACATCTTTTCTTCTGTTCCGGTGTTGGTGTCGGTGTAGAGTGATCTTGCTGATGTTGGTGCACTGTCTTGCTTGAATAATGCTTTTCCGGTAGAATGTCTTGTCGATGCCATAGGATTGCAAGGTTGCCTATGTAATGCTTTGTCGGTATAATGTCTTGCCAGTGCCATAGGATTGCAAGGTTGCCATCAATGACAAAACCTTCAATCACACACAATGTCTCATTGGAGTGTCCATATGCCAACAATCTCCTCCTTTGGCATTGATGGCAACACTCATGAGAAATTTCAAAAAGATATCCAAAAATGTGTAGACCAAAAAATTTACCAAAAATAGTGAGTGACTCCCCCTTAAGCATATGATCCCTGTGTTTTTGAATTTTCTCATCCTATTACTCCCCCTTTGGCATCAATGACAAAGGTTAGTAGAGTTTGTAGTTATACTAGTCCATAACCTTAACCTTGTAGCTAGGTAGTTATTATCTGAAAAAGATCTCCCAAAATTAGGTTTATACCATCCATAAACTTCTTACTGTCTTTTATTGTCGTCTTAGTTCTTTTTACAGTGTCGTTGAGATGTTGCAAATGCTCTGTCAGTGTTTTACTTCCCTGTGTTAATGCCTCTAAGATTTCCTTCCGCAGAGATGCTAAATAGTCCAATCTTGGACTTAGTTTAGATCTCAAATCTTTTGCCTTGTTTATTATTCTCTCTTTCTCTCTTTCCAATTTGAGCAATTCTTCCTCAAAATTTGCTATCTTCTCTTCAAAAACTGATAATGAATCAGGTGAGTTGACAAAATTGTCTACAAGTTTATTTATCTCATCTTGTGCCTTGCTTATTTTCTTGTCAATATCTTCAGTCAAAAGGTTTGTTTTACATGTATCTTTATATAGATTCTTGTACTCTTTTAACAAACTACACAGTTCCGGTAGAAGTGTGTCAAAATCTCTGTTACACTTCTTTATTCCTTCCTCAAAGAATTTCTATTTCTCCTTTTCTACAATTTCCTTTACAGATTCTACCTTTATTTGCTCAAAATTTCCAGAAATATATTTACATAGTGTATCCAACTGTCCTAAAGAATATTTATTGTCTATGTTACAATTAGGAGCTATTGATTTCAAAAATCGGATTGAATCATCTATTTCTTTGTAAGTTGGTGAGCTATAATCAATTATTTTCTTGATGGATTCAATTAATACCTCAGTCACATTTGATGGTGACCCAACAAACTGAGTACCGGTGGAAGTGACCATGCTTGTATTGACCTCTGGCAGGTCAGTTTGTGTCTGCATTTCCTTAAGCACTGGTTTTCCTGCTTCATTTCTTACTGGTGGCATCTATTCTGGAGCCTTTAGCTCTGTCAGTTTCTCTGTTTGTGTTTCAAATTCCATCTTTTTCCCTGTATCCGCTGCCGGTTGCCCTGTATTTCCTATTGCCAGAGGCTCACTAGCCATATATGTCTTATCTGTTGTATCTTTATCTACCACTATGTTGATCTTCTAAGTATCAATATTCATAGTATATAGGACTTCAGGATTAGGATTATTATCCTCTACATCCATACTCTCAGCTGCCAATTGATTTTCAGTAGTTGTTGATTTTACCAGTGGAGTATTTAAAGGAGGTGGGGGTAAGTTGGCTCTAACCTTAATACTTGGTGGTCCACCAACTTTACCTTTCCCCTTGTCTCTATCTTTCTGATAAAATTTTATAGGTTTGGGGTTCCTGAACTCTTCTTATTTTTCTTTCTCAACCAAGAATATATCCCAACCATCTTCTATTTCCTCTATCACTTCATTAACTCTTCCTACCATCAGTGAAATTTGTCGATGTGCAGTAGAGAATATTGACCGGTTTGCTTGAGCAATTAGGTCATCAATTTCTTTAGGTGAGTTTACCGGATATAAAGCAAGTAATTTCTCAATTTTTATTTTCTTATCCAATTCTATCACTGCCTGTCTTCTTGCCTCTAGTCTTTGAAATAATTCATCTGGAATTTCATTGACTACTTCCATCGAAAACTTCTTATACATATCCATATGTAATATAACACTATTTTCTACTTGTTCTTTCTCATCAGCTGTTAAAGTGTCATATATTTTCCCTATGTTCTTCAATTTACCTTCCTCTGTGATCTCATTTAACAAGATTTCTAGAGGTGCCAAGTCAGTTGTTGTCTTTTTCTTTTTCTTAGGGGTCAGCTTCTTTTTAGGTGTGACCTTTCTGACCGGAGATCTCACACCTTGTTGCTTCTGCCTTGTCCTTCTAGGTGAAGGAGTGGTTGCCAGTGAGGGATCTCTTTTCCTAACAACTCTTTTAAAAGTTGTTGGTATATCTCCTTCTGAGGAAGTACCTACCAGTGATAGATGAGCTTCAGGTTGTGGGTCTGCCAACTCATCTTCAGTTATGTCTGTTTTCTTTAATATATCTTCCTTTATGGCTTTTGCTTGTCTGGATCATTTCCTCACAACTGCCTCAACCTTTTTCACTCTTTTCTTTGACTGAATTTGGCTTTCTATAGTTTTAGCACTACCAAATATTTCTTCCTTTGGTTCATTGGGGGCTTCTAGAAGTGCTTTGGCATAAGTTTCCACTATGTGGTCATCTGTTTCATAGCCCATTTCTGTTACCCAGATTGTCCTAGGGATGACCACTTCCATCCATATTTCATCCTTTTTTATTACAAAACATATATCATCCTTGTATTTGTTGACAATTTCCTGTGATAGTCTGATTCTTTTGTTCATTTTGACCTTTAGTGCTTGAAAATACTCATTGATATTATTTTCCTTGTTTTCACCCATGTTGTTGAATAAGTCTGATAGTTGTTTTCTTACCGGTATGTCAAATCCAAAATCTTTATGTCCTATACCGAGAACCTATTTTTTTATATGTAGCATTAAGCATACAAGTAAATTTCCAAATCTAAAAGTTCCTTTCTTATCCTTCTTCATTTTGCCTAAGTTATCAATCAACTCATCTTTTAACCATTCACATACATCAATTTTCACATTTTCTTTTACCATATCATGAGCACTCTTAATGCATAAACTGGAAACTGAGTTAAGTCTGTTTGCATGAGTTGCTTTGTACCCTAAAATCATGCGAACAAATCTAACATTTATATCGGTCATATCATTAACCCTTAGAGACCTTCTGTCTGATGTTGCACCAGTTAAGTTCATTACTAGGTCATTGGAGACCTTCTTAGTCTTGTCGGGTCTGTTACTGGTGGAAGGTAACCCTGTTACTGCTTTCACAGCTTCCTTTGTAATTTTGTGAACTGAATCAAGCCAAAAGAATGAACCATGTACCCTACTTAAAACTATCCTAATCACTTCCTTGGGAAATTCAGGAATGTAGAGGATTTCAGTGAATCCTAAGGTTTCAACAACTTTATATTCAGGTTTTACATTTCCGGAATTATCACATATAACAGTCTTATACATGTTTTTAATTTCTTCATCTCCTAATTCCTCTATGTTGCAATGGATATAGATTCTAGGATCTTCTACATAAACAACTCCTTTTGGAATTTGGGAAAAAGCACCTGTATTGTCATCTTTCTTAGCTACCTCGGGAACTAGCTGAAATACAGGCCTAGGGCATTTTATAACCTCGACTACTGTAGGGTTTTCTATGAATTCAGGTGCAGAGGAGGATGCCATGATGATAAATACCTTTTTCTACCTTTGGATGGATTGATTGCTGAAATGCTTTGCCTCTTTGCTCGAAATGCCTTAGCTCTGGAGATTTCACGCTCTTCGAATGTTTGAATGCTCGGTGAAGTGAAATGGAGCCAAAACCTTATTTTATAAAGTCTTTTCCGCTACCTACCACATTAATTGCTTGTCGGTAATGTATTAGCTTAACTTTATTTGCCGATAATGAGTTATTTTCAACTTCTTTTCTCTAACCGAGGGAATAATAGCACATGTGTCATTAGATTGCCAAACCCTCAAGATAATTTTCTTCAATTAGATGAAGAACTTCCTGCCAGTGGAGCATTGCTTTGTCCTATCGATGGAGCATCATATTGTCCTGTCGATGGAGCATTTGTTGGTTCTACCAGTGGAGGAGTATCCCCAATATTTAGATCATCTTTTCTAATCCATTGCTTTGAGAATTCTTGCTTAACCTCTTCAACCTTTTCTTTACCTTTCAAGCTAGTACTTTTGTTGTCTACCGGTGTACCTTTAGTTCTACAAAATTTAGCAATATGACCAATCTTGTTACATGCATAACAAGTTACATTATTTTTCTGAATAGCTTTCCCATAACCTATGCCGGTTTGTGTTCTGCATTGATTTGATAAATGTCCAAATCTTCCACAAACATAACATCTTCCATTCATTCTGCAGTTTTCAGAGTTATGACCAAATTTGTTGCATTTGGAGCATTGACCGGTGGGAGGATTGATATTCTGATAATTCCTAGATCTACATTCATTTGCCCTATGACCATATTTATTACAGTTAAAGCATTTTCCATTGAATTTATAAGTATTAGGAGGTCTTACCGGTTTGCTGTGATCCTGAGTATTTGCAGTACCGGAGCTTTCTCCAACTTCAAATCCAATTCCAGAAGTGTCACCTTTGGGTTTTTGATTCTTCAATAAGGTACCAAGTTGTTCTGAGCTTTTCTTGAATTTTTCTTTGTGTTGATTTGCAGTTTCCAATTCCCTTTCCAAGATTTCTTTTTGTCTCATTAGTTCATTTGAGTCATTCTGAGTATGCATCAGATTTGTCTTCAACATGTCATTTTCATAGCTAAGTCTTGTGTTCTCATTTGTTGCATCACTTAGTCTTCTAGTCAATTCTTCTTCATTCTTCTTTATGTCCTCAATCTCTTTGCAAAATCTCATAGTCATATCCTGCATTTCATTTTTTGTTGTCATGAACTCTTGTTTTAATTTGCTTATCATATCATTAAGTGATTCCTTTTCATCATTCTCATTTTGCAATTTTTCACAAAGTTCTCTTCTCTTATTTCTTGTAACAATAAGATTTTCTTGAAGTGCCTGAATGATGTCCTGGGCTGCTTTTAAATCATCTTCTAATTTGATATTTTTCAACTTCTTTGCATCATAGTCAGTAAGAGCTCCTTCAAGTTGCTTCATCTAATTTTCCATTTTTACCAGTGTCAAGATCTTCCTCAAGCTGGTAGGCTTCTGAAAATAGAGGACCAGGCTCTGATACCAATTGTTAGGGTTCCCACAGATACTAAGA
Source organism: Cryptomeria japonica (assembly GCF_030272615.1). Taxonomy (NCBI): domain Eukaryota; kingdom Viridiplantae; phylum Streptophyta; class Pinopsida; order Cupressales; family Cupressaceae; genus Cryptomeria; species Cryptomeria japonica. The sequence continues at coordinate 638,982,235 of NC_081406.1, forward strand.
GGGGGGGGGGGGGGGGGGGGGTGAATCAATATCTGACCGGTAATGAAATTTTCTTAAGATAGAACATGTAGAACATAAAGTAACAGTATACCGGTATGCAAGAATTAATGTAATTAATAGAATCAAAAACATCCACATGAAAAGAACACCATAACACAAGATGTTTAATGAGGAAACCCGGTGTGGGAAAAATCTCAATGGGATTTGTGACCCACAATATTCACTTACTGGCCAATAAGAGAATATTACTTACAATAGGGGCATGCACATGCAGGAAGGCCAACTGCCTAGAGCACACTGCTCAATAAGAAGTCACACTGACTTACAATGAGGATTATACAAATCCAATATTTTGTACTGCTTTATAATAGCATCTTCAATGCCAGATTCAGTACCGGTTCTTGCTCTATTCTTTACATATACCCTTGACCTATAATTCGCACATTAGGTCTGCCTAGTAATTTTCTTTATGCTTTATGTCCATGTCTTACAAATGTCTACAATGATCTCTTTTATATACAAGAGTCATTTTACAATTTGCCAAGTCGTCTTACAATAATAAACAAAATATTACATATCAAAAATCTTGTCGGCCTCTGTGCCGGTATACATCTTTTCTTCTGTTCTGGTGTCAGTGCTGGTGTAGAGTGATCTTGCTAATGCCGGTGCACTGTCTTGCTTGAATAATGCTTTGTCGGTAGAATGTCTTGCTGGTGCCATAGGATTGCAAGGTTGTCTGTGTAATGCTATGCTGGTATAATGTCTTGCCGGTGCCGTAGGATTGCAAGGTTGCCATCAATGACAAAACCTTCAATCACATGCAATGTCTCATTAGAGTGTCCATATGCCAACACCTGATTCGTTCTGAGCCCACCTGGACGACCACCTTGCTAGTCGCTATGTCGCAGGAGATAACTATCAAGCATCTTCATCTCGTGGTATAGCGACCATCATTGATCCTCCTCGAACCAGGATGCCCTTTTACCACCCCTTTTCAGCATGTGCTTTGTCACCAAGTCGTGGTGAGTATTCGGTGATCATCTTTCTATCGAGGTATAGCGACAGCCATCGGATCTTTCTTGATTACCATTGATCTTCCTTGATCTTCTCGACCCTTAGCCTCTCTGAGAAAAATTCATGCACCTTGAGATGCATGCGCACACGAGGGACCCACCAATGTTGAGTTGTTCCTTGTCAAAATCCTATAAGATTTGACACGAAGGATATATGTGTTCTTATATTTAAATGGGATAAACTCCCTTTGCGCTACCAATGTGGGATAAATGCTTTCCCTTGAAAGTTTGTTTCTTTTGTAAACCCAACTTGGCGCCCAGGTAAAAAATGCCTTACATAGGCCGATTGCATTTGTTTTGAAGTTTCTTTTACCTTCCATCAACCACGCAGGGGATTTGGTGATACACTTGCCAAATGAATTTGCCTGAAGGTTTTAATAGCCACGCCATTCTTGAAAGTACAATGGAGCATGAATATCTTTGTGATCTACTTATCTTTGTAACACCTATCTCCATCAGCATGCTGGGCTCAACCCTCGTGGGAGCCACATTTTAACCTACATGTTGTATTTTACTTCTCCTGTATCTACATATGAAGCAAACAAGTAAAAAAAATAGTGCATATCTGATTTCTTGCTGATGATTTGACCTAATATTTACTGATTTGCTTGGCACTTTTCAATATGAATGAAAGAAAGGCCTCATTAGGCCACCAAATTTAGCATGTGCAAAATTTTGGTAACAGTTATTCATAGTAGACCGGATATTGCCCATGCAGTTGGTTTAGTAGAAAGATCTTAGAAGAGTCCTAAGGACACACATATAATAGCAGTGAAAAGAATATTGAGATATCTTATAGGGATAGTTGATTGTGGATTATGGTATCCATACAGAGGAAATTTTTCTTGCGGGTATTCACTGATATTAACTGGGCAGGTAATGTAGATGACCAGAAGAGCACAACTATTGGTGCATTCTTTCTAGGTGGTAGACTGGTATCTTGGACCAATAAGAAACAAACTTGTATTTCTAAGTCTACAGTAGAAGCAGAGTATGTGGCTGCATCCATAGATTGTACACAAGCTATATGGATGAGACATCTCTTGGAAGGATTCAAGCAGGATATGACAGAAACCTGTGATCATACATTGTTATAACACTAGTGCTATAAACATTTCAAAGAACCCAGTACTGAATGCTAGGACTAAACATATTGAATTGAAGTATCACTTTCTGAGAGAAAGAGTGCAAGAAAAGAAAGTGATATTGGAGCATGTGTCTAGTAAAGAGCAGCTAGCAGACATATTCACTAAACCATTGCCTAAGGCAACCTTTGAATATCTCAAAGGAAAGCTAGGGGTTATACCCCTACACAAGATCAACTAGGATGCAAGTGATGCATCAATCCGGTGGACTTCTTGAATATCTTTCACTATGGATTGTTGAGAAGTGGGCTGCTCCTCGGGGGGGGCAGCAGAAATGAAGACAGAAGATGCCTTTGCACCTTTGGTATTGTTGTCAAAGGGGGAGAAGAACAATGACATGGAGAAGAACAATGCTAGGGATAAGCAATGCAAAGGAGGAGAAGATCAAGTGAAGCACAAATCAGTACAGCATGGCATGATGAGTTCCTAGTATTTGTCATTAGTTTAATTGTTTTGGTGTTTCACTTTTAGTGTTGCCATCAATGCCAAAGGGGGAGAATGTTGGCATATTGGCATAACTGATGGAGATGATGATGTACTGTAAAGGATGACATGAGGATATTGATGGACTGTTGGTGATGATATAATTATGATATGATGCTCTATGATCAGTTATTTGTGTTTTCATTGATGGAAACCATGTTTGTTTATGTTTAGTATGTCATCCAAGTTATCTAAGTTATCTAAGTTTAGTTTAACCAATAATGAATTGAATTAGATAGCAAAACTACTAAGTTGACAGTGAACTGGTAAGCAGGAACAGTGAAGGAGATGATTGCAGTAGAGATCCATGTTGAGTTGGGTATTGTGGTTTGGAATTTATGTTTATGACATTATAATGAGTCTATGACTGGAACCGCATCATGCTTGGAGAACCGGAAGTCATGTTTGTAATTGACTGTTGTATATTCAATGTAGGGTTTGAGAACCGGTAACAAGATCTTTAACTGGTGATGTTTTATGATTTGGCACTAAATCTTATCATGATCATCACTTAGTGATGATGTTTCTAAAACCATGTGTAATGATAAGATTTAATTTAAGTGCATACAAGGATCGAATTTCTTGGGAAATAGAGAAGTGCTTAGCAAAATGTGTTAAGGGTTTGACAACTTATCAGATCGATGTGTGGTGATGTGTTATGATCATTCAACGGTTGTAATTGTCTTGAAATTTGTTGTAATGATCTGATATGATCTATGATGTAAATTCAATGTATTTTGAATGTTGTTACGGTTATTTAACCAACCTAGTTGAAAAGTATATTTAGGTCAAGTTTGAGAAGAAGTTTTGTGTCAGTGATCAGAGAAGGAGAGTGTGTCGAACCAGATTGAGATGTCTACATGTGTGAAGAAGATTGGAGCTGAAATGGATCTGTACTAGCAAGTAGAGAGTGCATTGATCAGATCATTTATCTGTTGTTCCCTAACAGTTGCAGCGGTATTAAAATCCCTTAATCGGGTAGGTCCTAACAAGCCTGATGTTGTAAATCCCTTAACTAGGTGGCTCATTAACTTGAGTTTAAATCCTTTAGAAAGGTTACTCCTAATAGGGTAGAGCTCCTAATAGGGCTGATATTTAAATCCCTTCACCGAGTGACTCCTAATAGGGTCTTCTCTTAACCGGCCATTATTGTAAAGCTCCTAACCCGGCTAGGCCTTTAACAGGGCGCATTGTGAAAGAGTGCAAATTTTGTGGGTACCAATTCCCACTATGGTTTTTCCCATTTGGGTTTCCACATGAAAAATCTTTGTGTTCATATGGTGGTTGATTTGTTTATGTATGGATTTGATATCTTTACATTTCTTACATGTTGATGAACACATGAATGAGTAGTTTGGTAAATCTGTTTTAAGTGATTGATTGAGTAGTTACCGGTACTGGTTATAAACTATTTTTGAGAAGTATTTTTCAGATTGGTAAAATATTTCAGTTTATTATTATTACTGATTCACCTCTCTCCCCCCCCCCCCCTCCCCCTCCCCCTCCCCGTCCCCCTCCTCTCAGTAATAACCGGATCCTCACAATAACACTCCTCGTGCTTGGTTACAATTCTAGTTAAGCACATATACTTCTCTTTCACACTTCTTCACACTTCTTCGCACTACTTCACTACTTTCAAAATATCAATAGATTATTCACACACAGAGATACATCCACTCACATGAGTACTACATTTATTTATACATATCTTCAACCTATATTTCAAAGTCGGCTCAACCCACATCACAAATTACAAAATATAACCATACATGCTACAGTATTACATGTAGACCAAAACAATGTCGGCTAAGACATAGCATGGACCTAAATCACCACCTCAAAAATGAAACACCTCCAAGAATTATGCCACGAACATCTCCAACACCCTACAATCAACATGTCAGCCAAGAAAGTGAAGAACACCACCGGATCAAGGAAAACCATCAATAATGTGCACAATGATCAATGTAGAGCACCAATACAAATAGGACACGAACTAGAAACATCCACAAGCATCATGAATTACCATAGGAACAACCACAACAATACCTCTTACTAGAATCTCCATTATCATTATATCGGACTTCAAGAACACTAACTGAACTGACTGACAAACTAAAAGATACACTTGTAGACCTCCAAATCATGAACCATCTGAATCAAGGACACACCAAAACATCTCAAACACTCTGCCAAATCTGCAAACCAATATATTGCAACGTGGAGCAATGCAGAGCAAAATCTAGAACACTAAATAACTGAAAAACCAACTGCAATACCAGATTTCATAACTCGATCAAATATCCATTAGGAACACTGAAACTTCAGTTGAATCAACTAGAGATACTTATCTCAAAACCCTTTAATCCACAACAACTCATCTGCAACACACTAGCCAAACCAACTCACTTAATCTGACTGCAATACTGGAACACACAGAGGAATATATTGACAACAATGACAACACATCATTCAAACACATATTTGCATATTATCCCAACAATATCCCCCTTTGGCATTGATGGCAACATATAACGTGAAAAACACTCAATGAAAAAAAAGAACAGCTCATGAAAATCAACAATCTCCCCCTGAGATCAAGCATATGATATGACAATTTTTCACATGATTCTCTCCCCCTTTGACATCAATGCAGAAACACATATTTGCAATCTTGATTCTCTCCCATTTGAACTAACTCACAAAACTCACATCACTCTCCCACATCTGAACAACAACACTAACAAGTTTGAATATTTGAACTACAACATTGACTACTCCTCTTGAGTACCATCCACCCCATCAATTGGGAGCACAAGATATCTCTATGGAATCCATCGGACTGATGCAACTCAATGCATCTTAGTTTTCAATAGGATGGGCAGTTACCCCTAACTTCTCTCTTAGATACTCAAAAGTATCCTTAGGCAAAGACTTCGTGAATATATCTGCAATTTGTTCCTTTGTAGATACATACTCCAATCTAACTTCCTTCGCATTCACCTTCTCTCTCAAGAAATGAAACATGATTGATATATGCTTAGTCTTTGAATGCAACACCGTATTATTATAAATATTGATAGCACTAGAATTATCATAATATATAGCAGTAGCCTCATCATAAACAACTCTAATATCCTCAACATCTGCTTCATCCATATTACTTGAGTACAATTGCTAGCAGGGGCAATGTATTCAGCTTCTACAGTAGATAAAGAAATAGCATTCTACTTCTTACTCATTCATGAAACCAATCTCTTTCCCAAGATAAATGCACCACCACTAGTACTATTCCAGTCATCAACATCACCTGCCCAATCAGCATTTGTAAAAGCACTCAAAGTAAAATTCTCATTTTTAGGATACCACCAACCAAAATCTATTGTCCCTTTCAAATATCTAAAATTCCTTTTCACAGCTACAACATGAGATTCCCTAGGATCAGCTTGAAATCTAGCAACAAGGTATACAACATTCATAATATTTAGTCTAGTTTGAGCCAAATATAGCAATCCACCAATCATAGACATGTATCTAGTCTGATTTGCTTTAAGAGAATCATCATCCTTTGTCAACTTACATCTAGCCACCATAGGGGTACCAACTGGATTTGCATCATCCAAACCAAACTTCTTCAACAATTCCTTCACATACTTGGACTGAGATATAAAAATACTTGTATCTAACTACTTAATTTGCAATCCCAAAAATAATTTCACTTCACCAATCATAGACATTTTAAACTCATTATGCATTTCATCAGCAAAATTCTTGCACAAACTATCATTCCCTCCAAAAATAATATCATCAACAAATACCTCAACAATTAAAATGTTATCATGATCAATCTTGAAATACATATTACTATCAACAGTACCTTTATTGAATTCAAGCTCCATCAAATACCTATCCAATCTGGCATACCAAGCTCTTGAAGCTTGCTTGAGTCCATACAATGCTTTCTTCAATTTACAAACTATGTCTTCATACTCTGTCAACTAAAATCCATCTAGTTGCTCAATATAAACTTCTTCTTCCAACTCACCATTAAAAAAGGTTGACTTTGTTGCCATCATGGTGGGCATGATGAAGTTTGAGGTACTTAAGAAGTTATCATTGATGGCAATACCGGTTCTAATATCATCATAACCGATTGGAAAAGGATTATAGTGGACTGGTAAGGAACAAGGTACTAAAAGCTTCCACCGATCAGTAGAGATCGGTTTACAAGAAGCTACCGATAGTTGAGCCGAGTAAAGAAGGTTCACCGATATAAAGAAAATAACCAGTACCAGATCACAATGGTGAAAAATAGATCTGATCAATTTAGAAAGTGCCAGTTGAAGTTGGAGTTCTTGGTAGAGAACCGATGAGATTTGTGGCATGAACAGTTAGTCCCACTGGTATAATTGGCGAGATTTGAGGAACGAACTGATTGGCGCATAGATTGATTTTTTGAGTTTGAGTTTTGGAAGGAAAGTTTGTGCCAAGATTGAAGATAGCTAAATACATGTTTTTCATCTTGAATTTGTTGTATTGATGAAGTTGTAAGTGGATTGAGGTTAAAAATTAGAGTAAAGGTGAAGAACAAGCGTAGTGCTGAAGGGTTCCTCATGAATCGGTGAAACCATCACCGAGCAAAGATTGAAGTAGATACAAAATGGATCTATATGATAGAAAAGTGTCATCATCATATCAATGACTTGTTGCTCTCTAATAATTGCAGCACAGTAAAATCCCTTAACCTGGTGGAATTTAGCAGGTCCCTTTGTAAAATCCCTTAACTGGGTGACATCTTAAATGATGATCCTAAGTCCTTTAACAAGGCTGCCTCTAATAGGGTAGAGGTTATAACCGGCCTTGAAGAAAATCCCTTAACCGAGTGGCACCTAACAGAGTCTTTGTAATCTCCTAACAGGGATGGCTCCTCACCGGGTGTACTGCAGAACAGTGCAGATTTTGTGAGTTTCTACTCACACTGTGGTTTTCTCCCATTTGGGTTTCCACGTGATAAATATTTGTTGTCATGTCTGTTTGATTTTATGTGTGCATGTTTCTTATATTGATAAGTGTTAAGTTTGAATAGAAGTTCTCATTAAGGTTAAATATGGTATAAACTAGTATAGTGTTGATTCAGCGCCCCCCCCCCCCCCCCCCACTCTTAATCACTAGTTAATATCAACAGACTTGACATCCATCTGATAAACTTTAAAATCTGTGTAAGTAGCATGAGCAATAAATAGTCTAATAGCTTCAATTCTTGCCACCAGAGAAAAAGTCTCCTCAAATTCAATTCCTTCCATTTGAGAATATCCCTTACAAACAAGTCTATCTTTGTTCCTAACAACTTCACCTTTTTATTCCAATTTATTTCGGAAGACCCATTTAGTTCATGTTGTCTTCAAAATCTAATTCCCTTTAACATCCTTAAAATAATATGATTAAACTCAGTGCAGAAGAGACATCAAAGATAAGGAAATTCTCAAGACAACATATGACAAGGTTTGATTGAACCTCCTACACTTCGGACTTACTCAGAGCCCAGGTGGGTATACCTTTGTGAATTGAATTCACACTTTCAAACATAAACCCACAGCAAACCAGTCCAGAAAACCAGTGGATCTATTCACCTTGAAATCAACTGAAAACAAAGAATGGAAATTATACTTAAATTCAATATTTCGATCAACAAAACATGCAATAAACAACTTCGATTAATACCAGTGCCTTATCCAAGGTCACAGAGTCATCTAAACTCAGATAATACTCCTCAAACAAAACATCTTTATGTGTCCCATTGGCTTGGTTTCTATTAATCCTTGTATATGCCTAACACCTACAAGAATTTACGCATTCGAAATTAAGCTACGATCATCAAAATTCAAAGTCTCTTCCAAAAATTTTATTGGTATGAGTGATCCCCGCATCTTTAATTTCCCTCCTAAAGAGAAAAGCTAATGAACACTTCTACTAAAATTGCTTTGCAATTCCATTCAAACAGAACAACCCTGGATTATTCAGAATGAAAACAGTAAACAAATTTGTAAACACACTTGAAGACAACACAAAGCTTTACTCAAACCCGATGGTCTGTATATTGATATTTAGTTCAAGAAATATTACAAGAAATTTTGAGTATTCTTCATTAAACTTAGAAAAGCTCAGATAAATTTCTGCAGCGTTTTCTTACAATTCTTTTGCGATCCCCTTTCCTCTACTCCTGGTATCCATTTATAACAACATGGATGCACAAAGCTTCAGACTTCTCGAGGAGAGTTTGTTACAATCATTTCTTTCAAAATAAAGAGGTTACAAGCTTCTCGCAAAAAACAGTTACAAGCTCTTTTTGGCCTCTGCAATTTCTTCAACGGGTTGTTCGGTTGCAACCTCTTCTACCTTTTTAGGGGCGCTCTCCAACTGTTCTGGATCATGGGTGGCATATTTAATTGTCCACTCATCATACACCTCTTCTATCGGCCATGAGAAATTAATCACTTTATCTTTAGTCTTAGTCAACCTTTCCAAGAATTTCTCATTTCGTTGACTTCTGAATTGAGAAAACCATAATGTGACTTAATTTTCTCTATCTCTTGTATTGTCACAACAAAGAAAGAAGCATCATCAAGATCAATAATTCCTTTAACTCTTGCTGACAATTTAGCTTCTATCTCCTTAAGCCACATTTGTTTGTCCTTTAATTGATCCGGGCTAGCAAAAACTCCTGAGAGCAACTCAAAAACTTGATCAGTGTACTCCTTCTTGCACAAATTAACCTTCCTATCCACATTATCCACCTCTACTGCTAATTGTACTAAGACTTTAGCAACATCAGAAGTGGATTTGATGATGGGATTGGCCCTTGCCTCATCGCAGGATACACACATAAACTCTAAATCTTGCTCCCTAGGCCTCCATTTAACAAAAATAGGTGTCAAAATGGCCTTGTCTCTCCTGAGCTCATTCCATATATCCATAATTTTACCTACATTGTTGTAAAGCAATTAGGCATTCATTGTATCTACAAAAATGGAAATTGTAGCTCTTACTCTCTCCTCATACTTCTTTGCATATAAGGCCTGAGCCTATTTCAAGTTTTTCAATTCTTGAGTAGTAATTTCAACCATTTGAGAGCTAGAGGGTGCTGGAGATGGTGGAAACTCAATGATAGGGCTAGTAGGTGGAGGTCTTGCAGGAGAACAGGAAATCATCAGTGTTGAAGACTCACCTTGATGGTATTGTCCAGTCAACTGGCTCTGCAGCTTGGCAATGATGTTATCCTTACCTCTTACCTCCTCCTTAGCATTGTTATAGGCCTTCAAAACTGTTTCCAACTTAACTTGGAGGGCCTCTTTCTCTTTGGCTTCCTTCTCTGCTACTGCAACACTAAATTTTGTAGTCTCTAACACAGTGCTAGCAGCCTCCACTACCCCTGTACTCTGCACTCTCTTCACCATCATTCCACCAAGGTAACTTGACCCTGGGGTGTCTTTGCTTTTCTTACTCTCATTTCTCTTGAGAGACCACATGACAAGTGCAGCATTGTCCTTATTGAAAGTAATCCCCTCCATGGGTTTAGTCTCTTTTCTCACTGCATCTAGTACCAGGGCGTCTGCTATATCCCATTCGGGTAAGATAAGCACTCTAGCTTGTGCTACCATATCTCTTCCCTACTCAGGGGTGATGGTTTTGAATTCTTCCATCATCTCTTGCTTTATTTCCTCTTCCACCAGGGTTGGATCTTTATTGGGCTGCTCAGCCTTTCTCGTTTCACATCTAGCATTATATTTATCTATCTGTTATTTCCATATAAACTGCATAAATGCTTCTGATGTGACAAAATTGTTATCAGCTAAAAAGGCACTACTTGCCTGTTTTATCTCAGGATCCCACTCCTGGCCTTTGAGTTCAGTGGTAGTGATATCCATTTCAGTAGCAATGGGTTCTTCTAGCATTCCTTCCTCCACTTCATCATAAGTGTATGCAATTTCCCCTAACCTACCTAACTGTAGGAGTTGCTCAGCTGCTGCTTGCTCATTTCCTATATGGATAGGGGATTGGGATGGGGAATACAGAGGTGTATCTGATTGTACTCCTTTCCCCACTCTTTTCTTCTTTGGGCTTTCTTGGATGTCAATGACATCTTGTATCTTCCTCTTTCCTTTGGAGGTAGAGGGCTCCCCTGTTGTAGGCATCAGCACACTCTAACTGGATTTCTTATGCAGTGTATAATCACTAGGAGGGATTGCCTTGCTGGAAGCTGACCTACTTAGGATCATTCTTGCCTTCTCAGGGTTGCTCTTGATTACAGCTTCCCTCTTCTCCTTTAGTGTCTGCATCACATCTTCAAAGCAAACAATAAAAAACTTTATTTTCTCTTCCAGTGGGAAAAAGCTATACAATGGGTCATAGGTAGCATCAAACTGATGTACAAAATCCAAGGCTTTCATATAAGCCACCCACTTCTCTTTCCTTAGCTCCTGCTCATCTAGATCAAACTCATTTCTGATGAGGTCTTCAGGAAACTGGAATTGATGAGGCCTACCTCTGCATGCTACCTTCTTCCTAAACATACCGTTGAAGAAGTCTTCTGGATCAGCACACCTGGACACTGCAATGGACAAATGATAAGGCTTGAGGAAATCCTCAAAGCAATTCCAGTCTCCTTTTGTTATTACAAATTGGTGAGCTATGGTAGTTGCAGGGAAACTAGTCCCTTTACCCCTACCTGTCAACTCTGCCTCTTGTAAGCCACCAATTTGTCTAAGGATCTCTATGATTCCTACTTTGAGAGGGACCTAGCAAGGTAGCAAAAATGGGGTGCCTCTGAAACCAAACACTCTGAAAACTGTGGAGACTGGATACAAGTAAATGTCACCCTAGTTATGAACAATTTTTATGTTCTCTGCGAATTCTTTTGGTCTTATGAATTCCAGAAGAACTTTGGGGATTCTTGGGTTCTCAGAGCAGAGGAGAGTCCTTATCTTGGATGCAAAATATTTATCAAACTTCAAAAAACTGGCATCCTCTTTATCCCATGACAACACAGTACTCCATAATTGTACCGGCATTTTTTCTCCTTCCTTCTCCTTAACAAGGTCCAGTCCACTGGCAAAGTAATCACCACCCTTGAAGAGAAAAAGATGCATCAGGAGTGAGTACCATCTGAAAGGCCTATCCACCTTTCCATTCTTGATTCCTATTAACCCTCCATGAATAGCATCAGCAATGAAAGAGGCATAATCAAATGTAATTGCGAGAGAAGGATTCAAAATCTGAGCAATCATTAACAAGTAATGATTTGGCATATTTGCTTCAGCATCTTCTCCCAAAACTTGGCAAAGTGCCTAATACATTCCTTTAGCCCTCAGGGTGAACATACTTAGTGAAAAGGGCTCTTGTGTATTGGGTCCTACAACTGTTAACCCTCCTATCTTCACAAAAAACTCTTTGAGAGGCCCGTTCCTGAGATGACTCCTCTGTGCACCGTAAATTTGGGCTAATGATGTGAAATTTATAGGTTCTAGAAAATTGGTGAACTCATTAAGCCCAAAAGTTGTCCTGAACTCTTTAGCATTAATCTCAACAAGGGTTTTCCCATTTACATCCCGAATGCTTCTTGTGACTGGATCATAGTTGAGCGCAATTTGGGTCAGCAAATCTGTGTCCATAAATACCCCTGGGACAACTAATTTCCTGACATCTAATTCCCAGATACTATTTTGCGGGGTAGGAGAATTTCTCATTCCGAATCCAACTTTAAACAACCCCAACCCAGACAATCCAACCTGTGGGTCTCTCAACCAGTTACCCTTGTCATATAATCCTTCTCCTATCTTTAAACGGGGAGCCTTGGGCACTAACTCTTTTGCCTTTGAAGCCTAATTAGTTGACAACGTCAACTGTTCTAAAAAATCATCACAGACACTCCTTTCTGAATAGTTAACTTTGCCAAAAAACTCTCTTTTAGGAGCCATTTTGAAAACGTAAAAAATGAATACCACTCCTAAACAATTCTGTGATGAATCAATTATCTTATCTAAAACACTACACAAGAATTGCTACACAAGAATACGAGAGAACCTGTTCTTCGCTTGAAGGAATTTGCTCTGCAATTGAACTGACTTGCTCTGTACCTGAAGAAAATAACTCTGCATCCACTCTTCTGCAAAAATCTTTAAAAGATATCTTCACCCAGTTAATAGGAAATCAAATATTGTACTCAGGGCCTTAACTATAACATTGATTCCGCATGCTTCGGTCATCCCTTCAAAATTGAATTCATATGAGAATTCGTATTTTTCGCTCCAACGGGTCACAACGTTCCTGAAAGTGTTTCATTTTGGTATTTCACAACTTCGCGAAGCATAACTATCGAGCAGCTTAGTCCTGCGAAATAGCGTCGATCGTCCGATCAAAAGAAACTTGATCAAGCGTTAGATTAACTAACAACTTTGGCTCTGCGCTGGGTCCCACTTCTCTATTGGCTATATGATACCACGTGGCGCCCAACCATTGGTCTTGAAATTTCCTTCGCATTCGACTTAACGCTGGCCGCGTGTCTTTCCTTTATACCGCCGTTTCCACCTTGGCGAGCCCACAACTTTCTTCTTAGACCACATGTCACCAGACACGTGGACGGCTCTCATGCACTCTCGCTATTTCGCGGGGTATAAAGAACGAGCATCTTACCCTTGTGAAATAGTGCGGGCCATCGAATCATCTCTTAAGTTGATCGGCTTTTAATCATCTGAAAAGGCTTCCGGGAGGGGTGGGCCCACTGACTCACTGTGAACACCTAGCGTTCCAGTCACTGTCGGAGCTAACTTGTCACTTTTTCATTTGCCGAGAGAAAGCCACTGGGCCACAATAAACTCTTAACAGTTGTATCCTTCAGGTCCTCCATCATGACACGTGGACGGCTCTCATGCACTCTCGCTATTTTGTGGGGTATAAAGAACGAGCATCTTACCCTTGCGAAATAGCGCGGGCCATCGGATCATCTCTTAAGTTGATCGGCTTTTAATCATCTGAAAAGGCTTTCGGGAGGGGTGGGCCCGCTGACTCACTGTGAACACCTGGCGTCTAATCACCATCGGAGCTGACTTGTCACTTTTTCATTTGCCGAGAGAAAGCCACTGGCCCACAATCTACTCTTGACAGCTATATCTGCCAGGTCATCTCCTGACTGCAACCTGACTCACCTCTAGGGCCCGCCTTTTAGCCTTTAATCCTGACCCGCTGACTGTTGTAACTTACGCCGCGTGCCACCATTTTACTCACTATCATCAACCAGCTAGACCATCTATGTGGCATGCCATGTCATTTTCGCAACTTCACTGGTTTTAAATTACGCGCAACTTCGCCTAGCGAAATAACGCGAGTCGTGGATCCACCCGCGAGATGCGCACCAGTTACTGGGCCCGACAACTTTAGGAGAAAAACATATGAGGCATAAATTTTTCGATTAATTAACATGACCGCTTAGGCAAACAACAAGGGGGGACACTTCCTACGACCCCACGACCCATCACTTAAGTGAATAAAGTAACGAAAGATTAGAAATCAGAGGGTTTAAAACAAACACGAGAGGATCTAAAATCAAAAACCCTTAAACCCTTGAGGTCTAGAACAAAACTGAAGCATTTGAAACTGCACCCTATTCAAAATTTCAACAAACCATAGCCAATCATGGGAAAAGAAAAACCCATTTTTAATCAGTGATAACAGCGGCTCTGACTAGGGATGGTTGATCGCAAGGTCAACACAAGAAAACTAAGAAACTCTGGAGGAACAGACCAAGACAGAAAAGCAAGAAAGGAACAAAATATGTACAAACAAAGGACCTACCGTGCATGGACATTAAGAGAAATAATGCTTCAGGAATTGTCCATGCACTGGAAATTCCTGCATTTCATCATCCATATTCTTCAAGAAATATGAATCCTTACCATTTAAGTCACAAACCACAAAAGGGCCAATCCATAGTGATTCAAATTTCTTATGCTTTCCCTTATCCTGTCCTTTTGCATTCCACTGAAGAACCATGTCATCAATTTGAAACTTCCTTAGTGATGTCCTTTTATCAAAAAGATACTTTGACTGCAATTGGATCTTTTGATTTTTCTTAAGGGCAGAAGTCCTAAGCTCCTCCATTTCTACAATTTGGATCATTCTATTTTCCATTGGTTCAGATACCTCCATGTCCTCATTTTGCAAAAACTTATACGCTGGAAGAAGGTTATTTACCGGCAATCTGGCTTGGGCACCATAAGCTAATTCAAAAGGTGACATTCCAATGGATTTCTTAACTGTTATTCTATCTGCCCACAGAGCTAACTTCAACTTTTGATCCCAAGATCTTTTATTCTCTTCTAGGATTTTCTTGATGATATTCAACAGGCTTTTATTGCTGGATTCTGTTTGTCCATTCCCCTAAGGGTGATAAGGTGAAGAGTATGACATGAGTATACCGTGACTAGTACAAAAGCCTACAAATTCTTCTGTCTGAAACACATGGCATTATCCATCACCAATTTTGCAGGTGTTCCAAATCTAGTTACAATATTATCCATCAAGAAATCAATGACAACTTTACTAGTAGCTCTTCTTGTAGAGATGGCTTCTATCCATTTGGTGAAATAATCAGTGGCCACTATGATCCATCCATGACCTCTCCTTGACTTCTCAACAATTTCTCCAATAAAATCAATGCCCCACTGGACAAAAGGAGCTTCTACAGAGACTGGATTTAGGGGTAAGGCTCCTTCATACTTGAGCTTGGATGAGAATCTCTGACATGGGTCACATCTCTGAACATATGCATGGGTATCTTTAAATAAGGTGGGCCAATAATACCTAGCCCGAATTATCTTACCAGCAGTAGTCTTAGCAGAATAGTGACCTCCACATACTCCATCATGCATTTCAGTCAACACCTGTTTAGTTCTTTCTTTTCATCGTAAGAGGGATTATTATTGACAATACATTTTTGGAGATTATTAAGCTCTCATCTTTTGGAGCATATTTTTCCTATTTTTTTGTTCCTTCTATGATTTGCTTCCTTGCTTCTCCTTGTAATAGGTTTTTCAGCTTGCAAAGATCATTTGGGCTCCTGTGGTGTTGTATTTTCTCAACTTCAACATGATATCAGGGCTTTAGATCTGCAGCTATCTATTCTTGTTTTGAGAATTTTTGTATTGGAAGCAGATTTGGGGTTTCAGAAAGTTTTTTTATGCACCTAGGGATAGGCTTTTTTTTCTGAGCACTTTAGGCCTAAATGGACCTCACCATCGTGCTCAGAAGGCCCAAAAATCCCTATGGTCATATAAAATTTGACCTATTTTGGTTCCTGAGCCTCTGGGAGTATTTTTTTCTCAGATCCAAGCCATACGGCCCCGACACACAAATTGAGAAAAAAATTTCAAAAAAAAATATTTTGCCTTTTTATAGTATGCAGGCTGGATTTTGATTTTTTATCAAAAAAATCTTCAAAAAAAAATTTTAAAAAGAGTTTTTTTGGGGCCCCCATGGTATGCAGGGTACCGTGGGGCCCCTGCCTTGTTGCGGGCCTTGTCGTCTGACCCCATGTCGGCCTCGGGCCTTGGCCCCTGCCGGTCTCGGCTTTCGTTCCCGCTGGCCGCCTTCTCTTCCCAGCCCCCACCGGCACTCCGGCAACCTGCCGCCACAGCTGGCCACCCCAGCGCCCCACCCTACCTCTGGCCCACTCAGCCCTGCTCGGCCAGCTCTGCCACCCTACCCCGCTCAGCCCAACTACTACCTCCCTACCGGAGCTCCCTGCCGCCCTCTGCACCGCTCGGCCAGCTCGGTCGCCCTGCCCCGCTCAACCCAGTCGCTGCCTCCCTGCCAAAGCTCCCCGCCGCCCTCTGCACCGTCGGCCAGCTCCGCTCCGCTCGGCCACCCCGGCCATTGGAAACAGCAGCCCACCACTGGAGATCCACGCGTCCGCCACCGGAGCGTCGCTCGCTGGCCACCTCTGCCAAAATAGCCACCAGACTACCTTTTTTGCATCTTTCGGGGGGGTTTGGTTTTTTGGTCATATCTTGGGCATACGCAGTCATTTTTTCGAAAATGAATAGGCATCGGAAAGTTGGTTCTGAGCCAGACCTCTTCGTGTTGGTAATTTTTTCCAATTTTGTAGCTTGACTATGTTTTTTTCCAATCAAAGTGAGGTCTCTTTTTTGCACTCTAGGGGACGTAGAATGAGCATCCGAACTTCGTTTTTGAAAAATTTATATTTTTGGAAAGTGTGTGTTGTGTACTTTCTAGCCATATGAGTTTTATTTCCAGATTCTTATCCATGCATATTTTATTCAGTTTTTTTCTTTTCAGCACTCTAGTGGATATCTTGGTTGTTTCAGGTCCTGGGATCTCTTGTTTGGTTCGGATGTCTCTATTTTGGTTCTCGTTTCTATTTTCAGTCTTCTTATCATTGTAGCTTGTATTTATGCAAACGCACTGAGATAAAGTGCCATCATCCATTGTTTAGTTGGGATCTTGCACATCTTGTGCCTTATTGTACATGCACTATTGATAAAGTGTCATGAGGGGGTTGATGTTTGCCTTGTTTGCCATCTACCTTTGCCTAGTGAGTGTTCCTTCCACGACATTCACCTCATGATATGTGTCAAGTGAGTGTTCCTTCCATGACACCATGTACTTTTCTCAGCACCTTTGATGTTCCTGATTCTTCATCATGCAATTCTTCTTGGCTGTTCTTTTCAGTGTTCCTGTCCCTCTCCCACTTCCACATTATGGGGAGGTTTGTTTTGTTGGTTCTATTGCTTCCGTGGTTCGATTGATCTGCTCTTCAGGCTTTGGTGTTTTCATGTCATTTGTATCTTTGATTTCAGTTGTTTGCCTTGTTTGCCTTCTGATTCAAGTAATGTCATTTGAGGGCACTCATACAGATCATAGTCTTCTCTACCTAGTCATGTTCTATTTCAGTGGAGGTTCTTCGGATCAGCAGTTATTATTCAACAGAGTTTGCAGGTTCTTCATGCTTCAGTGGTGTTCTTTTCCATCTCTTTTTGGAGTAGAGTTTTGTTCCCATGTGGTTTTCTCTATTTCTCCAGTTCATAGAGATTTCATTGTATTTGGGTATCTGATCAGGCCTTGTTGTCAGGACCCATCGTTCTTGCTTTCAATAGTTGTTCTAGGTTTTAGCTTCTCCCTAAGTCTAGTTTAAGGGGGGGTGTTAGAGTATTCGGGTATTTACTTGATTAATTAAGCAATATTTGTTTAATTATTTAAGTTCCCTTTATCTCTTTTACACTTAAGCTAACTTTAGGTGCATAATAATTAATTCTTTTATTAATTATTATGTGCAAACCTAGGTTTTCCCTTTTAGGGTTTCTTGACCTATTAAAGGTTGAGTTCTTTCTTTTCATTGTAAGAAGGATTATTATTGACAATACATTTTTGGAGATTATTGAGCTCTCATCTTTTGGAGCATATTTTTCCTGTGTTTTTGTTCCTTCTATGATTTGCTTCCTTGCTTCTCCTTGTAACAGGTTTTTCAGTTTGCAGATATCATTTGGGCTCCTATGGTGTTGTATTTTCTTAACTCCAACAAGGAATCTTGGTTTACATTACCAAGTATTCATCATGCTCTGTCTATCTTCGGCCTATCGTTGGTTTCCCTTTGCCAGTCACATAATTCTTCTCCTAGTCACATAATTCGTCTCCCCTTTTACAACAATGCTAAATTGAAAGTAAAACATGTAATGTCAAATTTCACTATGCGTCAACAACATACTACAACTTGATACTCCCCCAGTGGAATACATCCATTTCTTCATCAATCCTTCTAATATTTTACAATTAATTCAGGGACTGATGCAATCAACATCATGCTCAAATAACTTCATGAAGAGGGACAACTCCCAACTGAATTCTAAGATACTCAAATGTAGTCTTAGGCAGAGATTTGGTAAAGATATATGCAAGCTGCTCCTTGGTAGAAACATGCTCTAAGATAACATCTTTACTTTGAACTTTTTCCCTCAAAAAGTGATACTTCAATTCAATGTTCTCGATGCGAGCGTGCAAAACGGGATTCTTAGAAATATTAATGGCACTTGTATTACCACATAAAATCTTTATAGGTTCTGAGATCTTCATCTTAAAACCTTTCAAAATGTGCCTCATCCAAATAGCCTGTGTGCAATTCATATAAGATGCAACATACTCTTCAGCAGTAGATTGTGAAGTACAACTCTACTTCTTACTACTCCATGAAACTAGCCTTCCTCCTAGAAAGAATGCTCCACCGGTAGTACTTTTCTAGTCATCAATATTTCCTACCCAATCAGCATCTGTGTATGCCTTCAAATCAAATTTTCCTCCATATGGATACCATAATCCATAGTCAATTGTACCTTTCAGATATCTAAAAATTCTCTTAGTTTCTATCAAATGTGCTTCCTTTGGATTCTTCTGAAATCTAGCAACTATACCAACCACATAGGCAATATCTCGTCTGCTATGAACAACATAGTGTAATTTGCCAATCATTGACCTATATTCCTTTTCATTAATAGACTTAGATTCATCTTCCTTGGATAACTTACAACCTGTAACCATTGGTGTTCCAACTGGTTTACAGTCACTCATGCCAAAAGTCTTCAAAACCTCTTTCACATAATTAAATTGAGTAATGAAAATACCATTCTTCATTTTTTGTATCTGCAAGCCTATGAAAAAATTTATTTCCCCTACTAAAGACATTTCAAACTCATTTTTCATTTCATCTGCAAAACTATTGCTCATGACATCATTTCCTCCAAAAATAATATCATCAACAAATACTTCACTGACCAGTATTTCATCTCCTTCAGACTTGAGATAAATATTACTATCAGCATTGGTTCTTGCAAAGCCTATATTCATCAGATGTGTATGAATTCATTCATACCATGCTCTGGGTTCTTGCTTTAATCCATACAAAGCTTTATGCAATCTACATACCATGTCTTTCTCATCAATCAATGCATAACCATCTGGCTGCTCTATGTAAACCTCTTCTTCCAATATCCCATTCAAAAATGCAGACTTAACATCCATCTAGTATACCTTGAACTTCTTATGGGCTACAAATGCAAGTAAAGTTCTGACACCTTCCATAATCTTCTCCTTCTTCTTGAGCATAACCTTTGTAGACTAATCTTGCCTTGTTGTGAACTACAACACCATCTTCATTTAACTTGTTTCTAAATACCCATTTAGTACCTATAACATTCTTATTTACCGGTCGGGGTACTAGGGTCCAAGTGTTGTTCTTCTCAATTTGATCCAATTCCTCCTCCATAGATTTAACCCAATAATCATCACCAAATGCCTCCTTAGCACTTCTAGGTTCAATGGTGGAGATCATGCAAGAGTTCTCTCTTATTCTTCTTCTAGTTAGTACTCCAGCATCCTCATCCCTAATAATCTACTCAAGACTATGATTCAGTCTCACATACCTAGGAATAACATGATCATTCTCTTCAAGTTCAGCTTCTTCATTATCATCTTCTTCTGAATTTATTTGTTTTGGTTAAACAAGTACATTAGAATTTGCTTTACTGGTTTATGATTTAACAGTTTCAGGTTCCAAAAGCAAAATGCAAGGATCTTCATCCTTATTCACTGAACTGGTTCCTTCTGAGACTTCGGGACATTCATCTACTCAAACATCAGCACTCTCAACAATTCTGTGTCTGGTTGTTGAAGCATTTATAGGCCTTACTCTTGGTGGAATAGCCAAGAAATATGCCTTCATCACTCTTAGCTTCAAACTTGCTAATGTAATCACCTCTTTTAATAAAACATTTGCTACCAAATATCTTAAAATAACTAACATCAGGTGATCTTCCATATCAATATTCATAAGGGGTCTTGTCCTTACCTCTTTTCATCATAACTCGATTCATTGTATAGATAGTTGTACTTATAGCTTCTTTCCAAACAAATTTCACTACACCTCCTTGTATCAACATTGTCCTAGCAGCTTCAACCACTGACCGGTTGTTCCTCTCTGTGATACCATTTTGTTGTAGTGTCCTTGGTGCAGAAAGTTGTCATTTGATACCATTCTCATCACAGTACTTAGTGAATTCCTCAAAAGTAAATTCACCACCTTGATCTGTTCTCGGCCATTTTATCTTTTTGCCACTCTCTTTCTTAGCTAAATCCCTGAATGCCTTGAACTTACTAAAAGCTTCGTTCTTATCCTTCAAGAATGTGACCCACATCATCCTTGAATGATCATCAGTGAAGATCATGAAATATCTATCACCTTGAATGCTTCTTGTTCTTATTGGTCCACATAGATCTGTATGAACCAAATCTAACAAGTGCTCTACTGAGGACTTTCTCTTGAAAGTTGAAGAAGTCATCTTTCCTAACTGATATTCTTTACAAAGAGAATTAACCAGTTTGTCTAGATGAGGTAGACCTCTTACTGTCTTAGACTTGCTCACTTTAATAATGTTATCAAAGTTTATATGACAAAATCTCCTATGCCAAAGCCAGCTATCATCTATCTTTGCAATCAAACAGTTGCTAACTTTAGGATTAAGATGAAAAAGATTACCTCTAGTTTGTTTCCCAGTTGCAATCAATTCACCTTTGTTGTCAGATTTTGCACATACCATTTCTAAACTCTAGTGGGTATCATTTGTCATTAAGTTGTGCCACACTCAGAAGATTGTGTTTTAGACCTTCAACCCAATAGACATCATCAGCATTGTTCTTCCCATTAAGAGAAATAACTCCATTACCTTTAACCATACAAGATGAGTCATTGCCAAATTTCACAACACCACCATCAAATTCCTTCAAGGAAAGAAATTTTCTCTGATCACTAGTCATGTGATGTGAATGACCACTATCGATGATCCAATCATCAGAGTTATCCATCCTGGACACCAGTGCCTTTTGATTTGATATCTTTTCCTTAATAGCTACAAACATAATATCTTCACTAGCATCATCATCAGATTCTATCAATAATACCATTTTCAACCTCTATAAGACAATCTCTCTTGCCTTTTCCCTTATACTTCTTGAATTTGTCTCTCTTGTATTCATTTTCACCATTAGGACAGTTAGCTACTATATGTCCAATCTTATTGCATGCAAAACATTTTAAAGGTAGTTTACCTCTATATTTACCAGTGCCTCTAGGTAGTCACTTTGCCAACAATGCTTCAAGTTCCACTAATTTGTCTTCATCATCAGCATCTCTGTTGGATCTAGATTCATAGCCATGACAAGTATCTCTAGTTTTTCTCATAGATGGGTTAGAACATAAGCTTTGAATGTAGGTTCCGATTTTTGTACACTACCATCATAGCCATTTAATTCAAAAGTAGTAAGTTTGCCAATGATAGAGTCAAGAGTTACCTTAGTTTTGTCAATGGACTTCATCTCCTAAATAGTTGCAACTCGGATAGCATAGACCAGTAGCAGGGTTTTCAATACCTTACTGATCACTATGGCATCTTCCACTTTCCCTCATGCACTCTTTGTTTGACCAACTATCTCTTTTATCCTTTGACCATACTATTGGATATTCTCACCTTTGGACATTCTCATGTCATCAAACTCTCCTCTTAGGCTCTCCTCTTTAGCAATCTTAACATGTTCATCACCGCTATAAATCTCTTCAAGTTTTTTCCATACTTCATATGCAGTTTCAAGACCATGAACATCTACATATTCAGCATCAGACAGGGAACTGATAATAGCCTCCAATGCTTCATGATTTTCTTGTTGTTCTTTCTTTTGACCATCAGTCAGAGTTCCAGTAGGTGTAACATACACAGTTTCTACATGATCCAAATATTGACTTCCCAGACTCTTAATGTAAATCTTCATTCTATCGCTCCATATCCTATAGTTATCTTTGTTGAACTTCGGACCTTCCTTCTTCATCATGATCTACAAGATCTTTTCCTCAAGCTGTTAGGATTTTAGGTTAAATAGGACCTGAGATGCTATGATACTAATTGATGGTATGATGAAAGAATAAGTATCCAGTAGAATATTGAGAGGGGGGGGGTGAATCAATAAACTAAAAAACTGATACAAACTTCCCAATATCAAATTCAAACTTACAAAGTAAACTTTCACTATCAAGATCAATACTCATAAGAATACTCAACATCAACCGGTTAACTGTTATAACAACTTAACAATAAACAACATTCAACTTGTAAACATCCAAATGCTTAATCATATATCAACACACTCCATCTCTCAATGCTTCTAGTTATCATGCCTTATCAGAAGTTAATCAAATCAACAAACAAGATCATAACCACAAAAATATTCACCACATGACACAAATGTTTATACATGGAAAATCCAAATAGGTAAAAACCACGATGAGATGAGACTCACAAGATAGCTATCTGAACTCTTCTAAAGTTCATCCTATTAGGAGCCAAGCCTGTTAAAGCTTTTACAATAAGTCATGTTAAGAACTCATCCTGTTAGGAATCACCCGATTAAGGGATTTACAAAATGCCTTGATAAAAAGCAACTACCCTGTTAGGAGTAACCTTGGTAGAGGATTTGAGAATCCAAGCTAATGGATCACCTTGTTAGAGGATTTAAGAAGTAACCAATCTTGTTAGAGCTTACCCAGTTAGGGGATTTTAATTTTGTTGTAATTGTTAGAAAACAACAGGTTTTCTTGATTTGTCTGAATAGCACTACATTTGCTTGATCAAATCCTTTTAAGCTTCAATCTGCTTTTACACAAACTGCAGATCCATTCTCTGGTTAGGCAACCACACACTCAACTAATTTCAGCCAACACTTTTACAATCAACTTCATCAACCTTAAATAGAAATCAATTAGGTCGGTAACACAACAAAAACCTAATTCTCTCATAGAGATTACAAACAAATCGGTTCAAGTGTGACTATTGGATTTACATAGCAATCTATACACATTTTTCAGGAAAATTCCAACCACTCCATGATCACCACTTCATCAAAATTTGTAACTCATCACGCGCTATGCTTTAGATGCAATCCATGTTGCTCATTCCATAGACAACCAAACAAACATGCCAAAACAATCTAAACTTATCCTCATACAATGATCGCACGTGTCGCCATCATTACTGCTCATCATTAGATCTTAAACCAACAAACTTGATCGGTTAAGGTTTAACAAAAATAACTGGTAGGGTTTACTGGTTACATTGCATAGAAAGGATTTAACCTTATACACCAGTTTACCGGTTCAACTCACAAACTTACATACCGGTTTACAACATCTTCCTCAAAGCTCTTCCTACTAGTTACAAGACAATATTTGTTGATTCAAAGAAAATGATGTGTCATTATGATTTGTTTGTGATCAATTTTTATGTCATTTTGAAATTTTTATGTCATGCCCTAGATTTGATAAAATGATGTTGATAATGCCCCCTCAGGAGATGAATCAAAAAGTTTGAAAATTTGATTTGATTTGGATAATTTTAATAGCATTGTAAATTTTGGTCTATGTTGAATGCGAAAATTGATTCATCTCCCAATAATGATGTTGGGTAGGTTGGCATGAGACACCATGAGCAATTTTCGCATTCCTTCATGTAACCCTAATTTCGATTTACCCTATATAAAGGGAAAAATTGATTTTTTTGTCTCATTTGTGCTTGTTGACTTTGGAGAAAGTGACACTTGGAGAGAAGTCAACATGTCGATTTCGTATTCTTCTCATCGATTCAAGCGCATTAGGAGGTATCGGAGTCCTGCCACGTATGGACCACCGGTAAATCAACATTTTTGACCCCTGTTTGATTTTTTATTTTGTCATTTTTGGTCATTTTTTGAATTTTTTATGCGGATTTTTACATGTTAGTGCGTCGAGTCGAAAGGGTAGTGCATACGAAAAATTTCGTAGCGCGTAGGGTTTAACAATAGAGGGTAGCATCCAAAAATTTTAGGCTAGCGCATCGTTAGGTTAGGGTAGCACATAGGATTAGGTTAGCGCACTGGGGGCACAGGGTAGCGCGTTGGGTAAAATGGGTAGCGCATAGAAAATATCCAGCACATAGGGCTTCTAGGGGGTCGCATGGGTAGGTATAGATAGTGCGTAGGTGTGAGCTAGCGCATAGGGATAGATATGCAGTGCAAGAGTAGGATAAAATAGCGCATAGGGTAGGTTTAGCGCATAGGGTAGGTTAGGTGGTGCTTTGGCAGAAAAGGATAGCGCATAGGTTTCGGCTAGCGCATAGGGTAAATCGGAGAGCGTGTGGAGAAAACAGGTTAGCACATGAGAAGCAGTTTAGCGCGTAGACAAGATGATTTAGTGCA
This sequence comes from Cryptomeria japonica, assembly GCF_030272615.1. Lineage (NCBI taxonomy): Eukaryota > Viridiplantae > Streptophyta > Pinopsida > Cupressales > Cupressaceae > Cryptomeria > Cryptomeria japonica. The sequence goes on from NC_081406.1 coordinate 639,007,271, forward strand.
TATAGGAAAAATTTTGGTATAGTGGGATTTGGGAATGAAGAAAATGGGTAGGGTTCTGCCAGTTCTGTCGAGATAAGTGTGTTTTGCTAGTCTTTGTGTCTGCTGCCATTGGTGTGATAAGTGTGTCCAATATGAGTGTGAAAAAAGTGGGTTGATGAAACTTAAAATGTGAAAAATGAAGCTCCAAGAGGCTTGTCCACACACCCACAGGACTTCTTGGTGCAAGTTATGGAGTCATGAAGAATGACTCAACTTCCCAAGGATGGTTCCATGGTTATCTATCTCACAAGGTCCCTCAATCCAATGCCTTTGCTCTCATATCACTGAGCAAAGTGGCTTAGGGACGACAAATGCAAGAACAAGGGATGCTTATGATTGATTTAGTCAGGAAAATGCATCCTATCTATGCATGATTCTACAAATGCAATAAACTAGATTATAAGAGGACAAGATTAGTAACAATACTATCCTAACATGATATGCTAGTTTATGAGTTAAGCTAATGATAAAGTAAATAGTCTAAAATGCTTATTAGATTTATTCCTATAACAAAGAGAAGCTAGATGTGTTAATAAAATTGAGCATAAATGAGATACTAAAGCTTGCATGGATCTTAGATAATAGATTTCTTAGATTCATGGATCCTCAAAATGGAGGAAGGAGAGCTCTATTTATAGTGAAAATAGGGCAGGGGATGGTCAGGATTGAAAGAGTTAATCAAGGGTCAAGTTTGAAAGTTGTCAATCCATGTTTTCAATTTTCACCAATGAAATGGTGACAATTGTCAACATAAGGCTGGTTGAGAGGAGATTTAAGAAGCATTAAATGTTTGAGAAGACCTCATGGTTACCCTAGGAGGTAAGGGTTAAGGTTAGGTTAGGGTTATCCATTGGATAAGGCTTTTTATCCAAGGGGTAAACTCTTGTGAAAAGGTTAAAGGAATAATTATGGTCAAAGCAATAAATGCTTGATGAGACCCTTGGGTTAGATGGAGGTTAAGTTAGGCAAAAAGTCTCTAACCATGCCACTAAGGGTTAGTTAACCATTAATGGTTTGAAGACTTTGGGGACAAATTTGTAAGAGTCAGGGGCATTCAACAAGTTATCTTGTTGAATGGATAAAGGCTTTAATGCATTTTGAAGACTTTACTCCAAATTTGAGAAGTGACCTCCTCAAATTTAGGGAAAGGGGATAATTGATGGGTTTGGGTTAATTGATTAGGATTAGATGGATTCTAGAAGAATTTAGGAATAGGGTTTAGGATGCAAGTGGGAGATGTAGGAAAATGCAAGTGGGTGAGGGAAAATAGAATTAATTAAAATAAATTGCTTTATTTCAATTTGGTTGCAAGTTGGGGATTTTAAATAAATTAGATTTATTTAATTGGGGTAAACTATTTAATTAAATGTGAATTTAATTAAAAGTAGAGAGAAGGACTTTAATTAAATAAAATGATTTATTCAATTAAATGACATAAAGGGCTTAAGTGAATTTAACTAAATAAATTGAATAATTTACTTAATTAAATAGGGGAATAAAATAAAATGAACATTAAATATTCATTTAGGAATATGGTCATTTTTATATGTCTATAATATCAATAACAACAATATCAGCAATATCATAAATACCATTACCGGTTCAATTGACATCAATGACAACATAACATATCATTAATGCAATCTTCATGCGAATGCCAACATTATAAAAAATAAGTCATGTTAAAACTAATGAATGGGGGTAACAATTGTATCATGTCAAGTCATGGTGAACATCTATCACCCTTTCTAGATAATAAGTATTACTTGTCTATCATTTTCTAGTCATCTTCATTTCACACATAGTTCAATTTTCAACCCACAAAGAAGGTTAATGTGTTATATCACATCTTGAGTTAATAATTTGGATCTTTCATTTTTCATATTTATATTTTTCCATCTTGTTATTGTTAATTTGAACAAAAGTGTTTGCAAAAGGTAATAGTGAGTTTTTTGGCTTAATTTAGGCTAATTAAATATATATGACAATAAGTTTACACAATTAATTTTGATGAATTAAAGGATCTACAAATGATAAATTGAAAAATTATTTATAGAAATTAAATGTTAGGAATAATGGTAATTAGCTCTCGTATTTATTACGATACATAAAGTTAATGTCATTGTTATGTTCATTGTCTCAAAACTATCATAGACTTACGATCTTCTATTGTTTGATCTCATGTGGCACATCATTCCCATTACATGAAACTATCCTATAGGGCAATGTATTAATCGAACAATTCACGATCTTCTATGATCTATTTAACTAAAATCGTAGCATTCTAATGATGTGTAAGGCCTGCCTCTATTTAAAAACACCTTAGACAATCTCTTAGATTGTTAGGGTCAAATTATCTTGAATAAACCCATTTGATAGATAGACTTTATAACTCTGGGCAAGTGTCAATAGATAACGAGTAGCCTAGATAGAATTTAATCGTATTTAAATGCACAAATGAATATGTTTAAATACCAAGACATAACAAATAGTCACAAAAATATGCACCAAGTTAGCTTCCAAGGACTAGTGGAAGATTAGGACTAGTGGAAGATGATAGGAGTTGGCAAATTTTAAAATTTTAAAAAAAAAGTACTTTTGTGCTCGACCCCACACAACACAAGATTGAATTTAGTTAGTGTATGATAAACTTGAGATAAATATGTGTAGAAGGCAAAAAAAATGAATGTATGCAAAATGGTGCAAATATATGCACAAGAAATTGCTAATAGTGGTGAATGTGTAGAAATGTGTATAATTAGGAATGGCACAAGGTCAAATATATAAAAATTATGCAAATGAAATAGGCAAAATATTGAAAAAAAATCCAAACTTAACAAAAATATGTGTCACCTGTCACCTGTCACCATGTAATTATATTAAAACATGTCAAAATAGACCCAAAATTTTAAAAAATGTACGAATATATAAAAATTCACAAATTCAATATTCTATTACACTCCATTATCTTAAAAGAATCTTTTTTACTTTGGAACCTAGGTATAGCTAAATTTACTCACTCAAACAATTTCCTTAGTCATGGAATCACTCTGTTGGAATAATAAAGGAATGGGATAAGAATCAAATCAATCCAATAGCCATTATACGTAACTTCACGCATCCACTAATTTTAAATGGTACAGCAGATTTTGATGATTTTTTGTTGTTGTCTTTGCATGCAACTTAACTACTTATATATATTGTTATGGCTTCTGGGTAGTAATGATACACGTTGCGGGATCTGTTACGCGTGCAAGGGTCAAAAAGTACGCATTTCAAAGTGTCGCCCAATACAAAAGATGCCCCAATAAACATGCCCTTGAAATCGCCAACATGTATGCACAAATGCCCTAATAGTCAGACGTTATGGATACCAATAATGGTGCACAAATGGACCAATTATGGTCCAAAAAATGCTAAAAAATGAGCGGCTCTTAGTACATGTGAAATTTATTAATGAACTATTAGTTTTTCTTTTTAGATTTCTTTAAAGTTAATATATGAAAGGTTGGACGTACAAGAAGTGAAAAACATGAACAATAGTTGGTGTTCTTCCCCTACTACCGACAAATTCAAACTCGACCCAAAAGATCTTTTTACTATCTTTAATAAAAACTTTGAATATCTCATTAATTCTACATAGATAAAGGTGCTAGGCACTCAATCACAATCCTCCATCACTTATACACTTATCCTTAAATGTGAGGGAACCCTTGGGGCCTAACCCCATCAAGCAAAGTGTGGGAATTCCTCAATAATGACACTTCACTTGCTTCTCTTATTAGGCCTACCAAACTTTCCCATCCTTATCCATTTGTGTCAGCATATGCATATCCATTCAAAGTCTTTAAATAAATAAATATAACCATATAGAAGAAGCTTATAGTCAAGATATGATAGGACCATAGTACAAGTGATATAATATCTACATTCACGGATATTATTTTAAGGCAAGTCACAATAAGCCCATACATATGGTCAATAGGGTGAGGTGGGCCCCAGACGTCGCCATCAAAGGACACCACGTGGCAAACAAGAAAACGACGTGGTATTAAAATCCTCACATGCCTTGTGCGTGACGTTTGATTCTCCACTTTCCTTTTTTATAGTCAATGAATGATCACACTAAAAACAGCTGTTCCCGTGTCTGGACACGTGTCGGTGAAAGTTACTGTTTTTAATAGCAGACCGAAAATCCTGCCGGCATCCGGGAAACCGACTGCCACGTGTGCAACGCAATCTTGCTTTTCATGCAACTTGAATTATAAACTGCGCCGGCGAGCGAAGATTTCTGTACGGACTGATTACGACGCCCGCGAAAGAATATGGTTAAGAAAAGGGGGGCAGGCTTTTTAGAGTCCACAAGAACATGATGCAACATGGTCTAGGGTTTTCATCATTTCACCCCACCCCCCAACCTATGTTGAATGGCTAGCTAGGCCTACCTATTCAATTGATTTTGCTAAATTTCTAGATTATTTTTAGATGGTGGATTTTCATCAGGTTTTAGATAAGACATTTGGGTTGTTCATTTTCATGTCGTCGTCATATTTTATATGGATGTCATATTTTAGAATGTCTCGTATCGTTCAATCTCCACCTCACGTTCATTATTAGATGGGCATGTTCTCATTTCCCACACTCTGTCTCCACCTCACACTTATTATAAGACAAGCATGTTCTCATTTCTTGCTCTTCCCTAACGAGGTTAAGAAAAGGGTGAGTTTTTTAGAATACACAAGAACATGCAACATGGTCTAGGGTTTTCATCATTTCATCCCCCAACCTATGATGGGCTAGGTACTCAATTGATCTTGCTAGATTTCTATAGGTTATTTTTAGTGTTGAAAATTTCATTATGAGTCTTATTCAAGAGGGTTTTTGTTTTGTCTTTGAGTTTCAAATAAGGCATTTGGGTTGTCCATTTTCATGTTGTTTTCATACTTTAGGTGGATGCCATAGTTTATAATGTCTGTATCGTTCAATCTCCACCTCACGTTCATTATAAGATAGGCATGTTCTCACTTCTATCTTCCCTAACAAGATTTATAACTAGTTTTATTTGTTGAAATACACAACATTGAATAAGTAGATCTATCTTTCCTTCCCACTTAAAATTGCCCAACCATATGTTGGAGCAATTCATAATTAAAATAGATCTATCTTTAAGGTATTGTTCTATCTCCACCTCATGCATGTTCTCATTTTGCATCTTTCCTAACGAGATTTATAACTAGCTTTATTTGTTGAGATACACAACATTGGATAAGTAGATCTATCCTTTCTCCCCACTTAAAATTGTTCAACCATATGTTGGAGGACTTCATAATTGAAAGAGAGCTATCTTTAAGGTACCTCATATTTTTTTGATCAAATTTACCCTTTGTGTTTTTATTAGGGTTTTCGTTATTTCACCACCCCCCCCCCCCCCCAAACCAATGTTAAAAATGGACTACCTACTCAATTAATCTTGCCAAATTTTTAAAATATGTTGGATCTTTCATTATGAGTCTTATTCAAGACAGTTTTTTGTTTTGTCTCGAGTTCCAAATAAGGCATTTGAGTTGTCCATTTTCATGTTGTTTTCATACTTTATATGGATGTTATATTTTATCATGTCTATATTGTTCAATCTCCACCTCACGTTCATTATAAGATAGGCATGTTCTCATTTCCCACAATCTATCTTTGTTTTGTTCTATCTCCAGTTCACATTCATTATAAGATAGGCCCATGTTCTCATTTCTCATATTTTGTCTCCACCTCACACTCATTATAAGACAAGCATGTTCTCATTTCTTGCTCTTCCTTAACAAGATTTATAACTAACTTTATTTGTTGAAATACACAACATTGTATAAGTAGATCTATCCTATCTCCGTGCTTAAAAAATTTCAACTATATGTTCTAGTAGGTCATAAGTCAAAGACATCTATTTTTATGGTACCCCATATGTTTTTGGTCAAATTTGCCTAGCCCTTTATAATACCGGATATCATATATGAGATTAAATTTTGTTGCTATATAATCATGTTAATGCATTTTTACCATAAAATATAATCAAGACTTTAAAATGATTGAATCATATGAAAGGAGAAATTTTGAGCATACACTCAAGTTTTTATCCAAGTTTGTGAATTATTAGAGTTGTACATATATCTAGTACATGATGCTTATTTTTATAGAAGACTTATATGTAACAAATTCTTAAAAAAATTATATACCACAATTTTTACACATACATACACAGGAAATAATACACACAATTATTTTATCCATATGGGACAAACATTCGTCTTTCCATGTGAGACAAGCAATTTTTTTGTTTTGGCAATTTCTTGATATTGATCAAAAAGTTCTCTTCTCTTAGGTGTTTGAAACGTGTCTGATATACTACAAATACTCTTCTTTTGTCTTGCTAAAAATTAGAATATCATCTAGGTAAAAATTGTGGAACTTGCTTAGAAACTCCTTCAACGTCTCATTCATCAATCGCATGAATGTTCTCAACGCATTAGATAGTCCAAAGGGCATGACTAGCCACTCATACAATCCTTCATTGGTCTTGAATGCAATCTTCCTCTCATCACCTTCCTTAATTCCGATTTGATGGTATCCACTCTTGAGATCAATCTTGGTGAAGTATCTTGCACCACTTAAACAATTCATTATGTCATCCATCCTTGGGAGAGGAAATTGTGTTGATGGCTCTAGAATCTATATACATCCTCCATTCCCCATCCTTCTTTGGAACCAAGAAAATATGTATTGCACAAGGGCTCAATCTTTCCCGTACCAATCCCTTTTCCATCAACTCCTACACCTATCTATTCAAATCCACATTCTTTGTCAGTGGCATCTAGTGTGTTTCTTTGTTTGGAAAACTTGCTCTAGGAATGAGATCTATGTGATGGTTGATACTCTAGATTGGTGGAAGTCCCTTTGGAACGTTCTTCGACACAATGTCATGATACTCCACTAATTTTGAGACCTCCTTATGCGATACTTCTTCTCCATTCGTGGTTGCACCCCTTAATTTTTCACTATTGTACTTTGTTGGAATCAGGGAAAACATATCCTCATGTCTTAATCTATCTAAGAACTTCCTCTCATCTACTAAGTAGACCCTGGCATTGTTGCATACCACATTCTTTTGCTCTTCCTCAAGGGGAATCAAAATATGCTTTTTCATGTTCATGGTCACAATGTAGGTATTATTTTTCCCATCATTCATAGCCCTCCGATCATACTTCCAAGGTCTCCCAACAAAAAATGGTAGGCATCCATCAAGGGGATATCACATAGTACTTCATCTCTATATGATCCAATATGAAATTTAACAAGACATTGTTCACTTTCCAAGATTTTTGTGATCATCTTGAATCTAGGAATTAGTATGAATTTGGGTGTTTCATCCTCATCAAGTTCAACATTTGGACCATCTCTTTTGAGACCAAATTATTTGTGCTGCCACTATCAATGATAACATTACAATATTTTCCTCTTGACATGCATCTTATCCAAAACAGGCTCTTCCTCTATGGTAGTTTCTCCTTGATCTTTGTCTACAATAGAGTTATTCTCATGACCACTAATTCTCCCTTTTTTGGATGTCCCATGGATCTAGATGATTTGCCCAGTTCTTCCTTGGTGTATGTTGCTTTGACTTCGAGTCTCCTTGCTTTCTCATAGTTCCTTGATGGCACTCAAAGGCACAATGTCCTACTCCCTTGCACTTGTAATACATTCATTGGGTGAACCCACAATAGTGGGTTACCCTTTTTTTGGACGAATAAATTGCAATTGTGTGTCCAAAACTTAATTTTTACGACTTTTGATCGAATGCCATGTTCAATCGGACCAAAAAAATAATTTGATTGAACGTATTATTTTAAATACATTCAATCGAATATAAAATTATTAAAAAAGGGGGTTCGATCAAACCCCCTTTTTTTAATGGTTTTTTAAAAAGAACAACGTCGTTATGCTCAGAGGGGTTTGATAGAACATGGGTTCGATCGAACCCCAGGGCCCCAAGGGGTTTGATAGAACCCTTTTCAATAGAGCATATGTTTTATCAAACCCGCCTACTAGAGATCTTCCCCCCACACTCTCCTAGTTTCCGCAAATTTTTAGCCTTCGAAGCTCAAATTGGGGGCTCAAATGGATGAATTTTGATAAACCCAAATGCATGATAGTAGTACTCGAAGCAAGCTTTCCAATGATTATTATTTTAATATATATTGAGTTTATTAAGATTTTTTTTTTAGGTTAACTAAACATAGGTTTCACACCAAACGTCAACTTCTAAGTTCAACGCTTATGAAAAAATAGTAAACAAGTGAAAAAAAATTCTGAAAAATATCTACACACTAGGTATTGAAGTCCTCTTTCCAACAAAAAAAAAAAGGAATTTTGTTACATACACAACAAGTTATGAACGGCCAAATGGACATATGTACAAATTACAGTTAACTCGACTTCAAAACTTAATAAAATATTATTTATATTGAAGATAATGTTATGAAACAAATTGCAAACATTAGATATGAATGTTAAAAAACTAAATTTGAAAGAATCACATTCATATCTATTTTAGAAAAAGAGTTATGCCTAACCAAGTGAGTATCACTCTTTAAAAATGTTGTTTTTTTGTTAAAAAACTAGTTTTTAAGGGAGATAGAAAAATGGAAGAAAATTGATTCCAAAAAACTTCAAAAAAAAAAATTTAGAATCTACACACAAAATGAAACAAATCACTAGTTCACGTCATCTACAAATTCCTTACGGTTTAGAAGTAATAGGTGTTTGAATGTGAAGTTTTTTTCTGAAAATGAATATCATAGTGTCAAAGTTGGCAAAAAAGTGTAACCCACTATTGTGGGTTCACCCGAAAGTTAGCAGCAAAATGTCCTATTTTACCATAGTTGAAACATTTGAAAGGCATCTTACCTTTGTGTTTTCCCGATCCTTTCTTTAGCTTCCTAACAAAGTTTGCCTCGGCAGTGTCAGAGTCATTTTCTTCAACACTTGTTGCTACTTATTTCCCTTTCTTAGTTGTGTTGAAGGCAACCTCTCTCTTTTAAGTTTTAGCACTTTCAGTCCTCATCTCATAAGCTGATAATGAACCAAATAGTTCATCCATAGAGAAGGTTTTCAAGTCTTTAGCTTCTTCAATTGCAAATACTTTTATGTCATACTTTGTTGTCAGTGATCTTAGCACTTTCTTGACTATAACTTTGTCTGGAACATCCTCTCCAAGTCCTCTAACAACATTAACTATTTCATCTACTCTTTATCGATAGTCAGCAATCTTTTCTTCTTCCTTCATCTTTAGTCCTTCAAATTGACCTTGAAGATTTTGCAATTTAGCCTCATTTACCTTCATATCTCCTTCATAGATTCTTTGCATCTTGTCCCATGCTTCCTTTGCAGGCATATAGTGCATAACTTTGACAAACTATGTATCAAATAGGCCACTCAGGATAGCATTCTTGGCTTTAGCATTGTACTAATATTCTCTTTTTGCATCAGGGTTTGTAGGAAGAGTTTGAGAAATGGTATAACCATTTTTAACTGACATCCAAACATCAAAACCTAGGGAGGATAAATGGGTTTCCATTCTTCTGCTCCAAAAGGTGTAACGCCCCACCAAGAAACCCTAAAGGATTAAACTAAAACACTAGAAAAAGAGTGGAAATAATTTATTTTTTTAAACATTACTAAACTAAAAAATGCATTAAGATAAACATTGCATTTAAATTGCACAAACGGAAGACAACTTAAACTCCTAAAGGGTTTCCCAACATGGATTACTTAATTAAACTAAACATTACTTAACACCAATTAATCAACTTAAGATATATTTAACCATTAGGAACTTAATTAAAGTAAACAATGATTGATTCATACTTTTGCATATGATAACATTAACATTTCTATGCTACATTCGTGATAATAAACTCATTTACATTACATCAATGTTTCCACTTAAAGATATAAACCCTACCATCTAATTATCATCATAATACACTACATATACATTACAAGGTCTTCATAAAATTACAATGCACTCAAAACACCAAGTCTCATAAGAGTACATAATGATTACATCAAAATGACATCTTGCCATGAAGGCATACATAATAGATGATACATCTGACCATATAAGGTCCAAGAACTATAATGAGAATGATCCAAGAAGAACAAATAGGATCCAACTGGTACAAGAGATGATCAAATCCAAGAGAACTAGAACACATGAGAAGCCAACACTTGCATGAAAGGAACGAACACCCGATGGAAAGTGGCACTACCACACAACTATGTGGCTCAAAAAGAACCACCCCACCGTACTAGGAGATAGCAATAAGACCCTCTAGCAAACTACAAAGAATGCACACATGGTCTAAACATGACATCGGGTTACCTCATAAAGCATTCACACACAAATATGACTCCACAATAAAACTCCAAGTGACATCAACAAGTCTACACATTAGTGAACATAAGGGAAGAGTGTCGTCGCATAGCTTGGAATGGTTATCCTGACAGGCCTCCATAGGCCTCAGCCCCCATCCTGGGTTATCTTGGTAGCCTCTCTCAAACCCTCGACCCCATCCAAGTCTCATGCGAACCCAACAAACCTTTCGTGAGGACAAGGTTGTTGGTTTTGCCATTCCAGACCTTCCCACTGCATCATGAGTCTGTACAAGCACTCAACCATGAACGGGGTACAATTAATGTTTAAGCTACCCAAACCCCCTAATACATTATTAGGTTATCACTTAATTATCCAAATTTTGAGGGGTTTATCCTGCTGGCCACTTTGGGTCCAACCACCACTCGAAAGCCACTCTTCCTTGTGACACTACAAAAACCCAAAAGACCTCCAAGGCAAAAACACAAAAGCCAACTGTATACACTCAAAAGTTGGCTATGAATAATTAAATGAATATTTTTATTTATTTAATATTAATCTCCTCTATTAAATAATTAAATTGACAAGTTTAATTATTTAATTCATTTTAATCTTAATTCTTCAATTAAATAACTAATTTGAAAAGATTAATTTATTTAATTCACTTTAATTCTTATTCTTCTATTAATTAATTAAACTGAAATAGTTTATTAATTCATTCATTATCCCTTTCTTCTAAATTGATTCAATTAAATATTCAATATTTAATCATCCTCCATTCAATTCTTCTATAGTTTCATTAATTAAATAATTTCTTAATTATTTAATCCTCAGATCCACCTCACTTCATCTCCACATCACTCAACCTTGCCAACTCACATTTTATGTGGCTAAATAAATTATTAAATTTCAATTATCAGTTAGCCATATTAATTCTAACCTCATTTCCTTCTTTTGAGAATGTGTACGCCTCAACTTCCCTATATCCTCTCCAACAACTCCTACATCTTTGGAGGAAGTTTGTCCATGTCATCCTTGTCAGCCTCCACTTGTCCTCATATCCCTAAATCTTCTCCAACCATCCTATATTCTCTCAAGTCTTCACCCTCAGTCAAGGTGAGCCTTCTGACACTTGGCTTCTCCTTTCACCTTTTCCTCCATCATGCAAGTGTAGGAGGAACATTTTCCTCTTTTATCTCTCACATCTCAACCAATCTTTTTATAGCCATCCAATCTACATGATTCCATCTCAACTGTTGATCTCTGCCACATGGGATTTTGCACATCAAAAATCTATAAAAAGAGCAATTCTCTAGCATTTTGAGACTAATAGCCATTTAATAGTTATCTTGCAATAGTCATTTTGCATCCATGAGTTTTAGCAATTAAGCATCTTGAGAAAATTAGGAGTGTGCCTTTGGCTTTAGCATAATTATATAGTTTTGCATAAATCATTTTAGCATCATCATATCCACCTATCAGTTATCTGTCCATTTCACATTTGCCATCTTGGAAGCCACATAGTGCATGTCTGAGAGCAATTATCTGCAACCAATAACAATGGGGATAAGACACAATGAGACAAGAGGGTATAGGTATAATTATTATATTTTAATGCTTTGTACCTTTGCTTTGTTTCATTGGTTGATATTTGGAGTTTTCCTGTAGCTTTCAATATTTGTTGAAAAACTAACAAGTTGCAGGTTTATTCTGAAGATAAAATTTCAGGTTGACACATTTTGGTGCCCATCGTGGGGCTCAGGCCTCACTTTCTATTTTATGTCTTTCATTTTTGCAGGTTTAGAAAATTCGTGCCTTTATTCATTTTTTTTAACGCATTTGTAAGCCTTTTAGCGCATTTGTGGCTTTCTATAGCACATTTGTCATGCAGGGTAGTGCATCTGTTAATTTTAGCAGAGCCTTTATCATGTTTTAGTGCATTTAACACACAGTTTAGCACATTTGTTAGGCAAGGTAGAGAATTTTTATCTTAGGATAGCGCATTTGTAGTTTGTTTTAGTGCATTTGTAGTTTTAGCGCTTTTGTTCTGACAGTTTGCAAAAAAAATTTAAAACAGGTTATTTGACTAACACTTTTTGCAGATTCAACCGTCGAAGACCAAAATTTTCAAAACTGCTAAGTTGTTCTCTTGTAGGTTATTTTTCATGCATTTCTCACATTTAGTTTAACTAGGGGTTTTGTAATTTACCATCTCTTGCTTCACCTAGTTTAACTAAGAAGGTCAATTAACAACATGCAACTTACATCTTTGTGTCTTCTTTATCTTAGTTACATTTAGATCATTTTTTAGGGATTTAAAATCAACCTTTGTTCACTGTGCCTATCAAAGTGGTAGGTTATTATGCTCTCACCTCAACCAGGTGATCAGAAAACTAGACCCACTTTCTAGAATGTTAAACCTTTAGAAGGCATGTCTCCCGAGTAGCCCTTAAGGCTCAGTGAGAGGGGACAACCCAAGTGGAAACAGGCTAACGCCAAGCTCTTCTGATCCACTATAAATAAATTATGTTTCTAATGAAAGTTACAAGCAACGAGTGTTAATTAGTTTATACTGACACCATGTCTCTCCATAAACCCTATAGAGCGCAACCTCTATAGGCTGGGAGCCTTCCTTAATGGAGCGTAAGGTGTCGCATGTATGGCCACTCGATCGGATGCCTTCACTAAAAACTCTTTTGTGTAAAAGCCCAAATCCTTCTAGTTGTTGGTGCAGGAGGTCGGACCTCTGAAGCAGCTCACATACATACGGTTCTTAGTAGAGATATAAAGTTTGCCATGAGGAGTTTTCATGGGAACTAGTGCTTGGCTGCCCCGAAGAAGTGACTGTTAAGGGTGGATCCAATGGGGTCAATCATCTAAGTATCCACTTTGAATAGAGTAGCCTCAGGGAAACCCACATGAGATTCAACAACTATTGTCCTAGCATACCATAGGAATTGTACTTTCCTGTGCATTTTGCTTTCAAAACCATTGTGTCCGTTGTTCTTGCATTATGTTTTCAAATCAAAGGAAAAAACAAATCATCCTGGTGAAAAACTCAAAACTTGCTGGAAAACCACGGAGTCACGCATTCACAACGCAGAGTAGCTGATGCAAGAGCATCCCCGGTTCAAAGCAATCTTGCATCAACCAAAAATATTTCCTTTATGTTTTGTTTTTTGTTTGCAGTTTCAGCATTTCTTTCTGTGTTTCCTAGATTTGGCTCATCGGAACCTGTAGAGTTGGATTTTTCTTAAAGACTTGATCATCTTCCTTATTCCCAAACCATGGAGCATTTGGATCATTTTCTGGCAAGTTATCGCTACCGGTTTTCAAGACAGTTTTATGTTACCAGTTGTCTGGACCTATTTACATTGGTGATCTATCGGATCCTTTATGTAGCTTGCAGAGCCCTGAGCATTGATTCTGATGTTCCTTGGTATGTGGCCGACCTTTCCCCATGATCTACACTTCATCCTATGGATTTTTGAGAGGAATTTCTTTGGCAAAGACTGACCTTGTTGGTTTTACACATTAGGTCTTGTTCTTCGGGTTTTTATCCCTTTCTGGGTCAACCAAATCCCCTTGGATCATATAAATCATTGTAATAGAGCATTAGAATGCATCGAAGGAGTTAGATAGAGCATAGAAGATAGATCTTAAGATTTGAGGTCCTAATTGTGATATTAACTATATTTTGAGCATGTTTTAGCAAGCCTGTGAGCCAGTTACTATAACCCGGTTGTTACTGGTTGGTTGTAATCAGTTTTCATGATATAATTCAATCAGTTCTGCATTGCCTCCATTGTGTCCTTGTCTTTATACTATGATTACTCTTGTTGACGGGTCTAGACTGATCTCTTTAGGTCCCTCCTAGCCAGTGACTGCTTCAAGTGGTATCAAAGTGAGCTTTTGTTCCGAATTGTGTTTTTCTAAGAGTTTTTTGTTGTAGGGTGGCGGACTGTGGATCCGACCTGCAACTGTAGAGGATTGGCATAAAGATGGCGTGAAGAGGAAATAGGAATGGTGGAGCACATGGGAATGCAGACCCTGTTGTGATGGAAATGTTGAGAGGAATTGCAACCCGGTTGGAGGTCGTTGAGACAGCCCAAAGAAGAGGCTGACATATTGAAGATGTAAGTGAAGATGAAGGAGAAGAAGCCCCGGTAGAACAAGTAAAGCCACTGGCGATTGATCCAGATGAGGAAAGTTTTTTGAGGGTTTTGAGTAGGGAGAATACTAAACCTCATTTAACCCCACCGAAATATGATGGAAAGTTGGATTCAGATGAATTGATGGATTGGATCTCGGAGATGGAGAAATATTTTGATTTTGAAAACACTGCAAAAGAAAGGAAGGTGAAATATTCCCTTACTCGGTTGAAAGGTCATGCATCTCTTCGGTGGGAGCATTTGCAGTTGATAGACAGAGAAGAGGTAAAGAGAAGATCAAGACATGGGATCGGATGGTTGCTAAGTTGAAATCAAAATCAATGCCAGTTGACTATCAAGTGAATCTGTTCCAGAAGTTGTAGAATTTGAGACAGAAGGAATCTAGTGTGAAGGAGTACACTGAAGCATTTTACAAGTTGAATAGCAGATTCGGACATGTTGATGATGAAGTTGAACAAGTTGTAAGATATTTGAATGGATTGCGGGTGTTTATACAAGATGAACTCAGTTTGATCAAATTGTAGAGTGTTGAAGAAGCTTACTAGTATGCCCTGAAAGCATAAGAGAATCTAAACAAAAGACATGAGCAGAGGCAGAAAGGCAGAGGTGGAAGGTTTTCCAGAGGAAGATTTCAAGGAGGAAGAGGATATACCGAAGGTAGAGGAACCTATATGGATTAGAACAAGGACAAAGAAGTGAGCAAAGAAGGTAATTCATACCAGAAAGATGATAGAAATTTCTACCAGAGGAGAGAACCGGATGGCTACCGGAATGAGAATTTTGGAAAAGATGACAGAAGACAAGACAAGAGAGTGTTTAGAGGAACTTGTTATAAGTGTGGAGGAGAAGGACATTGTGCTTTCGAGTGTAAGAAGATAGAGAATACCGAAAGAACAACAATGGTGGAAGAAAAACCCATCGAATCAGATAATAAACCGAAAGATGGAGAACTGTTGATGATGAGGAGAGCTTTGTGTCATACCGAGAGAGATGAAGAGCCCTTGTAGAGGAAGAATTTGTTCAAGACCAAATGTAAGGTATCTGGTAAGTGTTGTAAAGTTGTTATTGATAGTGGTAGTTCAAATAATCTTGTTTCAGAAGAGGTTGTGAATAAGTTGAATTTGAAAATATTGAAACACCCTAAGCCTTATCAGATAGCATGGATTTAGGATGATCATAAGTTGTTAGTAAGTGAGCAATGTTTAGTGAAATCAAAAATTGGGAATTATCATGATGAAGTCTTGTGTGATATTATGCCTATGGATATTTGTCACCTTTTGTTGGGTAGACCTTGGCAGTTTGATAGACAGGCAATACATGATGGGAGGAAGAATACATACACTATTGTGGCCAATGGGATGAAGCAAACCTTGTTTCCCTTGGAGGATCCTTTGAAGAGTGAAGTCTGTACGAATGCTAGAATCTATTTGGTGGATGGAAGGAAACTCCTGGATGGATTGAGACATGAGAATGTGTGTTTTGCCTTAGTTCCTAAGAAGACTGAGAATCCAGAGCATGAAGAAGAAGAACCAGAAGAGATAAAAGATTTGATGACAAAATATGAAGACATCATTTCAGATAATGTGCCTGATGGATTACCACCTGTGAGAAGTATCACTCATTGCATGGACCTAGTTCCCGGAGCTAGTTTACCTAACAAAGCTACACACCAGATGACATCGACAGAGAATGAAGAGTTGAATAGATAAGTGCAGGAGTTGTTGAAAAAAGGTTTGATCAAAGAAATTATGAGCCCTTGTATAGTACCAGCAGTATTAGCACCTAAGAAGAATGGAGAATGTGTACTAATTCCAGAGCAATAAACAAGATCACAATGAAATATCAATTTCCTTTGCCTAGGATGGATGACATAATGGATTGTTTGAGCGGAGCTAAATACTTTACAAAGATAGACTTGAAGAGTGGATATCATCAAATCGGGACCAGAGAAGGAGATGAGTAGAAGATAGCATTCAAGACAAATGAAGGACTATATGAATGGTTGGTGATGCCTTTTGGGTTAACTAATGCACTCAGTACTTTCATGAGGCTGATGAATGAGGTATTAAAGAAATTCTTGGGTAAGTTTGTTATTGCATATTTGGATGACATTCTGATTTTTAGTAAGACAAAAGAGGAGCATTTGTTACATTTGAGACAAGTTTTGTAGAAGTTGAGGGAAGAAAAGTTGCTGATATATCTTAAGAAGAGTACTTTCATGAAGGAAGAATTAGTCTATTTGGGATTTGTGATAAATGATGATGGTTTGAAGATGGACCCTGAGAAAGTAAAATCAATTGTTGAGTGGCTTACATCGAAAAGCATCGGAGAGGTAAGATCATTTCATGGATTGACTAGTTTCTACCGAAAGTTCATCAGAAATTCCAGTTCAGTTTGTAACCCTATGACTGAGACAATGGGGGGAGATTGAAAGGAGTTCAAGTGGACCAAAGGAGCAAACAAAAATTTTGAACTATTGAAGCGGAAAGTGACTGAGCAGCCTGTGTTATCTTTACCGGATTTAAATAAACTATTTCAAGTGGATTGTGATGCAAGTGGAACAACAATAGGAGCAGTCTTGAGTCAGGAAGGGAGAGCAGTAGCTTATTTCAGTGAGAAATTGAATGACGCCCAGAAGAGATATTCAGTGTTTGATCAAGAATTTTATGTCATAGATCAAGCCTTGAAGAAGTGGAGAAATCACATGTTGCCTAAGGATTTTGTGTTGTATACGGATCATCAAGCTTTGTAGTATTTTAATAGTCAGAGTAAGTTGAATCAGAGACATATGAGATGTTTAGAATTTTTGCAGAGTTACACCTTTGTGTTGAAGCGTAGAAGTGGGAAATCTGACAAAGTTGTTGATGCATTGAGTAGGAGAAGGAATTTACTGATAGAGATGAGAGCAACAATATTAGGACTTGAGGAATTGAAGACCTTGTATGATGATGACCCAAAATTTGCAGATTCTTGGAGAGCATGTAGAGAACCGGTTATAGTAGATAGAAGCAAGTGGTTGGATTACATCATTCAGGATGGGATGTTATTCAGAGGAGTTCAATTGTGCATACCTAAGAGTTATATGAGGGAGAATTTGATAAAGGAGAAACATAGTGGAGGATTAGCTTGACACTTTGGTGTTGAAAAAATAGTAGCATTGGTGAGTGAGCATTATTTTTGGCCCCAAATTCATAAGGATGTTAGGAAATATGTGCAAAATTGTAGAGTTTGTCAAGTTGCAAAGGGTAGTAGTCAGAATGTGGGATTGTATAAACCTTTGACAGAACCGGTAAGACCTTGGGAGGATATAAGCATGGATTTCATACTTGGATTTCCTAAAACGCAAAGAGGGAATGATTCTATATTTGTGGTAGTGGATAGATTCTCGAAGATGGCTCATTTCATACCTTGTAAGAAAACATCAAATGCATTACATATAGCAAACCTATTTTTCAAGGAAGTAGTGAGATTGCATGGACTACCTAAGAGCATAGCTTCAGACAGAGACACTAAGTTTATTGGTTATTTTTTTAGAACACTTTGGAAGAAGATGAAGACAGATTTGAAGTTCAGTTCTACTTTTCACCCACAAACTAATGGACAGACAGAAGTAGTTAATCGAAGCTTGGGAAATTTATTGAGATGTTTAGTTGGAGACAAAACCGGAAGTTGGGATTTGATTCTTGCAAAAGAAGAGTTTTCCTACAATAATTCAGTAAATAGGAGTACCGAAAGGACACCTTTTGAGATTGTTACCAGAGCACACCCTAGAGGTATATCATAATTAAGAGATATTAGCAATGAAGACCAGAGAAGTTCAGAAGCAGAAGAATTTGCAAATCACATGAAGGACTTACATATTCAAGTTAAGCAGCATTTGGAGGACATGAACAACAAGTATAAGGACAAAGTAGATGACAAGAGAAGACATAAGGAATTTGAAATTGGTGATGAAGTGATGGTGTATCTAAGAAAGGAAATATTCCTGGTTGGAACTTATAACAAGTTGCAGATGAGAAAGTTTCGACCTTGCAAGATTTTGAGGAAGTTCGGTTCTAGAAATGCATATGATCAAGTGGAGTTACCAGATAAACTAAGTATTTCACCTGTGTTTAACATTGCAGATCTTCATCAGTATCATGAACCAAAATTTAGTGAGGACACTATCATAGACTTGGAGAAGCAGTTGCCTCGGAAGGAACCGGATCAGATTGAAGACGTTTTGGACAGTAGGATTAGGCATAGTACCCGGAGCAGTCAATATAACGAGTATCTTGTGAAGTGGAAAGACAGACCAGTTGAAGATTCATCTTGGATTTCTCAAGCAGAGGTAGATAGCCTTGGTTTTCCTCTAACCCCAGCAAAGTGAGAGACTCGCTTTTTCATCAACCCCGGATGTCTGATGCAGGAGCATCCCCGTTTCATAGAAATCTTGCATCAACCAAAAATATTTCCTTTGTGTTTTGCTTTTTGTTTGTAGTTTTAGCATTTATTTTTGTGTTTCCCAAATTTGGCTCACCGAAACCTGTGGAGTTGGATTTTTCTTGAAGACTTGATCATCTTCCTTATTCCCAAACCGTGGAGCATTTCGATCATTTTCCGTCAAGTTATCGTTACCGGTTTCCGAGACAGTTTTCTGTTACCGGTTGCCTGGACCTATTTGCATTGGTAATCTTCCAGATCCTTTATGTAGCTTGTTGATCCCTAGGCATTGATTTCGATGTTCCTTGGTGTGTGGCCGACCTTTCCCCATGATCTACACTTCATCCTTTGGATTTTATGGAGGAATTTCTTTGGCAGAGGCCGACCTTGTTGGTTTTAAACGTTAGGTCTTGTTCTTCGGGTTTTGATCCTTTTCTGGGTTGATCGGATCCTCTTGGGTTGTATAAATCATTGCAATAGAGCATTAGAATGCATCGAAGGAGTTAGACAGAGCATAGAAGATAGATCTTAAGATTTGAGGTCCTAGTTGTGACTTGTTCTGTATTTTGAGCATGTTTTAGCAGGCCTGTGAGCCGGTTACTGTAACTCAGTTGTTATCAATTGGTTGTAATCAGTTTTTATGATATAATTCAATCTGTTTTGTATTGCCTCCATCATGTCCTTGTGTTTTTGTTTTGTTTACTCTTGTTGACCGGTCTGGACTGATCTCTTTGAGGTCTCTCCTAGTTAGTGACTGCTTCAAATGGTATCCAAGCGAGCTTTCATTCTGAAGATTGCATTGTCTTAAGAGATTTTTGTTGTAGGGTGGTGGACTATGGATCTGACCTGCAGCTGCAAAGAAATGGCGTAAAGATGGCGCGAAGAGGAAATAGGAATGGTGGAGCACATGGGAATGCAAACCCTGCTGTGATGGAAATGTTGAGAGGAATTACAGCCTGGTTGGAGGTCGTTGAGACATCCCAGAGAAGAGGCCAACATATTGAAGATGTAAGTGGAGATGAAGGAGAAGAAGCCCCGACAGAACAAGTAAACCCACCGACAGTTGATCTGGATGAGGAAAGGTTTTTGAGGGTTTTGAGTAGGGCGAATACTAAACCTCATTTTACCCCACCAGAATATTATGGAAAGTTGGATTCGAATGAATTGATGGATTGGAACTCGGAGATGGAGAAATATTTTGATTTTGAAAACACTGCAGAAGAAAGGAAGGTGAAATATGCCCTTACCTGGTTGAAAGGTCATGCATCTCTTTGGTGGGAGCATTTGCAATTGATAGACAGAGAAGAGGTAAAGAGAAGATCAAGACATGGGATTGGATGGTTTCTAAGTTAAAATCAAAATTTATGCCAGCTGACTATCAAGTGAATCTGTTCTGAAAGTTGTAGAATTTGAGACAAAAGGAATCTAGTGTGAAGGAGTACACTGAAGCATTTTAGAAGTTGAATATTAGATCCGGATATGTTGATGATGAAGTTGAACAAGTTGCAATACATTTGAATGGATTACGGGTGTCTATACAAGATGAACTCAATTTGATATCATTTCACCTTGAACATGGTATTACTGAAATTTCACAAAACTTACACTCACATTGGGATCAAAAACTTGTCAAACATTACATACTTTAACTACCATTTCATGTTGTATCAAGAGAAGGAAACTTAGTTATAAAGCACTCTTGAAAAAGAGAAGGTTTCTATACATAAACCGCAAAGTTCTGTTGAAACGTCGCATATTCCTACACCATTTTCGTAACTATTTACGTGGTTGTGGAATGAAATTTGACAAAGAAACCTTACAATCACGTTCTTTTCAATAGAGAGACGCTTTATCTCAACGTACCAATAGAGGTGGTAGAATCAACTTAGCTTATTTGCCCAAACAATTCATCACCTATTGAGTTACATCTAGAAAATAAAAAACTTGGGAAGTTTCAAATGGAAGAAGAAAATCCATTGTTTCATCAATTTGGATGCACAGATGTTGATGAAGAAGCAGTCAAAAATACCATTAGAGACCTTGAACAAGATTCCAGATTTGACAAACTAATGGAAACTCTTGGAAAAAGAAAAGCAAAAATATTTCCTAATATTGGCAAATTCAGGAGCAAAATTGCCACAAGGTTTTAACATGGAAATTTTGAAACAAGATGCTGAAACAAGTCATAATCAAAACACTGATGATCACAATGATGATGACTTGAATCGGGTAAACCACAAAGAAACAAGAAGAGATAGGGAAGAAACAAGAGGAGATAGAACAAGAAGAGACCAAGATGATACAAGGAACCAAGATGAAACAAGAAGGAAGAGTGGTGACAGAAGAACTTATGAGGATATAAGGATAACCCATGTTGATAATACCTTTTTGAATCTTACTCAACAAATGCAAACTTTGCAATAACAGATATAGGATATGCAAAATGGAACAAGTTCCAAGAAATATTCATTGGAGCACATCTATCCATATCCTTTTGACAGGAGATTGAACATGATACCATTCCCACAACATTGTGAAATTCCAAAATACGATAAATATGATGGAAAATCTAATCCTCAAGATCATATTAGGGAATTTTGCATTATGAGTATGGAATTTGTGCACAATGAAACCTATCTGATGCATTTATTTCCTAGAACCTTAAGTGGGCAATCAATGGAATGGTTCTCCAAATTGCCATCTAGGATTAAATCTTTTGAAGAACTTGTGAATAGATTCATCACACAATACTCCTACAACATAAAAAAAGAGATAATGATGCTAAACCTATACAACATCAAGCAAAAGAATGGGGAACCTTTCATGGTCTTTTTACAGTGATGGAGATGATTGTTTAATAGGTATCCTAGAGATGTACCAGATCCAGAGAAAATTGCCATATTCATTGACAATCTTACTAGTGAAATGAGTTATAGACTCAAAATGCAATGTCCTCCCAGTTTTGCAAAAAGATTAAAAACAATTTGAAAGTAGAGGACGCTATGGTCAAGAAATTAGAACTAAAACTCTACAATTCCTCTAACTACAACAACAACAACAATGGCAATAATAGCAACAATGATAAACCAAAATTTTGGATGAAGAACAAAAATGTTGTCAATGAGGGAGTATCTCATAACAACAATGCTAAACCACAACAACCCATTTTCAATCTCTCAAGTCAAGCACCAATAAACAATCAAGAGAATACTAAATCAAAGTCCTTTTATTCCAACCCCTGCAGAAAATTTACAAACATTGGGGAACCATTGGAATTGGCTCTAAAAACGCTTCTTGTAAACAAGTTAATCACATTACCAAAAGCGAGAGATTTCGAACCTAAGGTCAAACCAAGTTGGTGGAATGAAAATCATTTCTGTGTTTTTCATAGAAACAAAGGATACCAAACTAATGATTGTCAAAGATTGAAACATATCATTGAGGACTTGATTGATAATGAGGTTATCACAATGGATGGTCATAAAATGAATGAAACACTTGGCATTCAAAACTTCACTCTCCAATTATGAAAAGGGTAGACCATTCAATTCACCAGATGACAAAGGAAAAGAAAAAGTAAACTATACCTACACATATGACAATGTAGTGAATGTCATCATTGTTAAAGACAAAGTACCTATAGAACCAGTGAATGCAATTACTAGAAGTAAGGCAAAAGTGACATTTTTGGGTATAACAAACAATACATCCTCCACTTCAAGATAGTATAACTTAGTGGATCAATTACAAAAAATACCCACACAAATATCAATCTTAGAGCTCCTTAAAATCTCACCAATGCATAAGGAAATATTGGAAAAAGCTCTAGTGGAAACAACAGTCTCTAAGGACTTGGATGTTGATCAATTTCAAAACATGGTGGGACATCCCATAGCCCCTCATTGTTTATCATTCACAGAAAATGATGATGTATCATTGCAACATCCTCATAACACTCCCCTACACATTGAAGTCACTATTCATACAGCCTGTGTCAAACGTGTTCTTATAGATGGAGTTGGCTTAAACATTTGTGCATTAAGTTTGATAAAAGATTTGGTATATTTAGAAATGCAGTGGATCCTAAAAAGAAAATAACAATCAAGACCTCTGATGAAGAAGAACGCTCTTCTAAGGGAATAGTGGTTTTGCCACTCAAAATAGGACTAGTTAAGAAAGATACAGTTTGTCAAGTCTTGGACTTGAATTTATCTTACAACATTCTTCTGGGTAGACCATGGATTCATGATATGCAAGTAGTTCCCTTGACATATCATCAATGTGTCAAATTTCCTCATAATGGACAAGAAATAACCATATCAGCAGATTCCAGTCAATATTGCAACAATTTGAAACCATCTCAAGATGCAAGGGTTTCTCATAATAGAGAAGCATTATCTCCTACAAAAGCATCTCAAGAGACATCATATACATACACTTTGGAAAGATTTGAGAAAAAGCTAAAATTAAATGATGCATGAATGGGAAATTATTCTTTGCAAACTTTACCACTTTCTCCAAAGTCATATGGAAAACCAACAAATGCAAAACCGTGGATCCAGCAAAAACCCATTGAAATATTTGATGGAAAATTTGTCAAAGTCGGAACATTGTCTGAAGAAACTGAAGAAAAAGACATCCTTTATTGGTTTTTTAAAGATGAAGTAGAAATCAGAGCAACAACTTTAGATATCACTATCCCCATAGGGTAGCATGGCAATGGATTCAAAATCATGCAAAGAATGGGATATCAAGGAAAAGGCCTATTGGCAAGTGTCAAGAAGGCATCATAAAACCAATCACACCTTACTCTCAACATGTTAAAGATAAATCTAGACTTGGGTATGACAAGCATACTCAACCTATACAAAATCGAGATCATCATCAAAATCTTCAATGGAGAAGAAAAGCAACACATAAAGAGGAATCATGGCAAAAAGTGATACATCAAGCAGACGAAAAGACAAACAAAGAACAAAAAAAAGAGGAATATAAGAAACAACAAGAAGAACTCGCCATTCAAAGACATGAGACTTCCTATAAATAGATTCATCAAGTGCAAGCAAATATAGAACCTAATCAAGCTAGTACAGAATCAGCAATAGAAGAAATAGTTAGAGAACAAAAAGAAGAGGAATTATGAGCAACAACAAGAAGAACCTATCATTCAAAGGGAGGATTTTGTTTATAAACAAATCCAAAGAGTGCAAGAAAGTACAAAACCTGAATCAGAACAAGCGACAAAACTTGTATCAATTATCAAGGAACACTTCTCGCCATACAATATTCCTATCAAATACAGTGGTGTAGTCCTACAAAGTGATTCTAAAATTGACTCACGTGAATATGAATGGGGTCCAGATCCATTATCTAATTTATCAAGTGGAGAAATTGAAGACAAGGATGCTACTCCAAAATATAACACGTCTTCCAAGAAACAGAAAGAAGAGCTTGACAAAAGACAAGAAGAAATCAGATTCCGAAGAAAAGAAGCATATGCTAGAAAACAAGAGGAAGAAAATAAGAGAAAACAAGAAGTCTCAATCCAAAAGACAGATATAGTCACTACTCAACAATCAAAAGAACAAAAGGACATGAGATCTCCATCAATTCCTAGTCATCAAGAACCAAAACTTGGTAGAACCATAGAGGAATTGATAGCAAGCCAAGTAGGAGAAACAATCAGTCTAGAGGAACCATAGTATGAAAGAAGACAAGAAACGGCAAGAAAAGCAACAGAAGCTACTCAAGTATGTCAAATATCGAGACAGCTTCTAAAAAGATGTGTTATCCAAAAGATATACAAGTTGATATGATCCATTCATTTGAGGGACAAACGTCATCAAATAGACTACTTGAGGGTGAATCCCACTTTATTCATTCTAACTTTTCTAGAGCTGATTGGAGAGTGATCGGGAGAGTATATCCTAAAGGGAGTGCTATTATTGACTTGACTAATATGCTTGAAAATTGACACTTATGTTCTGACAATTGAAAACATAGAAATTGACCAAGATTATGACTTACCCTTAATCCACCTAGAACTGATTGAGTGGGAAAATGATGAAATCCCTGAACTTGATACCTTTCCAAATGACCATGCCATATCTATATACCTTAATGTTGTTGAACCCACAATACCAAAGAGAGCTTCCACCAGTTAATCAAATAACGCTTCTTGTAGTCAGGAGGGTGCCAAATCTTCCGATCACAAAAGTGAAGAAATAAAACAAAGAAGGTCTAATACTGAAAAACCATTTTATGGCAACATTAGATCAATCAAAGATAAAATAAAAGATGTATTTGATGGTGAAAACCTCTTTGAGGTGCTAGAAGGTGGAAGATTTGACACTCTACCAGAATATTTTCAAGAGAGATCAGCTATTTTAATAGAACCCACAGAGGTAGTTAATATTGGATCTCTAGAGAGTCCTAAGATTCTTCATCCTATGACATCTTTATCAGAACAAGAAAGACATGACTTTACTGAGTTCTTCAAGAAGAGGCAAATCAACTTTGCTTGGTCATATGCTGATATCCCAGGACTTGATCCAAAACTTATTATGCATCATCTCAATGTCACCCAAGGAGCTAAACCAATTAAACATAAACTTAGAAAGATGCATCCCCATATTGTTCTTCTTGTTAAAGCAGAATTGAAGAAATTATTAGATGCAGAGTTCATAAGACTAGTCGCATATCCAAAATGGGTGTCAACTATTGTGCCTATATCAAAACCCAACAAAAGTATCAGAGTGTGCACAGATTCTAAGGACCTGAATAAAGCATGCCCAAATGATGACTTTCCATTACCCAACATTGATACCATTGTAGATTTATCAGCATGACATGAAATTTTCTCTTTAATGGATGGTTTCTCAGGGTATAACCAAATCAAGATAGCTCCCAAAGATCAAGAGAAAACAGCTTTCACGTGCCCTTGGGGTACTTTGTGTTGGAACATCATGCCATTTGGGCTTAATAATACAAGAGCTACATATCAAAGAGCTATGACAACCATTTTTCATGATATGATGCATACTTTCATGGAGGATTATGTGGATGATATACTGGAAAAATCACATACAAGAGAAGATAACTTGGAAATCTTAGACAGGATCTTTGATAGACTAGAACAATACAAATTGAGGTTGAATCCAAAGAAGTCTGCTTTCAGGGTTACATCAAGTAAACTCCTAGGTTATATCATATCATCTCGTGGAATAGAAATGGATCCTACGAAAGTAAAAGCTATCATGGAGATGGAATCCTCAAAGAATATTAGCCAATTGTGTTCCCTACAAGGGAGATTGCAATCAATCAGGAGGTTCATAGCTCAGTTAGCTGACAAATGTCACCCTTTTAATCATTTGTTACATAAGAATGTTCCATTTAGAAGGGATGATAAATGTGAGGAAGCATTCGTGCAAATCAAACAATATCTGGTACATCCACCAGTGCTAGAACCACCAATCAAGGCAAAACCATTATTTCTATACATCTCAGCAACAGATGTATCATTAGGGGCTCTTCCGGCACAGCATGACACCGAAGGAAAGGAAAGAGAAATATATTTTATCAGCAGAACCTTGGTCGGTTATGAGTTGAACTACACAGTAGTGGAGAAAACATGTCTAGCAATGGTATTCACAACTCAGAAATTGCAACATTATATGCTTACTCACTTTGTAAAGCTAATTGCAAAGATTGATCCATTGAAGTATTTACTTAGAAAGGCAACATTAACTGGTCGATTAGCTAAATGGGTCATGGTATTAAGTGAGTTTGACATTGAGTATGTTGATCAAAAAGCTATAAAAAGACAAGTAATTGCAGATCAACTAGCTGAAGCGCCCTTGCACGATGATGCACCTTTACACATTGAGTTTCCTGGTGTAGATATTCTTACAATTAGCAAAAAAATTTGGGAGTTGTATTTTGATGGCTCCTACACACAACATGGATCAGGTACAGGGATCTTGTTCATAACGCCTCGGGGTCACACCATTCCAAAATCATATAGACTGTGGTTTCCATGTACAAACAATACTGCAAAGTATGAGGCGCTAGTCATTGGGATTAAGATGGCTATTGAATGGAAAGTCAAGGAGTTACATGTCTATGGCAATTCACAGCTAATATTTCAATCAGATCAATGATGACTATCAAACCAAGGATGACAAACTAATGCCATACAAGAAGCTGGTTGAAGATTTCAAAGAACACTTTACTGAAATCACATTTACTCAGATCCCAAGGAGTGAGAATAAAGTTGTTGATGCCATGGCGACGATAGAATCTATCTTGCAAACTCAAGAAAATCAAGAGTGTTACGAATTCCTCGTGGAAGAAATCTTTTATCCTACCATTGATTCCCCAAATACCCAAATCATCTGCAACATATCTGGAACCGATATCTCCCTATATGGCCAAACCTATATGTACCTAAAAGACAATATCCCTCCACAAAACCTATCTTGCAATCAGAAGAGAAACTTTATCTAACAGTCAGCCTGTTATACTATCATTGGCGATATCTTATATAGATGAGGTTTGGATAGCACTCTCCTAAGGTGTCTCGAACGTGAGGAATCTGAAAAAGTTCTAAATGAAGTCCATGAAGATATTTGTGACACACACTCAAGTGGTCATATGTTGCCCAAGAAACTCATTTGATTGGGGTACTATTGGCCCACTATGAAAAGAGATTCCTTTACATATTCTAAGAAGTGTAAACAATGTCATATTCATGGTAATCTCATTCATGCACTGGCACAAAAACTGCATCCTCTGGCAAGATCATGACCATTCTCTCAATGGGGGCTAGATCTAGTGGGAAACATAAATCCTTCATCTTCTAATGGACACAAATTCATTCTGACTACAACTAAGTACTTTACTAAATGGATTAAAGCGATGCCCTTGACAACAGTGATAGGAAAATAGATCTCATCATTTATCTTGAACTACAAATTTGTCACTATGGTGTTCCTATGACCATTATCACCGATAATGGGTGACCTTTTAAAAATCAAGATGTGAAAGAACTATGTGAGCGATTCTAGATCCAACATAGGTTCTTAACGCCATATTATCCATAAGGAAATGTTCAAGCTGAGGCATAAAATAAAACAATCCTCAAGATTCTGAAGAAGACAGTCAATGAGGTTGGTAGGGACTAGCACATTCAGTTGAACCCTGCTCTATGGGCATATCGCACTAACATTTGTACACCAACGGGGGCAACCTCGTATTGTCTTGTGTATGGATCGGAAGCATTCTTACCAGTTGAAGTAGAGATAACTTCTCTATGAGTGTCGTTAAAAGGACTTATCCCAGAAGAAGAACAAAGAGTCTCTAGGCTACAAGAATTAGAACCGATACAAGAACTTCACCAAAATGCTTCAAATCACTTGAAGGAATATCAACAAAGAATGGCAAGAAACTACAATCACAAGGTGAAGCCAAGAGTATTTCAGATAGGAGATCTTGTTCTGAGAGAAAATCCACACAACCAGCAAGATCGAGAGAAAAAGGGCAAATTTGAGCCAAACTGGTTGGGTCCTTTTGTCGTGGTAGCAGCATATGGATCAGGAGCATACAGATTGTCTACACTTGAGGGTGAATGGTTCAATGAACCTATCAATGCCATGCATCTTAAGAAGTTTTATGCCCGAAATATCAGAAAAATACCATAAAAGTATAAAAGCAGCAAAATCCAAAAAACAGTACAAAAGAGAAAATCCCTAAAAAACAGAAAAGAAGAAAAGAGCAAAAACAATGAAAACAGTGAAAAAAATCAAATATATGGAAAAATGCAATAAATTTAGATGGTGAAAACCTGGCAACAAGCGCTATCCAACAATCGGCTCTTCTATCTATGAGTTCACCTTTTTCTTTTGCATCCATTTGACTTAAGCCATCGACAGAAATCCGCAGCTCCTAAAGCTTATCAAACATGGACATACTTAGCGTAGTCATTGTCCTTTCTTATCTAAATAGTTATCTGCATTGTATCCTACCATGGTTTGGATCATTATTATACATCCATAATAAAGTTTGTTTCTAGCTGGGAGCAACATTGAAATCTTGAAAATCCAAAAACTTTAGAAAACTTAGAAAAGCCAAAAACAATAGGATTTTGAAACAGACGACAAGAGGTAAGGAAACAAGACTTAAACAAAATCAGGATATCCAACAAATCAATTCATGAAACTCAAAATTTGGAGATCAAACAAGCAAGTGACAACACATATCAATAATCATTAATTAGGATGATTATATCTTCTTTTGACAACATACATGTGACATGCATGATTCAATGTTTGTATCTTTATTTCCACTAATCATGTACCTTATGCAACTCGATGATGTTCAAGACTAAAGGAGCTATGATGGGGCATGGTTATTTTTCTTTGTCTATTGTTTGTGGTTTATCTCTTAGTAATGTATGTATTTATCTAAGGACATGATCAACAAAAGATCATTGAAGACGTGTTGAGACATATATGGAAGGGGATAATCCTTATCTGTTATGCAAGAAATACTCAGATCATCTCAGTTCCTTGTACCTAGATGCTTGTATTAGCTTGCTATATCTAAATCCATGTAATAAGTACTCAAGTCATCTTGAATCCTTATATCAAGATGCTTGTATTCTTACAACAATTTAAAAGCTCAATGATGAATTTAAGCATTGTTTCAAAAATGCTGAAAAGATGGCAATATCATTTAGGTCTTTGCATTTTCATTTGCATTATAAGCATTCATCAAAATTTAGGATCAATGGTTGAAATAATGAATGAGTATACTTGGACAAACAAAAACATTTACATTTGCATTTAATCTATTAGGTTCATTTCATTCATTTAGAATTCATTTGCATCTCATTATTAATTGCATTAGGTGCATTTCATTAGATCGTCTCATTATTAATTGCATTTCATTAAATCATCAATCATGATAAAATGCATTAGTTTCATTTCATTCATTTAGGTTCATTTGCATTTAATTAAGGTGCATTTGCAACATTTCATCATATCATCATTATAAACATTTAGTATCATTTTAATCATTTTATAAATACCATTTACATTCAAATCAAAACCATTTCATCTATACACATCAGCTATATAATCATATACATATGTATCATCAATAGGCATTACATGTATATTATAAACCATCTCATAATAGTATCATTATAAACATCTCATAAATCAAATAATATCATAGAAAGATGTCGTCATCAATGCATACTTCATCATAGCATCATTCAATAAAGATCATAATCATCATCATAAATGCAAATAAGTCATCATAATCATATAGCTCATATAAGGATCCAATCTGCATCATCATCACATAATCATCATCATCAAGATAAAGCAATAAAGTCATCATCATATAGGTCATCATGTAGAAGTCATAATAAGGAAATCATCATCATATCATCATGCATGAATAACAAAGTAACCATCATAGAGTAGCATCATATAGAGTCCATCAATGTCTGCATATCATCATAAATCATAAAGTGTCCAAGTATACAATGATATCAACAAAAATAATTAAAAAAATCATCAATAAAGAATAAATGTCCCATGATACATCAAAGATACAATCAAGTCTCAAATCATGTGGCACTGCCACCAGAATCAGTATGCCTCTGTTGAAAAGACTGTGTACACACCTAATGGTCCTACCCTAGGATCTGGATCTATGTCCTCATGAGGTGGTCCCATGACACCACCACTCTCTAGCTAGCCCTGCCAGCCCAATCGATGTGTAGAGACATAACTGCCTGCTCTCTGACTGGAAGGAACCACACTCTCATATAGCCCACACCAGTGTGAGATCTCCTTCCCAGCACAAATCAAAGATCTAACTGTATCACCTGAGAGAGAACCTGACCCAAACTGTTGAATCTGCTTTAGTGTACTCTCTACATGACCATATATATCAATGGCAGTATCTCTCTCAAGAGTCAGAGCTTGAACCTGTGCCTGCAGCTCTGCAATCTATGCTCTCAAGCTGGCAGTGTCATCTGGAATCTCAGGAGAATCATCATGAATCTGTGTATCATCACCCCCTGCCTGTACCTCTAGCATATCCAACATTGGCTCATCCTCCTCACCCACCTCTCCCTCATCCCTATCCCCACCTGCTGGAGCCTATACTATTGTGAATCTAGTGATCCTATGCCTAATCAGTGGCACATCATCCTCAGAATCCTCCTCGTCACCTCCCCAATGAGTAGCCAATACACCAGGATTAGGACAACCCTGCCCAAAATCAATACCTCCTCGACCTTTGCTCCTTTTGTCCATGCCTCCACCCCGAACCCTAACTCTCCCAGCTGGTCTACCTCCATCTCTACCACCCAATCGGCCTTTATCACCACCTCCTTGGCCTCTATCCCCCTCTCCCCAGTCTCCATCCCTACCTCCATCCCTGCCTACCAAAGGTAGTGATCCACCTTTGCCCTGGAAACCAAATGGTCCTCCTCGTACCCTGTTTGCCCGATTTTTGAATTGCTGTAAATTTAAACTTTTAGCATGAAAGTGCCAAAATGATTGATGTTCATCTTGTTGATTACTTACAAAATGGAAGTTTTCAAATCCAATGTTTTAATTCCCAAGTTACTTGGTAAAGGAATTTTGCATCCATATTGACAATCAAAAGTTGGGTCCTTTAATATTTGGGAAGATGGCTAAGGTGGCAATAAAGGAATGATAGTTTTTATTTTCGCCTTTCAAAGTAATTGTCAAAGTGGCCAAAGCTACCTCTTTATTGATACAAATGCATCGCATTGGTCATCTTCTATGATTTATAAAAGATTTGAAATGTTGGTTATAAAATATCAAAAAGTCTCTTTACTTAGTTGCTTAAGTGATTTGAAAGGCCAATGACATGAGAACAAGGTAGTTCTTATAACTGACAAACCACATGCTAAGTGATTAATAATGACTAAGCGGGGTCATGATGTTAATATTGGTAACTTGTGGCACTTTCGAAAGTTCTCGATAAGATGAAGATTGAGAAGCCCAGTCACTCCATTACCCACATTTATCACACAATTCACCTTGTACTTTTTCATCGACAAGTTGCAGCAATTGTGCAAATCACTGATGAGGAGTCTGGCGATTGATTCTCAAAATGCAAAGAGTAAAGTGAATGTTATCAGTGCTTTCTGCTTATTTCTAAAAGTTCTCCAAGAAGCTGATTGAAAAAATTAGTTATCATAGCTAACTTGAGCACCGCAAAATGCAATTGTTGGAAACAGTTTAGAAACTTGAGGCTAATGCAACCGGCGGGAACAAATCCAAAGTCCACAATTGTTGCTCGCATCCTACCTGCCTGTAGAAAAATATGAGTTTTGGAACTCAGTATGGACGTGCATCCAAAGTAGAAGCTTATAAAGGGTATGTGAAAGTATTGACAAAATGCCTCCAAAAGATGTCATGTCGAGAAATGAAATGGATAATTGAAGGATAGGCAGAAAATGAATGTGTCGTAAATGTTAAGCAATAAAGAATAAAGATATTGGTCTCAGTTTATTTTGATTTGGTAGACATGAATGCAATAAATGGAAGCATCGACAAGGCACCAATTGTCTGAGAGAATACCCAATGCGATGTCCTCCCTAAGATTCACAACTTTCTGAAAGCAGCATTTTACATCTTCATCGGCAATTTTAGCAACATGCCCAAATTGGCCACCTTGCACAGCATGCCGAAAAAGTATATTATATCAATCTTTTTGAAGTTAACCACAAGAATGGATTTATGCCCATCAGTCATTTTGGTAAGTTTGACAACTTGTCCACAGGCCCGATAACAAAACAAGGCTCAGTGTATTCAAGTTTCATTAGAGTTTGTCGGTCATTTTAGACAGTTTGGAAAGCGTTGCAAATGGCCGATAGCTGAGGTGATAAATTAGTTATTGTAACTACCCAAGAAACCAAACAAACACATCTTCTTTATCTACATGTGAAAATGTAAGCTTAGCACCAAGTTATGAACATGCATCAAAGTGTAGAGTGTAGAAGTGCATGTGAAACACAAATCATAAGACAAAGCATGTAAACCACTTTACAAACCACCTCAAAGAGATCACAATCAAGACAACATCCATAGAAGGTGTTATACATGAAGCAAGAACACTATTTGATGGAATGCCTCGAAAGGGACGTCATCTCATGGAATGTAGGTGACAGATGGAGCGAAATAGATTCTTTGAAAATGGGGAATCGCGGGCAATATAGTTGGAAAGTTTGACAAGCCACCTGGAAGAAATTTCACGTCATAGAGTATAGGGATTGTAGTAATAGAAAATTGTCATCTCGTTCATGATAGTGCTCGTTTGAAAGGTAGATTTTAATTTATTCTTACGGAGACTGTTACAGAAGGGGAGATGCTGGAGAAATTTTGGATTTTACATTTTGTACTTAAAGCTTTTGAACTTGTATACTTTCAAAAGAATAATCAAGAATGCATTTAATTCGTGTTTCTTCAATGTACTTCTCAATTATTGTTATCAATTTCTCGTATGTAAAATTAATAATTTGTTTATGTACTTGTGCAATCTATTGATCTATGGTTCAAATGATATATGTATATGATGAAACACAGTCATACCTTGGTATCTTGGTTTGAATGTGATAAGATAACATGTTTCCTTCTAGGTTGAGATTTGTTATCCTTCTTTTGTCTTTACATATGAAACATATTTTGTGCTCAAATCCCCTTGTAATAGTTATCAATTGTGGAATCTCAGTGTGTATTCGTATGTCTGTCAGTGTGTTTTATGTTATCTGCTTTCATTATTTTTGTGTTTTCCTTCCTTTATGTACTTTTAGGTTAAAAGTACACAAAAATCCCAAAAATCTCCCCATCATACAAGGGAGTTGCCCCTCTCAAATACAGAGGAAGATTGTGGCCTCACCACAATCTCTCCAACTATTGCAACGGTTGTCATTGTTCTTTGGGCGAACAAGGTCAAGTTTGAAGGAGAATTCACAATGACAAATCTGTTTACCAACATACCCATGGACGACCACCTCTCCTCCCACCCCTCCTGCCTCCTTTGTCATCATCCCCCTCCTTCCCACTCCCTCCTCTACCACCCAGTTGTCATCATCTCCTCCTTTGTCGAGGATCATCCTCATCATTGTCCTCATCTCCAGAGCTAGGTGGAGAATCTGTTGGATCTGTGATCCTAGGGAAAGGATGTGTTGCTAGAAATCGAGCATACTCCTTAGTGGTACCCACATCCAAAACATGTGGTAGTAAATCAAATGGAACCATGGGTAATGAAATCAACTCTGCATAATTTGCGTCAAAGGAAAGAAAAGGACCCCAGTCTCGCCTGTCCTTGTATGTCCGAGCATACAAGGCAACACCCTATGGCATCCCCTGTGGTCTACCGAACTATCTCAAGACTCAAAAAATCAATTGTCTCTCAATGACAAAAGGAGTCCTTCCAATCAAGTATCTAGTCTGCATGATGAAAGGTAAAGATCTAGCATTGTCATACCAAGGCTCACACTCTACATATTACCTCCAAATAATTGAGTCCATAGTGTCAAGAACCCATCACCAATAATCAAGCTTACCCAGCTTTTGTAGGGTAAGTGTGCCACTATACAAATAAATAAATGGCTGCTCATCTCCCTGTACCCTATCATGAGCAGGTCATGTGATAGCTATATGCTCCCAACACCAAACATGTAAGAGAGTCACTCCTGTGGAAAGACTGGTTGCTCTGTCGTATACAACCTGATGTAAATCATGATATAAATGAGCTAACACACAGACACCCCATGTATATCTCATCCTGTTTTGTATCGTACTCAAAAGAATACTGCCCCATCCAACTGACAATCCTCGAGATCTCCTATCTAGGCAAATGAAACCTCCAACTAATCCGACCATAATAAAAGGAAGAGTGTCATAGTACATCAACATATCCTCCCATCTGATCTTTGAGCCATCAATTGACTCATCTCCAAAAATGATCCTCAAAGCTGCTACTCCTACCATGTCTTGATAATCATACTGTACAAGCTCTTGGACAATGGGAATATGAAGAATCCTATATACATCCTCTAGAGTCACACTGATCTTGCCAGTGGGTAGGTGAAATGAGTTGTGGTCACTATGCCACCTCTCTACAAGAGCTGTCAACAATCCCATGTTTATCTCAATATCAAGCATATACAAGAGATGTCTCAATCTGCGTGCATCAATATGGCTAATAGCTGCAACATCTAGTTCGGGAGCTAAGTGTCTCATCGACAAAAACTGCTCACGACACTTAAGAACATCTAATCTCTCATATTTTTTCAAACAAGTGTGTAAGTCAATCACATCATCTCTCTTATCAATCAAATCATCTTGTGTGTGTGAAAAGTGGACCTATATCTGTATCTGCAATACACAACACTTCAATTTAGTCATTACATGCATGGTTAGACAAATATAAATATGAATATGAAAACCATAACAAATCGACCCGTTGCCTTCTAAAAGATGCGAGTATAAGATTGCTCTCAGATTATATAGCAGTACCAGTGACTAGACAACATCAAGATGAAGGATTTTAATCTATATGAGCATGATGAATGCTAGATGGATGCAATATTAATCTAACAAGATTTAAGCAATAAATGAGATAAATGATCTAAATATGTATGCAATATTCTCAATGAACCTAGAGCAAAAATAGTATAATAACAATATATTCTCCAGCCTCTGGGATCTTTTGAATGAGAGATGAGAGCCTGAATTTATAGAAAATTCAAAAAGAAACCAACGGCTGAGATCAAATGATGATGAGCGGTCAAGATTTTCCAAGAGGAAGCACAATCTAGGTGAATTGATGTGATTGGATTCTTTTCTCAGTTTTAAAGGAAATTGAGCTAAAATTAAGATAAAATCAGAAAAAACTGATTTATTCTCTATTTCATTCAATTTTAATATTTAATTGTTTTCATTGCTTTCTTTGAGATTATTTATCAATTTTTAATTTGTTTTTTTCAAGATTATCTCCAATTGATTTCTTTTCTCAAATTTTAATTATTTCTTGGTCAATTAATTCCTTTTTTGATTTATTTCCTTTTTTGAAGATTTGTGCTCAATTGATTTATTTAATTAAATATGCAAGGATATTCAATTAAAATAAATAAGATAATTGTTTAAAATGATTTACTTGGAATGATTTAATTAATTAAATAAATATTTAATTAATATTGATTGATTAATTTTGCCATGTGACATTTGATGATTTTAGAATTAATTGTGTGCTCAAGATTTATTTAATTGCCTTTGGTTAGGACCTTGGTGATGTTGTCGAGATTAGGGGTTCATGGTTTAGATGACCATTTTTAGGGTATTACACATCTATCCTATCCTATCTATCAGACAATTTATACAATCAATCAACAACTGGTACTTAGTTGCCTAAATTTATCAGCTCTTCATCAGAGACTAGATTGGTCTCTTTGAGCTTCTATCCAATCAACAACAATCAATCATGGTTCTCAATCTATCAAACATCAATTTATCATCTATCTATCTTATCAACAATTCAAAATCATCGAATCCTCAATCAAAACTTGACTTAGAGATAATTATCAAAAGTTGGAGACAAAAGCACTACACCAAATGACATATGCGCGAGAACATTAAGCAAAAGAGCCATTTTAGACAAATGTGCTATCAAAACTATCAAAAGCACGAAATCAATGAGTAAAGGCACTAAAACAATTGAATGTGCTATCCAAATATGTATATGCGTGAAAACAAATGGTGCATGCGATAAAGGATCAAAAACGCTACCAAAATTATCAAAGGTGTGAAAACTAAGTGTAAAAGTGCTAAAAACCTGTGTTTGCGCTAAAATTTTAAACAAATGCACGGAAAAAATGGGTTTTACAGTGGAAAAATTGGAAATTTCAAAAACTCACATAAAAACATGTGAAAATCACGAAAATAATTGTACGACAAGCAAAATAAGAGTACCTACCAGGGGTCCATATGTTATGAGTCTCTGATATCTGCGAGCTCTCTCAAATCAATGTCGCTCGTAGGGGACCACCATCCTAATAGCTCAGCAAAACTCTAAAATCTCCACTAGCTCTCCTACAATCACTCTCAAAAAACCAATAGTGCAAATAATGTGGAAATGGGTCCATCCATGGGTTATATAGTTACCTTTTTGACCTAATGAAGGGTAATTAATTTTTAATTTTTCAAAAAAAGGAGAGGGGCATTTTTATTTTTTAATAATTATGTTTTGCTAAGAGATTCTAATCAAATTTTTCCATCATTTTATCGTGAGATTAATCGCTCAATCATTTTTTTCACGAGCAATCTCCCGAGGGGGCACGCAATCAGCGTTTCATCACCGACAAGGGCAATCAAAATCAAGACTTGATTTTTCTCTGAAACAATGTTGTTCCAACAATATTTCAAAGAGGGGCAAAATGTATACACTCAAAAGTTGGCTATGAATAATTAAATAAATATTTTTATTTATTTAATGTTAATTTCCTCTATTAAATAATTAAATTGACAAGTTTAATTATTTAATTCATTTTAATCTTAATTCTTCTATTAAATAATTAATTTGAAAAGATTATTTTATTTAATTCACTTTAAGTCTTATTCTTCTATTAATTAATTAAATTGAAACATTTTATTAATTAATTCATTATCCCTTTCTTCTAAATTGATTCGATTAAATATTTAATATTTAATCATCCTCCATTCAATTTTTCTATAGTTTCATTAATTAAATAATTTCTTAATTATTTAATCATCAAATCCACCTCACTTCATCTCCATATCACTCAACCTTGCCAACTCACATTTTATGTGGTTGAATAAATTATTAAATTTCAATTATCAATTAGCCATATTAATTCTAACCTCATTTCCTTCTTTTGAGAATGTGTACGTACACTCATCCTCAACTTCCCTATATCCTCTCCAACAAATCCTACATCTTTGGAGGAAGTTTGTCCACATCATCCTATTCAACCTCCACTTGTCCTCATATCCGTAAATCTTCTCCAAACATCCTATATTCTCTCGAGTCTTCACCCTCAGTCAAGGTGAGCCTTCTGACACTTGGCTTCTCCTTCCACCTTTTTCTCCATCCTGCAAGTGTAGGAGGAACATTTTCCTCTTTTATCTCTCACATCTCAACCAATCTTTTCATAGCCATCCAATCTACATGATTCAATCTCAACCGTTGATCTCTGTCACATGGGATTTTGCACATCAAAAATCTATAAAAAGAGCAATTCTTCAGCATTTTGAGACTAATAGCCATCTAATAGTTATCTTGCAGTAGTCATTTTGCATCTGTGAGCTTTAGCAATTAAGCATCCTGAGCAAATTAGGAGTGTGCCTTTGGCTTTAGCATAATCATAAAATTTTACATAAATCATTTTAGCATCATCATATCCAACTATAAGTTATCTGTCCATTTCACATTTGCCATCTTGGAAACCACACAGTGCATGTTTGAGAGCAATTATCTGCAACCAAGAACAATGGGGATAGGACACAATGAGACAGGAGGGTAAAGGTATAATTTTTATATTTTAATGCTTTGTACCTTTGCTTTGTTTCATTGGTTGGTATTTGGAGTTTTCTTGTAGCTTTCAATATTTGTTGAAAAACTAACAAGTTGTAGGCTTATTCTGAAGATAAAATTTTAGGTTCAAACATTTTTTAATGTTTAAGCTACCCAAACCCCCTAATACATTATTAGGTTATCACTTAATTATCCAACTTCCAAGGGATTTATCCTGTTAGCCACTTTGGGCCCGACCCCCACTCGAAAGTCACTCTTCCTTATGACACTACAAAATCCCAAAAGAGCTCCAAGGCAAAAACACAAAAGCCAACTATAAACAGGGAGATCAAAAACAACTGAGGAAGTACACTTGGTCACCAACCCTACCATATAGGTTTAACCAACTGGATAATTCGGTCTACTCACGAGACATGACCACAAAGGGATAAAGCATGAAAAAGCCAAACATACTTGAAACAAAAGCCATCATTGACATCAAAATAAAGATTTGGTTTTTTCATCAAGTTCATATTGACCAAGTTTAACTTTAATTTCTTAATTTCGATTTAAATAAATTACTTCAATAATTTCAAAAAAAATAATATAATCCTCTAATCCATATTCACTAACATCAACTTAAAAATTTTAAACAACAATATAAATATAAAATTAAACACACACACGCACACACACGCACACACACACACACACACACACACACACATATATATATGATAATTATGAATCAAAATTAACCATCTTCATTCTCCAAACAACTTAATATATTACATCTCCTTTTTTAAAATCAAATTGATTATATAAAATAGAATTAATTGATAATTATTTTTCAAACATATAATTATAATTTTATATATATATATATATATATAAATTTAAAAAAACTTAAATTATTTTATATGGTTGTTGGGCCCCACGAAATGGGGAGGAGGGAGGTGGTAGAGGTGGGACCCACGACAGTGGGTTTCCACCCTCAGAGCTGTGGGTTCACCCACGATACTATGGGTTCACCCATGGTATTATGGGTTGGCAAACCCACAGCCTTTATTTTTTTTGTGCATGTGTGGGGAGCCTGTGGCTCAACCCACATTGCTGTGGGATGCACCATGACTGTGGGCATGCAAATCCACAGTCATGGGCACTACAATTGTGGGCCTAAAATTGTAGTGCCCACGACTGTGGATTTGCATGCCCACAGTCATGGTGCATCCCACAGCAATGTGGGTTGAGCCACAGGCTCCCCACACATGCACAAAAAAAATAAAAAATATTTAAAACTAAATTTAATCAAAAACATAAATAAATAAAACACAGCCTCCTCTTAACTTTAATAAATAACAAATTTTATTTTTCTTTCTACCGTAATTTCAAAATTAGAGAATATGAAATTCTTACCAGACAAAATCAGGGGTGTTTATAAATAGCAAAACACACAATTTCTTCAGGTAAACAAGTTTTCCCATTTTCCAGCCACAAAATAGGCATAAAAATTTTGAAATATAAACTTCCCCAACCCAGATTTAACAAACAAAATCATCTTCTTTTGCTCTACAAATCTGAGATTCACCTTGAACAAAAATAAAATAAACTTAAAGAGAGAATTTTACCAAACACAGAGATATCTTAACCAAACTGAAATTCAAGCAAAAGAGATTTAAAAACCCCAACCTAATATGCTTTCCTGGAAAAAAAAATTGAAGATGAATCCAAACTTACCACCATACTGAAACCCCTTCAGAATTTCTTCAACACCTCGAGCAAATCCACTTTCAACAACCGAGAGGAAAATTTTCCCAAAAAGCAAGAACTCCCTATTTTGGAAAAATCCCCAAAATATCTTTTAGGTCAAAATTATTTTCCTCATGAAAATTTGAAAATGAATTTCTTTCTCCAATTAAGAACAATTATATTTTAAATTTAAAAATAAAATTCCCTCACACACCAAAAAGGTCATTTAGATATTTTAATTACTTGAAAGTAAAAATAACTTTTCTCAAATGAACAAGGTAAAATATAAATTCCACTAATGGTATAAATAAAATAGTCAATTTAACTAAACAACTAAGAATGATTGATTTATCTATTTAACCATAAAAAGTGCCCATATAATTTATTCTTAATTTAATTTATAAATGACAATACACATTAATTATTAATAACCATAAGGTATTAATAATTAATTTCACATTAAATAACACTAGAAGGAAACTAATAAAGTCACAAAATGCATAACACACAAACTCATCTGAACAAAATAAAGACATGAGCCGCATACCAACATAGTAAAGGTTGACAAAAGACTGACAATGCTCACTATCGAGCAAGGCTAGGAATGATATTCAGGGCCTTAAGACTATCTCCTCCACTTCCATCGGATTAATTAGGTATGCTCAAACCTATGGAACTAGGTGAAGTCAGTACCTTGTACCTGCAATCCCTACATCATCGAACCACACACATACATATATATACAAACACGGTAAACACACCGGTGAAGGAGAATCGTGACTTTTTGTGTCTCACCGAAGTGAGTGACGGAAAATCATCTCCTCGCACCCCATACAAACTCCACACGTACATGAAGACAGATAAATAATGCAACTCATACAAAAGGGTAAATGTGTTAGTCCATGGTCAATAACACATAAATAAAATTAACATCTAATCATCCATAAGGAAATAGTGCATAAACAATATTCACTGAATCACACATCAAAGCATAGTTCATCATACATAATATTTGAATAAAATGTCACCACATAGTGTATCCACAAAAACCACTGAAAAGTCAACCATGGTCAAATAAGTATCAAAAATAGTCTGATCGAGTGAGGAGTACTAGAAAAGGCATAGTTTGTGCCATCAAACATTGGTTCTTTAACAAAGGAGGATTCATTCTTAGCCATAGTGTTCACAAACCAAAATCTATCCAAGTTGGAGAAATTTTTTCTAATAGGGAACCTAGTGCTCTGATACCAATTGAAAGAGCACAAATAGACCACTGAGAGGGGGAGCGGTGAATCAGTGGTAATAAAAACTTGAACTTACTAATGAATTAAAACATTAATAACAAAGATCAAAAAAATCTAAGCAGAGATATCAAGCACATTCATACACACAAGGCAAACACATAACACAAGATATATGAAGAAAATCCACAGTGGGAAAAACCTCAGTGAGAAATTTTGCTAGAGTCTACTGCTCTAATCCAACCTCATAATAAAAATTCTTTGATTACAACATTTATGGGCACCAACCTAAAGAAGAACCAACCCTTGAAGTTTATCTAGAATGGTCCTTGGTCAAATCTTCGTTCATTCCTCTAGTATCCATGATCAAAATAATGATCTCTACCCTCCTTTCTATTGTGGTAGGAATATTACTTAGGGCTTCATTCCTCCTTCCGGTAATAGTTCATTCATTGGTTTCATTCAATGTATGGCCTCCTTTCATTGCATTATGACTAGTATTTTGGAATTCTCCAGTTCTTGCTTCTTGAATTCTGCTCCAACCTTCTAGCCAACATTTTTTCTACCCTAAGTGCAAATTGGTAGGCTTCCTCCATGGTGGTTATCCATAAAAAAGCTCAATTCCTCTTGGATGTTGTTTTTGATACCATTGATATGTTGCGCCACCTTCTTCCTTCCAACTTCACTATGCCTAGTCCCTATGATCATTTTATGGAACTATTAACTGTACTCATTTACTGTCTTCTCCCTCTTCCTCATATTTTAAAGTTTCTTCAACATTTATAGCACATTTTTGGTAGGTATGAATTGACTTTTCAGTTTTACCACCATCCTCTCCCATTTTGTGATTTACTCGTTTCCTCTTTGGTTTCTATCAGACTATACTTCTTTCCACAAGGTAGAATCACATCCCTTCAGTTTAGTTTTTGAAAATTTGATTTGCTTTGTATCTTCAACCTCTTCGTATTAAAATTACTTTTCTATTTCATTTATCCAATCAATCAACTCTTTTGACTTCATACTTTGAACATAACTCGAGATCTCTATCCTTAACCTTTTCCCAATCCTAGCAATAGCCTTCATCATCTTGATCTGGTCTAACTCTTCTTCCTCTTGACTCTCCTCATTCTATTCTGAGATCCTCAACTTCTTATCATCTTGATCACAACTCTCCTCCTCCAGTCTAGGGTTTATTCAATTACGTCTATCCTCCTCTGCCACATCAAATTGCTTCTTCATGTCCATCACTTCCTCTACCCTTCTGGTGATATTGGCTATCATAAGCATTCTTCTCGATGGAATGTTTCATTTGGATTAGGTGCAACTGCCTTAGGTCAATGGTTTGATTATAGGGTACAACTACCTCAATTCGGTGTTCAGTTGACAACACCCATAGTCTGTCTTAGGTTGGTGATGGGTCCACACTAGGGTCTTTCTAAACACATGCCACACTAGGGTCTTTCGAAACACACACTCCCAAGGATTCATATATTTCTTTTATACCACTTGATGTAGTCAAAGATGGAGGGTTCGAAATGGACTATCTAACCTTGCTACATAATTCAAGACAACACTTAATACAAGAAAGAAATATGAAAATTTATTAATTAAAAAAAAATCATACATGCCCACATGACTTCCCATATGTAGATTACATTGTATCCTAATGGGTGTGCATGCAAACTCATAGACCGCCATGAGCTTATTACAACAAAATGTAGAAGATAAGTTTTGGATCCTAATTACTAACTCTTAACTCCCTAGCTATAAAAGGTACCTCCTACTAATTAAGGAAAGTGATTACGCACTAGCTCCAAGCATTTGGAATGTTTCAAATCAGCCTCAACTATTCCCCCAACCCAATATCCACTGAAATGTGTGTGTCGGCTCAAGGAAATACCAAAAGTTGATACAAAGGGATGCAGATACATCTGGGGTTTTCCTTGCCCCATTTCTACCATGTGATGTGTTGTGTAGGCTCCACAAGATACATAGGAATTTCGCACACTATCTCCCATAGGTCTAAGCTCTGGTTGTTTAACATGTCAAATTTCTGGTGAAGAGAACTTTTGAAAAATAAGTCCCTGGATGCAGTTAATTGGTATGTTGTAGTAAACTTCTCATGTTGTCCCCATTTCAATCTACAAAGAGAAACTAGTTGTTGCAAGGTGATCCCATAATAATGGTTTACACTTTTTGGCCAAATTTGACATTGAAATCGGTATTTTGCGCCAAATCTTCACTTTCTAATACTTATAGAAGTTAAACCATTAAGAATTTGAAGATGAAGAAAACTATTGATTTGTGAGATTTTTCATGTGTATATATATATAT
The DNA here is from genome assembly GCF_030272615.1 of Cryptomeria japonica. Taxonomy (NCBI): domain Eukaryota; kingdom Viridiplantae; phylum Streptophyta; class Pinopsida; order Cupressales; family Cupressaceae; genus Cryptomeria; species Cryptomeria japonica. The sequence goes on from NC_081406.1 coordinate 639,051,232, forward strand.
ATATATATATATATATATATATATATATATATATATATATATATATATATATATATATATTGAAATAAATTGTGCATATTTTTAGGTAACTTTTAATTATTTATATTTTATAGTAATCGACATTTTTTCAGAAGTGATGTTTAGATGTCATGCATAATATTTTTTATAAAAAAAATAAAATTCTAATTTTTAAAATATAGATTATTGTGCATATTTTTAGGTAACTTTTAATTATTTATATTTTATAGTAATCGACATTTTTTCAGAAGTGATGTTTAGATGTCATGCATAATATTTTTTATAAAAAAAATAAAATTCTAATTTTTAAAATATAGATTTGTCACATCAATATCTAGTGTATGGATATATTTTCATATTTTTTTGTTGCATATATTTTTTTAGTTAATTTTTTAAGAGTAATTATAATTTGGACAAAGGTGTATGATGTTATGCATAACATTTTTTGTATACATTTTAATTCTTTTTTTTTATGTGTTGAAATGAGGATATCAATACCTAGGAAAAAGATATTTTCTACAAAAAAAAATTCTCTATTTTCCTATTTTTTTTGCCATGTGTAAAACAAACACCTTAATGCTTGATTAAAAACCCACATTCATAATAAATAAATAAATATATATTAATGAAATAAAATATATTCAAAACTATACCTTTTGGAAAGCTTATAATAAGGACTACATACTTACAATACAAAACTTCTCAATGAATTCATTTGACTCCCCAAAAGCTAATTTAAAAGTGGCTTTTTTAAAAGTTTGAGTAGATGCAAAAGAGACTCAATTGCAGGTATGATTTAAGACTGGAGAGGTTCTATCCAAGGGGATTTGATCTAAGAGGCTTTGATATAACCCTCTTCAATTAATTCCTTCAAATGGGGCCTCTCAAGGCTTAAATCATTATATTTTCTAAAAAATATGTGATTTCAACAAAAATCTGGATGTACCAATGTTTGTAACCCACTATTGCCGAATTACCTTGCCAACACAATATGATACAATCAGGTTCTCTGGGATGCTCTTGCATCAAGTAATTGGAGAGAAAAATCATGTCAAAAGTTATATACTAACTCCATCTTTAGTCATGGGCGTCCTTTTTACCCATGGTTATGGGTGTCCTTTTTGCCCATGGTTGTCTGGTGCTTTCATGTTCCTTTTGTCAAGACAACTTTCTAGTTGAGGTTTCCAGATCCTCTCAAAATCTGTTTGTAAAGGGTTTTGGGTCCCTTCAAAACCTGCTTTTGTCTTAATCAAAAACTCCATCTTTAGTCAATTATTCACTTTGTAGAAACTCATGGAAGAACGTAGTTTGAAAGCATTAAACTAGGGTTTGAAAGCATAGACATAAAAGAAATAACCACCAATCTAGATGGACATGTGGCATTCGCTCAAAGGTATGGCTGATGTGGAGCCTAAGGTGGAGTGACTTGAGGTCGCTTGAGTGATGATATTGTTCTTCACTTTCATCACTTTCAATTGTCTTAGGTAGACCTTTGAGTTTTGTAGCTCAAAATGACAAAATAAATATCATTTTGGGCTTATAATTTTTTTTTAGAAAAAGTTGTAAAATAATACCCTTATTGGAAGGTTATCTTCGAGCAAATGTATTATTTTATTCGATAAAAAAAAAATTTGGACCTTTGCTTGAAGGTGAGGTGTAAATCACATTTGAGCAAAGGCATCCCTTCAAACAAAGGTAGAACCTTTGAAAGGCAACAAAAATACCTTAGTTTGAAGGTGGTTGCAAAAATTTTGTGGACCCACTTGGATTTTTTTGGTGTCTCAAGTTTGTAACCCATTATTGTGGGAACACCCATTACATTCGGTCACTGGTAAAGATTGAATGACAAGATCAAGGGTTGAGAAATATTGAGAGGAGGTAGGACCTATAATGCACATGGACTGATGAGGTGGAAGGATAAGGTGTATTTATTTGAGGTGAGAAAATTAAATAAATTATTTGAATTTATTTAATGATGAGGGGAATTAATTAAATAACAAAATTATTTAATTAATATTGGGAAGAAATGATAAATTAATTAAATAAAAATATATAATTAATTAAGATAAATATAGGTTGATGAATTAATTAAATAATTAAAAATTATCTAGTTAATATGGATAAAACGATATAGATATGGATGATAAGATGAAAATGCTTTAGTCATTTTTAAATGTCCATAGCTAGTAGTTGAAGAGGAACTCTTAGAAAAAAATGTGCTCTAGAAAGTGCCACTTACTCTTTATAGTTTACTTCAAGATATAAATTAAACTAAACTTAGATATGTTATTCTTTGATCCCATGGATATAGGTCTCCAAAGTGTCTAAGTAAATGAAGGAGGTACCTAGTACTTAGGTTTTTTGGAGCATGGTTAGTAATTCCTTTAGAAATTGATAGACCAATAATACACTAACTTATTTTTAAAAATATAAGATAAAGTTAAGACTCACTATATACCAAGAAGAGTTCTTGTTGAACTTTTTACATCCTCAAAACTTTAAGTTGAATTTTAAGGCGGGGTACTAATTTGATATTATAATTCGTGTTAGAGGATGACCTCATTGCTTTTCCAACAAGAAAAAGTAGTCTATTAAGAAGAATCAAAACACATTGTATCAATGAAAAAATCTTTATATATTGATGTCTTCATTCCTTATGGCCTACACCATTATCTTTATATCTATTTTATAAAGTATTTTAAAATAATGGTCATAACATGTTTTGAAAGAGGAAGAATTAGAAAGATTAGAGGATCATGATGTAAAAGCACAGAATGCAAATTTTTTATATCAAAGTGAAAGTGTTCAACTTTGTACTCAATTATAAAACAGGAAGTGAAGTCCAAGGATCCCCAAAAATCAAAAGGACAACAATTAGAAGAAGAGGAATGGAAATAGATAATCATCAACAAGAGATGACAATGGCGTGACTTGTTTAGGTGAAGAAGAGGGCATGAGATTACGAAAAGTGTAAAATAAAGAAAGATTTTTGTGATCTAATTCAAATAATTCATAGTATTGTAAGTAACCAAGATTATCTTTTATTATGAAGGTTTTACCATTATGAACAAATTTAATGGACTAATGCAGGGTAAATAGAACTATACCCACAACATGAATCCATGGCTTACCTGAGAGGAGGTTATACAGAAGACTCCCCAACATCACATGAAGCACTATAAGTAATGTAACAAGTCCTAATTTGATAGGTAAATTTATGTTTCCTAGAGTTTGGTGACTAAAGTATAATACTCTTTATTGGAAAGACTTGTATGAGAGATGTATGATGTATTGGCATTAATATGGTTCAAAACATCCACACTATAGACATTGAGACCATAACAATTATCAATAAGGGTATCTTCTACTCCAATAAAACTTATTCAAACAATGATAAAAAGATTCATTTTTTTAAACCTCAATAGAAAGAAAAACTTATATAAAAATCTTGTTGAACTTAGTAGAAGATGAATTTAAAATATTCTACAAAGCCTCGTTAAACATGTCATAATTAGAAGAAGATTTATTTGAACTAGCTTCTAAAGAGATATCTTAGTTTGAATATCTTATATTTTCTGAGTAAGATTATACTCTCTTGTATTCTTAAAAACGAGATGAAGAGCTAATAGAAGATTAGGACTAAATGCAAAAATAGAAATAGAAACAAGGGTTTCCCTTTTGTTGCGGATGACCCTATGACGTAGTGGTAAGCTGCGAGCCTCCTTTCGGGGAGGTCCTAGGTTTGAGCCTGCTTGAGCCTTCAAGATCCATTGGATCCCCGCCTAGCAAAAGGTACGTGTATTTGCAGAGGAGGATGTTGACTGATGCCAATATTGCATGTGGTAGAAAAGTTTGACCAAGGCTACCGTTACAGAGGTGTTGATGCCTCTCCGTCTAAGCAGGAGATTCCGATGTTCAAGGAGGAATAAGGAGGTAGACACTCGGCGTATGTGGAGTAATAAGGAGGTAGACGTGCATACATGTTGGCGAACGTGTTGCGGAGATATAAGGTTGCCACATGGAGTGATAAGGGAGGGAGATATAAGGAGAGGACTGGAGTGATAAGGAGAGTAGCAGAGAAAGGCCACACGAGTAATCAAGGAGAGTCGACACTAGCATGAGACAAATTAAGGAGGTGTTAATGCCTCGGTAGACCAAAAATAGATGTAACCACAAGGATGGGGTCCCCCATTGTGACCCCACCGGTTCGTAGCTCCAGTCAAAAGCGAATAAGGAACCAATTACCGATCAAAAAAAAAAGTTGCCCTTTGTTGCTACCTTAAAGTATCATATACAAATTAATAATCATATGAATATTACACTTTATAGATTAACAGTGTGAATATAGAAATTAGAAGGTGATGGATTACATAAAAAATGTCTTAGAGCTCTTTGTTCACCCTATTCAATCCAAGATTAATTTCTAAGGGTTTTGTGAGTCGAACTTCCTAAATCTTTTGTTCACCCTATTCAATCCAATCCAAGATTAATTTCTAAGAGTTTTGTGAGTCGAACTTCCTAAATCTTGAGATATCCAATTTTTATGGTGCCCATCAATGCTTGATCAAATCAAAAGTTCCTGCAATATTTTAGATGTTATCAAATTAGAAAGACTATAATGCTGAACAAATGGGTGAAGTTCCGGGTCAGTGAATAGTGGTCTACATCACAGAAAAATAAATTGGGTTGAAGATCACCTCAGAGCTAGTGATCCACTGTATAAAGAATCCACATGGAAGCATCTCACGACATATAAATGGTGTCAATAGAACAACTGTACTTTATATTATTACAGTTTGGTTTTGGAAGTTTTGAGAAGCAGAAATGAAGAAACAATGGTGACATCACAAATGCTACATGGCACCATGAAACCTGTGCTGAAAACAGAAAAGAACACATTGGTTTTAGATACCTGTACACACATAGGTAGCTAACAGCATCTAGGGAGGAGCAACAAGCAGGCATTATTGTACAATTCAGTTTCCAGCATGTCGAATGTACTATTGTTGTACTATTTCTTATACTACTGGTTATGATCTGAATGCAAATATATATATTACTGTTTGCCAGTCATTATGTACTGCATACGTATGTGCTGCTTCAGTTATGTTCTCTTTGGCTCCTAGCGTGTATCATTTGTTGTTATAGTTAATTTCACATGTATTAATAGTCGCTCATTTTTTAGCATTTTTGGACCAATAAAGGTGCACAAATGAGTAAATTATGGTCCAAAAATGCTAAAAAATGAGCGGCTATTAATACATGTGAAATTTATTAATGGGCTTTTAGTTATTTGTTTTTTAATTTTTTTAAAGTTAGTAATTGGGGGGGTTGAGCGTGCAAGAAGTGAACCGTTATTGGAACATGAATGGTAACTAGTGCTCTTCCACTAGTTAACTTTGTGCATCCATAGATCTTAAATGATACATGGGATTTCGACGATTTTTTTTGTTGTCTTTAGAGCTACTATTCTGGCTTTTGGGTAGTAAAGATGAACGTTGTGGGATCCCTTGTGCATACAATGGTAAAAAAATGGTCATTTCGAAATCTCACACAACACCTACTTAAAGATGCCCCAATAACCACCACCTCAAAAATTGCCAATACTTATGCACAAATGCCTCAGTAGTCGTGTGCTATGGATACCAATAAAGTTACACAACTCCTCCAATTAAAGTCTAAAATGGGTGGCTATTGGTACATATGAGATTTGTTAATGGACTTTTAGTTATCATTTTTTTTGTTTCTTTAAAGTTAGTAACTGGGAGGTGGGGTGAGCAAGGAGTGAACGGCCATTGGGATAACTGGGCCCCTTCCCCTATTATATTACTATTTTTTTTGTGATTTACAAAGGAGAGGAGTCGGTAGTTGAGTACCCTAATCTCACATTTCCCAAAATCTTACGTGAAAATTTCCAATCACTTCCAATTTTTTACAACTCACATGGCAAGTCTCATCTTATAATTAAAGTTTCAAGGCCATATAATCAAATATGATGCCACGTCAACATATTTTTCATTGACATGTCAAAAAAAAAACCAAAAAGAAAGACAGATTGATAGTTGTGCACTAACTCATGTTCTATTGGTATGTTGATGTGGCATCACATGATTTGTTGTTTTTTAAATCTAAGAAATACATTTCATTGAATAATAGGTACTCATCATCAGCACTAACAACTTTGAAGTCACAACTATCGGTGCAATATTATTGAAAACAGTGGACATTAAATCAACAAATGCTATAACAACCATTAGAACATGCTCAACTACTAGATTCTTTCTCCTAACTTGCGTTGCTTGGTTGTAAGTTTGCTACACCTATTCTTGCAACTATTTCTTATACATGTTCTTATATTTTACTTAATTCAATATAATAAAGTATTATTGTAAATGTTATTCAATTGTCAATTCAAAATGCAAGTTATATTCTAGGTTATCTTTACTTTTATCTATGTATTATCTATTTAATATGATAAATCTGATTATCTTCTTTTATATTGCAGGTGAGAGGAGCATTTATTGATTTCGATGTCCTTCTCACAAATGTCGATTGATATGTATATGCAAGCAGGGAGGATCAAGCAATGCCTTGACCGGTGACCGATCAAGACATTACTTGATCGCACCCTTTGACTCATCGTTACAATTACCAATTGGTGTTTACTTAATTAACAGCTCGATACCAATCGATTTATACTTAACTTGCTACTCGATACCAATCGGTGTATACTTAACTTGCTACCTGATACCAATCGATGTACACTTAACTAATCATCCGATACCAATCGGTGTATGCTTAATTTACCACCCGATAACAATCGATGTATACTAGTTAATCCCGATAACCATTATTGTTCACTATTTAATATAGCAACCGATATAAATTGGAATACATTGGTTAGCCCGATAATAATCGGTGATCACAATTATAATGTAAACCAAATTTAATCAGTATTCTATGCTATGATATGATTATCGATAGTTTAAGCATTTGATCGAACTAAGTAGATTGAACATATACAAATGAAGAATGATCATCAAATGAAGGAACAATAGCTTGAAGTTTTTCATCATAGTTTATCGATAGGATAAATGATTGAATGAGAGACATCTCTCATTCAATCATTTATCTTACCAAAGCTATAATGCATTAACAATTATCTGTAAATCATCTTATTAAATGCAAGTACACAAGGCATGATCTCTTCTTACAAGGCACCAAGATATATAGTAAAATGTCATTTCATTAATGTCCATAGTCACTCTACGATGATAGCAAGGGCTAGAGTGCAATGATATTCAAATGTCTTTTATCTTTTTTGCTTAAAGTTGATAATTATTTACACGTCAAAATAATAACATTTAACAATAAACACGATAACATTTAATAATAGGATAGGGTGTCCACACCCCTCTCTAAGTTGGGTCTAAGTTGTTGAAGGTTGGACAAGTTCCCTTTGTTCAACCTTGTTGGTCCTGGGCTTGCTCCGATGTGTTGTTTTTCCTACCTGTGGACTTTTCTTTTTTTGATAGTCTCTATCTATGTTAAGAGTCAGCGCCCCTAACGAACGCTATTTTTTTAATCAAAAACATTTTTCAGATAAATATAATTAAATATCTATAATAGTTCTAACAACAAGACAAGGGCACTCATAACTATAATTCAATTTAGCCAATTCTTCCTACAAAAGTCCATTGTAAAAAGAAAACAATAATCAATAATGAAAGAATTAACATCTAGTGGGACCTGTGAAATGAAGTCTCAATATGCATCCAAGAATGATAAAAACCATATACTTAGAATGTAGGCTGAAAGAGTCCATTATCATGAGCTGGAGTGAGAAACATATCATACCTCCATGCCTTAACAGTGAAGGCTCAGTTACACTAGAAGACAGGTTTGATGAGCTTACTCCACAATGGCTGACATCTTAATGAACCTCCACTCATCTCCATCACGTCCAAATCCTGTTTATTGATGGCATACTCAAGCTGGTTATTGTTGGCTCTGTCTCAATTTTTAATGTTGATGTTACTTCAAGTTCCAGATCTTCTGGTTGTATTCAATTTTATTTGATATTATATTATTTTTATGGTCGATTTTTTCTATATAAGATAATTTTTTTAACGTAATCGATGATGCTGACATTCCAAGTGCTAGATCTTCTGATTTTACTCAATTTTATTTCATATTATATTATTTTTATCATCGATTTTTTCTTTATAAGATAATTCTTTTAACGTAATCAATGATGCTGACATGATAAACTGACGGTGATAAATTTATAACCCTCCTTTTGGTTTCCTTTCAATTCTCATTGTCAATATCCATTTTTGGCTCTCTCGGTTGAAATGGGTGATGGTCCTTCCTCACAATTTGTGGCCCTGCTGTTCCATGTTTAGGGGTTTTTTTATGGAATTTGCAGAATGTAACAAAAGGGTAGGTGTATGGACTTTTCTTTGATTGAGAATTAATAGATTTTCAATGCGATGGGCACTGTTTAGCGAAGACAATTGAGTGGGAGAGTTCTATCACTTATCTTGCACTATTTTTTTGTTATGTCACTTCTGATTTGAAGTGATGGATATACATTGTGTCAATTGATCTGAAGTGATGGATATACATTGTGTCAATATCAATTGACAATGTGTTTCATGAATTTTTGCATAAAGAATGGAGAACTATTTTGTTTGCTCACGTAAATTTAGTGGCATATCAGAGAAGAGTCCACTTCAAGAGTTTAATTAATGAAAAGAGTTATTATACCACTTGAATTACATTCTATCATGATCACAAATTTAGTTGACATTCATTTTGTTAACCATATGGTAGTATATGGTAGTTTTTGGTAGGATAGAGACGTCTATGAAGAGTAGAACAAGATAAATCTACTGAAAGGGAATACTTTCAAAACTCGAGAACATGAGATACATCCTTTTATACAAATATAACAATGAGTATATCATATATGAGTAAATTTAAGAAAGAGAATCTTAAAAGACTAAGGGATGTGTGTGAATAACTTAAATATATGAAAGCTAAGCTGAAACTGGTAGGACCAAGGCATTGAGTGCCCCTGTCCTAGTATTTTGTCCCAAACTTATGATGACAATCTTTGTCAATGTAAATTTCCTTTTCTTGTACTTTCATTTTATTGTAAAATTTTAGACATGTACCTACACAAGCATAGGAAGAGAAAAAATGGTTGTGGCTATTGAAAGGTAAGAAAATGGAATCTAGTCTATGAATGTAAATTAAGAATCATTTACAAACTTTTTCATTGGGTAGCAATCATTTAGGCTTAACTTCAGTCTTATAGGAGAGCAAGGTGCGCTCACACGTGTGAATGCATCTTGAGAATAACAATAGAGTGACAAGTGGAAGCAAAAGTCGCAAAGTGGAAGAGGGGTAGGAAGAGGGAAGTGACAAATGGATGAAAGGGCTAAGTGTAGGGTGGCTCTATGGGGAAGAGCAACCTCACACATGTGTGAGAACCCTTGGTCAAAGACTAAGACGGAGGCTTGAAATGACTTGTGCATACAAGTCATTTAAGAGGAGTGTCGCATGTGGACGTAGGGGAAGGTGAGGTGAATTAGAAATTAGCGAAAATGATAATAAGGATTAAGTCTTGATTAATTAGCTTGATGAGTGGGGTTAATGGGAAGATTTGTAGGAATCTAGGATGATAGTTAATTAATTTTAATTAATTAACTAATGTGGCTTAGAGAGTTAACTGATTGGTGGGCTAAGGTGTAGTTCAATTTATTAAAATAACTCAAACTTTGGTTAGAGGGGAATATAATTAATAAATTAACTATATTGGACGGGGGCGTAATTAATTAAATAAAATTTAATTAATTATTTGGAAAAGCTAAGGAGGCTAACATAATTAGTGTTACAAAGACAATTAATTAAATAAAGTTTAATTAGTTTTTAATGTCTACACTCATTGCATGCTCTTTTGTTTGTTTGTTTTCAATAGAACACTCATTGCAAGGAGAAATTAAGAATTGGCAGCCATATTTGTATTTCTTGTTAGCATGTCAGTGTCCTTTGAGTGTTCAGAAGTATCTAATTTCCATGTTACCTTATTGTTTTACTTTGACTCACATCATCATTATAGTTCACCTGCACATCAAAATGGGGTGGGGAATGTAATTGTGAGAATTGCATGCCCATGCTTTTTTCCCTTATTTTTTTGGGCCCTTTGGTCAAAATTTCCATTATGTAATAACAAGTCTACAAGTGGCATAATTTTGCATGAATTCGTGACATCATCCTATCTTAACTCATTATCACTTCTCCCAAAAAGTTGATATTAATCCCTAGATATCATACACATTGGATCAGATACACAAGTGCAAGATTGATCAAAGTCATTTTTTTCACAAATATGAACATTTAACTTTTAAAATGTTAAAATTTAATTTTAAACCTTATTGACTTTTACACTAGTCGTTGTGAGCCAACCTAGAGAAAATTGGTGTTGGTTTGTGTGTTATCACGTTGCATTTACAAAAAAATATCACAATTATAAAACACATAAGGATTTATGAAAAGCATTATCATATAGTGCATTTACAGTATGTCTATAGCAATATTATCAAAGCATACACCATCTTACGCATCCTTGCATACTTGCTTAATATCTTTGATCATTGTTCCAAAGTCACCAAATTAGTCCTCTTACGGACTTGACTAAGAAGATTGTGACCCTAACTTAACAACTTCCCAAACAATGTTTTGAAACACCATTTTTTGATATTCATATTATAGACACATAGGCAAGCATATTCTAGTTACCAAAATTCTACCAATTCATTTTTACAAATGTAGTTTCAATTTTACACATCAAATCATTTTCAAACTCGTAGAGATCCATTTTGCAAACAAGAATCTGAACTAAAACATAACACTCTAAATTTAGATATTCTAAAACATTCTTCTAATCAAGCCCTAAAAATTTCAATAAACCAGTGAATTAATTTCTCTCCTAAATAACATATTCAACCATTCAAAATTCAAGTACAGTACTAAATTCAATTTATATAATTTTATTTATATATTTATTAATTATCTCAATCCTAAATCCAAAATTAATTATTGAACTATTTACACTAAGCATGTACTTTCATTATAAATTCAAAAGATAGAAAGAAAAAAATGGTCATCTAACAATTGATTATTCACTTGATTTTTTTATAGTCATGTCAATCACGCTTTTTAATATTGTCTTTTTTAAAGTAAATAATTAAATAAATAAATTATTACCGAAAGGTATGTTTCTAGATTACACCATCCACTAAGATTCAAATCTCTAGAAGATGCCAAAAAAAAAAAAGATTCGACCTAGAATAGATCTCCTAACAATGACAACATATTAAAAAGACTACTTCAAATTTAATTCTCTATCATACTATTATAATTTACCCTACATCAACATTCTAAAATCTGATTTTTTCTAATCCAAATGTTTATATATATATATATATATATATATATATATATATATATATATATATATATATATATATATATATATATATATATATATAAAGAAAGAGAAAAAAAAATGGTCATCCAACAATTGATCATTCACTTGAATTTTTTATAGTCATGTCAATCAAGCTTTTTAATAGTCTTTTTTTAAATAAACAATAAAATCTAAAAAAAATATTAGCAACAGGTCAAATTTTAAACGCTCAAATGCAACTGATAAGAGTGATGATATGTTTCTTGAGTACACCATCCATTAAGATTCAAATATCTCGAAGATACAATTAGAATAAGTTCGGCCCAAACTAGATCTTCTAACAATGACAACATATTAAAAAGACTACTTCAAATTCAAATACATACTCCGCCATAATATTATAATCAACAATACATCAATATTCTAAAATCCAGTCCAAGGGGTTGAGCTTAACTGGTTAAAAGACTAGGTTCTCACTGTGGAGACCCAAGTTCAATTCCCAATAGGGACATCTGAAGTGGAATTATAGATCCAATCAAAAGCTATTCAGCCAATTACTGATCAAATAAATATATATATATATTCTATAATCCAATTTTTTTAATCCTCGTAATCCTAACTGTTTTTAAAAAATTATTAATTAATAGATTAGCCTAAAAGTTTAGGTAAACTATGAGAGTTTAGATTTCAATTAATTAAATATTTTCCGGTAAATTCGGGATAGACATTGTCCCATACTCCAAAGCCGACAGTGGAAGAATTAGGTGAACTCAAAAGAGAGCGCTGTTTCCGCTAAGCCTGACAAAAGAATATTCCCCAGATTCTCGTTTGCGGCGGGTCCCACAAGACACGTGTGCTTGCTTCCATGCACGTGCGTGCCACGTGGTGAAATCGTACGGACTATAATCGTTTTGGAAGTACTGTAAAAACTTTGTCTATTTCCGTTAGATTCATACATTGTCAACCTTGTACGTAACATCTGCGTACTTTCTACTCTACAACAAGATAACGATAAGCATTGTCATTACCCTTCAAAATTGACGGTCTCTAGCCTGTTTTGCCTTTTTCTTTATTTTAATATATAGGCAATTAGGTAGGGAAAGGGAATGTATACTCTAGTTTGAAGAGTAACTTTGTATTTTTTTAAGGTGGTGCTAATAGGTCTTTAGTCTACTGGTGAAGTTGAATGGTTTCAAATCAGCGTATAAGAGATCAAGTCTTGTTAAGTGTAAACTTTGACATCATAAGAGATGAGGTCAGGATTCTGCCTCGAGCGAATTTGGTGGAATGAATACCCCTCAATCCTTGGCTATAGGTTCATGCCCCCAACGAATTTGGCTGAATGGATACCCCTCAATCTTTGACTCTTGGCCGAGCCTATAAGCTTATTCCCATAAGTTCATGCCCTCGACGAATTTGGTGGAATAGATATCTTCCAATCCTTGGCTCTTAGCCAAAGAGGTTTTAGCCTATAGGCTTGTGTCACTGTATTGGATGGCAAAAACTACTATGTGAAGGCTTTTGTTGATGTACTCACGACCTTTATGCCCATATTGAGCTGTCGTGTTCGTAGGTTTGAACCTCCATCAAGAAAAAAAGAATTGTTGAACGATTTCAATATGTTTAAATTACAAAATTATATGCATCTTTCAGATTAATATATTTTTATTTTTTTTTCCTTTAAAGGATAATGGTTAAATGCTAAACTATAACTAATCTTAAAATAAATATTGAAAAAATCTATTTTACTTGATAGAAAATTACATAGAACCATCATAAGAAGAAAAAAATTGCAAAATCATGTTACAATACATAAGGATTACTTGATAGCTCTCAAATAAGCATATGGAGAAAAGATCGCATCTTCATATAGGGACAGCCGGTGGACTCTCCGATGTTATAAATTGTATTTTGTAGAAGTGTTTGCATTCGAATGAAAAATGATCTTTATCTCTTTGCTGATGTGATAGCTCAACATATGTCATTGTCATAACGTAGAATACCATATCCAATATCAAACCTTGTAATCTTCGTTACCGTTAAATTTTACTCTACTCAAATGACAGCTAAATATTTTAGGTTGTTGTCATTCTAGAAACTCAAGATTTATTTATTCTAAATGTTAATGTCATTAAAGCATATGATTTCCTCAAACCTAACTTTAGTAATTCTTATTGTTATTTTTTTCAATGAATTAGATCGTATATTAAACATCAAACTTAAAAAATAGGTGGTGGCAAGAATTTTACTTTAAAATTAATCCATAAAGTTGGGAGATGAAAGTGAAAATTATAGTTATAAAAAGAAAATAGTCATCAATGTTACATTTTTATTATAAATAGAGAATAATGAAATAATAAGAGCAACAAAATCAATAGGGGTTTTGTTTTTTAATTGTTGAAAGTGGTCACTTTTTTCACTTTGGAGTCTTATGTCAAAAATTCTTGCATACACCTAATAGTCTTGCATATCTAGCCTCACCTAAACAATTGTCTGCAAAGAGATGTTTAATGTCAAGTGAAGTACCTTGCATTGATCTAGACAGACACTGATTTGTGCCTTTCAAAAGACAATAAAGTGGTAATCAAAGGTCAACAATCTATCATAGTGATCATCTAGATGAATCTATTCAAAAAACGGTGGACCAAAACCTCATTATTAATTACAAAAATAATATTAAAAAATGTTTAAAAATACACTATATTCAATAAATAAAATATCATAAAACATACTTTATCATAAAACCAATCTTATTATTTATTTTAACATTATAATATAATCATTATCTAGAAATACTTTTAACATATAGTACGAAATGAATCATACCTCTACAATACAATATAGAAGACTTAACCATCAATCCCACTCTTGAGACATCTTCCTCACCTAAGTTTAGGATATGCATGCTTGAAATAAAAAATTATAATCAAATAGAGAAGAGGTGACACTAGCTTTACTAAAATATAGCTTGTTTCTTAGCAAACACCTATATAAAGCAAGTGGGCTGATATGACTTAATGAAAGGAATGAAAATATCTATCCTCTAACATCATGTTTAAGACTTTAAAAAGTGAAAGTAAATTATAATCAAATCCTTACAAGAGATTATAAAAGTATGATAATAAATTGTATATATGAATTTTAATATTTTTTATATTTTATCTAATGTTATTTCCATTTTATATTTATTTTCTAATATATATTTGGTGATATACAAATTAAGATAGTCATTTGGATTCCTCATATTTTATATTAGCTCTAGAAAAAAGTTATATTTCAAGTATCAAGATTGTTAATTAATTAAAAATATTAAAAATAATAATAACTTGATTAGCATCTTGCTTGAAACTCAACAAATCCTATCTCAAGATAATCATAGAAGAATTACGATCAAAAGCAGTGAATTTTCAACACTTGAGAAACAAAAAGAGCTCCAAATAACAAATTCAAACACAAAACTATAGATATTAACCACTCACTCATTTATAATGTTCCACCATGTGCATTTAATTTTTCATTGTTGCCTCAATTACTACTCTTGGAAACAAACCCATAGTCCTTAACAAAAAACTAATGGGCCTATATACCCCTCAACTTGCTTGATAGCCTCGTGAGAAGATGAAGAGACAAAGGAAAACAAAAATTTAGAGAGATCGAATATTGGAAGGAAACCCTTCTCACCACCTTTAACAACAAAAACCTACAACTTCTCCACCACCTAGCAAAAACTAACAATTTGGCCTCAAGCTCTATGAATGATGCCATGGAAACTCGATCATGAAAGTTCCCCCAACCATAGGCAAATTTTGAATGGAAATAACCTCTAAAAACTCCAACACTACCTCCAATCCTCCTCTGAATTCCTTCCTTCCAAAACACTAATTGCAAATCTTTCGTACTACTTTATCCTTCACAATATATAAAGTGTTAGAGACAAACATGGATACCATCTTTAAATCCATTCTAATTTTAATCTCTACCTCAAAATAGTCAATGTCAAACACCTACATGCTTGCCTCATCTTCCTTGACAAAACCACAAAAATAGTTGTCAAGCTTGCGTGAAGGATTGACCTTCCAAAAGTCATTTTCCTTTCCTCAATGAAGAATTTTTTTGGTTCTATCAACCCTAAATACCATGGCTCAATAGTAAACTCCCCTTCCACTAGTCACCAATGCAAGTTCTAATAGATCAAAAGCCCAACCCACCACTATTGTCGCTTCACATCATTGACACAAAATACAAGTGAAAATCTCTTTGCAAGATGATTCATAATTTTCTAACAAGGAAATCAATATAATTACTTAAACAGAGAGATTGAGATCCCTAACATGATCCAAATATTTATCTCTCCTAAATCATCTGACCATTCAAAGAAAATTAACAATAATAAGCTCGTCATTCAAACCAATAATATAATTGTCCAAGAAGTTCACATTCCAATTAGCCTCTCTATAACAATATTCATATGACAAAAAATTAAACAATCCCAACAAAGGCCAAACAATCCTAAGAATGTTGTTTGGTTTCCCATTATCATATAACCTATTTTGAATTGCATTGAAGATTACAATAGAGATATTCTATGATGATATTAGAAATTTCACATTAAATTCTCACTAGAAAACCAACTGTAATGCCCCTCCATGTTTTGCTTCATATACAGGCTACTTTGATTTATTAGACTATGTTTAATTCATTTTATGTGATTCATTTCATTGATCTATGTGGATGATTACATTCATGTGATCCTTGTTGTTAGACTATGATATGTTACTCGTGTATTTCAGGACATGATTAATGTTATATTTCATTGAGTTGGATATTGATGTTGGATTGAGACACTTATGTAATGGACTCTATTTTTATGATTTATTATGATGCATTATGATATTAATCTATGTTCTAATTATATCATTTGATTATTGTTGATGTATGTATGGTTTGCTTGGGGTTTAGGGTGATAGGAATGATTTTGTATTACTCACTCGTGAGCTCCATATGACGTCATAATTTTCTATCACTAGTTGGGGATTAGAGATTTATATGTATATATGTATATTTGTACACAACATGTTTTGGAGCAAGTTTGCAAGTACTAGACATCGACTCCACCCAGTTCCATAGGTCTGAGCATGTCTTTATAATTCCCAATGTTGGTAAAAGGAGATAGTGCAAGGCCCAAATTATATCTAACCCTAGCCATTGTCCTAATTTAGGGACAATTATCTAATTTTCATGTATCCAATCAAATTTGTCATATGGATAATATTTGATTACCCTATTGTTAGTAGCGAGTCTTGTTTAGATGTTGGCACTATTTTATAATTTATTTGAGTGTGATGCATTTTGTGTTTATGTGTTATAAATTAAATTAATGATTAATTAAAGGTTATTGTGACTTTAAATGTAATTTTGATCTATTTAATTTATTTATTGTTGAATATTTATTTAGTATTCATTATTGCTTATTATGGTTTTATTTATTGTTTATTATTTATTGGTTATTATTTATTATTTTTAATTATTTATTATTTATTATTTATTGTTTAATAATAGTTTATTGTTTATTATTTATTATTGTTTAACTATTTATTGTTTATTATTTATCATTTATTGTTTATTATTTAGAGTTGTTTTATTTATTGTTTATTATTTATTGTTGTGATTTATTATTTATTATTTAATGTTTATTATTTATTGTTTATTGTTTATTGTTTATTGTTTATTGCTTATTGCTTATTGCTTATTGTTTTTTGTTTTTTGTTTTTTGTTTTTTGTTTGTTGTTTGTTATAATTGCAAGTGGTTATTTTATTATTTATTTATTTTGTCTTGAGGTGGAACTACCTGTTCAATCTAGAGGGAGACTAGTTGTCTTATTTTGTGGAAAATTATATTTTAATTATTTATGTACTTATTTATTCTATTTTCAAGTTTTGAGGAATTAACTTTATATAAAATATTTGTGATTGGTGTTTTATTATTTGTTAATATTATTTAATTGTTTATTTATTATTTAATATTTTTAGGTTTAGATTTTTTGCTTTTCCTTATGCACTTTATTTAGGAAATTGTGTTTTAATTATTAGGGGGGATTGAGAGTTGATTATTATTATTTTTCTATTCGAAGTTTTGGAAGAATATTTGAGGACAGGATTTTGCAATTACAGATTTTCTTTGAAGCATGATTGGAATTTCTTGAGCTTGAT
Source organism: Cryptomeria japonica (assembly GCF_030272615.1). NCBI lineage: Eukaryota > Viridiplantae > Streptophyta > Pinopsida > Cupressales > Cupressaceae > Cryptomeria > Cryptomeria japonica. Next base: position 639,068,936 of record NC_081406.1, read on the forward strand.
TGTTTGAAGACTTGATTGTTGGTTGAGAAGATTTGTGTTTTAGAATTAGTCATCAACATTCTCTTCTCTCTCTCTTTTTCTTTCATGGGTTTTCAAGTAGGTTTCATTTTGCTCTTGATTTATGTAATTTGATTTTAAAAGATTTTTAGGGGAGTTAGGGTTTAATTGAATTATACTTATCATATGTGATTGTGTTCTAATTATTGTCTCCAAGATTTGGGTTTGCATGAAGTTATAATTTAGTTTTGTAAACTATGTTTGATTTTGAGCCTGTGTTGGTCTTTTATTTGTGGATTGAATTTTTGCTTGAACCTTAGGTGATAGGTTAGCTAGGTACACATAGGAGTAGTAGCTCACTATGGGGGTTAGGGCCCAAAAGTGATTTTCAGGGTAACCCATAGGTGAGTTTCATAATAAGGGATAACATTAATAAATTATGGGTTGGGCTACTAATTAACAAGATAATTATGTGCCTCACTCATGCCTCGTGTGCTCGTATAGGCAAAGGGTGAGAATGGGAAGGCCTGGCCGTCTGTTGAGACGTGGAGCTGGCAAGCCTGGCCATCTATTGAGACGTTGAGTTGACTAGATCGTGCATTGCCTTGTCCTCACGAAAGGAATGTATGGTTCCGCATGAGTTGTCGAAACTATGCGATGACACTCTTCCCTTTGTGTGTCCTAGTTGCCTATTGTGTCAATCTTATGTAGAACCCTCTAGGAATTTCTTTGGATTCCTTTGATGGTCTTGTGTTTTGGTATTTTCTATTTTTTGAAAGTGTGCATGTTATGTTTATTTCCCCTGGCATGTTAATTTGTGTTTGGGGCCTTGTGTATATCTCCTAGCACTAGGGGTGGACCTACGAGTACCACAAGGTTGGGTGGTGATGCTTTTTCCACCCATTGGGAATACTTCAAAAGACTTGCATGTGAGCGGCTAAGTGGACCTATTCTTTATGTTTTAGAGTCTTCATATCTTGGTTATGAGATGGTCTTCCTCTATGATGTAATTTGTAATGTATCTTCCAGAATATTGTAAGAGACATGTAATTTGCATAATTGTGTTTGTATTCAGAATTGTTGATGTTATTTCAAAAGGAAAAGAATATAAAATAAATGTGTATCAATGGATGCTTTGCATGTTTATGGTTTATGTGTTTTGCATGTGACTCTTACTATTAATATATGCTTATCATAGAAATCTTTTGTTTCGTGTTTTAAAATAAACATAAAATAGGTAATTATATGTTAAGTTAGAAATTTAATTTTTAAAATTTTAAAAAATAAAAAATAAAAAATAATTATATTTAAATTGCATTATTAGTTGTTTATTTTCTAAGCTCCCGAGTGGGGTGTTACACCAACAACCAAAGAAATGGCCACCCATTTCATTATTTGTCCCATCCGCCAATTTCATAAAAGTAGCACAAGGCAAATACCCAAGATAATCATGGTCACACCCCCTACTCCGCATGCCCTCGAATTGGTATAGGAGACTCCATCTAAATTCAACTTTAAGGATCCAATAAGGGTAGAAACTTATTGACTCTTTCTCGAAAGATGTATTTTAATTAACTCACCTTACCCAATTAACAAGAAAGAGTTTTAATACTATCCAATACTAAAGAACCTCTTTATCCCATAAAGTAAAAACTTTATTTATTTGTGACATCTCATCGCTTGAGACATAACCACTTCTAAAACAACTCACTTCAACATGATAATCGCCTCATTAACTAAAAACAACTTGTTCTCATAAAATCTTCATATTCCTTTCTTTCCAAACACATGTTAAATAAGTATGAAAAGGTAGATCGCTTAAAGAGAGGAAAATCTGCATTTGGTTTAAGAAGCATCCAACCTCAAAATAATTGAAGTAAACTTTTGGATAGATTGAGGTAAATATGCACCCAAGCCTAAAATCTGAAAGAAAAATGGTAACGAATAAGAAGATGAGTCATTGATTTCTCCTCCTAATAGCAAAGGATGTGCCTAGTTGGACCTATAAAGACCCATCTACTTTGATATATCATGTGTAAGTATTCCCCCATGCATTCTTGTCAAAGAAAAAATACAAATATTATGGAGACAAGCCTTACTCTAGCATTTGGAAACCAACCAATTGAACTACATAAGGGGTTATAAATTCACTAAGTATACAAGCTTAGCTTTGTACCTTCCACATTTTTTACCTACGCATCAAATCATGTCATTTCACTAATGTCTTTTAGCCAATTTTGCACCTAGTATGTGTTTTTGAACCTCCAAAATACCTAAAGACAACAAATCCCATCAATTCAAAAAAAAATTGCTTGTCCTCCCTAAACGATCAAATAATCACACCTTTCTCCTACAATGGGTAAACATGATTTCTTTGCCTTCATAAAGTTCCTCTCTTTCCATCAAAAGGTAATTCTTCTTCCAATATCATCCCAAAAGTTTAGTAATCTCCCAAGAGAAGCGTTGTGTAGAAATTGACCACAAACAAAAAAAATCCATATATGTCATCCTTTGGGAGGATTTATTGTGAAAGTACTCAATGGATCTTTACAATAAATATTTTTGTAACGATTTTCTCCATTTGACAAATAGTTGAGAAATTATTCATCACACCAATTTAACACCCAAGGCTCTATTTTTCCTTTCCAAGTTCCTTTGAGTATATTTTATCCCATGCAATAAAGGAAGTTTATTTTTCCTCTTTAACCTTGAACACAAAAATTGCCATATGATCTATTATAAGTTGCTTAAAATGCATATCAAAATATCGAGGGTGCACATTTGATAAATTGGCAAAGCATTCAATATTGACTTAATCAAAAGTATCCCACTAATCAAAGAAATTCACTTGCATTTCCATGAACGAGTCACTTACTTCAAAGATATCCACCAACCACTTTATAAAAATATTGACCCACTAAGACAAAAAGGGAAACTCCCAAGTATTTTATTAGCAAATATCCAACCTAAAAGCCCTGCACATTGGCTATTTATCCCTACATCAAAAAATAAGTATTAATAAAAAATAGATTTCCATCATTGATTGTTAATTCTAAAGTTTCAATGTAGTTTGATAACAAATCTTAAACTTGAGACCTACTTCAAGCCAGCTTCCTCATACAATAGAATATCATATGCCAATTATTAGTGAGTGAAAGCATCCAATCCTCTACTAAATACTATCCCCTTTAGCCACCCAAGAGCATTAGCAACTTGGATGGACCTAGCCATAGCTTCTATCATGAAAATGATAAAGAGGACAAGGGAACTCTTTTCCAAAGTCCAAACTCCTATCAAGGAGAAATAAAAATGAATTCTCACCATTCTAAGTTAAAATAAAATATTTCTATAATCTTGATCAAGCAACACCAATTAACATTGTCCAAGGCTTTGCAAATATAATATCTAATCAACATGTGTAATTTCATATTGTTAGCCATAGTAGACTATAAACTGATGTGAAATCAAAATATCTTTAATTTTACTCTATCGAAAATAAAGCCACCTTCTTCCACTAAAATGAGCTCAAAAAGAATCTATCTATTAGCCATAGATTTTGAGATAACGTTGTAAATAGTGTTACAATGGGATATTAGTTCAAACTCTATAAAAGAGGATGTAGTAGCATAATTTGGAATGAGTTATAAAAGTACAATTGAAACCTTCTGAAAACTTCTAGTCCATCTAGAATCTTCAATTACCAACCACACCTCCTTACCAACAATATTCCCAAAAAAAGAATGAAAACTAAAAGAAACCCATCCAAACCATGAACCACGACTTTCCCCATTTGAAAGAGAGAAAATTTAATCTCCTCAGTAGAATTATTCAATGAGATTTTTTTTTTTGCACTTTTATACTATAAAGGGAATGTGTGTGATAAATTTTTATAAAAAAAATTTCTCCACCAATTTCAAAAAAATAGCATAAGTCAAATACCCAAGATAATCAAGGAGCATGCCCCCTACTCCTCAAGCTCTCAAATTAGACTAGGAGACTCCATATAAATTCAACTTGAAGGATCCAATAAGGCTAGAAACTTATTTGACTCTTTCCCCAAAGATAATTTTTAATTAACTCACCCTACCAAAATAACAAGAGAGAGTTTTAATACTATCCAATATTGAAGAACCCCTCCTTCCCATGAAGTAAAAACTTTATTTTTTTATTAGCCATAACCACTTCTAAAACAACTCCCTTCAACATGATAATCCCCTCATTAACTAAAAAAACCTTTTCTCATAAAATCCTCAAAATCCTTTCTTTCCAAACACAAGTTAGGTAAGCATAAAAGGGTAGATCACTTAAAGAGAGGAAATTCTTCATTTGGTTTAAGAAGCATCCAACCTCAAAACAATTGAAGTCAACTTTTGGATAGATTGAGGTAAGTATGTAGACAAGCCTAAAACTTTAAAGAAAAATCGTAACGAATAAGAAAATGAGGCATTGATTTCTCCTCCTAATAGCAAAGGATGTGCCTAGTTGGACCTATAAAAACCCAGCTACTTTGATCTATCATGTGTAAATATTTCCTCATAGATTGTTGTCAAAGAAAAACTACAAATCTTAAGCACACAAACCTTACTCTAGGATTTAAAAACCAACCAATTAAACTACATAAGGGATTATAAATCCACTACGTAAACAAGTTTGGCTTTATACCTTCCACATTTTTAACCTACACATCAAATCATGTCATTTTATTAATGTCTTTTAGCCAATTTTGTACCTAGTATGTCGTTATGAAGCCCCAAAATACCGAAAGACAACAAATCCCACCGATACAAAAAAAAATTGATTATCCTCCCTAATTGACCAAATAGTCACACCTTTCTCCTACAATGGGAAAACAAGATTTTGTTTGGCTTCCGATAGTTCCTCTCTTTCCACCAAAGGATAATGTGTGTTCCAATATCATCCCAAAATTTTAGTAATATCTCAAGAGGGGCATTATGTAGCAATTGGTCTACAAACAAAAAATTCTAGACATGTCATCCTTTGGGAGGATTTATTGTGAAATACTCAATGGATCTTTAGAGTAAATATTTTTGTAACAAGTGTCTCCATTTGATAAAGAGTTGAGAAAACATTCGTCACACCAATTTAACACCCAAGGCTCTATTTTTCCTTTCCAAGCATCTAATACCACACCTCTTTTCTTTGAGAAGATTTTAACCCATGCAATAAGGGAATTTTCTTTTTTCCCCTCTGACCTTTAACACAAAAATTGCTATATGATCTATTATAAACTGTTTACAATGCCTTTCAAAATATTGAGGGTGCACATTCAATAAATTAGCAACGTATTCAATATTGACTTAATCAAAAGGATCCCGCCAATCAAAGAAATTCACTTGCATTTCCAGGAACAAGTCTCTTGCTTCAAAGGAATACACCAACCACTTCATCAAAAAGATTGACTCACTAAGACAAAAAGGGAAACTCCCAAATATTTTAGTGGCAACTATCCAGCCCAAAATCCCAACACATTGGCTATTTATCCCTACATCAAAAAATAAGTATTAATAAAAAATAAATTCACATGGTTGATTGTTAATCCTAAAGCTGCAATGTAGTTTGATAACAAATCTTAAACTTGAGACCTACTGCAAGCCAACTTCCTCATACAACAGAATATCATATGCCAATTATTTGTGAGTGAAAACATCCAATCCTCTACTAAATAGAAACCCCTTTAGCCACTCAAGAGCACGAGCAACTTGGATAGACCTACCCATAGCTTCTATCATGAAAATGATAAAGAGGACAAGGGAACTCTTTTCCAAAGTCCAAAGGATAGACTCCTATCAAGGAGAGATAAAATGAATTCCCGCCATTTTAAGTTAAAATCAAATCTTTCTATAATCTTCATCAAGAAACACTAATCAACTTTGTCCTAGGCTTTGCAAATATCATATTTACTCAACAAGTATTTCATACTATTAGCCATGGTAGACTATAAAATCATGTGAAATCAAAATGTCTTTAATTATTACTCTATCAAAAATAAAGCCACCTTCTTCCACTAAAATGAGCTAAAAAAAGGATCTATCTATTAGCCATAGATTTTGAGACAATCTTCTAAATAGTGTTACAATGGGATATTAGTTCAGACTCTATGAAAGAGAATGGAGTAGCATAATTTGGAATGAGTTATAAAAGTAAAATTGAAACCTTCCAAAAACTTCTAGTCCATCTAGAATCTTCAATTACCAACCACACCTCCTTACCAACAATATTCCCAAAAAAATGAATGAAAACTAGAAGAAACCCATCCAAACCATTAGCCACGTCCTTCCCCATTTGAAATAGATAAAATCCAATCTCCTCAATAGATTTATCCATCCAGGCTCTTTCTTTGTACTTTTATACTATAAAGGGAATGTGTGTGATAAAAAAAAAATTGCTCACCAAAGGAGGTACCTCCCAATTTCCAAGAAACTCTCCAAAGAGCACGATAACATCCATTATAATGTCAAAAATGTATTCTAGAAATCTACCTAATAATAAAGAAATTGAAAAAATGTAGTTTGAGTTCCTTCATGCCTAACTCCACCTATAATGTCAAAAGTATCTCCTAGCAATCTGCCTAGTCTTAAAGAAATAGAAGAAATGTAGTTTGCATTACTTCACACTCATGGAATTGAGAAAGAATTTAGTATTTATGATTCTCTCCCTTCATCCATGCCTCCCTAAATTTGTCTTTCTATAAAATCTTCTAACTTCTAATTTTTTTAGAATTCTACCAATAACCATTTTTATCTTGAAGACGGGAGTCTCAATTCATACCAACCAATAGAAAAAATTCACTCAACAAACCCAAACAAACTTCTATCCTTAGTTTCTTTGAAATAAAAATACAATGCTCCTTAATCCACTCCTTGCGATAGTCCTTAATAAAACATTTTTTCTGGACATTATAAACATCTTAGAACCTCTGAGTTTAGGCATCCCTTCCAACCATAGCTTGTCAAATCATCAAAATCTAAATCCCTAAACCATGCCACTTCAAACATAAAAGAGTGATTTCGAGGAGGGTAGTCACTAACAATCTCAAGGTAAATCAAAAAATGACAAGAACCAAAACCTTCATGGAATCTACATTCTACAGTAAGATCCTTATTCAATCAAGAATGAAAAATAATAATCAAAGGTTGTGAGATTTAAACTCTATCCAAATAATCAATCAAAAGATAAGTTACAAGGCTCTAACTACTACAACATGAAAATCTAAAACTTATATACAAAACTAAAATTAAGTTGCCTTAATATGGAATTAACATGCTTAGATCCTTCTTCTTTACAACTAAAAAATAGTCTTCAAATCATGCTTATTAACACTAACTAACATGAACTTATAATAGCAATAAACAAAGCATGACATCACTAGAAGATAGGTGCAATGAGGCACAAATTAGCAACATAAGGGAATCACATAACACATGATTTACATAAAGAGATCCTTGCACCAAAACACTCCACCAAGAAGAGAGGTCAAGTATGCATTATCAACAAATAAATGTAATTACAATACATTCATTTTCATTATCCTTGTTGCCTTCAACGTGGCAAAACCTATACATACCTGTGACAACCTCCCTATGCTTCCCACGTATCCTTGTTCCTACAGAGTAACTCTACATTCAATTGGTCCTCCTTAATTTCTACATCCAAGGAGTTGTTTATATAGAATGACAAGAGCTACAAAAACACCAAACAAGGTATACAAAGAATTCTCTGCATTACAAGCATCCCCAACCCTTGGATTACCTCCACGAAATGTGAAAGGACAACAATTTTGGCTCAAATAATTTCCCTCCAACTTGAGCATCCAAACATAGAAAATAAATATTACATTAAATATAATAAATCACAAAATATCGGGAGACGCCTATTGCCTCTTCCAAGTTCCCACTTGGAGAAGCCCAAAGGTCACTCATTTTTCCACTTCTCATGTCATTAATTATCTCACTCTAAGAATTCACATGTGGGGAAAACAATATTAAATAATTGTGTTTGCAACCCACCTTTACCAATGCTAGCAAAACCCATCACCCCTTATGAATGTCTTACAATATAGTGAGAATAAATATTACAAATTGTTTGTCCACTACACCGTAAATGCCTTAGGACACTTTCTAAGAATGTTGGAACCATGCAATAGGATTAACAAGGTAGATGGAACCTTAATCCTAACATTCTCCCACTTGACATCATACATTGTAAGTACACCCATAGAAATCACAAACAAGAGAAAAATATCATTAGCCATCCATGTACCACATAAATCTTCACCATGCTTTCAAGCTCCAATAAGATACCTACAAAAGCAACCATGATAAGTGTTGGCAGGAAAGTGCAACAGTTTAGATACAATCAAGAAAATCCTATTGCATCTTTTCTTCAAAAAGCTCGCAAAGCATAAGATTCAACAGATGCCATCTAGGGTAGGGATGGGATAGATGAGTCATGTCCCATCCTCTAAATATATAGAGAGAGAAAGATGTATATGACAGAGTATGAGGACAGAGGATTTAACTATGATAAAAATGTGTATGGAATGAATATAATAAGCTAGATGAATATAGAATAGTATAGACAAAGATATGTGATGTAAAAGGAGATATAAGGATACATGAATATACTCAATTGATATTAATAATACGAAGATACCAAAAATTATACATGTAATGTGTTATATGATATTCTTTATGTTCAATTAAACAATTAGTCTTCTATACGATCTAATCCATAGATTTGTATAACTGAGTCTAGGGTATAAACATCAACACTTAGAAAGTACTTTGGGCTGAGAACTTCAGTCTATGTTCCCCAGATTTCTTGTTAATAATAACCACCACAAGCAAAAAACGCATCACATCCTCCAATATACCACCTACTATGACGTTTTCACACATAGCCCCATTGCAAATGGGGACCCCCACATTTTTTTGCTTTCAAGGTTAGTTGTAGTGTCTTTGGCTATTAACATTTCACTTGTAGGAGGTGAGATACCCTAGGTTGTCAAAAGTTGTTCAAGTCATGTCTCTCTTTTCGAGTTGAAGTGAGGTCAGTTATCTCTCAAGGCTTGGCAATGAGCAATTTTGTCATCATCGTCATCTTATACCTTCAAGGTGAAGAATCTAAATATTGATTCATGGGGATTTAGATGATTGATGCAATATGAAGGCTCAGACTGTGTGAGAACACTTTAATAGTGAATAAGGACCTTTTGAGTTCACAAGATGAGTGCTTCTATTCAAAAAAATTGGCTAAGTTGAGTCATAGACAGTGACCCCTTGAATCCACCATTGTGCCTTGGTTGACTATTAGCGACCCCTTCAATCCCCCGTTGTACCTTGGGTGACAGTCAGTGACCCTTTGAAACCCCATTTGTGCCTTGGCTAATAGTGAGTGACCCCCTGAAACCCTCGTTGTGCCTTAGTTGTCAGTCAATGACCCCTAAAAAGTACGAACTGTCTCAGTTAGTACCCCCTCCAAAGTCTAACCTCTCTTAGTCAGTGGGGTATGAAAAGTATGATCTCTTTCTTTCTTAGTTGGTGACCTCTCCAAGTCCAATCCATGATGGAGATGTCGTGTGCTTAGCAAGATGAACGTTTTGAAGATAAATGTTTGATATTTGATGAAGTGGAAGTGATTGAGGAAGTCAGGCAAGCAACTTTTCAGCACAGTCAATGCCCTACCAAAAGCCCGACCTTTCTTGATTAGTGCCTTGTCTAATCCTCGAACTCATTTAAAGCTCAGTCAGTGCCAGGTGAAATCCCTCACCCGAGGATGGAAGATGTTCAATTTTATGATCAAGCAAACAATGAAGGGAGATAAATCCAAGGCATTAAGCATGAAATAAAGATTAAGACTGGCCATTATAAAGGAAAAGCTATCAGCATCTCCAAAGCATGTGTAAGCTCAACATCAGAAGGAAGAAAATTTTCACAATCTTGAATTTCCTCCGAACATCCAAGAAATCACTGCTAGAATAGCAAGAGTAATTAGGGATGGAACTTCCAAGGTGGAGGTGATCAAGTCAAAAAGATGTTGTAGTTTCAAAGTATCTCCTTCCTTCATCTCATTCCCTCCATCATCGTTGCAAGAGCTTGGAAATGTTGAGTATAAAGAGATACGCCTCAATCACCTACCTTTCTGATGAGTTACAAGGACCAGCTAGTTGAGGTGGTACCCAATCAACACTTATCCAATCACATTATTTCAAGCTAAGGTATCCAGATTCAATGCACCTAACTAATCCAACAAGGAGGATAACTACCACATGTGGGCACAAACTCCAATGTACATACTCAAATCATCTATTAGTCAATCAGTCAAAGAAGGATGTGTGTCCTACTCAATGTAATTTTGTCATTGGTCAAGCATTAAATACTTTGTAATGGGTATAACAAACACTAATTAGGGTTTTCATCTTTCAATCTCAACCACTGATGTGGATTTGAACCTGGCCCTTCATTGTAATGAGAGCACTATATAAGGCTCCATTTTTTCATTTGTAAAGGTCAATAGATAGTAGAAAGTAGCAAATAATAATTAGATAGCAGTTAGAGTAGAGTAGGAGAAGAAGGCAAAGATTGTTGCCAAGACTTTGTTGTAAGAAACATGTAAACTTCATTGAAGTTATGGTGAAATTCATATGTTGATTCAACAATTTGCATGGTCTCTACTTATCATTTAATTTTCATGTTGTTAGATGAATGGAAGAAATTTGTGCATGGTCAATGGTGAGCTTGATAAATCCATCTAGTACTACTAACACCTTGCTGATTGTAAAGTGTCTTGTGTAGTCAGTTAGATCCATCTTAGCCAAGCTTAACTTCAATTACTACTTCGTTGATATGTTTCGTCTTCAAGGTATCCATGCTTGTGATAGTGATTTGAAAATCATCAAGTTATCTCTAAAAGATCGCACTAGCCTTGTGCAGATGGTTGTTGCATGTCAAAGCAAAGCTCAACCAAAGATTGTTCATCGCTCTTACATTCCTAGGATTAGAGTAGCTTCCTAAACCCTATTCTTTTTCCCTTTTTTTAAATCAAGTTAATTTTCACGTTCTAGCAATATTCAAGCATTCAAGATTCAACGTAAGTCCACCTTGTGATTCCAGCAATATCACATCAAACAACTGAGTCTATCCAAGAACACGTCAAGACCTGACATTCAGAACCTTTTACTCATCCCATTTGATCACGTAGTTTAGCACTTGGGGAGATTTTTTTCAAAAGAGGATAAAATACTTAGTAATTTAATTCTATGTGGCATTGTGCATGAAAAAGACATCAACAGAATTGGCAATAGAAGGAGGGTTGACAGTGAATACATGAATGCAAACTCTTGAATAGGTGAATTCAGTGGAAGATCAGTGGAGGGTCATCCTCAACACTCGACAAAGGTATCACAAGAGAAAGGAAAGAACATTGGGTTGTCAGTTGGACTTGCAACTTAGAAAGGAAGCATTTCATGTAGCAGGAACCAATTGAGCTTTCAAGCTACATTTGAGATTTGCAAGGTATGTTTTATTCCAAAAAATCCAAAAAGTTGAAAAGTTGAAAATCAAAAAAAAAAAAAAAAAAAAAAAGAAGATTTCTCAATGGAAGAGTTGCCAAGATGAACAAGAAGTTGATATTCTTCAACTTTGGAGGAAATTGAATGCGCAACTACATTCATGTCGTTTGTCTTAGTTTGCATCGCCAAGGCAGTGTACAATCCATAAAACGAATGAACACGATAAAATGCATTACTTGGCATTCCTATCAAGGATAGAATCGACATACAAGGAAGGATCTTCTTTTGGGATGTCCCCAAGCCAGAGGCAAAATCAGACAATTTCAATGTTCCAATGAGCAGTGATACTCTTTCACGTTTCATGGGGATAATCGAAAATTAGCTTGCTCCGAAAGGTAAACTACACTTAGAAAAAATATTGCTACCATCATGGTGTAGGATTCACAATGCACCCCACTCTGAATTCACTTGCTCGTGTTGCAAATAAATTATCAATCAAGTCAGATGCCAATTCGGATTGTCGATCTTAACCTGGGACGAGTATGTCGTCGATAGATCTTGGAGTGCTTACCTTGCAACTAGCAAGTATAGAAGAGTATAAGAACAAGGCATTGCTATATCATCCGACAATGAAGGAAGGCAGTAGCACGTTGATGACACAAGTCTACCTAATGATCAATGCATTGGAGTGGATAGCTTTCCATACCTTGCACCCAAAGAGAAGTACGCTACAAATTCATCCCAAGACGAAGAATCACAGGAAGATGGTGTAAGTGAGCCAGTTGAAACAAAAGTAGTGGCAAGTGATGATCAAGGTGTCTGCCTGGCCATCAAGGGAGACAATGACTCGCGACCATTGCAAGAGAAGAAATTCTTGGAAGAATCCTCACCCATGCTACAAAAGGAGATTATTGAGAATGAATTCCAAGAAGTTTCAAGTAGCAACCTTAAAGGAAAAGATAATCAAATGGAGATGTTGAACAAGGAATTGCAAGTTAACATGAGTGAGCCCAAATATGAAGAAAAGTTTGAGGGGGCACTCAAAGATATCATCACCATCATGCTATTTGAAGGGGCATTGGAAGGTCTCAGAAGAAGTACAAGAGGAGTCACTATCAATATTGTTCTAGGACAAGCGAGTTGTTGCAAGGGGCATCATTGATCATCAACTCTAACCTCCCAAAGTATTGTTGGAAGAGTGGCCAGTTGATAGCATGATTCAACTTGATACTCAATGTGTTATAGTGAGTGATAGCTTGGCATACCTTGTATACAAGGAAGTGGAGAAGAAATGGAAAATGTTCAAGCCAGCAAGATAAATTAAGTGAAGATCAATGCTTGGTAACATAAAGGTATGAAATTCTACAAAAAATGAATACTTGTGAAGATCATCAAGAGATTGAGAAGGAAGATGTAGCAGAGAGCATAGTTGACTTAGAGAAAGCATAAGGACTCAATATTGCTCGACACTTCAGCATTTCAAGAACAAGGAAGCGAGCACTCATTCTTGCTACAAGAAGAATAATCAAACAAGGAGCTTCAAGCCATCCCAAAGGAAGAAACCTCCAACATTATTAAGATAGATCCAGAAGATGATGAACAATCTGAGGTTGCACTATCACTTGAGATCATAAATCATAAGTAAATTGAAGAAATTTTTGAAGATCGAGATATGCTTATGAGATTTCATAAGGATGTCTGGTTTATTCAAGATATTGAACTTGATGTTACCACAGAAGAAAAGAATAAAGAGCAATTTGAGGTTGTGCTAACCCCACTGCTGAGGATTCAAGAAGAACCGGCCAGTAAGAATTTGCATGTCAAGGATGGAAGTAGAATGATCCATCACCAATGGAGACCCCCTAAAGCGGCTAACGGTCTCTCTTCCTACGATGCACTAGTGGATAGCGAGCAACAATCTCTATTTGAACACGAGCAGCGTCAGGTTGTCTCTTTCCTTAATCTTAGCTTTGAAAGATATTATGGTTTTGACTATGGGGACTTTGCGAAAACAACTTGCATATGGATAGATCATGGACCCAATGAGCTACCCCAACTAATCATTTTGAGTGGAGGTTTGCCCGAGTATGAGACTTGCCTTGTGAGAGCCTGCTTCTCCAAATTTTAGGATGAGTTTGCTCAATGTCGAACCATCACCATTGTCACGCTCATGCTGCATAATTTGAGAACTCATGTGAAGCCATGTAAATATACCCCTTCTTTAAGTCATGTCCACTCTAGGAGTCTTGTATATAGTTTAGAGTGTGTTTTCTTTCAGTGTGCTTTAGTTTAGAGTTTTGTTGAACCAGGTAGTTAGTTTGCCTTTAGTTATTTGACTCAAGATCCTTAGGTAGCTCAGGTAGTTTACTTGTTTGTTTTCTTTAATTTAGTTTTTTTTAGCTTGCTTTGGGGTCAGTCATTTTGCTTAGTTTAGATGTCCTAGGTGGGAGCCCTCCGCTTGTGAGATAGGCGTTTGTGTTGTCTCACGGAGTAGCTCATTTTGGACCATATGTTAGGTCCATTTCCTAGAAATCTATTCATGAAGTGTTTTAGAATTTGAGGTTATTCCTCTCTGACTTCATCATTTGGTTAGGACTTGTGCTTGACTCAAAAGAGAATCACTTATCGTGTCTTGATACCGACATCTTTCAATTACTATGTTTCACACTTCATCTATTGCTCTAAGTCATTGTGATTTCTTAGGTGAAGTCGTGCCTAATGAGAAATCTAAAATCCTACTTCAAAGCCACTGTAATTTTCCAACCCAAGTGAGCTTCATTTCTTACGAGCCAAATTGCAAAGTGTGGAAAATAGTTGAAAAGGAAAGCACTATCAAAAGAAAGAAAGAAAAAAATGAGAAAGAGAAGAGGAAATCAAGAAGAAAAAAAGAAGTAAAAAAATGAGATATCAAAGTATTTGGCTTTGGGAATATGTGAGTAACTCCATCCGGGGTATGGACGTTGGATTGGCACCGAAGCAATATGTAATGCCCGCCTAAATACCCTAGAGAAACTAACCAACTAAACAAGAAAATAGAGATTTTTTTTTTTAAAAGGAACTAATACAACACATGTAACTCAAGATAAACATTTACATTCAATTAAGTATGATCATATGAACATAGATACGCAACTAAAATAACTTACATCGCATAGATTCACATTCCCTAGGGTATTCCAACATCATTACTTAGAATAAAATTTAGAACATAAAAAACATCATAGAACTCTACCACATCTTTTCCTACATTAATCCTAATGTTCATTTTAAGTAAGATCTTAGGAAAGTAATCCATTTAACTAAGCCATTATGCTCTCATGAAATATAACCCATTAACAATATCCATTGTCCACATTATCATTAGCTCATGAATTTAAGACATAGTAATGCTACTAATATGAAAGGTTCATTTTAAAGCACCAAATCCAAATGTTCCTACTCAATAATATCAACCATTAGACATCCATAACAACTCTAACCATTAGATCCTAACACCGCAAAAATAGCGCTTCACGCTACTGCAACTTGTCCCGCCCATGGGGCAACTTCAAAATCTGGAGATGGCGCTTCTGCAGCTTGTCTCGCCCAAGGGGCAATTTCAAAATTTGGAGATGGCACTTCTTGGCCCTCGGCCTTTGTCGGTCCTGTGGGGGATTTTGGTAGCAAGCGCTCTTCCTCGGTGGCCGACATGGATATTTCGTCACGCCCTTGTGCCTTTGTCGCTGGTGTTTTAGTGGGTTCTGGTAAGTTGTCAAACGCAACCGCATATGTTGGGCAGAGGCAGATTGGTGAGGCCCTGAGGTCACGGCTTGGGAGACAATCGTATGGTGGGTTAATTCTTGCAACTAATGCCATCTTCGTTAATCTGAATGCAGAGACAGCAAAGGAAATAGATCATAATGCTTTTGTTCTCTACTTACATGGTGTGATCTGTCAGTTTACGGGGCTTTGGCCTTCCCTCCTTCAGTTGCACACTTGGATCTCAGAACAATGGGAGCCTCTGATTACTGGTAAGCTTCATATTTTCCTCATTGCTAAGGGGTTTTTTGTTGCTAAGTTTGATAGTACTTAGGATAGAAACAAAATCTTATGTGATCATTTTTTTAGCTAAGAGGATAGATTTTTGTTAATGACTAAACCTTGGCACTCTGATTTCAACCCTTCTTCTGGAACGTTTAATAAGATCCTGATTTGGGTTTGGCTTCCTAATCTCCCCCTTCATTTATGGGTTGATTCTTTTTTAGAGGAAGTGGGAGATGGCCTTGGAGATTTTTTTATGATGGATGATGAATCCTCTGATATCTTTCACTCCACCTTGCCCACATATTGGTTGATATGAATGTTTCAAAAGGGTTGCCTACTGAGATTTTCCTCAAATCTTCCAAGGGTTCTTGGGTTCAATATTTGGACTATGAAGGGATTCCCTTATGTTGTAGAAGATGTTTTCAAACAGGTCATGTCGCTACACAATGTGGATTTGAGAAAAAGGCAATGGCGGCTACATGGTGGAAAGGTGCTTCTCAATAGCATTATACGGTTTAGAAGAAATTTGATCAGCATAGGAATTTTTCTGAGGTGGTTGCGATGGAATCACAGGATCTAGGGGCATCCTCTCTAAATGTCACAAATGGTGGGGTTGTTGAAACTATGCAAGACTCTCCTGTCGAAACCCCTAAAGTAAGAGAGAATGGGCCTCTAGCTGGTAATTTTGGTGATAGTGCTCTGGCTATCATTTTTGGTGGCTACTCTGATAAGGCCATGTCTGCAGAGAGGAATACAGATGATATCTCTAAGACAGTGGTTGCAAGCACTCATTCTCAAGATAATGGTGCGTTGGTGTGGCATGACAAGGTAGTGCAAGTGGTAGAGGGATGGATTTTTGTTAAGGGCAACAAAGCAAAGTTCTCTAAGCCTTCTTTTGACATGACTCTCTGCTCCCACAAGAGCACCTAAAAATGTAAATCTTGATGGTTCTTAGTTGGGGGCTGGCAATTTTTTTAAATGGTTGTTTGTGCTTTCATGTTCCTATGTTTGGACAACGCTTTGGTTGAGGGTTTCAGATCCATTCAAAATCTGATTGTAAAGGGTTTCAAGTCCCTTCAAAACTTATTTTTGTTGTAATCAAAAACAACTCTAACCATTATCATTAACCATTTCTCAATAAAGACGACCACATCAAACCTTACATATTGCACGACTCCTATTACAATTAATACAAATAACATGAATTACTCAAACATGAAACCGTAATCTCTAATTACAAGAATTATTGTCCCAATTAGATAACACGCCTTTCTCAAAGGATCATCACCTATATACAATATCTACTCCAATAATGAATCATAGTCTCATGCTACATTATTAATATCTAAAGCACATAAGATTACAATGATATTTTCCAATCACAAGGAATACATGATAATCTGATCCAAGAATCCAAACTCAAGTTGAAGAGATGAAGAATCCTCATCACGAACACGAACATCCATGAAGAGAAAATCCCAATGGAAGAAGGCATCAAACCACCTGACCATGTGGAACCAATAAGATCCACCCCCCACTCTAAGCCTAGGCTGACACCTAACAACCAAAGGACACAAACATAACTAAAGACTAGCCACAAAAACATATCCAAATCCACAACACAAGGCTCAACCATCAAACTCACCTCGGCACCCGTGATGCCCATGCGGAACCGTCTCAACCTTTGAGAGAATCAAGGGAGTTCAGTCATGCCTATCCAAGGCCCTCCCAATCTCATCTTGAGCTTGTACTAGCACTCCAGGTCATGAGTAGGGCACCACAAATCATTTATTATCTTATTAATGTGAAACCTAGTACCCAACCCATATAAATTAATTTATTTAAGATTATCACTTGTTTAGAAAACAACCTCCAATGAGATTTCCTAGTGGTCTAGAACCCGACACCCATTACAAGGGATTTCCTAGCGATCTATCTCTCATGAACCCAACACCCACTTGGAAGCCCACTCCCCCAATCATGTTCCTAAACCTTGGGTATAACATAACATACTCATGCAAATAAGGCTCTTCCAAACAAATCACATAATATATCCATCCAAAAGATCCATATCCAAATCAAAATCAAAATCATAATAAATCTAAATCCATAATGCCATAATGCAAAAGCCTAGTAAAATAATAAGCCAACCGTGGAATCAAAAATCTCAAAATCATGATACATCAAAATTGATTTCAACAAATCACTGCAAGGGTATAACAGTACTTCTCAAGACCCCGGTACCCACTTCAAGGGATCTCCTAGCGGTCTCTCTCTAGGCCATATTGCGACATATATTAGATCCTCAAAACCAAATGAATCAAAAAACTGGAAAACATCACAAGGAAGCATAAAAAATCTGAAATCAAGCCTCCAGTGCGGCACAGACTCTGAAAAACAACTAGTAAAGATCATAAACAACAAAATGGTGCCTAAGTAAAATCCTCCAACGCATTTACACATCTCTCTAGAACCTTTACAAATTCTTTTGGCACTTTTGCAACTAAAAGTAGCGCATTCAAAACATAAGATGGTGCTTATACTATGCAAAACGACGCATATACCATATACTCTGGTGCATGTATAATTAAACCGATGCAAACATAAATTAGAATAGTGCATCCATGGCCCAGACCAACGCATATGCCAATCAATATAGCACCTCTATTAACCAGATTGGAGCATATACAAAAAAGTCTAGCGCATTTGATGAGCAGAATAGCACATAAACTATAAGAAACAAGATACAACTCAGAAAGAAGCAAGGTTTAACCACTGACTCTAAAAATCTCGAAATCGAAATTACGAATTAAGCAAAATACAACTAGAAGGTTTAAAGGTCGAACACGTGAGCTAACAATAAAAGAACGGAGAATACACGCTACCAAACTCAACTACGAACACCATTGGACAAAAAGATTGGGAGCTCTGAATTCCAAACTCTAATTTCCAAAATTCATAATATTGAAAAGAAGACTAAGAAAATCGATTTAATAACCAACACGAATAAGAACAACTTCCAACCACAATCATAACTCAACATACATGCAAGGAAAACACAACTCACTAATGTGCTTTAGATATTAATATCTAAAACACAACTCACTAATGTTATCCTCTCTTTTTATCCAATGGCAAATACAAAGAGAGGATAGCATAGAACTTCCAAAATACACAAGAGACATTTTTCAAACATGAAGCATGCAATCTTTCATTTAAATAAAAATACATAAAGAAGATCCAGACAACCGACCTAGAATACAGAGAAATGGACAAAAGAAAATTGAAGAAGAATTTTGAAGTTGTCAACCAAAATCTAGCAAACCCTCCCCACCCAATGCATCAACAAAGAAAATCCAAAACCAAGCCCCAATCCTCAAGCATTCACAGAAAAATCCATTGGGAAACCAAATTCAGAAAATACAATAATTTTCAGCCAAAAGAATTTCTTGACAATAATCAAAACTCCCCATTTTAAATTATCCAAAAATCATACTTCATCGCAACCCAAACCAAAAATAATGAAAATAATAATACAACCTACCAACCATTCCCAAAAATCAAGATAAAATACTATTAAATAATATTAATCTCCAAATACAACTCCCAAGGACCAATAATAAAACAGAGTAAGTAAAATAAATAAATAAAACAAATAGATTAACATTTAAATAATATTATCTCACAACCACAACATCCAAAAGGTCAATCATAGCAAGAGGAAAGTAAATAAACAATAAAAATAATAATTAAATAATCAAAACAATAAATAATTAAATAAACAATAAATAAACAATAATAAACCAACAATAAATAAATAAACCAACAATAAGTAAACAATAAATAAATACACAAATAAGCATAAATACTTAACCAATATAATTCCACCAAATAATCATCAATTAATTACAAGCTCCCAAAATAAATAAATATTTATATTTATTCATACATACCATCATTTAATAATTTACACCAATGAGCTATATATAATAATTAATTAATTAATATCCACAATTCCAAATAACCAATAAAATAAATAATCAAATTCATATATAATCATAAATGCTCCAACAATATAGTTTAAACTTAATACCATTAATATCTCCCACATACATATAAAATATAATACATAAATAATCTTCCATGCATTAAAAAAGTCTGATCTAATAATCCACAAAATAATACTATTACTTTAATAATATAGAACTTGCAAAATTTCCACACGAATAACTAATTCTCACATACAAGGCTATGCATAGTGATATATTCTATCACCTCAATCATAAATCAACAATCCAGCAAGGACCACAAAAGAACCCAACAAGACAACTAAGGATTAAACACTAAAACTAACAAAACACCAACTAAGCCTAAAGTGTGATAAGACCTTATGCCATCTCTGATCAATTTGTCATTGGGATTAGAGACACGCTCAAACCTATGAAATCGGGTGGAGTTGATGTCTAGTACCTGCATCCTGCGAAACACTACACGTCTATACAATAACATATACACTTGCATATATCATAGATAATCAAACAAGTGAAAGGGAGTTGCGACATCACACCTTGGTCATAAATGAGTGGTATAGCATCGTCTCTTCCATGTTCATAGTAGTAATACAATCATGTCAACCACAACATCATCAATAACCTCAACATATCCAATAAGAGCATGAAGTAGGGTTAACACATAACATGATATCATCATCCGCATAAAACCATAATGTATCAACTGTCAATATGAAATGTCTAGCACAAGATAAATCATTATAAGAAATAAACATGAACCACATGTCCTAAATAACGAAATAATCACGAAGCTAATCATAAATCTAACTTCAACAATTATTCTAGAGCATAGAGTCAGCATCGCCATAGTAATCATAATGAATCCACTAATGTCAAAGAGAATATCAATATAAAGAATGAAAAAAAAGGCATCAAGAAGATGAACAAGTCCATAAGTATCTATCACATCCTATCATAAAGGATGAATCAAGGAGGGGAACTACACAATATTCATGAGATTACAACGATAACCTCGTCGAGGCTATAGACGCTCACTGGCAACAAGGCTCTATCTATGATGCTTTTGAAGTTTGGATAACCACATAGCTAGTCACAACAGATTATGAAAGTTACAATGTTCTTGTGAGCCGGAATGAATACAATTGTACACTCATGGGTTATCAAAGACTAAGTGCCTTGATCCAGTTCGAGACTCTTATTCAAAATTTGAGTATGCTTCCTAGTCTCTTGATAGGTTAGGTTGAATTTTCTAGAAGATCTAAGTATGGATTTGGTTTTTATCTTTGAAATGTTCAGGAACATTTATTCGAGGTGGCGCTAGATGTTGTGACATTTTCACACATCGTCCCATTGCAAATGGGGACCCCCACTTTTTATGCTTTCCAAGTTAGTTGTAGTGTCTTTGGCTATTAACCTTTCACTTGTAGGAGGTGTGATACCCTAGCTTGACAAAAGTTGAACAAGTCATCTCTCTTTTCGAGTTGAAGTGAAGTCAGCTAACTCTCAAGGATTGGCAATGAACAATTTTGTGATGATCATTCCACTTGATCATCATCATCTTATACCTTCAGGGTGAAGAATCTAAGTATTGAGTCATGAGGATTGAGATGATTGATGCAAGATGGAGGATTAGACTGCATGAGAACACTTTAATAGTGACTAAGGACCATTTGAGTTGGCAAGACGAGTACTTATGTTAAAAAAATTTGGCTAAGTCAAGTTATAGTCAGCGACCCCCCGAATCCCCCATTGTGCCTTGGCTGACAGTTAGTGACCACTTGAATCCATCGTTGTGCCTTGGCTAACAGTCAGTGACCCCTTAAAAGTCCAAACTTTTCCAGTCAATGCCCCCTCCAAAGTCTGACCTCTCGCAATCAGTGGGGTAGGAAAAGTCCAATCTCTCTCTTGCTAAGTCTGTGGCCTCTCCAAAGTTTGATCCATGATGGGGATGCCTTATGCTTAGTAAGATGAACGTTTTGAAGATGAAAATTTGATATTTGATGAAGTGCAAGTGATTGAGGAAGCAAGGCAAGCAACTTTTGAGCATAGTCAATGCCCTACCAAAAGCCCAACCTTACTCAATTAGTGCCTTGTCTAATCCTTGACCTCATTTGAAGCTCAAACAGTGCCAAGCGAAATACCCCGCCCGAGGATGGAAGATGATGTTCATGTTTATGATCAAGCAAAAGATGAAGGGAGATCAATCCAAGGCATTAAGCATGACATAAAGATTAAGGAAGATCAACAAGTTTGGATCCAGTCAATGATCCCTAGAAAGTCTGAACTTTTCCAGTCAGTGGGGTACCAAAAGTCTAAACTTTCTTAGCTCTCAATCAATGTTACCTCAAAGTATCAAATTCCTTGGATGATTGTCAATGCATGCTAAGAATTCCACCCAAGGTTAAATGAAAGTATCTAAGTCAATGATCAGGTTAGTGGTGGAGGAAGATCAATTCAATGCGTCAAGCAAGACAAAGAGAGATCAAATGAATCATCGATGAAGTGAGAGTCTGATGTGCTAGAGATTGGAAGTCTTTGCTTTCACTTGAAGGCCCACACTATGACTAAGGCATAGTCAATGCCCCCTTGAAAGTTCGGCCTGCCACTGTCAATGCCACCTCCAAAGCCCAATCCAACTTGAGAGCATTTTCTTTGCCACCTAAAAGTTTGACATGCTCATGCTAATTATCAATGGGTGTTGAAAAGCCCAAACTTCCTGAGAGGTTACATCCCAAACCAATGCGGATCAAGCATGTCTCAGACCTGAAAACTATCAAATCAAACATGAAAACAATGAAATCACACTTGCAAAATCAAAATCAAACTTCAAAGATAAAAATTAAAGATTAAACAAAGGGAAATCAATTGCAAATTTGAAAAATGAAGTTGTCCTCTTCTACATTTTGATCAAAGGTTGTTTGTTTCTCAGGTTATGGACGCAGGGAAGAATGAACTTCATCACCTGAAGAAGATAAAGACATGCAAGGAATCAACTCCAAGATAAAGGATCATCAGCTCACATACAACATCAAGATCACACCGTATGACTTCAGCATATGAAGGAGGGTCCAAGACATTGCAACAATCTAAGTTTCAAATTCATACAAGGCAACAGATAGGATGACTTCCATCATAAAGGATAGACACTATAAACTTGTTTCATGGAAAAGATATCAGCATCTCCAAACATCAAATGGAAGAAAAATTTCAAAATCTTGAATTTCCTCTTAAAATACAAGAATCATTGCCAGAATAGCAAGAGTAATCAAAGATGTAAGCTCCAGGGCAGAGGTGATCAAGTCAAAAAGATGATGCAATTTGAGAGTATCTCCTTCCTTCATCTTGTTCCCTTCATCATCGTTGCAGGAGCTTGGAAATGTTGAGTATTAAGAGAGATGCCTAAAACACCTACCTTTGTGATGAGTTACAAGATCAGCGAGCTGAGGTGGCAGTCAATTAGCACTTATCCAATCACATTATTTCAAGCTAAGGTGTCCAAAATCAATTTACCTAACTCATCCATCAAAGAGGATAACTGCCACATGCGAGCACAAACTCCAATGTACCTACCCTTATCATCTATTCAAGGAAGGACATGTGTCCCCCTCAATGTAATTTTGTCATTGGTCAAGCATTGAATGCTTTGTAATGGGTGTAACAAACCCTAATTAGGGTTTTCATCTTTCAATCTCGACCATTGACGTGGATTTGATCTTGGCCCTTCATTGTAATAAGAGCACTATATAAGGCTCTAATTCTTCATTTGTAAAGGTCAATAGATAGTAGAAAGTAGCAAAAAATAATTAGATATCAATTAGACTAGAGTAAAAGGAGAAGGCAAATATTCTTGCCAAGACTTTGTTGTAAGAAGCATGTAAACTTCTTTGAAGATATGGTGAAATTCATATGTTGATTCAACAATTTGCATGGTCTCTACTTCTCATTTAATTTTCATGTTGTTTAAATGAATGGAAGAACTTGAAGATGGTCAATGGTGAACTTCGTACATTCATACTACTGACACCTTGTTGATTGTAAAGTGTCTTGCATAGTCAACTAGATCAATCTTAGCCAAGCTTAACTTCAATTGTTACTTCTTCGTTGATACGCTTCATCTTGAAGGTATCCATGCTTGTCGTAGTGATTTGAAAATCATCAAGATATCCCTAGAAGATCACACTAGCCTTGTGTAGATGTTTGTTGCATGTCAAAGCAAAGCTTAGTTGAGTTCCACCAAAGATTGTCCATTGCTCTTACATTCCTAGGATTAGAGTAGCTTCCTAAACCCTATCCTTTCTCCATTTTTTTAAATCAAGTTAATTTCCATATTCTACCAATATTCAAGCATTCAAGATTCAACGTAAGTCCGTCCACCTTGTGATTCCAACAATGTCACATCAAACAATTTAGTCTATCCAAGAACACGTCAAGACCTGACATTCAAAACCTTGGAGTCGTCCCATTTGATCACGCGGTTTATCACTTGGGAAGATTTTGTTCAAGAAATGATAGAATACTTGTATTTTATTCTATGATGCATTGTGCATGAAAAACACATCAACACCACCTATGAAAAAAATATATATAAGGTAAAATATATCAATTGTCACTAAAACCTACACCAATCTTTACAAGAACACAAGCATCAAATTTAAATTCTAACAAAGGCTCTAAGTAGCCTCCTTACTTATACCAGTTGCAATAGCAACCACAACAAATTGCAATTCATCCAAGCTAACCATGCCTCAAACCAGGGTATACCAACATAGATAGAACATCATGCCATCAACAAATCAACTATAAACTGCAATCAAGTCTATTTATATCCATCCTCCTATCTTAATGCAACATATCAATGCACACAAACAAGACCAACTAACAATGTTTGTATTAACAATAAAACAATGTCGTGGATATAGATAGTCCACATTTGAATCATCCCACTACAATCAATTAGGTTATCAATACACACAACTACATAACTCATAGATCCTAATCTAATGAAGCATGCAAACTCATTATAACATCAATAATCAGCAAACCAAGATATCAAAGAGCATAACTAGACACATATCCAAAAGTTCTCATTGCACCAGTAATGTCAAATCTGAAAATAGATAAAAACATACCAATTCTATCTATAGTACTTCACATAGAGGATGTGGTAAACACCTCTATTACATTGAGTCAACGAAACATACAATGACATGCAAATCCTACAACCAAATATCCTGCAATACCTCTCTCACCACTAAAGGAAAGCAAATAATCTTTTATAGTACATGATACCAGCAATTTGTATATCGGTCTACAGATGGGTTAAAGCAATATGGGACTACCTCGTACTCCTTGCGGGAGGTACCTAACTGCACTACAAACAAGGCGTACATACCATACCCCTTATGGGATTTGAAGTTGTGACCTCTATTTCAAGAGCACAAGTTCTCCACCACTAGGCCAACTCAGGTTGCACTCCATATCTCTCCCAAGTTCTTCACACTCAACCATATGAATACAAACATCCAAGACTAAAGAGAGAACCTGCAAATCATACCATATCTTCGTTCACACACATGTATCATTTTGTGTAATGTAAGATCTCCTTCGTCATTCTCAAATTGAAAGGATATCAACATCTAACATTCAAAACAAATGGAACATAGCAGCAATAGATGTAAACCTCTCATGCCAAAGGTAGATCAAACAAACCAATCATTCCCACTCAAAACCATATTCCATTTCATGTACCTCTCCAAATAAGTCCTCAAAACTAGATTCATAGCTCAAGACCAACAAGGAGAACAACAAAAAATCCATAAAACCATGCAACTTCTCAGCAAGTCCTCATAACTATTATATTAAAGACTAGCTCACATGCAAGATACAACATAAAAAATGCATCTACTAACCAAGCAAGCTATACCTCTCAGATCATTCACCTATCAAGTAAACCAAGAGAGGCATACAAGATTATCATGAGCACAAAACACCAAGCAATAAAAACTTACAATGGGTAATCTTCTCTTTAGTCTATAAGCGATTCACATCCATGTTGGATATTGTTGGTCATTGTTGTTGCTAGGATATCTTGTTGTCATTGATGTCAACATATTCCTGTGATTTGCTCTGGTGATTGTTGATTGGGAAGATCTTATGAGCTGATTTTGTTGTGTTGCTTTGTTGATCACTATTTTGTAGAGTTCAGTCTTTCCTCCAGTATATTCCTGTGTGATCAGATCTTGTGCTGAGATTTTGAGATATTGTTTGGGATGGTCTTGTGTATCTTCATTTCAGATGGTTCATGATTTGGTGGTCCGCAACTTATCTTTCTTCGTGACAGTTGCTGATTAGTTGTATTCTCGAGTTTCAGATGTTGATCGATGAAGATTTGATAAGTGGTGTTGGTGCAGTTGTTATTGATAATTCTAACGTTCTTGTCAGTGTTTCCTGGTTGTGTCCTATTTGTTCTGGTGATCCGCATTGATCATTGTGCGAGTTTTTTTTGGTTTCTATGAATCGGTCCTATTTCGTGTTATGCGGTATTTCTCGTGGTGTAGCGTGTTGCAGTTGATCTTGGTGTGATTTCAAGTGGAGTTGTGTGTTTGGGAATTTGAATTAGGTCCATGGTATGCTATGTAAATCATTATATTGGTCCAGTGGTCAATCTTTGTATCATGTGATGTAATTTTGTAATTGAGGGTTCGGGGTTTAGCCAACCTTGTTGTCAAGATTGATGAATTGTATATATAGGTGATATTGTCACGCAATTTAGGTGTCAATGTTGTGTCTGCATTATCAGAGAGTGGTGTAAGTGCGAACAAGTGATTTATCCTTCGGTATTGTGATTGTGTGGAGGTTGGTGTTGCTGAGCAAACAACTGTACTTAACTGAAACTGTAATCAAACATTCGGAGATGCTATTCCTTCGGTTCATTTCTTCCGAATTGTAGTCTGAATCTTGTTGTAAGTCAGTGAGACTTCCCTGAGGGTTGTAGCCTTCCGAGCCATTATCTTTTGAGCAGTGTGCCTGAATGCATGTGCATTCCCCATTATAATATTTCACATACTACTGATTATGGGCTCTTGGATCTTTCTACTAAAAAGAGTAACCTTCTCAACACGTGATCCCAAAAACCTGAGATCTCTTAGCCTCTCCCTAGTTTCTCTAGTTTCCATGAGCATCCACCAATCAATCCATGTCAACTTCAAATGCAACCCTACAAAATCATGAAGCTCCAAGCAAATGATTAATTCTCAAAACCAAAGAGAATAAACAAAACCATTGTCAAAGTTCCAATTGCAAAATGAAGAACACAAACATAACACCGCGATCTCGCATCTCCTCCAACGAGATCATATGCTCAAAAGAACATACCAGAAACTAACACCTCACCAAAAACTCAAGAGTCCTCCATGGCAAACCAAGATGTCACTATCTCCAATCACATACAGGTAACCAACCATTCTCAAATGGTAAATCGTCATCACTACCAAAACTTCCACTAAACCATGTAACCAAGCTATCCAAGCATCATGATTATTATCTTTTAATTGAAGATCATTTGTGTCCTCAACACCAAGAGCTCCTAAGGGAAGAGTCAAACCACAATTTCCAAACCAAGAAAATACAATATTGCACATCCTTTGTCAACAGAACCAAAGATGTCAAACTCACACTACAATTGAAAGGCATAATACAAAAACTCTACATGACACCAACAACCATTGCAAAAGACTATCCATCTTCCCAAAATTATCCATGGTTAACTACACACTACAACAACAATAGCTTAAAACCAAAATTTTGAAAAAACAAAGATAGAACACGTCATTTAACTACATAAAGCAACTACACAAAGTAATACAAAGTTATATATGGTATGATGACCAAAATAATTACAAAAGTGCCAACCAAAGTGAATAGATCTTCACAAGCATCATAAACTACAACTAAGATTGAAATGAACTATATCAAGTACTACCAAAAAATTATTTTCTCACTACAATCAACATACCAATGTGATAATGGTGTCCAACAATAAGACCTACCAAACAAAATCCACATCAAACAATTTTACAAGATTTGAACATATGTAACATCGCAAAGGAGAAATATGTAGTCAATGCTCCAATCTCAAAAAGCCCAAAAAGATCCAACCCCACATCAATATCATGCACAACAGAGAAAATCGGGAATTACATGTGAATTTTCAAGACTCAAACACTAAGATCTATCCTAGACCTAATTTGCAAAACCAACCCACATACGAGTAAACATTAATCAATAATGAACCCTCCAAGTAACCATGCAAACCTGTAAAATTCTTCATCTATAACAACCTAAATATAGTCTTATTACGTATCTATATACCACAGGTTTTGGTTAGAATGTAAAACTTGCCAAACCATCTTTGTAAATATGAAATCTACTTGAACATTCAAATATACACATCAAACATGTCATCTCAACAATGGAATGAGCACAGATCTACAAACCCGACAACTAAAAACAACAAAAATTTGCAACCTAACAGGAAAACCAAGTTGTTTAGGAGCTTATAACACATGAAACATATCGGCTCCACAACTCAAAAAGAGGTCGATGAATTATCTTCCAATGCTTTTATGTAACAATGGGCTGAAACTATGAACCCAACATAAGCACTTCATTCTATAGTCCAAATTGTTGATGTTTCTCCATGTAACTAGGATGTCAAAGGTACCCATCCAATATGAACAAACTCACTACACATGACCACAAGGTAAAAGAACAAAACCACCAAACAAGAGGATACACATATTTTAAACAAGATCTCCAAGTTACCAAAACATAACGAACTCCATAAAAATCCACAATCGTGGACTTAAAACATTCATCACAACGTCATAAGCCTTTAACAACCTTTAATTCCTTGTAGCGAATTTCCACAAGCTTGTCAAGTCGAAAAATCAAGCACAAAGGAATAAGCAAAACCAATTAATCTTCACCTCTAATACCAAATGTTGAGAAATATGTATGTTCTAATATCCAAGTTTGTGACATTCAATCTCTATCCAAATAATCAATCAAAGGATGAGATACAAGGCTCTAACTATTATAACATGAACATCTAAAGCTTATATACAAATTTGAAATTAAATTGCCTTAATATGGATTTACCATGCTTAGATGTTTTTCTCTTTATGATGCTAAAAAATAGGCTTCGTGTCATGTTTTTTAGCACTACCTCATGCGGACAATAATCAAATATTATCTAGGATAGAAGGTTCAAAATAGACCCTCCCCGCCCAAGTGCTCTTTACTCCAACTTTTGCGTGTGTGCCCCCTAAGACCTCGACTCTTGGTTCAATGTACACTTCTACCAACACGTCTCCTTCACTTGATGTTGTCAGTGCATCCCTCTTTCTAGGGATTGTGAGTGTTGTTGGGCCTCCTTTAGTGGGCTCTACCACAAACAAAGTCGTCCATATGCCCCCCTCATGTGCAACTCTCCCAATTACAGTAGATCTTTCTACTTTTGCTATTCGTTCTTCCCAGCCTATGTAGGGAGGTGTAGTACCTGTTCAAAAAAATTCTACTACGGTCGGGTCTTTGAGTGGATGTAAGGTTGTTCCTGTTGGCTTTGTTCATCCTCCCGGAGCTATTGGCATGCGAAGCTTTGCTCAAGCTGCCAAGTTTGTTCATGTATGGCCCACATAACTGCTTCAGCATCTTCCCTGTGCCAAGACTTCACCTATGATCATTTGTGGTGGAAACGTAGTTGAAAATGAGGATTTCTACCAAACCTTAGGCTTAATGTGTTGTTTTTGCAATCTCTGGCCTTCTCTTTTGAATCTACACAACTGGGTTCCCTTTTCCTGGAAGCCTATTATGTCGGGTAAGATTGAGCTTTTCCCTTGCACCAAAGGTTTCTTTATTGCATATTTTGCTTCTTTTGAGGATCATGATTTGGTCTTGGTCAAATTGGGCTTGGAGAGAACACTCTCTTTCCATTAAATCATTGTCCTCTTCTTCCAATCCCCTCACTATACCACTTCATGTGCGTCCCACTTGAATCAGACTACCAAATCTCCCCCACCAATTTTTGGAGGTCTCTTGCTATGAGGCCATTGGCAACTTACTTAGTCGTTTCTTGAAAATTGATGATTCAACTTCTCACATAGGTCATTCCATCTCTGCTTGCATTTAAGTTGACATGGACACCTCTAAACCTCTCTCGAGGGACGTGGTCCTGTTGGTATGGGATAGGCCTTGGACACAGCAGTTGGATAATGAGGGGCTCCCCTTTCATTATCATTGTTGCTTTGCTACTAGCCACTTGGCCTCAAACTAATCTCTTCTAAGGCATAAAGAAACGCCCATTTGATGAAAGAATGTTAAACAAAATCACATGACCTTTTTATGTTCCTTCATTTTTCAACAATTGTTTTTCTCAAGATCTTTATGAGTGTCTTTCTCCAAATATGGTTCTCTTGTGCCCAGATGTACCAAGTATGGTTCCTCCAACTTCATGTCCTCATATTGCTTCAAGTGCTTCCTTGCAGCTTCTACCTTCTCCTTTAGTTGACGACAATGTCTTGCCCAGTAATATTCTCCCCTCTTCAATTGTTCTTGATACCCTAATGGGGTCACCTCCTATGTCCCATTGTAATGGGGTCGCAGACGATAGCATCGCCTAGACTGTAATTCTTAAGAGGAAAGGTCCTTCTTCTATGCGCTCTTTGGGGTGCAATGAAAGAGAATTCTAATGTACAAGGTAGGGAGCATTGTCTCTCGCCAATTCCCAACTCTGGTGAAAATATTTCTCTCTTCTCGTTTTCAATCACACCTCTCATGAGATTTGCTCTATTCTCCTCGATGGCTAACATAAAATGGGTTTGAACCCTTCTTACGCATATCTAATTGAAACATTGCCTTATGTGAACTTATAATAGCAATAAACAAAGCATAAGATCACCATAAGATAGTGGCAATGAGGCACAAATCAACAACAAAAGAGCATCAATAAACACATGATTTACAAGGAGAAACTCTTGCGAGAAAAAAACTCCACCAAAAAGAAACTCAAGTATGCATTATCAACCAATAAATGTGATTACAAGACATTCACTTTCATTCTCTTCTTATCCTCCAACATGGCAGCACCTATCTACTTACGAACAACCTCCTTATGCTTCCCACCTATCCTTGTTCTTGCATAGTAACTCTACATTCAATTGGTCCTCCTTAATTTCTACATCTAAGGAGTTGTTTATATAGAATGACAAGAGCTCCAAAACCACCAAATAAGATATCCCAAAAAGGCTTTCTTCCAAACATCCCGAACCCTTGGATTGCCTCCACAACATATGAAAGGACATGGGTTTTGGCTTAAATACTTTCCCTACAACTTGGGCACCCAAACATGGAAGATAAATATTACATTTAATGTTGTAAATGACATAATACCAAGAGACACCTATTGCCTCTTCCAAGTGCCCACTTGGAGAAGCCCAAAGGTCACTCATTTTTCCACTTCCCATGTCATTAATTATATCATTCTAGGCATCCACATGTGAGGAAAACAATATTAAATAATTGTGTTCACAACCCACCTTTACCATTGCTAGTGGAACCCATCACCCCTTATGAATGTCTTACAAACAATAGTGAGATAGATATTACAAATTATATTTCCCATACACCCTAAGTGTCTTAGGACACTTCCAAAGGATGTTGGAACCATGTAATAGGATTTACAAGGTAGATGCCACCTTAATCTTGGCAAAGACAACTCCTATCTTATCTTTGGCCAAAAGAATAAAATTAAAATCGCCACCTAGAAACGCTAATTATTCTCAAACTAGACAAATTAACAAGAAACTTTCCAAAACTCTCTTCTTAACAAGATGTTCAATTCGTCTCCTGAATCTCCCCCTTCATTTTTCGGAGAGCTCTTGTTTTGAGGTCATTGGTAACTCTATCGACTACTTCTTGAAAGTCGATGATGCCACCTCCTCCATGGGTTCTACTTTTGCACACATCCTAATCGATATTGTAACCTCCATTCCCCTTCTTGGAGATGTGGTTCTCATGGTTGGGAATAGGTCGTGGACTCAATTGTTGGATTATATGGGCCTCCCCTTACGATGTTGTCATTGTTTCCCTACTAATCACTTGGCGACAGATTGTTCTCTCACATCGTAAGGGCGTTGCTACTTGGTGGAAGGAGGCTAGTGATTGATTCCTCCTGGGACGATGTTCCTCTTGTTATTGGTTTGGCCTCCTCAGACGCCGTGAATCTCTCTCTACCTCTTGTTGTCGATGTGGCCCCATCTAGCCCCACGGACCGTACTCTACTTGTTGCCCTTGTTCTACTCCAGCCTTTGGTGCAAATATTTCACCTTGTAAGCATTTTGCTCCCTATGCTGACAGCCTCGCCATGGGGATTCCCCCTCTTGAACCCCCTTGCGATGTTGTTTCAAATTATAGTATTGCTTGGACTAATGTTCCTTGACAAATGAGAGATCATTCTTCCTTCTCCCAAACTCTTCCTCGAGTTCTAGATGTTTTCTCTCCCCACCCTTGATGTGGGTTACTAGTTGTTCTGCTAGTGCCTTGTAAGTGGTATGTTTGAGCCTGTGTTGTCAATAGCTTGTTCTTGACCAATTGTTTGTGGCCTTTTTGGTATGTTTGTCAAATTTGTTGCAAAATAAAAAAACAACCGACTTGATTGAG
The DNA here is from genome assembly GCF_030272615.1 of Cryptomeria japonica. Taxonomy (NCBI): domain Eukaryota; kingdom Viridiplantae; phylum Streptophyta; class Pinopsida; order Cupressales; family Cupressaceae; genus Cryptomeria; species Cryptomeria japonica. The sequence goes on from NC_081406.1 coordinate 639,101,234, forward strand.
ATGGTGAGACAAAGAAAACACAATCCACTAAAAGCTTCATCTACACTTGGAAAATTTCCTTTCCACCTACACCACTTCTTCAAAATAGAAGCAACACTTTCCATGTTTATTTCAGTTTTTGTAAGTAACATCTACTTTCTACACTAACAATTGATAGAGCTTTTATTAAGGGATTAAAAATCCTAGCATTCCTTGAAAATTGACGTAGTTGCAAAGTACGGTGTTGCACCCTCCTAGATCTAAGACTCAAAAAAATACTCCTATTTTTCTTCTTGTCTCCCAAAATATCCTTATAAATTATCTTCCCTAGATTTCCTATCCCACTTCTACTGGTTTCACCAGAATATCTCTATAAAATATTAGTGTCGAATCAAGCCATGAATGTCAAGAAGTTGCACTCTCTAATACCATGTTGGGGAAACCAACATCTAAAAGCACAAATGAACCTTCCACTAGTGAACAAAATTTTGCACAATAAAATATCTATCATATAATATAAAGAGAGAGAAAATATACAATGACAGTCTTTTCATATATATGAAAGTTAGAGGAAGTAAGAAGGTAATATTGAATGACTGACTATCCTCTAAATGTGTAACACACTAAGATCAACAAGAAAGTGTTTGAGCCTGTGTCAAGTATGCATGAACTCTGTGTCTCAATAGGTGAGTACGTGTCTCAACTACATGAAATGAGGAAAAAAGCTAGAAGTCGCTAAGTGCAAACTTAATTCATCTAAATAGGACTCTCCCATAGAGTCCAAAAGCTAACTAGATATATAATGTCACTATTTCCACCAACTCACCTTTCAACCCACAATTTAGCTTAATTTTCACTTTCTAATAAGAGATGGTCAAAATCTTTGAATGAAGTTCTTGTTCATCATTTGAGCTCATTGACTCCTCTTTGATGCTCTTGACATTGGACCATCTCCTAGAATCTCCCCAATGATATTAAGAGGTTAGTATTTAGGCTTAGACAACAAAATATGTTCTTTCATATAGAAGCATTTTTTCCTAGAATCTCCCCAGTGATATTTAGAGGTCCATCTTTAGGCTTTGACAACAAAATATGTTCTTTCATATAGAAGCATTTTTTTTAAGATTCAACTGAATCAAGCTCAACTTCATAAAGCATTGAGGACAATTTAAACACCAACCTTTGCAAGAATTAAGTTATATTGAGTTAGTAAAATAAATAAAAAATCTTAGCCATCAAATGATCTCGTATTGGGAGAATGGATGAGGAGAGCCTTTGAGATCCCTATCCACTATCTGCAATACCTAAGCTAAAATCCTTTCTAAGGGATCAATTGTTTAACTCTTCTTCATCCATTGCCTCTTAAATTCCACCAACTAACGTAGACAAATTTTCTAAATGTCCCAAAATGTGAAGAGAATTTTCTAAATGTCCCAAAATGTGAAAAGAGAAAGTTTAGCACTAATCTTTCACAATCAATCGTTTCCCACCATACACCAAGCTTCAATTACAAATTAATGATACTGGAAGAGACTTTGAAATACAATTTGACACATGCGAGCATAAACCTCTCGCCAACCACTTGAAAAGAATTATCTAAAATCAAAATACTCCAAGGCAATTACAAATTTTGGTAAGCACACAAATATCCCAATATTAAGACAAAAAATTGTGTAATTTAATACAAATTGATGTTTAACCCCACACACATTAAGTAAAACCAAAAATTGGCTACCACTCCTTTAAAAAGAGTCTAGCTTCATCTATCAATCACAAACTCCCATTCACATCTCATTCCTCTACTAAGTATATGAACAAACCACTATTAAGAAGGCTCTTAGCAAAGAATTAAAGAATAATTATCACCCCTAATGCCATGAATCAAATTCTCCAAACCCTACAAAGTTGCCCAATAACTAACAAATTTCTCGATGAGATGTATCCTTGCAAGTCCAAATTTTGCATCAAACCTTTATAAAAGGCAAATCAATACAATGTTGTAAATTCAAATGGAATTGAGCATTGAATGCTCTAAAACCCCAAAAGAAGCACTTATGACCCAAAGGTATGGCATTTGCACCTGATGTCACACTAAAATTGAAGAGGAGATCCTATCATTCATGGGAAACTATTGCACCTTAGCAAAAGGCCTTGTCCTCAACAAGGGTTCCAACTGAACTCTCCTCCCTGACAACATGGTTATGTAAAGGCCCTTATGTAAATCACACTACCTTGAACCCTTCATCTTTGAGATCTCAATGCAAGTCTCTTCCCTAACACTATGGTTATGTGAAGAATCATATGCAATCACAACTAGGGTTTCAACAAACCTTTTACTAGGTTTTACCTTTGTTGAAATCCTCGAGTAGTTTTATGACCTTATTGTAGACGATTTGTTGCCTAGGTGTCCTATAAATGTGTGTTAGGGTTTGACGATTTGGGGAAGACCACTTTGTTTTATATGCTTAAAGTGTAGAATCAACCTACACAACATAATGAAGCTAATGAAGTCAAATTGAATAAAAGGAGATGCATAAATTCAAAGAGTCATACTTTTGCAATGATAGTAGTAGCAACATTGACTAGTAATTGCATATAATGCCATCTTACTTGATACAAACAAAGATGGAGCAAACTTAGAGGGTTAGACAGACATGCACTTTGTGTATGGGTATCTTGAAGTAAAATGTGTTAAGGTACTTCTTGAAGCTAATGTCGATACACTTTATCACCATATAGAAGATCTTATGGATGCATTGTTAGGAGAGCCTAAGAAGATTACTATGTCAAGATGAATGATCAATTGCAAATATTTTAAGAAGCCCACACTTTGAAGGTGGGAAGGAATTCAGTATAGATAAAATCTCAAAATGGATGATTACCTAGTTAGCTTGGGACTTTGTGATCTTGGGAATCATACCTTTCTCAGGGTTATGAGACAACTTGATGGAGCTAAATTAGTATATCTCAACATGTATTATCGTCCAATGGTTCCAAAGATTTGTGATATGGGTGTTTGGTGAAGTGGTAATTTAGGAACTTGGGAATTCAACCTAGGAGCCAAACCTTTACGAAGGTTTGAGGCAACTTGACGAAGCTTCTACTTAGTGTATGGTTTGTTTTCAAAGAAAAGCTTCTAAAGAATGGCAAATTCATGGTCAGGATGTTTTTGGTTTGATATGTTTTGTTTTCAATGACATAACCCTTAAGGTGGATGTATTAGAATAATATTCAATTATTAGAAGATAAGGCTTACAATTGTAATGAAGTCATTAGTGACATTTTTTTTCTATTTTTTAAATCTATTTTTAGCATTACATGAGTCATGTCATGTTTATCGCTTTGCACAGTTTCATCCTCCAATCTCTATATAAGGAGATAGATCAAGAGAGAACTTGGAAACTGAAATTAACTAATAGTGAAAGGTCAAGAAGGTACATACAAGCCAACTAACAAATGGATAGGCCAAGGCTACCACTAGGTCTACAACGATTTTACAAGAGGCAAGACATTAAAGCTAGGAAAGCTTTGGTTACAAGACTCATCAACATACATTAAATCAACAAAAATAAATTCATAGCTATATATAGGCCCTTAAGCAAATCACGGTATCTTGAATCCTTCCTCTTTGAGATCTCAATGCAACTCTCCACCCTATCACCATAGTTATGTGAAGAATCCTATGTGTATCGCATTTCCTTAGATCCTTGTCAATCGAATGTCAAAAATCACCCACCTCCACACATTATATATTAAGTATAAAATTATCTTAATTTCAATACAATGTTCACAATATATTATTATAATAATTAATCTTAATTTTAAAACAATGATCACTATATATTAATGTAAAAATTAAACTTATTTTAATACTTATACTATAATGATCACTATATATTAATGTAAAAATTAAACTTCTTTTAATACTTATACTATGATTTGAGAAATATATGTATATGATTGATTCGAATCTAAAACCTACAAATTATGTCATTCTTCAATCTAGTTTGACTTAGAACCTTCGAGTTTGATCCTTTACCGACTCTCCTCTCTTCTGTTCTAAAATTGAGCACAAATTCCAAGCCTTACACAAAATTGAATTCAGACGAATGGTGGGTGAAAGGAATTCCTTAAAAAGGAATTTAAGCACCGTATGTACGTCACAAATTAATTAATAATCATTTAATTAGTAATAGATGGGTAAGTGACCATGCATATGATAGTAGTTGCAACTAATGACATTATTATTTTTTGTAATTAGTAATTGATATTGAAAATTAGCTTCTAAATTTATTTTTCTTTATTTTAAGGCAAAAGATTCACTTAGAAAAAAAATATGTTTTAGTATTTGAACGATGAATGCAATCCCCTGAGGTAGGTATTTTAATATTTTACATCATTGGAGTTGAATTAAACACGATGTAGTGACAAGCACCTGCCTTTGACTTTTTGCATTTTCTGATTGTGCATATTTGATAATACATTTTCCGACTACTGTGTAGAGATTGTTTAGGGCTTTAATCAGAGCGCGATCTGTAGTGCTACCATTGGAGATTTTTTAAATGGTTACTGCTACACTCTCATGTATTACAGACCGTGTCATGAAGTTTGGACCCATCCAATACAATCTTCCTAAAATCTTGATTGAATTTTACAGCAGAAATGTTTAAATATGGTCATACAGATTTAGGCCTTGCAAATTAGCTGATAGGCCTCTTATGTTGGCATTCACGCTTGAAAATCGCTCATACTGGATTTTTTAATTTTGCCAGAATCGTTTAAAATTGTCGAAATTATTTGAGATAAAGATTGTATTGAATATATCTCTATCACCCACAACTGTATATCTGATCAGATTCGTGGTAGGACAATTCATAACTAGGCATATCAGATTGGATTCATAGTAGTTGGACAATTCATAACTACGCATCCTCCCACAATGTTGATGGATTCCTGTAAGTAAATTGCTTGCTTTATCAAATTTGTGGAGTCATGAATCTTCTCCAGCCTCGGTTCTGCTTAACATAGGCAAAAACACAGTTACTAAATTCGCACCTCCATAGGTTGTAAGTTGCAAGCTTGTGACTTGTGGGCTGAGTGAGCTTTGTTGCAGGCTAGAGGTGGTAGTCATTTGAAGTGCAGACAACTTTGTGTAAGCCCATGCAGAGGCTCATTGCAATTGTGAGATAATTGAGTTTTATTTTGCTGCCTGACTTCAAGATTCACACATTAGGGTTTGCACTTGGAGATTCACTAAATCATGTATTCTTCTGCCAATCTCGCTCTATATTTTCTTCGTTTTCCAAATTCCTTTGATTGAATGCTCTTCTATCCTCTAGCCCTGAGTTTATAATCATTGTTGAAATCTTGCATTCAAGATTACGAACACATGAAATCTGGGCTTGATCTAGAAATCTCATAGGATTAATATCTTGATCTGAAACTGAATACAAGTCTAAAATTAATACCAACTGAGCTACATTAATGTTTTATTACTTTTGAATAAATCTAACAAACTTATTAAAAGCATTATATCGGCCCTAATTTACCTGAAATTTTGGAAATGATCTTGATATCCATCTAGATGCCACCCATTTTTTTTAAAGTTAGCTTTTATTGCCTTAGTTTTCCACCTTATTAGATGTGACAAGGTATAATCAAAAAATCAATAACATCAGAATTTTGATTGTAATTAATGTTGAAGTACTCCTGACAAAATCCGGATGTAACTGAAAATGAACAATTTTGTAATCAAAATAAGTCCTATGTTATTCAAGCTGCAATCAGTCACAATGCAAAAGTAGTTTTGATATTAACCCAGATGTAATCCATTATAAACCCAATTTAACAACTCATGAGATAGAGCATCTCAAATACTTCATATTGTGAACCAGGGTGCATCCCAATGGATAATCTATCAAACCATAGTGCCTTGACACCACCATTGTGTGTTATATTCAAGATTTAGTGTCTTTCCAAACTCTTAAGAGTTTATTGTGAGTCCTCCTTTGTGCTAGAATTTTAAACCAAGGATTAAGGCTTATCTGCATTGCCCACTTGGGCATGGAAATCATTTTTATCATCTGTGTAAGTATGCACATAAATATATAAATTGCTATCAGTATAACCCATAGTAGTGAAAATCGTTTAGGGAAAAAATTGGCAAACCAAAAGTATAAGATTTTTTGGAAAAATCGGCAAACCAAAAGTATAAGATTTTTTGAAAAAATCAGGAAAAAATCGAATTTAAAAAAACATAAAAAATTGTAGAAAAAGAGAAAAAACTATTTTTTAAAATAACTTCAGGGCATTTCCATAGCATAGAGATATAAAGAGCAAATAAAAAAGAGTTTGACCCGTGAATTGTAGAGAATATTTTTTTGTTGTTCATATTCATATTACTGATTACATAGGCAAATAATCAGTTAACTTTTTAAGAGGGCAGTCACTAAATACACCAAATAGTTGTCTAAGTCAAATCAAATATTAACTAAGTCTATGAAGTAACTGAGATCAAAAGTTAACAGACAAATACTAAAAGTGAAAGCCATTTTGAAGTGATCCAAGAATTTCATTGTGATTGAGGCAAGGAGTTTTGTAGGGTTAATTCAATATTTTAGAAAGCTTATCAAATCATATTCCACAATTGCAATGCTTTATATCATACTAACAAAAATCATTTGGAGAGAAAATCGGCAAACCAAAAGTATAAGATTTTTTTGAACAAATGGGTAAAAAATTGGATTTTAAAAAATCGTAAAAATTTGTAGAAAAATAGACACAAACTAATTTTTTTTTTTAACTTAAGGGCATTTCCATAGCATAGAGATATACTGAGTAAATAAAATAGAGTTTAACCCATGAATTGTAGAAAATAGAATTTGTTGTTTATATTCATGTTGCTGATTACATAGGAAAATATTCATTTAACTTTTTAAAAGGGCAGACACCAAATACACCAAATAGTTGGCTAAGTCTATGAAGTAGCTGAGATCAAAATTTATCAGACAGAGATCCAGCAATCATTAAGAATTTAGTAAAAGTGGAAGCCATTTTGAAGTGATCCAAGACTTTCATTGTGATTGAGGCAAGGAGTTTTCTAGGGGTAGTTCAATATTTGAGAAAGCTTATCAAATCATATTCAGTTTATCAAATCATATTCCATAGTTGCAAAGCTTTATATTCCCTGATGGCAATTGGTAAGTCTTTTATATGGGGTAGAATTCAACAAAAGGCATTTGTTTAGCTGAAGTAAAAGATTAGCAAGTCACTGGTTTTGGCAATACCTAGCTTGCAACTACTATTTTAGGTACAGACAAATTTTACTGATTGCGTGTTGGAGGCTCTTTTATTACAACTCTGTAAGCTTGTTCATTGTCATTCAGATTTATTACGTGGAGCACTTTAGATATATTGCTCACATAATGAATTGTATGTCTTTGTTCGAGCAAAAATTAACTATATCAATTATAAATTAAAAATCATATATCTATATCTACATATATTAAATATGTCTTTGAACGTTTAGTGTTGTGGTAGAAAAACTCTATTGGTGAGGTAGCCACCAAGGTTCAAACCCCTACTAGGCCATTGAGCTCATGGGTTTTCTACCTTTGTTGGGTCGTGTTGTGACCTTTTCACACATCGCCCCATTGCTAACGGGGACCCCCTCTTTTCTTGCTTCTTGCGTTGGTTAGTTTAGGGTTTTGGCATCTTAGCAAGCAATTTTGAGTTTCTCGTGCCCGAGTTTCGCAGTTTTGATCATATGCCTAGTGTCATTTAGGGTTTTTGAAGTTATAGGATCAAGCACGTAAAGTTGAGATTTTAAATGATCCTAAGTTTGAGTAAGTGTAGACCTTTTGAGCGTTAACGTGTTTTTGAACGTCCACGACAATGATTTTAAAGTGCTAAAGTATTCCAGGAACTTTTGGAGTTGTTTTCTCACTTAGGACGTTATTCAAGTTGATTTTGCACTTTATCCTGATAGGTTTCCTTATTTTTCGCTCAAAAATTTTGGCAAATATGCCCAAGTCCAAATAAGATTATCTTGAATTTTGAAGTTTCCTAATGATTTTGAGTGGAAAAATCATCATTTTCCAAATGAAAATCCATATTCTAAGGGTTAAAAGGTCAAAATTCCACACTAGAGATGCTTTTCCCTTCATATTCTTGACTACCCATGATTTTCCCCACTCAAAATCCAGATTGGACATGGATTTCCCCTGAAATCCAGACTTGCCTCATTTTTCCACCACTGTGAATCCATACTAGGGTCGATTTTCCCCTGGATGCATTGAATTTTGGCTAAGTGTTGGGATTTTATCCTCACTACCCTCGTTTTTCCACCGGGAGTATGGATGGGATTGCGGATGACGATTGTGATGATTCCACACCTGGGTTGATTTTCCACCAAGACTTTTGTGACAAGAATTTGAGGATTTTTGTGCGGATACTCATTCCTAACTCAAGGCGATTTTCCACTGAGAGATATTTTGATGTTTTTGAGTCCGGATATTCATCCAAACTAGGGTTGATTTTCCCCTATGGGAATATTTTGATGATTTCAAGTGATTTTTGTTAGGATTTTTAATTCATAGATCAATTTTCCCAATTGGCCATTTTGGATTTAAATTGGAATATTTTAATAAATGAGCCTCTTTTTGATTGTTTATTTTATGAAAAGCAACTATTAGTTAAAATAAAAGAAAAACACTTAATGATTTGCAATAAGAATTTAATGTTTTCAACCTTCTAGAAGCAAATCGGTTTTTTGCCAAGCAAGTATAAGAACAAGTTTTTTTTATCCCACATTGCTTGTGTGGTGAAAGTCGATGGTGAAAGCAAGTTCAAAAGGAGATACCCTAGCATTATCTTATTACTAAGTGTATCCATGTAAGGGTGATTTCCTCTCCAGTTGGCGATTTTTGGTAGAATGTCCAAGTGAAGCAATTGATTGAAGACTATCCACATTGCCATTCTTCTCCATTTTTTCCAGCTTAGCGACATGTTTGGTGGCTGCCATTGATACCATAGTGCCACGATTTTGGAGGTAGCGCCATTTTGGGTGAAGTTGGCGATTTTGGTGATTGACGTTTCCACCTCTACCTTCAGCGATTTTTCCTTGATACCGCCATTTTAACTTGCTGTTATCAGATTTGAATTGGCAGATTGAAGTGCATGTTGAAGACATTTTCAGATTTATGTGAGGTGGCGCCATAGTTGGAGAAGTACGACTTTGTTTTGCAAGTGTTTTTGTGCCATTGTTGAGTGGATTCCCTTCATGTTTGGTGGCCGCCATTATCCCTACTTGCTGCGATTACTTCGGATCTGAGTTTTAATGCCATTGTTACAGCTTGTGTGACCTCCATTGTTGGCTGTTCATCCATTTTCAGACTTAGATTTTCATTGCCCAGCCAACCCCAACTTAGGCGATTTGCATTTGGGGGTATTTTGGGATCATTTTCAGTCAATTCTCAGACCATTCAAGCATTGTCACAGGTCTGCAACTTCATTATTGGCTGCTTGTCCTCAGAAAATTAAACTTTTACCAGCCATTCCCGAATTTGATTGCTTTCGTCATCAAGATTGATATCCATCAAAATTGTGCATATTTGGGTGATTGCAACATGTTTTGAGAGATTAAATTGTATATTTGCAGGTTGTCTTCAGATTTGCTGGCAGCCATTGTTGACTTCGAAAGGTGTCCTCAGACTTAGTTTTGTGTGAAACACAACCTTTCACATCTTTTCCTTAGTCATTGTTGATCCGGTATACTCCTTTGCATTCTAATTTGAACAAAATTTCTAAGTATAAGCAGGTGTTGATTTTAATGAATTTCATGAGGGTTTCATACCCTAACTTTGTCACATTTTGTATTTAATTGTCGAAATCCATCAAGAGTGTGGATTATTTTCCTGATTTCCATACCCAAATTAGTCTAAATCATTAAGAAGTCCGGAATTTTGCCAAGAATATTTTCATTTTCCTAAGTTCTAATTTCAAGCTTCGTGTAGGTGTGATGTCGAAGTCCAGACTCAAGGAAAGGAGAGAACAACAAAAGATACTTGAGACTGGATTCTATCATGAATCCAAGATGTCATCCAGATGGAAGGAGATTACGGATACGAACATGCATTTCCTGAACATGAACCAGATGCGACAACGTATGTTCGAAATTGGAAGCCAAATTCCTTCCCCAGCCTATGTGAACATTATGAAGAGTCGCATTTATCAAGCCACTGGATTTCCACAATCCATACAGTGCAGTGAGCTTATCCTAGAGTGTACACGATGTTATGATCCTCGCTTTCGAATGATCAAGACTCCTAAGGGTGTCGTCATTGCCTACCTTGCTGAAGATGCGATTGTTGAAGTGTTTGGAATTCCACATGGAGCAAACATGAAGGATACAACCAAGGATGAATATGAAGACCGATATAAGAAGAAGATGGATGTGTGCAAAACCGTGGTGAATGAGGAGTGGATGATTGAGCCTAGAACTCATCATTCCAAGGCTCCCAAGACACTCATGTGCACCGATTTCAAAGAGAAATATAGTGATTTAGTATTCCTGCTGAACTGAGTGATGGGGATGCCGCAAGGTGCAATATATGATGGATGGATGTTCTATTTCATCCAGGATTGTCTAAAAGGAACATTGATAAATTGGTCTAGAATCATAAGTGACAATCTAGACTTTTAGCTGAGGAATGTGGAGTGGTCCAAGTCATTCACCATGAATTCCTACTTGGTATACCTGCTTGCACGGTTTGTTACATACAAAGGATTAATATGCAAAGGTGAAGTCGGGAATGGGCAAGGACAATTCAGGAGTTATGAGTGTTTTCCACAGCTAAACATGTATAGAATTGAAGATTAGAAGAGAGTGAATGATGTATTCACAATGTACATCACACGGATGCTACAAGGTGGAGTCCACAAGAGGTTGTCCAAAGAGGCAACGGAGCTGATAGAGAAATATGTATCGTGGTACATTCAGTTTCCCACTTTCACATACCTTAGGATTCACGGATCTCAATCTGAACCATACAAGCTTCCTAGGTATCCTTCCGACAGAATGATCTTGTTGGAGGTGGTGAGACAGCTTCTGGAGTTTGATTCTATTCAGAAGAGAAGCATAGGACAAGCATGACATTCCCTATTTCAGTTGGGAAAACATTGGAGGTTTGTCAGTCCGCCTTGGCAACCAGCACAGCAAGTGAGGAGCTTGCACTCTATCGATTTGCAGCATATAAGAAAAGAGAAAGGTTTGATCTAGATAAGAAAGTTGGAAGGATCGAGGGAGAAAAGTTCGTCCACAAGGTAGACATAGAAGATTATTCAGCCAACCTGATGGACAAGCAGGCAGTAAAGAGACGAATGTGGTCCAGGATGTCAGTGGATTTCATGAGGAAATGTGGACTTTTCCTCATTCCTGATCAGGTGTTAGATGAAAAGGATCATACACATCCACAATATGAAAATGAAATGAAGAAGGCAATTCTATTGCCTAATTGGTCAAAGTCAGAAGAAACAGATTTGAATGTATTGATGAGAGAGGTCTTGAGTTTCTCCCGAGCATGGGTGGATATTCAGATGAATTAGTTGATATGGGTGTTTCCTTCACTTATGAAAAGATGAAACCGGATAAATCCGCTTCCGAGGATGATCAGAGGACTATCAGTGATGTCAGGATTCATGCAGATAAGGAGAGTCAAGCTCCCAAGAGAAGGAAGAACACACCGGGAGAAGTCAAGGCTAGAGGGAAGAAGATTGAGGAGGTCAAGAAGAAGAAACAAAAGACTACCATTCCTTCACCACCTCTAAGTGTCTCATCAATCAAGGAAGTTGAAATGCCAGAACAGAACAAGAAATTCGAGCAATGTTCCAACACAGTCATACTACTAGAGAATATTCAGGATTTACATGCCACAGCGACATCTACTCCACCAAATGACGATGATGATCAATCGGGATCCCAAACTGTCCTTTTGGAGGTTAGTTTGGGAAGGAATGTATATGATTTGACCAAGGATAATCCTGATGATGATGATGATGTTATCTCGGCATTGAGAGGGCTTGATCGAGAGATGTGTCTCGATGATGGTATGGAGATTTCCGCTATTCCTAATTGGCCGATAAAGAGTATGGAGAAAAGTAAGAAAATGATAGAGGTACAGCCTATTGAAGACATTGATGACTACTTAGCTAGGAGCAATAAGGAGAAAGAGCCTAAGAGAGCTGAGCTTTTGTCACACATAGCTAGAGATGAGACAGGAATGCGGATTGCGCAGGTGGTTGTTCCTATTGGAGGTGTGACAGCAAACATTGCTACGCCCATGGATTTCCAGATTACTTCAGTTGCTCTTGGTCGTACTACAAGAGAGCAGGAATTTTAGGACGTTGGTGATAACCTTAGGGCAATCAGTGCAAGATTGGATAGAGAGATTGCAGAAAAGGAGAAGTACAGAGAAGTGAATATCAGACTTAGCGAATACATTGCAAGGATAAGGCGTGAGAATCCCACCTTTATTTCCCCTATTGCAATTGATCTTGGACTACATTCACACAATGAGGCAGCAAGAGATACACTCTCGGAGGTGGAGAAATGGATTAAAAGTGCAAGAAAACAGGCGGATGATTTCTTTACTTAGTTTGTCCAGGCATATGACAGAACAACAGGGCTCATGTTTGAAATCCAGTATTTGAAGGGAGTTTGGGAAGAATTCAGACCTATCTAGGAGAAGACTATTCCACGCCTCAGAGCTTTGAAGAAGATTCCCAAGTCCACATTGATCAGACAGAATATTGTGCACAGTGGAGATAGATATGATTTCCATGGCTGGTATTGTTCATTAGCCATGAAGAAATCAACTTATGATAACGCCCAGTTGAGTTGTACAGAGATGGAAGGATCAATTCATGATATTCAGTTGAGGATCCTTGCCTCAATTGAGGAGTTATTGGGTGTTGATGTGAGTGATGCTAGTGGTTTACACTTAGCTGAATTAAGAGACAAGATGAAACTTATGTCTTTTTGTCAGTTGGACTCTTTGAAGAAGAGTCAGACAGATAATTTGGTCTCTTTGTTGATTCATGTTCATAGTTCGCAGAAGCTCATGCCAAATTGGGAGAACACTTTGGATGGTTGCTCGGATGCATTGGACGTGATTGATTTACAGCAAGATACCTTACCCAGCATTTCCATGGAGGAGTTAGATTCTCTATTGGCTAGATTCTAAAACAGTGTGAGACACGCAATGGATTTCAAAGAATCGATGTTGTTCAATTAATCAAGGAGACAAAGCTCCTTTAAATAGAGTTACAAAGACGATGTTTCTAAGAAAAAATCGTTAACTAGAGGCGAAATTAGAAACAACTTAAATGACCATTAATAACACAAAGAGAAAGATATTATTCTAATACCCTCCCTTAATGGTCATCGTTCTAACTACCAAGAGAAATAACAGAGAAGGTTGCCCCCTTCTTCTCAGAACACGCTGCAACAAAAGACAAGAGCTTGCCACTAACTCTGCCACTTGAGATGAGTCTGCCACCAACCCTCCCAGAAACTGCAGAACTTTTGGAGATACCCAAAACAACACCAACCGTCCAACTTGATGTTGGAGAACTGTCCATCCCTGTAACCAGAGACACACCAAGAACAACTGTCACGCTTTTGAGGAAAAAATCGGCAAACCCTCCAAACTATTGCAGATGAGCAAAATGCCCGGAAATAGACTGCAAATAAGAGACTAGTGCAGATGTTCGCACAACAACTCCAGGTGCGACGAAAAACAGACTGCAACAAAGTACAATTTTTGAGGAAAAAATCATAAACCCTCATGATTTTTTTTTCAGGGACAAAAAATATTTAAAAACCCACAGATAATTTTTTAGGACAAAATTATTAAAACCCACAGAATTTTTTTTAGGTAAAAAATATTAAAAACCGAAACAAACATCAATGCCCATAAGCCATCTTCACGCTTTTCGAGGCACGAAAAACAAGGTACTGAGAAGATGGTAAGTGCACAAAACTTGACTGCCTTCCAACATCAAGCTGGTCAATGACACCATCTTGCACGTTTCCCAATGCACGAAAAACGAAAAAAATGAAAAGAGGTGTTGGCATAGAATTCAAAAAAATTGAATCCCAATGCAGGAACAGAGGCAGATGCAAGTACAAACTTCAAAAAATGAAGTACGGCTGGCACGAATTTCAAGAAAAAAATTCGACTAACCCAAAAAAATCCGAAGAGAACCCAGAAATCCTTGCAAAAAACCCAGAAGGAATCTGTTGTCGAAATCTAGATCCGCTGGCTCGAAAATCGAGGCACCCAAAACATTCTGACGACAACCCAGTTGAGATCTCGAAAAACCCACCACGAATCTGTACTCAGAAAAAAATTTCGACTGAATCTGGAGAGTCAAAACCCTAGCCAAAAGTCAAAAAATGCGGGTTTGACCAAGTTGTAGGTTGCAGAAAAAATGGCGGGTCTGTACCGCGCCAAAAAATGCCGAAAACCTTTGCCAGACAAACGCAAACAGGAAGAATCCCGTTACTTGGCATAAGCACAGTCCAAAACGGATTTTTGAACAAAAAATTTTCGAAAATCTGCAGCAAAACTAAGAGGCCCGAAAAATCTCGGAAAAGAATTCACAAATTCTTTATTCAAGCTCTGATACCATAAAACAATGCAGGACACGCAATGGATTTCAAAGAATCGATGTTGTTCAATTAATCAAGGAGACAAAGCTCCTTTAAATAGAGTAACAAAGACAATGTTTCTAAAAGAAACAATCGTTAACTAGAGGCAAAATTAGAAACAACTTAAATGACCATTAATAACACAAAGAGAAAGATATTATTCTAATAGATTCTTGGAGTATGCTAGAAGAGAGAGATGCCGGGAGGAATCTTCTAGAAGATTCCCTATTCGATGACTAGGTATCTTTCTATTGGGCCATATATTGGCACCATTTTTTATGTAAACCCTAATTAGGGCAATTCTAGGGTTTTCTTGGCATGATCTTGGCCCATGATTTAGTTTTAATCTTGGCCATCCATTTTGTATCAGACTCTATATATACCTCATTGTCTCTCATTTGTAAGGGAGAGTTTTTGTAGAATTGTTGGTATATGCTGCAGCTATTTGAATATAAATCATTGTTCGATTTGATGGTGATTTTGTCTTTCAAATGTTGTTTTGCATTCATGGTTCTCAATTCCTCCAAGTTAAATTAGAATTTTAGATTAGAATTTGCTTTTTATGTTTGTTAGATTGAGTGGAAGATTTGTTGAGTATATTTGTGTGAAATCCTTAATCCATACCCCTAGCCTCTTTGTCATTAGTAAGTGTGCCTTGTGTGGTCAACTGGAAATTTATGCAAGCTTAACTTCAATTATTGTGTGTCCCTTGATATGCATCAACTTGGATGGTGTCAATGTTTGATGGCAATAATTTGAAAATCAATAAGTATACCTTAGATGATTGCACTAAGCTCGTGTCAAAACCTGTTTGTGAGACCTTGCCTAGTTTGATTCCACTAAATTTGTTCATCATTTCCTACATTCCTAGGCTTAGAATAGATTTCCTAAACCCTATTCCTTTTGCCCATTTTTTAGTAAATCTTAAGTCGAAAACTACATTGCCATATCCTAAGTTATCAGCACACCCATTCCCTATCCATGATCTATGAAGTTAATTTGAACATTTGTGTAAGTCCCCAAGTGAAAACAGCAATTCACATCGATCATTGAGTTACCCACTCGTCAAGACCTGACATGTATAAACCTTGGAATCATTTTAATTGATCTTACCCTTAGCATCTGAGGTGATTTTGTTCAAGAGAGGGTAAAGTGCTTTGGTATTTTATTCTGAATGTTATGTGCCTAAAACACACATCAACAGGTCGTTGAGCTCGTGGGTTGTAACAAGTGGGGAATGATGAACCCCCCCAAAATGGACAAAATGAAACACTTTTTCAAAGTTGATTCCACATTGAATCTGATTTTGTCTCAGACCAACCCTGTTTCTAAGCAATTCAGTAATTTCACGTGTTTTTCTAGGGTTTTGCAAGTTTTTACAATGATTTTTCACTTTTTTGCCATTTTAGGGGTTTTTAACATGATTTAAATGCAAAAAATCTTTGAAAATTGTGTCAACGCTTGGTCGGCTAGCTCTGGGACTCAGGATTAATAGGGTATAATCGTGATTTTTTGCAGACTATCACTTCATTGGTATAACCATTGCACCTCATTCTACTGCAAGTGCTAGTTTAAAATAAGCGAACATTATGGATGATGGAAAGGAAGGAGGAAAAGTGGCATGAATCAAATTTTTAATGAGTTGCTTAGGGAATGAACCAAAAAAAAAATTGTTGGCTTGTCTCACCAAAGCGAGGAAGGCTCAATAACAGATCATCTTGGAAATAGTAAAATGGGAATTTCTAGCAGTACATCTGTGTGAAACCTGCTTAAATTGTTGGACACAACTTTCAATATGATTCTACTTTAATCATACATGCAGCCAACTAACTAAACTGTTACGCACTGACCTGCATGAAATGCTATGATCAGTAACAGTTGTTGAGTAAATTGGCACCTATACTTGATATGAGTCATCTACCTAGCCATTCTTTTATCCTTCTCATTCTGTAGCAGTCTCCTGATTCCATGGCTGTGTTTGCAATTTGTCAACTTTGTGTCCAAGGTGCTCAACTGCCAATAATGTGCGAATACCTTGGAGGTCGAAGCTGGAATTCTGGTTCTTGTGGAATTATGATATCAACAAACAAATGATAAATTATTAAAATGTAAAACTGACAGTGAAGAACTTATTTGGGTATTCTCTGAATAATTGTTTGTTGTAGCAGCAGCTGGGTTTTAATTCTTCTAGTTTATGTGAGCCCTGTAATTGAAGAAACATTCAGAAAAAGTTTTTACAAATATTTAAGGATGATTGCTGCATCTTTCATTGCAACTGCACCAATAAACAATTGTGCAGAAAGACTGTTCCATCTATCACTGAAATTGCACCAATAAACAATTGTGCATGATATGGAACGTAATGAAAATACAATTACCTTCCTAAGTTGACCTTGAAGACAAACCATTTATTTAATATACCTATGCGATGTGCTTCTGGTTACGAAGCCAAAAATTATAACCTTTTTAACTTTTATTTTATGTCTAGCTCATCATCAAGGATAGAAAGCTCTGCCTGGTACTTTGGTTGTACACCGCTGTGACTGAATCAGGGTGTCCACCAAACCTGCCTTGCAGTCCTTGTTCAAATAATATTAAATACAAATTCACTGGCCTTTCCCTATCTACTTCCTCTCCACCCATTCTGCCTTTTCTCACTTCACACTTCTTGCACTGCCTTCCAACTTCATCTCAAAAATTGCATCATAGAGGAAAATATCGAGTTTTATCACCTCTTTTGGAAATTAGTTCCAGATATTTCTGTTAATTGACAAAATGCATAGGAATTGAAGAGGCTTTGGGCATTGGAGGAATCGTGATGTTCCCCTTCAATTGATAGAGGTCCCAGCATCAAGACACCAGATCATCAGGCTTGATAGGTGAATTTCTCAACAATTGTTTCCGCTAGCATTAGTCCAGGTTTTGAATGCTTGGTGATGTGAATTTCTGTTAGCTTGCATTTTTTCAATATTTTCTATAACCAAATTTGATTTTCTATTTTTGCTTTCTGAAAAAGTATTTAAGTACTTCTGAAAATTTGGGCAGTTTTCCTCTCATGCAATAATAGGTCATCATTTACTGGGAAAATAGAATAACTGCTAAGTTGCCGATTCAGGTACGGGTGTGGGTACAGATATGGCAAGTTTTTTTTTTCTTTGGGTATGGGTGTGGGTACATCCTAACATATATACATATAAAATAAGTAATACATTTAAAATGAGTAATAAATAATATTAATAGACAAAAATAGTAAAATAAATATATAATAATAAATAATAAATGTACTTAATAGTGATAATAATAGTATATATGTTTAAAAATTAATTTAAATTACTATTATTAATATATATTATTATAAATAATCAATTTAAATTTTACATATTTTAAAATATTACATTTTAACATATTGAATATTAAAAAAATTACATATTACATTTTAACATCTTAATCAATATGGTTCGATGGAGAATACATCCACTTCTTTCCTTCCTTTTCGACTTTCTCTTGGCAAGAGGGACTCGCCGTGAACGGCACTTGAAACAGCTGAGCATTGATGCACTCCACAACATTACGGCACATCCCCTAGGTTCACCTTCATTCATTCAGATGCAATTGTTTAGGTCTGAACTTCCGGTTTGCAGGCGGAGGAAGATACAGAGGCAAGACATGATTTTTTAACCTGCTGAATACTACAATCCGAGACCATCTGAGACGCACAGGGAAAAATCATTAAAAAAAAATACCAATTTTATTAGAGCCAGCATGGGCAAACTGGCGGCAAACCCAGGGCCACACCTGGCTCAGACTCAGACCCGGACCTGGACCCGGCTCGAACCAGGACTGTCACCCGGGTTTCCGATGCCATTTCCAGTAACTTAGAGAATAAGCAGTGATTTCAGAAGTGTAGGATACTCTTTTTCACTAAAACATGTGTTAGTTATTTTCTGATAATATTACATTAATACTGCAGAATGATAAGGTATTCTGGTTTAACTTGATAAATGCTAAGCTAAGTGAAAAATCATCGTTGCCAATAAGAGGTGTTTCCTCCACTCATTCTGCCAGGGACTTAATGCATGTTTTAAAAAGTTCAGCTATCACCAAGAAAGAAATTCATTTACATCATACCATAAGAAGAAATGATAACAAATGTGAGATCATCTTCTTTATATAATATATATACACTTTACAAAGGAAAGAGGCTAGCCTTCATTACATAAGATGGCAACCGGACAGCTATGCATACATATTTATATGTCCTACCAACTTCCCTTATCACTTGTGCTTCTCAAACTCTTATGAAATGAGTTCCAAAAGCAAAACATCCTAACAATCTCTCACCCATGCCAAGATTCCTATTATACCCGAATATATATACACACACACTTTACGAAGGAAAGGACTTAGCCTTCATTACAAAATATGACAACTGGACAGCTACACATCCATGTGTGTGTCCTACCAACTTCTCTATCATTTGTGCTTCTTCTCAAACTCTTAGAAAATGAGATCCAAAAGCAAACATCCTAACTATCTCTTGCCCATGGTAAGATCCATTATACCAGAATTTATATTCATTATTACATCATTAATTAAATATCATATTAATTATCCTTTGTGGCCCCCAATGGATATGTTAATGCAAAGTACAAATAATTGTCAACTTCATATGGGTTGCTTCTTGACAAATTTTAAGTGAAGAGATTAATAACATATGCGATTATATATTGAAGACTTGAAACAATCCTCTCAATGGATCACACTTTTAAATTCTACCTTGTAGTCATAGTTTATCTTGACCTTAAATCAAGTTTATGATTTAACTTCTTTAACCTGTGCTTAGTTGATGCTGAAAAGATACTCTTTTTAATTTCAGAGCCAGTCTGTTGAATTGACCATATAATTGTTGGTTTTGTGCATTTTTATTCTACAATCTATTTTGGATTTATTACTCCAGAAAATGAGACAACTCATGTTTCACAAAACAACTAATTTTAAGAAAGCAACAACCTAGAAAGGATAAAAATAATGTTCCAAGACAAACTTGTTAATTTACCCCAAGAGTCGAAAACAATCATCTCGATTGAGATAGTGAGACAAAGAAAACCCAATCCACTAAAAGCTCCGTCTACACTTGCAAAATTTTCTTTCCACCTATACCACAACTTCAAAACAGAAGCAACATTTTCCACGTTTAGTTTAGTTTCCATAAGTAACATAATATCTACTTTCTAAGATTCAATTGACAACTTCTATTAGGGGATTAAAACTCCTAGGATTCCATGAAAAATGGCACGGTTGCAGAAAAGCTCCGTCTACACTTGCAAAATTTTCTTTCCACCTATACCACAACTTCAAAACAGAAGCAACATTTTCCACGTTTAGTTTAGTTTCCATAAGTAACATAATATCTACTTTCTACGATTCAATTGACAACTTCTATTAGGGGATTAAAACTCCTAGGATTCCATGAAAAATGGCACGGTTGCAGAGTAGGGTGTTGCACTCTCCTAGATCTAAGACTCAAAAAAAATACTTATAAATTATCGTCCCTAGATTTCCTACATCACTTCTATTGGTTTCACCAGAATATCTCCACGAAATGTCAGTATCAAATTATTAATGAGCCATGAATGTCAAGATGTCACACTCTCTAATACCATGTTGGAGAAGCCAAGATCTAAAAGCACAAATGAACCTTCCACTAGTTAACAAAATTATGCACAATAGGATATATATCATATAATATGAAATGTTAAAATATACACTAAGAGCCTTGCAAATATAGGCAAGGTAGAGGAGTTAAGAAAGCAGGACTAAATGACTGACTACTCCAAATGTGCAACACATCTAAAACTCAAGTGACAAGTATTTAAACATATGTCGTATACATGAACTAGGTGTCTCAATAGGTAAGTACATGTGTCTCAACCACATGAAATAAGACAAAAAGCTAGGAGTCCCTAAGTGGAGACTTATCTAGTGTGAATAGAACTCTCTATGTAGGCTAAAAGCTAACTAGGTAGATAATGTCACTATTTACACCAACACCCCTCTTAACTGCAACTTAGGGAGTAATATATGCGAAGATGATGATGGGTCCCAACTACTAGGTTATGCTAGGTAACCATGTCAAATTACTCATAAACAAAGTAAAGAAGAAAAACCCCTATCCAAAAGAGAAATGATACAATGAAAATGTAAATATGAAGATAGGAGATAGAATGAGGACTCAGGACAACCACAAGAACTACTTCTAGCACAATGTACAATAAACATTCCAGCCCCATATGAGAGAAACCCTCGCTATGGAAGAAAACAAACTCCACAAGCTACTAAAGAACATAGCTTTTGGGGAAAATATCAAGGAAGAAATGCCAATGAAACCCTGCAAAAATTTGGATTGAAAAATGCCATGACACCCTCAAAAAAGCCAAAATAGGCCAAAATCCTAAAAAAATTGACCAAAAAGGTGATGGGTAGAGGACGATTTTGGCCCTCCACCCAAAAAAAGGTTTTTCTAAAACTTTTCTTTACTGTATGGATTTGTATGGTCCAACAGGGAATAAAAATTGCAAATAATTTGAAATTACTGAATTTCACCAAACAAAAAGTTATTCTTCGTTTCTTGTGCCTTCTAGACAATGACATAGTTTGTTAACTTTGTTTAGCTCCACAATGCTCCAATGATAGGGCTAACTATTGAATTCACCTTAGTGTGGGAAGAGATGTGCATTCATAAACAAAACACTAGTATTCCATAGGCCAAGAAGAACAAGCAATCTCACGCCTCACAAAAATAAAATCAAACCAAAACCTTCAACAAACCTCACTCTAATATACCATGTTGATTTCACCAGAATCTCTCTATGCAATGCCAATATTAGTCAAGCCGTGAATGTCAAGCGATCACACACTCTGATATCATGATACCATGTTGGAGAATCCAAACTCTGAAACCATAAATGAACCTTCCACTACTCAACAGAATTATGCACAATAAAATATCTATCATATAATATGAAGAGTGTGAAAATATCAGAGTTCCCAGACTTGCCGCGAGTTCGCCAAGTTGGCGAGTCGAGCCAAGCTCGGCGAGTTTTGCTGACTCACGGCTCGAACTCGGCGAGTTTTGCCAAAACTCACCGAGTCCGAGCTCCAGGACTCGGCCGCGCGAATGAGCAATTTCGATTTTAAAAAACAAAAAAAATAAAAGCTTTTTCATTTTTTTTTTTAACTTTCTCTTTCATATAACCCTAAAAGGTCTTCTAATTGTTAGTTGTGAGAAGAAGAGAGGAAAAGTGAGAGAGAGGAAGGAAAACAAGAGGCCATAGGTTTGCAACCAGCAAGGAAGAAGAGCATCAAGGAGACCACAAATCACATTGGGGAGGCCATAGGCTTGCATTGAGAGCATCAAGGAGTCCAAAGCAAGACTTCTCAACTCATTTGAAAGAAGTAAGGTAGATTTTGTTGGTTTTTTAAGGTATGTTAATGAATTTTTTTCATTTGTTTGTTAATTTTTTTTTAGTTTAACAGTTAACTTTCCAAATCTTGAATGTTTTTATTTTTTTAGCTTAATTTCAATGAGAGAAGTAGAATAATAGCAAAGTGCAAACCCTACATTTTTTTAGAAAAAAATTGTAAACATGTATTTACAATTTATTTTTTTTAAAAGTAGGGTTTGCTGATTTTTTCTATTAGTTTATAACTTTATTAAATTTTCTTATTGCAGCAGCCTTCACATTTAAAAAACATTCATTTTTCACAATGCCTAAAAAGGATGAGGCTTGGAAATATACTGAAGACTTTATTGACAGACAAAAAAATCAAACAAAATGTTTTTTTTGTAAAGAAATTAATTTTGGTGGCATCAATAGATTTAAATACCATATTGCCGGCATACTTGGCCATGATATTGAGGTATGCAAATTACAAACTCCTAAGGCAAAACATTTCTGTTATGTCCAATTAGAAACACATGAACAAGAAAAGGTAACTAAGAAGAGGCAATTGGAAGAGTTAAGTGCTATTGGCTCCCATGCACCCACATCCGCATCCACATCTGTAGGCTATGTTGGAGAGGGTTCTTCCATGCCTCCCTTTCGCCCTAGTGCTTCTGCTAGTGCTAGTGCTTCTACTTCTACTCCTCCTAGTGGCACTATTACCTTTGGCCCTAGAGTTCGGAAATCCAGGTTGGATAGTTATTTTGTGCCGCGTAGTACTCCTGGGCCACAACCCTCGCTTGAGAGCATGGGTTGGAACAAGGAGGTTCATGATGCTGCAAGAAAACAAATTTGCAAGTTTTGGTACTCTTGCAACATTCCATTTATTGCAGCCAGGTAATTCTTTTTGATTTGATTGCTTTAAGTTTAAAAGTAAATTTATAGTTTGAAGTTGAGCTTGAAGTTGAGCTCTACTTTGTCTAATCATAATCTATTTGTGACAGGTCTCCTTATTGGCAAGGCATGGTAGATTCCATAACCATTTGTGGTGCGGGGTTTAACGCCCCTACCGATGCTGAGTTAAGTGGCCCACTCTTGTTACAAATGGTTGAGGATATGAAAGTTGAGCTAGAGGACCAACGACAGTCTTGGAGCCAAAAGGGTTGCACCATCATGACAGATGGTTGGACGGATAAGAGGAATAGAACACTCCTAAATTTTCTTGTTTCTTGCGGAGGTGATTGATCATGATTCATTCTAATTTATACTTCCCTAAATGCATTGAATAAATTAAATTTTGATTTGTTGAAAGTTTGTAACTCTATTTTCAGGATCCACCATGTTCTTGAAGTCTATCGATGCTTCCTCACATGTGAAAAATGCCACATACTTATTTGAGGCTATTGAGGAAGTCATACAAGAGGTGGGGGAAGAAAATGTGGTGCAGGTGGTGACAGATAATGCAGCAAGTTATGTTGCTGCAGGTAAATTTTGAACTTTTCAAGTCTTGATGGAGAGGCATCTATGATTATTTAAAGTTTTCTTAACACATCAAAATTTCTAATTAACTTAAAATTGCTGCAAGTAAACTTTTGATGGAGAGGCACCCGAAAAAATTTTGGTCTCCTTGTGCGGCCCATTGCCTTGACCTCATGTTGGAGGATATTGGTAAGCTTGAATGGGTGAAATCAATAGTTGAAAGGGCCAAAAATATCAGCAAGTTTATCTACAATCATGCATTGGTCCTTAGCATTATGAGGCAATACACGGGGCAAAAGGAGTTGGCTCGTCCTGGTATCACGAGGTTTGCCTCAAACTTCCTCACATTGAAATCCTTGATAAAATCAAAGGCGGCTTTGAGGCGTATGTTTGTTGGTGAGGAGTGGACTTCCTCATCCTATGCTACGACCACTGCAGGGATAGATGTGGTAAATTGCATTTTTGATGAGCCAGGTTTTTGGACCCCCTGTGGAGAAACCGTGCAGGTAAATTTATTACAATTTAACATTTAGTATCTACTATTTAGTAATTTAATTTTAATTTATTAACAATTTAACTTTGCAAGTTTTCTTTTTTTTTAATTTAATTTGTGACTTAATTGTTTTTGTTTAACATTATGTGTAGGTCACTGAGCCCCTCGTAGTTCTCCTACGAGTTGTTGATGGGGAGAAGCCCTCTATGGGCTATATATATGAGGGTATGGATAGGGCCAAGGAGGCCATTAGGTCCATATATGCAGGAGATGAGGATAAGTATGGCCCCATTTGGGAGATTATTGATAGGAGATGGCATGCAGCAGCCTATTACCTCAATCCGGCATTTCGATTCCGTGATGACTTCAAGGCGAATGAGGAGGTTCTTAGTGGCCTGTATACAGTGGTTCAGAAGTTGTGTACTGATGGCACAGCCTCAAGTACAATGCTCCAGCTGGATAAATATAATAATCGAGAAGGGGCAATCTTCGCAAACAGCATGTGCATAGAGGCTCGAACACAATTGCAGCCAGGTAGAAATATATGTAAACTTAAGATTCTTAAGTTTATGGCTTATGCATTTTAATTTTTGATTTTATAATCTAGCCTTAAAGTTGGAAATGAGTTTGATTTTTTTTTCTTTTTCGTTATTTCAGATAGATGGTGGCAAATGTTTGGGCCCTCAACCCCAAACCTTCAAAAAATTGCCATCCGTATTTTGAGTCAGCCATGCAGCGCTTCTGGATGTGAGCGCAATTGGTCCATGTTCGAGCACATCCACTCGAAGAGGCGTAATAGATTGTCTATGGAGAGGTTGAATGATCTTGTTTTTGTTCATTACAACCTCCGTCTTACGACCAGACAGATTTTGGACACTGACTCCTCTCCGATCACTTTAGCGGAGATCGATCCAGAGTCTGAGTGGATCACTGAGTCTACCGATCCCGTCTTCACTGAGGAGGACCATGAATGGGTTGACCAGGCAAACAGAGAGGCTGAAGTTGTGACTATGGCAGAGGAGGAGGATAGAGCACGATCCGGCACAGGCACCTCACAGGCGGAGACTATGGCTTCTCAATCATCCAGGACCTACCTTAGACGCATTTGTAGGAGGCAGACAAACTACTCTGAGGCTGAGGATGAGCTAGAGCCTGAGCCATAGACTTGTTTTGTTTACAGTTATATATATGCTTGGGAACATTTGATGTCATGGATTTTATATACATTTGACAACATTTATAACTCTATATATCTATGTTTTCTATTTCCTTCAGCTACAATTTACATTTCTACGCATGTGATGGATGTATGTTTATGTATGTGATCAAATTAGCTTCTATTTGATGATGTTATAGTGTCTTTAAGCTTTATTCAATAATGGGTGCATGAAACAAGTTTTAAATCGTTAAAAATCTCTAAATTTCAAGGGTTTTTTATTTTGTCGAGTCATAGCCGAGTCATCGCCGAGTCATCGCCGAGTCACGAGTCGAGTCGGCCTTGCCGAGTCCGAGCCGAGTCCGAGTCTGGGATCTTTGGAAAATATACAATGAGAGTCTTGTCTATATATGAAAGGTAGAGGAGGTAAGAAGGTAAGATTGAACAACTAACTACCTCTCTAAATGTGCAACACATCTAAGCTCAGCAAACAAGTGTTTATGCATGTGTCAAGTGTGCATGAGCTAAGCGTATCAATAGGTGAATAAATGTGTCTCAGCTACATTAAATGACACAAAAAGCTAGAAGTCCCTAAGTGGAGACTTAATTAATGCGAATAAGACTCTCCATGTAGGCTAAAAGCTAACTAGATATATAATGTCACTATTTATACCAACTCACCTTTCAACCCACAATCTAGCTTAATTTTCACTTTCTAATTAAGAGATGGTCAAAATCTTTGAAGGGAGTTCTTGTTCATTGTTTGAACTCATTGACTCCTCTTTGATGCTCTTGACATGGGATCATCTCCTAGAATCTTGCCACTGATATTAACAGGTTCATCTTTAGGCTTAGTCAATAAAATATGTTCTTTCATATAGAAGCATTTTTTTTTAGATTCAACCAAATCAAACTCAACTTCATAATGCTTTGAGCAAGGAGAATTTAAACACCAACTTTTGCAAGAATCAAGTTCTA
Organism: Cryptomeria japonica; assembly: GCF_030272615.1. NCBI lineage: Eukaryota > Viridiplantae > Streptophyta > Pinopsida > Cupressales > Cupressaceae > Cryptomeria > Cryptomeria japonica. The sequence goes on from NC_081406.1 coordinate 639,127,471, forward strand.
CTAAGTAGTAAAATAAATAAATAAATCCTAGCAATCAAATGATCTTGTATTGGGAGAATGAATGAGGGGAGTCTCTGATATCCCTATCCATGATCGGAAATACCTAAATTAATTCTCCTTTGTAAGGGATCAATTGTTGAACTCTTCTCCATCCATTGTCACTTATTAGATTCCACCAACTAATCTAGACATTTTCTAAATGTCCCAAAATGTGAAACGAGATAAAGTTTAGCATTAGTCCTTCACAATCAATATTTTATCCCCATACACCAAGCTTCAATTACAAATTAATGACATTGGAAGAGACTTTGAAATATACACTTTGACACATATGCAGGCATAGACCTCCAGCCAACCACTTAAAAAATCATCCAAAATCAAAATACTCCTAGGCTATTAGATATTCTTTATGTGGTTTGGCAAGTGTGGTGCAGAAAATGAGCAAATTTATTTAAGTATACATGTGATCAGCCACTAGGGGCACCCCCTAAGCTTCAAGTTCACAACATAGATTGTCACCCATAGAGTATGCTAGTGCAATGGTTGCATCCACCATATTAGTAATCCCTCTGACTTGGGGAATTCTCCGACAGCATAAAAAAAGGGGGCTCCCATACTCAAAACTTCATTTATTACCAAACAAACAGTAAAATCCCAAGTACCCGACAAAAGGGTTTTCACTTTTCCCTACCCAAATGGGGATTAGCTCCTAAATAGTCTTGTAGAACAACTGACGTAAATACTTTCACCCTCAAAACAAAACCAGTTTGTCTAAATATCAAGAAGTGCAATATTGAAAATCAATCTTCGATTTGCATAAGCCATGCTAATGGAGGTTGTGCATCAAAAATCGTCCAAGTAATGTTTTAGCTACTCTTTCTTGGTCTACACTCACTAACTTGCATGAGATTTATGATTCTATCCATTCAGTGAGTATTCGGTGAGCCCCTGAGTACTCGCGAGTTTCTTTTCCAGCCAGAGTTATTGCAAGAAAAGCTTAATGAGTTTGTGTGGTGAGTTTTACTGAATTCTAATAAGTAAATCTGCAAGTCTCAAGTGAGCACTCACTGAGTCCATGCAAAAAACGTGCAGTGCACAGGGATATTGAATGCAAGAAAAACATGGTAGATGCTGAAAGTACACAATTTTCTGGCTCTATAAGCCTTATCTACTCAAGGTAAAAAACACACTAGCATTTCACTGTTAAATAAATTGGAAGGATTTTATAGTGGATTTGAATATTGGTGTGGTCTCGAAAGCCTTCGTTTGCATTTGGTGACCAGTGTTCCGCCTCTCAAGCCTGCCCTATTCTACAATAGTGCTACCAGCACCAAACTTATTTGATACATTTTGAAAATTTATATATTTTTAAGAGACCTGAGTATTTTAAGATGCCAAGATTAACCAATTTTGTAAATTTTTGGTCTGCCAATTCCAAGTTGAGACTGAGTATACAAATTATGGTTTTTTGGTTGCAATACAAAATGTGAGGTCCATTTAATCTTTCACATCTATCGCAACTCCATTGCATGCCTTGACATCAAATTGTAGAGCATTTCAATTGGGCAAAGAGCATTTCAAAAAAAGAAGTAATATTTTGATAAACGTATAAAAAAGTGCCAAAGAATACAATTATTAGATAGCAATGCCATCTCCAAGTATGGTTGATCTGTATCCAGTAACAAAATGCCAGAGAATTCTGGAATTTTTTAAAGGGACCGAGCAAACATACAAGTTTCTGAGGTTGATCCAATGCACATAAGACTCAACTCTTAAGTGGGATAACATTAAATTGCTCATTTAGCAAAACTTTCACCGTAAGTTCATTTCACCAGCTCATGTAGAACAGCCTAGTAAAGAATATTTCTTTCTAGAATTGCAAACAGAACTTGAAGAAGGCCTGTGAGTTTGTCCTCTAAAGAAAAGCATGTCCAAGTTGGGTTACTGATTGGCTGATAGACAAATTTCCTCAACATACATGGTTTGATAGACAAATTTCTCTTAATGACTAGCACAAGTAGAGGATGATCATAAACTTGGGAAACTTAAAGACTGCAAAAAATTGAAGTAGGCATATTTAATGTCAAATTGCATATCATACCCTGCCGGACAAGAAATATATTTTAGATAGGAGTTTACAATGTTCAAACAACAACATTCACAAATTAAAAAAATATGAAGAAAAATCTATGTAGCATGCAGAAGTAGATTTGTACTCACAATAATTAATTGCTATTGTGCGTCCTTCAGCGTCAGGAGTTTGCCTAACATGGTGAAACCACAAGCTTGGCCTGGATTAACAGATGATGGTCCGCTTATGTAAACTACAACTGAAATCTTTATAAATAGTTCTGAAAGATTTGTGTGCTACACTTATTAAATTCTTTAAGAAAAATAAAAAAATCTCTTACCCATCAGTAATGAACCAAAAAAAACTTTTAAAAAATCATACAATGCTAGACCTCAATTCTTTTTATATATATGTTTAGAGTTTAGACTAAAATCATACCCTCAGATTGAATATTCCTTTTGATGGGAAAACAGGTTTATCAAACAATAAAAGAATAAAAATGCTGTCAAGGGAAATTGTAGTCCTTAGAAATGAAAGGTCACTTGTTGCTATATGCTGCAAAAAGCCTACTGGAATGTTGCTTTACAAAATCAAATCTCAACTGAGTGTTTGATTTTCACAAAACAGAATAGTTCATAGATCAAAATCCAAGCAAATGATGATAAGGCTGAGGAGACTTACAGATAAAGAATCTCGCCTGCTTGAACTGTACATTCAAAAGGTTTTGGGCCATTAAAATATCTGGGAAACAAAATTCTGCTTTGTTCAACTTCTGAGGATGGTGGATATGGATCAATGCTAGCCCATGGAACATACTGTGGAGGATTATCTAACTCTATACTAAACTCTCCAGTTGCCTGCAATGCATTTTGAAGTCAACTACAATATAAGTTCCTGCTGGCTGCATGCTTACATAACAAATTAATGCATAATGCATCCCTGAATCAACTATTAAGAGTTAAAATAAATCATCATATCATGTTGTCTAAAGGTAAATGTCAATATCAGTGTATCATAACCAATTGTTGCAAAAATAACATCAACCAAAGCATAAAAGTAAAGATCCCTGTACAAGAATTGAATATCAAGAAGAGGCTAAAGAAAATTTTGCTCCAGATTCATGGTGCAGCATGGATTTTCTTGTGTTCCTGTGCAGCTGTCTGGTGGTCACATGCCTGCCTTGCTTTAGGTACTTGGGGAACAGTGCTGTTGTGTAATGCTTGCAGTCCCTAACCATTTTACTGATCTTTTCTTCTCTGGTTTTGTTTTTTGCAGCAGGGTTTAGTTCTGGGTGAATGGTGGTAGTTGTGGATCCAGGGGAACCCGCCATTTTATCCTATCAAGAACCTGTTAGATTGGAAGAGCCTTCCTCATCTGGGCAGAACATTGCTATTTGTTTTTTGGTGCAAATAACAAGACAAGGAGGATCAGAAATCTGAAAATCATATCAAGTTGAATGCCTGCCTGGAGAAGAGTATTGATAGGCCCGTTTTGGTCATCAACTAGGATCTAATTGTTGATGCTGTCTTGTATCTTTCTGAACATACTCTGATCTGCAAGTTTATGCATATTTGAATTTCCCTACCTTTATTGGAATTTTGGGCTCAGTAAAATACTAAAATTGGCAACCTTAAGAGATATAGAGATTATTATTGCTGTGATTGGGTATTTCTTTGTCGTTTTTTCTAAAATGACTGATCAGAATATAGTTTTTGAGGGTGGTCCATGCTTTCATAATCAAGCTGGTCTATTCACCAAACCCTAACATGTGGGTTTGGATCCGATGGAAGAGCTTTCATCTATGATTCCTATTTAGGTCCACCTATTGCTGCTATCCTTGGATAACCCTCAGGCCTTTTGCATCATATGCTTGAAAGAAAGGTAACTACCTATGCATGTATCTGATTGAAGTTGATTTGAATAACCCATTGCCTAATTCTTTAGAAATTAGATTATCAGTATAAAAACCTTTTACTTTTCAAAAACTTAATGAATCACAATTGCTGTAATGAACCCAATTTGAGAAGGGGCCAGTCGGCCACCCAAGCAGTGTTTACTAACACCCAACCTTTTGTGCTTTTCTTTAAATATCAATAAATTGGAAATTTTAAATAAATGAATTTATTGTATATTTGATATTTCCTAATATCGGACCTGGGGCCGAATTCCTAAACATTGATTTGGTAAGTTTAAATAAATTTATAATGTTTGCTGTTTGAGCCAACTTGAGGTCGGTTAATCCTCCATAGACCGGCACAGGATGCCTATATAAAGGAATTGATCGTGGGGTGAAGATATGATTGAGATTTGGAATTCGCCTTTGTGCCCGATCAGCTGTGGAGATGATCATCTCACAGCCTGGGTCAGGTAGGACGTTCCTCCTACATCTGTCCGCCAGTTCTTGAGCTTGTATGTTACCAGTCCAAAAATCTTATGTTCATTATTCATGCCCGTGTCCGGTTGTGAAGCAGGGAGTGATCGCTGGTCAAAGGATCAAGTTAGCAGTCTGAATAATACAGGAACAAGGAGCATTTGGAAGGCTATACTAACTTGGACAATTTGGGTAAACACCAATAGCCCTTGCCATGTCTTTGACAGGCAAGGCCAAGGTTGGCAATCAGGACAGAGGCATTTCGATTGGGCTACAGGCAGAGTTGCTACAGGAAGTGGCATAGAAGGAGACATAATGTGTGCACAGCAATAGCTGGAATCAACCTATCGAAAGAGATATTGAAGGGAGTCAAGTTACATTGTTTTGGAATACTGAGCGCACCTATCGGATATAGCTTGCGACTGCAAGCGCAAGCATTAGGAGAATATCAATTTCAGAGTGCAGGGAGCTGTCAATCAGCCTGTACATAATATTCATATCTGTCATTATTTGTGAAAAGAATGACTGTCTGAAGTGAAAGATCTTATTTGTTAGTCCTACACCCAATAGATATTTGTACTGGCAATTGGAAGCCAAAGTATCTTTTGAGAAGTGTGGCAATTGTTTATTATGCTCTGAAGTCGTTTGTTTTCTCAATAAAATCACATGCATTTAGTTTTCAACATTAGAAATATTATTCATTGTTTGATCAATTGCACAAGTGAGGATACTTCAGTTGCAATACTTCAAAACGTAATCATCCACGACAGTAACATAAATGCAAGATCAAGCAATTTAGACACAAGAAAAACACACAATTTACATGGAAACCGTTGCGAAAGAAAACCACAGTAAAATATTGCTTTTGTATTAGAAACTCCTTACAATCTTCATACACACCAACCCACAGAAGACCGTAGGCACCAACCCACTAGAGACAACAATCCCCACAACTGAGCACCAACCCAGCAAGAGACACCAATCTCTTTTAATCAAAGGCACCAAACTCTAATAATAAAATTAGGTCTTCTTAAAAATAAAGCTCAATCAAAACCAGAGAAATGAAAATTGCCCAAAATCGCCTGGACTCAACGAGTCCTGAGCCGAGTTAGTCTCGGCGAGTGCAGGGGGCTTGGACTCGGACTCGGTCGAGTCTGGGGTCCAGACTCGCCCAGACTTGGGCAGCAGTAATGACATTTTAAGTTTAAAAAAAAGAATTTACAATATGTTTTCATTTTTATTTTTTGCCGACACAATAACTTTGCCGAGTCCAGCCGAGTCTGAGCCGAGTTTTTTTTGCCGAGTCCGAGTCTCGAGTCGAGTCGGCCTCGCCGAGTCCGAGTCCCATTTCTATGATCAAAACTGCCTTAAATCTGCCTTAAATGGCTGCTCCATATATCTTCAAGATCTGCCTTAACACACTCTCAAAAAAATGCTCAAAATATATAAAAATATATGCAATATTTCTGCTCAAGATCTTGCAATAATTCTCCTTAAGGTCTGCTCACAAATCTGGATTAAATCTTCTCCAAAATCTGCACTTTTCTTCTTTAGATCTGCTCTGTAAATAAGAATGATCTTCAATGAATTGCTTGATAAAATTAACCCCAAATGATCTTTCTTTTATACATGCAAATTGCACCCCTTCACCAATGGTTACCTCTCTTCATGCTGATCAGCCAAGATCAGAATTAAATATTTTATTTATTTTTTATTTGCTTGCCCAAGTGAGCACCCAAACCAAGTGGGGTCAGCCATACGCAAAAAAAAATTATTTAATTTATTTGTAGCCCTCAAGTTAGGGCGCATCTCTTAAGGGGTTTGTCCCTCTTAAAATAATATTTAAATCCATTTTTTACTTCCCCTAATTGGGTCGACTCCAAGAGGGGGGTCGGCCACAACAATAACAAAAACTATTTCGCAATTTTGAATCCATACGCAATTTATCTCCTCCTTGCTCAATGAAATCTCGATCATAGTGCCATAAATTTGGCATAAACTAAATTCCATCAAATACGCCACAAAATGCACTTTGACATCAATGACAATAATCCAACATGTTGTCCAATGGTTCAGGAATATGAGGAGGTTGTAATTCAGGAGCTTGAGAATTCAGCTCAAGAGCTACACCTTTATAAAGGTTCAAGGCAGTTTGATGGAGTTTCTACCTAGCATATGATCTGTTTTCAAAGAAAGCCTTCTAAAGAATGGCAAATTCATGTTTTAGGGTGTTTTTAGTTTTATATGTTTTGTTTTCAGTGAAGTAATCCTTAAAAGGGGTATTAAAATAATATTATAAAATTATTAGAAGATAAGGCTTACAATTGTAATAAAGTAACCTTAGTGGCAAGTTCCTTTTTTTTTTGTTTTTTAGTTCGCTACTATTAGCATTGGGTGAATCATGTCATGTTTATCCTTTTGCATGGTTTGATTCTCCAATCTCTATATAAGGAGATGAAATTCTTTGTAGTCGTATCCTGTTATTTAATAAAATATTATAATATTGTGTCATATTAATTTTTACAATAAGCTCTAGCTTTGGACTCACAATTGCACCTTTAGTTTGTGGATGATACTACATTGATAAAGTTTTATAAAATCTGTGAGGCAATGAATTTCAGAAGTCTTGGACATTTATTTGACTACTTTTGGACAACAAATTAATGAGGCTGAGTCCAACTTTTTTTCTTCAATACTCCAATGCTTATCCAATTAGGAATTGCGCTAACTTTTCACTTTAGGATAATGGTTCTTCCTTCGGATGATTTAAGGATTCCTTTATCTACTAGAAGTCGTAAAAGAGAGCAGTTGAAAAGGATTTTGGATTGATTTCATATGAGTCATTGGGCACTTGGGTGGTCGTCTTTTGTTGGACAACTAATCCTATTAAAATTTGTTTTGTAGGCTCTTCCTATTCATTGATTCTTGGTGCTCTCGACTCCAAAAAACTTTCTCAAGGAATTTGACTCTCTTTCTAGGAAATTCTTTTGAGTAGGGAATTTAAATTCCCGAAGATGGAGTTTGGTTAATTGGGATCAAATCTATAGGCCTAAGCAATTTGGTAGCCTTGGCCTTCAACAGTCTAAGCTCATAGCCAAACCATAGCTGACAAATAGTACTAGAGAAAGTGCAAGATTTCAAATAAACCTTAGGCTAGAATACTTAATTTCAAATAATTGGGAGAGTACCTAAGGAGGATGTTCCTTGAATGGATCTTAGTGAAAAATGTTCATGGTTTGGACTACCATTAAAAAAGGTGTCACATATATCAAGGATGCTCTCTTATGGATCACCAAAAATGGTTGTACAACTTTATTTTGGGATGATTCTTCAAACCTCCATCCACCAATTCTCTCCTCATTCCCCTTCTTTAGTCCTTGGGTGAACTTTTTCAAGCAATAGGGTGGTCAAAAGTTGTTGATTTTAACAGTTTCATTTGTTTGGTGAATTCTTAGATATATCATTGGAAGGATTCTAGTAGCTAGCTTGGGAGGGATGCACCTGAAGCCAGGGCTACTCACTCTTCCATTCAAGATGATGAACCTTATTGTTCTCTAGAGGAAGCCGGTTTTCTTACTTGAGGTTATAATTCTAAAGGTGCTAAGAGATTTCCCTTGGTGGAAAAAAATTTGGAATAAGTTATATTGGCCTAGGTGCAATTCCTTTATCTAGTTATCGTGTCACAACAAAAGTATTACCTAGGATCATATAAAACGGAATTGATTCTATTAGGAATATTGCATCATAGGATGCATAAAATAAATATAGTATTGTGTTATGTTGAAACAAAAGTGAGTTACAGTAACAACTCACGTAGCTATTCTAGGTGTCATAGTAATTGGATGTTATTATATAGCGAGTTGTTAAAACAACTCATTATATTTAGATTAATCATTTAGGGAGTTTCATATAATGTAGGATCTAAAAAATCCTATAAATATGTATTGAATGGTGCGTGGAAAATAAGAACCTTGTATTATTTTGTGTTGAATTATTTGCAGCTTCATTGATCGGATTTTCTCTCATGGTATCAGAGCAGAAACGTTTATATGCCTATTATTTAGTAATGTGGAGCCTGAAATTTAGAAACTATTGATCTATGTTAGGAAAGTGAAGATTCTTGATAAGCATATCACTAAGGCTATAACTAAGCCAAATCCTAAGCCTGCTGCAAAGGCGATTTGATAGAATAGCGCAGCATTATGGGTGACATGGAAATACAAATATTTTGAAATTAAAGATTTCAATATTTGTTTAAATTTTTGTAGCAAGGCAAATTGTAAAAGGGGAGTGACTACTCTCTAGTCATTCCTCTTTCTATTACGCCAAATTCAAGATTGGAGGTTACCATTTTCTCACTGATGAACAATGTTAGTGTGCAAGATTAAGATCAAGAGCACAAAAGAAGTGTGCATGAAGAATTCTATCATTCTTTGCTATTTTGTTTGAAGACAAAGTCGGCAGCTACGTTTGTTGCAAGATTGGATTTCATTGCAAAAGCTTTCCGACAAGATCTCTCTAGAGAGATAGGTGGTAGTTTCTTATTTCAGAATTTGTGAGGCACTATGATCGGGCAAACTTTCAATGCGTCTTCCAAGCCTAATGGCAACACCAATGAATGTGGTGTGAACTGTTCTATCCATACTATGCACAATTCAGGGTATTAAGGTTTGCAATATTTAGAGCTACCCTGGGAATGAAAATCCCCTGTCAATTATTGATGGAGAGAACAACACGATTTTAAGTATTTTGGGCACACTTTTTTGTTGATTTAGAGGCTTTTGATGTGGATCTGGCCGTGGAGCAGCTTAAATAGATTACTCACTGTGTCAGAGTTTTTGGGAAGCTATAACAACCATTTATAGTTGAGAGTTTTTAAGGGTAGTTTATGAAGTCTCAATCAACAATTTCTATTTGAGATTGTCAACCTTATTGAAGACGAACAGTAGGCAACTCCCACAAGGATGAGACACACTTGCATAGGAGAGAGTTGCAAATCCACTCCAAATTAAGGCTGGTGATAAGACTTCTCAACACTAACTACGACGTAGGAGGTCCCATGTGTGCTATTGTGGCGTATTCTGGTGCCAATATTATAGACATCACCATTAATGATTATCAAATGGAACATGCTCGAAGTCATAACAAGAAGGTTGGCCTGGACGGACTTTGTTAGGTGGTGTGCGGAAACTTCCTTTGCATGCCTTTTAATGACGAGTCTTTTGACGGTGTATACTTTCTTGAAAAGCCATGGAACCAGCTCAACCTTTTTGACAAAGTAGATTTACCATTACTAGCCACTTTTAGTTGTTAACAATGTTGAAGAGTGTAGTAGTCAAACTTTTATTATAGATATTGTGTTATAGTCCAAAAGTCTAGTAAAAATATTGTATATTTTCAAATTCAAGGTGTGTCATTTTGTTTAGAATAGAGTCTATTTAGGAGTCATCATTTGTCACAAAAAAAGGGGGTAATATTATTTTAATTGTATTTGGGTGCACTCTCACTTGTACACGACATCCAATTTGTGGGGAGGCATTCTAAAATTGAGCTCCAAAGTCAAATTTTCTAAGTAGCAAGTCCACTGGAGGTTGGAGGCACATGAAGTTGGAGGACATTCAACAACCTCTCGTCAATCACTAGTGACAGGGTTGTGAAATTGCATTAGTGACAAAACTATTTGTGCCAAAACAACTAAAGCCAAGATCATTTTTCAGGTGGCAACGGCAACTGTCTCATATCATTTGCGATCAAAGTGGCAATGATCTATAATGGTGGTTGCATACGTGACAACAAGGGCTTGGTTTTCAAGATTTTTATGTAAATAATTGGATGTGTTTGTCCCCAATCACTATTGTTGGTTGTTAGTGAGTGGATGTGTTTGTCCCCATTCACAAGATGATGTAAATGATTAGATGTGTTAGTCCCCAATCACAAGAGTTGGTAATTATGGTTGGATGTGTTTGTCCCCATTCATAATTTTTGTGAGCAAATGTGTGTGTCCCTATTCATAACCTTGATGTTGGATGGATGTGTTTGCCCCTATCCAAACTTGATGTAAGACCTTGGATAGATGAGTTAGTCCCTATCCTTGGTTCCATGGGTAGATGTGTTTGTCCCTATCCTTGGATGAAAGTACACTGAGCATAGTAAGGCTAGTTCCAGTATTGCCTGTCACGAGTAGATGTGTATGTCTCGACTCATATCATATGATGAACTACTAAAAGTGGCCATCATGTAATGTTGGTCCACTCTCCCCATTTGGAGAACGATGCAATATAGGGCGGTGTTAGGAATATTGCATCATAGGATGCATAAAATAAGTATAATATTATGTGATATGTTGAAACAAAAGTGAGTTATAGTAACAACTCACGTAGCTATTCTAGGTGTCATAGTAAATGGATGTTATTATATAATGAGTTGTTTTCATTGTATTTAGATAAGTCATTTAGAGAGTTTCATATAATGTAGAATCTAAAAAATCCTATAAATATGTATTGAATAAAATGTGGAAAATGAGAAGCACGTATTATTTTGTGTTGAATTATTTGCAGATTCATTGATCAGATTTTCTCTCAAATTCAGAGCCATTCAAAACGTATTGTGTGGCAACAATGAAGAGATTTTTGCAAATCTTTTCTTCAAATGCCCCTCCTTGAGTATTTGGGGGCAATGGTGGCAACGATGGAGCCAGCCTCTCATTCATGCTACTTTTTTATTTCAAGTCTAGGCTACTGTGTTTTGTCCTCTTGCATAGTCTTATTTCCTTGTGGTTTCCTAGGATCTTGGTCCTATTTTTATTCTTTGGCAAATTTGGTTAGAGTAGATTCGTTGGATCTTCCAATATCAAAGTCTCATTATGCAAGTTCGGCAGAAGATTATGGATTTGATCAAAGAAATTATTGCTATCAATTGTTCTTTTGAGGGGTCCCTATATCCTTTGAATTCTCTTCTTTCAACTCGCTTGGAGCTTTCAGCTTTTCAATTTCTATCTGGATTCAAGTCAAAGCCTTCTAGGAAGATGAATAGGGATGGTGAGTGGTGTCCTCCCCTTCTGAGTTTTTCAAAAGTAACATTAATGGCTCTTCTAAAGGTAACTTGGGTGCTGTTGGGATCAGAGAGGTTGGCCATGTTAGTTTTAGGATCAGACTGATAAATTAGAATCACACAAATGATAGCACTGACATAAAACCAAATAATGAACACTAGAAACACCAACATACCCTGGGAAAACCTCCCTCTTTGAGGTGAAAAATCAAGCTATAAATCTCAGATCTTATTATGCAATAGTTAGTCAGTATCTTTACAATTTGGCTTCAACACTTGAAGCATTTAGAACAGCAGTATATGCACAATAGTATAATGAAACCAAACTAGGGCACGCATAGCAGAATAATGAACTTATCTGCAGTATACTTGAATGCTAATCAAGGAAGACAGTTTGATGACCATTTGCTGATCATTGACACCATTCGCTGATCAAAGGAGACAATTCGCTGACTATAAATGAAGTTCGCTCCTCCAAAGTCAGTTCGCTGTTATTGAAGATGGATTCGCTGATCTTGAAGTATATTCACTGTCCTTTGGGAATAGTTCGCTGCCCTTCTGAAGGAATGTATTTTGCCGATGCTCTGCTGAAGGAGTTCACAGAGTACTTAGATGACTTGCAGGTTGATGTGCAGAGGTAAGTCGCACATTAGAGAGATAGATGATTCGTTGATCCTTATGATGCAATTTGCTGTCCCTGTGGTTATGTTCGCTGACTGGATAATTTCGCTGCTGATCAAGAATGTAATTCGCATGTTGTGTTTATTGATTATGCCATGCAAATGACTTGCTTATATACTTGACTTGAGGTGTCAAGTCTCAAGTTGGCCTGCCTTATTAATTATATAATAATATTATGTATACCGCTCAAATAGGTTTTGACCTATTAAGACGTTATTGCTTGTTTGCCTTTACCACCCATTTGGGGCTCACATTAGGAGTACACATTATGTTTAGGTCCTGGCCCAATTACAATAAGTTGTTTACAATAAGATTGCCATTTGACAACATTTAAATGTCAATCCGAACTAGCTATTATTTCAACAGGCCATGCTAGTTATGGGATGATGATTTTTGTTTTTTCTTATGCTAAGGGCATTAGCACTAATAACTTAATGAAAGCCTAGATGATTCTTGTGGCTCTTCAGAAAGCTTGTGAGTTGGGTTGGAAGAAGGTATTTATGAATTTAACCCCTTGATCTCGGTTTCTGTTTTCAGGCTAGCTTCTTTTGTAACAAATCCTTCAGCTCACTCCAAATTTTGAGGCTATCTCTTTTGTTCATACGCCCAGGGGGGAAGGGAATGCTGTAACAGATTGTCTTGCTAAATGGACTTCAAAGGATATAATAACTGGCATGCTTGTTAGTTGGGGTCTTTACCATCTGATAAATCTTTGCGGCATATTCATAATGATCGGACTAGAGAGGAATAAGGGGTTTCAATCCTTCAAAGAGTATGGCAGTCATTTAATTTATTCTATTTTTTATTGGGAACATGATAGTGGCAAACCTCCTTGGGTTTTCCCTCTTCTTGCTTCAGCAAGGGCTCTTGCCATTTGGAGATCTCAATGATGTAAAATGTGATTTCTTTCTGTTGTTTATACAAATCTCTTTTTTGCTATTTTAAAAAAGGATCCTTGTACAATATTTCATGCTACAAAAACAAATGCTCGTAGGAAAAGTAAGAGCAAAGATTTCCACATCCTCGTAAATGGAAAATAGGAAAATGTTCCCTTTGATAGCAGGATGTAGCACACTCCACTTCCGAGAACACAGAAAGCTGAACAGCATATGCTACTAAGGTTTTGTACACACAAGATATATCAATAGGATAGGGAGTCCGGGTTAACATTTGTTGAGGATGACATAAGTAACCCAGAGATTGAAGACCTTGAACAGACAGAAACCTTGCAGGATAGATGTTGTAACTGTAGAAATTTGTGCTTCACTAAGTCCTCTTTAGAGAAGAACATGGAATGATGGGGAGGGGTAAAGGAGTGCTTAGAAGTTGCCTCAAAACCTAAGTATTAAAGTTTGCCTACTATTCGATGCAATAATATTTTCACACTTTAACCAAAAAGGTCCGCCAACAATTTGACTTAATAATTCTCCACTCTTTCAATTTGCTGGACTCAACCTCAAGGGGCTGGCAGCCTGACAGATGAAATGGAAAGCCTCTCTCAAAAAGACTGAAAATAAAAATAAAAACTTCAAATAGACTTGACGTATAGGGCAATTGTGCCAGAATTGTCTTCCGCGGTATGCATTGAAAGAGTCTCTTAAAATGTGCAAATCCATCATGATAAACATTTCCGTTCACCAATGCCACAACCATTCCAAGTAATGCAATTATTTCATTTTTTTAAAGTTAGGGCTTATAGTACCTGCGATATTGTATAGTGTGCAGCAGGGTGATCCCGAACATACATTCTATGCACATCGGTGGGGGGCATCAGAAGAAAATGTTTCTGTCCCGAGACAACCGCGTAGAGATTCTCATAGTGATCCTTGTGAAATGACGTGGTGGCTCTCTCGTTCCCTATCCACAAATTGACCGCATCGGGTTTCGTACCCAACGCCTCCGTGGCCCAAGGTATATCTTCCTCCACATCACCTGCCAACAAACTGTACTCCGAGAAGAAACAGCCGTTCTGTTCCTGCGCGTAGGCCACTCCCCTCTCCCCGAGTTTCGAACCCGCAATGTACTGCAGCGCCTCGGGGAAGGGCATGCGCTCGACGTACGCTGATACGAAGCAACTAGGCCATTCATTGTTATTGTGTTGATCAGGATTTTTCTCGAGGGAATCAGCTCGGCCATCTGGAGTGAAGTGAAGACTTACTGTTTGGTGTTGCAAGAGGGAAGATAGATAATGGTTGCTCCATTTGCTCAGGGCGGGCCAGTGATGAAGTGAGTCCGTGATTATGCAAGGCTTGTTGGGCATCACATAATCTCTGAGGAAATGAAGGGGAGACAGTGGTCCGTGCACGCGCTCCACCTGGGAACCTGCCCCGAGAGACAGGTCTCTAACCTCCTCCCATAGCTTTCCTAGGGCAAATCCTTCTCCTTCCTCTCTGGGAATGACGTTTTCGTTGCCTCGGTTGTATTTCTGATGGAGACCTGAATTGATGGCCTCTGCCATTTGGGAAAAAACGGGCCTCCTTGATGTAGGTATACATAGGGAGGAAAGGAAGTTTGGAATATTGCTCAATTCTTTTTATGAAAATATTAGTTTTTAGTTAGATCAATGGGTAATGAGAATTTTAAATATTGCAACAACATTATTGAAAATATTTTTGACGTTCAATGATTTTTTTAATTATGATTTTTTTTTAATTAATTTTGTAATTAATTGTTGTGTAAATTATTAGTGTAATGTATTGTGTAGTACATGAGGTCGATTGATAGGAAATTTTATGAATGGGGTTGTTTTTGTAGCAAAAGTTTTAATGGAGAAGTGATAGCTTAAAATCAACTATGCATCCACTTACAAGGATCCAAACATGATTGACTCAAAACCATTGAATGAGGAAGATAATTAGTCTCCATTATCAATAAGGTCATTTTATGTTTGCAATAGGGAGAGAGAGGGGGGGAGAGAGGGGGGACAGGGAGATAGATATAGGGGTAGGGATAGAGAGGAAGATAGAGATAAATATAGAAAGAGGGAGAGGAGGGAAGGGATAGATATAAAGATAGGGATAGGAAGTGATATGTAGAGAATTAGAGAGAGGGGGGAGATATATGTGTAGAGATAGATGGGAAAATAATTAGAGATAGACGTATAGGAAGAGGGAGAGGGAGAAGGATGGATGGATAGAGAGAATGAGACATGTCTTGTCCTACTCTCTTTAAGCATCTATATCCATCTCTTGTCCTATTTAAGTCCATATTTGTCCATTTCATAAAATTTCAATCTTGTCCATCCTTTAAATTAATAGTCCTATCATGAAGGGCCTTAATGAACTATTTTATTTCTCCCCTCGATAAATCCAACCCATATGGTGAGCTTCAAGACAATACTCTCACCCCATTCACTTGGATCTCTTGCACATAATATTCGACATGAATCTCAATCACTACTTTAGAGATTCCTTAAATGTATTTATAAAATACTATTTAAGCATTATTTGCCATTCCAAGAGTCCTCTTATAAGAGAGTTGTCCTTTTGTCATTAATATCTCATTATAAGTAGTTTGAGATTAGTTTTTTGCACTCTCTCATAAAGTTTCATATTCTTGAGCCTTTTGGTGTATTTGTAGTGGTTGGGATACTTAAATCTTCATTGTCATCTAAGTATTTAGTTTGCAAAATTTTAACCCACTTTGCTTGTGGTTCCTTGAACATTCTCTATGTAAATTTGGCCCCTAAGGCCTTGTTTTAAAGGATGTGTTTCCTTATCCCCATGCCACTAGCCCCTCTCGACTAGCAAACCTTCTCCCAAGCTATCAAAACTATCTTTTGTTCTCCACATTACCTTGCCCAAAAAAAATTCTCATTTTTTCATGCATTTTATTGTTTGCCTCAACAAAAAGCAGAAGACAAGATAATAAATATATTGATAGGCAGAGATCACTACCTTTAGCATAGTAATCCTATTTGACCATGATAGCCACCTACCCTTCCATGAGGCCATATTGCTAGATATTCTCTCTTAATGCATCCCATAATATGATAGATCTTATCCCCCTGACCAAGGGCAGTCCTAGATAAAAACACATGACAATTGCTCCTTTTAATATCTAAGCATCTTTATGATTTTTTGTTCCTTCCTTTCAAGGGTGTTGAAGAAATAACCTTTTGATTTTACCTTCCCTGCTTCTTAACCTGAAGCTACTAAATAAAGCTACGACATTTTCTTGAACTCTTTAGCCTCTTGTCTCTTAGCAACTCTTGAGAGCATTGTATCGTCAACAAATTGTTAATGTGATATGGGCGGCGGGTTGCTTGTAACTTTTAAACCTTACAATTTATTACTAGTTACTACTCTCGTTAAATATCAAATTCCTAATTCTTAAGCTATTATAATGAATACAAAGGGAGACAAAAGGTCTCCTTGTTGAAGGCTCCTTCACACCTCAAAAAATCCTTTCGGTACATCATTTGTAATAACTTGAAATTCGGGACTAGAAATGAAGAAAAAGATGAATTATATCCAATTTTGGGTAAAGCCAAAGGCCTCTAGTACCTTCGTAAGAAATCATCGGTCTACCTTATTATAAGCCTTTTTATATCTAATTTTATCATCATTCCTTGTTGCCTAGTCTTTTGGATCGAAAGCATAGCTTCTTGAGCTATGATTACCACATCCATGATCGATCTTCTTGAAGCAAACCTTGTTTGCTCCTCAAATATAATGTTGGAAGGACCCTTTTCAATATGTTTGCTACTACTTTGGTCGTGATCTTATACATGGCATTGCATAAAGAGATAAGTCTAAATCATCTAACTTTGTTGCTTGCTCTTTTTAAGAATGAAGAATAATTTAAGGTGTTGTTGATTTCCTCTAACACCTTCTTTGATCTTCTAGATCTTCAACAACCTCTATTTGTTCTTTTCCAATGATCAACCAATGTTTATAGAAGAAAATAGTCGAGAACCCATCTGACCCTGGTGCTTTATCTGGGGCCAGCTAGTCTACTACCCTTTTGATTTCTTTGTCAATGAACTTTTCATTGAGCATTTTATTCAAATGTTCTCTTACCGAGCTTGGAATTTGTGCCAAAACTTCTCTTTGTGCTGGTACATACAATCCTTCCCAATTGTTAATGAAATTCTTTAAAAAAAAATTGTTCTTTCTCCAACATGATCTTATTCTTTCACTTCAATCCCATTTTCCTACTTGATCTTTGGTATCCTATTGACATTCTTGCATGCTTTCATACTATTGTGAAAGAACTTGGTATTCTTGTCACCATCCTTAACCCACAACTCTCTTGATTTATGTCTCCAAAATGCCTCTTCCTTTGCCAACACTTTCTCATATTCTCCCATCAACTACTCTACTCTATTAAACCTTTCATCATCCATCCCAATAGCCAACACTTCTTTGTTGAGTTTCTTCAAATCCTCTTCTAAAAGTTTTTTTGCTTCAAAGATATATTTGAAGTGTATTATATTCCACTCATTGAGATTTTGTTTTATATATTTCAATTTAAATAATAACATATACATCTTAGTTCCCTCTATTAAGCCTTCCTTCCACCATTTTTCAATCTACTCTAAAAAGTCCTCATGTTGAAGTCACACATTCTCAAACTTGAATGGACACCTCCATTCTTTACTTTCTCCTCCAATGCTTAATTGAAGCGGGTAGTGATTTGATCCTGACCATGGTTGAATTCTACTTACCATTATGAAGGGAAAAGCATCATATCACCCTTCCAAAAGAATTTATCTAAGTTCTTAGCTATAATGCTAAAACCAATTATCCTATCAATCCAAGTATAAGAGGGTCATTGTTTGTTTGTATTTCAATAAGCCAACATCTATCTACCCAGTCTTCAAAATCTACTTGAGACATACCTAGATGGACCTACAAAGGACACGCCTAGATGGACCCACAAAAACCCAACTTCTTCAATCTATCATGTGTCAATATTTTCCCATGGGTTGTTATCAAAGAAAAAGTACAAATTTTACTATAGCATTTGGAAACTAGCCCATTGAACTCCATAAGGGGTGCTAATTCCATTAAGCATACAACCTTGGCTTTGTACCTTCGACTTTTTTAACCTACGCATCAAATCAATTTATTTATTGATGTATTTGAGCTAATTTTGTACCTGTGGACAAGGAAAATGAGAATGTTACTTTCAAAAACCAAGACATGCATGCAATCTATCTAAGCTAATCACAAAAACTCAAATTGCAAGCTAAAATTCCTAATCCTACCAGCAAAGTAACTGAAACAAAATATAAAATAGATGCAAACTATCCATCGCTTCTTCGATTAGACCTCGTTGCTCTTCCTTTTGGTTCTAACGTGGATATGTCACTCTCGAGAAGCTAAGTGTATGAAACGGCGAAAGTGAAGGAGCTTGATATGTGAACCTTACTCGGAATGTGTGATTAAAGATGAGTTATTCATGATTATCTAGACAAAATGGCATTACCTAAACAAGATGAATGCTCGAAAATAGGACAAAATAAGGATGCATAAAAGTTAGATTACCTGGACAAATTGACAAAATAAAAATGCTAAAGTTAGATTATCTAGACAAACTAGAAGAATAACAATGCTAAAGTTAGACTATCTGGACAAACTGACATAATAACAATGCTAAAGTTAGATTGTCTAGACAAAACTGACAGAATAACAACGCTAAAGTTAGATTATCTAGACAAACTGACAGAATAACAATGCTAAAGTTAGATGATTTGATTGAAGGGGAGTCCTCAATTTATAGAAAATCGGAGACTCGATAGACGGGCAGGATCGAAAAGATTTTTGATCAGGTGGATGGACGAGATCGAACGCATGCCAGAGCTGCCATTCGGGGAAGGATAAAGGAGAAGAAGGAAAAAGCGGCAAAAAAAAAAAAAGAAGAAGCAACAAAACAGATTTTTTGGGATGCATACCTCATTTTTTAATAAAAAATTGAATTTAAATGAGATATTAAGATTTTTGAAAATCAAAGATATTTCATGAGACAAAGTTGCCATTTTTGAAAATTGGGAAGATATTTTCAATTAAAATTTGAAAAAGCAGATATTATCCTCATGTGAGAAGATAATTAGGAAAATTAAATAAATGAAGATATTTATTTAATTCGAAGACATAATTAGATAATTAAATTATTTAAAATGAATTATTCAACTATAGGTTAAAATGAATGAACCTTTAATTAATCAATTGAGATTATTTAATTAAAGGGATAAATCAAAATTAATCAAATAATGTAATATTTAATTAATTTTAAAAGGGGAAGGGGTTTGATGACAAGTTAGGGCAGAATAATTAATAAAAGAGGGTTTAATTAATTAGTAAATAAATTAAACCTAAATGGGAAAATTAGTTGAATTGACATCCAAGGACCTAAAAGGGGTCAAATTAAGTCAATTTGGGTCAAAATAGGAGATATTGGAAATATTGGGAAAGTTTGGATGGGAAAAAAGCTATTCGAGTGAAAAACTGCAAATTAGGGTAAACCAAGTAAAACCGAGTCAAAGTGGGTCACCAGACAGAGAAGGGATAATGCAACGCCATGGGACTGGAAAAGAAGTCAAAATGCAACTTTTGCATATGACTAGGTAGGAAAGTGGATCCAATAGGATAAAAAAAGGAAGGCGGGAAGCGACAAACCCCTAAAAAGCAGGCCTAAAAACCCTAAAATTGAGACGGAGAAAATGGTCAAAATGGACACCTTTGAAGTGAGAGGGGAAAAATCCAATGCAATAGGGTTGAAGAAGAGGTCAAAATGCAACTTTCAAACCAGGAGTGGGAAGAGAGGGGAAGGATCTGGATAGGCATGGAAAAGGTTGAACAGAAGGACCGAATTAGGGGCAAAAAAACCCTAATCAAGATGCAACTCGACAAAATATCACTGTAAGAGTGACAAGGGAATGATCCAACACAAAAGGGACAATCTTAAGGGTAAAATACAATCCCAAACCTAAAATGGGAAGACAAGGGAACAATCTAATCAAGGAACGAATGAGACAGAATCGCGCAAAATAAAGAAGATTACATGCGCGATAAGGTTGAAAATGGAGAACGAAGATGATGCAAATTTTAAGTGTCTATAGTACCTATTGTGTGTTGTTGAACCTCCAAAACACCTAAAGACAACAAATTCATTCAATTAAAAAAAAATTGCTTCTACTTCCTCAATGACCAAATAATTACACCTTTCTCCTACAATGGGAAAACAAGATTTCTTTGGCTTCCTAAGTTCCTCTCTTTTTATCAGAAGGAAATGTTTGTTCCAATATCTTCTCAAAGGTTTAATAACCTTAAGAGAGGCGTTTTGTAATAATAGGTCTACAAATAAAAAAATTTATATATGTCATCCTTCAGGAGTATTTATTGTGATAATGCTCATTGGATCTTTAGAGTAAATATATTTTGTAACAATTTGCTCCATTTGCCAGATGGTTAAGCAAAAATTCCTCACACCAATTTTGCACCCAAGGCTCTATTTTTCCTTTTCAAGCCTCTAATACCACACCTCATTTGTTAGAGTGGATTGTATTGCATCCAATGAGGGAATTTTATTTTTCCACCTTAACCTCTGACACAAAAATTACCTTATGATCTTTTATAGGTTGTCAACAATGCCTATCAAAATATTGAAGGTGACCCTTAAATAAATTGGCAAAGCATTTAATACTGATTTAATCACAAGGATCCTTCCAACTAAATAAAGTTGATTATATTTCCATGAACTTAGGCTCGCTTGAAAGGAATCCACCAAGCACATTGTTGTCCTCAATTTCGACGCGGCCTAAATCGTGAGGCAACCCTACAAAACTCGTTTGTTTCGTACCTCACGAGCTCCGGGAAAGTAGTTGCTTTTTGTTTTATGTCTTTATGTTTAGTCATTTTTGAGTTATTAATTTTCTTTGTTTTTTACTGACAGGTCGGGTTTTAAAACCCGACGTGTCAGTTTGTTCCTGTCAGCACATTAGACTTGTCCGATGTGCTAGTTGGCCTAATTGGCAAGTCGGACTTTAAAGTCCGACCTGCAGTTATGTTTTGTTGACAAGTCATACTTTAAAGTCCGACTTGCCAGTGTCTTGTGGTGACATGTTGGACTTTAAAGTTTGACATGTCAACACGAGTTGCATTTATTGCAACTCGTGTTTATCTTTCGGTTAGTTATAAATCGCTTATGGCCAATCATTTGAGCATTCTAAGTTATTTATTCTTCTATCGAGGCGTCTCTTCCTATGTTCTTCCTCCTCCTTTGCATTCTAGCGATTCACCATCAGATTTCTCCACCTCATCAACGCATTTGTCATTATCAAGTAGGGTTTTCATTTATTTTTTATTTGCTTTGCGTCAAGTTTTTGCTAGGTTGCTAGGGTTTTGTGTGTGTTAGTTTTTGGTTTGTTTTCATTGTTTTTCTTTTTCCTTCCAGTCGAACAGAGGTGTGTCGGGTTTTGAAAACACAACATACCTTTGTCTTTTCCTTTTTTCCTAACCTCTCATGTCGGAGTGTGAAACCTGACATGAGAGATGTTTTATCCGATTTTCCTCAAGGATCCTAGCATGTCGGGCTTTAAAACCCGACATGAAGGTATTTCGTTCTTCCTATGACTTACATGTCGGGTTTTGAAGCCCGACATGCAAGTTGACAGATTAGCCATCATTCTTAGCTCACATGTCAGGGTTTGAAACCCGACATGTGAGGATGAAATACCCTCAATTCACATGTCAGGTTTCAAACCCCGACATGTGAGCCTTTCCTAAATACTTCCAACTAACACATCGGGGTTTGAAACCCGACGTGCTAGTCAGTTTGGTCACCACTGACACGTCAAGTTTTAAACCCCGACCTACCAACGACTTTCATTTCCTTTTGGGTTGGCAGGTCAGGTTTTGAAACCCGACATGCTAGTTCCTTGACCTTGCAACTCGCACGTCGGGTTTTAAACCTCGACCTACCAGTTTTGATGCTTTTTCCTTTGAGCCTTATTCAACCTATATTTTTGTCCTGTTTGATTCTGGATCTCCAGTTTGTTCTTCTAATGATGAATATTGATCGTGGGCCTAAAAAAACATGTTCTCTACAACATCTTTGCAAATGTCCAAGTCATCTACAAGCAAACCAAAGGCCTCTCCCAGTCACACAGATCCATCACCAGGCAAACCTGTATATAAAAAGATGAAGTACAAGTACGATAAGTACTTGAATATGTTCTCTGAAAGCTTGGTGGACTCTAATGTGGTAGAGATCAAAGATACTGAAATTGGGCATGTGGATATGAAGGAGTTTGAAAACAAATGCAAGAAGGCTCCATCCCATATGACAAATTTGACGAGGTTAGAATTGCACAAATATGCATGTTTTCCTGTTGCAGCTCATGATCCAAAATTTATATTGGTTGTGGCAGAACACTTCAACCTGAACACTTGTAAGGTGAAAGATGTTGACAAGAATGTGGTGATGACACTTGATAGTGTGTTTTTTAACAATCTTTTCAAAGGTCTAAAGGAAGTTGAAGTTGCTGATATAACCATGGATAGTGCACAAGCATATTATGAGAAACACACAGATAAGTGCAAGAAAATAATCAACACTATGTTTTTATCTACTTCACGTGATTCAACTGTCACTAGATGGCCAAAGTACTTTCATAGAAGTGATTTCCATGAAGAGAACAATGACATGGTTACAATGCTTGCACGAGTTAGAGGTTTGAGAGATTCCCACTACTTCCAAGATTGGATGTGTTACTACATGAAAGTCATCAAAAAAGGGAAAACCAAGATTGATTGTGGAGAGAAAATCAATGATGCTCTCTGTATTCAGCTAAAGGAAGTCAAAACATCATTAAAATTTTATGACTTCATATCTTGTGTATGCAGCCGCCTCAATGAGGCAATATCCAAGACTGTCTACCAAAGGAGATAGAAGCTTGTTACCCGTTTGGGATTATTATGATCAGCTAACCATTAATAATCAGGGATCTCATTTCGAAAGAGTCAATGATGCTTTCTTCACAGTATGGAGATGTTTGTTCAACAAGAATCTGCACGAGGAGAGAATTTCAGAAGCAACATACGACTTGGTGTCTTATTTTGGTTATGGGTTCTTACAATTTCCTACTTTTACATATATCCGCATTGGGGTGCTTTACAGGTGAACCATTCATGTTGCCTCAATACCCATCGGATAAGATTGTCCTCATGGAATTGTGTCATCAATTGGTACATGTACATGCCAAACAAGCTTCTGCTCATAAGACAAGTCTCAAATGGCCTGTCTATTGGCCGATATTCAGTGCTTACCATGCCCGAGGCCAAGAATATGGAGAATGAAATGTTATGGGTCACAATGAGGAGGTTTAAAGCTCAAGAGAACTTTGATTTTCGCAACATGAGAGGCAAAATCAAGAGGAGTTATGTGCATGTACATAGGCTTGAGGATGTTTGGGTGGATTGTAAAAGTGTTGAATATGTAAGAAGGATGGACTATAGTCGTCTTACATTAGAGAAAATAAAGAACTTGGACTTGGTTAATATTCCAGATACCATGGAGGATACAAACGATATAGTGGATCCTATCTACTATGAGCGAAAAATTGTTGATACTCCTTTACCTCTAATTCAATGGTCAAAGAAAGAAAGCAAATCAATTTCAAAGAGGTTTGCGAATATTGTGGCTAATACAAACCAATGACTACCGAAAAGGGAATCCAAATGAAATCACACCCTGCTAGCTCTAATGAGGAAGATAATGATGGTCCAGTGGGGAAGACTTTAGAGTTAAGAACGAAGAATAAAGAAGATACTCAGGTACCCCCACCATCGGTTTCACCAACAAAATATAAGGGAAAGGCACCAAAATTTAAACTCGCAATTAAAGGCCCGAAGAAAGGGGAATCCTCCTCTGCGGTCGTGCAATAGGAATCAACCCAAGGGCCTAATCAAACCAAGGAAGAAGAACAAGAACAAGAAGAGGGAGAAATTCCTCATGCTGGAGAAGAACAAGAACAAGGAGAAAGTTCTACTCCAACCACCTCTCAAACATCATCACCTATTCATGTTGAGATTCATTCTATTGACTCTGATTCTGATGAAGAAATGCAAGAACATGATGAAGTGAGAGAATATATTGTGTTGGATGATGAATAAGGTCAAGCAGGGGGCAATGAAGAATTTGTTACTCTTTCTAGAATTCCTAGCTTTTATGGCATTCCAACTTCCATGATTGAGTCATCAATCTTGGATTTTAATGAAGCCATGGAATAGGTTACTCAGGAGCAACATGTAGTAAATCTGCCTACTTTTGTTGCCATCACAGAAACTCCACCCCTGGTGAGCACAATTGTCATTTATGCAACAAAAAATTATGTTATTACATCAACGCCACCAGTAGATACAACAGTTGGGACAATTAATGTCTTACCAACTTCTATGCCACTGCCACCACCAGTATCAGTTCGTACAATTATAGTTGTGACTACTTCTATGATGCCTATTACTAAAATGGCCTTGGTACAAGTGGGACCATCAGCAACAATAGTATCTTCAAGTCATCCACCTACTAGTTTGCCTGCAGTTACCCAAGTGGAGGTCACTACTCTAACCACGCAATCAGCCTTACCTCCTTGGTTGGACATAGTGGCGCCAAAAAGGAAGAAGCAAGTTGTCTCACCAGATGACTTCAACTTCGAGTAGTTAGCTCATTCGAAGGAAAAGGTGACCAAGAAGCCAAAGACAGTATCAAGGGTGTTGGTTGATCATGTAAGTAAAAGAAAATATGTCGAAGTGATTGTGCTAGCTGCAGGTAGAACCAAAGAGAACATTCAATCGACAAATTATACAGTTCAAACTATCAAGCTTGGGAAAGAAACTCATGAGAGTGTGAAGCAGGATTCAAGAGCTGCGAAAGAGGCTATCATGAGAAGACTTGATGAGGAACGTGCTGAAAAGATGAAATTGAAGGAAAAGTGTGAGCAACTAACCAATGTTTTGATCAAAGTGACCCAAACCTCTCAACAGGTAGAACCAATTGTTTCATCCATCGATGCATAATCACTCAAGAGAATGGAACAAGTGGGGGTTAAGGGTCGAGTGGTGGATCAATGGACTGAAAGGTTGAAATTTGAAGGCTCCCTCCTCCCAGATTCAACCATCAAGTTGTTGAAAGACTTTGAAATCATGCAAAGTCAAGTACAAGGAATCAAAACTACTTTCACACAAGAGATATATGAGAATGAAAGGAACTTGCAGATGTGGAGAAAGATGGAGGACTTCAACATTGATTTCCTTGTAGAGAATAAAGTGTTAGAAATAAGAGGAAAGTATGTTCAAGTTTTGTCTCTACTAGCACACAGAAATGAATTGATCAAGCATATGGTCATAGATCTTGAAGGTGAGATTAAGGGTTGTGATAATGATATTGATCAAATTTCAGCAATAATACCTAATATCCCTTGCTTCTTATATGGTAAGGATAATCAACAATTAGTCACAAGTGATACCATCATCCAGGAATTCCACTCTCTAATCTTACGTTGGGCAAAGCAAGATTTCACTTTGAACGCTTTTGATAAGATTCTTGAAATATAGGTTGGTTTAGAGTTGCTTGCCTCTTTGCTCAAGGATGGAAAGAAGTAGCATGTGAAGACTAGAGATGCTATATTCCAGATCAATACTATATCAAGTTCCATTGCATATAAGAGGCATACACATATAATGAGACAATAAAATGTAATTGAAAAGCTTAATTGAAAACTAGATTAGAAATGCAAACCATAAGCCTTCCTTGAAATGTCCCATTTTCCTCTATTCTCGAGGACCTTGAAGGTGTTGGATTGATGGGCTCTCAGTGGAGCAATGACCTCCAAAGTGACAACTCAAGAGTTGAGTAGCTATTTGATCATGATTGACTATGGAGATGATATGAAATGCACGATTTAAGAAACTAGATTAACATGCTATGATAAATCCAAAAGCTAAATGCTAGATAATTGAAATGCGAATTGCCTATAGTAATGATGCCTAAATTGATATGAGATGGGATCCTTATTGCTCCAAAATGGGGGATATTTATAGGAATTCCAAGGCCAAAGTTGAGGTGGCAGGAATCGACGGTCCAAATTTGATCTGAAGATATCAAGGGCCAAGATTGAGGAAGTTGGAGAAGAGGTTGGAGGAAGGGACACTTGTCATCTTTATGGTGACAAGTGTCAAGGAGCCTTGCTCATGAAAGGGCAAGTGTCCAAGGGAGGAGACATGTGGCAAAAGTGAAAAGCTTAATTGAAAACTAGATTAGAAATGTAAACCATAAGCCTTCCTTGAAATGTCCCATTTTCCTCTATTCTCGAGGACCTTGAAGGTGTTGGATTGATGGGCTCTCAGCGGAGCAATGACCTCCGAAGTGGCAACTCAAGAGTTGAGTAGTATTGGTTCGATAGGATGCCCCAGCCATTGATTTCTAAATTGTGATACGATGATGCCCCCTCGAGAGATCAATTGAGATAATTGACCTTTGGAGTTTTTGGATCTTTGCGAAATTGATTTCCCGATAGATTATTGGATGATTCCAGCAACTATGGTTGATGAAAGTGTGAGTTCTTTGATCACTTTGATGTGGTTCTTGATGTGATGATTGATAGAGTTTGATTGAATTTATAAGATTGATTAGATTGATGAGATTGAGATGAAGTCTAGTTTCAGGAATGACATCTCCTGTATAAGACAAAGATGATCAAAGCGTCTGGTTTCAGGAACAATATATCTTGTATAATACTTGATCAAAACGTCTGGTTCCAGGAAAGATTCATCTTGTATAAGACATGATAGAATAGATCAGATGAGATCGACTGACAAAATTGATAAGATTGATTGGATAAAGAACTGACTATTTGGTGATATCATGTTGCAGGAAGATTCATATATGCTGATGTGGGTTCATATTTGAGGGGGTAGCATAAGATTTGCGTTGGGTTGACAATATTTGTAGAGAGGGGAGCCATCGTTCTGATTGTGTATACACCTATGATGATACATTGATGATTCCCGTGATAGATTTGGCCTTGGATAAGATGAGATTTTTTGTGATCCCATGAATGAATGAAATAAAAACTAAATGCAAATGCAAATGCGAATGAAATGCAATGCGACGATTGGACCAGTCATGGAGTCATTGCTTTGTTTCATCATCGAGCCTTTAAAATGTGGGAAGTGAGTGCAAACATTGATGGTATAATTGAACCATGATGACCTGAGCACTACTTTCCTGGGTTTTGATATTGCAAGTTAGCACAAGCATCAAGGTATAATTGAACCAAGATGACCTGAGCGTTGCTTGCGTAAAACAGGCAGTATTAATCATTTCTATATGCAAGTTTGAAATGTCTTCTATGATACTCTGATGATCATGTCCCGAGACAACTTTGCACATATTAACGATTAATTTACAGACAACAGACAAGAAAAATATCATGTTCCTTCCTTGTTCCTCTAGTCAAAGACATCCTAGAGTTACTCAAAAATCATGATAGCGAAAATCAAAATAAAATAGTTGAGCCATTATTGCCAAAGTGTTAAAATCGTGAGTCAAGATATATCATCCATTGATATGTGTTTTTGTCATGTTTAGATTGATATGTGATAGTTAATGGTTGATAATGTGATCTCATGTTCAACGTTGGATGTGTCTCAGTTTTTTGCTTGACCAGTGTTGTCTAACTGTTGTTCTACCTGTTTGATTAAGCTCAAAATGATCGAAACTTTTTGCCCCCAGCCAGGTTCAGGATTTTGCTCCCAGCCTAGAAACAAAGCTTTATTATGATATATATAATGATCCAAACCATGACGAGAAATCACCTGGGATGCCTGCATATGTACAAAGGCTTTATGATGGATATGAATAGCGTTGACGAAAAATAATGTAAGTGGAAGGATGCATGAACCAATAGATGGAAGAGCTAGCTGACAGATTACGCCTATTTGCCAAGTTTTCACCATTTGTTTTTATTGCACTTTTTCTCATATTTGATTTTTGTTCTTTTATTGTTTTTCATTGTTTTTTTTTGTTTTTTTGCTTTTTCACTATTTTTTTTTTTTTTGCTTTTGCACTGTTGTTTGATTTTTCTGCTTTTGCACTGCTTTTTTGATTTCGGCTTTTGCACTGTTTTTTGATTTTCTGCTTTTTCACTATTTTTTGATTTTTTGCTTTTTCAGACATAAACTTCTTCAGATGCATGCTATTGATGGGTTCCTTAATCTGATCCCCGTCTTGTGTTGATAGTTGATATGCTCCTGACCCAAATACTGTTGTGACCACAAACGGATCTAACTAGTTTGGTTCAAATTTTCCTTTCTTTTCTTGATCTGACTGGTTTCTTAGATTTTCCTTTAGTACTAGTTCCCGCACTTGAAAGACTCGCGGTTTGACCTTGTGGTTATAACTTCGACACATTCTCTATTGATATACCTTTAAATGATCAAAGGCATTTTGTCTTCGTTCATGGATTAATTCTAACTCTTGCAATCTAGATACTCGTTGTTCTTCATCGAGGATAAGACCTTTTAATGATACTTGTAGAGAAGGTATCTCTACTTCTATTGGTAGTATTGCTTCTGATCCATAAACAAGAGAGAAAGGTGTTGCACCTGTTGATGTGCGGATACTAGTGCGGTAGGCCCATAGAGCAGGGTTCAATTGAATATGCTAATCTCTACCAGCATCATTCACTGTCTTTTTGAGGATTTTCAAAATCATTTTGTTTGATGCTTTTGCTTTCCCATTCCCTTGTGGATAGTAGGGTGTGGAAAATCTGTGTTGGATCTTGAATTTCTCACATAGCTCTTGTACATCTTGATTTTTTAATGGTCGTCCATTATCAGTGATAATGGTCATGGGTATTCCATAGCGACAGATGATGTAGTTCGAGATAAATGCAACAATTTGTTTTCCTATGATATTTGTGAGAGGTACCGCCTCAATCCATTTTGTGAAATATTTGTAGCTACAAGGATGAATTTGTGACCATTGGATGAAGAAGGATTTATCTTTCCTACTAGATCAAGACCCCATTGGCAGAAAGGCCAAGATGTTGCAAAAGCATGAAGTTATTGTGCTGGTGCATGAATTAAATTTCCATGGATCCGACATTGTTTGCATGCTTTAGGTATCAGAAAATAATCTTGTTCCATAGTTGGCCAATAATAGCCCAAGCGTATGAGTTTTTTCGAAAGGGTAAGACCACTTGAATGAGTACCACAAATATTGTTATGGACTTCATTTAAGGCCTTCTCAGACTCTTCTTGTTCAAGACATCTTAAAAGAGTATCGTCTAGACCTTGTTTAAAAAGGGTATCCACGACAAGAGTATAATGAGAGGATTAGCGAATAAAGTTTCTCTTTTGATTTTTTGACAAGTCAAGAGGGAGAATATCATCTTTCCGGTATGTGTAAGTTTGGCCATAGTGGGAGGAATCATGCCCAACAAGGGGACAAATAGTTTGGGAATCACGACAATTATGTGCAAGGTAAAACAACTCTTCCACCAGAAATTCGTAACACTCTTGATTTTCTTGTGTCTGCAATAGAGAAGCAAGTGTTGCCATGGCGTCTATTGCTTTGTTGTCGTTCCTCAAAATCTGCTGAAAATTTATTTCGACAAAGTATTTATTGACATCATCAACCATCTTTTTGTAAGGCATGAGTTTGTCATCCCTTGTTTGGTAATCATCATTGATTTGATTGATGATGAGCTGAGAGTCTCCAAAGACCTAAAGTTGTGTAGTGTTCCATTCTATGGCCATCTTTATTCCTGTGGCCAAAGCTTCATATTCTGTTGTGTTATTGGTACATGGAAAGCTTAATTTGTATGCTTTTGGAATTGTATGACCTTGTGGTGTGATGAATAGTATGCTTGCTCCTTATCCATATTGTGTTCCATTATTGATGCCTTCTCCTGGACTGATATTCAGGTGAGGTATTATAAGATTTGGATCTAACCCTGGAACGTCTGCATATGACCAGGTAAAATTGATTTGCCATCTTTTGAAGGATTCCAAATATTTATGCCCTTCATGTTTTTATAGAGAGATTGTTGGATGTAGATCAATTGTGCCAATGGTAACTGCCTCTGTTGATTCTATCAGTAGAGATGACCTCTTTTGATAGAATTCAGGTAAGGTGTCAAATATCCCATCTTCCGGCACCTCGAGGAGGTTTTCACCCTTAGATGCGTCCTTTATTTTTACTATTTTCCGGTCTAATCTTGCCAAGAAATGGTTTTCAACATTAGACCTAATATTGTTTTCTTTATTTTCACTTTTGCGACTAGGAGATTTGGTACCCACTTGACTCAAAGATATGTTAGCAGAATCCCTGGTGAAAGTTGTTGTGGGCTCGATTTCATTGATAAAAAGATATGGCCTAGTCATTAGGAAAGGTATCAATGGTGGTATGTCCTTCATTTTCCCAATCCATAGGTTCAGGATGAATTAAGGATAAAGGGTCCTCATGTTGGATTATGTCAAAGATATTAGAGGTCATGATAGAGATGTCAAGGCTTTCAGTATGTATTTCCATGTCTAGAATGGTACTCTCGTCAGAATGACCTCGCGCAAGAAGCTCCTGATTGTCCTCGGTTAAGTCCATGTCAGCTGAATGTGATTCTAATTCAAGTAGGCTAGTTCCTAATGTTTGTCCTGCATACGTGTGAACTATATCAACACCTACATCTGCTTCTTCCATTTCAATTTCAAGTTGCTCTTGTTTGTTGTTCCATGATAATAAATATTCTTCGTTCCCTCGATCTCTTAGCTGCATTTGTTTTTCCATGCTTGATAGAATTGATGCAAATGATTGTTCTGTGGATTGTGTGCTTGAATATGCTGCCTCTCTGTTATGTGAAACTATGACCTCTTGAGCTGATTTTAGATTACTACAACACTGCAATGGATTTGAGTCTGCTGAGATTGTGCTTTCCTACCCATTATAGGGAAACTTTAGACACTGATGATATGTTGATGTAACAGCTTGTATGTCATGTATCCATGGTCTTCCCAAGATTATGTTGTATGGCAGGTCCAAGTCTAGAACTTGGCATGCTATTTCTTTCTGCAAAGGTCCCATGCTGATGGGTAATATCACAATTCCTTTAGAGTGATGTTCTTCTTCACCATATGCTTTGATTTTGATATTTTTTAGGGGATCAACTGCATCTTCTAAATAACCCAAAGCACAGACAAGACTCAAAGAGCAAATGTTCAAGCCAGCTCCCCCATCTATTAGGACACGTTTAACGAGCGTTCTATGAATGAGGACTTCAATTTGCAAGGGAGCATTATGGGGATGTTGCAAGGAATCAATGCTTAGATATGAAGGAGATGGGCTTTGAATAAGATCCTCTAAAATAGGTTTGATGGCCATTATGGATATCCCTTGGGGAACTTCATCTTTGGGTGTATTGTTTGGTGAGGATGCTATGGAAGGTTCTTGCAAGTTTTTAAGAGGTGTAGGAATAGATTCCTTTGGAGAGTCAATTTTCTTATGGGGGGGTGAGCCATTGCTAGACATAGGTGCGTGATTTTGATCTTACTCAGCAAAATCCCTTAGGGATCTCTTTAAGAGTTGCATAAAAGAACCACCTTTCTTTGGAGGTGCATTTGAATCCTTGTGAGGTTTTGACATTGTTGGATTTTGATTTGGGACTTGTTTGATTGCTTTGATATGTTGACTTGTTAGGTCTTCTTCTTGTATTTTGCTTTGGTATGCCATGTTTCTATGATCTTCAGCTATTCTGAATGTTTTTGTTTCCGTTGCAAGGATTTGATTGTCTAAAAGGTGTTTCGATAAGTGACCAACTATCAAGGTAGATATGATAGAATGATATGGCACGAAAAGACAATTCAAGTATTTGTAGATTTGTAAGTTTTTCGATCTTAGTTTTGGAGTGCAAATTTTGTGATTTTTGATATGACCAAGTTCAATAGGAAAGATATATCCTATGATAGAGAACGAGGTTAATTTGATCAAGCGTTGTAGTTTTGTGATAAAGGATGATAGATCTTGATGAGAAACTATGTTTGAATGATCAGTTTATCAAAGAAAATGTGATGTTGCACTTTAGGATGTTAGATCTTGAACTTGTTTGAGATGAATACTTGAGAATCTTTAGCGTGTCTAGTCTTGAATCTGTTTTAACAGAAGATAACCTGATTGAGTGACCCAAGAAGATGACCTAGTCTTTATGTTTGGTTGTCTGAGAAATGGGTTGCTTTTGTTTTCAGATTTCGATGCAGTTTACCAAAAACGCTGACAAAATGACCAAAAACACTGCTAAATTGACCATAAATGTTGCTATATGGACCAGAAACGCTGACAAACTGACTAGAAACACTGACAAACTGATCGAGAATGTTGCTATATTGACCAAAAATGGGTTGTTTCTGTTTTCTGCTTTTGGTGGGGTTCCAAAAATGCTAACAAAATCACTAGAAATGTTGCTATATGGACCAGAAACACTGTTATATGGACCAGAAACGCCGCTATACTGACCAAAAACACTGACAAACTGACCAAAAATGCTGACAAACTGACCAAAAACGTTGCTATATTGACTAAAAACACTGACAAACTAACAAAAAACGTTGACAAAATGACCAGAAATGCTGAGGAACATACCAAAAATGCTATTTTAAAGTGTAGTGACTCTAAAGTTCAAAACAGTGCTATTTAGAATCAGCAAATTGGGTGTTTGAACTTAGGAGATTGTTGTTTTGACCTAACTTTTTGATTTTCAGACTCAGATAAGTGAAATTTAGACCTAGCAAGCGCATACTAGAAGATCTAGTGTTGAAACATGAGCAATTTGACATTCAACCCAAAAGAGCTGATGTTTAGACTAAGAGAGCTGACATTTAGACCGTAAAGAGCTGACGTTTAGACCAAGAGAGCTGATGCTTAGACCAAGAGAGTTGATGTTTAGACCAAGAACTCTAAAGTTTAAACTAGTGATGTTAGAACTTAGACAATGATTATTTTGACCCCAAGAGTTAATGTGTAGAATGAGAAAATTGATGTTTATACCTAGCAAGCTCAACCTTGGAGAGTTAATGTTGAAATATGAAAAATCTAACATTCATACCAAGAGAGCTGACGTTTAGACCAGAAGAGCAACTATTTGGACCGTAGGTGCGACTGTTTGGACTGTGTGTGCGACTGTTTGGACCGAAAGACCTAATCTATAGGTGCGACTGTTTGGACCGTAGGTGCGATTGTTTGAACCGTATGTGTGACTATTTGGACCATATGTGCGACTGTTTGGACCGAAAGAGCTAATTTGTAGGTGTGACTGTTTGGACCGAAAGAGCTAATCTGTAGGTGCGACTGTTTGGATCGTATGTGCAACTATTGGGACTGTGTAGAATGAGAAAATTGATGTTTATACCTAGCAAGCTCAACCTTGGAGAGTTAATGTTGAAATATGAAAAATCTAACATTGATACCAAGAGAGATGACATTTAGACTAGAAGAGCAACTGTTTGGACTGTGTGTGCGACCGTTTGGACCGAAAGAGCTAATCTGTAGGTGTGACTATTTGGACCGTAGGTGAGACTGTTTGAACCATATGTGCGACTGTTTGGATCATATGTGCGATTGTTTGGACCGAAAGAGCTAATCTACTGTTAAATGTAAATTTGACAATTTGAGGTTTGAGTTTGCAATTTTTGTTGTATTTCAATGGATGATATCTTGACTTGACTGAAAGTGCAACTGTTTGGATTGTAGGTGCAACTGTTTGGACCATAGGTGTGACTGTTTGGACCATAGTTGCGACTGTTTGAACCGTAGGTGTGACTGTTTAAACCGTAGGTGCGACTGTTTGAACCATAGGTGCGACTGTTTGGACCGTAGGTGCGACTGTTTGGACCATATGTGCGATTGTTTGGACCGAAAGAGCTAATCTGCTGTGAAACTTGTAAATTTGACAATTTGAGGTTTGAGTTTGCGATTTTTGTTGTATTTCAATGGATGATATATTGACTTGACTTACAAACACAAAATTCAGATTGTATTTTTGTCCCAAAGGACACATAAAGTGTATGTTCAAGAAGCTTTAAAGAAAGCCCAAGTTTTCACGGGTTTTGAACAATTGAAAACACATCAATCAGTCTATCCTAAGGAGATTGGCTTCATTATTAGTTCTTAGCCCACAACTTGGTACCCTGTCAGCTCACACAGCCTTGTCACCCCTTAAAGGGCGCCTGTGTTTTTGCCTTTGCGAGAGCTAGTGGAGTCCCATTATGAGCCTAGCAATAAGGTCTCAAAAGGGGAGTTTGCACATACGCTCAAGAGGGACATATGGTGAGTATCTTAAGGAGAGATTCTTCCCCCTCCATGCACTAAGAATTTAATAATGTTTGGAGGTAAACCGGGTAGCTTCTAATTTAATTGGAACTAGTAAGGGATCCGTTCGGCGCATCGGGGTATAAACTCAATTAAGAGGTCTCCCAGCCTTGAAAACCAAGGTTTGATATACCCGAAGGTACGGAGGAGATCTATTCCCGAGCACTGTTGTTGACTTGATTTTCATCAAATCATGTTTATTTTATAGTGGGTTGGAGTACTTGGTGTTAGTCGTTCCCACTTGGGTCGTTCCCCTCTCACCAACCTTAATGGCTAAGAGTTATTACTCCTCGGGAGGGCAGGCCCGCTAAAGATATGCACTATTGAAAGCAAAGGATGAGTTTGGCTTTCTGATCACCTAAGAAAGGTGAGAGCATACTCGCCTATCATCAAAACACATAAGACATGTTTGTTCATTTCCATTGTAATTAGTTTATGTGCCTAATTTAACAAATATAAGTGCAAAATCCTGCGGCTGCAAACAAAGTTAGTAGTTTATATTGCATTCTTTGACAACGAAATAGTTTATGACTCTGCTCTTTCACAGCGAAATAAGTACCTGCAAAACCAACAATCTGCAAATTAGGTTCGGGAAAGTGACAGTCCAAAAGTAGAAATGAGGAATGCAACATACAATATTTGCAAAATCAATAAAAAACTGAAAACGCCATCCAATTGACCAAAAACGCCATCATATGTGCCAAGAATGCTACTCTGCACACCAGAAACGCTGCTCTGCACACAAGAAACGTTGTCCTACACACCAGAAACACTGTTCTGCACACCAGAAACGTTGTCAAACAAACTGAAAACGCTAACAAATGTGCCAAAAATGCCACAATACATACCAAAAATGCTAAAGTATAGACTGAAAGCGCTAAAGTACAAGAAAAATATGAAAATAGAGTTGAGAAGTCTCCCAAAAATGCCATTTGAGGTGCCTGAATGCCACAATAAAGACCAAGAACGCGATTCGGGAGCCCAAGAGAGCTAATTTGCACTCTGAAAGAGCTAATCAACCTGCCAATGAAATTTCCTGCAAGCAAACTTATTAAAGATCAAAGGGGCTAGGCCCCACGGTGGGCACCAATTAATGTGATGCTAAAAATGTGGTATATAGGAGGCATACACATATAATGAGACAATAAAATGTAATTGAAAAGCTTAATTGAAAACTAGATTAGAAATGCAAACCATAAGCTTTCCTTGAAATGTCCCATTTTCCTCTATTCTTGAGAACCTTGAAGGTGTTGGATTGATGGGCTCTCAGCGAAGCAATGACCTCCAAGGTGGCAACTCAAGAGTTGAGTGGCCATTTAATCATGATTGACTATGGAGATGATATGAAATGAAAATTTCCTATAGTAATGATGTTAAAGCTATGAATGCAAGGGATGGATATGCCTATAGTAACAATGCCTAAATTGATATGAGATGGGATCCTTATTGGTCCAAAATTGGGGATATTTATAAGATTTCCAAGGCCAAAGCTGAGGTGGAAGGAATCAACAGTCCAGATCTGATATGAAGATATCAAGGGCCAAGATTGAGGAAGTTGGAGAAGAGGTTGGAGGAAGGGACACTTGTCATCTCTATGGTGACAAGTGTCAAGGAGCCTTGCCCATGAGAGGGCAAGTGTGAAAGGGAGGAGACATGTGGAAAAAGTGCCATGTGTCTCAACGAGAGAATATCCTGTTACTACTTATCAAGTTGCCATTAGTTTTATGTTCAAAGTTATTCTATATACTCTAGTCGGTTACTACTACCGAAATATTCAGTCAGTATGCACAATCCAGTCGGTTATAGAAGAAAGTAGTCTCAAAGCATAGTATACACTGAGTTGTCTACCGAGTATCATTCCATGTCTACTGAGCAACAAAGATGACACATCGAGTTGATATACACCGAGTGAAATGTGTTACTAGATTCATTGAACCTGGACATACATATGAAAACATGTTACAAGATCGAGGAACATCTAACCGTTATCACATTGGAAATTACACTTAAAGATTGTGTATGATTTTGAGGTCATCTAACCAATGAAATATTTTGCATGGATATTCATTCGATAAAATATATTTCTAAGATCAAAGCAATGAATGGATCACCGACATAAGAGATCTATTTATACAACATGGATTAAGATCATATATATACATGTAGCATGACAAAAAGGAAGATATAGAAATATATGAAGCAAGACATGTGAAAGCACCAAGTGTTATGACTGTTACAGAGACACAGAGGTCACCGAGAAGGATTTCAAAGAACAGTCAAAGAACAGAGTAAACAGAAGGGTTTACCGAGTTACTATATGGGTTACCGAGGTATGCTATAAGCAAGGTAATCTTATTCTGAGCACATAGAATTTGCTATAACATTCCAGACGTAAAGTTGCAGATATTTGTAATGATTTTATTATAATATTTTGAAGTTGTAAGAGAAACCTTTAACAGGGTAAAAGACTCTAATCAAGTCTATAAATTGTAAAGCCTCTAACCAGGTGCAACATTTAGATTAAGTGTTGTAAAATCCTTTAGCAAGGTAGATCTAACAGATCTCGATACTCCTAACAGGGTAAGCTATCAGAAATAGCTAAACATGTAGCTCTAATCGAGCAACCTTTATTATTGCAGTAGTGAAGTTGTGGGTGCCATCCCCACCGCAGTTTTTCTCTCTAACCAAGAGTTTCTGCATAACCAAAATATATGTGTTATGGAGTGAATCATGTATGACTGTTATCTATTTGTTTTAGCTTTATATTATGTTACTGCACTATTCGGTTTATGCATAACAGTAAAGTTATTATTGAAGAAAAGTGTTGAAGTACTGATTCACCCCTCCCCTCTTAGTACATTAGCTTTCCATATTGGGCCTAACATATCCACACCATGGGAGGTTAGGATAAGGAGGTTAGAATGTGCAAGATAGGATAGGGTTGGTTAGACCTAGGGTTAGGTGGAATGGGTTAGGTTAGGGGATGGCTAGGTTAGGTGGTTAGATGTTAGGAGCCATGTGCTCGTTTGAATTTAGAAATTCAAATAATTGGAAAATGATAATTAATCTCAACAAACTTGAGTTTGTTAATCTTAATTAGGGATTAGAAGAATTGATTTAATGGGGGGGATTAATCAATTTGGATAAATTAATCAAAGGGAACTGTTGAGATGAACCTATTAAATAAATCCTTAGATTTATTAATAAGTAGATGAAAGGGATTTAATCAAATTGCTAATGAATTCAATTAAATTGGGAAGGGGGGTTAACTAAATTATTGCTTATTTAATTAATTATCTTCAGACCATTTTTAGGTGTATATAGCTCGCCTCTTTGCTCAAGGATGGAAAGAAGTAGCATGTGAAGACCGGAGATGCTATATTCCGGATCAATGCTATATCAAGTTCCATTGCCCTGCCAGATGAAGCTGAGATGGAATCCATCTTGGCTAAATTTGAAGAATTTAAATCCAATGAGGAGGAGAAAGATGAATAAAGTGTCCCCTTTTTTACACTTAGTTTTTCATGCAGATGCATTTTTAATGTCGTTGCATTTTTAGGTGTTGTAAGTTTTCTCGTAGCTGCATGTTCCCTATATGTTGTAGTTGTAGTCAAGTGGGACTATGCAGTTGAAATAGTCAATTGTGCCCACCTTTTTCTCCTTTCTCTCCTATATATAGAGGAGCCTCGTTTGTAAATATTTATCTTTTATTATGCTAAGCAAGACTCTGCCGAATTTTTTCCTCAACTAAGACTTTGAGCTTTTTGTTGTGAAGATTCAATCAAGCAAATAAATA
This sequence comes from Cryptomeria japonica, assembly GCF_030272615.1. NCBI lineage: Eukaryota > Viridiplantae > Streptophyta > Pinopsida > Cupressales > Cupressaceae > Cryptomeria > Cryptomeria japonica. The sequence goes on from NC_081406.1 coordinate 639,165,802, forward strand.
AAGCAATTTCATTTGATCTCAAACTTTGTGTTGTGTCAAAGCTTGTTTATATGAGTTAATGTTCCTATGTTCATTGCTTATATATGTTCTTTAATTCCTTGATATTGGTGATATTGTTTATGTGAGTAAGAGATCTTTCTAATTGTGATAAGTAGATTCTATGCTATTTGCATATTTGGGAAAAAATTTTATGTTAAGTGATTAGTGGTAGGCTTTGTATTGTTGCTATTACTTGTAGTTTTAAGGGATTGGGAAATTATACTTGAAGACTTTGAGCTACAAGTTAAATTTCTTATCATTTGTAATCATTAGCTTAGTTAGAATTACATTCAAGAAAGACTTTGTGCTTATTGATTGTAAGTTTAGTTTGTTCATTTCTTTAAGTATCAAAAGTGAGAGAATTATAACAAAGTGGAGAGATGAAAAAAGAGAGTTATATGCCCAAAACTTACCCACATATTTTAGTTTCTTGTTAATTAGAGAAGAAATTTCAAAGGGAACCTCCCCTTGCTGAGAGGAGAGATTAATTTCTCAACATAGCTGTGTGTGAATTATATATCTTGTCATTGGTACGCTAGTGACAAAATATTCACCCAACACATAAAAAAGATTGTCTTACCATGATAAAATGAAAACTCCTGAGTATTTGTAAGGCAAATATCCAACTCAAAAGCCCAACACAATGGCTATCTATCCCTAAACAAAAATAATTTAGATTCCCATCATTGATTGTTCGTCCTAAAGTTGCAATTTATTTTGACAACAAACCTTAAACATGAGGCTTGATCCAAGGCAACCTCCCAATAAAATAGAATATCATATGAAAATTGTTAGTGAGTGAAAGCATCCATCCTCTACTAAGTATCCCCTTTAGCTACCCAAGAGCATTAGTAGCCTAGATAGACCTACCCACAACTTCTATAGCAAAAATGAGAAAGAGGACAAGGGAACTCTTTTCCTAAGTCCAAAGCATAGACTCCTATCAAGGAGAGCTAAAAATCCATTACCACTATTCTAAACTAAAACCAAATATTTCTATAATATCTAATCAAGAAACCCCAATTAACTCTATCATAAGCTTTTAATAACACACCAATTTTTTAAAGAAAAAATGAGTTTTGTAGCTCATGTCTCTATTGTAGCTCACGTGGTTCCTATGTCTACTAATGGGGCTCCTTTATCCATGTGTGAGGCCTCTGGCCTCTTCCCTACATTTGTAGTGCCTATTCCAACCCTTGTCGTGGCCTTCTCCAAAGTTGCATCTCCTCTTGTTTTTTATCCAACGTTGGAGACTAGTGGCTCCCAACCCCTACCAATAGACTACATGACTTTCTCTATCTCAATAGAGGATTTTTGCTCCTATTGGCTTGATCGAGCCAAAGATCCCTATTCTTCTGGAAATGGTTTTTGTTATTAGGGGTAGCCCAAGGGTTTCATTTGGTGGTAAAGTTGTCCCAGGAGGTTTTGGGAAAATATCTTTTGCTAGGGCTCGTAGTTTTACCCAAGCTACCAAGTTTGGTATGGCTTGCCCTCAGCATGTGAACCAACTACTCCCTTATAATATAACTTATTTTGTGAACATTTTAAATGAAAATACTGCTAATAATGAGGAATTCTAGCAATAAAGGGGCTTGGTTTGTCATTTCTCAAGTATCTAGTTTTCCCTTGTTGATCTGTATAGTCAGGTCACTACATCTTGGAAACCTATTATAACTAGTAAGATTCATTATCTGCACTAAAGGTTTCTTCATTGCTACTTTCGCTTCATTTGAGGATCGATATTTAGTGTTCGGTCAATTTTGGACCTAGGGAGACCACTCTCTCTCTCCATAAAATCCTATTCAACTTCTTTAAATCCCCTCATTGAACCACTTCATATGCATCTAGTTTGGATCCGATCACCAAATCTCCCCCCCTCACCCCAACCCACCCCCAATTTTGAGAGTAGTCTTGTTATAAGGCTATTGACAACTTAGTTGAATGCTTCTTGAAGATTCATGAGTCCACTTAACATATGGGTCATTCCACATTTTCCCTCATTTTGGTTGACCCTGATATCTCCAAACCCCTCTTGTGGGATGTCGGTTTTCATGTAATTAAAAAAGGTAATTACATGAACTAACAACTAGCTATTTAAATATATTTAGAATGTCATTTTATTTCATGCATAAGATGAAGGAAGATATTGTTGTCCTCTTTCTTCAAAAGATTCTTGAGTGTACACTCTAGTTTTTTTTTAAAAATTTTGTTGTCCTCATTTTTGTTTTAAAAAAATGATGAACCATTACATAGATTTTTTGTCAAAAAATGAAAATTTTACTCTGTGGAACACTTCCCGAGGCAGAATTTTGCTTGACCCTTGGACTGGCTTTATCTTCATTCCATCCTCGAACCACGTTTCAAATTTCATCGCATCATGGGTTTGTTTTCTATGTCATTCCTTCAATTTCGGGTTTTTTCTCCCTGACTGCAGGTGGGAAATTATCCTTAAGTTGCAAGTTTTAATGTTTTCCTTTGTTTGTCTTTGTGGGGAATTTTTTTAGTTAGTTACAAGTGCACTTTATGAAAAAAGAACTTGTAACTTACTTTTTATTTCCCCCTTTATGTTTTTTGGCTTTTTAAGTCTTAATAGGGATTTTTTGGATAAGTTACAAGTTAATTTTAAATTGCAAATTTTAAAAGTCACTTGTAATTCTTTTATAAAATTCCTATTTTAGTGTTTTTGCTTGCAATGGGGATTTTATTCCCCTATTACATGTGTTAGTTATTAAAACTTGTTGAAGGGATTTTATTTTCCCCTTACAAGTTATTATAACTTGTATTTCTCTCTCAAAAACCCGATTTTGCCTAGAATGAAAATAAAGTGACATTTTAAACTTGCAATTGAGTTTTAGAAACTAGATTTGCTGCTATAATGAAAATAAAGGCATTTTGAACTTGCTAAAGGGTTTTTAAAACCCGATTTTGCCTTGTGGAAAGAAAAGTGACATTTTTAAACTTGCAAAATGAAAAGAGAAACCCGATTTTCATTTTTACATGCAAAAATAAAACTTGTTGCATTCTTCCAAGAACTCGACCAACTTCTTAGGTGAATTTGTTGAAAGTTTCCACTAATTTTTATGGAGATTTTCTAGGAGGAAGAAGGCTTTTTTAATCCATTGTTACTTTCATGCAATTCTAGACTCTCTTCATGCCATTCGAAGATCATGAATGTTGGTTTCGTGGTATTTGATAGCAAACACGTGTTTTATAAAATCCACGATTTTCTTCCACAAAATGCCACAAATCCTTTCTCTTCAAAGTCTTTTATGTTTCCTTCACTTAGGCGTTGAGGTTAAAGGAAGATTTGACCCATTCTTGTGCCATTATACTTGCATTTTGTGCCACGTTTTTGCTGTTTAGTCTCCAAATCCGAGTTTGGAAAACGTGGCTAGGGTTTTGGGAGTTCGATTTGTTGCTTATTTAAGGAATTGTCTTATTCATTCAAATATTGTTTCATCTTTTGAAGAGGCATTTCAGATTGAAGCAAGGTATGTTTTCTTTTCTTCTTGTTTCATTTTCTTGTTTTCTTGTTTTTTCCATTCTAGTTGTAAATTTGTATATATGTTGGTTTTGCCCCAAAATCGGTTTTGTGAGAGATATTTTCCCCTTTGCAAAGCAATTTGTGAATTGCATTGTTCTTCCCCATTTTCCCTCTTTACTTGTATTTGGGATTTTAAATCTCGATTACAAGTTGGATGAAAATAGTTGATCTTCCCTTATGGTTATAAGACTTTAACCATCTTTTGGTAAAATTCCAATTTGCAAAGATGAAAAACACCCATTCTTCCAAAATCTTTTAGAACTAGATTGCATGTTGAAAGTTCTTCTCATTTTCTTGAAAATGACATTCCCAAAATCTTCCCATTTTTATCCATCCATATTGCCTATATCCATACTTTCCATTCACGTCATTTCTCACAAGTCTAAATCTCATTTTTCACTCATTTCTCCATTTTCCGTTTTACAAGTATACTTGCATTCGGGTTTTAAAAATCCGATTGCATGTTCGTTCTTCCCCACTTGTATACTTGTAAAACTTTTCCCAAGATCCAAAATTGGTCAAAGTCAAATTTCCAGCATTCCCATTTATTTCCCATCTTTCTCTCACAAAATTGTGAAGTGCAAGGGCTGGAGTTCTTCCCATTTGAAGAAAGAAAAATGTTAGTTGCAAATGATTATGATGTTGCCTTAACACTTTTAAGTCTTTATCACAGTATACCAGGTTGTCCTTCAATGTCAGATTTACCATCATCTCCCATTCCAAAGAAGATGAAATATAAATATGACAAGTACCAGAATGAAGTTTTACCTTCGCAAGTTTCCTCTCCTTTGGATCACATCAAGGATACGAAGATAGGGCATGTGGACATGTCCGAATTCATTAAGAGGGTGGAGGATTCGCAAGATAGTAATATGCAGCGATTGTTGGATAGCCACATTCATCATACATCTTCTTTTCCAGTGGCTACCCTAGAACCTGAATTTGTTCTCGCTTGCGTCCATCACTTTGACAAGGAGACGAGAACCATTAGAAATGATGATGGTGAGGCAATAATACGCCTTGATGCAGATACTATTGAGAAAGTCTTCAGAATACCACCAACACCTATTTATATGGAAATTTCAAAGGATAGTGCAACTGAATACTGTGTCAAGAGGGAAAGGGACTACAAACGCCATATTAATAGGTGGATTCATGAGACACGAGCCACCTTCACGAGGTGGGATAAGTTGTACCATTGTGACTTTAAGTTGGAAATTGGCGACATCATTACTCTCCTCAACAGGATGATGGGTCTTGAACACTCTAATGTTTTTGAACCCTGGATGTATCAGTTTGTCTTGTTCATAAGGTAGTCCCATCATATATCATGGGGAGAGATTATTAGTGATGCTTTGTGCGAACAACTTGTAGCAGTCCCTACTACCATGACTTTCTACATGAATTCATACTTAGTGTATTTAGCAGCATCACTCAAGCATTTCTCTAGTCTTTCTACCAAGGGTGATCGCTCACTTATACCTGTGTGGGAATATTATAATTAGTTGCCTTTGAGACCCAGTAGATTACATTTCAGAAGGGTTCAAGATGCATTCTTTGTTTACTTCATGTGCCAGTTTGACAAGACTTTAAAGAACAGAAGGGTGTCAGATGAAGCATGGGAAAGAGTGAATGAGTATGGGTGCTTGTTTCTTCAATTCCCGACTTTCACTTATGTAAGAGTCGGATGCTACAATGGGCAGCCATACATGCTTCCTAGATGCCCGACTGATAAGATCATTCTTATGGAGTTGGGAACACGGATCATGGTTGTGCATGCTCATCAATCTGTCAAACATAAGGTTAGAATGAGGATTTCTACAACAAACCCATTAAAGATTGGTCGGTATTCTCTTGTCACATCCGTCAAAGCCAAAGCTATGGAAACTAAGATGCAGGAGATTAAACTCAAAAGGTTTCAATCAAGGGCAAATTTTGACTACCGGGGTATGAAGGAAAAGATCAAAAAGTCCTTTATACATGTGCATCGTATTGAAGATATCTGGGTAGATCTTCGTACAGAAATTGAGGTTCTCAAGATGGACTACTACATGCTTACTATTGAGAAGGTTATTGATCTAAACCTAGTGGACATTCCGCAAGGAATGATTGATGATGGTAATGTGCTCGATCTAGAGTTTGTCTCACGAAGGGTTGAGGAAGCTCCACTTCCTTTAATCCAATGGTCACATAAAGAATGCACTTCCATTCTTGAAAGATTTCAGCATATCTTAGCTAACACAAACACTTGCCTCAAAGGTGATGGTGTTAGACTCATCAAGATGAAGGTTGGAAAAAAAGATGACTCTGCAGGGCCTCTTGGACATAAGTCTGAGATTTAGGTTGACAACAAGGAAGGTGCATCATCTTCAGGCACTAGGATCAAATTGCGGGTTAGTTGGGCAATAGTGCTTCCTCCTGAGGAGGCAACAGTTCGTGGGAAAGAAAAGTCTTGACTTCACGTTCATGTGATCGATCCTGATAATCCAAAAGAAGGACAATAATTAGATGATGCACCTAAGTCACTAGCTTCAGAGTCACCCCATGAGATTTCCTCCTCAGTTTCCATGGAATTGCCTCTATCTCCTCCTGACATAGTAGTAGAGGAGTCTCCTCGGGATGTCATCCTTGTTTTAGTAGTTGAGCCTCCTAATGATCATCAACAAGAGAGTTTGCTGGAAATCTTCGAGGATACTCCTACATGCATTCATCTATCAGAGATTGATACCTCTACTTCTAACTTTGAGTAGTTTATGAACCAAACTTCATGTCCTCTGGTTACGGAGCAAGCCATGGTTGCCATCCAGACAGATACTTCCCCCAAGATGACCACGGTTGCTCAAACAGAAATTGCTTCTCCTTTGCTTGCAGCTGCTACCGAAGGAGAGTTGATGGCATTACCTCCATGGTTTATTTCTTTTACCCCAAAGAGGAAGAAGCAAGAAATCTCTCCCGATGCCTTTGATTACCAGCAACTTAAGCAATCTAGACCCAAGGTTGCTAAAAAAGCCAAAAGAATCTCAAGGGTAATAGTTGATGGCAGTAAGATGAAGGTGGCTAAAATTATTGAACCTCTTGCAGATAAGCCACATGAAGAGATGTCATCTTCTAATTACAAAGTCACAAGGGTAGAATTGGTTAAGCAAATGCATGAGGTAGTAAAGCATGATGCCCAGTATTTTGTAGCTTCACTAGTACAACGATATGATGAGCTTCTAGCCAAGAAAGACAAGCTAGAAGAGGACAATAGGCAATGTGTTGCAGTTGTTCGTAAGATCACAAAACCTGCTGGTGAAGTGAGTAATCCTTCAAGTTCTACCGAGACACGAGAATCAATTCAGGGAGTTGAGAGAGTTGCTCAAAAGGTACATGCATTGGAATCTTGGGTTGATCAGCTTCATAATCTATGTGCACAAATCTTGAAGGAGGTTTTCCAAATGATGGTCAAGTTGAAGACCATTGAAGAAAAATTGAACCAAGTTTCTGATACTATCAAACGAAACTTGGAAAAGGTAGAAGACAACTTGACTATTTGGCTTAAAATTCCTCAACAAAAGATAAGTGTTCTTATAGAAGATCGGGTAATTCCTTCAAGAGTTGTGTACTTGGAATATCAGGAGCTCTTGGAGAACAAAGCCCTTGTTCTTAAGTCACTTATTGAAGACATTGATGATGCTATGAGCCTGTGAATGGAATTTTTTCAGGATATGATCTCTCATTGTCAGAGAGCTTCTTGCAACATCACGGGTCACGATGGGAAATTATTGGCAGAAGAAAAGGTTCTCTCTGATCTGCAGTTGAAGATCCGTCAAGAGTGGAAAAGTGAACCATTTTCAGTAGCATCCATTCAAGCCTTAGTGACTTATCAAGCTTACTTGTGGGAAATTCAGTCTTCCTTTGAGAAAAATAATCATGAAAACCATGATCATGGCCAAAAATACCAATGAACTGCATATTGACGAGCTGCAAATGATTATCCACAAGTTCGAAGGATTCATATCTTCTCACACTACAACTTAAGTGTTTTTCAACACTTAGTTGTATTTTTCAGAATTGTAATCTCTTAGTTGTAATTTTTCTTTTGACAAGTTACATGTAAAAACATTTTGTAAATTGCAAGTCAAGTTTTTACTTGACTTTTGTATTTACATGTAAAGCAGCTACAAGTTGTATTCGGTTAGGACTGTAGTTGGAATAAGTCATAGTTAGTTATTGAATAAGTCTTGGTGGTTGAGGGAGTCTCTCAAGTTAGTTAGCATCCTCCCACCTTTTTCTCAAGACTCTTATTCTATAAACACTTGAGGGGTCTATTGTAATCAATATCTTTTAGAAAGCAAGCAAAAACACTTCCAAATTTACAACGAAGAAGTCTTTAAGCTTTCATGTGTGAATTCAAGAATTGGAAGAAATAGAAGAAAAATTCTCAAGCTTTGAGTCTTTGTGCTACATTCTTGAGTTTGTGTTCTATATTGTCTTTCTTGCAAGTGTTTCTTTAAGAGACTAATCGAATTTGATTTGCAGTCTCTGTGCTGCAAGTATTGGAGATTAATATAAATTAGAGTAAATATTCTTTTGAGAGGAGCTGTAAGACTTTGTGCTTGCACTTGTTCTTAAGAGAGTTTAGAAGCAGATTTTGTAAGAAATAGTTGTGAGTCTTTGAGCTCGTACTAGTTCCTATTGTTTTATGTAGAAAATAATGAGATATTTCAGTCTTTGTGTTGTTATAATTTGTTCTTGATAGCATTAGTATAGAAAAGGGTAGATAGGACTTCACATGATCAAGACTTTGAGCTTGATATTGTTGTCCCATCCCGAAGGAAGTGACAGAAGTCTTTGAGATTTTAGGAAACTTCATTTCCTTTCTCTCATTTCATTTCAAAAAGTTGTTATTGTTGTTTTATGTTAAATTGCTATCAATTTTTTGTGAAGAGAAAAGGATATTGGCTTTCTTGAAAGAAGAAGAAAGATTGATGTCTCGTCCTATTTTAATTTTAAGTTGTAGATAGATAGGGGGATCCTTCCCTTAATTAGGAGAGTTTAACTCACACACTGTTGTTGAAACCACAATTTTGTATATTTCCTCAAGTGTACAAAAATTTCAACCAACAAATTTAGATTCTAATTGAAGAGCAACATTTTATAACTAGACAACTATGGAAGCTTCAAACACTATATTGGTGTTACCAATTGATTGCCTAATCACCTCTATTAAGTAGCCATATTTAATTATCACGACTCTCAATTCGGTGACCAACGAACATGATATAACATGTTATTCTCCTCTACACTTTAGGCTCAGCTAGACCTAGGGGGGTTATCCCTTGTCGCAATATCTAAAAAGTACAACCCTTTTATATAGATATATTGATCAAGAATAAATTCTCTCACAAATTTCACAAAGACTTGTATGATTATTAAAAATTTGGCTAGATTATTAGTAGTTTTTCATTGCAATTCTCAAGAATTGCGTACATTATATCAACTTTTAAAATATAAGAATATTGAAATGATTTATTTCAAGGTTTTTATTTATGGGTTTTGGATCAAATGTATCTCTAATTGGTACCTATTATAGGGTACATAGTCACGTTATTCCATGCACGTGTCTCCTTTTGACATCCAAGCTTCGAGAATAATTGTATCACTACCTTACAATGACACATCTAAGAATGGGTATTTTCCACAACTCTTCTTAACAATCATTAATGCAATACACATCCCTTCACATCTCATTCAAAGTATTTTAATCTATTACTTGAATAGAAGTAGAAAATGAGATATAAAATGCAACAAATATGCATAGTTAAACTTAGAAACCCTTGACCTTTTTTATTTATAACAAAAGTGTATACATTCAAGGAGACATTTGCAAAAAACACACACTGAAAGTAGTTTACATATTGCTTTATCTGAATTGAAAACATGACATAAAGATATTTTTCACTTACATGCAAAATTCCTTCTACAACTCAAAATATTTATCTTTCAATAAAACCACCCACCAATAATTGGAATTTCTCTAAGATCCAAAATACAAAATCACGTTGGCCTAAAACCTAATTACAACTTTTTTCAATTACATTTTACTTTTCACTCAATAAAAGATACATGGGGACTAGTGCCTATTACAAAACAAGATATAAATTTAGAAAAAAAAAAAGTATTTATAGATCACATGTTACTAACGATGATCACAAATCCTAATAATTTAACTCCTTGCTAAAGCCAAAATTGTTCACCACTCCAAGACTATCACAATTAGGTCATCTATTGGTTTAGGTTTTAATTGACACGACACAATGACCCATTGAAATGCAAATATGCTTAATCATTGTAATTATCTTCCCATGATGCTCATATCTTATTTGAATTTCATTGGAAAGAGAGTACCTTAACTACTTTGTCATCATGTGTGTTAGAGTTATCTTGTATTAGCTAATAATTATTTATTTAGCTAATAAGTATTTATTTAATTATTAGTCTATTATACTCTACGCTTAAGCTAAACTTAGGCATTTAATGATATTGTAAGTATTTAATAAATATTCTAATTATTAAATACACTTTATCCCTTTAGGGTTTCTTTAGGGTTGCATATTCTCCTTTTATAAGGATTGTATTGTACTTTTTCATTGAATTCCCTCTCTGAATGATAATCTTCTTCTTCATAACCATTATTGTTTTTTGTCTCCATTCTTCTCTAGTGATAGGTATTTTGCTTGCAGGTGTTCTTGGGATCTTTGAAGTTGTATTTCTTAACTTCTTCATGGTATTAGAGCCTAAATCTGCTGCTACTTGTTCTTGATTTTTCAGAAGATTTTTTGGAGGAGGGTTTCAAGCTTTTTCCGAGTTTTATTTATTTATTTGAATTTGTGGTGCTTCTTTGTTTCTGGGCATTTTGGGCTCAAACAAACCTTACCGTTGAGCTTAGAACACCCAAAAACCCCCATTTTCATATAAAATTTGTCCAATTTGGAAAACTTTGGCTCTGACACTTTTTTTCTTATTTTTGCCCTTATCATGTTTTTTGAGAAAAAATAAAAAATAAAATATTTTGGGCAGTTTAACGGCTTGCCCAGGCCAACACAGTCACTGTGACAGCCTTGGAGCCGACGCCGGTCTCCAAGACCGCCATGGTAGCCCTTGGCGGTTACTATCGGGGTTTGCAAACACCAGAGGTCTTTAAACAACCAGCCATCGTCACTCAACAACTGCCCGACCCTGCCACCCAACAATCATCGTCCAGCCCTGCCGCTGCCTGGAAACCTCCATCGCTCAAGCGAGTCACGGGGAGGGTTTTTTTTTTTTGGAAGCCTTTTGACAAGGGGGTAGTTTTTTCATCATAACTTGGGCAAATAAAGTCAGATTTTCAAAAACGAATAGGTGTCGGAAATCTCTTTCCGAGCTCTCTTCAGATATGGAGGTTTATTCTTCTTTTTTTTTTTTTTTTTTAATGTCTTTTTTTGATGTAAAAGCCAGAAGTTATTTTTTGCACTCCGAGAGGCATATCTTGAGCATCCGGACTCCGTTTTTGGCACACGAGATATCGTTGGAAAGTTGGTTCTATGCACCTTCTAGTGGTATGGGTCTTCTTTCTGAATTCTAATCCAGGTAAATTTTATTTAGTGTTTTGCATTTATGCACTCTAGTGAATATCTTGGATGTTTTCAGCTCCTAGGATCCTTTTCTTTGTGTGGGATGACTCATCTTTGGTTATTATTTCTGTGTTTCTAGCCTTTTGTCTTTTTTGAGCATTGTATACATCAATTTGTAAGCATTTATTTTTTTGCAAACACACTGAGATAAAGTGCCACTATGCCTTGTATGCTTGGGATCTTGCACATCTTGTGCCTTATTGTACTCGCACTCTATTATAAAGTGTCATGGGGGGTTTGATGTTTGCCTTGTTTGTCATCTACCTTTGTCACGTGAGTTTTTCTTCCACGACATTAGCCTTGTGATGTGTGTCAAGTGAGTGTTCCTTCCACAATACTAGCCTTTATATGTGTTTGTACTTTTTGCTACTCTCTGGATGTTCCTGGTTCTTCGTCATGCAGTTTTTCTTGGCATTCAGTTTCAGTGTACTTGTCACCTCTCCCTTGTCAGCATTATGGGGGGTGGGTTTCTCTTGTTGGTTGTTGGTTCTAATGCTTCCTTGGTTCGTTGGAGTGAGCTATGTATTCATTATTTGTTCCTATGTACTAGGCGAATGCAGTGGCTAGTTACCTATGCATTTCGGTGAGATAGATCATTTCCCATGTGGACACTCTTTCATCTCTATTTTTGGAGGCAACCTTACATCTTCGATTGATCTTCTCTTCAAACTTTGGTGTTTTTTGCCATCTGTATCTTTGAGTTCAGTTGTTTGCCTTTGTTTGCCATCTGATTCGAGTAGTGTTATTTGAGGGCACTCATGCAGATTACAGTCTTCTCTACTTGATCATCTTCTATTTCAGTGGAGGTTCTCCAAATCGACAGTTATTCTTTGACAGTGTTTGCAAATTCTTCATGCTTCAATGATTCTTATGCTCTTCTTTTGTTCCTATTGTAGACACCCAAAATTGTCATGTCTAATTAAATAAATATTTTATTTATTTAATTATCTAATCCTAATTCTTCTATTAATTAAATAAATTTTTATTTATTTAATTAATTCATTTATCCTCTTCTAGCCTTATTTCTCATTTAAATAAATACATTTATTTATTTAAATTATCCATTTCTTAAATTAAATAAATATTTTATTTATTTAATTGTCCTATTTCTTCTATTAATTAAATAAATCTTTATTTATTTAATTAGTTCATTATCTTTTTCTACACATGACATATGTCATTCATCTTTTATTTCCTACACTACCTACCTCTTTCATTATTTTGGTATTTCTTATACCTACCCTCTAATCCTAGCCGACCTCTCTTTTTACACCTCTCAATCTTAACTCTCCATTTCTCATTGTGTCTTCTATTTAAGGAGATGCTTTCTTCATTGTCAAACCCTAATGACATACCCTAATGACTAATGACTGATTTTGGAGGACTAGGCTACACTACAATTCTACTTGCAACCACATTCCGTTCTTTGTTGAGCTCTTGTGCATACAAAAATCTGAGAGCAAGCATATCAAACAAGATCAATGGAGATAGGAAGAATGGAGATCAAAACCCTAGTGGACATGTGATGGTATAATCTTTGTGATTTTGAGTTATTTGCATTGTCTTAGGTTATCTTCATATGTTATGGTGGATCTTTGTTCATTGTTAGGCTAGGGTTTGGTGGTTGAATCCATTTTAGTCTTTCAATATTGTTGTTATTGCTATCCATTTTCACCATATACATTTTGGCACGCCCGGTGGGACTCTTGTCCCTTTGCATTTAACATTTTTGTTGCAGATTTTGCATTTTTGAAGTTGCAGATCGGACGATTTCGACGACATTTTAGGTTTTTTTCGCGTCTGCGAGTGTTCGGATCGCGTTTTTGTATTTCAGAGGCGTCTGTGATATCTTTGATCGCGTTTGTGTTTCTGTCATTTCTATTTTTTTGCAGGTTTCCGAAAGTCGCGTCTGTGATCCCGAATCGCGTCTGTGAACCATCTGATCGCGTCTGCAGAATAAAGAGGCGTCTGTGTTCTGAGACCGCGTCTGTGAATAACAGAACCGCGTCTGTGTCAGACAGACGCGTCTGTGTCTGGTATAACAGCGTCTGTGCATTCTGTTTTGCAAATTTTTCAAGTTTTTCGATTCGGGTTTTCGGATTTTTGTACTTAGGGTTTCAGATCTGGTTTATTTTTGGCTAACTTTTGCAGATCTAGCTAACCTTGTTTGTGCAGCTTGCTTTGGAGGCAAATACGTTTTGTTGAAGGCCCCTTTTCACAAAGTCTTTTTGGGTTTTCTTAAAATTTACCTAACTTGTGTGCTTGCAGGAAGGGGTTATCATTTGAAACTGTAGTCACATAAATCTGTCCACTTAATTAAATGAATACTTAGTATTTATTTGATTATTTAACCATCAATTAATAATTAATTAAATTAATATTTAATTAATTCATCTTAACCCTATTCTCCTATTAATTAAATAAATTATTCAATTTATTTGATTTAATTCACTTAACCAAATTCATACCATTAATTAAATAAATAAATCATATTTGTTTAATTAAATCTTCTCTCACATTTAAATAAATTAATATTTATTTAAAACCCCCAAAATCCCACCTCTCACATTTAAATAAATAAATCATTTATTTAAATCACCTTTATCCTCCACCCACTTGTATTTTCCTACAAAAGCAAGTTGCACAATTATTTTAAATAAATAATTTATTTAAAACACCTTTATCCTCCACCCACTTGTATTTTCCTACAAAAGCAAGTTGCACAATTATTTTAAATAAATTATTTATTTAAAATCCTATTTATCCTCACCCACTTGAAACCTTTAATGGTTTCCCTTAAAGTATTCAAACTTGATGGCTTTAAAGTCTTCAAACTTGATGGCTTCCTTCTATAGTCTTCTTAAGACTTTAATGGTTTTCCTTAAAGTCTTCAAGCCTTTAATGGTTCCCCTCAAAGTCTTCAAGCATTTTAATGCTTTATCTTCCTTTTTCTCATTTAAATAAATTAATATTTATTTGAATATTTATCCAAATACAACTTGCACACATTTATTGAAATAAATGAATTTTTATTTTAATAAAATCCTATTTTCCCTCACCCACCAAATCCACTTGTATGCCTAAACCCTTTCTAGATTCTTCTAAACCCTTCCTAATTAGCCTAATCCATCCCCTAAATATTGTCACATTCCTAAGCAAAATGGAGTCACTTCTCAAAGCCTAAAAGTCTTGGATAACCTTTGAAAGCTTTCAACCTTCAACCACTAAATGTCTCAAAGTCTTGGATAACCTTTGAAAGCTTTCAACCTTCAACCACTTAATCCCCAAAGTCTCCAATAACCATTAATGGTTACCTCAAACCCTCCCACATGGTTAAAACATTTGTTTTGACTCAACCTCTACCCAACCCAAGGGTCTCATCAAGCCTTTAATGCTTTGACCATGATTATCTCTTAATCATTTGCACAAAGGTTTATCCTTGCATTAACTCCTAATCTAGTGGGTAATCCTAATTTAGACTTGACCCTTACCTTCTAGATAACCATGAGGTCTTCTCAGGCCTTTAATGCCTCCAACCTCTTCTCTCAACCCAATCCTATGTTGACACTTGTCACCATTTTATTGGTGCCAATTGTGCACATGGATCCCCAACTTTCAAACTTGGCCCTTGATTAAACCATTCAATCTTAACCCTTCATTTCCCCATTTCTTCTATAAATAGAACCCTTCTCCTCAAGCAAAGGAGAAGCATTTTAGAGTATTGTTGTTATACTGGCATTAGCATAGAGCTTTTTCATAGCATCACTATCTACTCTTGCATAGTATTTGCTTATCATATTCAACCATCTTGAATCTCCATATGGCATCCATGGCTAGTGCTAAAAGCTGAGAGCTACACTCATTTGGGACTTGGAGAGGAGAGGAACAAGGGAGGAGCAACTATGAGCATCTTGATTAGCTATTTCATTCTATGTTTATATGCTTTCTATTTCATGCTTAATATCTCTCTTGATATGCCTGTTTAGGATAATCTTTTGTTGCTAACACTAATGTTTGTTTCTTGTGCTCTTGTGTGTGTTGCCATCAAACAGATTTTCTAATCCTTTTTGCAGAGCATCAGAAACAACCCAAACTACTAACAATTTTGTTGCAGGGCGTTAGCTAGGGTTTTGTAATTTTATTTGTGTGCCTTGTCTTCATAGCTTAGCAAACACTTCAATTGGTGCACTAAAATTGAACCATTGTCTTTTGTGTCTTGAGCAATAGGCTCTTTTTGTTTACTCTTTAGAGGGCCTGTCTTCCCGTGTGGTCATTAGGACTACTAGTGAGAAGAGAACGACCCAAGTGGTAGCAAAAAAAAAGTCATCTTCTTCCAAGCCACTATAATCAAATGTATTCATGGTGAAAACTATGAATAACGTGTGCTGATTAGTTCATACCGACACTATGTCTCCCCATAAACCCGTTTGATCAAATTTATTTGATCATTTGTAGGGCGTAACCCCTACCGGTTGGGAGCCTTCTGTATTTACAGAGCTGAAAGTGCCGCATGTATGGCCACACGAGCGGATGCCCTTACTAGCACCATTTTGTTTTAGATGCCCAAATCCTTCTAGTTGTTGAGGTAGGAGGTCGGACCTCTGGTAGCGGCCCACACACATACGGTTCTTAGTAGAGATACAAAGTTCGCCATGGGGAGTTTTCATGGGGACTGATGCTTGGCTGACCCGAGAAGTGAGTGCCGAGGGTGGAGCCAGTGAGGTCAAGCATCTAAGTATCCGCTCTGAATAGCGTAGCCTCGGGGGTAAAACCCCATGTGGGATCAACAATTATTGTCCTGGCCAGCCATAAGAATTGTGCTTGACTTATGATAAACATTCAAACAATCAAGACAAAACAGCAAAACATTGTGTCTTTTGTGTCTTCAAGTGTATACAAAAACTTTTTACATCAAACAACACACTTTTTGGAGTCTAAACAGTCTGCAAACATTGGGTCATCAACACTGTGTCCTCTTGTCACGAAAAACAGTCGAAAAATCAGATTTGGTCACAGCAAAACAAATTCACAGATAGGAAAGATTGCACTAAGGTTACAGAAACGCGTCTGTGTCTGTTCAAACCGCGTCTGTGTCTGATAAACGCGTCTGTGAAGTACAGAATAGCGTCTGTGTTTTTATCAGCGTCTGTGTAGAACAGAGACACGTCTGTGTCTGGAAATCGCGTCTGTGAAGTATACAGGTGCGTCTGTGTCGACAATTGCAAAAAACTGTTACAGTCCCAACAAACATCAACAGGAAATCTCAGAATCACGTCTGCGTCAAACAGAATAGCGTCTGTGTCTTAAAACCGCGTCTGTGAAGTATACAGAGGCGTCTGTGTCAGGATTTGAAAAGTTTAACAGTCAAGTAAACAAAGAAATCAGTTTCGGCATACTTGAGCTTCCTAGGTCGTCTCTTCAGGTTTCATCTAGCATTCAGCCTGTTCTAAGGTCTTACACAGTCCATCATTGCTTCATACCTCATTTTACATTCATACTAGTCTAAACTTGAGTCAAAAGGTCACTTGCTTGTCCTCACTATACTTTGTCAACACACTACATACTACTACACTTTGCTAAGTGGTCCCTCATCAAGGTTTCTTACCTTTGGGTCTCATTTGGTTTTACTTAGAGTCAAGGTCAGCTTACCTCATCAAGAGAAACTATCCTCTCTTTGGAAGTCACACCTACTCTACTACATACATACTTGGTCTTACACTTTGGACATTGCAAGTAAACTTCAGATTCATTTACATTCCATACAACTCTTGGTCTTACATACTCTTGTCATTTTCGTCTAGTCTCTCACATATTGCTAAACACCTAGTTCATGGTTGAAACCCGTCTTCAAAAATCTAGGAGAAAAGCTAAAGAAGCTCAAGGGTCCGTAAACATGAGTTCTTATGAGTATGACAATGATGTCTTCTACAATCCTGAGCACACTACATTACCAGACATGAATGTTTATAGACACAATCCAAATATGGAAAGCGCAAACGCTATACACAACGCTACACACAATGATAATGTGGACAATTCTTCAATACTTTCCGCAGACATACAAGAATCTATAATGGATCCTCAATTCAATAGATTGGTTGAAGAGATAATGAGGAGAGATCGTCAATATTTCTTAAACATGATGGCACAAAGTGGAGCTAAAATACCACATGATTTTGACTTATCCCAACTTATGGAAAGTAGACCTTCACAACAAACTCAACCTAATAGTGGAGGACCAAATAATATGATGCCGGAGTCACCATCAGTTTTGCTTCAGAAACCAGCAATCCCACATATACAAGCTCAAATGCATGATACTTACACTCAAAGACCATCATGGAGGCCCTATGTTCAAACACATGCTCAAGATATGGGTCAACCAAGACAAATGGATACTCAAGGACTTCCTCAAAATTTTGACACAAGAAGACCTCATGCCAAAATTGGGGGCAACACAATGGAAAATGAAAGGCCTATTGAATATGGTTTATATACACAAAACAGATATGGGGTCCCTCAACAAGAAATTATGCCAAGTGCTCCATACATGTCGCAACAATATAGACCTCCATATGGACATGTCTACGATCAATATCATCCATATATGCAACAAGCTCCTCCTCAAATGGGTGTTTCAAACATGGGATATGCTACAAGAAATCCATCTCCTCCCAAAAATAATTTGGAGCAACAAATTAGAGATCTACAAAAGAAAGTGGAAGACATGGGCACATCAAAACCCACATATACTATGAGAGATATATGCCCTTATCCCTTTGATAAGAGCATTCCAATGCCTCCGTTTCCTCCGCACTTTGTAACACCAAAATTCGACAAATATAGAGGGAGAGGAGACCCCAAGGCACACATAAGACAATTCTTCACAGCTTGCATTGAGGTAGCAGCAGAAGAAACATACTTAATGAGGTTGTTCCCACAGAGCTTAGGAGATCAAGCGATGGAATGGTTTTCTCAATTACCTCCGGGTATTAAGTCATGGGGCGACTTAGCAGAAGCATTCATTCAGCATTTTTCTTACAACATTGAAACAGATGTCTCAGTTACTACCTTGTGCAATACGAAACAAAAAGAAGGAGAATCTTTTGCGTCATTTTTACAAAGATGGAGAAACTTAGCTAGCAGATGCTCTTGTGAAATCCCGCAAAAACAAATGGTGGAAATGTTCACACAAAATGTTAACAAGGCTATTGGCTATGATCTCAGAAAAGCTTGTTTGTCTACATTTAAGGATGTCATTGAAAAGGGCCTAGCAACAGAAAAGGTCTTGATTGAACAAGGAGTTATCAAACTATTCAAAGAAAACAAAGAGGACTTTAAGGGAAAGGACAAACCAAAGTTTTGGAACAAGAACAAGAATACAGTTAATGATGGTGTTGTTGATGCCAACACAGTGAGACCAAAGTTCGTCTTTTCTGGATCAAGTTCTGCCAACAATCAAGTGAATAATCAAACGGCTGCTAAACCACGAAGGAAGTACACTCCATTGGGAGAACCACTTGAATCAGTATTCAAAAAGCTTGTAGCAAACAAGGTGATCACGGTCCCAGATTTTCCTCCATATGAACCAAAGGTAAAACCGAATTGGTGGAATGATGATGAATATTGCGAGTTTCATAAGAGCAAGGGTCACAAGACAAGTAATTGCCATCGATTGAAAAACATTGTACAAGATCTCATTGACAGAGGAGATATTGAGATTGAGGGACATTCATCTAACCAAGAGCATGAGGTGTTTAAGGAACCATTCCCAAAACATGACAAGGGAAAAGGCAAAGTCACAGATGATCAAGCCAATTACACCAGAGCATCTTACAATTATGATTCCACTATTAATCACATCTCAATGGACAATCATATTTCTACCATTACTATCAAAAACAAAAATCCTGAGAATCCTTCTCAAAGACCTAAAATTGTCCTAAAAGGTGTGGGATCTTCGTCCACATCTACCTCCGAATGTCATGTTACAACCCGTCGAGGTA
This sequence comes from Cryptomeria japonica, assembly GCF_030272615.1. Taxonomy (NCBI): domain Eukaryota; kingdom Viridiplantae; phylum Streptophyta; class Pinopsida; order Cupressales; family Cupressaceae; genus Cryptomeria; species Cryptomeria japonica. The sequence continues at coordinate 639,185,046 of NC_081406.1, forward strand.
AGATCACATTGCCAGGTACCTCTACTAAGAATACCAATCTTCCGTCAACTAAGCCTGAGTACGATCTTGTAGAGCAATTAGGGAAAACACCCGCACTCATCTCTATTCTTGAGCTCTTACGTATATCTCCTGCACATAAAGCTGTCCTTGACAAAACCTTGAGAGATACTGCTGTCCCTACTGATCTGAACGTGGACCAGTTTCAAGCCATGGTGGGATACCTATCTGTTCCACACTCCCTCACATTCACAGAAGCCGATGACGCCTCCATAAGTCAGCCTCATAATGCACCTCTACATATTGAAGCCTTCATACATAAACACCGAATAAAACGAGTCCTGATAGATGGAGGAGCAGGTCTTAATATTTGTACATTGAGCACCATCAGACAATTGGGATATTCTGACAAAGCTGTGAATGCTACAAACCAAATCACTATTAAGGCTTATGATGATGAAGAGCGTTCGTCCAAGGGCACGGTCATCTTACCACTAAGAATAGGGCCAGTCACAAAGGACGTGATTTGTCAAGTCCTGGATCTAGACCTCACGTATAACATATTGCTAGGACGTCCGTGGATTCATGAAATGAGAGCAGTCCCATCAACGTACCATCAGTGCATAAAATTTCCTCATAATGGAGTCGAGGTAACGGTCAATGGTGATCCAAATCCATTCATATATTGCAATAACTTGAGATCACATACCGAGACTATCATTCCTAGCAATCGTGAGGCTACTCCTTCTTCAGCATATATTGATCCTGAGTCATTAAAGCCCTCGACATCCAAACAAGGTGAACTTAGAGCCAAGTTTCAAGACAAAGGCATGGGAGAATACACTCTGAATCAAACAATGTTCTTACGACAAGTCATGAACTCCCCCAAGGAACATGGGAGACCACATCCTAATAAGCAAATCTCCATCATGCTCCTCAAATGGGATCCTACCGTCTTTCAAAAATGGGGCGAACTAGAGGAAGAAAATTTATATAAAATGCTATATAAGGACGCTGAAGATGATACACATGATCAAATTATAATACCCTGTGAAAACTATGGTAAAGGTTTCAAAATTCTGCAGAGATTCGGGTATGATGGAAAAAGTCCTCTCGGACTACGCAAAGAAGGTGTCATGGAGCCTCTACAACCTGAGCTAACTACAAGAAGGGAACGCTCCAAGGGGCTTGGTTTTCTAAATCCCAAGATTCAAAACAAGAGAACAAAACAGATATGGCGAGTCAAAGTGGCTGAAGTTCAACAAGAGGATAATTATTCCACAGACTCCAATGAGTGGGAATGGGGTTCAGACAAATCCTCCAGCGACTATGAACTCAATGAGACATTTAGAGAGCCAGATGAACCTACAGAGGAGGAGGAGTTTTACAAGAAATTCAGAGTTGGTCAAGAACAGACCCATAAGGATCCCGCACAAGCTTCGTTTCAAGGCCCTAGGTCAGGATCACATAGGATGAGGACACCTGTCCCTGAGGGTGCTACTAGTGATGATAATTTGGACTCACTCACGATCGACACTGATGAGGAGAGTGCCATTGACGACCTCGATGACTACCTTGACATACCTGAATATAACCACATCTTCACTATTAGCCTTGCGGACTCTAAAAACACTAAAGACCTTCCCCTCGTTCACCCCCAACTCATTGACTGGGATCAGGATGGACCACCACAGTTTGATACATTTCAAAATGACGAAGCTATTGTTGATTATCCGGGCATTCGCGATGATCTTCCTCTTGGAGACCATAAAGCAGGATACGCCATAGAGCTAAATAACATGGCATACTTTGGTGAGGGTGTCGGGCCTTCTAGTCGCAAAAATGTGAAAATAAAGACAAAACAAGGGTCTTATGGCGAAAATCACACTGTGGCGCTCTCTGACTCTAAAAAAGTAAAAAGAAAGGACGTATCTGAGGGTGAAAACCTCTCTGAGGCGCCCGAAGATGGAAGGCTTGACATTCTCCCAGCATCATACGAGGAAAAATCATCCATGTTGGTAGAGGAGACTATAAAGACAAACATTGGTACAGCAGAGGTTCCACACAACATATTTTTGGCTCAATCATTGACAGAGGTCGAGAAAGCAAGGTTCATAAGCTTCTTTAAGGAACGACAAGTCAACTTCGCATGGTCTTATGCTGATATGCCTGGACTAGACCCCGACTTAGTAATGCATCATTTAACAGTCAAACCGGGGGCAAAACCAGTAAAACAGAAATTGAGGAAAATGCATCCACAAGTGGCATTATTAGTCAAGGCAGAGCTGGAGAAATTACTAGATGTCGGATTCATACGCCCAATTGATTATCCTGAATGGATTTCCAACTTAGTACCTGTTAGCAAACCAGATCGCAGCATCCGAATATGTACAGACTTCAGGGATATCAACAAGGCTTGTCCGAAAGACGATTTCCCATTACCAAACATTGATTTAATTGTTGATCTCACAGCAGGCCATGAGATGTTATCTTTAATGGACGGATTTTCTGGATATAATTAGATCAAGATTGCACCTGAAGATCAACATAAAACATCATTCACTTGTCCATGGGGAACCTTCTGCTGGAATGTCATGCCCTTTGGGCTGAAAAATGCAGGTGCCACGTATCAACGAGCCATGACTACTATCTTCCATGATCTCATGCATGTAACGGTGGAAGATTATGTTGACGACCTTTTGGTTAAATCAATAGACAGAAATACACACTTGGATATACTTTCAGTTACTTTTGATAGGCTGGAAAAATACAAGGTAAGATTAAACCCAAAGAAATGTGTCTTTGGAGTAACCTCCGGGAAGCTCCTAGGATTCATTGTGTCTAAAAGAGGAATAGAAGCGGATCCAGCAAAAGTCAAGGCTATCTTGGACATGCCACCACCCAAGAATATCAGTCAACTTCGGTCTTTACAAGGGAGACTCCAGTCCATACGAAGATTCATAGCACAACTTGCAGATAAGTGCAATCCTTTCCAGCACCTGCTACACAAAAACATCAAGTTCAAATGGGATGAGAACTATCAACAGGCTTTTCAGGCACTCAAAGACTATCTTTTGAACCCGCCAGTTTTGATGCCACCAATTCAAGATCAACCATTGCTACTTTACATATCAGCTACTCCAACAGCACTGGGGGCACTCCTAGCACAACAAATACCTGACGGCAAGGAAAAAGCAGTTTACTATATCAGTCGCACGTTGGTGGGATATGAGCTGAACTACACTCCAATTGAGCGTGCATGTCTCGCTGTGGTCTTTGCTTCACAAAAATTACGACATTACATGCTTACTCACAAGACTAAGTTGATTGCCAGAATTGATCCACTAAAATATCTACTCAACAAAGCTACACTTACTGGGCGACTGGCCAAGTGGGTAATGATTTTGAGTGAATTCGACATTGAATACGTGGACATAAAAGCCATAAAAGGACAAGCCATTGCAGATCAACTGGCAGATGCTCCCATGATAGATGATGTTCCTCTACAGTCAGAATTTCCAGATGAGTCCATTCTAACAATATCACCTGCAAAGCCATGGCAACTATACTTTGATGGCTCATACACATAGCATGGGGCAGGAGCGGGTATACTCTTTATAACTCCCCAAGGTGATTCTATACCAAAGTCATACCGCTTATCATTTCTTTGTACCAACAATATAGCGGAATACGAGGCATTAACAACGGGGTTAAGAATTGCAGTTCAGTGGAAGATCCAAGAACTTCGTGTTTTTGGGGATTCTCAACTTGTCATCCGTCAAGCAACTGATGATTATCAAACAAAAGACGAAAAGCTAATGCCTTACAAACAACTGGTAGATGATCTGAAACAGCACTTTGCAAAGATAGAGTTTGAGCAGATACCAAGAGAACAGAATCGTGCTGCTGATGCCATGGCTACAATTGCTTCACTCATTGACCTACCGCAAAATGAGACCTGCTATGAGTTCCTGGTGGACAACCTGCTGATTTCGTCATATGAGATCACTCCTACGGAAATGATATGTGTTGTTGGTCCTGAATCCCAGTTATATGGTTCCATATTCACATACCTTCGCGACAACATCTTACCTCCCGATTTATCGAACAACCAACGCCGCACTTTCATCCGCCAATCCTCCCGATACGTTATCCTAGCTGATATCCTATACCGACGAGGTCTAGATGGCACCCTCCTTAGATGTTTAGAGAGTGACGAAGCTCAGATTGCGTTACGAGAAGTGCACGAAGGGATATGTGGTCCGCATACTAGTGGTCCTACCTTGGCCAAGAAACTCATCAGGACTGGATACTACTGGCCTACTATGGAAAAAGATGCATATCAGTTTGTCAAGAAGTGTAAGCAGTGTCAAATTCATGGAGACCTCATACATGCACCAGCGCAGGAACTACAGCCACTTGCATCTCCTTGGCCCTTTTGTCAGTGGGGACTCGATCTCATAGGCAAGATTCACCCTCCTTCTTCCAATGGACATAAATTCATTATCACAGCCACAGAGTATTTCACAAAGTGGATTGAAGCCGTGCCTCTCACACAAGTTACTGGGAAACAAATCGCTACTTTCATCCTGAACTACATCATTTGCCGATACGGGATTCCTACTTCCATTATCACCGATAACGGGCGTCCTTTCAAGAACCAGGATGTTCGTGAACTCTGTGAGCGCTTCCATATCTCTCATCGTTTCTCCACACCATATTACCCCCAAGGTAATGGCCAAGCTGAGGCGTCTAACAAAACAATTCTCAAAATACTTAAAAAGACAGTCGACGACGCTGGCCGTAACTGGCATGTCCAACTCAATCCCGCACTTTGGGCCTATCGTACCAGTGTCCGCACACCTACAGGAGCTACACCCTACTCACTTGTCTACGGTGCTGAAGCCATCTTGCCTATTGAGGTCGAGTTACCTTCTTTACGGGTCTCCTTGAGAAACATAATCAACGATGAAGACTACAGGGTCTCTCGCTTACAAGAACTAGAACTGCTGGAAGAACGACGACACACTGCTTTTAATCATCTCAAGGCTTACCAACAACGAATGAGTCACAGTTACAATCACAAGGTCAAGCCTCGCACATTTGAGGTAGGTGACTTAGTCCTCAGAGAGAACCCCAAGAATCAGCAAGATAGAGAAAAGAAGGGCAAATTTGAACCCAACTGGCTTGGTCCTTACATCATCACAGCAGTATATGGATCTGGGGCATATCAGCTCTCAACTACAGAAGGTGAACCCTTGGAGGATCCTATCAACAGCATGCACCTTCGCAGGTTCTACACATAGCTTTTCAGAATATCCTAATTCAAAAATACAAAAAAATCAAAAAATTCAAAAATACAAAAAAATTATAAAAACAAAAAAATCGTTACTTGGTGAAAACCTGGCAAACAGGCGCCTTGTGACAACAAAAAAATTGAAAAATCGAGAAAAGTAAAGAGAAATAATTTCGTCCAACGGTGAAAACCACTTTGGTGGCGCCCTGGGCAAGTACCATGGTGAAAACTGGGTCACCAGGGCCATGCGTAGGGACTTTGCTCCTCCCTCCTTCATGATTCACTTTCATCCTTTCACTTTGCACACACTCACAACTTATTCGCCCACAATAAACTTGCCCATTCCCATCATGGCTTGTTATTGATCTACCCAAGATTGGTTAGCCATCCATAACCCTCCCCTTTCACTCCATTTTCCATCCATAATAAATCAGATTCTATCTGTGACTACGGCCAATTCCTACATCTAGTAATGGGTGTGGAACTGAGAATATCACATGTTTCGAGGAGTACAGTTTCTTTCAGCTTTCTTCAGTCTATCCGCGTACAATCCACAATAAAAGTTTCGTCTTCTCCACAATAAAGTATCAGTTTCATGGATTCAGTCAGTTTCAAATGAGACACAACAGCAACAATGAGCTTCAACAAAATCAAATCTTTTAACAGACTCAGACAACATATGGTTCAGTGCTATCTATCCTTTTTGTGAAAGTGAACATTGTGACCACAATCGAATAAGACTTAAACAAGTGACAAGAGACACTAAACTTGAGGACTACAGTGGATGTTGGTGTCGAGTCTTGGTTTTCTTTTGATTTTATCTTTTTGGTGACATGTCTTTTAGCTTTTCCAGGATGTCTTTGACTAGAGATTCTATCTCCAGGATGTCTTTGACTAGAAAGGCGAGGATGGGGTATCGTCACCTACTTGCATTTGCTGTCTGTGGATTGTCTTTTAGTAATGCTATGACTTGTCCAAGGATATGAGGACACTGTGAGTCTAGTATGAACTAGGGCATTCCTTGTTTGTGACTGTCTTATCTCCATGCAAACAGGTACAATGACTTTCTGGGCCGAACAAATGCCTCGATTGTCATAACCTATTCTGCCATAATAAAGCTCAATGATGATAACGCACAAGAAGCTCTTTCACGTTCATATCTTCTGTCTTCCATCCCCCTTTCTTGATTGACTTCCATTGTCCTTCTCGAGTCCGCGTAGCCCGCTATCACATGACTGAGTATAATGACACACCAAAAACATTTACATTTCATATAGTTACACCTACATCACCACATATAAGCATTTCACACATACATATAGATATCACAATTGCATCACATCCTGCATACAACACCTGTTAGCACAATTTACATTTGCATTATCATATTCATTTGCATTACATACATTCACATTTGCATCATGCATCACATATACAACATAAAAGAACAAAGATGTATTGCATTGCATCATATAAGCATCCATATCATAAAACACGCATCACATAAGAACATCTCATCACATAAGGTACACATGCATATCGCTGCCGCAAAAATGAATCATCTCATATATAATCAAATGTGTCATAATACAATGATGTCAAAAGAATCATATGGCTACAAAAGAATCACCCGCAGGTGTCTACAATACAATAATGGTACATATACTGATACAATGGGAGCCCACTATAGCTATGAGGAACTCCCTCCCTCGGAGCCACCTCGCCTCGACGGAGTCTGAGCTATAGATGGACCCGCCCCTGGATCCCCCTGTCTCTCTGGTGGTGGTGGAGGCCCCATAACCCCACCGCTGGATGCCTGTCTCCTGCGGCTCCCTCCCGTAGCCGTCGCTGTGCGCGACGATCTATGAAAGCTCCTAGCCCGCTGATCTATTGGCACGGCTGCATAGTATAGATCCCTCCAGTAGGCGATCTCCTCTCCGGCTCTTAAAACATATGCGTAGCCTGCCCCTGCATCCTCTGCTGCCCGCCTCCCTGCCCTCAGAGCTGTCTCGACCTCTGTATATCTCTGGATGGCCTGATCTCTCTCCCGCTCTGTATCTCGGACCCTGATCCTGAGGTGGTTCCTCTCTCGAACCAAATCCTCAATCTCATCTGCCTGGCCCTGACAGATCTCCCGCAGCCTAAGCACCTCATCCTCCTCAGAGTCTCCGCTCTCCGTCCCTGCCTGTGGCTCCTCCTCTACAGGTGCCTGTCCCTGTGCCTCTGCCTGCACCTGTCCCTGTGCCTGTACCTGTCTCTGTCCCTCTGGCTGCACCTGTCTCTGTCCCTCTCTGGGACCTTGTGCTGCTGGCACCTGTAGGGGCAGTCCACCCCGTCCTCTAACCACTAGAGCTGCTCTCTCCTGTCCTCCCTCCCTCCGAGGTGCTACCCGTCTCTCTCCCACCACTCCCCTCTGCCTCCGTCGGCCCCTACCTCCATCCCCTCCTCCATCATCATCCTCTCCTCCACCCTCTCCATCCACTGGCTCTGCTGGATCTGTCAATCTAGGAAATGGATGCTCTGCCCAGTACGCAGAGTACTCTGCGTCCATCCCTGCATCATCTACCTCTGGCCACATGTCCCATGGCATCGGCATCATCTCCGCTAGCTGCATAACTGCCTGATCATAGGATAGCAGTGGGCCAAACTGCACCTGATCTCTGACCGTACGGGCATACATGCCCGAGCCTCGGGGCATCCTCTGAATCCTGCCATACTGCCTGCATACCCTGTCCACCAGTTGTCTCTCTAATATATAGGGCGTCCGCCCAATCAGGTACCTGTTCCGGAAGGTGTAGGGCAGCTCCAATGCGTCGTCCTCCCACTCCTCGCACCCCAGGTACGGCCTCCAGATAACCATGTCAATGTCATCAATGACTCTCCTCCAGTACTCCAATCTCCCAATCCGAGGTTGGGATGTAATCATGGCATATAGGTGCACAAAACTCTGTCCCTGTCCTCTGCCTCTGAAGTGAATCGGCCGGGTGATGGGAAGGTGCTCATAGGCCCACACCTGCAAGAGAGTCACACCGCAGCCCAAACCCACTGATCCATGGTATACAAACTGATGCAGCTCATAATACAAATGTGCTAGGACACATGGCCCCCATGCATACCTAGTGTGCTCTGCCATCAGCGTCTCCAAGGCCCCTCCCCAACCCACTGCCAATCCTCGTGTGGCCCTGTCTGGACACAAGTATCCACTGATGACTCCCCCAACAACTGTTGGCAATGCTAATCCTGTGGCAGTCATGGTGTCCCAGGCTACATGACCTGCTCGCATCTCCAACTCAGGATCCTGAAAAACCCGTCTCAAGGCCTCCCTGTCACCGTCACAGTCGTAGGGGATCAACTCTCCATCAATGGGAACATGTAATATCCTGTATACATCCTCCAATGTCACTATCATCTCACCCATCGGCAGGTGAAACGTGCATGTCTCTGAGTGCCATCTCTCGGCCAACGCAGTCAGCAACCCCATGTTTGCCCGAAACTCGGGCACATAGAGCATATGTGTGAGACCCATCTCCTCAATGGAAATCATGTCCTGGATAGACAACTCTGGTCGCAGTCTCTGAGTCGACGGGAATCTCTCCCGTGACTCCAACATCGGCAAATACTCCTGCAGTCAAGCAACTCAATCATGTCAGTTATAGCGGCATTCACTGTTTATCACAAAATGCTACTTGCTACCTAAATGCATAGGGTTATCTACCCTAGTGACACTCACTGTTCATCACAAAGTGTTGCTATTTATCCTAGTAGTGCTCCCTGTTCATCACAAAGTACTACGTGTGTGACATTCCCTGTTCATCACAAAGTGTCACTCACATTCGCACTCCCTGTTCATCACAAAGTGCTGCCTATCCTGGTGCTCCCTGTTCATCACAAAGTGCCTTGATCTATCCTAATCTTCCTAGAGGACCTGCTTGAGTGTATCCTCTCAGCAGCTTATCCAATCGACAGCGTATGTTCATCACAGAACTGCCGATTTGACCTAAAGGACTAAAACCATGCATTTAAACACACAAACACACTGTTTCAACACACACGCGCTTTTAACTCATAAACGCACTTATAGACTGCATACACGCGCCTTTGCAACACAGACGCGTTTTCTGAACACAAACGTGCCTATGCCAGACACAAACGCGACCAGGGAACACAGACGTCCCTACATGACATAAACGCTATTAAAAAGCACAGACGCTGCTACATTTCACAAACGCGTCCGCATTCAACACAAACGCGGTTCCAGGCACAGACGCGCCTGGATCCGACACAGACGCGCCTGTTGGACACAGACGCGCCTGGCGCTGACACAGACGCGGTTGCGCGTTTTTGCACTTTTAAACTATCCTATTCCTAGCGCATTTATTGCTCCTAAACATGCATTAATGACAAAACTCGAAATGCGTGAAAGTACGAGGAGGTTTTCGGGTACTTACCGGCTCTCCTGCATCGGCTGGTCGCTGGAATCGGCGGACACGGTCGAATCTATGAACGAATGCCATCGCTGCTGACTGCTGCTGCTCTTTTCTCGCTCTGCACTGTGATCTTCTATGGGTGTGGATGACAATGAGGATGTCTTTTGCCCGTGGTCTATCTTATAGCCTACCCTAGCCCTGCCCTTCATTTCCCGAGTCAGTCTTTCTAATCCCGTGACTCTGTCACATTATCCACTCAACCCATTCTCTCCCATCTTTCTTATCGAGAGATTGTCTGCAATCTTTTCAGACATTTTCATCCAATCTCTCGAGGGGGCATATCATTCCCATTCTGGGGCAACTCTGTATCAGTTCATCTTATTTTCTTTGAAACAACGCGACAAGCCGCATTGTCTCAAAGAGGGGCAAAATGTAGACACCCAAAATTGTCATGTCTAATTAAATAAATATTTTATTTATTTAATTATCTAATCCTAATTCTTCTATTAATTAAATAAATTTTTATTTATTTAATTAATTCATTTATCCTCTTCTAGCCTTATTTCTCATTTAAATAAATACATTTATTTATTTAAATTATCCATTTCTTAAATTAAATAAATATTTTATTTATTTAATTGTCCTATTTCTTCTATTAATTAAATAAATCTTTATTTATTTAATTAGTTCATTATCTTTTTCTACACATGACATATGTCATTCATCTTTTATTTCCTACACTACCTACCTCTTTCATTATTTTGGTATTTCTTATACCTACCCTCTAATCCTAGCCGACCTCTCTTTTTACACCTCTCAATCTTAACCCTCCATTTCTCATTGTGTCTTCTATTTAAGGAGATGCTTTCTTCATTGTCAAACCCTAATGACATACCCTAATGACTAATGACTGATTTTGGAGGACTAGGCTACACTACAATTCTACTTGCAACCACATTCCGTTCTTTGTTGAGCTCTTGTGCATACAAAAATCTGAGAGCAAGCATATCAAACAAGATCAATGGAGATAGGAAGAATGGAGATCAAAACCCTAGTGGACATGTGATGGTATAATCTTTGTGATTTTGAGTTATTTGCATTGTCTTAGGTTATCTTCATATGTTATGGTGGATCTTTGTTCATTGTTAGGCTAGGGTTTGGTGGTTGAATCCATTTTAGTCTTTCAATATTGTTGTTATTGCTATCCATTTTCACCATATACACCTATCATTTGGAACATTCTTGTTTGGAGGCTTCTTCAGTCCTTCACTTGTATTTCATCTCTTTTTGGAGTAGAGTTTTTTCCCTTGAGGTTTTCTCTATTTCTCCGCTTTACAAAGATCTTTTGTACTTGGGTACCTTATCAGCCCTTGTTGCCAGGACCCAAATTTGCCTTCATCATGTAGATGCATTTTTTGCTTCATGCATTTAGTTTTTTAGCTACTTCCTAAGTTCATCTTAAGGAGGGGTGTTAGAGTTATCTTGCATTAGCTAATAATTATTTATTATATTATTAGTATATTATACTCTACGCTTAAGCTAAACTTAGGCATTTAATAATATTGTAGGTATTTAATAATTATTCTAATTATGAAATACATTTTATCCCCTTAGGGTTTCTTTAGGGTTGCATGTTCTCCTTTTATAAGGATTGTATTGTACTTTTTCATTGAATTTCCTATCTAAATGATAATCTTCTTCTTCAGAGCCATTATTATTTTTTGCCTCCATTCTTCTCTTGTGACAGTTATTTTGCTTGCAGGTGTTCTTGGGATCTCTGAAGTTGTATTTCTCAACTTCTTCAATGTGCAACATATTTTGTATCCAAATCTACTTAGTTTCTTTAGTGAAACTATCAAAAATCACCTCTAGGGAAAACAATTCATCCAATGTGGTATTCAATAAGCTCACATTCAACTCTTCATTGACACACACAAAAGATGAAATATTAGGACCTACTACACCAAATTCACATTTCCATTGATCTAAGGAACTGATTTGTCCTTGATCATCCAAGATATTTGACAATACACTTTTCTCCATTGTTTCAACCAAATTCATTTTATCCTTGATTTTCTTATCAAGTTTTAGCACATAGGCAATAATTGCTTCAAGTATCATCATCATCGTATCATTCATTTCCTTTATTTCTACAAGATCTTCTAAATCAAATCTAGCACATTTATATATTTGCCTTATTATTGTACTTATGGGCACCCATCTATCTATTTTTGCTTTCAGGTTGTCTTTATCTTGTGAATGCTTGGAAAAAGTTGCTTTCAAGTCTAAATAAGCCTTCCATGTATAATCAAATTTGCCAGTATTTTGGATAACCTGTAGTCAATTAAATTTGCAACTAATTTGACAATCATTTTCATTGTATCCTCCTTGGCACCCTTCATATTGTCTTTCAATTCTTTGATCTTTTCAAGTAGGTCCTCTTTATTTGATACGAAAGGTTTGTAGAACTTGATGGATTAGAGACAATTAGTATCGTGGTGCTTGGGAATTCAAGTTGGAGAGATCTCAATTGGTTCAATTCCACAACTACCTTTAAATACTACTCGTGCAACTTGTCAAAATCAAACTACAACTTCTTGATAGTAATTTCACTAAATAAAGTTGTATTCACTACCAATGATGTATCTTGGGGGTAGTAGTATTTGATACTCTTCTAATAATCAAATCACCCTTGGAATCATGAATGTTGTCAACCACTTTTGGCTTATTGGTATTTGGGGCCATACCCCATATTACCAAGGTTTCAAATTTAGTGCTAGATCTTGATCGTAAGAAGACTTTCTTTGCTTGTTCTTTTGTAGCAAATGCTTCCTCATTCTACCTTATAATTATATAAAAAACCAGTGCAAAAGTTATACCCTTCTCTGGAAGCAACAACAAACCACTAATCTGCACTATTTGTCTTCCCTCCTCATAAGTGATCTTGTCAACATCAAAACTTTCCTCCTACAACACCTTTTGAGACATTTCATTCCATTGTGAGGGATCTTATTTATTCTTTACAACCTGTAACAACATAAATTGTATTTGCATACAATTTTGTCCTCGCCTAGACCTCACCTTGGCGCTTCAACTTTTGATGCTCGAGGCCTCTTTTGATTCTACTCACACTGCCTGCAATCCTGCAATTTCATCTCCTTCTTTGCTTTCCCTCCAAGCCTGAGTCCTGATTGTCAGGTGCCTTGGTCCTCTTAATCAGGACACATTTTTGGTCCTCACAATGGTCATCTCAGATGAGCAAAAATTTGATCTCATGTTGGCCTACTCTAGAAATTCATTTAATTTTTGGGCAGTCAAGTATAAAAGGAGGTCTCACCCTCTCATTTGAACTTAATCCACTAAGCTATCTGAATCACACTCTAGCGAATTCAATTGAGAAAGAAATAAGCCATTCATCAAGCATTGGAGAAGAAGTGAAGTCGAGTTTATGCATTCAAGATGGTATCCATGATCAACCTTCATTGAAGACGTTCTACAAGACATTCTAAAACCCTTGCATGAGGATCAAACAAAACTTCATCAAGGTATACATTTCAATTACAAGCATTTTGTTTCAAATCTAACCCTTCCCTCAAAAGGAAAGCATCTTGTTGTGATTTCTGTTTCAATTTTAAGGTTAATTTGGGTTTTGACCTAAGGCAAACCCCTATCCACAACATCTTTCCCTCTCTTTTGTGTGTGCAGGAAACAAGCTTAGGAGTCGTAATCCCGAATTTTGATAGAGTTGATGATGACGAACAGGTTCAACTTTTGACGGAGTGAAATTTGGAGGACCAATGCAAATCTATTGGAGTAATTTTAGGACAATTATCTAATTATTTATAAATTAGGTCCTTTAATTATTTTTTCATTCAAGCTAGACTTAGGTGCTTTATTTTATCTAGGTGTTATGCCTTTTTAGTCTTAATTCACTTAGAGGCACTTCTAGTTAGCTTTTTTAACTTGTAGTTGAGCTTAATTGAGCTCCTACATTGCATTATTTTAGTTCTTCTAATTTTAGGATTAGGGCATCTATTGCTTTCTATAAAGCAAGTCATTCATTCACTGTAATTGCACCTTCAATATTATTTTATGCAATAATACATAATTCTCTGGTTGTTATAGATCATACAATCTTTGCTTGATCTCTTTTGTCTGATAGGTGTTTTGCTTGCATATGATTCTTGGCTCTTGTGGTTGATCATTAACTTCTACATGGTATCAGAGCGCAATCTTAGCTCCTACATGGTACCAGAGTATTTTTTCTCAAGTTCTTGTTTGCATGCTTGAGGTATCCAACCTAAGGTAATTTTCTATGCACATTGGGTTCAAATGGAGGTTGTCATCGCGTCCGCAATGTCAAAAAACCCCAAGATCGACTATTGTTTCATCAAAATTTGATGTTGAAAAAACATCTCAAATCGGCTAAGGGCAAATCAAGGCAAAACTTGGAGGTATCAAAAAATATGGGCACTTTGATACAAAATGAAGGTCACTATCATGTTTAGAAAGCCCAAAAACCTTAAGATCACCTGTCAAATCGCGAAAATCGAAGATCGAATTTTTTTTGTCAAAAAAATTTACTTGCATGTTTTAGAAAGTAAGAAATCCATACAATTGTAATATTTTGGGCATACTGGTGTACCATTGTGCATCAACAAAAAAATCCCATGCACAAAATAATTGAAGGTTTCTTTTTTGCTAAATTTTTTATCAAAATTTTGCATAGAATAAAAAGCATTTTTAAAATTTTTAAATAAAATATTTTGAAAAAGTGGGGTTTCAAAATTTTTAAGAAAAGGTCAAAGGTATGTTGGTGTTTCCTATAAATCAGCCTTAGTACCTCCATACTAGACCCGTAGTACCTGCATAGTGCTGATCTCATCGTACTTTGGGTTATTTGTGCTAAGTTTGGTGATATTTGGCTATTTTTTGCTATCTTCGCTATTTTTAGTGAAATATTTATACTTGGTTGGGAATCATTAGAAGAATATTTCTTGAGGCAGGAGAATATTCTAGTCTTTGACATGTCAACGGAATCTACCTAGTCACCAAGCCAAGTCAAAACTGTTAGAGTATTCAAGTATTTACTTGATTAATTAAACAATATTTGTTTAATTATTTAAGTTCCCTTTATCTCTTTTACACTTAAGCTAACTTTAGGTGCATAATAATTAATTATTTTATTAATTATTATGTGCAAACCTAGGTTTTCCTTTTTAGGGTTTCTTGACCTATTAAAGGTTGAGTTCTTTCTTTTCATTGTAAGAAGGAGGATTATTACATTACATTTTGTGAATATTGTGCTCTCTCTTTTTGAACATATTTTCTGTGTATTTCTTTCTTCTGTGATTTGCTTCCTTGCTTCTCCTTGTAACAGGTTTTTCAGCTTGCAGAGATCATTTGGGCTCCTGTGGTGTTGTATTTTCTCAACGGAATCTGCCTAGTCATCAAGCCAAGTAAACACCTAGTCAGCAAGGAATCTTGTCAACATCATTGTTTAGTTGACTAGTTTTACCTTCCAAGCCTTAAAAGTTGTCATTGGTTTTTTGCTCACAATATCATCACATAGAGTCGAAATTGGGTAAACAAGATATCATTGAAAATTTGGTTTTGGTGCTGATCTTATTTTGTAGGTGGTTTGATTAGATTTTATAGCAATTTTTTGTACTAGCTATCCAAAGTCAGCCTTCAATTTCGTGCTTCTCGATCCATATCTTGCACGTCCAGACTCTATTTTTCAGCTTCCATACATTGTCAAAAAGATCTCAAAGTCCTTTATTAATATATCAAGTCCTTTTCTACACATTTTTTATCGGGTACTCAAAGGTATCAATTTGTCCTATTGGGGTACATGCAATTTTGGTCTATTTGTATTGTGGGATTCTGTTTTTGTATCACTTTTGGAGATTATTTCAAGGAGTGAATCACGCATAAGGTTTGTAGGTGTAAATATTATGGGAGAAATCAAAATGGACATGAAACGTGTCCTAATTTATCACATCTTTCTTTTCAACTCTTGCTTGAGTGTGCATTAAAATCTCAAGTTTCTCCTTCTCCACCTATAGAGATAGTTCTAGTATCTTCATTGATCGAGACTCTTATTTCTATTAAGTAGGATAACTCATACATTTGTCTTCCTGATTGGGATTCCTATTTGACAAACATTGCTTCGTTGTTCATGGAATCTCACATTTTAGATTTGGAGGACATGTTCAAATGTTTATCTCTCTTATTTGATTATAGTTGTGTTGCACCTATTGTGACATCTCATTTGTCTTTGGAGCTTGTTAAAGATCAGTTCGCAGTGGTTCCTTATTTGTCACCTTCTTTTGTGATTGAGTATGCACTTGATTGGTTTGCAACATCATCTTTGAAGGACTTGGTGACACGAGAAGTTTTAAGAAACATCATAATATATTTGGATTTGGATCCCTACATCTTCTAATTTATGGGAGTGGCTTCTCATATCTCTAGTGGATTGGTTTCTTTCGAAGGGGAGACATGTTGTTTGCAGGGAGTGGATAATGTTTCGTCTTTGGGCATTCATCATTGGTACAACATGTACTTCTGCATTAGGGTGATTCTTATCCTAATTCTTTCTCTTATGGGAGGATATCCATTGTACTTCTATGACCAATTTAGTACTTAAGGGGGCACCTGGAGTCCTTCATCTTAGTCAAATGTAGTACCCTTTTCTTTTTCATTGCATCTCTCCCTTTTGGAGAGGGGTTTTTTCCCATGTGGTTTATCTCCTTTTCTTTGTTTAGAGAGACCTCATTGGTGTGACTTGCATTGCTTTTGCATTGATTTGTAAATGGGTGCCTAATCATGTAATACTTGAGATTTACACAAGATTTACATAATCATCTTAGTCACATGTCGTAGTACTTGAGATTTACCTCCATCATGCTTCTTGGCATGATAGTAATTATAAATCTTAGGGGTGTAGACATTGGTTGGATAACCTCATGTTCTTCCCTTATAACATTCTCTGCAATCTCCTCAATCACTATTGCTTTCCCTCCACCTTTTAGATCAATGTATTCTATCTTTTTTGCAGGTTACTCCTTAGGGGCAGCAACCACTTGAGATTTCTCATGAGTTATGGACTCACCTTTTGCATGAACATATTATGGGATTGGAGCCCTACGATACTTTAAATTATAAGTGGGTCTATCCTCTACTCCAAGGCCTTTCTAATTAATGTCTCTACATTTTCAATCATCTTTTATATCTTCAGGATTGGATCCTCCTCATTTGCATAGGAACTAGGGTAATCAACATGAATCTTCTTCTTTTCTCATTTACCTCTTTGACGGTGAGGCAACTTCTCGTAACATCTTCTTATTATAATACCTCATGGATAAATGTAGGTTTTTAGATGCTTATTCTAACCTGATTTATGAAACCTTCAGGATCAAAGATCCTTGTATCTCCCAATCTCATTTTATATGATTGAAGGATTTGACAAGCATACCTATATTTAAAAAATATATAGGTAAAGGATGCTAAGAGATATCTTAAAAAATCTAGATAGAAGACGAGATTTCAAAGAATAAAGTATGTAGTATAGAGACATGGAAAAAGGTATAATATATGAATTGTTTTAAATTCATAAAAAATTATAACAACATAACTTCTGTCAATCACATCATTGAGAAAACCCTTCTTGACCATCATTTATCCTTCTCTTTTTTGTCAGTGTTTTAATCAAGAGTTGTGGGGTTTTGATGTTAGACTCATGAGTATCATGAAAGAACAACAAAACTTATAAATTTTTATTTGAAAACTACTAAATAATTTAAATAAAATCTAGATAACTCACTACGCAATTAAGGAAATCCCATTTAACACACTGTCAAAATCCCTAGGGGCTTGGTGTGTCTCATGAGTCTCTTCGATTTATTGGTCAAAGTTTTTCAGTGCAACTATGTAATTTACTGTGAGTATGCTTAGTCTCATACTCCAGCTAAAGTGGGGGCTAAATGTAGCATCGTAAATTATATCTACATACAATTTCATTCTCACCTAGACCTCACCTTCATGCTTCAACTTTCGAAGCCTAATGTCTGTTTTGATTATGCTCACACTGCTTGCAATCCTACATTTTCATCTCCCTATATGCCTTCCCTCCAAGCTTGAGGGAACTGGGTGCCCTAGTCCTCTCAATTAGGACCAATTTTTGGTCCTCACAACTGTCATCTCAGATGAGTGGGAAATTTGATCTTGTGTCAACCTACTTTGAAAATTCAATTAATTTTTTGACAGTTAAGTATAAAAGGATGTCTCCCCCTCTCATTTGAAACCTAATCCACTAACCCATTTGAATTACACTTTAGCAAATTCAAGGGAGCAAGCAATCAAATATTCATCAAACATCAGAGAAGAAGTGAAGTCAAGTTTATGCATTCAACATGGCACCCATGATCAACCTTCTTTGAAGATATTATACAAGACATCCTAAAACCCTTTCACGAGGATCAAACAAAAATTCATCAATGTATACATTTCAATTATAAGAATTTTTGTTTAAGATCTAGCCTTTCCCTCAAAAGGAAAGCATCTTGTTGCAGTTTCCATATCAATTACTATTTCAATTTCAAGATTAATTCCTAAACTATGTTTTGACCTAAGGCAAACCCCTTTCCACAATATCTTTCCCTCCTCATTTTGTGTGCAGGAAACAGGCCCAAGAGTTGTACTCGGGGCTTTCGATAGAGTTGACGATGACGAACAGGTTCATCTTTCTATAGAGCGAAATTTGGAGGACTAGAGCGAATTTGTACTACCCAATCCCAACAAACCATGTTGAACTTCTTGGAATAGGTTCTAAATTTGTGGTTGCGTGGGATATCTGTAGTAGTTTGTTTTTGACAATTTACTTTAATTATTAATTATTTTACCCTAATTTCACAATTACCTTCCAATTTCAACTAAGAAAGAGGGTAATTAATAGTAACCATTGAATCTAACCTAATTTTGAACCCTTTTCCTATTTGGAGTGCGGGTAGATCTATTGGATTCACCCCCCTTTCAATGTGTTGGCTAATTTGGCTTGTGATTGGTTTTATTATCTTAATTAAAACCCTAATTCAAAATTACACCCAATAAATAACCTTATTTTGATATTCATCTCTTTTTATTCTCAGTTCAAAATCTCTAAATTCTAGGGACTTGACAAATTCATCATCTATCATAAATTGTTGACAAGCAAGAGTCCTCGTATCATCTATATCATCATCAAAGTACTTGAGATTTATCTCCCTCATGCTTCTTGTCATGGTAGTAATTAGAAATCTTAGGGGTGTAGACATTAGTTGGATAACCTCATGTTCTTCCCTTTAACATTCTCTACATTCTCCTCAATCACAATTGCTTTCCCTCCACCTTTTAGTTCAATGTATTCTATTTTTTTTGGAGGTTGCTCCTTAGGGGAAACAACAACTTGATATTTCTCATGAGTTATGGACTCACTTTTTGAATTAACATATTGTGGGATTGGATCCATATGATCCCTTTTATAAGTGGGTCTATCATCTACTGCAAGGCATTTCTAAACAATGTCTCTACTTTTTCAATCATCTCGTATATCTTAAATATTGTATCCTCCTGTAGTCACATAAATCTGTCCACTTAATTAAATGAATACTTAGTATTTATTTGATTATTTAACCATCAATTAATAATTAATTAAATTAATATTTAATTAATTCATCTTAACCCTATTCTCCTATTAATTAAATAAATTATTCAATTTATTTGATTTAATTCACTTAACCAAATTCAGACCATTAATTAAATAAATAAATCATATTTATTTAATTAAATCTTCTCTCACATTTAAATAAATTAATATTTATTTAAAACCCCCAAAATCCCACCTCTCACATTTAAATAAATAAATCATTTATTTAAATCACCTTTATCCTCCACCCACTTGCATTTTCCTACAAATGCAAATTGCACAATTATTTTAAATAAATAATTTATTTAAATCACCTTTATCCTCCACCCACTTGCATTTTCCTACAAATGCAAATTGCACAATTATTTTAAATAAATAATTTATTTAAATCACCTTTATCCTCCACCCACTTGCATTTTCCTACAAATGCAAATTGCACAATTATTTTAAATAAATAATTTATTTAAATCACCTTTATCCTCCACCCACTTGTATTTTCCTACAAAAGCAAGTTGCACAACTATTTTAAATAAATTGTTTATTTAAAATCCTATTTATCCTCACCCACTTAAAACCTTTAATGGTTTCCCTTAAAGTATTCAAACTTGATGGCTTTAAAGTCTTCAAACTTGATGGCTTCCTTCTAAAGTCTTCTTAAGACTTTAATGGTTTTCTTTAAAGTCTTCAAGCCTTTAATGGTTTCCTTCAAAGTCTTCAAGCATTTTAATGCTTTATCTTCATTTTTCTCATTTAAATAAATTAATATTTATTTGAATATTTATCCAAATGCAAATTACACCATTTAATTGAAATAAATGATTTTATTTTAATTGAAAATACCAAAATTTCTCCCACTTGCATTTTCCTACAAAATCCACTTGTATGCCTAAACCCCTTCTAGATTCTTCTAAACCCTTCCTAATTAGCCTAATCCATCCCCTAAATATTGTCACATTCCTAAGCAAATTGGAGTCACTTCTCAAAGACTCCAAAGTCTTTGAAAAGCAATTAATGCTTTGTGTGTTCAACAAATTAACCCTCAAAGTCTTGGATAACCTTTGAAAGCTTTCAACCTTCAACCACTTAATCCCCAAAGTCTCCAATAACCATTAATGGTTAATTCAACCCTCCCACATGGTTAAAACATTTGTTTTGACTCAACCTCTACCCAACCCAAAGGTCTCATCAGGCCATTAATGCTTTGACCATGATTATCTCTTAATCATTTGCACAAAGGTTTATCCTTGGATTAACTCTTAATCCAATGGGTAATCTTAATTTAGACTTGACCCTTACCTTCTAGATAACCATGAGGTCTTCTCAGGCCTTTAATGCCTCCAACCTCTTCTCTTAACCCAATCCTATGTTGACACTTGTCACCATTTTATTGGTGCCAATTGTGCACATGGATCCCCAACTTTCAAACTTGGCCCTTGATTAAACCATTCAATCTTAACCCTTCATTTCCCCATTTCTTCTATAAATAGAACCCTTCTCCTCAAGCAAAAGGAGAAGCATTTGAGAGTATTGTTGTTATACTGGCATTAGCATAGAGCTTTTTCATAGCATCACTATCTACTCTAGCATAGTATTTAGCTTTTCATTTCATATTTGAAGCTTAGTATTAAATCTCAATCCTCCATAAGCATCCATAGTGCAAAAAGCTGCTGAGAGCTACACTCATTTGGGACTTGGAGAGGAGAGGAACAAGGGAGGAGCAACTATGAGCATCTTGATTAGCTATTTCATTTTATGTTTATATGCTTTCTATTTCATGCTTAATATCTCTCTTGATATGCCTGTTTAGGATAATCTTTTGTTGCTAACACTAACGTTTGTTTCTTGTGCTCTTGTGTGTGTTGCCATCAAACAGATTTTCTAATCCTTTTTGCAGAGCATCATTTGGTGAACCCGACGTGAATCCAAACACCAAAAAGATCAATTTTTTTTTTTTTTTTTTATTTTTAACCAATAACATGTTTGAATGTTGAAAATGTCACACAGGTTGCGATTTTGACACTGTTTTGGTGCGTTTGGCATTATTTTGGCGCTATTCCCCTTGTTTCAGTGCTTTTCCCTTCTCTGTCTTTCCCTTTCTTTTAATACGTTTGTGTTAAATAGTGCCTCTGTTCAAACGCAGACTAGCGCTATTGTAACAAAACGTTGTACAAATCACTTTGTAACAAAAAAAAATAAAAAACCAAAAAAAATAAAAAAAAATTTAGGCTTGTAGAAGCCCACCAAATAGGCGGATTTTACTAACTATTTTTCTCTTTTGTGCAGATTTAAATTAGATTAAAAAGTAGATTTATATTTTTTTACTAACTTGTTTTTGAAGTTGGTTTTAAAAATGAATTCACTTTTTATTTCGGTTTAAAATTAACTTCACATTCCAAGTTTGGGCTTTTAAAAAAGAATCACACATTTGTTTGGGGCTCTTAAAAAGAATTTCATTGTTCAAAGGTAAAAAGAACCACAAACTTATACAAAAACAACTTTATTTTTTTGCAAGTTAGGAAACAAACTTCGTTTTGGTGCTTAAAATCAACAAGGCAAATTTTATTTCTTGCATCAAGATAAAACTCACAATCCACACTTCCATTTTTGGTGCAAATAAAATTCACAATCAACTTGTCTCATTTTCAAAGCAATTTTACTTCATGCAAACGTGTTTTTCATTAAGTTGACCAGGATTTCAAATTCTAGTTTACTCAAACAATTGCCTTTGAAAATTAAAAAGAACACCATGATTGTTGGAGCAACATCTCCAAATAGTTAGATCACATTGCAATGATAGATTAAAAAGAACAAGTGTTTTTCGTGCTTGGCACACTTGTGCAAAGAGTTGGTCGAGTGGTCCTACTTCTAACACACACTATCCTCTCCCTTGGCTTTCGTGGTCCTAGGTGCAAGAGAAAAGTGTTAGTAACACTCAAAATTTTATCTTTTTAAGAGAGGCCTGCCAAGGGATCGATACTCTTGGGAACGACCTCGAGCGGTAAATCCTTCGAGCCGCTATAGAAATCAGGTGAGAGCGAAAGCTGTAGCCTTGGGTATAGCTGTTCCTACAGTGTAACTGGCCGAAAGGACAAATGGGCCCCACCACTAGTTACAAGGCTCTTAAGTGAGTCACTGCAGAATGAACTTATGTCCAAAGCCATCGAACATGACTAAACACCTTTAAGTAGTAGCTCACCCGTTCTATTGATTGAGGATATTTGAGATACAATTTAGTGCAAGAGCATAGAAGGTTTTGCTCCCAAGATACTCACCATACATATTTCCTTGAGTAGAAACATAGCTTTTTGAAAAGTCACTTGTGACTTGATAAAAGTGGTGACTCCCCCATCATAGGGATCATCTATTTGTTATGCTTGTGCAAGACTTAGTATATCACATCCTTACCTGCCACGGCGGGATTCATAAGGTATGTAGTACCAAAGTCGAAGAAATATCAAGATGTGGGCTAAATTTATCACAACTGGCCATTTGACCTTAGGGATAAAAAGTGTTTGAAGTGTGTTCGTTTTACAGACCTAGTGCGAATTGAGCCGACTTCAGGCTTTGGAAATACACCTTAAAATAAATCTAAAGGAAGGGTCAAAAACAAGTCCAAGGATTGGGTTGATCTAGACCCATACTCATTTGTGCCTTTGAGGCTACAATTTTGTGTTTGTGTGCTTGCTTTGTTTTCTTGTCAAAGAAAAATCAGAAAATCAATCCCAAAAACAAAGTATTCATCCAACATCTGTCAACACAACCAAAAATACCAAAAACAAAGTGCAAACAACACAGAGTCACAACTTTTATGACCATTCTTCACATCTTGCGAAAGAAGAAGTGTCATCAGAATATTACCTTGAAAAGAAGACCATTAAGCTCAAAGGCTTTGATCAAAAGGAGGAAATTCTTCTATCTCAATAGACAAATCTTTGTCTCACATAGAGTCTTTGTACATCGCATGCGTCTCTATCTTCAAGGTAAAACAAACGAGTTTGATTCCGAATCATTGAACCGCAGAGCTTTTATGCAATATAGAGCTCTGAGTTATCACAAAAATCAAGGAGGAAAGATTAATCCCAACTTCTTCCCAAACATCTGTATCACCTACAACACAGCTCGAGAAATGCCACCAACGCCTGAAAGGGAAGAAGTAGAGTTTGTTCCATTTGTAACACAAAGTTTTTATTAAAGTTGAAAACAAAACATCCATCATCTCATTCATACATCATTTTTCCATCATCAATTCATCCCAAAACTCTCAAAACATTAAGAGGTTCTTGTCCCAAGATTCCTTTTTTAGATATTGCTTGAAATCAAACACATCACATCACTTTTAGATTGTTTCTACATCTAGGATAAGCTCATCCTAAGAGACACATCTACGCAGGTTAAAACTAGTTCATGAGTGAATCCTCTCATTGCTAGGTAGTCAAAATCTGTAACACATCTCAGATTTCTCTACACCTTATCACATCCAAACTCATCAAAACAAACAAGCAATTCAAAGAAAGAATTCTGGTTACATTTACCTTTAGAGTGCTAGAGATCTACAATCCACTAATCATCCATCTTTCATCGAACAACTCATCATCATCTTCAATCAACTTCAACACAAACTTGCAAACAAAATGGCTCAAACCCGATCGCGATCAAGGCAACGAGAAATAGAAATTGAGGAAGAAGAGGACAACCTCAATGAATTTCAAGAAGCACTTGGAGGAAATGTAAATGATGAAAACCCAAGTAGTCCCACTCCTTCAACAATCGAAAGGGTTCAACATAACCCTCACTTTAACAGATTATTTGATGAAATTCTCAGGAGCAATGCGGATGCTCACTTCTTAAGACTTGCTCAAGAAGGAGCCAAACTCCCCTCAGACTTTGATCTTGCCCAATTAAGACAAGCATCAGAAAGACAAAGTCGCCATGAGGAGGAAAGACGTAGAGATCCCATCAGATATAACATCCCTCGAGGTAACCCACCACCTCCTCCTCCAAATGAAATGGAGATGTTGCGGCAACAAGTCGCGAATCTCGCCCAACAACTTCATAGTGGTGTTAAGACCAATCAATTTTCACTTAACGACATCTGTCCCTATCCGTTTGATAGGAATCTTTATATGCCACCCTTTCCACGCGGGTTTGAAACACCCAAATTTGAAAAATATAGAGGAAAGGGGGATCCCCGTGATCATGTCCGAGAATTTCATTCTGCTTGTCTTGAAGTGGCTTATGAGGACACATACCTAATGCGCCTTTTTCCCCAAAGCTTGGGAGGAACAACCACATCATGGTTTTCCCGACTTCTAGGTGGCATTAGAACATTTGAGGAACTCATCCAGAAGTTCCTATCTCATTACTCTTATAACATTGAACGCGACATCACCATGGCTGATCTATGCAATACCAAACAAAAACCAGGTGAACTATTCTTAGTATTCCTGCAACGATGGCGCCAAATGTCTAGCAGACGTTCTCTTCAGTTACCTGAACAAGAACTAGTGGAAATTTTCATTTCCAACTTAAACGAAGAAATGGAATTTCACCTGGATGTCAAAGACACAGACTCTTTTAACGATATGATCACCAAGGGTTTAAAATGTGAAAGGGCACTCATCAAGAAAGGACTCATCAAAATCTTTAATGAACCAAAAGATGGTCCTCGCTCGCGCTTCAATAGCGATAAACCAAACTTCTGGAACAAGAATAAAAATATCGTCAACGATGGGGTTGTGGATGCTCGAACTATCCAAAATGTACAACCTGTAGTTCGATTTGCAGGACAAAATCCTCCACCTCAAAATAATACACATGGTCCTCCTAATCAAGGTCGCATCACATCTCAAGATGAACCAAGACCTCGTCCACAAAAACAAAAACGCACATACACTCCCTTAGGGGAACCCATTGAAACAGTGTTGCGACAACTCCTTTCTCAGAATTTGGTCACTCTACCTAAACTATCCAACTATGAACCTCAGGTCAAACCGGCATGGTGGAGAGATACTAAATACTATGAGTTCCATCAAGGAAGAGGACACAAGACAAGTAATTGTCACCGATTGAAAGATCTCATTCAGGATCTCATTGATCGAGGAGAAATTGAGATTGAAGGACATGACCCAAAAACAACCAATAATGATCATCTGATGTTCAAGAATCCACTTCCATCACAAGATCAAAGGGGTCCTTCCACTTCCAGACGAGGTCCTGATACCACTGATTATACGCAAGCTGCATATAATTACACTGTCAATCACCTGTATGATGTCAGTGAACAAATTGCAACTATCACTTTCAAAAATCCCACCCCAAATTGCAATGTTGTTACACGTCGTGGCAAGGTCACCATAAAGGCAGCTCCACAAGGCACCACCTCCATCCCAAAGCAATATAATCTTGTGGAACAATTAGATAAAACACCTGCGCTCATATCCATTTTAGAGCTATTGCGCCTATCACCATCTCATAAAACAATCTTGGATCACGCACTCCAAGAGGCGTCAGTCCCTGCAAACCTAAACACGAACCAATTTCAAGCCATGGTTGGAACTCTAAAGTCATCACCTTGTCTCACTTTTTCCGAAAGTGACAACTCTTCGTTCCAACAACCTCATAACGCCTCACTCCACATTGAAGGCTTTGTCAACCAACACAGGATCAAGCGAGTCTTGATAGATAATGGAGCAGGCCTAAACATCTGTACACTACAGTTGGTCACAGCATTGGGATATGCAATAGAATCAGTGGATCCTCGCAAGAAGATCACCATCAAGGCCTGTGATGATGCAGAGCGTTCATCCAAAGGAGCTGTGGTACTACCAATCCGAGTGGGCCCTGTGGTAAAGCATATCATTTGTCAGGTTCTGGACCTTCCTCTGCCATATAATCTATTATTAGGGAGACCTTGGATACATGTCATGCAAGCCGTTCCATCTACCTACCATCAATGTATCAAGTTCCCACATAATGGTGCAGAGATCACAATCCTAGGCGATGCAAATCCCTTTGCATTTTGCCATAATATCAGCCATCAACCAGAAATTACTGTTCCTAATAATAGGGAAGCCATTTCCTCCACATCATATGTAAATCCCGCCTCTCTTGCTAGTTCAAACACCCCTATACCCAAGCAAGAAAAGTTTAAGATGAAAATCGCAGAGGAAGGTCCTGGAGAATACAACTTGAGTCAGCTCTTTTGTGTGGGACAAATTCCCACTTCTCCTAGAACACATGGTAAACCACAGCAGTTGCTCCAGCAACCACTAATCACGCCTCCATGTGCCTTAACGCCTTTCATTCTTGGAAAGAGTCAAGAGGAAGAGACACAAGATGAGGACCTGGCGGACTGGATCTATAAAGATCCCATCACCACTGACAAACCGCAAGTTACACTTCCTACGGAACAATATGGCAAAGGCCTCCTCATTATGCAAAGAATGGGATATGATGGTCAGAGTGCTTTGGGATACTGCAAACAAGGACAACACGAACCGCTGCTACCAGAATTCAAGCCCAAAGGTAATACAGGCCTAGGTTTTGAAAAAGAGATCCTTCCTCAACTCAAATTCAAAGGAAAACCCAGCAAACCATTTTGCCCACCTACTGCAAAGAGGACACCTTTTATAATCAAAGCACCATCAAGCACTATCCCCACTGCCCCATCGAGGCTCACAATCCCACCACAACCATCTACAATACCAATCATCCCACCAAATGAACCAGTAATCCCATCAGCAACACCATTCATAGCAGCAACTATATTGGAACCCGCAGCAGCATCTATGGCACCAGCCATTCCAACAGAAGCCACTAAGTCAACACTGCCGATACTTCCAGTGACAAATCCTTTAAATCCCATCACGGTTCATGCAGCACCGATCACTACAAAGATACATAAACCAATCACACCTGCCGTATTTAACTCCAAAGACATCCCAGTATGGTATAGCAATCGGATGCTGGAGAGTGATTCAGAGACCGACTCACATGAGTGGGAATTTGATTTTGTACAGCTTAACACTTCAGATGAGGAAGACACATCACCACCTCCGCCATGCAAAGACATTCCTATTTACGGAGAAGCACAGATAAAGACCACTTGGGTACCTGAGCTGGAAACATCTTCCACAGACCCTACGTCTCATCCTACGCCGGATTCTGATAGGGAGAGTACCATCAACGACCTTCACCACACTATCTTAACCCTCATTGATACATCTCCCGCACTTAACTTAATCGATGAAGTAATGCCCATTATCCACCCTGAACTCATCGAATGGAACCAACCAAATCCCCCATGTCTTGACCTCTTCCAAAACGATGAGGCTATCATTGACTTTTTGGAATTAAGGGATAATCTACCAAGCGGGGATCACAAAGCTGGATTCACCATTGAACTTAATAGCGCAGCATACTTCGAGGCGGATGCCAAACCCTTCAGCTGCAAAAATATAACATTAAAACATGGATCTTCTAGTGAAAACCACACTGTGGCACTGTTTGATCCAATAAAAGTAAAAAGAAAGAGCGTATCCAACGGTGAAAACCTCTCTGAGGCGCCTGAGGATGAAGGGTTTGACATTCTCCCTGCTAGTACACAACAGGAACGATCGACGATTCTCATTGAGGAGACTAAAGAATACAATGTGGGGACTCCTGAAAACCCTCATATCATACATCTGGCATCTCTTCTCACTCCAGAGGAACAACCTCAATTTATAGAGTTCTTCCAACAGCGTCAGATCAACTTTGCATGGTCATATGCAGACATGCCTGGGCTTGATCCTGATTTAGTCATGCATCATCTCACAGTAGCAAAAGGAGCCAAACCTGTCAAGCAGAAGCTTCGTAAGATGCATCCTCAGATTGCCGTGCTAGTCAAAACAGAACTCAAGAAACTCCTGGATGTTGGTTTCATTAGACCAATTGATTATGCAGAATGGATCTCCAACATTGTACCAGTTGGCAAACCAAAAGGGGGCATCCGCATTTGTACAGACTTCAGAGATCTGAATAAGGCATGTCCTAAGGATGACTTCCCTCTACCAAATATCGACATCATAGTAGATTTGACAGCAGGACATGCCATGCTTTCACTCATGGATGGCTTTTCGGGATACAATCAAATAAAGATCGCACCAGAGGACCAACATAAGACAGCCTTCACATGTCCATGGGGCACATACTGCTGGAATGTAATGCCTTTTGGTCTAAAGAATGCAGGAGCGACCTATCAAAGAGCAATGACCACCATCTTCCATGACATGATGCATACTATAATGGAAGATTATGTGGATGATTTACTAGCAAAATCACTTACTAGAGAAGGACATCTTCACATCTTAGATAAAATCTTTGATAGACTGGAACAGTACCATGTTCGACTCAACCCAAAGAAATGTGTCTTCGGAGTGACCTCCGGGAAGCTTCTAGGATACATTGTCTCAAGCAAAGGTATTGAGGTCGATCCAGCAAAGGTTAAGGCAATAATGGACATGCCACCTCCAAAGAATATCAGTCAGCTAAGAACACTACAAGGACGGCTTCAATCTATCCGCAGATTCATTGCACAATTGGCTGATAAGTGTCACCCATTCACACACCTGCTACACAAGAACATCCGCTTTCAGTGGGATGACAGATGCTAGCAAGCATTTCAGGCGCTTAAAGACTATCTCATAAATCCACCATTGCTGATGCCACCAGATCCAAGTAGACCGTTGTTACTTTATATCTCAGCGACAAGTACAGCATTAGGTGTATTACTGGCACAACATAATGCAGAAGGAAAAGAGTGTGCTATTTACTACATCTCTCGCACACTGGTGGGCTATGAACTCAATTACACACCTATTGAGCGAGCTTGCCTAGCAGTAATCTTGGCAGCCACTAAACTGAGGCACTATCTGTTAACACACAAGGTGCAACTCATTGCAAAGATTGATCCACTCAAGTATTTACTCAGCAAAGCAGCATTGACAGGCCGCTTGGCCAAATGGGTGATGATTCTAAGTGAATTTGACATTGAGTATGTGGACCGTAAGGCTATCAAAGGGCAAGTTATTGCAGATCAGTTGGCTGATGCACCTCTCATAGGCGATCATCCTCTCATTTCCAATTTTCCAGATGAAGAGATATTCATGATTACAGAAGCACAGTCATGGAAATTATACTTTGATGGTTCATACACTAGGCACGGCTCGGGGGCAGGCATTCTGTTTATCACACCTCAAGGTGATAGCATCCCGAAGTCTTACAGGCTCACATTTCCATGCACAAACAACATAGCAGAGTATGAGGCCTTGATCACAGGACTCAGATTAGCCATACAATGGAAATTAAAAGAACTGCAAGTATATGGCGATTCCCAACTAGTCATTCGACAAGCAACAGATGAGTATCAGACCAAAGATGATAAACTCATGCCATACAAGCAAATGGTGGACAATCTAAAAACATCATTTACTACTATCACTTTTGAGCAGATACCAAGAGATCAGAATCGAGCTGCTGACGCTATGGCTACCATCGCATCTCTACTAGATCTTCCACAGAATTCAACACGCTACGAGTTCTTGGTAGAACAGCTTTGGATTCCCGCTTATGATATCCCCGAATCCGAAATGATATGTCACCTTGTCGGTTCTGAATCCCCATGGTACGGTGAGTTCTACACCTATCTTCGCGATCATACCCTTCCTCCCAACCAATCGAACAACCAACGAAAAACCTTCATTCGCCAAACTGCTCGATATACCATTATTGCCGAAACCCTATACCGACGTAGTCTTGATGGTACTCTCCTTCGATGTCTGGAACAAGCTGAGATAACAAAGGCTTTGGAAGAAGTACATGAAGGAATTTGCGGGACTCACTCAAGTGGTCCATCACTAGCCAAGAAGATCATGCGAGCTGGATACTATTGGCCCTCTATGGAAAAGGATTCCTACTACTTTGTCAGGAAGTGCAAAAAATGTCAAGTTCATGGCGACCTAATACATGCACCAGCTCAAGAACTGCAACCAATCACAACACCATGGCCTTTTAGTCAATGGGGCCTTGACCTTGTGGGTAAAATCCATCCATCTTCATCCAATGGCCATAAATTCATTATTACCGCCACCGAATATTTCACCAAGTGGATCGAAGCTGTTCCACTTACCCAAGTCACCGGCAAGCAGATCGCCTCATTCATCCTCAATTACATCATCTGCCGGTATGGTGTGCCCATGTCCATTGTCACAGATAACGGTCTTCCTTTCAAAAATTAGGATGTTCGTGAGCTTTGTGAGAAATTTCATATCCAACACCGCTTTTCCACTCCCTATTACCCACAAGGCAATGGTCAGGCCGAAGCATCCAATAAAAACATATTGAGGATCCTAAAGAAGACAGTCAATGATGCCGGTCGTGATTGGCATGTTCAATTGAATCCAGCATTATGGGCATATCGCACTAGCATTCGAACCCCTACAGGTGCAACTCCTTATTCATTGGTCTATGGTGCAGACGCTATCTTGCCTATTGAGGTCGAGATACCATCATTAAGGGTTTCCTTGCACAATCTCATTGATGATGACGCATACAAAGTCTCACGCCTTCAGGACTTGGAGCTACTTGATGAGAAGCGACAAGCTGCATACAACCATCTCAAAGCCTATCAGCAGCGCATGAGTAGAAGCTACAATCACCGAGTTAGACCTCGTACATTTGAGGTAGGTGATCTTGTTCTTCGAGAGAATCCTCGCAACCAACCAAACAGAGAACATCAAGGCAAGTTTGAATCAAATTGGCTAGGCCCATATGTTGTCACTGCTGTATTTGGGTCCGGGGCATATCAGTTGGCTACATCAGACGGAGAACCGCTCGCAGATCCAATCAACAGCATGCACCTCAAACGGTTTTACACATAAGCTGTACAGAGCATCAGGCTCCCCTGCCTATCAGAAAATACCAAAAAACATTCAGAAAAATGTCCTGAAGAAAATATAAAAACATTCAAAAAAGTAAAGAAAAATCATGCATCCAAACGGTGAACAACCACTCCGGTGGCACCTTGGGTAAGAACGATGGTGAAAACCTGGCAAACAAGCGCCACTCGTAAAGGCTATGGCTCCATTATCTTTCAGACTTGTGGCGATCACATCTACTTCATACATACATCCATCCATCCATCAACCATGGCTTGTTATTCCTCTGCAATTATGATAGTACTCCATACATCTTGCATCCCGCTTTTTCATAGTCATGTCTAAAACTGGGGGCAATGCCTTTAACCTATTGATGGAAGTGGATTCTACATTGTCTTATGATTCATTAAGTTCTTCATTCAAACAATCATCAAAAATCCAAAAACATTCAAAAATATCTCGCAAAAATACCAAAAACATTCAAAACAATTCAAAATCCAAAAACATCGACAAAACCATTGAAAAATCACACAAAAACATGGCAACACCTTGTACATACTCATCCATGCAGATACCAAAACAAACATTGCGACAAACTACTCACACAATGACCATTTACCAAACAACCACACAATCCACATCAACAATCCAAAACTGTCTTTAAAACAAGGATGCATCCTTCCTTACCAAAACAAAGACAAGATGATGTTTTCTTTGACAAGAAAATTCTGTTAGGCTGTCAAATACTTGGTTGATTTGTGAATAATTCATTTGTTTATCTGTATCGGGATCTTTTCAACATTGTTTTGTATCGTTTGCGCATTATTTCCGATGAAGTTCTGGGGCATGTACTAATGGTGTCTACGTGGGAAGTTCACTAGGCTATGTGATCTTATGCCAAATGCAATCATAGATCACTACGGCTTGCTGACTACAGCGTATACCTCGACCATATGAGCATGAACCATTACCAAGGATCCATATTCTTTATTCTTTATGTATATATTGTTTGTTTACAGGTACAATGCTCATTCTTTGGTTCCTCCTCATCCAATTTGGATAAAGGTTTTTATTTCTTAGTACGGTATGCACTTGTCTCAGGATATGATCAGCCTAAGATCAAGGAGGACGATCCAAGTCATGCATGAAAGGAGATAATCCTTATCTGTTCCGCAAGCAATACTCAGGTCAACTTGATCCATTATATCAAGTTGCTTGTATTAACTTGCTATATAAAATCCATGTAAGAAATACTCTGGTCATCTTGAATCATTATGTCAAGTTGCTTGTATTTTCTTACAACATTTTAAAGCTCAATGATGAAAAATAAAGCACCATGGATCGTCATTCCATCTCATCTGTATATATTGCATTCCGTTGCATTCCATCCATCCATACATTCATAATAGCTACATATCATGCATACATAGTCATAATAATGCATACTCTATTTTCCTCTTCTTCCATAGGAATGAGTCATAAGTCCTCCATATCTTCTATCTAACATCAAATCCCCCTTCACCCTCCCTATCTTGATCATCAACATCATCCTAATCCCTTCATCGCTTCCCATCCTCACTCATCCACAAAATTAAGCCAGTTACTCTATCTACACAGATACATCGACTCCCACACACCTAGACTATCAACAGATACTCTGATCAAGTATCTTTGGGTCTCAACAGGTAATCGATTATGGTAATCCTAGACTACATCAGGCATTTATCACAATGACCTAGTCTCAACGGGGTTGCCATGATTCCCCACAACCATCCATCACACGCACATACTATCAATTGATTAGCCAATCAAACACAATCCAACGGACAATTACATCAATTGTCTACGTCTCAACGAGTATTTTTCTTCATATACCTTGACTTCATCGGGCAATTACATCAATTGTCTAAGTCACATCAGGTCCCTTTGATTCACTTACTCAGACTTTATCATGTCCAAGCGACCAACTGACATCAACTGTCACGCTTTGACTTGACCGGGGCAATTAAACCGATTGCACCAGATTGTCCAAACAATTTTGATCAATTGTATAGCATCAATCCAAACCCCACACTACATCTGCTATGTATCTCTTGCATGACCTCAGGGTATTCGTTGGCTTGTTGTTTCTTCATATTCACTCCATTTTCTCCCATTCTTTCATCATTAGTTCTAATTTCTTCTATTCTACCTCCCCTCCGCTTTTCATTCTTTTTCGAGAGATCGCCCGATTTTTCAAAAAAATTCGGCCCATCCCTCGAGGGGGCATACCACCCATTAAATTTACATTTTATGGGGCATTTCTTCACACCTATTTTTCTTTCTTTGAAACGACGCGATAAACCGCACCGTCTCAAAGAGGGGCAAATGTAGTCACATAAATCTGTCCACTTAATTAAATGAATACTTAGTATTTATTTGATTATTTAACCATCAATTAATAATTAATTAAATTAATATTTAATTAATTCATCTTAACCCTATTCTCCTATTAATTAAATAAATTATTCAATTTATTTGATTTAATTCACTTAACCAAATTCAGACCATTAATTAAATAAATAAATCATATTTATTTAATTAAATCTTCTCTCACATTTAAATAAATTAATATTTATTTAAAACCCCCAAAATCCCACCTCTCACATTTAAATAAATAAATCATTTATTTAAATCACCTTTATCCTCCACCCACTTGCATTTTCCTACAAATGCAAATTGCACAATTATTTTAAATAAATAATTTATTTAAATCACCTTTATCCTCCACCCACTTGCATTTTCCTACAAATGCAAATTGCACAATTATTTTAAATAAATAATTTATTTAAATCACCTTTATCCTCCACCCACTTGCATTTTCCTACAAATGCAAATTGCACAATTATTTTAAATAAATAATTTATTTAAATCACCTTTATCCTCCACCCACTTGTATTTTCCTACAAAAGCAAGTTGCACAACTATTTTAAATAAATTGTTTATTTAAAATCCTATTTATCCTCACCCACTTAAAACCTTTAATGGTTTCCCTTAAAGTATTCAAACTTGATGGCTTTAAAGTCTTCAAACTTGATGGCTTCCTTCTAAAGTCTTCTTAAGACTTTAATGGTTTTCTTTAAAGTCTTCAAGCCTTTAATGGTTTCCTTCAAAGTCTTCAAGCATTTTAATGCTTTATCTTCATTTTTCTCATTTAAATAAATTAATATTTATTTGAATATTTATCCAAATGCAAATTACACCATTTAATTGAAATAAATGATTTTATTTTAATTGAAAATACCAAAATTTCTCCCACTTGCATTTTCCTACAAAATCCACTTGTATGCCTAAACCCCTTCTAGATTCTTCTAAACCCTTCCTAATTAGCCTAATTCATCCCCTAAATATTGTCACATTCCTAAGCAAATTGGAGTCACTTCTCAAAGACTCCAAAGTCTTTGAAAAGCAATTAATGCTTTGTGTGTTCAACAAATTAACCCTCAAAGTCTTGGATAACCTTTGAAAGCTTTCAACCTTCAACCACTTAATCCCCAAAGTCTCCAATAACCATTAATGGTTAATTCAACCCTCCCACATGGTTAAAACATTTGTTTTGACTCAACCTCTACCCAACCCAAAGGTCTCATCAGGCCATTAATGCTTTGACCATGATTATCTCTTAATCATTTGCACAAAGGTTTATCCTTGGATTAACTCTTAATCCAATGGGTAATCTTAATTTAGACTTGACCCTTACCTTCTAGATAACCATGAGGTCTTCTCAGGCCTTTAATGCCTCCAACCTCTTCTCTTAACCCAATCCTATGTTGACACTTGTCACCATTTTATTGGTGCCAATTGTGCACATGGATCCCCAACTTTCAAACTTGGCCCTTGATTAAACCATTCAATCTTAACCCTTCATTTCCCCATTTCTTCTATAAATAGAACCCTTCTCCTCAAGCAAAAGGAGAAGCATTTGAGAGTATTGTTGTTATACTGGCATTAGCATAGAGCTTTTTCATAGCATCACTATCTACTCTAGCATAGTATTTAGCTTTTCATTTCATATTTGAAGCTTAGTATTAAATCTCAATCCTCCATAAGCATCCATAGTGCAAAAAGCTGCTGAGAGCTACACTCATTTGGGACTTGGAGAGGAGAGGAACAAGGGAGGAGCAACTATGAGCATCTTGATTAGCTATTTCATTTTATGTTTATATGCTTTCTATTTCATGCTTAATATCTCTCTTGATATGCCTGTTTAGGATAATCTTTTGTTGCTAACACTAACGTTTGTTTCTTGTGCTCTTGTGTGTGTTGCCATCAAACAGATTTTCTAATCCTTTTTGCAGAGCATCACCTCCTAATTTGCATGGGCAAGTTAGGGTAATCAACATGCAACTTCCTCCTTTTCTCTTCTCCCCTCGTGATACTATCCATTTTCTTCTTTTCTCGTTTACTTCTTTGATGGTGAGGCAACTTCTTGGAACATCTTCTTCATATAATTACTCATGGATAAATGTAGGTTTTTAGATGCTTATTCTGACCTGACTTGTGAAACCTTCAGGATTAACGATCCTCATATCAACCAATCCCATTCTATATGATTGTAGGATTCGACTATCATACCTATATTTTTTTAAATTCTAGGTAGAGGATGCTAATAGATATCTTAAAAAATCTAGATAATAAAGGAACAAGCTTTCAAAGAAGAAAGTCTGCAATACAAAGACATAGAAAAAGGTATAATATATGAATTGTTTTAAATTCATAAAAAATGCAACAACACGTGAACTTTTGTCAATCACATCATCAAGAAAACCCTTTTTGACCATCATTTATCCTTTTGTTCTTTGATGGTGTTTTAATCATGGGTATCTTGAAAGAACAACAAAACTTAAGAATTTGTATCTAAAAACTACTAAATAATTTAAATGAAATTTAGATAACCCACTACACAATTAAGGAAATCTCATTTAATACATTGGAAAAGTCCCTGCGGGGCTTGGTGTGTCTTGTCTCTTTGATATCTTGGTGAAAGTTTTTCAATGCAACGTTGTACTTTACCATGGGTATGCTCAGTCTCATAGTCCTGCTAAAATGGCAGCTAAATTCAACATCGTAAATTGTATCCGCATACAATTTTGTCCTCGTCTATACCTCACCCGGGTGTTTCAACTTTTGATGCCTGATGCTTGTTCTAATTCTACTCACATCGCTTGCAATCCTACATTTTCATCTCCTTCTATGCCTTCCCTCCAAGCCGGAGGGAGTTGGGTGCCCTTGTCCTCTCAATTAGGACCAATTTTTGGTCCTCACAACCATCAACTTAGATGAGCAGGAAAGGTGATCCCCTGTCAGTCTACTCCAGAAATTCAATTAATTTTTGGGTAGTCGAGTAAAAAAGGAGGTTTGCCCCTCTCATTTGAAACTTGATCTGCCAATCCCTCCAAGTTACACTTTAGCAAATTCAAGCGAGCAAGCAATCATAAATTCATCAAGCATTGGAGAAGAAGTGAAGTCAAGTTTATGCATTCAAGATGGCACCCATGATCAACCTTCTTTGAAGTCGTTCTATAAGACATCCTAAAACCCTTGCATGAGGATCAAACAAAACTTCATCAAGGTATACATTTCAATTGCAAGCATTTTGTTTCAAAATAGCCTTTCCCTCAAAAGGAAAGCATCTTGCTATAGTTTCCATTTCTATTACTATTTCAATTTCAAGGTTAATTCCTAGACTGAGGTTTAACCTAAGGCAAACCTCTATCCACAACATCTTTCCCTCTCTTTCTGTGTGTAGGAAATAGGCCCAAGAGTTGTACTCAAGGATTCCGATAGTGTTGATGGTGACGAACATGTTCAACTTTCGATAGAGCGAAATTCAGACAACTAGGGCAAATCTATACTACCTGGTCCTCTAAAATCAGGTCAAACTTCTGGGAACATGTTCTAAACATCTTCTTTTGCCCAAATCTCAATTTGTGGCTCTATGGGATATTTTTAGTAGTCCGTTTTTGATAATTTACTTTAATTATTCATTGTTTTACCCTAATTTCATAATTACCTTCCAATTTCAACTAAGAAAGAGGGTAATTAATAATAACCATTGAATCTAATCAAAATTTCAGCCCTTTCCCTATTTGGATTGTGGTTAGATCTATTAGATTCACCCCTCTTTCAATGTGTTGGCTAATTTGGCTTGTTAGTAGTTTTGTTATCTTAATTTAAACCTTGATTTCAAATTTCACCCAATACACAATCTTCTTTTGATACTCATCTCTTTTTAATCTCATTATAAAATCTCTAAATTCTTGGGGCTTGACAAATTCATCATCTATCATAAATTGTTGACACTTGAAAGAGTCCTCGTATCATATGTATCATCATTGGAGTACTTGAGATTTACCTCCATCATGCTCCTTGGCACTGTAGTTGTAGACACCCAAAATTGTCCAGTCTAATTAAATAAATATTTTATTTATTTAATTATCTAAGCTTAATTCTTCTATTAATTAAATAAATTCTTATTTATTTAATTAATTCGTTTATCCTCTTCTAGCCTTATTTCTCATTTAAATAAATACATTTATTTATTTAAATTATCCTTTTCCTAAATTAAATAAATATCTTATTTATTTAATTGATCCCACTCCTTCTATTAATTAAATAAATCTTTATTTATTTAATTATTTCATTAACCTTTTCTACCCATGACACATGTCATTCATCTCTTAATTCATACACTACCTACCCCTTTCATTATTTTATTATTTATTTTACCTACCCTCTAATCATAGCCGACCTCCTTTTACACCTCTCAATCTTATCCCTCCATTTCATATAGTGTCTTCTATACAAGGAGATGCTTCCTTCATTATCAAACCCTAATCAATCATCTTAATCATCTTAAACACTTGACTACACTACGATCCTACTTGCAACCACATTCCGTTCTTTGTTGAGCTCTTGTGCACATAAAATCTGAGAGCAAATATATCAAGCAAGATCAATGTAGATAGGAAGAATGGAGATCCAAACCCTATTGGACATGTGATGGTATAATCTTTGTGATTTCATTTGATTTGCATTGTCTTAGGTAATCTTCATATGTTATGGTGGATCTTTATTGTTGTTAGGCTAGGGTTTTGTGGTTGAATTCATTTAGCCTTTCAATATCGTTATTATTGTTATCCATTTTCACCATATACAGTAGTAATTATAAATCTTAGGGGTTAGACATTAGTTGGATAACCTAATGTTCTTCCATTATAAGCAATCTCCTCAATCACTACTGCTTTCCCTCTACCTTTTAGATCAATGTATTCTATCTTTTTTGTAGGTTGCTCCTCGAGGGCAATGACAACTTGAGATTTCTCATGAGTTATGGACCCACTTTTTGCATGAACATATCGTGGGATTGGATCCCTACGATCCCTTATATAAGTGGGTTTATTCTCTACTACAAGGCCTTTCTAATTAATATCTCTACATTTTCAATCATCTTTTATAACTTAAGGATTGGATCCTCCTCTTTTTTATAGGCACTAGGGTAATCAACATGCATCCTCCTCCTTTGCTCTTCTCCCCTCATGACACCTATCCATTTTCTTCTCTTCTCATTTACCTCTTTGATGGTGAGGCAACTTCTTGTAACATCTTCTTCATATAATAAATGCCTCATGGATAAATGTAGGTTTTTAGATGCCTATTTTGAACAAATCATAAAACCCTAGAAATAAGAGGACAAGGAATTAGGTCAAGACAACAAGAAATTAATGTAGGTTCGATCATGATTCTAATTGACAAAGGACCAATGTTGATAAATGATTGAGATTGGTTGACAAAAATCAATGACAAATTGACCAAGATTGACAAGGAGATCAAATTGATAGGTGCCAATTGCCGAGGAACAATGACTAATCGATCCAAATTGACATGATTGAAAAGGACAAGGATCGATGATGAATCGATTGCAAAATGACAAGATTGACAAGGACAAGGATCGATGACGAATCGATTGCAAAATGACAAGGTTGACAAGGACAAGGATCGATGACGAATCGATCGCAAAATGATGAGATTGACAAGTTGATAATCGCAAATGATTACTAACAAGCTAAATATGATTGAAAGATTGACAAGAGGACAAAACCCTAATTCTATCATCGATTAGGATTGACGATGTCCAAAATGATGATAAATGAGCACGCACCATGATGCGACAGTATAAGATCGACCAAAATCATGACTGAAGATTGCTATCGACAAGACCTAATTCAAAAGCGATAAAAATGAGGAATGCAGAAGAAGGACTTGAAGCTCGCAAATGATAAAGACCAAGTGTGCAACATAGAATAAATGTTAATGTGATGCAAGAACCCTAAAATAAGACAATGCGCAAATGTTAAAGTATGACTCCACGAGTGTTGACCATTTTTAGACGTCTACATTTTGCCCCTCTTTGAGACAATGTGATTCTAAGCGTTGTTTCAAAGAACAATAATGAAAATGCCCCAAACAATAACAATGACATATGCATGCCCCCTCGAGTAATTGGCCAAAAAAATCCAGAAAAGAGGCCAAGTGATCGATAAGAATGACAGAAGACGATAGGTTCGAACGGATCAAAAATCGAAGGTCAGATGCACAAAGGACAAGCAGTGGAAGGCACAAAAGACCGCGACCATCATAAGATGGAGAGAATGCACATCCATCTAGGTACTGACAAAGATCTATATAGGAGACAAGGAGAAGGAAAAGAGTTCATTTGCACTGGCCAAAGAGTTTTTATTTTATTTTTTATTTTTTTTCTTCTTTTTTTTTCACTTTTTTTGATTTTTTTGTATTTTTGAGCTTTTGAGTTTTTATTTGTTTTTTTCATGATCATATTGAAGAACTGCTAACAGAAAAACTATGCCGAGTACTTTCGAAGGTGCATGTTATTTACAGGATCTTACAGAGGTTCACCATTTGGGGTTGCAAGGTGATATGCCCTTGAACCATAGGCTGCAGTAACTATGAAAGGCCCAATCTAATTAGGCTCAAATTTTCCTTTGATGATGTCAGTAGATTGTGTATTCTTCGGGTTCACCTTTAGGACCAAATATCCCACTTCGAAGTGTCACCCTTTGACCTTCTTATTATAAGAGCGACGGAGACGGTTTTGATATGCTTGCAAATGTGTCAGGGCTGTCTGACGTTTCTCATCTAACATCTCAAGCTGATGCAGCCTAGAGACTCTGTGCGTCTCATCATCAATCAAATGTTGCAGGGAAACACGTAAAGAGAGAATTTCCACTTCCAAGGGTAAAATGGCTTCCGCACCATACACCAAGGAATAAGGTGTTGCGCCAGTAGGTGTGTGGATGAAAGTGTGATAAGCCCATAGTGCTGGATTCAACTATACATGCCAATCTTGACTAGCGTCATTGACAACCTTTTTCAAGATCTTAATGATGGTTTTATTTGATGCTTCGTCTTGACCATTACTTTGTGGATAGTAAGGACTAGAGAAACAGTGTTGGATGCGAAACTTTTCACAGAGTTCCTTGACATCTTTATTTTTGAATGGACGACCATTATCTGTGACTATTGCAAGTGGAACCCCATATCTGCATATGATATAATTCAGTAGAAACTTTGAAATTTGAACACTAGTGATATAGGTCATAGGGATAGCCTTGATCCATTTTGTAAAGTATTATGTGGTTGTGATGATGAATTTGTGTTTGTTTGTAGATGTCGGGTGAATATTGCCAATAAGATCCAATCCCCATTGAGAAAAGGGCCACGGAGATATGACAGAGTGAAGTTCTTGAGCTAACGCATGAATGTAATTTCCGTGTATTTGACATTTGTAGCATTTCTTGACAAAATC
Source organism: Cryptomeria japonica (assembly GCF_030272615.1). Classification (NCBI taxonomy): domain Eukaryota; kingdom Viridiplantae; phylum Streptophyta; class Pinopsida; order Cupressales; family Cupressaceae; genus Cryptomeria; species Cryptomeria japonica. Next base: position 639,226,234 of record NC_081406.1, read on the forward strand.
ATGAGCATCCTTTTCCATGGTGGGCCAATAATATCCAGCACGAACCAACTTTTTAGCTAGACTTAGACCATTAAAATGGCCCCCACGTATACCATCATGAACCTCGCGTAAAGCCGTTTGTGCCTCGTTAGAATCCAAACACCTGAGGAGGGTGTAGTCAAAGGAACGACAGTAAAGGATGTCTGCGATGATGACATATTTGGCAGTTTGGCGTACGAAGGCTCGGCGTTGGTTAGAGGAAAGGTTAGGTGGTAAGGTTTGGGATTTCAAATAATGATAGATGTCATTATACCATGGGGAATTAGGACCAACAAGAACACACATCACATTTGCTATCGAAATTTCAAAAGAAGGCACCAGCAACTATTCGACCAAAAATTCACATCTATCCATATTGTGGGGCATATTTAACACGGAAGCAATAGTTGCCATAGCATCTGCTGACTTGTTTTGAATTCTTGGAACTTGAATGAAATGGATATCAGTAAATTTTGTCTTGAAGAAATCCACCACGTGCTTGTAGGGAAGAAGCTTTTCATCTTTTGTTTCATAGTCATCATTCACTTAACGGATGACTAATTGGGAATCTCCATAGACTTGCAAATGTGTAATGTTCCATTGGATTGCTATTCTGAGTCCTGTGACCAAAGCTTCGTATTCTGCAATATTATTGGTGCAATGGAAAGTGATCCTATATGACTTTGGGATAGCATCTCCTTGAGGGGTGACAAACAATATACCTGCTTCTGAGCCATACTTTGTGTGAGATCCATCAAAGTATAATTGTCATTCCTTAGAAGAAGTAAGAGCAAATATTGATTCATTAGGGAAATCTGTCAACATTGGATGATCATCATGAATAGGTGCCTCTGCAAGTTGATCTGCTATGATTTGTCCTTTTATTTCCTTTCTCTCAATGTACTCAATATCAAACTCGCTTAGGATCATAACCCACTTTGTGAGGTGACCTGTCAAAGTTGCCCTGCTAAGTAAGTATTTCAAGGGATCAATTTTTGCAACTAGCAATGTCTGATGATTTAACATATAGTGTCGAAGCTTCTGTGTTGCAAATACCACTGCTAAACATGCTCGTTCAATAGTTGAATAATTCAGTTCATAGCCCACTAGTGTCCGACTGATATAATAAATAGCGTGTTCTTTGCCTTTCTCATCTTGTTGGGCTAAGAGAGCTCCTAGTGTCGTTTTAGTTGCAGAGATATACAATATGAATGGCTTCCCTGCTATAGGAGGCATTAGAATAGGTGGCGACATCAGATAATCCTTGAGAGTTTGAAATGTTGATTGACATTGCTCAGTCCATTTAAAAGTGACACCTTTATGCAATAAATGTTGGAAGGGATGACATTTGTCTGCCAAGTGAGCTATAAACCGGCGGATTGACTGTAACTTTCCTTGCAGACTTCTTAGTTGACGGAGATTGGAAGGAGGAGGCATATCCATTATTGCTTTAACTTTTTCTGGGTCTACTTTTATGCCTCTGTGAGAAACAATGTACCCTAATAATTTGTCGGCTGTGACACCAAAGACACATTTCTTTGGGTTGAGTTTGAGCTTATAGGTTTCCATTCGATCAAATATTGGGCCAAGGATGGCTAGATGACTATCTCTTGTGACGGATTTGCATAATAGGTCATCAACATAGTCTTCCATCAAAGTATGCATAAAATCATGGAAAATTGTTGTCACAGCTCTTTGATATGTTGCTCCAGTATTTTTAAGGCCAAAGGGCATCACATTCCAGCAGTAGGTACCCCAAGCACATGTGAATGTAGTCTTATGTTGATCTTCAGGAGCAATGCAAATTTGATTATATCCGGAAAAACCATCCATCAATGATAGTATCTCATATCCGACAGTCATGTCAACTATGATGTCTATATTCGGCAGTGGAAAGTCATCTTTAGGGCATGCTTTATTGAGATCCCTAAAATCCGTACAGATTCTAATGCCCCCAGTTACTTTGCTAACTGGTACCAAATTTGAAATCCAATTTGCATAATCAATTGGTCTAATAAAGCCCGCATCTAATATTTTTTGAGTTCTACTTTGACTAAGAGAGCCACCTGGGGATGCATCTTTCTGAGTTTTTGTTTGACGGGCTTGGCATATGGTTTTAATGGCAAGTGATGAAGGACTAATTCTGGATCAAGGTCGGGCATATCTGCATAAGACCATGCAAAACTGATCTTCTTCTCGAGAAAGAAATTGACAAAATCTATCTTTTCTTGTTTTGATAGAGAAGCAGCGAAATGAATGACCTTAGGGTTGTCAGGTGTACCCAAATTTATCTCTTCGGTCATTTCCACAAGCAATGTTGATTTATCCTGACTTGACGAGGGTATGTCCAATCTTCCACCTTTGGGCGCCTCAGAGAGGTTTTCACCCACAGGTACGTCTTTTATTTTTACTTTTCCATGATCAAAGAGTGCCTTACGGTTTTCACTCAAAGACCCATTCTTCTGATTTTTTACTTTTTCTTTTTCGTTTTCATTTTTATGACTAGAAGATGGAGTTGACTCCCCAAAATATGTTGTGGAATCTAAATCAATAGCAAACCCTGCCTTATGATCACCTTGTGGTATGCCTTCCCGTAGTCCAAGGAATTCTGCAATTGCTTCGTCATTTTGAAAACAATCCAATTTGAGTGGTTCTTGTTGGTCATGTTGGATAAGCCGTGGATAGACAAGGGGCATGCCATCATCGATTTCAAGGAGAGTTAGGGCCAAGATGGTAAGGATAAAAATGTCCGTGGTATCACTGTCTGAACTACTCGTATCTGATTCGGAGCTTGGGTCCCAGAATGACTCCATCCAAGCATTAGGACACGTTTTGGGAGGGGGAGTTATTTCATGTTTGTCTTCCTTGGACAAATCATCAGGGTCAAGGAAAACATTTTCAAGGGCATAGGAGCTAGAAGAAAAGGAACTCCACTCCCATTCATTGGAATCAGTTTCAGGTTGGATATCCTCAGGTGTTGTTTCATCATCAAAGTCACACCCCTTTCCACACGTGGTCACTTTGGTAGACGAGGTTCCAATTCGCAATGGTACAAAACCTAACCCTAAAGTTGGATGTCACATCTTAGGTATAATAGGTTCTAGTCTTCCTTTCTTGTCAAGGCCCAAACCACTGCAGCCATCATATCCCTTTTTCTGCATTATAGTAAATCCTTTTCCATACCGCTCCACTGGCAATTTGACAGGTGGTGTATCAGTTTGATCCTTATAAAGACAATCTGTTACATCATCATCCAAAGTTTCCTTGTTAAGTTCACCCCATTTTGTAAATGTAGTGGGGGGCTGATATTGAATGACTGTCTTAGGTTCCTTTTGCAACAAATGTGGTTTGCCATGTGATTTTGGAGATATTGGTAAATTCCCAATGAGGAATGTTTGAGCCATTGAATACTCTCCGCATCCTTGGTCCTGTATCTTCAATTTTCCTTTGACAACATCTAAAAACTTATTAGGATCCACATAATTATGTGAGTGGGTCTCTCTATTGACTGGGACTTGTTGCTGCGGGGAATCCTTTAGATTAGCACAAAATTGAAATGGATTACGATCTCCTATAATTGTTATCTCAGTCCCATTGTAAGGATATTTTAAACACTGATGATAAGTAGATGGAACTGCTTTCATTGCGTGGATCCACGGACGACCAAGAATCATATTGTAAGGGAGATCGAGGTCCAGGACCTGCAGGAAAGTGTTTTTTTTCACTGGACCTACTCTGATAGGCAATGAAATTACCCCTTTAGATGGGCGCTCAACATCATCATATGCTTTGATTGTTATTCTTCTGGAAGAATCAATGTCATTTTCTGTATAACCAAGACCAATGATTACTCTCAAGGTACAGATGTTAAGACCTGCTCTGCCATCTATCAAGACTCATCGAATCTTGCAATTATGGACAAAGACTTCAAGATGTAAAGGATCATTATGAGGGAGCTTATCAAGGGAAATATCATTATCAGAAAAGGCAACGTGTTGGGAAACAGCGAGATGTCCAATTCGGGCTTGAAATTGGTCAACATCAATGTCTGTCGGGACGGTGGACTCAGTCAAATCTTTATCTAGGATTGCGTGATGCATAGGGGACATTTTCAACAACTCAAGAATTGATATTTGTGCAGGTGTCTTTCCCAGAGGATCTAGGAGATTATACTGACTCGTAGGAGTTGATTTGGGAGGAATTGCAGAAGCTCCTTTCAGGACTATTTTGGTTCGACGAGTGGTGACTGCGCAAGAAGGACCTTGTCCCTTTATTCTTATGGTGGAAACATACTCATTTGACACTCAAAAACAATTGATGACATTGTTATAACCAGTATTTGCATAATTAAGATTCGTTGTTTGGGTAGAGTTTGAAGAAGATGCTTTGCCCTTGTCATGATCAAGCAAAGGAGTTTTGAAAATTGTATGATCAGTGTTAGAGGTCGCGTTGGGTGGGTCTACCTCAATTACTCCTTGATCTAACAAGTCTTGAATCATATGTTTCAATTGAAAACACGATGCGGTTTTATGTCCTTTTGACCGATGGTATTCACAATATGCATTATCATTCCACCAATGCGACTTTACCAATGGTTCTTCCTTGACATCTGGTAACTTGATAAAATTTGCTTGTATCAATTGTTTCATTACTGATTCAATAGGCTCTCCCAATGGCGTAAACTGTCGAGGAGGCCCATCCCTTGATCTGAAAGGTTTTCGTTGTTGGTTTTGTTGCTGACCTTGTTGTTGATTATACTGTTGGTATTTCGGCTGTTGAATAACATTGCTTGCTTGTGTCTGATTTTGTTGCATAGCCGACATATTAGGAGCACTCATTTTCTTTATCGTGAACTTGGGTTGATTTGCATTCACTGCTCTTGCGTCGACAACTCCATCATTAGTGACATTCTTGTTTTTGTACCAAAATCTATTTTTGTCCCCTGAATTGTTTGTGCTGTCACTGTCTTTGTTGAGCTTAATGAGTTCCTTAGCTACAAGAGCATTTTCAATGTTCATCCCTTTCTTAATGAGCTTCTCAATGGTACTAGGACTTTTCAGTTTGAGCTCATACATCATTTCTGGGACCAAATTTTGAATAAATAAGTTCACTTGTTGTTCTTCAGGTATATCTAGGGAAGAACGACTGTACAAGCTTCGCCATCTTTGTAAGAAAGTCACTAATGGTTCACCTTGCTTTTGCTTTGTGTTGCATAAATCTGACATGGTCACTTCATTGTCAATGTTGAATGCGAAGTGGGATATAAACTTTTGAGCCAATTTCGACCATGTCTTTATGTTCCCTGGCAAATGCGAATACCAATCCATGGCTTGTCCTGTGAAACTTCGTGTGAATAAGTGCATCAAATATGTTTCCTCATAGCTCACTTCAGTACATGTTGCGAAAAAATGCTCGAATATGGTCTTTTGGATTGCCTTTCCCTTTATATTTCTCAAAATTAGGTGCCTCAAAATGCTTAGGAAAGGGAGGCATGTACAAGCTCTTGTCAAATGGATTAGGACATAAATCTTGATCTGTGTATAATTTCTTTGTCCCTTTGGTTTTCAATGCTTCAATTTGTCATTGCATCTTCTCAAGCTGTTGTGCAATCGTGTCAGATAGCGAAGATTTTGGAAGTTCATCATTCATTCTTGGGTGTACTCTTTGTTTATACATCGTGCTCTCCATTGGCTGTTGATGCTCTAAAATTGTTGTCTTTGGTGTCTCTGGCATATAAAGTTCTTGATACAGCTCTTGTTGCTGTGGTTGTGCCATGCCTTGACATTGACCCTTTTGTTGTGCTTCTTGTGATGGGATCATCATTTGTAGCCTTGGTTGATATTGCAATTGAGGGTGTTCTTGATATTGCATGGACATCAGTTGTGGTTGTGATGTATGATAACTTGTTTTTCCTGGCACATATCGAGGCACATGTTGCTATTGATGCTGACGAATCGAAATTTGCTGACTTTGTGCCAATTGTTGTTGTCTAGATGTAAATCCCATCATTTGCAAAAAACTTTGTTTGGGAGGTTTCTGTTGTTTCTCCTTTAGATGGGGTATGGCACTTGCATTGACTTGTTGTGTTGTTTGTCCAATCCATTGTGGTGGTTGCAAGTTTGAATTGACTTGTAATGGTGCATAAGACACTACAACTTGTTGTTGAATGTGATATTGTTGTTGTTGTGCATTGCTTGTTTGCGCATTTGATTGTGCCTTTTGTGCATTCCTCAATTGTTGCAACACTTGTTGTTGGTGCACACCACTATTTGTGGCTCTTTGTGTTGCAACTATAGAAGGATCTATCATAATATTTTGCATAACAGGTACTTGAGTATTTGCCAAACGTATTGAACTTGATGGGACATATGAACTTTGTTGCATTGTAGAATTGTTTTGAACATTCGTAAGATCGGGCATTCCAGTCGTAAAGCTTTCTTGCATCTTAGATTTGGATCCACTTTTAGGTATTCGAGGAATCACTTCTTGTTGAGGGACACCTGTCAACATTTGTGTGGCCATCATTTGATCTTGTGTTAAAGGTGTTGCATTAAACAATGGATTGTTTATTGTTTCGAATGTTGACTTTTGTGGAATAGTCACTGTCAAAGTTTTTGAAGCATGCTTACTCAACAATGTGTGTTGAGGTTCTTCTTGCTCATTTTCTTCGTTTGGATGTGGAGAGAAACTTAACAGATCACCGCCTTGTTGTTTTTGCACATTAGTTTGCTCATTTGAGGAGGTCACATTACTCATCATATCAAGATATTTTTGTGGAAACATCTTAAAGACCTTGTTCAAGAATTTATCCATCCTTTTTGTCAACTTCGGATCTTTAAGGAGCATATCAACATCATCGGAAGCATCGGAATCTAATGAAGAATCTGGTAAAACATTTGGATTTATTTCTTGTTGAATGCCTTGATCTGAACCAAATCCTTGTGAAAGAGTTTGTTCCTCATGTAATGTTTGAGTTTGAATTTCATGTTGCAGGTTCAGTTGATTCCAGCCAAAAGGTGCATTTTCCCTTGGTGTTGGTGGAACACTCCCATATCCTGGTTTCATGGGTACAAACACTGGCTCATATAATGGAGGTGGTCCAAGTTAAACCATTACATATTGTGGTAATGATGTGTTTGACGAACCTTCAATTTGTAATGTTTGACTAGGTTGAAACTGTGAGTTTGATACGTTGTCAATGGGTTGATATGTTGATTCGCCCATCTTCTTAGATTTTGACCTTGTTTCAACAGGCATGTCACTATGCAAATGCAATATTTTTGGGATTTTTTTGATTTTAAAAGGATGATGTATGATATGCAACTAAATGCAACCTAGATAGATGAAAATGCAATCTATGGCAAGAATGCAACCTATGTTTTTGTTGTTTTTCAAGGTTTGGACAAACTTTTTGGAATGCAAACCTAAAGACTCGACCTTGGGAAGTTGAAATGAAGCCAAGACCTTAAAGGACAAAGGACCAAATGACAATAGGACAAATTGACAATGTCTCACCTATATGCTTGGATACTGAGCTAGGTTTGACAAAAATGATATTAATGAAAGGACAAATTTTAGACAAGGTCAAGACTCCCTAACAACAACTTAGGGTATCATCCAAAGTTTTGATTTTTCAAGTTTGACAAACCAAATTTTTGAGACTAAATGCAAGAAGGCAATGACTATGACAATGACTTAGGATATGACATGAAAATGATCTAAGGATATGATATGACAAGATGAAGCCAAGACAAGATGACAATACACTGATAAGGATATGCAAAGACCAATGACTTGGAATATGCAAAATGCAACCTAGGCAAGACCTAATTTTAGCATGACAAGGATAATGCACGAATGTCACCTAAATGGAAATCTAGCTTGGATATGACAATGAAATGCAAACTGAGGGAAATGATTTTGAACCTAAGTGCAAAATGAGGACGCTTGCAATGAAAAGGACTAAAATGAAGGGAGATGACAATATGCCCTAGGACCTAAGTTGGACTATGCAAAACCTAGCCTAAAGTGACATGAATTTTGAAACAAAGATATTCAATGTTTTGACAAGCCATGTTCAAATGTTGGATGAATACTTGGACAAATTTGGACTTTTGTTTGGATTTTGTTTTGAATTGAAGGTTGTTGATTTTGAAAACCCAAGTTGATTATGAGCACTTTTGAAAGTTTGTTTTTTATTTAACCTTTGACAATCATGGAAGACAAAATGTTTGTTTGACTTTGACTCAAGACAATGAAGCACGTTCACAACAAATCCTATGGCTGGCAAGGGCAATATCTATTGAATCCTCTAACCATAAAATACAACACTCAGCCGGATAGCTAGACGCTTGGTAGCACTGGCTCCCCCTTACAGTGCACTCACTTCTCGGGCATACCAAGCTTCGAGTTCAAGGGGCATCACTTCCCAAGAACTTGCTATCTCTAACTGAGGAGTACATGAGAGGTGTCTTCGGCATGCGTGTATCACAATGCCTGAGCCAATAGATAGAAGGATTTTGGCATCTAAAAACAAGAGATTCTAGTAAGGGCATCCGTTCGGGTGGGTATTGATCCGGCGAATAAATCGTTGCAATACAATTCCAGCACCCGTTGTCTACAATTTTCGTTGCATCCACAGTTATTTAGAGTGGTTCAGAAGAGCTTGAAAATGTAGATCAGGAAATTGAAAATCATCAAAACAATAGCAATTAGGACAACCACAAAACCTAAAGCTGCTATGAAAGCAATCCTAAATCCAATCAATGAAGACATAAAGACAAGATATTCAAATCAAATGAAATCGAAGCAAACCGACGCAGATATCTCCTTCATGTGACTCCATTGTTCTTCTTTCACCTTCAAATTTGATGTGGATCTCACCTACAAGTGCAAAATGCAAGTGGAAAGCAAGTTGTTGAGAGATGAAATTCGCAGCATAAGGTTACTCGAAAATGTGATTGATTCCCCTTTTCATTGAAGAAAATCATGCAATTTATAGACAAATTGGAGAGAGGACAAGATTAGCATGAAGAGATTTGGAAGGAAATTCAAATCAAGAATGGCAAAATTATGACAAATGTGTGACATTTTCTATGCAAGGTGTATGAGAAATTATGCACAAATTATGACAAGTTGCTATGCAAGATGTATGACAAATTATGACAAGATTGAAATGCCATTCCCATGACAAAAGGGAAGAGAGAAAATAGCCTCCATGATTGCAACAAATGGAAGCATAAACATAGGAGAAAATGAGAGAATGAAATTTGGGGAAATATTAGAAAAATTAAAGAAAATAGGAGAAATAGAAATTAGGAATTAGGAGAAATTAGCATATTAGAAAATTGAGGAAAAAGATGAGATAGAAATTAGGTGAATTAATTAATAGGTTTTCATCCATTAATTAATTCATGAAAGAGACCTAGGACTAAATAAATAGATTTATTTAACCCACAAAGAAGAAGAAAAGGATTAAATGAACAAATCATAAAACCCTAGAAATAAGAGGACAAGGAATTAGGTCAAGACAACAAGAAATTAATGTAGGTTCGATCATGATTCTAATTGACAAAGGACCAATGTTGATAAATGATTGAGATTGGTTGACAAAAATCAATGACGAATTGACCAAGATTGACAAGGAGATCAAATTGATAGGCGCCAATTACCGAGGAACAATGACTAATCGATCCAAATTGACATGATTGAAAAGGACAAGGATCGATGACGAATCGATCGCAAAATGACAAGATTGACAAGGACAAGGATCGATGACGAATCGATTGCAAAATGACAAGGCTGACAAGGACAAGGATCGATGACGAATCGATCGCAAAATGACGAGATTGACAAGTTGATAATCGCAAATGACTACTAACAAGCTAAAGATGATTGAAAGATTGACAAGAGGACAAAACCCTAATTCTATCATCGATTAGGATTGACGATGTCCAAAATGATGATAAATGAGCACGCACCATGATGCGACATGATAAGATTGACCAAAATCATGACTGAAGATTGCTATCGACAAGACCCAATTCAAAAGCGATAAAAATGAGGAATGCAGAAGAAGGACTCGATGCTCGCAAATGATAAAGACCAAGTGCGCAACATAGAAGAAATGTTAATGCGACGCAAGAACCCTAAAATAAGACAATGCACAAATGTTAAAGTATGACTCCACAAGCGTTGACCATTTTTAGACGTCTACACAAACCTATATTATCTCATAATGAGGAAATAATTACAATTAGATACATATTAAATCTAGATTAAGTGTAATTCAAAAAGAATTGAGTGTTTTGCAAACGTTGTGAGAGTAAGCCTCAAAGTACTTTTTTCGGGCTAGTAGTTATGGGTGGAGTTGTATGAGGATTTGAGTAAAACTATAAAATGTGAAATGTCATGGTGAATACATAAGCAAAATCAAAGATTGGTTGAGAGAAGATCACAACCACCACCCACAACGCCACCATGTTGTAATTGGGGGAGCAACATGATCGTGTGCAACATGCAATGCATGAGGGGGACCTTGTACTTGGAACACCACCACTCCTTCAGAATAGATTTTAATTATAGACTTTCATTCGCTCTGATAATTGTCATTTGTAAATTTGCAGACATTATTTGACAATCATAGGGTTTATTAACAAACATAAAATCATTCTAGCATAAAACATAATAATTTTATATACACCCATATCAACCTGCTAGATCTGTACACAAAAATGATATGAGATAATAAAATACTTTAAAAAGACATTAAAAACCAAAGTAATTTTTAGAGTCTGACAATATTAGGTGACTCTATATCCTCATGCAAACCTTCCCATGATTGCTCGTTACAACTATATCTTCATGCAAAACATAATGGCCAAGAAAGCACGTCTGACAGGAGTAAGCAAGTCAATTTAAACCTATAAAGTTTTTGTTTACACAAAATCTTTGACCATGCTATGCTTGTAGAAAGGCTTCTCAATGTAATAAATTTGATCTAACTCACCCTTATTTGTTGTCAGAAGTCATAAGACTTAGTAGTAGTTAGGAAGAAGGATCCCTTCTTTGTCCCCTTAAATGAGCCCCACCTAACTCATTCAACTATCAAATCACTTTTAAATAAGGTTGTAGTGTATAATTATTGGGGCATCTTTAAGTAGGTATCAAGCAACACTTCAAAATGATCACTTTTTGACTCACGTGCATAACAGATCCCAAACGTTCGTCATTACTATTTAGAAGCCAATACAATAGCCATAGTTAAGTGCATACACAAAAAAAAAATCGTCATATCTAATATATCATTTAATATATCATTTAAAATCTGTGAATATTAAAAATTAGCTATGAGGACTTGTGGTCTTCCCCTAGGCTCCTTGGCAGTTATCTCACTCAATCCTGCCCGCCGGCAGCACCTAATAAACACGGTAAGAGAATCCCAAATGCGATCCGCCAATAACTAGGAATTACCTACATGAAGCCTGGAGATTAAAATATTACTATGCTAATTTCATGGCGATGAGCATCTTCAAATTCAACGACTCGACGATAGTAGGAGTCAGCCGGGCAAAATTATCTCCTGAAATTTCAAATGGAGGTAAGTTCGATTCTCACTGACGTTACGATTATTTTTAGTTTTGATTGCTTAAGCAACCATTCTGAGTTGTCTGAAACTGTCATCTGAAACTACGTTTATCTGCCAACTATAAAGGATTTCCGGTCATTAGAGCAGAGAAATTTCATTTCGCAGCTCAAAGCTTTCGAAACCGTAGGTTTAATCTTTGCAGCAATGGAGGAATTATTAAGAAGGTTAGTTTGTACAAGACAAAGCATCACGATCAGACATGCCGCCGCCTTATTTATTTTAGCATGGCCTACGGTGGGGGAGTAGGAGGCGATGGAGGGAGCCGTGGCGGAAACAGCGGAGGAAATGGCCGTGACAATGAGGACAATGATGAATATAGTGATATTAATTATTCGTTGTGGAAGGCGTCCTTGACTGGCCTGATAATATGTTGGCAAGTTCTTGCTAAGGATAGGTCTAAGATGCCCTTAGACAGGGGTTTTATATTGATGTCTTTGGCAGCCGGCTGTATCTGGCACTGGCAGTCGTTCTCTGCTCTTGCTAAAACTGCAATTACTGACAGCCTTCCCATTCCATTAAACAGCAATCCAGATAATCCTGAAAATAAAACTGCAGAGGCAGGGGATGCACCTGATTTCGTGTGGGAAGTTAAAGGTGGGAAATGGAGAAGAATTATATCAAATCATTTGAAAGATGATTTTTTCGTGGAAGGGAGAATTGCAGGTCAGGACGAGACTTCCGAGCTACATAGAGGGAAGGAATTTTCTAAGGTTGATACAGGAATACGCAGGAAAAGCTTGAAAAATATTTTTTCAATCTCAATAGGACGCTGCAAAGACTTTGTTCTTCATCTTATGCTACCAGAAGGATATCCTGGGAGTGTGAGTAATGATTATTTGGACTATTCTCTATGGCGGATGGGTCAGGGTATTGCCAGTCAAATGAACTCTGTTCTGACAACTCAGGTAATCTTGTTAATTTATCTACATGATTGCTCTGTATTGTATTTTAGATTTAACTGTTCATAAATTCCTTTCATTTTATTTTATTATGAAGGGCAAATTCCTCATAGATTTTTGATTTATGCTGCTACATGCGCAGTCTCTTCTCTACGCATAGTCATCTCAATACATGGGATACAGGGAAAGGGTTGAGGGTGGCTTTTTGAAATTGGGTATGGGAGTATATTATATAACATTTAAATATGCACCTGGGTCGGAGATTTGAGCACAAATACCGAGCCCTGTGCCTGAACCCGAGTTTACAAAATGTGCTTAATTTGCATATTTTTAAAGTCCAATGGAATGGAGGAATTGAAAACCTCGAGCTTGTATTTTGAAATTCAAACCTATTTTTCCATCAAGCTGAGTGTGAAGCAACTTAAGGATCAAGTTTGGAACAGCAAAGAGTAAGAGAAAGATCATATGTATAACGCATTAGCCTTTAAACTTGAAAGAGTAGGAAGATTGAACCATATTCTATTGTATGGATGATGATTAAGGATGAGACCATATATAATAATATGTGCAATCCAAAAAGTGCTGCCAAAGGGAGCCTAGGTCGAAATCCCTGGTGGTGACATTTCATTTAACATACCTAATATTGTCTTTTAAAATTAAACAGGCTATTTTATGCTTAAATCTTCTACACTGGCTGGGTTCATCTACCTAAACACTGTTTGGATTCAGTACCGCTCTGATATTTGGAAACAAGAAGTTCTGTTGATTCTAGTGGCCAATTTGAAAGTTCACTACCACAAAATCTTGGCCTATCTAAATTTAAAAGTGCTCTGACACAAGCATTTGTCAAACTATGCTTCAAAAATGGGCCCATTCCAGCAACATCGTTTGGAAAAATGCGAGGAAAGTACAATGTAAGGCATGTGAATATTGCTAAAAATATGAAATTTATTATTTCTTCACCAAGGGTGAGGAGCTTTTGTGGCATACGTGATGAAAATTAACAAATACTGAACAGAGATAATCATGATTCACGTTTATAGGATTGCTAGTGTTCTGAAATATATGCTGGCATTCTATGTTTAGACTGACTTATTTTCCAAAAATATTGAAGAAAGAGAGTTATTGTTTTAATATTTGGAGTATGCCAATGGTTGTTCAGACTCTTTGAGTTTTGTGAGAACTCTATCCTTAAAGACTAAATTTTATAGACTATAATTCAAACTGTTAATTTATGGTAAAAATTCAAATCAATGAGCTAAAGTGTCTTGATATTATAGAGTTTTGTATGTTTTCGATTGTTCAAGTGTGGGAAGTTGATTAAAGACACTTTAAATCCTCTACTCATATAAGCATAGCGGAGGACAAGTTAAAGACTACATGTGTGGTCAGAGATGGGGTGGACACATAGAATTGGATGCCATTTGGATTGTGCAATGCTTTGACAACTTTTTAAAGAATTATTTTACACATTCTTTGATAAAATGGCGGTTGGAAACTTTAAAGCATTCTTGGATGATTGGTCGATCTACAGTGGTCAGGAGACCCACCTAAAAGCCCTCAAGGAATGCATGGAACAATGTAGAGCAACACAATTTGCACTGAACTCAATGAAGTGCCAATTCATGGTACCACAGGGTAAGTTGCTTGGGCATATAGTTTGTAAAGCCATACTGAAGATGGACCTAGACAAGATAAGGGGATTGTGTAGATGGAAGCACCACAAAATGTTACAAGTGTAAAATCATTTTTGGGTTATGTTGGCTACTATAGAAGATTTGTAAATTTTTTTGTTTAGATATCTTACTTGCTCGACACACTCACAAGGGCGGGCTAACATTCACATGGATTGATGATCAGGAGAAAGCCTTTGATGAATTGAAGGTACGATTAATCATTCACCTATCCTTGCATACTCGGATTGGAGTAAGTCCACATGCATGTTGATGCATCCAACTATGCAATTGGAGCAACATTGGCATAGTTGGGATCCCAAGGATTGGATCATCCAATGTTCTGTGCTAGCTGATTTTTGTCAAAGGCAAAGAAGAACTACAACACAATGGAGAGGGAAGTGCTTGGTATGGTCTATTCTGTACAAAAGTTCAAGCATTACTTGTTGGCAACACCATTAAATAGAGTTGTTGTGTTAATATGTGGAGTAGGCCAATGGTTGTTTAGACTCTTTGAGTTTTGTTAGAATTCTATCCTTAAAGACTAAATTTTATAGACTATAATTCAAATTGTTAATTTATGGTAAAAATTCAAATCAATGAGCTAAAGTGTTTTGATATTATAGAGTTTTGTATGTTTTCAATTCTTCAAGTTGGGGAAGTTAATTAAAGACACATTAAATCCTCTACTCATATAAGCATAGCGGAGGAAAAGTTAAAGACTACATGTGCGGTCAAAGATGGGTTTTGAACATAGAATTGGATGTCATTTGGATTGTGCAATGCTTCGACAACTTTTTAAAGAATCATCCTACACATCTTTGATAAAATGTCGGTTAGAAACTTTAAAGCATTCTTGGACAATTGGTCAATCTACAATGGTCAGGAGACCCACCTGAAAGTCCTCAGGGAATGCATGGAACGATGTGGAGCAACACGATTAGCATTGAACTCTATGAAGTGCCGATTTATGGTACCACAGGGTAAGTTGCTTGGGCATATACTCTGTAAAGCCATATTGAAGATTGACCTAGACAAGATAAGGGGATCGTACTAATGGAAGCACCACAAACAAGAGTAAAATCATTTGTGGGTGACGTCGACTACTATAGAAGATTCGTAATTTTTTTTAATAGATATCTTACTTGCTCGACACACTCACAAGGAAGGGCTAATATTCACATGGACTGAGGACCAGGAGAAAGCCTTTGATGAATTGAAGGTACAATTAATCAATTCGCCTATCCTTGCATACCTGGATTGGAGTAAGGAGTCCACATGCACGTTGATGCATCCAACTATGCAATTGGAGCAACATTGGTACAAGTGGGATCCCAACGATTGGATCATACAATGTTCTTTGCTAGCCGATTTTTGTCAGAGGCAGAAAAGAACTACAATACAATGGAGAGGGAAGCACTTGGTATGGTCTATTCAGTACAAAAGTTCAAGCATTATTTGCTAGCAACACCATTAAACTTCTAGGTTGATCACTAGGCCCTCATGTACTTGATGAACAAGCCAATTATTTATACAAGGCTGGGTAAGTAGGTGAATATTATTATTGCAAGAGTTCACATTTACCATCATTGTTTGGCTAGGGAAAAGCCATGTCATAGTTGACCAATTGTCAAGGATTAAGTTGGGTGAACCTTTCGAGGGAGTGAATGATGACTTCCTAGATGCTCATATGTTCTAGATTGCAGTACTACCTCCCTGGTATGGGAATGTTAGAGAATACCTCTCCACTTCCACCTTTTCAAAGGGGATGCCGCTAGGAGAGAGAAGGAAGTTAGCCTTGAAGAGAAACCCTTAAGCTCATTAATGGGTTACTGTATAAAATGGGGTTTGACCACGTCTCAAGGCAATGACTCATGCATGAAGAAATAGCCGGAGTACCTAAAGAAGCACATGAAGGGCTTGTTGGAGGACATATGGGATTGGATGCCATAGCTCGAAAAATTCTTCTAGCAGGTTTGTGGTGGCCAACACTGCACATGGATGCTCGAGAATGGGTGTGGGATGTGACACTAGTTAGAGGGTTGGGAAATGTTTGAAAAGAGATTATATGCCATTTTCCCCATCACAACCACAAGAACTCTTTGAGATGTGGGGCCTTGATTTCATCGGTCCACTCAAAGTCAGCTAGCTACACAAGTGTAGATACATTATCATAGCTACTGATTACTTAACCAAGCGGCTAAGGCTAGAGCACTTTTAGATAATACGAGGCAATACAATAAGGTTCATTTATGAGCAAATTGTAACTAGATGTGACATCCTTATACAAATTAGTAGTGATTGGGAGGACACTTCGTGAACCGTGCCTTGTCTGATGATGATTGAGCTCCACATTTTTCATAGTCTTTTAATTCCATACTACCTGAGAGCCAATGGACAAGCGGATTCTACAAACCAAGTGCTTATCTTGGTCATTCACAAGTGCTACGACATTGAAGAAGACTAGGAAGAAAAGTTGCCAGTTGTACTATGGGCATATTGAATGACGTACATGGTCACTATTAGATATACACCATTTCAATTGATGTACGGTCATGAAGCGGTGGTCTTTGTTGAATATATGGTATCGAGTTTAAGGATTGTGGTGGAGAATTGACTAGGAGATATAAAGAGTTTAAAAGAATGTTTTTTCCAGTTGAACAAACTTGATGAACAAAGGGTGCTTTCCCAGTGGGCAACTTTGAGTAATGCAAACACAAAGGAAGTGTTGGCACGACAAACATCTTCGACAAATGAATTTCTTGTCTAGATAGTTAGTTTTAAAATATAAGTTTTAACGAAATCAAACCAAGCAAATTCAAGGTAAGATGGCTTGGCCCCTTTAAAATCCAAGACGTATTTGACAACAGGGCTATCAACTTAGAAACTCTGGACGACACACTGCTAAAAGACAATATTAATGGCTCAAAGTTAAGGCCATACAGGAGAGGAGAGAGACCACAATTGCAATCAACATGTTGGATTGGACAACTTGCATGGATGAACCTATCAGCTAGCTTGGAGCAATATTGGAAGAGAAACCTATCGCTAAGGAGGTTGAAGGAGTCTTCATAGCAAGGATAGATCCACATTTGACTACTTGTCTGCTTGGTCCATCAGCTACTGAGTTGAGTTAAGTCTTTACAAGTGCTCTTGGATAATGTGTGCGCCCTATTCTAGAAGGACGGGTTACATAAACCATGAACCGGATACATACACAATAGATGAAGGAAATGGCAAACAAGAGGTAAAATGTCTGAGATATGCTGATGGAGATGGAGAAGGCCCAAAGCTATGATTTGTATTAATGGTGGAATGCTATGTGGTAGTAGAAAGGTTAGGGTACTTGAGGCCGTAATTGAATATGCAAAGAAACAACAAATACCATCATGCCATTACCTTGCACAAATGGGCTTTGGCGAACTATACACAAACCATTAGGCAACTTGAAAATACAAGGGGAGGAGGTTAGTTGGTACCAATAGCCTGGTGGGAGATTTATTGCTGGTTGTTGAGATTTGGAAAAAGGTATGCCAACATTTGCTATCGTTGATAAAATTTGACTTAGAATACATTGGTTCTTGTTGCAAAAATGAAGAGACCATATGACTCATGTATGTGCAAGCACGATAAGGAAATAAATGTAAAAAATATGAAAGGCCGAAAGAGGAAAATAGAAAATGGGGAAGAAAGTAAAAGGAAAAAGCTTAAAAAATTAAAATGGTGAAGTCAAAAAATATTAAAATATTGACTTCTAAAAAGTATATGGGCCATGTGATTTTTATGTTGGATGGCATAAAAGGGGAGTAAATTATAGTGCCAATTATAAATAGAAAATATAACCAAAAAATTATATAAAGGGACACAATAGGAAGTACGACGATATTATCACTTTAATGTATGGGCTAAGGTTTATATTCAAGGAATCATTCTACACTTTAGTCAAAGCCTATGGTGGTTACTTCACAACATACGACCTCTTCCCAATGTACAACATCCTTTGGATTCCCCCCTTATCTTGGTTGTATGGCACCCTCCGGTCTTGGACATATGACAAGACTCACTTGATGATTACACTCCGGTTAGCACATTCTCATTGTATGACGAGTTTGGCGTCATTCCTCTGACCCACTATATGGTCACTCCATCTCTATGTACAATGACTTGTTTCCTTTATTCGGCTATTTAATTGCTTCATTGAGCGATGGTCAGTCCTTGCACAACGTCTTCCTACCGTACAATGAGCACTCTTCCATTGTACGGTCTACCCTCCATTCTAGTGTATGACCATTCCAAGCTTGCAGTGTATAGGTTGCTCTCACCATTCCCCATATGTGCTACGTACGATGTCCACCCTTGATCTACATTTTATGATGGGGTTGTATGACCTTCACATGGTATAGGGTTAATTTACTTTGTGTAGCGGTATTGGCATTTCATTTGACAAGCACATGAGTAGAGAAAGATTGGTATATCGAGCATAAGGTTGCAAGCCATAAACCTCTCCAATATACGACCACCATCGCTCTTCATTGCTTGCGCTAGACAACATTCTTCAATTGCACGACATTTTGACATTGTACAACCTCTCACACGATTAGGCAGTTATCAATTTTTTTTTTTCAAAAGGTACTACTTATTTAAATTCAATTGTACATTTCTGAGCATATATTTTTCAAATTTGGACAGCAATAGTAGTAAGGGGAAACAATCGATGGATCACTACGGGCTGAGGATTGCAATGGGAAAAAAATAGTAAAGGAAAAGAGGAGGATAACATAGTCGATTCCATGACTTGGGAATTTCTCACTTGCAGTGAATGTCAGACATGGTGGTAGAGTAATCTAGACAATCATGTGTTGAAAGTGGCGCCAACACACAAGTAGACAAAGCCACCCAACTTCCATTCTTCAATTCTTGGGAGTTTGGACCACAATTGAAAGCCATGGTGGCAAATTACAATCGACATTCTCACAAAGTAGTAATCGACTACAGGGGTTGCTCAATTACCATTTCCTTCTGGCTAGTGGACTTCACAAGGGTGTTTGACATCCCATCCATTGGAGCGATGTGTGCAAACTAGAAGGGAAAATTACACTACAGCATAAAGAGGCAGCCCTTCACCAACCGTGTCACCTGACTTAAATCAATAGGAGAAGGACAACATATGGAGTGCTCGGAATAGAGGACTGTGTAAGCACTTGTTGGCCAATGCTGAATGGAAGTGTATAATGGACTTAGTAAAATGTCAGTTGATAGGTGCTAGCCGAGCTTTTGACGTAGCTATATGGATGGATAAATGAGGTAAGTTCATGGCCAACTCCATTTTTTTGGACTACTTTAGACATTCAGGCACTAGCAGGGGAAGAGGCACAACCGACAAGGAAGAAAAGGAAGCACAAGGACATGTCAAGAGAAGGTGAAGATAGTACAAAAGGTAATGATGAGCCTATTGAGCTGTCCTCGTCCACATCGATCACCATACCTAGGGACACATTCCTCAATTTACACTCCTGTTGCATATTCATTCTAACATGCATCTTGTTGCTAAATGCAACTATAATTGTCCCAATGATAGTCACAACAAAAGACCTCATGTGACCCTATAACTTGTATAAGATTAGGAAGCACTCCTCAAGTGACCTCATGTCTTTTAAGCTGAGTTACCGGGTTCGGCCCCCCTAGACCCCTGGTACTGGTCCGGTACGGTCCTGTTCGGGGTTGGGGTCCGGTTCGCCTGTGGTTCGGACATGGTTCGTGGTTCACAGGCTTGGTTCGAACCAGGGCGAACCCAAGAGGACCCAGGGTTGAACCCAAGAGAACCCAAGTCGAACCCAGGGGTCTGACAGCCCAAAAATGGATTTTTTTTTGAATTCCACCACATAAAAAATTAAAATGACCCTAAAAGTGAGTTTTAAAACATTAACTTGGCTCATTTCACACAAGCAACATGACTACAAGCAAGGGGAAACGAAGATGTGGGATATGGAGCCAAAACATACTGATTCGGATAAATTCACTTCTCAGCTTGTTGCATTTGATGACTCAGATAGCTAGCAAACTTAAAGTGCAAGTGCAAGTGTCATTGGCATTGGCATTGATTCATCTAATGCCAATGTCAATGATGAGGAGGAGAATGAGGATGACGAATTAGAGAATCCATTTGATGATCAAACTTTAAATTGTTGAAAGTTGAAACAATGATACTAGAATATTCTATCATTTTGATATTAAACTTGATGTATATGATGCTGTTATGGTATGATCATGATGCTATGATTACAAGTTTATGTTGGTTTTGTTGTTTATATGATGCTATGTGACATGCTAATCTTAATTCATGCTTATAGGCTGCATATATATATATAATTTACATGTTTTTGTAGTAACAAACCCAAACCCCTTTTCAAAATTTTGCCGTACCGGCATACCGGTGCCCGAACCCGAACCGGCAACCTAGCTTTTAAGGTATGAGATATAACACCTGCAACAGCTGATTATCACCTATAGCAGCTTACCTGATGCTCTAGCAGCCTGCACAATTCATGCATTAGCCTCCAGAACAGCTGTAGCACTACTAAGAGTGACCTACAAGTGAATTGATAGTGTGTGTATGACTTTGGAACCCTCCTGATTTGAACTACCCAATCAATTTCCAGTATAGGAAACACAATGTAATGCGTATGATATCTGAGAAACCTCAATAGGAAGATACCCAACTTTCAAGGGATGCTAGTAAGAGATGTATAGAGACACAAAAAAGTTCACCAGAACTCTCATAATGTTTGGAGATGTCCCTGAGATGTCCCCATAGAGGCCTTTGAGATGGGGGTACAATTTTGATCAATAAAATAAGTAACAAGGACTAGGGTACAAGTCTCCTAGTAACTATGAATCACTTGATTGTTTTTCACATTATGAATTGTTTGTCAGGTCAACGTGCTTGACTACTACACATACTTGTGCATTCAACTCTCCCCTTGGGAATTCGCTTAGATCTACTCTTGGTAATGCTTGATTGCTCTTGAATTCCTTTATTTGACAGCACGTGCAATGGAGTTGCGCAAAGTATTCTAAATGCCTTACACATGCAGATATAGAAGAAGAACTAATTCAACTTTGACAGCTTCATAAGAAGGCAAACCTGTCTTAGTAAACTTGTCCATGTATGGGATCCTTCAAAATCAAACTCGGTGTACGGGTTCATATAAAGCTGAACCCATCACTTAGGACTTTATCTTCAATTGTTGCGGTCCCGAGATGTCTGAATCGTCTTTGAACTCCATTAACCTATTTTGTCTATTCTGCATCTGACTATACATCTTTGTCTTCTCCAATACTATTTTGATGACGTTAAAAGCATGTTTCAAGCTCTTCTTTAGGCACTTGAACTAGAAAGGACAGCTGTTCAGCTGAATCAAATGAATTATGACATTTTTAGGATTCAATTAGGTTCAATGTCACCATGATAGAGCATGAGACTATCAAACAGTGTCGATTTCTTCCTTGCAATTCAAGAACACCAAACTTATGTGTCAATTTTTCTCTTGCATAATAAGACCATCAAACATGAATGTCGATTCTGTTCTTGCATTACAATGCCAACAGTTTTGAGCATCTATTCTAATCTTGCAATATGAGATCACCGAACTGTGAGGGTCAATTTGTTTTGCATTACAAGTCTGCCAACTTAAGAATTAGTTTTTCCTGGCAATTTTCTTGTTGACAACAAGAATGAAACAATGACAAGAGACTGCGTGCTTTTAAGAACTTAAAATACTTTGTTTCATGGCAATCTGTAGTTACCACACACATTCTTTGGGAGTTTCAAACTGTTTTGAGGAAGATCAATAACACTTGGAAGATTTGAGCTAAAGACTGCATCTGATAACTTTTATTTTTAGCTTGTAACTTTCTCAAAAAAGCAATATACATCATTGTTTTTAAGTTGACGTTTACAAAAAACTCTGAAAAATAGGATTTGAAAAAAACTATATATAATGTAATTTTAACTTATCCCATGCAACAGTTCATTTCGAGTTTGCAACTTTTTTCTTAAAATTTAATTCAAATAAAAATAGATGTCAATTATGTGTTTCACAATGGTTTTCATGACTGCTAATTTATACATTTTCACAAAAAACCAATCTAGATTATTGTTTCCAAGTTTACATTTTATATTAATTTAATTGTTATCATTCCATGCGACAATTCATTTCTAGATTGCAAAGTTCATCTTAAAATAAATTCAGATTGAAATAGATAGCAATTATGTATTTCATCAATATCCCGTTGAGAGGGTCAGAGACTTTAAAATTGATAGAAATAGTGGGGATTTGAAGTGTTTTGATGAGAAGAATTAGGTTTGGGACCCTCCCTGAAAATTTAGTAAAATTAAACTTTGAGGGTGTATCCTCCTGTGGCAATCCTGACAATGCTGGTGCAGGTTTCCTTGTCAGAGATGTAGGTGGTAACTTTTTGCATGGTGTTCTCTCTTACTAGGAGTAAGAATCGATAATGAAGCTGAATGGGAAAGATTGTGGTTGGCATGGCAATGGCAATTGGTAAAGGAATGCAAATTCTAATTGTGGAAGGGGACCTCTTGATTGTATCAATGCATTGAAGAAAGGCTTATGCCCTAACTAGCATTTTAAGTGTTATGTAGAGGAAGCATTAGCTCGGGGATCTAAGTTTTGTGAAGTTAATACCAACATTGCAGGTGGAAAGCTAATTATGGTATGGTTCAGGATCCCATAACTATGTTATAATTGTCACATTTGTTTGTTTTAGGAGGGATTATATGCTCATTTTCCATCTAAGCTCTAATGATTCACCACCCCCATCTTTTTTAAGATCCTTTGGTCTTTGGGTCCCTGCGGGATGCATTTGTTGAAACTATATGTTATCAATATGTTAAGTGTGGTTTTAATTCCATGCGTATGATATTCTTTGTAAGGTGATCTACATTAAAGTGGTGCATGTGAAGGGTTTATTTGTGCCTATGTGTTTGTTATGTGGATGTATATTTGGTGGCTTGTGGTAGGGTGGTTGTAGGCTGGTGCCATGCATGTTGTCTACTAGGCCTTGGCTGGAAAGGTGATGACATCTCTCCTAAAGGGATTTATCAGTGTTCGAGGGATCCACAACTCAAGGTTTTGTCTTTCATAGTAGGCTTGCTTCCATTTTCAGTTGTAAGGTTTTGACTGTGTGATGTTTCATCAAAGTTGTTCATGGGGAGGATGGTTTAGGTCACTTCAGGTTCATAGAGGCCTTCTCGGTCTAAGGCCATGATTAGACAAGATTTCATTTTGAAATTGACTATGTATGTCCCAGATGCTATGCAGTTGCTTTTGGATCAATTTGAGGGGATGCCACTTTTTGGCTCTTCAACAAAACTGGATGGTAAAGGGAAGAAATTAGGGGGAGGCTCCAACAAGTGGGCTCTTTCGAATGTTGGGGTTGTGAATGAATTGTTGAATGATCTTTGGAAGGAGGTGCATGCATTATGAGCTTACTATTCAGAGATGGGCAAGGTCTTGTTGGGTTTAATGGTTATGCATTGTGGAGGGTTCTTAGAGGTCACTAGCGACTACACAATTCTGGTTTTCTGTGGAAAAATGGCACACTATTGAGGTGGACAACAGAGGTTATTCCTGGAGTTCGTTTTTTGTCTCTTGACTCTACTGTAAACATGAGAGGCAAAAATGTGCTTGGATTGGAGGAATTGGCTAGATGGATTTTTTTAAAGTCATTTAGTGTAGAGTGCTGGAGGGTTGTTTAAGTTGGTTGGTTATGCTTGCTTGGAGGGTTATTTTTTTCTGCTGGCATTCCTGGTTGTGGCATTTTTTTGGCTTTGGAGGCCTTGTTTGGTTCCTGTCATTGGTAGCGGTGGTGGTTCTTGTGGTTAGCAGCTTTGGTGGTTGTTTGTTTTTGCCTTGATTTTGTGCTGTTTCTATTATTTGAGTTTTGCTCAACATCTATATCTATATTTGTATTTTGTATTTCTGTTATGCTTTTCAGCTAGGGGTCTGTATAGATTTACCCATCTAATTATTTTTAAAAACTATGTATTTCAGTGTTTTAATTACTGCATTTACTGCAGCCCCATATAAATCAAGGTCAGAAAATTGCCAATAAGTGCCACTCCCAATGATTTTATAGCCATATCATCCATTCATCTTGTACTCAAGGAAAACATGTGGATGCAAAAAGAAAAAGGTGTGGTGCCTATCAGGCTATAATTCTATCCCTGGTTTTTATGGGTCAGAGCTTGTATACTTTATTCCTTGCATAGAAACATCGAACCGAGTCTTTATCTACTAGTTGTCCTCGAAAAGTAAATTCTTTTCTTGAAGACTTAATTAAAATCAACTAAAGAATTGTTTTTCAACTTCTGTGTCCAGAACAATTCACAGACCATACGACTTTGTTTTGAAGTTACAAATTATTTTCTTTGTCTCTTTTATGGTCCTTTCTGACCTTTGAATAAAATTTGTTTGCACTCAAACCAAGATTAAAAATTCTTTTCTATGTTGCTTGAGATATTATGCAGTTTACTTTTAACAATTATGGAAAGGGCCTTGAATGAATAAAAGATAGTTATAAATTTTTTATTTACTTATGGATTGGCTTGCAGGCATTACTTTATGCTATAGGATTGGGTAAAGGTGCTATTCCAACAGCTGCAGCAGTGAATTGGGTCCTGAAAGATGGCATTGGCTACCTGAGTAAAATTCTGCTATCTAAGTATGGGCGTCATTTTGATGTTCATCCAAAGGGTTGGAGACTTTTTGCAGATATTTTAGAAAACACTGCCTGTGGTATGGAGCTCTTAACTCCTGTATTTCCTCACCTTTTTGTCTATCTTGGTGCAGTTGCAGGAGCTGGCCGTTCAGCAGCAGGTTTGATTCAGGTATCTTCACTTCCAACAATTTGAAATTTAACTACAATTTGTCAATTAATGATTCTGCATTATAAGGTTTACTTTGGTTGTAAAGCAGAGTAGCCTGACACTGTTACTTATGGCATTGATTCAGATTGTACACATTAACTCTCAGCTTGTAGTTTGGTGACCTAATATTTTCAATCTAGTACAATGTGTACTGATTTCTTGTTCAGTAACTGTTAAATTCTTCAACATCCTACAGCTATATCTAGTAGTTAATAAAATAAGGCATTATGTGTGTACATTTTAACATCCTGCTTATGAAAATAAATACATTGATTGAGTACTTTCCTTGTCTAGAAGCCTGTTAGTGGGTATAACTTTTAACTTAGACACCATAAGCCATTCTAATCTAGATTTAACTCTTTCTAAGAATAGCACAAACTTTCATGCTACATGCGATGCAACTAAACTGACTAATGATCATATATAGCTCTCTATATACAAGGGAATGAGGAGCAAGAAAGGTGAGTTTTGTCAACATCAATATTGATATTGAAGACATGAGCAAGCATCCTGGTCTTATCTACATGCATAAGAGATGGTGAGAGAATCATGTAGGTTTGTTAGCCTTAAAAAGATTAAATGTGGTTTTTTATTCAAATTTTGAGAACACAATATTTGATTATTGCAGAGTATGCAAAGGTGTGTTGTGGTTAGTTACTAAATATTTTGTATTCAAATATTGAGAACACAATATTTGATTATTGCAGAGTATGCAAAGGTGTGATGTGGTTAGTTACTATATGTGCCTCTGGGTAAGGCAATAACGAAGAAGAATAATGTAGGTTGTTATAAGCCTCTGGGTTGGTTACTAAATATTTTGTATTCAAATATTGAGAACACAATATTTGATTATTGCAGAGTATGCAAAGGTGTGATGTGGTTAGTTACTATATGTGCCTCTGGGTAAGGCAATAATGAAGAAAAATAATGTAGGTGTTATAAGCTACTAAGTACTTTAAAGACTGTTAATGATATTTCTATTCCACCCTTAAATACCGTGCTACTTTTATAACAAGTGGGAAAAGGAAAACAATACCGATATTGCAGCTTGGAGATCATCATTTGAATGGAAGATGAATAATATACATTAAAGCATTGGTTAGATTAGTGGGATGACAATAGGCAGTCATGCACACAATCACCAATTGCCACTTGTAAATTTCAGATAATGGCATGAAATATCTGTTCAAGGACAAGTGCCTTAAAAGCTATTTACAACAACCTATTTCGTCAAGGAAATGACATAGATTCAACATACAAAAGAAATGACTACAACATTCAATTAAAAAAATATGGTTAATCCATTGATAAAAGTGTAAAGAATGAATGTGAAGCTACCATTTTGGGTTTGGGTATGGGGGTTTGGTAAGTGGATTCAGCCAAAAACAAATGGGTTTGGGTTTGTTTTAGGTTCATCCATACATAAAACATATAAAAATGAGAATTATATACATATTTACAGTCTAAAAAACAGGAATTAAGTTCAGAATTTAAATATATTAAATTAAATTAAATGATATTTAAATTTGAAATATTATATTAAATTAAAAATATTGAAATTTAAATGTAATTGTATTAAATTTTAAATACTAAAATTTAAAGTGTTTGAGCAGTTTGCTTGACTCAGAAAAGAAGCATGCATTTGAGCGAACAGAATTTTTTTATATTTTTCGACACATACAAACTGAAACAAGAATAATTCTTTATTTGCAACAGTGGATAAAGCTTACAAGAACAAGATATACATTTTTCTGACCTCTTCATTACAGATGTCAATCTGAGATTAACAGCAGCAATTACATTCATCAATTTGGAGCAAACAGCAGCAGCACAATATCCCTCAATAAATTTTATAATGCAGTCTATTATCAGAGAAGAGTTGCTGGTGCTTGCTACGACTCAGCTTGAGTCCCAATTCCTCAAGAGTCTGCAATGAAGGGTCTGACTTGAATGCAACTTCAAATCTGGAACAGAGTTTGGGCTACGAACAGGCAGAACTTCATTGGTATGCTCAGGTCTGTAATTTATATTGTAGTGCACAGAATTGATTACGTCTATCTCCATAATAAAAAGCAATCTGAAATTACACATACAGTCTGAAACAATAGTAACCACAAATCTCAATTAACCCCTCTAACTCTATCTGTCCATTTCCAAGTCTTCAACCTAATCGATTCACATTGAAGAAAATAAGCATAGCATGCCCTTTTAAATATGCATATCAGTTATGACTGGAATAATATAATGAACATCAACTGTGATGGAAACTTGAGTCTCAACGTCCCAGGATTTTTGCAAAGGATAACACATCTTGAATGCAAAGTCAATAGCCACGCCCAAGCAGAATTATTCTGGTCACTCCATGGCTCCTATCCAGCTCCAAAAACTTAGAGGGTAACCCCATGACTAGCCAGTGAGAAAACCACGACTTGCAATAGAGAATAAGAATTAATTCCAGCTATTTTAAAGTCTGTCCACTGCTAAGCACGACGAGCAGAATACTCACGACTTAATTACCATCCTTGTTAACTCTAGGCCATAAATATAATCTCCACACAATTTCCTTAACCAACAAAAATAGTCCCAGCTATGATAATGAATGGAGACGCGCAACAACAAATCCACGACCCCTCAAAGCTTCTTAATTCGGCAATTACAATCATAAAGAAATCCCATGATGGTCTCTAATTCCCACACACAAGTAAGTCTTCTTCATATGCCCAGCAAATGAACTTTAAGATATTCATTATATTCCATTCTCATGTAGCGAAAAGGAGCAAATAGACTTTACACTAGTAAAAATAATCTTCAAAATACTTGAAATTTGTCTCTGCAAATAGACTTTACAAATCTCTTGAAAATCTCAATTGATTAATCCAAACTTGAAAATCCTCTTAATGCTCAAATGTGAACCCTGGCTGAGTTCACATCTGAATCGGTACCAAGAACAAGGGTTGTCATCCCAGCTTAATCCTTCAACACCTTGTTGAACCCTGTGTAGAACCACTCTGGTAAAGCAAGAGGGTTTCCGTCCTCAGCTCCAATAAACCTTTGGGGTTTTTGCCCCATAGGTGAGAGTTTGGCTACAGGGACAAATGTTTGAATCTTCGTAGAGAAGACAACAAGATTCTAAATCTTCTGTATTTAACAAATGAACCCTCAACCACCTTTTATAACCACCCCGAGAACTTTCCGGAAAGCGTATTATAAAATCACTTTATAATTTAATTTATCCTTATAATCCATCATTTAAAACTTTCCTTTCTCTTTCCAACGAACTACAATTTTAATTAAAATGGCAACCTTAGTAAAATAAATTAAATATAGCTCAAAATTATACTTGAGCTGCAAAAATGGTTGAAATGCATCAGAATTGAAAATTGACTGCACAAGAGTGATAATGATGATGAATGATGATAGTCGGACCCAATCGGGTGACTTACTATAAATAGATGCTCTCTCCAAGAATCTTGGAGAGCACACACCATAAGCGGAAAATAACCTCAACAAGTGCCCTTTGAGTTCTCTAGGCCATCTGAACTTGCTGGTAACATCAAATAACCACTCTGATACTGTTGACACATACCTAGAAGGACAAAATTAATTGCAAAGCAAGAGAACTTGAAAATGGGGACATTACATTTGAAATGAGAGTTTTATGAACCCAATTTTACTTGATACTTTGGGTCTATAAAATTCAGTGCTTTAGGTTTAAGGCCACAATGGATGTGAGAATCCTAGTAAAATAGAACATAACATAGGTTGGGTTTGGCCTTAATGTGATTTACATTAGCATTTTTCATTGGGACACATGTTAGTATGTAGTTCACTTGAGATATCCATGGTTGGGAGACACTCTTAGGAATCAACATATATGCATGTTTGCGAGGCTAGATTTTAGGCTTCTATGATTTTCCTCACTTAAACCAAAATGCCTCCATTTTTGGCATTACATGAGTACTACCTGCAATCAATCATCTCTTCATTGTGGGGACACCCAAAGGTTAGAGTAGTTAAAGAGCTCATCTAGCACCAACGAGAGATACCCTCTAGGCTCAAGGAAAAACCAGCGATGGGACAAATTAGAATGAAGCAACAAGCTGATCAACACTGCAGTGGAAGGGCTTTTGAAGCAGAAGATTGGGTATTTGTGCAATTACAACCATATATGTGGATGTTAGTGGGACAACAGAAGAAGGATACCAAGCTTACACCCAAGTAGTATGGCCCTTATAAGTTTTTGCGAAGGATTGGTTGTGTGGTGTGTATATTGGAGTTCCCAAGTCAATACAAAATGCATCTAGCCTTTCATGTTTCTTGCTTGAAGAAGGTTATTAGATAGAGTTTCAGCGTAGATTGAGTTACTAGAGCTTGACGAGGAGAGAAAAATGATTTTGAAACCTGAGGGAATCCTTCAAACATGCACTATGAGGTTGTGGATGAGGGTGATCATAGAGTATTTGATCAAATGGAAGAATTATTCAGTCAAAGATGCTGTTATCACAAAAGCTTGCACCCTTGCTGAGCTATCAACTCAACAACCTTGTGAAACATGGAAACAACCCCGAAGTGTGGGACCTTGCATGAGGGGGTTGAATCTCCGGAGAAGGCCAGCTTCCTTCTCAATCCAGGTGTAGGTGTTGAACCAACTCAACACTTCAAAACTAACTCCTAGGCCTATCCTAACAAACTGCAGAGGTAAAGGGAAGAGAGAAATGCTTGAAATAAAAGGAGGTGATACACCAGGAAGAGATTGTTCCTCTTCTTACTCGAAATGACACAAAAAAACAACTAAAACACCCAAGATATGTACAAACTTCAGTTGTATGAGTGATCCCAATGCATGTATGAAGGTTAGAATTCACTGAATGCCAAGAGGGGAGAAGGTTTCCCACAAGTCACACTCAGAAATAAATTTAACACAGCATATATGAGAGAAGAACCACAAAACATACACCTATGATGAAGGTAAGGAAACATACACAGTATACATAAGATGAAAGTAGGCAAGAATGGTGATTTCAATTAATTATAAGGCCAATGGCCAAACTTACAGTTGCACAAATGCAAGATAAATACAAGAGAAGTGGGAGAGCATGGAATAGCTCAAGCCAGCAGGGAGAGAGCCCTTTACAACAAGGCTTAACAACCTTATATAGAAAAATGGTTATAAGAGTGATCATGACCCTTGCATGTCAATCTGGGAATGCAGGGAAGTGCATGCACTTGACTTGTACATGCAAGCAACCTAGCCATACCCACAAAAGGCAATTTTGAGAAGGGTCGATTGGCTAACCTTCCAAAGTCAGAGTATGCGGTCATGACACAAGTCACCACAACAAGCATGGCCCCGTACCTCCCTTGATGGAAATCCTGCCAAAAACATTAAATGCATCCCTGTGGCTCCAAAAAAGAAGGTGCATAAGTCACCAAAACTGTCGGAGCATTTAAAGCCTTGAGTGTCGATCACGCCATCCGGAAGTGTCGCCAGTCGGAAGGAAGTCCGGGGACCTCAAAAACTTAGGTTCCCGAAGTGGGGAAGACAAGGAAAGAACTTTGGAACCTCGGGGTTCCGGGATGGAGAAAAGAGAGTAGCAGGGAACCTCGGAACCTCGGGGTTCTGGAGTTCCAGAAAACTAAAAGAAAGGCTAAGGAAGGAACTTCGGAACTTTGGGGTTTCAAAGTTCTGGGGGAACTAGAGAGAAAAGGCAAGGAGGGAAGGAACTTCGGAACCTCGGGGTTTTGAAGAAAAGAAGGAAGTAAGGCTAGGAGGGAACTTTGGAACCTCGAAGTTCCGGGAAACTGGCAAGGAAAAGGCGGAACTGAGCAAAAGAACTTTGGAATCTCGGGGTTCTGAAGTTCTGGGGAAGGGAAGAAGAAAAGAAAGGAACTTTGGAACCTCGAGGTTCCAAAGAACTAAAAAAAAGGGGCTAAGGAAGGAACTTCAGAACCTTAGGGTTCCGGAGAATGGAAGAGAAAGGGAAAGAAAGAGGGGAACCAAAGGGAAGGAACTTCGGAACCTCGGGGTTTCAGAGAAGGAAAAGCGAGAGAAGGCAAAGAGAAGGAACTTCAGAACCTCGAGGTTTCGGAGAAGGAGAACAGGAGAAGGCAAATGGAAAGAACCTCCGGGGTTCCGGGGAAGGAAAAAAAGGCCAAGGGAGGAACTTCCTCCGGTCAAGGCAACACTTAGCACTTCATGATTCTTCTGCTTTCTCCCTGATCAACTAGGGCAGTCCTGGTCCATGGATCGTATCTCTGATCGGTTCTTACTGATGGACCAAGGGGGTCATAAAATGACAACAGATGC
Source organism: Cryptomeria japonica (assembly GCF_030272615.1). Lineage (NCBI taxonomy): Eukaryota > Viridiplantae > Streptophyta > Pinopsida > Cupressales > Cupressaceae > Cryptomeria > Cryptomeria japonica. The sequence goes on from NC_081406.1 coordinate 639,257,729, forward strand.
TACGTGGGAAAATGGAGATTTTTGTAAAAGCATCCATAGTTGATCTATGTTGAAGGCAATGCTTCTCTAAAGAGAGTGGGCTGCTATGCCCTTAACCCATTGATTGTATTAGGAGATGTTGTCATGTCCCCTCCTTGATCGTTATATACATCCTAAATAAAGTAATTATTATTATTAATTAATATAATAATAATAACGAATTTTATTTGGAATTTATTTATTTATTAAATGTATTATTTAATTAATATCTATTAATATTTATTACTAATAATATTCTTGAAATATTCAAATAAAAATAAATAATATAAATAATATAAATAAATAAATAAGTAACATTACATATCAGGTTATGGTGATTTCCAGATTACAATGATCATGTCATATTAAATAAATTCAGTAATAAACTATAGTGATTAGCATAATGAGAATCATGTGAAAAGACACGATATTAATTGGAGAACACTAAAACAAAGGTATCGATAGTTATGCATGACCATAATCGGTGAATATCTTAAAGTCTAATAGTAAATATAATAAATAGAATTGATGGCAAACAAAACCATTAAAAAGAATTATTGATGGTTTATTAATATTAAAACCGATAGTCATATTAAAACAAGAGAATTAGGTATCGGTAATTAAAAGTAATAAAACATGACCGATAATTATCGAATTGGTATAATCAAGAGAGATGCATTTATAGTCACGACCTTTGGGTTTCAAAAAGATGTGACCTTTTCATGAATGGTTACATGAAAGATATATAAGAAAATAGAATCAGGTGGAAAAGGGGATGGTGTGTACCGAAAAAAAGAGAAAAAGAAAATAAATATAAACTTTCTTGCAGCACGGATCAGATCAGATCCGAACTTTTATGAATTTAAAGGCAGTAACATCCCTGTTCTGGGTGGTATGCATGGGGGGATGTGTTTAGTAAGTATGCTTAATATATGAGGCACATGAAACCCGATAATGTTGTATGCAGAATGTAATATTAATAATATTATCATAAACTACAAAGATACTAAGACTAAGGCATTCATACTAAACAATTTCATATACTATGGCAGACCAGATTTGACGCAAATCAGATTTGTCTGCCCCTACAGTTACTAAGTGGAATAATGATCGTAAATGGGTAGGGAAAGTAATTTATATTATAGGGAATATAATCTGATTTATTGACTAGTGACTTAGTAAATCGGTAGGGAAAGTAATTTATAGGGAATATAATCTGATTTATTGACTAGTGACTTGGTAAATGGGTCGGGAAAGTAATTTATAGGGAATATAATCTGATTTATTTATTTTATGTGTTTATACAAAGGTTGATTAGTCAACTAATATCTTATAAAGAACTATTCTGTAGTGAAACATATAGTGTAATACTACCTAAACTTAAATATATATATGTATGTATGCGGTATATATATATATATATATATATATATGTATGTATGTATGCAGTATATATGTATGTATGCAGGATATTTATATGTATGTAGGATCATGTAAATGTAGGCTTAATTTATGGATTGAAAAATGATAATGAATTGTAGGATGTTATATGAATAATGTGGCTATATGATGGAGGCTATTGGGAGGAAATTATATATAAATGTATGTATGGAGTATATATATATATATATATGTATGTATGTATGTATGTATGTATGTAGGATATTTATATGTATGTAGGATCATGTAAATGTAGGCTTAATTTATGGATTGAAAAATGATAATGAATTGTAGGATGTTATATGAATAATGTGGCTATATGATGGAGGCTATTGGGAGGAAATTTCCTTAGCCTAATTCAGGGATTATGATAATCCCTGGTAGGCAGTATATACTGAATATCTATATGCATATATATGGCTTGGTTGACTAAGTTCATCCAAGAAGAGGCGGATCTGGCCGGTCTCCTCTGAGGACTTGGATGATGGGATGCATCATCCAAGGCAAGGAATTGACATATGGTCTTCCTTGGATGGCTTGGGTGTAAGAGGTTACATCCAAGACAGGAATCAAATTAACTTTCGATTTTCTGGATGGCTTGGGTGTAAGAGGTTACATTCAAGACAGGAATCGAATTAACTTTCGATTTCTTGGATGGCTTGGGTGTAAGAGGTTACATCCAAGACAGGAATCGAATTAACCTTCGATTTCTTGGATGGCTTGGGTGTAAGACGTTACATCCAAGACAGGTATCGAATTAACCTTCGATTTCCTGGATGGCTTGGGTGTAAGAAATTACATCCAAGATAGGAATCGAATTCACCTTCGATTTCTTGGATGGCTTGGAACCAAGATGGGTTCCAAGAAGGCGAGCTTCACAGCCGCCTAAGGGCATATCTCCGTATGGCATTCGTATCCTTTTTATTAGATAAGAATCGTGATTAGTGTTAATTAAGTATTTTAAGGTTAAATTGCAAGTTAGATTAGTTATATATGTATATTTGTTGTATTCTAACAATCTGTTTTGCAGGATAGTGATCTCTAACTAGTAGGGACATTATAGATGTGTAGCCGATTTGTGGTTAGCATAACCCTTAATTAAGTTATATAATCATTAATATAGTCTTCAATAGGTAGTTTGGCTGGCTTGGTTGGTATCCAAGGCATGAGTATGGTATATAATATTATAAAGGAGGTAGTAAGTGGTAGTTGATCATCATATTTTGACTTGTATTCTTGTTGAAGACTTTTGGAGGTTTTCCTTCTCAAAATGGTTATTTTCCAACTATTTGCTGTTGCATTTTGTAATGTTCCCTTTATGTTAACATTATAATTTAATTAAATGATTAAAATTTAAGTTGTTGCATATAAATAAATTTATTGATGACTTATTTTAATCATTTAATAAGGTTATTAAAGTGAATTATTTTAATCATTTAAAAAGGTTATTAAAGTGACTTTTATGTCAACAAAGAATTAAAAGGGGTCAGTTTATTAATTCCCACTTGCAAAACTAAATATAAAAAGTGCATGAAATTTTAAAAGGGTTTTTGGAAGCTTTAGGGAGTTCTAAAAAAAATGTTTTGAGTCTCTTTTGGGTAGGCTTGGTTTTGTTATTTCTTTTTATAGCTTAGAGAGCTTCTGGCTTTTGTTTGAGAAGCCCTAGTTAACTGGAGATCGAGGGTTTACAAGTAAGCTTATAAATTTTGCAATGTCTCATTTTGAGGCAAATTATGCAAAACATGATTTTAGGTATTCATTTGCATGAATTATTTTGGAGGTTATTAAGAGTTTAATATATTTGAACAAATGTAAAGTGATGAAATGGTTGCCCTTTTGCTTACATTGGCTAATGAATAGTTCGAGCGATTGATTATTGAGGAGAAAGTTTTAATTCTTCCTTGCGTGAGATTAAGATAGAAGATTATTTGCTAAGTTATTATGTAGTTGATTTGAGCTGTAAATTTAATATTTATTGGTGTTGCATTGATTTCATTAGCAAATCAATTTTCTACTATTGCTTTGGACACCCAAAAGTGAAAACTATATGGCTGGGCGTTTTAATTAAAATGTGTTTGGAGGCCGTGGGTTATTCTATACAAGCCATGGAAAATAAATATTTCAGCTGGGTAATTTTAATATAATATGGATGGCATCGAAGGGTTTGGCGTGATGTTATTATGAGGACATTTGGAAGATTATTCAAAACCTTAGAAATCAAAGGCATATCATACTAGGTGAGCTTGGTATTGGAGAATTTGGTTGGTGTGGTTTCTCCTTCAACGGGTCTGTAGAACATTGACATGGCTTTAGGAAATTTTTGATAAATTTTTGTGTGGCAAAGACTGTATAAGGAATGGAATCATGTAAGCAGCTAGGTTGAAATCCCCTTGCAAGTCATGCCATTAATTCATTGGTTGGAGTGATGGGCCTGTAGTTAAATATTTTCCTACCCTAGTGTATTTAAGGTCTCTTGTTGGGCATGGTTTTAGAAGGGTTGTTTTGGCTGTTCTTATTGAATTCATTGTACAGGGATGTATCTACTATCCTTGGCATGAGAGTTAATTGTATATTAGATGATTCTCCTTTGTATGGCATGTGAAATTTTATTCCTGAGTCATGGTCTTGATCTTAATTTCTCTGGCGTGGTGTTTTTGCTGGTTGGGTGTTGGATAGTTCATCATTACTGGAAAGACATTAGTCTAGATTTATCTCCATTTGTGGAGAAGTATTTGCAACTTTTGAGGTATCTGATAGAGTTGGAAAGTAATAGAGCAAGAGTTATACATTGAAGAATGGATGCAACCCATGGTAAGAAGGTAGATTGAGCTCAAAGCCGTTATCTCATATTTGCTGGGGGATGGTGTAGGTATTGAAGTGGACAAAGTTTGTGGCAATCTCTTGGTCTTTCCTTTTGTATGTGTTGTTAGACTTGATAACCAACTTGAAAGGTTTGCAATGCCCAATGCGTGTTATGGTGCTTCTTATAATTTTCATAAGCTTGTTGTAGAGTGGTTTGCACTTATCATTGAATGTGCTCAAGGATTTGAATAACTTTGTCAACTTGCTTTTGAGTTGAAGGAGTTATTGTTGTTGCTGGAGGAATATGATAAGCTACGCTAATGGGCACCAAAGGTTAGAAATAGAGTTGTGTAGAGCTTAGATGTAGTCTTGTTGAATAAAAGACAAACTTTAATCTTAAGTACATTATTTCTTCATGTTGTATGCTTTGAGATAATGCACTATCATCCTATTTATCACTTTTGTTTGTCCATTAGTCTGGGGACAAAATGGTAGATTTGTTCAACCTTGTATGTAGCATAGACCAAAATTCTTTTCAAAAAGCACACAAGAACCTTGTATCTCTATCTAACATGACAGTTTTTGGGATTCCAAAGTGGATCTAGACATGTTGAAAGTGCAATTGAGTCGTTTCTAGAGATTAAATTGCTTTCTTGCAAGGAATTAAAATTGCTATCTTTGAGAATCTACGAACACAATCATTACCATGCTTGGTTGTAGGGTAGCCTAATAGGAAGTCCTTGGAAATAGATATCGAGAATCTCATTGGAACCAATAGAGTTTGTACAAACCTTTCTTGTCGATTAGTTTGGCAATTGCACATGCATCGTAAGACTTGATGTATTTTGTGACATTAAAATTGAGTTGTGGTCAAAAGAAGTACATTTGCAACATTGTAAGAGTCGTTTCAACTCCAAAATGTTTTGTAACCTTGTTGAAATGAGCTTCCCATATCAATTTAGTCTTTTTTCCTCGTGCAGAACGTATAAGTGCCCAAGGTGGAAGAGGAGTCCATCTTGCACATAGAAATCTAGAACTAAATTATTGCGAAGTAACTTTTGATAGATACTTTAAAAATCCTTGCTAGAAGAATACAGTTTTGACCATATGTTGACTTCATGTCCACACGTGTCAAGAATTGAAAGAAGAGCTTGAACTGATAGATGACTCATTTTGTGATTGGATTGACACTTCCCTTTTTATGCTTGCTGTTCAAATGGAATTCCTAAAGATAAGAAGACCATTTTGATTCTGCTCTTGCTGCAACTTGTTCTATGTCTGCAAGATTTTAAGCAACTTATGACCTATGTGGATCACAATCTTCTTGCCCAAATTATAATGCTTGCGACTCTTACATGCATGAGCAATAACATAGAGCTGACAAACATATGTTGGGTAGTTTCTTATTGGTGTGATGAATGTCTTGTTGGAGTAATTAGGACATTTATCTAATTATTTATTAATTAGGTTCTTTATTACTTTTTCACTCAAGCTAAACTTAGGTGCTTTTTGTTATCTAGAGTTTGCTTTTCTAGCCTTAGTTCTAGCTATAGTTGAGCTTAATTTAACTCATCATGCCTTTCTCTAGTTCTCCTAATTTTAGCATTATGGTTTTGCATCTAGGGTTTCATCATCCTTTATAAGGATTCATTCATTCATTGTAATTGTATCTCCAATATTGTTTTGTGCAGTAATACAAAATTCTCTGGTTAGAGCATACAATCTTTGCTGATCTCTTTTGTGTGACATGTGTTTTGCTTGCAGATGAATCTTGGCTCCTGCGGTTGATCATCAACTCCTACATGTTGAGCATCAATGTTATTCAAAGAAGATTGATGAGCTGGCACATCTTTTACAGAAGCACAATATTCGGCCACCTTCATCTAGTACATCTTCTTATACCACTTTAGGATCTGGACATTCTAGATCTTCTTCTATGGCATGTGGTGAAGACAAGATGAAGGGCCATGCTCTCTTTGCATCCACACATCAGTCCTCTAGGTGGCTTCTTGATTTAGGAACCTCACATCATATGGCATCATCAAAGGGCATGTTCTCTTCTTTTGAGCATTGTGCATTTACATAGATTTTGATGGGTAATAACACTTACATGAGTGTTAATGGGAGTGGTTCTATTGAGGTTGATGGTGGCACATTTAATAATGTTCTTTGTATCCCTGCATTATCTTCCAATCTCCTTTCCATTTATTAGATTACTCACAGTGGGACATGCAAGATAGTTGAGTTCACCTTTGATTCAATGCTCATTAGAGATTTGCATAGTAGAGAGCTTGTTGCAATTGGTAGTGTTGATCATGCATCTCGATTGTATGAGTTTTCTCATTTTGCTCCCATTGAGCATGCAAATCCATTGACTGGTCCTACCTCTCATGTATCAAGATTGGATCAAAATCTGAGGAGAGGTTTGGTCACTTGAACCTGTGTGCTTTGGTTAGCCACAGTGGTTCTTGAGATTTATTTTGATCCTCCACCTCTTACTTCTTTAGAGATTAGTTCAATTCAGTAGGCAGATTGTTCCCTTTCAGTTTCAACAGAGTGGGATGAGTACTTGCCATATATTGTAGGGTTATTTGATACATCACACACTCCAAACATTGGGGACATGATTGAGCATATTTCATTCCTCCTTGATGGCAGCTTGAGCATTCCTGTCATCCCATCTTCAATGCCTTTAGAGGTTGTTCATCAGGTATTTTCACATTTGTTTGGATTTGCTTTGGCATCTTTTGATTCAGACAGCTAGATAATAGTTGAGTAGTCTTCCATGGCACACATCTTGAGACTATTCCGTCCATCTCCTTTCATGGAGTCGCTTCTGCCTTGGCCATTTGATTTATTTCTTCCCAAGGGGAGGAACGTGGTTTGCCACTCTTGAATCTTCATTAGCATTCGTCCTCGAGCCTTCATCTTCGGCATTGGAGCTTCTCTCCTTAGGGGGGGGATACATTGTCTCTTCATTTCTCATCTACGGGCATATTCTTATTCATAGTTTTAATCTCAAATGGTTGATGATTTGATAAGGCAAGTATTGGCGTAGAATAGAGTATGCATTTCAATTTTATGAATGCTTTCTATTGTGCAACTGACCAAATGAATATTTATTTAGCTTCATCTTTTGTCTAGCGACCAAGTCACATAAGAGAAAATAAGTACGAATCTCTTGTAGAAATTTGCCAAACCTAAGAAGCAATAGAACTTTGTGAGATTCTTGGTTGTGGCCAATCTTGGATGAATTGAATCTTGGCCAAATCCACTTGCACTATATGTGCATATACAATGAATCCTGGATGGTGTATCCCTTGCATATCAAATGAACATTTCTCCATGTTTGCACACAACTTATGTGTAAATATTATTGACTAAATTGATGATTACAAAAGGAGATGAAAGCTCCTTATAAAGAGTTTACAAGACAATATTTCCATAAGGGAAACGATCGAGAATAGAAACGTGAAAGGCATAAACAAAAGTTATTAAAAACGAGTAATTAACATACAAAATAGAAAGATACTAATGTAAAATTCCCTAACTAGAATTTGGTAGCAATCAGTTTTATAATCAGGACATAGCAGAAGATTGTTTGTGCAGTACAACCAATGGTGGGAATACAATCTTATACAACATCTCTTAATTTGGAGTCTTCCTTATTTGCATTGATTCTAAATCTATATAAGTAATCACTGATAAATATAACAAACTAGAGCAGTCATTGCAGACATGGAAATCAATTTATTCCTTCAAAGAACAGGGGTGAGAATTGTTTTCATAATGCACCCGGTTCGGTAGTGACAACCGTTGATTACACTTCACGTTGATTCATCGAAGTGTACTATGCCTGTACAGTGTCGTGTCTGAGACTTTGCATTTACTCTCTTTGCAACACCACGATGCCCTTCCCGCAACTAACACACCGCGATGATGACAAATTCGTCTTCCGTCATAACAGTCGGATCCTCCCGCGTTACTACCCGATATCGGGTTATCACGACACACTGTGGAGTTTTACACAGTGGCAATGGTTTCGGATTTCAGAAGTGCTGACGATAGGATATGAGATGCTTGTTTTATCTCCCGCATTTCCATTGTTCAATACGCACACCGTGGCAACCTGGAATCTCCGTTGACTTTGATAGGGTATATGACGTCGGGCTTCACTTCCCCCGTGATTCTGTTGTTCAACACACACGCTGTGGCAACTTGGAATCACCGTCGACTACAATAGGATGTCTGACGTCGGGTTTCACTTCCCGCGATTCTGCTATGCAATATACACGCCCGTGGCAAACCTGGAATCCCTAATGAATTCCACTTATTCAAGCAATTTGATTCTTTTCCAGAATTGTGAGACCAATAGGTCAGTTGGAGACTGACGAAAGGCAAGATAGGTTTGTGTGTTAACACACGCAAGATTCAAATATTTCTTACACGCATTTTTTTTTATAAAATCCGATTCTTCCCTTGTTTGCCAAATCCTTATTTAAAAGACAAATAGCGGGTAAAATTCCCGTAGGAAAACCAACTCCCGCAAGGATTAAAGAATCAAATAATAGTTAGGCAAAATAATTAAGCAAAACTAATATTTAACTTTTAATCTTTATTGAAAAATCAAATATTGAACTCTTATTATAATATATTAGTCATTATTTGAACTAATATAAAATAAGGAAAGTTCATTTTATTCACAATTAATACCACCAAATGGTATTAATTTCATGGGGACATCACAATCTCCCCTGCCTCGTGCTGCTTGCCCTCAAGCAACTCCAAAACTCTTTCATTTTCCCAGGTAGCATCATCCTGAGGCAGATTTTTCCATTTCATGAGATATTCCCTGTTAGTTCTGTTCCGCAGTTGCCTGTCCCGTGTTTCCAAAATTACTTCTGGAATCATTGTGAGCTTTCCTTCATCATTCAAAGGATGTAAATCTTCGGAAACTGACACCTGTTGCCCCAAAGCTTTCTTGAGACAAGATACATGAAATACATTGTGTATCTTGCTATCCACTGGTAAATCAAGTTCATAGGCTACTGCACCAACCTTCCGAACTACCTGATATGGACCATAAAACCGAGGTTTTAATTTTTCAGACCCACTACGTTTGAGAGAAGATTGCCGATAAGGTTGCAACCTGAGAAATACCAAATCTCCCACTTCGAAATGGCGTTCAACTCGCTTTTTATTTGCATAAGATTTTCTGTTGATTCTGAGCACATTGCAAATTCTCCTTAAGAGCTGACAAAATGTCTTGGCTTTTTTGAAGCCAATCACAAGATTTAGGTACATTACTCTGCTCAAAAGCAAGGTCAAGAAAAGAGAGTACATCATAGCCATATAATGCTTTGAAAGGAGACATATCAATTGACATATGAAAGGTAGTATTATAGCAATATTCACCCAAATATAACCAACGAACCCAAGCCTTTTGATGATCGGCTATATAGTTACGAAGGTAACCTTCGATCCACTTGCTCACTATTTCCATCTGTCCATCAGTTTGCGGATGATAACTGGTACTATGATTCAACTCTGTACTTGTCAATCTGAAAAGCTCCCCCCAAAATATACTAAAAAATCTGCTATCTCTATCACTGATTATAGTCTTTGGTAAACCATGTAAATGAAAAATCTCTCTGAAGAATAACTCTGCAATCTGAACTGCTGTAAATTCTGTAGTGATAGAAAAGAAGTGTGCAAATTTAGTTAATCTATCAACCACAACAAAAATACAATCTTTACCTTGGTATCTCGGTAAATCTGTGATGAAATCCATTGATATACTTTCCCATTTCTGATCTGGTATAGGTAGTGGCTGTAATAAACCTGCAGGATAAGTTTGCTCTGCTTTATTTTGCTGGCAAGTGGTGCATTCCTTGACATAGCGTAGGACATCGTTTTTTAATCCTTTCCAAGTGAACCTTTCTCTTATTTGTTGATATGTTTTGAAGTATCCAGGATGCCCTGCTAGAGGAGTATCATGCATAGATTGGAGGATTTTTTCTTTCAACTTCGAACCTGGAATTAAATAAATCCTGTCCTTGTAATAGATAACATCATTAACAACTTTATATTTATCATCTTGTATATTACCATCTAGCAAATCACATGCAAAAGAATCCTTTGAATATTCAACCAACAATAAAGATTTCTAATCAACTGTTACTACAGATAATGCATTGATTTCAGGTGTTCTAGATAAAGCATCTGCAACAACATTATTTTTACCCTTTACATATTCAATCTCAAAATCATAAGCTTGGATCTTACTAATCCATTTCTATTGCCTGTCATTTAAATCTTTTTGTCCCAGGAAATATCTCAGACTGTTATGGTCAGTTTTCACTACAAATCTGGTACCAACCAAATATTGTCTAAATTTTGTCAATGCATGCATGATTGCCAACATTTCTTTATCATAGATAGAATACAATTTCTCAAGGTTATTAAGTTTCCTGCTTTCATAAACTATAGGATGTTTGTTTTGCATTAAAACTGCCCCTATTCCTTCACCAAAAGCATCACATTCCAACACAAAAGGCTGATTAAAATCTTGAAGAGCAAGTACTAGGCAAGAACTCATTACCTCTTTAAGTTTCTCAAATACCTGTTGAGCTTCCTCAGTCCATCAGAATTCCCCTTTTTTGGTAAGATCTGTCAAGGGTGCCCCAAGCTGTGAAAAACCTCTTACAAACCTCCTGTAATAACTACATAAACCAAAGAATCCTCTTAATTCTGTAAGATTCTGTGGTCGTGGCCAATCCAAAGTGGCTCTTATCTTTTCTTGATGAACCTGTACCCCTGTTGCACTGATCATATGCCCTAAATACAAAATTTCAATCATTCCAAATTCACACTTAGAAGCCTTTGCATACAGTGATTGAGATTCCATAATACCAAGAACTATATCAATATATTTCAAATGCTCTCCCCAAGTTTTGCTATAAATCAATATATCATCAAAGAAAACTAGCAAAAAATTCCTTAATTGTTTGTTAAAGATATGATTCATACAAGACTGAAATGTTGCCGGAGCATTTGTTAGACCAAACGGCATAACCAAGAATTCATAATGACCATAATGACAGTGAAAAGCAGTTTTATGAATATCTTGATCTCTTAACTTAATTTGATGATATCCCGATCTCAAATAAATTTTAGAAAAATAAGCAGCACCACGCAATTCATCTAACAATTCATCAATTCGAGGAATTGGATACCTATTTTTGATTGTTTTCTTGTTAAGTGCTCTGTAATCAATACACATACGAAGAGTTCCATCCTTCTTTTTTACCAACACTATAGATGATGCAAAAGGACTAGAACTAGGTCTGATATGCCCCATTTCCAACAATTCCTTAATTGCCTTTTCTATTTCATCCCTGAATGTTTTAGGGTGTCTATAAGGAGTTGTGATAATTGGTTTAGCACCTTCTTCTAATTCAATAGTATGTTCAAATCCTCTATTAGGTGGAACTCCTGGAGGAATATCACTAAAAACCAAATGATGTGAATCTAATACTTTTAACAAATCATCTTGATAAGATTTAGATTCAAAGCCTGATACCTTGTTGGAGATTAAACATTGTGCTGACCATGCCACATCTCCATGTTTGAAAATAGCCTCCATTCTTTTAGCACTAACGATCCTGGGACCACTGTTAGACATACCACGAAGGACTACCTTCTTATCATCAATTTTAAAAGAAAATTCCAATCTTTTAAAACTCTGTGTATATTCATCTAATGTTTCCATCCATTGTATACCCAAGACAACATCAGTGTCAGCAAAATCAGTCACATAAAAATCATCAGTAATAGTGTAATTGCCAAGAGTAATATTCAATTTAGGGACTTTATGAGTACTAGATAAATTAGTTCCACCTGCTACTCTAACATCAAATCCCTCATGTTTTTCAGTCTGCAAACCACATCTTTCCACAAGTGCTGCATCTATAAAATTATGAGTAGAACCACTATCAAGCATGACAATCACACGCTGTCCATTCAAAACTCCTCTAACTCTGAAAATATTATAATGTGGAGTTCCAGTCATAGATGCTATTACTCCTCCTTGTTTAGTACCTGTTTCTGACTTTGTGTTCTGTGATGCTTGTTCTATGTTAGGATCAACATTCTCTTCATCCTCACTGTCAGACATAACCTCAATATAATGAATTTTCCCCTTCGCTAAACATCTATGTCTAGGCTGCCATGCCTCTCTACAATTGAAACATAGTTTTTTCCTTCTGAGTTCTTCCCTTTCTTCTTTATCTAACCCGTTTTTAGGGAAATTATCTTTATTGAAAGGTTGTTTGTCTTTTTCTGGTTTAGGTGGTGGTCCTTTATTAATTTTTTTTTCTTTTGAAGATGGTTCTAATTCTCTTGCTCTTTTGACAATTGTTTGTAAGGTAAGAGGGTTTAAGGACTTAACCCAACCTTTGAGGGAATCAAACAATCCATCTATAAATATTACAATCTTGTGTCTTTCTGAAATTTTAGTAACTAAAACTACCGATTTTTCAAATTCAGAAATATATTGCTCAACAGTTCCAGTTTGCTTAAGCCGAGTCAAATCGTTAAGATGTAATTCAGGATCTTTAGAATCAAATCTGTCAATAAGTTTCTCAGTGAACTCAACATAAGTACCTATCAAATTATGACCCAAGGTTACTTGCCCATGATGCCACCATTCATGTGCTACACCTTCAAGATGTAATGTAGCATATTTAATTGCCCCATCTTCCAACATAGGATTTAATTGGAAGTATGTGTCTAATTTTTGCACCCATGCCCGAGTAGTTGTTTTACCTGTTCCATCAAAATAAGGAATGGACATTTTCCCAATTTTCCTTTGCAATTCACTGTTGTTTCCTCGCTGTCCTCTTGGCCTATGTTTCATTCTGACATCTAAATATTCTCTAAATGTCATTGTTGATCTGAATTCTTCTCCAGAACCTAACCAATCCTGATGTATTTCTTCCTGTATTTCTCTTATTGTAGGTTCATTTTCAGGCGGCTGGTTTCTAGCAGTAAATGTAGGCATAAAAGGTCTAGCTGTTCGTGTTCTTTCTGGCTGATTATTGACAGAGTGTTCATCTCTACCCCCATTGTTTCCCCCATTATTTTGCTGTTGATTATTCTGTCTTCCATTAATTTGGTGCTGATTTATATTATTAGCCATAAATTGGGTCATCGAGTTGGACATTTTGTTAACATTATCTTGCACATCTTGCTAACTTCTGACTAATACAGCCAATAGGTCCCTATTGTTATCCGGTTCTCCCATGTTGGTTTCAAAAATAAATTCCTCATCAGTTTTGGTGTGGCTATCCTCAATTTCAAACGGAATAGATGAACTACTCTGTGCTAAAGGAGAGTTTTGAAACCCGTTTTGATGGGCCCTAGTACTTCGGAAATTATAATTTCTCTGGTGCATACTCAACTGTGCATTAAGTTTTCATGAATTTCCAATAACCCTACAGGCTGGCAGGATTCAAGAGCTCTGATACCACTATAAAATTCCCTAACTAGAATTTGGTAGCAAGCAGTTTTATAACCAGGACATAGCAGAAGATTGTTTGTGCAGTACAACCAATGGTGGGAATACAATCTTATACAACATCTCTTAATTTGGAGTCTTCCTTATTTGCATTGATTCTAAATCTATTTAAGTAATCACTGATAAATATAACAAACTAGAGCAGTCATTGCAGACATGGAAATCAATTTATTCCTTCAAAGAACAGGGGTGAGAATTGTTTTCATAATGCACCTGGTTCAGTAGTGACAACCGTTGATTACACTTCACGTTGATTCATTGAAGTGTACTATGCCTGTACAGTGTCGTGTCTGAGACTCTGTATTTACTCTCTTTGCAACACCACGATGCCCTTCCCACAACTAACACACCGCGATGATGACAAATTCGTCTTCCGTCATAATAGTCGGATCCTCCCGCGTTACTACCTGATATCAGGTTATCATGACACACTGTGGAGTTTTACGTAGTGGCAATGGTTTCGGATTTCAGAAGTGCTGACGATAGGATATGAGATGCTTGTTTTATCTCCTGCATTTCCACTGTTCAATACGCACACCGTGGCAACCTGGAATCTCCGTTGACTTCGATAGAGTATATGACGTCGGGCTTCACTTCCCCCGTGATTCCGCTGTTCAACACACACGCCGTGGCAACTTGGAATCACTGTCGACTGCGATAGGATGTGTGACATCGGGTTTCACTTCCCGCGATTCTGCTATGCAATATACACGCCCGTGGCAAACCTGGAATCCTTGATGAATTCCACTTATTCAAGCAATTCGATTCTTTTCCAGAATTGTGAGACCAATAGGTCAGTTGGAGACTGACGAAAGGCAAGATAGGTCTGTGTGTTAACACATGCAAGATTCAAATATTTCTTCCACGCATTGTTTTTTATAAAATCCAATTCTTCCCTTGTTTGCCAAATCCTTATTTAAAAGACAAATAGCGGGTAAAATTCCTATAGGAAAACCAACTCCCGCAAGGATTAAATAATCAAATAATAGTTAGGCAAAATAATTAAGCAAAACTAATATTTAACTTTTAATCTTTATTGAAAAATCAAATATTGAACTCTTATTATAATATATTAGTCATCATTTGAACTAAAATAAAATAAGGAAAGTTCATTTTATTCACAATTAATACCACCAAATGGTATTAATTTGATGGGGACATCACAACTAACTAAACTGTTTAGAAGACTCAAATGACCATTAAATATTACATAATACTTTAATACCCTTCCTTAATGGTCATTCCACTAACTACCCTACAAAAGAGTAGACAAAAACTGTAGGTGATTTGGCCATGAATGCATAGAAGGCTGACTCCTCTTCAGAATAGTCTGCGACATGAGTTTGCTGCTAAGACTCTCCCTGGTTGGACTTTTGATCAGCCAACTGCTTTTTGTAGAACCTCTAGATATGACCAAGTTTACTACAATAGTAATGTGATATTCTTCTTGAAATTCTCCTCAGAGTTCTTTTTGTTGATGTCGTACCAGCAGGAGTTATCTTGATTGCTATCTTACCTTTTAATATTATTTCATTCATTTCTCTTATCGCTACTGCGATTTTCTATTGTTTGTTAATATTTATACAAGTGATTCCTTATGGTTAGTTAACGGATAATTAAAGAATGGTGTCAGTTCTAATCGCACCCTTTGCATGAGTCATATTTCCCGTCTAGGGTCATGTCCCTTCATCCATCTTGGTCAGGCATTTAGTTCCCTTGGTTGGGAGTCTTGGGGAATGTTCGTCGAAGATCATACTGCATATTTGCGTGTAATACCCATCAAGGATTTTGTGTACATATACGTGTATTGTCTGTGAAGAGATTGCGCTGCACATTCGCATTATCTGTGAGGAGATATATTATGTTCATATTCATACAATGGTCAATGAATGATATGCCGTGATTGATATTTTTGCTGTGTGGTTCGTGTAATACATGCTGTGCACTCACATATCCATGTGATATTCATGCTGTACATATATTCAATCTGAAAACTTAATCAATCAGTTTAAACACTTTGAAGAAATATATTCATAATCGATATCTTCAGCACAATCTATATATTCAGAATTCTTAATTAGAACAATAATATCAAAAATATTGTTCTGTACCTCTGTGATTTTTAATTCTGATCCAAATTTAATAGTTTTGTCCTTTTTGCTGAGTGGACTCACCTTTGCCTTTGTCCTTGGTAGTAAATGCTTGTTCCACACTAGCCATGTGATTGCTACTACCAAATTGTTGTCTCCACTTGGCTTGCTGAAAGAGCTTATTGCACATCTTATAAAACTTGAAGTCAACATTAGTGGATGTAATGTTGAGGGCTTCGATGAGGTGCTCATTGTTTACCTCACTGGGTAAACAGGAAGAATACAGAAATCGAACAGCAATGTACAATACAAATATAAAAGAAGTACCAGAATAAGCTTTCCATTAATGTCAAAGGATGTTCATATTATATCTGTCGCCAACATTACATCTGACACGACTAACATTACACACCACAACACCCGGAGGTGATACAATATATGATTGCCGAAGGGGTGCGACCCAACCGTCGTGACTCCAACTACCTACCCGTCGGCTAACTAACTATTGATAATTAACATTACTAACTATACACTTTTTCCCGATAACATCATCCCCCCCAAGAAAAGAAGTCGACTCCGACGACTTAATACAAAATAGAGATGAATGGCAGGAACTACTGACGCTAGTCGGGCCCAGATCTTATACACTTGCTGCGTCCTCGCCTGAAAACCTTTTCTGCTACCAGCCAATGCTCAAGTGCGGATTTCACCAATATGGCTTCCTTGGCCATCACAATCCTCCTGTGCCTAACCCAAACTTGTCTGCAAAACACGTTTTTCAGTCTCAGCTTCCACCCACTGCTACTCAATTGATATGGTCTCCCTAGCCAATTTGTCCTCGATAGCCACCCGTGCTGCTCTCCCGGCATCCAACTCCTGGGTACGCTGAACTAAGTCGCACGCGACTATTGCCTCCAACCTGGTGGTCAGCTCCTCCCGAGCCCTCTATGCATCCACCACGGCAACCTCACGTCCCGCCGAGACATCCTCCGAGTTCCTCAAAGCGTACCAGTCATGCCTGGAGGTGACCACAATCCACTGGCACAAATGCTAGGAGACACCTCAAATCCTCCATCACACTCCCCAAAGGCTAAAAACTGAACTGAATAACTCCCTGGTGTCATACAACTGTGCGGACCTGCAATGCCTTCCCTCAAACTCTGTTTGTTCCCAACCTCCAAATCCGTCTCCCTCTACGGCTTATGGCATTCCCGCCAATGCTTAGCTGCAGGCTTCCTTCTCACAGTGCGGACAAGCACAACACTTCCCGTGGTATTCTGTAGCTCCAAAATAAACTGGGGGTCTGGGGGCAACGCCCCCAGCGGGGTCGAGGGGCAGCGCCCCCGCGGGGTCTGGGGCAGTGCCCCCGCGGGGTCGAGGGGCAGCGCCCCCGCGGGGTCCTGGGGCAGCGCCCCAGGTGCGCTCCCTGTCGCAGTACAGGGCGGGGTCGAGGGGCAGCGCCCCCGCCGCCAACACCAATTTACAACGTTCAGAACCCCATGAAAGTCCATGGCGCACTGCATTTCTGTGATATTTTATGATGTCAAAAACCCTTCTTCTACACTCCAATATTTTTAGTGTCCAGGCTCCAGATGTCATCGAATCATTTTTCAATCCGTCGTCGTTTTTTTTTTTTTTTATTTTTTTTTTAGGCACTGTAATGTCCCGCCATACCACCTCCAATCGTGCGGTGTAATTGGTTCTTTCTGCATTTGTGCGGTGATTGTCTTCCCTTCGGCTGCTTTTCTTCCTTCGGCATGTGCGGCTTTCCCTTCGGTAGCTTTTTATCTCCTTCGGCATGTGCGGCTTTCCCTTCGGTAGCTTTTTATCTCCTTCGGCGGTTTTCCCTTCGGTAGGCGGCTTTATGCCCACGCGGCCCTTCGCGGCTTCCACCGCACGATGGGCTCCACCTTCGGTGGTGCCACCGCACGGTGGCTTCCACCTTCGGTGGTGCCACCGCACGGTGGCTTCCACCGCACGGTGGGTTCCACCTTCGGTGGTGCCACCGCACGGTGGTGTCCATCGTTGGTGGTGCCACCGTACGGTGGTCTCTTTTCCTTCGTTTTTCTTTCTTTCTCTTTCTTTCTTTTTTTTTTTTTGACCGTACGGTCGCCTGTCATACGACCGTACGGTTTTTTTTTTTTCCTCCTCTCCTAATTTAGATGTCTTAGAAAGTCGTCTGTTCGGGTCCCATGTCTCTGGGATTGCCCTTCATCCTTCTCGGTTTTCCTCGCTCGACAGTCTCCTGTTTTGGTCCTATACCTGGCGAGTCGCCTACGCGGCCTCTCGAGTCTCCTTCCATCCCCTCGGGTCCCCCTCCGAACTCCCGGGTGTCCTTCCGGCCTCTCGGGTCCCCTACACACTTCTCGTGGTAGGGTTTCCATTTGAACCTATTGGTGGCAAGTTTATTTTCCATGGCCATCCGAAGACCTGGAACCACAAATTCTACAGGGAC
The DNA here is from genome assembly GCF_030272615.1 of Cryptomeria japonica. Lineage (NCBI taxonomy): Eukaryota > Viridiplantae > Streptophyta > Pinopsida > Cupressales > Cupressaceae > Cryptomeria > Cryptomeria japonica. Next base: position 639,276,111 of record NC_081406.1, read on the forward strand.
CATGGTCTCCTTCCCGTACATAAGAAGAAGAAGAATAATAAAGATTTTGAAGGCTGCGGCCTTCCACACAGGATTCCAATCAGTGCCGACACTCTTCGGATTATTTACGTCCCCAGGGTTTGGGGTGTCTCCCTTCCAATATTCTTTGTATTCCGGCAGGTACACCTCTGTTGGTTGCTCTGGTTCCTCTACTTCGAGCCTGTAGCTTTGGAACATTTCGTAATCTTCCATCTGCCAGTGGAAGAGCCCGTTAGTTGAGCATACCTCATCTTCAGAACATCCCTCCAATTCTAGCACCCCTTCACTGTTTGGCTCCGTCGCGTTCTTGCCCTTACTTTCATCGGGACCCCCTTCCCCTTTATTAGAGTCCTCCAAGTCGGAAGAGGCGAGCTCTTCGCCGACATTTTGGGTGTGTAGGTCAATGGTATATTTTCGCCCTCCCTTCTCCATGGAAAGTGTATTTTTCTTCCAGTTGTGGTTTACCCTTGCGTTGATCAACCACACTCTCCCCAGGATGGCATCATAGCCTTTCTTCTTCGAGGGAATGACCACGAAATCTAACAAGAATGGTTGCGTACCAATTGTCACTTGCTGGGCCATCAACAGGCCGAGTGGCTTAATGTCATGTTGATCCGCTCCCACCAGGTTGAATGTGGGTGGCCATAGGGTGGGCTTCCCCAGCCGCTTCCATGTTTCTTCTAATAGTACATTCACCCCAGATCCACCGTCCACAATGGTGTCCTTCAGAATGGTCCCACGGATACCCATTTCTACCACAGCTGGGTGTCTACCACTACTCACGGCTAGTAACATCGGGTTAGTCGAAGGGCTGACGGAAACCTCCACCTGTGGTGTACTCTTCGTAGCGGTGGCGGGAACCCCTACCTATGGTGCACTCGACGATGCGGTGCTTTGCACATTGGTGAGGATGGCAGTCCTCAATTGTGGCATAGAGTCTAGAAGGTCTTTTACCTTTATCGGCACCTCCATCTGCAAGATTTGCCCAATGATGTTATTTTCCGCTTCCGTACGGGATGATGTACTCGCCACCTCGTTGTCCCGTCGTTCGGTCGTCATCTCATGTTCAATATTGGCCTTTGCCTCCTGTAATCTCTCCTTCTCCGTACGGGGGTCGGGATAAGTGGCTTTTTTCGTCTGGGCGCGGGTGATCGCCAGTACTTCTTTCTCACCAGTCTTCTCAGCCTTCTCAATGTTGAGGAGATTAACCCCTGCCTGCGGGCAATTTGCGTCCTCATGGTCGCCTGGCCCACACCAACGGCAGAGGTGCTGAGGGGTGGCTTCCTTCGTGCAATCACGGGCGAAGTGCCCCCACTGATTACAGGCCCTACATTGGATAATTGGCCGGCCCTTGACGTCATACTGGATACGGCTTCCGTTATTGGTATTGTTGCTATTCCTTCCACCGCCGCGTCTGTTGTCCCGGTATCCTCCAGATGATGCATTATTGTTTGCCTCCGATGTGGATGGCTGCTCCTGCGCAAAGAGCACTTGCTGGTTACGTGCCTTCAGATTGTATGGGCATTCCTTCGTAGAATGACCCATAATCTGGCAGATGTCGCAAAATGCCTTCTTGGGACAGGCACCTTTCGTGTGGCCGCTCTCCTTACACTCCGTGCACCATAGTTCATCGTCCTTACTTGTAGTCCCCTTCATTGTCTTAAATTCTTTTAACATCCTTTCCATATCTTTTTGAAGGGCTGTGACTTTCTTCCTCGGCTTCTCGTCACTACTACTCTCTTCTTCCGATGTGTCATCATCTTCAGATGATGATGAAGGTCTATTCTTCTTCTTTTTGGCCGTCTTATTTTCACTTTCCAGGTCCATGGCCCGGTTGTATGCGTCGTCGTAGGATGTTGGAGGCACAATTTTCATCTTCCGTCGTAGCTTAGGGTTCAAACCCTCGACAAACCACCTCTTCTTCAAGCCATCGGCCGGTTGGCTTTCCATTTTCCCGACTAACTCTTTTAGTCGGCGCCCGTACGCCCGTACGGTCTCCTTCTTTCCTTGCTTTGTTCCGTAGATTTCAGAAACTATCTCGTTATCATCTCGGAGAAGCCGGAATTCCTTCTCGAATGCCTTCTTCAATTCATCCCACGTAGTTACATTGGTTTTATCCAAGTCTGCATACCAGTCAATAGCCACTCCTCTCAGTGTGGCGGGGAACTGCTTCATCCATTCATCCTGGTCAGTCACCCCGTTGGCTGTCCAGATGGTTTCGCATGTACGGCAATGCCGTGCGGGATCATCTTTGCTATCCCCGTTGAATTTGGGTAACTTCTGTTTGGTCGCCATTGATGGAAATCGTCTACTTGGAGGTGGTTGTGGCTGTGTCTGCCCTCCGGTGCTGCTCCCTCCGATGCCGCTAATGCCTCCTGTGGTGGTGACCAAAGGTACGGTGTTCTGCCTTGTACCTACCGTGCGGTTACTTCCTCCGATGCCACTGATGTCTCCTGTGGTGGTGACCGAAGGTACAGTGTTCTGCCTTATACCTACCGTGCGGTTAACTTCCCCTTCGTCGTCACCCGTGCCAGGCTCCCTTCGGTGATCCTCCCTTTGTGGCACTTCGTCGTCACCCGTGCCCGGCTCCCTTCGGTGATCCTCCCTTTGTGGCGTGAGAGATAAGTTTTTGAACCGATCTCGAGTCTCTTCAACTAGTTCTCTCCGTAACCTAGTTTCCTCCAGAAACTCTTCAAGGCTTCTCGCTCTACCGTAGTCTGGCGACGCATAGAAATTCCCCTCGGCTTCTGCACCTTCCGTGACACCTCCTTGGTTCCCTTCGGGCAACCCTTCGGCAAGTCGTCCTTCGGCAAGTTGCCTCAGCCTCCGTCTACGTTCTACACGTTGTTCCAGAATCAAAGCCTTCTGCGCAGCCTCCCACTCGTCGGTTTCTAATTTCTTATTTCTGTCTTTATTCAGTAAATTGGGCATTAATTGTGGTACAATTTCATGTTTCTCAACACATAAATCAAAACACAACACGTCTTTATTAATTCATTCTTTTGTATACAATCAACATAATTCTTCTGCTTCTAACAGTGTTCTTTATTTCTCTCCTTTCACAATTTAAGGATTATTTGTCCTTTGTCGGTCTTCCCTACGTCCGTCATCTTGGCGCTCATGAAATTCTCGTAAAATTTGCTGTCGTCGGTTCTCCGGGTTTACTTCACCAACGGGTAGGCCCATTGTGTCTGTGCGCCATCCGTGTCTTCCATTCCTGAGTTCGTCTAGGCAACGGCGCCAAATGTTTACCTCACTGGGTAAACAGGAAGAATACAGAAATCGAACAGCAATGTACAATACAAATATAAAAGAAGTACCAGAATAAGCTTTCCATTAATGTCAAAGGATGTTCATATTATATCTGTCGCCAACATTACATCTGACACGACTAACATTACACACCACAACACCCGGAGGTGATACAATATATGATTGCCGAAGGGGTGCAACCCAACCGTCGTGACTCCAACTACCTACCCGTCGGCTAACTAACTATTGATAATTAACATTACTAACTATACACTTTTTCCCGATAACACTCATAGGATCGTGGTAAGCTTTTCAGTGTAATGACCACCATATCCTCTTCTTCCATCTTGCGACCAATGGCCTCAAATTAATAATGAATGTCTTTGATCTTCATAAGATGATCTTGCAAAGACATCTTGTTGTCCATCTTAATCGAGAACAAAATGTTCTCAAGGAAGAAAGCTTTGCCTTTATTAGACGTCTCATGTAGATCCTTTAGGTGATTCCATATCTCTTTAGCAGTCTTGTTTGATGGCACTTCTAGAAGCATCTCATTGGTGATTGATAACTTCGACAACATAACCGCTTCATGTTTACACTCATCAAACTTGTCCTAGTCTTTGCCTACCACTATGGGACAAGCAATATTACCCAGAACAATCTGGTCTAGACATCAGTACTCAAAAATAGAGAGCATCCTTTGCTTCCAGGTATTATAGTTCTTGTGTTGAATTATTGATTGCTTTCCAACATGATATTGTTCAATGATGCCATCCCTCCCATTTTCCAATGACACGATAAATGATGTCAACTTAAAACTTCGATTTTTGTAAAAAATCAGCCAAAAAAAGGTCTAATTTTATGTCATAAACCTATTAAAACCTTCAGCATGCAGCTGGCATCAAAGTTCCCAGACTTGGACTCGGCTCTGACTCGGCAAGGCCGACTCGACTCGTGACTCGGCTATGACTCGGCAACAACTCGGCAATGACTCGGCAAAATAAAAAAACCCTTGAAATTTAGAGATTTTTAACGATTTAAAACTTGTTTTATGCACTCATTATTGAATAAAGCTTAAAGACACTATAACATCATCAAATAGAAGCTCTGGTTCATCCTCAGCCTCAGAGTAGTTTGTCTGCCTCCTACAAAGGCGTCTAAGGTAGGTCCTGGATGACTGAGTAGCCATATTCTCCGCCTGTGAGGTGCCACAATGATTAACATCAGTTGTGCCTGTGTCAGATCGTGCTCTATCCTCCTCCTCTGGCATAGCCACAACCTCAGCCTCTCTATCTGCCATATCTGACATTCCGTGGCGCGAGTCTTGGAGCTCGAACTCGGCGAGTTTTACCGTAACTCGCCTGGCGAGTTATGAGAAAAATTCGCCGAGTCCGAGTCACGAGTTTTCAAAACTCGCTGAGCTTGGTTCGACTCGCCAACTCGGCGCAAGTCAGGCGAGTTATGAGAAAAATTTGCCAAGTCCGAGTCACAAGTTGTCAAAACTCACTGAGCTTGGCTCGACTCGGCAACTTGGCAAACTCGCCTGACTCGCAACGAGTTTGGGAACTTTGGTTGGCACAAATTTCAAAGCAAGCAGCCTAGAAACTATAAACCCTTTATTTTATTGAAAAAATCAGTAAAAAACAAAACCCTTGTAGAAACAAATTCCAAGGTCTACAAAGTGCCACGATTTTTTAGGAAAAAAATCATAAAAAACCTTGTACAAAAATTTTTATGGAAAAAGTTTGAAAACCCCTTCATACGATTAGAGAATGAGCAACAACCATACATGTCTTTACGCAACACAAAACACCCAGACTCAAATTTGTCGAAAAAACGACTAGAAAAACTGTCCAGAAAAAAAAGCACCTCAATCTTGTATATTCATTGCACAATTTGTGACTATAAAAACTTTCATCGCGGAAAACCCAGAGTCAAAGAACTCCTGACATGGAAGAAACAAATGCCGTCGTGTGGGGAATGAAAAACCGTTGTTTGTGGAAACTCGTTGGCTAAAGAAACCTACAAACCGAGCTTAAACCTACAATTTTATAGCAAAAATCATTGAAAAAAGTTGTGAAAGAAGTCTCACGGCTGCGGAAAATACAAATCCACGATTTGTAGTGAAATCCATTCTCGTGGCAAACTAAACTGTTAATGCATTATAGCTTCGGTAAGATAAATGATTGAATGAGAGATAAATGAAGTTTCTCATTCAATCATTTATCCTATTGATAAACTATGATGAAAAACTTCAAGCTATTGTTCCTTCATTTGATGATCATTCTTCATTTGTATATGTTCAATCTACTTAGTCCGATCAATGCATAAACCATCGATAATCATATCATAGCATAGAATACCGATTAAATTCGGTTTACATTATAACTGTGATCACCGATTATTATCGGGCTAACCAATGTATTTCGATTTATATCGGTTTATATATTAAACAATGAACAATAATGGTTATCGAGATTAACTAGTATACACCGATTGTTATCGGGTGGAAAATTAAGCATACACCGATTGGTATCGAATGATTAGTTAAGTGTACACCGATTGGTATCGGGTAGCAAGTTAAGTATAAACCGATTGGTATTGGGTAGCAAGTTAAGTATACACCGATTGGTATCGGGCTGTTAATTAAGTAAACACCAATTGGTAATTGTAACGATGAGTCAAAGGGTGCGATCAAGTAATGTCTTGATCGGTCATGTCTAAAAGACATGACTGGTCAAGGCATTGCTTGATCCTCCCTGCTTGCATATACATATCAATCAGCATTTGTGAGAAGGACATCGAAACCAATAAATGCTCCTCTCACCTGCAATATAAAAGAAGATAATCAGATTTATCATATTACATAGATAAAAGTAAAGATAACCTAGAATATAACTTGCATTTTGAATTGAGAATTGAATAACATTTATATAAACAACTGTTGCACAAACCCTATATGCGTGCGCCCAAAAAATACAAAAAAAAAATTGTGTTTGCAAAAGCTTGGTCTGATGCACGCAGGAGCCCTCAACTTTCAAAAAGAGCCCTCAATTTTTCAAAAAATCGATCAAAAAAACCCTTCAAATTTGCACCTACGATATTTTCATTAAAAAATTGATTAAAAAAATTTCTAGATAGAAGCCTTGAATTTTTATTAAAAAACTCGCCGAAAATTAAACTCGCTTTGATACCATGTAAATATTATTGACTAAGTTGATGATTACAAAAGGAGATGAAGCTCCTTATAAAGAGTTTACAAGACAAACTTTCCATAAGGGAAACGATTGAGAATAGAAACACAAAAGGCATAAACAAAAGTTACTAAAAACGACTAATTGACATATAAAATAGAAAGATACTAGCTAAACTTTTTAGAAGACTTAAATGACCATTAAATATTACAATAATACTTTAATTTTATGTTCCCACAAAGTGTCAAGCACATTGCTTGATATGGTGCATATGTTCATCCCACATTTTGGTGAAGGTAAAGATGTCATAAAGGTAGATTGCAACAAATAAAGTAGTGTGTCTTGAGGATATGATTCATTATCTACTGACCACTTGAACAAACCTTCTTTTGCCTTGAAGGTTATTTTCTAGATGTTTGTAGGTTCAATAGGGATTTGATGATACTAAAACTTGAGGTCAAATTTGGTGAAGAACTTTGCATTATAGATCTGTTCCAGTAAGTCCTTAAAACTTGGAATAGGCTAGCAATTTTTTATTGTGATTTCTTAGAAAGCACTATAGTTGATGCACAAACCTCCATGTGGTGTCCTTATCCTGTGCAAGCAGAATTTGGCTGTGCAAGGCAATGAGCTAGGTTTGATATGCCATTTATCCATGAGTTCATGGAACTATTGCTTGATCTCTCAATTTTCTAGAAATGATCTATTGTACAATGAAGCATTAGGTAGAGGTAGTCTAGGAATCAAATCAATAGTGTGCCTTATCACACAGTGCGTGGGCACTTCCTTTGGTGAATAAAAGACATCCTTGTATTCTACCCTACTTGCAGTTCTACTTTGAGGTCTTTGTTCATGTTGCTGGAGGAACTGTAGTGTGTTTTGTTGTCACAATAATGTTTTTACATTGAGGTCTTGCCATTAAAAGCACAATATCTTTCTAGAACTGACTAGCTTCTTACATTGTTTGGCATGAATAAGTGAAAGCTTTGGAACTAGTTTTGGTATGTAGTATCTCTCTATAGTTACATCTCTTGGATTTGATTCGTAGACTACATGTTGATTGTAAAACATGAGATGCCTCTAATGGAGTGACATTCCAAAGGGCTGTATCTTGAAAAGGCTTGATGTTGTACATCAGGAGACATTGCTGAGTGATGCTTTTTGTAGAGCTTGCACTAAAGCATCCAATGGAGTATGGAAGGCTTGATGTTGTACATCAGGTGACATTGCTGAGTGATGCTTTTTGTAGAGCTTGCACTAAAGCATCCAATGGAGTATGGTTGCAGGCAAGGTATTAGTGGCAAGTTAAGTCTTTGAACTGCTTCAGGAGAAATCAGGTTCTTCTGACTTTTTGTTGTCAACAAAGAAATGCACTGGTTATAACCCCTTGACTTTTGGATAAAAATCAAGACTAGGAATCCTTCTACTTATTAAAGTTATAACCCCATTATTATAAATAAGACTTCTAACAACTAATGCCATGTTTTGGAATGGAATGAGAACAAATCCATGATTGAAAATTTCAATAATTGTATAATGTGACCGAAACACACTTTCAATATGATATTATGATGGGTAGAAAGGTTTGAATAGGTGTTTCGTACCTTGCCATATGATATTATGATGTATATGGGGTTATGTGGTAGCAGACCTGTGTGTGTATAACCTATGGGTAGGTATATTTGGTCAATGAGTAACTTGTTGAATAAGCTATGATGCCGTATATATATTTGGGAATTAGCTGTCTAGATGTGTAACTTGTGGGTTAAGGGTTTATGGTAACCTTAGTGTAATTAGAGGTGAGGCTATTGTATCATAAGGGCAACATGTAAAGGTATTACATATGGTTTGAGCTCTTAGAGTGATATGCTTTAGAATGATTCTTACATGAGAATTTATGGTGTAGCCGTACCTCAAGGGTCTTCTTTTGTTTTGAATATATTGAATACTTAAGTAATATTGTACCATGCTATTCTTTGTGTTGTGTGATCTCAGCTTTCTTTCTGCATATTTTCTATAATTTGATGTTTGCATCTTTACCTTTTCTTTTAAAGCAATGACTTGGGCAAATGGAAGAGATTTCTATAGGATTGGGAGTCAATTTGTCTAATTTTTTCAAAGAAAACTTTTCATCATGCAGCGTAAATTCCTCCTAGCAGAAACTTTCCCCAGAACAATTTGTGCATCATTAAAAACTGTTCTTTTAGAGCTTTCTGGCAAGTCAATTATAAAATGCCAAACAATATTAATGGAAGTATGACCCTGAGAAGCTGCCCTTCTGGAACTACTGTACTTCATTTTTTTTCCGATTGCAACCTAGAAAAGAGGGGAAATTATTCATATCTTGCAATTCAGGTAAACAAATCACATCTCAAATTTTACATTGCGAAGAAATTTTAAGATCTGCTTGCTGACATGTTATTATTTTCAGATTGAGTAGGCAAGGAGATTCATTAGATGCAAGTGTTGTTGAAACCCTAGGTGTTATTAAAAGCATGATTAATGGAATAACTTTAAGTTTTCTAGTAAGGATGATGTTAGAGAATGGTGGATTAAAATCAAGAGAATAATTGTTAATTTTTTTTTTGAAACAGTGATCTGGTTAGGAACCTTCAGTTTGAAACATGGATCTGGTAGAAAAGCTTCTGCAATAATTGGTTCTAGTTTTCTTGGGAAGGAATGGAATCTTAGATAGATGGAGGATGAGATCATAAGTAGAAGCAACAGTTATAGATGAAGAAGAATAAGAGGAAACATTACCCTCAGATCAATAAAGCAACACTAAAGTCGCTTCAACATTGCAGGTTTATGGAGTTAAATAAAAAGATCCATAAACCTTATAGCTTCATCAACATTGGCTTGCCTAAGCGATTGCATTTAAAAATAAAATAAAATATTGAGGCATATGTATATGGTTAGAAGGATCAGAAGTTTGAAGATTTGAAGATCACTATGGACAAATATGTTTTACTCTTCTACTTTGATGCTATGCGTCGGTCGGATGAAATGGATATAGTTTTTGGGGATCCTTGGTTAGAATTGTGGGAACATTAATATTGATATGCAAAATAACTCTTAAAGGTTTGGTATGTGAAAAGGAAGGCAAGTTTGGAAGTTATTGTCGGGCGTGATGAACTAACCAAGAATAAGGTTGTCTATAAGATCTACGATCAAAAAGAGTTGATGACAATGAAGTACAATCTAGAAAAGGTTACAGAGAACTAGAAAAGAGAATAGGAGGATCTAGGTACTAGGGAAGGAAATTTGTAAACTTCATCCACTCAAGAGCCAAAGGAACAAGTGGAAGATAAGGAAGAGGAGTCAAATGATGTCAAATAAGTAGCTAAATCTCCAATGGTTGCAGCATTTTGGCATTCACAACACCATTGCAGGCAACAATTACAGTTGCACGTTGCAGAGTGTAAGGAACAACAGTTATGGATATACTTGGCATTCAATTACTTTGGATATACATAGATCAAAGATGCAACTATTACAAATAAACATAATCCAGGATCAACAAGCACAAACATATGCACCTAAGGAGGAGCAATTATTGACATGCATGGAAGAAAGGTAGGACAAAGGAGTTATGGCACCATCAAAAGCCATTGACTATGAAGATTTTATGTGGATCAATGGATGATCGAGCTTGTTTACAATTGTCATACAAAAGGAAATATATGTAGTAGAGTTGTTGTATGCCTTAAAGACTTTTTATTCTTTTTTTACTATAGAATTACTTTGTAATCATTTTGTGCATTTACTAGTTTCTCATGTTTACTACATATATTAATCAGAAATTTTAATAGATCACTAATCCACATACTTTTTATTGACATCAAAAACAACCTTTGTAGTAAACAATTATATTCCAATCCTTCTACACATATGCTGGTTCCTCATGTTGATTGCGTATATAACCTGAGGTTGTTACAAACCAGTCACATGAGACTATGATTTACTTAAGTAACTTCCTCTAAGTATTATCCAGAAAGGCTTATGGATCAACATGTCCATGTACTTGTTATTGACATGGATAAGAGGCGTGCCTGGATGATGAAAATTGAAATGTTGAATGCTAAAAGTAAAACTTTACAATTTTGCATTAGTTTCTAACATAATTATTGGCACTTTTAATGTCTTTGGTCCTAACAACTTGCTTTTTCATATGCTATATAAAAAAGCTGATATCCTATTTAGCCAAACAATTTCACCAAAAACTTGAATTTATAGTAAAATTCAGAATTGCACTCTTGAATCATTAAGTGAAGTGTAACTAAATTGCTTTGCTTTGGTATCCTAGAAGGAAGTTAACTTTCTTCGTAAATTTTTGGAGAAACTGTGTAGTTATTTTGTCATTCCTTACAAAAGAAGAGATCGCCTGAATGAAACTAGCTTCCAGTTTAGAAGTTTGCTTGAGAGGTGGTGGTCTGCTATGCTTGTAACAGATCATGCACAATGCTTATGACTTGAAATCAGTTGTTTTCTGCTGTACTGAAGGAATTGAGATAGCCAAAGACTGCAATCCATCTCTAGGGTAGTAGATTGTTTTCTTGGTCCACTTCTAGTTATTATGAGAAGGACCTGATATTGTATGTGGGGTTAAACAAGGTATTTTTATTGTCTAAAACATCAAAATGTTCCATCTTCCTATTGGAGTCCAGACAAGGCAGATTAAGACTCTGACAACCTAGTGGTAGATTAATAAAAGGAAAACTTTATGTGCATGTTCTTCACAGACTTTTAAGGGCCATTTCATTAGGAAGGTGAAGTGCATTTTTGTATCAAGAGACTTGTTGGATTCGATCTTTACATCATAAAAATAAGTATATTGGATGGTCATCATTAGTTATGCATATTGTAACTATAACCAGGAAGGATACAGTAAATCATACTTTCCTGTTCATGTGAATGTGCAGGATTGTCACTAAAAAGGTAGTGGATGTTGGGAAAAACAGGCATATGAATTATAAATTGCAAAGACAATACTATAGAAAATTGTTATGTCTGATGCCATAGCAGTTAATATCTGTTCTTCACTGTTGATATATTCATTTTGGAAAAGCCTATGCTTATCTTGTTTCATTTTCACTATTCTTGCTTTCATTTGTAGATTTCCTGATCCTTTAAAATTGAGCAGGCTGCTACAAAGAGCTGTTTTTATGCGGGATTTGCTGCACAACGTAATTTTGCAGAGGTAAAATTACTTTACTTTTTGAATGTACATTCATATTTAGGATGTTTGTTGGATTAAACTGTTGAAGGCTATGGTACTCGTTAGTTTGGATTTGAACATTGCCTATAGCTTCCTGTCAACAAATGTAATTTTTTATTAATGGCGATCCCAGTGACACCTTTTATTAATCATAATTAAATTTGTAACTTGTTGCATATATGTAATGTGTTATTAGCATTTCTACTGTTAAATTTTCATCTATGATTTTTTTTCATTTGTAGTTCATAATGTATCTTCCCTAGAAAATGTCTGTTTAAAGCTTTCTTTTCCTGCTGGCAGGTAATAGCCAAGGGTGAAGCTCAAGGAATGGTGAGCAAATCTCTTGGAATTATGTTTGGTATTGCCTTGTCAAGCTATGCTGGCTCATCGGGATCATTATTGATGGCGTCTTTTGTGATAGTGACTGGGATTCACATGTTCTGCAATCTTAAATCATACCAAGCTGTTCAACTACGAACCTTGAATCCGTATCGTGCAAGTTAAGATCATTTTGAATCTTCTATTTATAGAATGTTTTCTTATTTTTCTCTCAATAAAAATGAAGTAAATATAAATATTTATAGTGATTTGACACACCACGTATCTTTCTTGAGATAGATACAAGGCTATAGAACTTATCTGATACTTTGCTCACATACTTTGCCCTCCCAAATCATCCATCAAATTATTTGTCAGAGCATTTGACATGTATTGGCAATCCATCTAGAAGGGATAAGAAATTCACCTTCCTTAAAAAATGTAAAAATGTTGCCATACCCTTTTTTTTTGTGTTGAAAAGATAGCTTTTTCGCTGTACACAATATTTACATGTTTCATCTAGAATATGTTTTTCAACTGCAGCTTATTGCAGTGGGACAATAAATACAAACTTGAAACTACTCATTGCATGCACAAGTTTTAAAATGTAAATGTCTTCAAGGCTCATACCTCGTATAACAATTTTCCACAGAGAGAAATAATTAGTCTCTTGATATTCTATTATTATCGAGAAGTCATATAAATAATAATATTTCATATAGCTTATGAGGATCTGTCTTGCATAATATATTTATTTGATTATTAATAAATATAAAATTGAATGCATGTCAGTGAGCAATAAGAAAGAAAGCATGCTCTGTCTACCTTGGGAGCAATGTCTAGGAAGAGAAGTGAAGGTTGCTTTGAATCTAGTGATGGAAGTTCAAAGACATCATTGTGGGTCAAATGCTGCAACATGGTCTGGATGACTACATAATCTCACATCATACTAAGTTGGCAGAATGGATTGAGCCAGAAGAAATGGGAATTGAATTAAACAAGAGAGATGAAGAGGAAGATTAAGTTGTCTTGTTGGTGGAGAGAGATGAACATGTAGACCAATTTAGTGCACAAGCAGCTAGATCATGAAAAGTTCTTGAGCAACACAAATTCTAAATTGATGAGTAATAAGATGCAATAACTTTGAGGAGAACTCAGATTTGGATCCTATTGAATTACATGATGGGTGTAATGTGAACAAGAAATTTGGTGCCATTGATTTTATTCAGCACGTAGGAGAAGGAAGAATCAATTTGAAGCATCACAAATTAAGATGACAAGATCATCAAGAGGCTAGGAGGAAATAGCTTGCAATTTTTAAGCCTCTAAAGATTTAAGTTTATCATGAAATGCTTCCAATTGTAAAATAACATTGTAGAGAAGAAACAAGGGTTTCTTCAGAAACTTAATTCTTGACATCTTCATAATTCCCAAGCACATTTTATATCACATTTGAGAGCTCTTGTTAGGCTTAAAGCATGTCCAAAGGAATTTCGTTTGGAGGAAGTTTGTCTGATAGAAGTTGTTAACAAGAAACAATAACAAGTCATCCTTGGAAAACATTTAGTTCTGTAACAAAAAGGAATCATAAATTTCAAGCTAAAGAAGAATCTTGCACAAATTTTATAAATTTGATAGTGAAAGGAATCACCATAGGTGAGTTCCTTGGTGCTAGACGCAAGAAATCAGATTGAACATTGAATATGATAGACTTCTGGAACATGGAAGCCAGTGGGTTGGAAACAAGGAAGTTGGAATTTCAGAAGTTAAAATCTGGGAAGCTAGAATCAAACTCTAGAATGCAAGTCACTTGGGTTATCAGGAACAAGAAATTGGGCATTTGGATCTTGGGAAGAAGCTTGAGAAGACTTAGGTGTGGAGAAATGTTGGACAGTATGAACTTGATAGGGGATGTTGAGGATGATATTGAAAGCCAAGCGATTTGAACAGTATTGAACTCAAAAATCAAGTGTTATGCTACACTAGGAATGATGTAAAATGTTTGGGCTTTGAGTGAATTCTAAATTTTGAATAAATAGTTTGGGAAGAGGTGGATATCGAAGTTGATCTTGGTGTGATTTTGAAGAGGACATAATGAAAATAGAATGGGACCAAAAGAAATGCTATGGAAAACTCTTGGTTTGTCAAATGCATCCTTGCTCACAAGGGTAATCTAGAGCATAAAGGCATGGTTGCTTCTTAGACACTATGAGCCCCTTGTGTTGAATTTACAACTAAGAGACTAATCATTGAAAGAAGAAAGAAGAAGAGAGGAGAATAGATAGAGAAGATAACTATAGGGAAAAATATTTGCAGTCTCCTTATCACTTCAACCTTTATAGCACTCAAATATACCTCTAGGGCATCACTTCCTAGGGTATGAGAGGGTAATCTTGCCAAATGTTTTGTTTGGTGTACAATAGAGGGGCTTAAGAACCAAATTTTTGTTGGTATGTATATTGGATTCCTTGCAAAGGAATTTAGTATTTTCAACAATATAAAGTTAAACATTTACAATGTTACACAATTACTAAATATTGGTCTCTTTTAGGGTAGTAAGTACACCCTAATTGTAACCCTAACCCTAGAAAAGTTCTTGACTTTAGAGTTATAATTAGGGCATATATAGTTACCCACAAAAACCCTAGAAAAGTTCTTGAGTTTAGGATTATGGTTAGGGCATATATAGTTACCCACAAAAACCCTAGAAATGTTCTTGAGTTTAGGATTATAGTTAGGGCATATATAGTTACCCACAAAAGCCATAACCCTAATTTATTTAGTGGTTAGGATTGGCGTCGGGGTCTTTTAGCTAGCAAGTATGCTCTAACCTTTACCTTAAACCTTGAAATTTGCTAGGGTATATTTGCTAGTAAAAGAACCCTAATGCTAATCCGTAGCCTTGGAAAATTTTAGCGTTTGGGGTTAGTGTTAGGGTTTTTTTGCTAGCAAATACAACTTAACCCTAACAAAAATGCTGTTTTTCCTTTTTTTAGAAAATCGTAACTTTAAAAATGCTGAAAAAGCCCCTAACCTCAACCCAAAAGTTCCAATGTTCCACGGGGATGCGTAGCCCTCAAAAAAACCCGCACCACTTGTATGGGGACATATCCAAGACTTGGGGACTTGGGGAAAATGTCCCCCCACAACACCACCACCTCTGCCACCTTCGCCGGGGATGCCGCGGGGTCGCTTGCTATATGGACATGCCATTACATATTGATTGCATCCTTTAACTTAGTGAAAACTAGTTTGCCTTTCATGGGGCACTCATAGAGATGTTTAATTGCAGATTTTTCCTTTAGGATTTCAATTCACCTCAATTTGTATATCGATGCTCCCCCCCCCCATGGCCACTCCGTCACTGTGCCCCCACCGTCCCCAAATTTAGGCCCTTGGTTCCCCCATCCTTGAAACATCCCCACATCCCCCCGTTAGGAAACTCCGTGGAACTATGCCCTAAACGCTGACAAAATATATATAAATTTTTTGGTTAGGGTTAAGAGGTGTAGTTGCTAGGAAAAACCCTAAATTTAGTGTTTGGTGTTAGGATTAGGAAATTTTAGTTTAAAAAACCCTAACCTTAACCCTAGATGCTGAAAAAACTTGTGTTTAAGGTTATGGTCAGGGCATATAAAAACCCAAATCCTAACTGCTGCTGATATTTCATTATTTATAAACAAGATAATTTAAAAGAAATTTGTGTACGTGTAGGTTGAAGATTACTTAGTTGATTCGGTGTAGCATGAAATTGATGTTGAAACCCTGCTGTGTATTCAAATGCTCTGAAAATCTTGAAAATCTGTTTGAAAAAAGCTCCAAAATCTTGAAAAGATTGTTTCAACTTTCAACCAATCAAACATCCCAAAAATCACCATATAAAGTCAAATAATTGCGCCCAACTCAAAAAATTGGTATAGAAGCAGGATAAATCGGCATAAAATTGAATGTTCCAAGTTTTGTAGAGTTCATTTAGAAAAAATGTAATTTAATAAGAAAACTTGACAAAAACCAATTTTTTTGATGAAAATGCTGATTTCCAGATCCACTTCCGAGTAATTGCAATTACTCAGGATTTTTTCCTGATTAATGCTAGTATGCTTTATGTCATCAGATTTCAACTTATATATATAGAAATTGATATTTGCTACTGCTATATATTGCCATATACACCATATGACAGAATTGAATCTGCTTATTAGAAAAATACATGACTTCACTATGGAAAATCAGATTTATACACATCCTTATTCTGATGCTTCAAAGCTAGAAGTACATGCAAATAGAACTATACTCAACCATTTACATGGGATGCAATACATGTAGCTGTCTGAAAGTGTGCGAAGCCCCATACTCCCTTGTATTGCATATATTCATCCCTTTGTAATGCTTGAATGCCTCGTACACCTTATGTGCAAAAATTGAAACAGTGAAGAAGTCAAAGAAAACACATCGAAAGAATTCACATGAAAAAACGCTGATATTTATGTTGCATATTGCATTGTGGGTATAACTCCAGTAATGAAAATTTATGCTTAATTTATATTTATGGCTTGAGATTTAATACAACGTAGAAGCTCCTTTGAGCATGGAAGCTTATAAATCCCTCAACTCTGTAAGGTACTACATCCTCTTGTTGCTCTGCTCATTCGTCTCCATTACCTAGAAGACCTGTACAATTATTAATGAGCTGAATGATTGAATTTGATGGATAATTTGAAAATGGATGATTTTAATTTGGGAATTTATTTCAGTACTCCCAAGGCAATAATTTTTTTGAAGTTTGGTTTTCTTGAAGAAATAGAATATCAAATATTAGTGACAACAAATCAATTGGAGGGAAAAATATATATCTAATTGTAATTGGAAAAGTCCACCTCTTACACTAGCTACAGAAAGACTCACTTAGAAAGTTCAATAGGATTGGTTAAACTGGAAAATGACATCTTTGGGATTTTAAATATGAAGTGCCTAAAATGTTTCCTATGTACACATTTGCTACGAACATGACCTAGGAGACGCAACATCCCAGGTCTATGAAAGCTAGGCAATATGTGATAAAAAAAAAAATACACAATCAGATCTCAGAAATAAAACCTCAAGTCGACCTGCCTCAATCTCAAGTTTTAAGCATAATTGCAAGGATGAAATTTTGAAGAATTTTTTTTTGAACATGATTGATCCTTTAAAGCAAGAAATGAGCACCTGGATGCAATCGGGAGTTAGTATCCTTTATTTGGCAAAAAAAGGTCATGAACAATTACATAACAGGTTTCAATTGGCAGCAAGATAAGTTTTATCAGCCATTGAATACTCGAACATGAATGATATATCAAAGTGTTTTAAATAAATGACCCCAATCTCAATATCTAAAGCATTATCGCAAGGATGAAATTTTTAGGAAAAAATAAAAATAAAACATGTTTGATCCTTTCAAGCAAGAAATGAGCACCTCGATACAATCAGGAAATAGTAACCTTTGTGTCCTAAAAAAAGCCATGATACAAAGACCATTCAACAATTCCATAACAGGTTTAAATTGGCAGCAAGATAAGTTTTATCAAGTCACTGAATAATCGAACAAGAATGATTATATTACAGTGTCTTAAGTAAATGACCATACGTCACTAAAAATATTTAGCCATTGAAATTGGCCCATTTAGACAAGCAAAATAGAAGGGAATGCTAAATGAGTTTGTCTTTTAAATTAAATGCTAAATGTGTTTGAAATTTACATTAACATTTATTCAACTGCAATAAATATCTTCAATATAGTATATGGATTTGAACCTTTTACTTGAATCAATCAAAAGAGGAAAAGATCTCTCTATGTAATTCAAGAACAGATGGACTCTGAAAAGTATGATATCTTTAATAAATTGAAGCTCACTTGCAACAATAAAACCAATTGAACGATCCATTAAATCAGTATAGCACTGAACTAAACAAGTTTTAGAAAGGTCAGCGTTTTTCTTTAAATGGATTGTTTTTGTGTTAGAGCCTCTCAAAAAAATTATCATCAGGTTACCTAAACAGCTCTTCACCTATCCATACTGATGTCTATTGTAGCGCGTATCTTTGAGAGTGATATTGTATATCTGGAGACTACAAAAATCCAGATTACACTCAGACTTTTGTATGTGAAAAAGCTATAGTTTGTTAAATTCTAATTTATTGGGTTCTGCTGAAAAGGTTGCTGTATTGGTCAAATAAAGTTTGGGTTCTGGTTCTGGGCCAGGACAGGCTGGGGTTTTCCTGAGTTCAGCTTTGGCACCTTGGGTACCTATAGAAGGACCCACTGGGTACCCAGGATGCTTGGGCGAACCTGGGTTGGACTTAGGCAGATCAACAGGCTGCCAATGCTAAAATGGCAAAAATCTGTGTTTAAAAAATATATTCTTAAACAAAAAACCTAAGTTACCAGTCATGGTACTGGTTCGGGTTTGGGTTTGAGAGTTTGGTTTGTGGGTTTGGTCAAAATGTTTTTTTGCGTCAGGTTTGTTCGTACAAAGATGTATAAAAATCAGAAATATATACATATTTGCAGCAGTAATTAAGTTCTAAATACATCACACATAGCATCTATTATTAATTATTGTGTAATAAACAAAACCATGATATTAATAGTCAAATATTACTCAAACTCGAATGTCATCATATATATTAAAGTAAAATAATAATAATGTCAAGTGTCAACAATCAGCCATCATTGATAAAAAATCATGCGTGTCTTCAAAAATATCATCACCATCCATATAGATGATGTAGGTAGTGGTAAATTAGAAGAACCACAAATTAGTGCCATTGGCACTGCCGCTAGCACTAGCATTCTCATGCTCACTAGTCGACTTAAATGTGCAAGATGACTTAGGTACCTATTAGAATAATATCTTTACAATTATTTAGTTAATGGTCAATAATAAAATATATTGTAAGCCCAACGAGGTAGCGTATTTGGCTTGGGCCGTGGGTTTGCTCCCCATTGGTTTCGGGTTCGATTCCGAGGCCTTGTACTCACCTAACGGGTCTGGCAAGCGGGCTGCTTGGTCCATCCCCATGGACTAGTCTCGCCTCAGCTCGCCCCTCTCTTGAGCTCCAACTTGGTTGTTAATGGCCAAGGTAAGGTTAACAGGTTTGGGCGCTGGGCTGGGATGCGGGGATACCCCGAATTACAAAAAAAAAATAATGTAATATATTGTACATATTATATAGTTTCTATTTTCTTCAGTTTACGATTGTTTTGTAATAGAAACATCGTTTTTGTAAATGCTATATGTACATCTTCATTCATTTAATAAATTATGCAATTACTTGAACATGGTATTAGAGTAGGTTTAGATTTTTCAAAAACTTTTATAATTTTAAAAATTGTCTAACAAGGAATTTTTTAGTGAAATTTTTTCTTTATTCCTATTTTGGGTTCAAATTTTGTGTCTCCCGCGTCTTTTTGTGAGGGCATTTTTTTCTGGATTGGGGGTTCTTGTGCTTGTGTTTTAATTCTTGTTGAGGGTTTCTGTTCGAAGTTTTTGCTGTGTACACAACATTCTACAAATCTTGAAAGCGTGACCTTTCTTTTCGTGGTCGTTTTTTGTCTTCATCCCGTGTTCTTGGTTTGCAAAAATTGAAGGGTGTTTGACGGCTTATGGTGCTTCTTTTCTACCCGATTTTTGCCGTCGTGACTTTGTTTTTCAGCGCACGTGTGAAGGTTTTCTTCCCCGTTGTTTTCCCATGCCACCTCTGTTCTTCTGCAACACAAAAGGTGTTTTCTGCTTGCAACGGGCTTTGCTTTTCTCCTGCGACGACCCTATGTGATTTTCAGTGTGTCGCGATTTTTTGAATTGCATGACTTTGAGGATTTCGTTTCTGCATTTTGGCCAAGCTTTGTTTTGCCACGACTTGTCACCCACAATCTCTGTTTGCTTGCGTTTTTTGAATTTGCGAAGATTTTTTCGCGTTTTTCAAAAAATCGTGATCTGTAGACTAGGGTTTTTGATAAACCCTTTGGTTTTTTTATTGGAATTAATTTTAAATAGTAGATTCCTTGTGGGTTTTTTAATAAAGATGTTTGGGTCTTCAACAAATTTTTTTGGGTATGTAAAAATCCGTACCTTGGGATTTGTGCCAGCCGTACTTCTTTCACTCTTGAAATCTGTAATTGTCTCTGCCTCAGTTTTTGCATTGGGATCTCTGCCTCGGGTTTTGTGCTCTTTCGAAATCATTTTTTTTGCCTCTTTAGTGAATCTTGTTTTTAGTGCATCGGAAAGCGTGCAAGATGGCATCTTTGACCAACATATTGTTGGAAGGCAGTCAGTGATTTAATGACATAAATTACAACACATGGAAGCTGTGGATGATGACGATATTTGAATATCGTCACCTAGATGATCTCGTTCTGGGTAAAGAGACTCGTCCTACCGTAGTTGGACAAGATCAGGATAAGTTTGATGAGCGCAACTGGGAAGCAGTCATGCTTATCAAACTTTCGGTTACTGATGATCAACTAGCTCAAGTGCCATTCGGCAAGACAACTACTGAGATCTGGACTTATTTGAAGGATCTTCATGAGACATCGGACAAGAGCCGTGTGTTCTTTCTGGAGAACCAACTATTTTCTATCATGATGGATGAGCGTATGTCCTTACAGGAGCATCTGACGAAGATTAAGGACATTCGAGATCAGCTAGAAGAAATTGGTCGGAAAATGGATGCAGAAGATATGGTAGTCATCACCTTGAAGTTTCTACCTAAATCCTATGAGCACTTTATAGAAACGTTCAACATTACTTCAACTAATATTAATTTGAAGTTTCCAGAGTTGTGCACCAAACTTCTGCAGCAGGATTGTTGGAAACAATAGGTTGGTAGTAGTGCCACTTCGTCCTCCACACAACAAGCCTTTGCAGCCAAATCCTTTCACGAGGATAAAGGCAAATCTCAGTCCTCTTAGCAGAAAGGGCCCAGTCAATCTCAGGGTAGCTCGAAGAAGAAGAAAGTCTAGTGTAACTATTGCCACAAGTATGGTCACTTGATAGAGGATTGTCGGAATCGTTTGGCTTCCGAACAACGGAAGTAGGGAGGGTCTCAACCTAAGGCCAATATTGCAGAGCACTCAGAGTAGAAAGAATCTCCATTTTATGCTTTCATGGCGAAAAGACCTGCAGATCATGTGAAATCTTCTACTTGGGACATAGAATCCGATGCCTCTCGACACTTCACTCATTGGCGTGATTGGTTCATAGACTTCTCACCTTTCACTGATTCAGTCAGTTTTGGAGTAGGTGAAGAGTATACTGTTGTCGGCAAGGGCAACTTTCAGATTCAGTTTGGTGGGAGGAATCTCATTTTCCTCATTGTATACTATGTTGCTAGCATAGAACTAAACCTTCTCTCTGTGAGCCAGATTATGTGGCACTTTCCTCAGCTTGATGTGGTCTTTAGTTCACACAAGTGTTCGATAGTTGATCGTGCGACTCACACTACTATGGCTGTTGGCATCGAGGTTCATGGTCTATACAAACTTGTGGATATGGGTGATTATCTGGAGGATGCCTTTGCAGCTAAATCATCTTCTTTAAGAAGTCTCTGGCATTAGTGGTACGACCACCTAAACATTCATTATCTTGCTCAGCTTGATCGGGAAAATTTAGTTCTTGGCTTACCTGAGATTCAAACTTAAAATCAGTGAGTTTGTGGAGCTTGTCAAGCTGGGAAGCAACATAGGACACCATTCAAAGATGGTGACTCATGGCGAGTCTCCAAGGTACTACAGTTGGTTCACGCTGATGTATGTGGACCAATGAATACACCTTTTGTTACTGGTTCCAGGTATTTCTAACTTTTTGTTGATTATTTCAGTCATAAAATGTGTGTACTTTCTTAGATAGAAATCGGATGTGTTTATTGTATTTCAGAAGTTTAAGGCTTTAGTAGAAAAAGAGTTTGGCTGTCCCATAGTCACTTGTAGGGCCGATAATGGGGGGGAGTTTTGTTCTACTGCTTTCTCCAACTTCTGTGATACTCATGACATCAAACGCCAATTAACCACACCTTACACTCCTCAGTAAAACGACGTTGTAGAGCATCACAACCGCACTATAACTGAGATCTCTAGGTTAATGTTGGAACACAAGAGTGTTCCTAAGAAATATTGGGCAGAAGTAGTATATACAGTCTATCTCCTTAATTGGTCTCCCACATAGACTGTTAAGGGGAAGACACTCGAGGAAGCCTGGATTGGTCTCAAACCTAGGATCAATCATTTGAAAGTCTTTGGCTCTTTAGCATATGTTTGGATTCCAGATGCCAAGCGCTCCAAGTTGGATTCCAAGAGTCAGAAACTTATGTTCACAGGGTACAGTGACAACCACAAGGCTTACTGACTGATTGATGTAGACACTCATCGTCTCATCTTCAATCATGATGTTGTCTTTGATGAAGAACAAGGACCTTTTCAGCTATTCTGGTTTGTGTAGAATTCCGAGGATCAACCTTTGAAGGCTCTTAATTTGTGTGTTCGTCTTCCATTAGGTTCACTTGATGGGAGGGACGATGCAAAACCTGAATTTGATGATGCTCATCCTGACTTTCCTACGGATAATGTTGATCTTCCACCGGTTGAACCTGTTTTAGATCTAGTTCCAGTTATCCCTCCTGCATCTGATGTTGGTCCTTCTACTCTTTGCCCTAAATGGTGGGTTAAGACCATAAGTGATCTTCATCCTAATGAGCTCATCGAGGGTAGATCTTTCAAAAACAAGAGCAAGCAGCCAACTATAGCCAACTTTGCGCTCATGGCCAACATTCATAGTATTTTTGAGCCCCACACATATTCTGAGGCTGAAGGAATTTCTGAGTGGGAAAAGGCTATGGAAGTTGAACACTAGAGTCTTTTGAAGAACAACACTTGGGTCCTCTCTGATCTTTCGCTAGGGAAGAAGCCCATTAGCTGCAAATGGGTGTATAAGGTTAAGTACAAAGCTGATGGAACCCTTGACAAGTACAAAGCTCGTTTCATTGCTAGGGGGTTCTCACAAAAGGAAGGCATTGACTATGAGGAGACTTTTGCTTCTACAGCCAAGATGAGTACCATTCAGCTTGTCCTTGCCTTAGCAGCTTAATTTGGTTGGAAAGTCCATCAGATGGACGTTAAGAGTGCATTCCTTAATGGCGAGTTGTAGGAAGTCTACATGATTCAACCTCTAGGGTTCAAGGTTGCTGGAAAAGAACACCGTGCAAATTGGTGAAAGCACTCTATGGCCTCAAACAGGCTCCTCGGGCTTGATACATCAAAATTGAAAAGTACCTCACAGTCCATCTGATTCTTATCTGTATGTCAAAAACACGGGTGGTGATATTCTTAATCTTGTTGTCTATGTTGATGACCTCATTATCACTGGTAGTTCGACGCTTTTGATCGATCAACACAAACTGAGTTTGTGTCAATCTTTTGACATGACAGACTTGGGACTTCTGCACTATTGCTTAGGTGTTGAAGTTTGGCAGATTGAAGGTTGTATCTTCATATCTTAGTCTAAGTATGCCTGCGGTCTGCTGGACAAGTTTCAGATGCAAGATTGGAAACTTGCATCCACACCTGTGGAGAAAGGGCTGACAACTAAATCAGATTCACTTGTGTTGAATGAATCAACATTCGGGCAACTGGTGGGCAGTCTCATCTACCTTACTGCTACTAGGCCCGATCTTAGTTTTGCAGTGAGCTACATTTCACACTTCATGACAGCCCCCAAGGCTAATCATTGGGTAGCAGGGAAGTGTGTGCTGCGTAATGTGAAAGGCACTTTTGATTTTGGTCTTCTGTAGAGTAGAAGTCACAATCCTAGACTCATTGGTTTTATAGACTCAGATTGGGTAGGTTCCATTGATCACAAAAAATCAACATCTGGGCATGTTTTCAGATTGGGATTTGGTGCAGTCACATGGACTAGCAAGAAGCAGTAGGCAGTGGCTCTTTCCTCGACAGATCCAGAGCATTGAGGAATAGTTAAGGCAGCTGTGAGGCAGTTTGGCTTCGGAGGATGCTTTCAGACATGCAGTTGTCTCAAGCAGGTCCTACTCCCCTTTACCATGATAATCAAGGGTTGCTCAAACTGGCTAAGAATCTGGTCTTCCACGAGAGAACCAAGCATGTTGAACTTCATTGTCACTTCATTCGGAAGCTGGTTGAAGACGGATCAGTTCACTTGCTGTATGTTCTAAAAGAGGATCAAACAACAAATATTCTCACCACCTCTGAGCCCGGACAAGTTCATTAAATTTAGGGGGCAACTTGGTGTAGTTGACAGATTGACCATTAAGGGAGAGTATTAGAATAATATCTTTATAATAATTTAGTTAGTGGTCAATAATGTAATATATTGTACATATTAGATAGTTTCTATTTTCTTCAATTTACGATTGTTTTGTAATAGAGAAATTGTCTTTGTAATTGCTATATGTACATCTTCATTCATTTAATAAATTATGCAATTACATAAATAGTACCTGCCGGAAAGTGTAATGTCCCCTTCCACCTAGCACATTAATAGTTAATTTCGCTAGCCTATTTTATTCCCATAGGCTAAGGTAAAATATTGTGGAGAGAATAAAGCTAATATTTAATTATGAGTGGACTTCACGTCTTAAGTTCATAATTTATTCATATTTAATTATTATATAGGCCCACTTTATTATTGACATGAGGGTGCCTAATATCACTTAAGTGATTTATTGATCTTAAGCCTAATTTAGAGTATAATTTGTCATGGGCGGCTTATTAACGAGGGCAATGAAGGCAATTTAATATTTTGGACGGCACACACATAAGATAAAGTATTAACACTTAAATGTTAATAAATCATGGAGGGAAAAGGCAACTTAAAAGGAAGGAGTCGAGGGGTTTTGGCATTCATTCCTGATTATTGTTTTCTATTGTAATGCTTAATCCCTGAGCATTGATTGCTACCTTCTAACCCTACGACGTCTTCCCTAGAGGGTGATTGATGGGTTGGACAGAAACCTGAACCATCCATGATAGCAGCGCTTCAATTCTAATCAGCAAGGCGTGAGAAAGATTTGTTGAGGAAGTTGTGGAATAGAAATACAAAGGCTGTCACCCCTCGCAAGGTTTTCATCAATCTGCTGATTGTGGCTGTTCAATATGCTAATTGCTGTTGAGCTTGCTTGTATCTAAATGTCATGGGAGTTGTGAGGGAGGTCATGGAGCTTGCTGGGAGGTTATGAGGCCTTGTTGAATGCTACAGTGGTCGTGAACAGTGCTGCAGCTACAGTATTTGGTTTCTTTTTTTTGGGCATGGATTAATTCCTTTGCTTGGCATGGAGCTTGACTTCATATCTTTGGCGTGGGAGCTTAAATGATTGAAGAAAGGCAAAGAAATATTGAGCTTCAGCTTGCTCATAGTGGTGAAAAGATTGTTGGTAGTGAAGAGGACTTTCTCGAGAGAATATCGAAACTTGGCAGAGAAGCTGAAGGTCAAAATGGACTGTCAAACAATAATTATTTGAGTGTGGCAATCTGCTGTTGCCTTAAAACAGGTCTGAGATCAGAGCTTATCCCTTGTATTTTGCATAACAAGATTTAATGAAATATTTATCCATTGCTAGTTTATTATGTATTTCTTGATATGTATATTTCCTTGGGAATTAAAGCATTAACTTCATGTATAAACACAGGCAAATATCAATACCCTTGCAAAGAAAATTGAAACATACATCAGCAGCTTCAAACAAACTGTTTGTCTAAACGTTTGAGTACTAAATTAAGGAAAAGAGTGCAAAAACTTAGTGGCACACGGGGGTAGGTCATTTCAGTGGTATCAGAGCTAGGTTAATCCTGCCAGCCAGTGTGGTACCAGTTACATCTCAGTGTTCTCATACAATCTGAAAGTTTGTTGATGAGGACAGAATAGTATTTATTTTCTACTATGTAATGTTTGACATTGTTAATTTGCAATCCTACAATAAGCCTCAAACAAACCAATATTGTCATCTTGCAACTGAAAACAATAACTAAATACACGTGCAAACAAACTGTTTGACAAATTATCTAAGGTAGAGAATGTGCAAGAAAATTGGTCCAAAAGAGGGGTAGGACACTACAGTGTTATCAGATACTACACTTGGATTGTCTATATGAGGGTTTGATATCACCTAGATTGTCCATATGATCTCTAGAGAGGTTGGTCCTCACAGATACTACACCAGATGAAGAGCAGGACAACTTGAAGAGGAAGTAGTAGAAGAACAGGAACCCTTGTTCGAACCAAGCAATATGGCAGAACAACGGAATGATGGTGGAAATGGTCAACCCAATATACAAGATGTATTGGGACAGTTGGCTCAACAACAACAGCAGATGATGCAAACCTTTATGCAGTCACAACAACAACTTTTGAATTCAATTGGTAATCTAAGGATCCAACAGCCACATGTAAGGAATCAAGACGGTGAAGGTAGTGAGATAGGATGTGAAAACCTTGCTGGAGCAGCCTCTAGTGCTGTTAGGACCAAAGTTCCCAGACTCGGACTCGGCTCGGACTCGGCAAGGCCGACTCGACTCGTGACTCGGCTATGACTCGGCAACGACTCGGCAATGACTCGGCAAAATTAAAAAAACCTTGAAATTAAGAGATTTTTAACAATTTAAAACTTGTTTCATGCACCCATTATTGAATAAAGCCCAATTATAATGTGTGCTAGCTTGTTATGCCATGAAAGGCATGTTGGTAGAGTATCTACTTGTTTGGGGCTTCTGTTTAGTATTTTCTTTGGCCAAATTGAAATTTTGGGAGCACCAACATGAGACATCATGAACATCTTCACTTGGAAACTGTAAGGAATGCTTGTGTATGGTAGCATTAAATAGTGTGCTTTTTGAACTTAGGTTTTACCTTGGGACTATAGTTGACCTTGGTCTTTCTTGGACCTCTTAGTTTTTAGGCTATATATATGCTGGATGGAAGGGGGAATTGTGAGGCCAGAAGGGTTTGAAATATGCTCCTCAGAGACATGTCCCTTGCCAAAAATAACCTTGTGCCCCATGGGGGGATTTTTTGGTATGTGGGGATAGGTAGGAAATATCCCCAACTCACCCCCTTTTTTCAAAATTTTAAGAAACATCCCTGTTGTGAGGTACTCACACATCGCCCCATTGCAAATGAAGACCCCCACTTTTTGCTTTCTAGGGTTAGCTCTTTTAGTTTTGTTGTTGGTCGTTTTAGTGTCTTAGCCTTTGCATTGAAGGGATTGAGTTTCTCAAAGGTCATCAAATCAGGTGGATCTCCTCAAGGTGGAGTGAAGGAGGTTAGGTCAGTTGAGTGATTAGGGGTTATTTAGATCATTCCTAGGGTTTTTGTGTACTATCTAGTCACGCTTCAAGTTGCTAAATCAAACCTTGGTTGAATGCATAGTGTCCTCCTAGGTCCCATCCCTTACATCATGGTCAGAGTGAACTCGCCTTAAAAATCTGGAATGTCATCCTGATCCTGAAATGGCCTGAAATTTGACTAAGTCTGGAAATTTGAAGGATCCTCCAAAAACTAGATTTTGCATTATAACTCATGGAGGTCCGAAACCACTCTCAAACATCCTGACAATATATATGGAATATAACTTAAAGTATAAGAAAGAGAAAAGACATAAGGAAATGTCACTTATACTTAAATGTTATATTCCATATATGAATCCTGACGAAGATACTAACTTGTCAAACAAGTCAAAACATTGACCTGTGGTGGCCGAGTTTTGGAGCTTGGACTCGGCGAGTTTTGCCATAACTCGCCTGACTCGCGAGTTAGGCGAGTTATGGTCAAAACTCGCCGAGTCCGAGTCCCGAGTCAGCAAAACTCGCCGAGCTTGGCTCGACTCGCCAACTCGGCGAACTCGCCTGACTCGCGGCGAGTTTGGGAACTCTGGTTAGGACAGCAAATACAATGTTTGATCGACCATTTCATCCTACCGTTTTGCCAATAAGAAATGAAGAGGAAGAGGGTTGTGAGGAAGAGGTTGAAGAGACACATACCATGGATGATGTCATGGCTGCTTATGATGATTATATGGCACTCCTGAAACAAGTCAAGACATTAATAAATCTGAATCAGTTCATGAATCAATGGAAAGATAGGGCCAGATTTAGATTGGAAAGGCAAGACAGAGGGCCTAGAAGGCAAATTGGGCAAGGCACTCCACTTAAGGAGTATAAGGAAGCATTAAATAAGGTTCCTTTATTGACGTTCGATGGGAGTGGAGAGACAAGTGCCAAATGTTGGGTGCATAAAGTAGATACATTCTTATCACTTAGACCCATGGAGGAGGATAAAGCTATACAGTTTGCCACAATGCATCTGGAAGGAGTAGCTTATGATTGGTGGTACCATAGATTAGTGTCACAAGATCATGCCATGGTACATTCCTATGAGGAATTTGTAAACAAGCGGTTTGCTCATTTTGAAAGGAAAGACATAGAGGTCTACTACAAAGATCTAGCTCAACTCAAGCAAGTGGGACATGTGGAATCATACACCAATGAGTTCCAAAAGATTGCAGTGATGGTTCTAGATATGTCAGAAAAGAGGGTCACTATGCTATTTGTGGAAGGGTTGAGTGACAGATTAGGGGGAATGGTCAAGGCACACAAACCTAATACTTTGCATGATGCTATCGGGTTAGCTTTTGACCTTGAAACTACACCTTTTCAGCCACAAGAAAAGTTTCAGCCCATGGAAACCAAATAAAAAAGGCTTTAATTAGTAGAAGTATACACCACCGAAGGGTGATCAAGAGTCTAGGAATGAACTGAGAAGGAAGAAGCTATGCTTCTCTTGTAAGGAACCATGGGAGCTGGGACACTGTTGCCTTGGAAAAGGTAAGGCTCATTTGATTGAGGTCATATCTGATGATGAAGAGCATGAAGAGAAAGAGGCTAGTGTTGGAGACGATAGTGATCATGAGGATCAACCACCACAAGTAGAATTGGAGGATACTACTGATGATATGATGAATCAATAAGGATCCAGACAACTATTGAGAGGGGGGGGGGTGAATCAGTAGATAGAATAACAAACTAAACTTTCACCAAACTCAAACCCAACTCATAAATCAATCACTGAACTAACTGGTTCAAACATTGAACTACAAACTGCAACTGCATTGTCAAGTTTACCAGTTGACTGGCATAACAAAATAACAGTGTAACAGATCTGAAACTCTCAAACCATTTAACCAAAACATCAAACCACTTAACTAACAATAGTAAAAACACATTTCAGATCATTGCCGGTCACCTTAACACATCTAAGTGTCTTTACCAATCAAACAAATTAACCATATCAAAACATAACCGCAAAAACCATTCACCACTTGACACAATGATTTTTGACGTGGAAACCCAAATGGGAAAAAACCACGGTGGGGATGTGTTGTGACGTATTCACACATCGCCCCATTGCAAATGGGGACCCCTACTTTTTTTTTGCTTTCTGGGGTTTGCTTTCTAGGTTTTTAGGGTTTTGTCTGTTAGCCTTTGCATTTTGAGTGTTGCCAGGGGGATCACTAGGATGGCAGTCTGCTTGAGCCAGGGTGAGTCAGTGAATTAGTGGGGATGTGTTTGAGTTTCAGGAGGTCAATGAAGGTTGGTGAGTGAATATCATCTTTGAAGATATGAGTTAGGTCAAATTGGCGAGTGATGAAGTCTGGAATGTCATCCTGATCTTCAAATGTCCTGAAATTTGGCTGTCTGGAATGTCATCCTGATCCTGAAATTTGACTGTCTGGAAAATTAAAGAATCCTCCAAAAACTAGATTTTGCATTATAACTCTTGGAGGTCCGAAACCACTCTCAAACATCCTGACAGTATATATGGAATATAACTTAAAGTATAAGAAAGAAGAAAGATATAAGGAAATGTCACTTATACCAAAATGAATCCTGACGGAGAGACCAAAATGTCAAATTTCGCTCCCGACCCTTCCAAAGGGTCCAAAGCGAATTTCAATTTCGCTCCTGACCCTTCCAAAGGGTCCAGAGCGAATTTCTCCATAAGACATTCTACTTTGACCCAAACTTAGAACTAACTCATTCCTAGGCATTATTGAGGGCAAAACACTTATTTGGAGTAAAGAAATATGAAAATGAAGTCAGGATTTGAGCATAAGGAGGAATTTCGCTCCCGACCCTTCCAAAGGGTCTAGAGCGAAATTCATATGAGACCCTTTTTTCTTCACAAAACCTTGAAGTGAATGCTAACTTGGACTGGAGGATGATCAGGAGAGGTCTAATAAGTTATATCCAAGCCAAAGAAGGAAGGAAAAATGTGAAAATGAGCCTAAAATGAGAATTTTGCTCTGGACCCTTCCGAAGGGTCCAGAGCGAAATTCATATTTCCTCTATTTTGCTCTTTAACTTGACCAAGTTTGGAACTTCTAAGGCATGGTTTGGAAGACTTGGATGCATATTTGCCTTGGAGAGGGGGTTTGAGGCGATGAAATGATGGAAATCAACCTAGAAGGAGAATTTCGCTCCTGACCCTTCCAAAGTGTCTATAGCGAAATCCTCAGTTTGACCCCCTATCTTGCCTAAAATGATGAAAATGACCTTGTCTTGAACTAATTTGATGGTAGATTCACTTAAGTGAGAAGAAAGGAGCTTGAATTTGATCAAGTTTGAAGGAGAATTGGATGAAGGAAGTGGGAAACCAACCAAGAACACGGATTTCGCTCCTGACCCTTCCAAAGGGTCCAGAGCGAAAATCCCCATAGACCTCGATTTCTTCCTTGTTCAGACCAAGTTCTTAGTTTCTAAGGCATGTTGGGAAGTGTTTGACATGTTTTTTTGCCTTAGGGAGTGACTTAAGGTGGTGGAGATGAAGAATTTTAGCGTAGAACTTGAATTTCGCTCCTGACCCTTCCGAAGGGTCCAGAGCGAAATTCTTGAAAACACCCATTTTCTCCTTAGATGAGATCACGACCTTGGTTCCTATGGCGTGGTGTATATTTGCCTTGCAAAGAAGATTGGAGTTGAAAAGATGAAATATCAAGCCTAGAGTGTGAATTCTGCTCCTGACCCTTCCAAAGGGTCCAGAGCAAAATTCCACAAAACCACTTTTTTTTTCCAATTTTGTGCCAAGTCAAAGTGTGGGTCAGGGTGAGATATGATTGAATTTGTCCTTAGGAATGACTTTGAGTTGCTAGTGATCAATAAATGTGAAGGAATTGAGCAAAAACTAGAATTTCGCTCCTGACCCTTCCAAAGGGTCCAGAGCGAAATTCCTAAGATCACCTATTTCCCCTTCAAAACAAGTCAAACTTTTGGTTTTTTTGGCCTAGAGAGGAATAGAGTAACGTTTCCTTGACCTTTGAGGTGAATTGAAGTGGAAAATGATGAAATAAGCTCAAGAAGGTGAATTTCGCTCCTGATCCTTCCAAAGGGTCCAAAGCGAAATTCCTAAAATCCACCTTTTCCTTTCATTTTTGTGTCAAGCTAAGTGTGGATCAAGGTAGATTGAGCTTGGAAGGACCCCTAGGCATGCCTTGGAATGGATTGTGGCCACCAATGATGAAGATTTTAGGCTAGCACTTGAATTTCGCTCCTGACCCTTCCAAAGGGTCCAGAGCGAAATCCTAGATAGGTCCTGTCCCTGGCCATGATTTTTAGCGAAATTCTCCTTTCTAGCCATTTTGAGGTCAAACAAAGTGTTGCAAGCATGAGAGAAGGATCCAAAGGGAGAGTCAAGGGGGAAAAAAGTGAGAAGAATGCAGCTAAGCAAGAGAAAACAAGCAAAGAAGAATTTCGCTCTTGACCCTTCCAAACGTTCCAGAGCGAAATTCCTCAAAGCACCTATTTTCTCCTTGTGTGAAGCCAAAACGTTGATTCCTATGGCATGCTTGAAGGAGGAGTGAGGTATTCTTGTCTTTCGAAGTAAATTGGAATGAAGAAAATGAAGGATCAAGTCAAAATCAAGAATTTCGCTCCTGACCCTTCCAAGGGGTCCACAGCGAAATTCTCAATTTCACCTAATTTTCTCATGATGAAGTTCAAGTTGTGGATTCCTAGCCTTTGGTGAAGAGAAGGATAGCGTATGCTTGCCTTGGAAGGCATTTTGGAGTAGAGACATGATGGAATTTGTCCTAAAATGCAAATTTCACTCTTGACCCTTCCAAAGGGTCCAGAGCGAAATCCTTAAAAACTCCATTTTGCTCCAATTTTGCATCAAGCTTGGTGTTGGTTGAGATTGAGGGCATCCTTGGACATGTATCTGAGCAAGTATGGTCACAAAGTGAAAAGAATTTGAGCCAAGAATGCAAATTTCACTCTTGACCCTTCCAAAGGGTCCAGAGCGAAATTCCTAAGTGGTCTACTATTTTGCTTAGGTCCTTGAGCAAAACCTTGTCCTTGGCAATTTTGGTGGCGAATGACTTGATCTTGGTGAGGTAGTGTTGAAAATGAGGTCTGATTGAGCAACTTTGTCAAAATTCGCTCTTGACCCTTCCAAAGGGTCCATAGCGAAAATCTAATAGGGCCTGTCCCTGGAGAGGATATTGAGCGAAATTCCATTTTAATGTCTTCTTGTTGATGATTTAAGGTAGGAAATGCTATGTTAGAATGAATTCATTTATGTGTCCTTAATCACCTTTTGGCTGGTTTTGCAGATGGAAGAAGACCAAGCCTGGGCAAGGACGACCTATTCCAGTCCATCATTATCAAGGACACTTCAAAGGCATGGAGGAGGACTCAAGGTGTTTTGAAGCCTTGGAAAACTACATGTGTTCAAGGAGCTGCCAGCTATCTCCAAAACCTTCACTTCGCCACACTAAGGAACCACAAGATGACAAAGAAAGGCTTTGCCAACACTTCAAGGCGAGATATGCTACTGGAGTAGGAAGACTTGACAGTAAGGAGGCCTCATCAAGCATATGGGAGTCAAGGGGGTACATCAAGGACGAAGGAAGATCAACCAGGTCACAAGCATTAGACAAGGTGGCATCCCAGTCATCATTCCTCTGGTCGGATTGGTCCACCTCAGCATGACCAGATTCAATGTACCTAATTTATCAGAGGCGGCATAAACTTCGGTGTACCTACCCCTGCTTCCTATTGGTCCTCATTCCGGGAATGTAATTTTCTAATTGGCTAAGGAAGTTTGTTGTAACAAACCCTAATTAGGGTTTCTATCCTTTAATCCTAGCCATCGATTCTAAGTCAATCAGAGCCGTCAATTTGTAAGGGCTCCCTATATAAAGCCTTGGCTTCTCATTTGCAAAGGTTAATAGTTAGCTAATAGTGAATAGTCAGAGAGTAGGAAATAGTTAGAGTAGAGTAGAAAGAGAAGGCAAAGATTGTTGCCAAGATATTGTTGCAAAAAAAACTTGTAAACTTCATTGAAGAAATGGTGAATTCTATGGGTCGATTCAACAATTTGCATGGTCTCTATACTTCTCAAATTTGATTTCATGTTATTAGATGAATGGAAGAAATTTGTATGATCAACGGTGAAATTCGTATATCCATACTACTAGTGGTTTGTTGATTGCAGACTTGCCTTGCGTAGTCAACTGGAATCATTCAGCTTAAGCTTAACTTCAATTATCGCTTCTTCATTGATATGCATCAACCTGACGGTGTCCATGCTTGTAGCGGTGATCTAAACATCATAAAGCTTTCCTCAGAAGATCGCACTAACCTTGTGGAGATGATCCTAGGATGTCAAAGCAAGACTTAGTTAGAATTTTATCAAGGGTCATTCATTGCTCTTACGTTCTTAGTGTTAGAAATAGATCCCATTCCAACCCTTATCCTTTTTTCTTTTTTCAAAATCAAGGGCCGGTGAAATTCCACGTTCCAGTAATATCCAAAGCAAATCAGGCGTTCAGGTCGTCGAAAGTAAGTCCCCTTGTGATTCCAGCAAAATCACATCGTACCGCAAAGAGCTTATCCACACGTAGAGAACCTACATATCAGAACCTTGGGGTTGCTTCGACTGATCCTTCGGCGAGATCTTCAGCAGTCGGGAAACTTTGTTCAAGAGAGGATAAGGTACCTTTAGGTATTTTATTCTGTGTTTGGTCGTGTACAAAAGACACATCAACAAGACGAATACCCACAAGTATTCTGAACTCTTCTAAAGTTCGCCCTGTTAGGAGCCAAGCCTTGTTAGAAGCTTTACAAAAATGTCCTGTTAGGAACAGATCCAGTTAAGGACCACCCGGTTAAGGGATTGACTACAATTCCCTGTTAGGAGTAACCTCGATAGAGGATTTGAAATCCAAGCTAATGGATCACCTGGTTAGAGGATTTAGAAAACACCAAGCCTGTTAAAGCTTACCCGGTTAAGGGATTTAACGATTGTAATTGTTAGAGAACAACAGGGTTTTGCTAATCTGGTAATAGCACTACTCTGCTTGATCAGATCCTTTTCATGCTCCTATCCGCCTTCAAACATTCTGCAGATACTCCTTCTGGTTCGACAATCAATCACACTGACACTTACCCTAAATTGCCAACTGTACAACAAAACAACTCATCGACCTTATAAGCAAAACAATAGGTCAGTAACACATCACAAGACCTAAGATCTCATTGAGATTACAAACAAATCGGTTCAAACATGACCGTTGGATTACATAGCAATCACTGCACATTGTACAAGACAACCTCGACTGTTTTTGGATCATCGCTCATCGAATCCTGTAACTCATCACGCGGTTTCCACTTCGTGCAATGCACTCGCTCATTCCCAAGATAAAACAGTTATCTCTACTCGCCAAAACCACTTTGAAACTCATCACGTGCATCATGCATACGTGGCATAATCATCTCTGATCACCATCTAATCATAGATCAACACAACCAATTCCCCAAGCTCCATCGGTTAGGGTTCGACATATCAACAGGTAGGGTTACCGGTTGATCTCACTGCTTCTATAGTAATACCGGTTTCCTTTACTTGCTCAACTACCGGTTGCATTACAACTCCATTACTGGTTACAATTGACATCAATGACAACACAATAGTTCATCAATGCAATCTTCATGAAATGCCAACAATACTACAACCAAAGAAAATCCATGCAACACTATTGCCACATTATTTGGAGTACCCAGAAGTTGCCCTTTTCGGTTGAGAGGTGTCCTTAAGGGGCAATGGATGGTTTGTTTAGTGGACAACGGAGACACATAATTTTATTGATGAAGGACTAGTGGTGAAGCATGGACTACAGGTTGAGGACTTTCCAAGATTCAGTTTTATTGTTGTTGATGGAATTACATTGAGTTGCACCAGGGTGGTACCTAAGTTGAGCATTTGGGTTGGAGATTATACCTTAACCTGATGACTTTATGTGCTTGGGCTTAGCAATATAGATGCCATCTTGGGACTCCAATGGTTAGAGTCACTTGAGCATTATGTACAGGAATTTCGCTAGATGCAACTTGAATTTATGATGGATGGTAAGAAGATTGTGCTTAAGGCCATGTCGGATGATGGTCCTCGAGTAGTTTTAGGATGGAGACTATACAGGCACAGTGATGTGGATTGGGCAACACAGTGTTTCGTGTCTACTAATTCTTCCTTCAATAATGAGCCGCAATATCATGCTAATATCCAGATAGTGTTGGATAAACATAGTGGGGTGTTTGGGGATATTCCTCTGGGAAGGCTGCTTGAATGTGGATTTGAGCATGTCATATAGCTTGAGGACAATGCCAAGCCAGTTATCACTACACCATATCGACATCCACGCCATTTCGAGGAGGAGATTGAAAAAACAATCAAGGAATTGTTGAGCATTAGACACATCCGACCCAACTCCAGTCCCTTCACCTCATCAGTTGTTTTGGTAAAAAAGAAGGATGGCACTATGCATGTGTATAGATTATAGAGCCCCGAACAAGAAAACCATTAATAACAGATATCCCATCCCTAGGATCGAAGAGTTGATTGATAAGCTGCACGGGGCTGTGTACTTCTTTAAGATTGATCTTCGTTCAGGCTATCACCAAATTCATGCCTGGGAAGAAGACATACACAAGACTGCATTTTGCTGCCACTATGGAAACTTCGAGCTCTTGGTCATGCCATTCAAACTCACCAATGCACCAACGACATTTCAGTCTTGTATGAACCACACCTTCCGAGAGAAGTTACGCAAGTTTGTTCTAGTCTTTTTTGATGACATATTGATATACAACAAGAATTGGAATGATCATCTTTAGCATTTGGATGTGGTATTGGGTATTATGGAGACCCAGTAACTGTATGCAAAGGCCTCCAAGTGTGAGTACAAAATGACATAGATTCTCTACCTTGGGGATGTGATTGGAGCAGATGGTGTGAAGGTACATTAGGAAAAGATTCAGGCTATCCTGGACTGGCCGCCACCTAAAAACATTTGAGAGTTGAGAGGCTTCTTGGACTTATGTTGATATTATAGGAGATTTGTGAAGGGCTTCTCACAATTGGCATCTCCTCTTACATCCCTTACTAAAAAGGGAGCATATCTTTCCTATTGGATTATTTCAGCCATTGCCTATAATTGAATAGAAGTGGGAAGGAATATTCATGGATTTTATTACAGGGCTACCACAAGTTCAGGGAAGAGATTGCATATTTGTGGTTGTTGACAGATTAATTAAATATGCACATTTCTTTGCTATACCTACAGATTATTCAGCAGCTCAAGTTGCAGATGTGTTTTACCGAGAGGTGTTCAGGTTACACGGGCTCCCTAAGATCATTGTTAGTGATTGGGACAATCGATTCCTCGGTATTTTTTGGCAGGAGCTATTTTGTTTAACAAGTACAGAGTTGACACCAAGCACCAACTACCACCCTCAAACGGATGGTCAGACATAAATTGTAAATAAATGGATTGAGGGGTATCTCCAAAATTATGTTTCAGGACAGCAACGTGCTTGGATTAAATGGCTATACTTAGGTGAGTATTGCTACAATACCACCTACCACACGTCAATTGGCATGTTGCCATTCAAGGCCTTAAATGGTTATGATGCCCTTTCATTTTTAGATTTGACCTTTGATGACAGTAAGGTTCCCCGAGCCAAGGATATGATACTAAGTTGTCAGGACATTCTCAAGGCACTTAAAGATAACCTCCAACATGCTCAGAATCAACAAAAGATGTATGCAGATAGGCATCGAGTTGAGAGATCATTTGAGATTGGGGACTTAGTTTTCTTGTGTCTACAACCATACAGGCAGTCTACAATGAAGAAAAGTGGTGGAAAAAAACTCCAGCCACATTTCTATGGGCCCTATAGGATACTTAGGAGAATTGGAGAGGTTGCATATGAGTTGGAACTTCTAGAGAATAGCAAAATCGATAATGTATTTCATGTTTCATGTCTCAAGAAGGCATTGGGTCAGCATATAGCTTCCTCTCCAGTATTGCCACCTCTTGATGAAGAAGGGAATTTGATCCTAGTTCCTAACAGTATTGTTAACATAAGAGAGAGAAAGCTGAGTAACAGAGTGATTCGTGAATTCTGGTTAGATGGAGAGACCTGCTAGTTGAAGATGCAACTTGGGAAGGAGAACAGATTTTGTAGCATCCCAGTTTGTGATTGCTAGAGGTCCAACAATCCCGGGAAGGGATGACTGTAATGTTCTCTTCCACCTAGCATTAATAATTAATTTCGCTAGCCTATTTTATTCCCATAGGCTAAGGCGAAATATTGTGGAGGGAATAAAGCTAATATTTAAATATGAATGGACCTCACGTCTTAAGTTCATAATTTTTTCTTATGTAATTATTATGTAGGCCCACTTTATTATTGACATGAGGGCACCTAATATCACTAAGGTGATTTATTTATCTTAAGCCTAAGTTAGAGTATTATTTGTCATGGGTGGCTTATTAACGAGGGCAATGAAAGTGATTTAATATTTTGGACGACACACACATAAGATAAAGTATTAACACTTAAATGTTAATAAATCGTGGAGGGAAAAGGCGACTTAAAAGGAAGGAGTCGAGGGTTTTTGGCATTCATTCGTGATTATTGTTTTCAATTGGAATGCTTTGTTGTCCTCATTTTTGGCCTCTTGAATTTTTTGATTAAAATTTATCTTTAGGGTCCCTTTGCATGCTTTCCAAGGTTGAAATTTGTCTCAATTTTTGTCTATTTTGAATGTATGTTTTTTCTTTAGTTTTCCTTGGTTAGCTTTTAAGTGTTTTAAGCTTTCATTTTGCACCTTTAGTGCAATTTCGGGTTTTAAAAGTCCTAGTGCAAGTTGGGGGCCTTTTATGTTTCCTTGCAAGTAAGAACTTCACTTGCAGTCGAGTCTCTCTAAGACTTGACTACAAGTGCATATAGTCTTTTAATTTTAAAGCAAGTGTTAAAAGTTACTTGTAATCGGGTTATAATGACTCGACTACAAGTTGTTTTAATTTTTCAAGTGTTTTAAGTTGCTTGCAGTCCGGTCTTAATAGCTCGACTACAAGTCTTTTTATTTTCTCATTAACTTGTGGTTGAGCTCATCTTACCTGATTAGGTGTTTGAATGTGTTCTTTACTTGCAAGTGCGAGAATTTGCTTGTCCTTGGTCTTTCTCTGCGATTTTTGGGGAGATTGTTTAATGCAGAGGTGTTTGCGTCCAAATAGGAGTCTCCTCCTTAGCACTTATAATTGCGTGATTGATCCTTGCAGTTAGTAAGGTTTTATTGCTTCTTCTAAAGTTCTTTCATTGATTTGGCAAGTTCTTCTTTCCAGGTATGAACTTTTGTTTTCTTTTTCTTAGCGGGTTGTGCTAAGGGTTTTTGCGTTTTTTGCTGTTTTTCATTTCTTAGCAAGTGTTGATTGCTTATAAATCGGGTCTTAATAACCTAACTAAAAGCAGTGGGATCTACCTATTGCACCACGACCAATGTTTCTGCCGAGTTCATAGCCTTCCATTATTATCTTTCTCAGTAAGTTTTTACATTCATTCGATTGTAGCCTTGCGTTCCTTCCCAGTGCATCCAAGCATATGCCCTCGTTTTGCATTCATCGTCGTCCTTGTGTTTGCGTCGTGTTCTTCCTATTGATTGATTCATATGTATCTTAGGCGCATTGACTTGTTTATATTGTCTATTTGCAATTGGGTCATCCGTTTCATCATGCAAGTCTTTAGAATTCAAATGACTTGTAGTCGGGTTTCCAAACCCGACCACAAGTTAATTATTGCCTTTAAAATCGGGTTTATCACATGTCATTACAAGTTGATGAAATGCAAGTGAAAAATATCTACTTGCAGTCGGGTCTTATAGACCCGACTACAAGTAGATTATGTGAGAATATATTCTCACCATACCAGCCGTCCAAGAGATCAATCCTCAAAAGCAATCTGTTGTATTCATGTGTTTTGCATGTGCTAAGATGGCTTGTAGTCGGGGTTTCCAAACCCAACTACAAATAAGATATTGCCTTTCAAAGTCGGGTCTATAGGATGTTGTTGCAAGTTTTATAACTTCAAGTAAAACACATTATTTCCCCTTTTTGCTCACTTGCAATTGGGTTCCCAAGACCCGATTGCAAGTGCCAAAATTGTCATTTCGCCTTAGTTTGGTGCGCTCATTTCACTTGCAGTCATATCCCTTCATGACATGATGCTTTCCAAAATGCTTTGGGTTCATGCTTTAGTTGTAATCGGGTCCCAAACCTTCCATTACAAGTATTCATCATTCCATGCCTTCACATTTCCACTTGCATGTCCAAGCTAAAGTTTTCCCACTTGCAATTACCTCCACGAAATCCGATCTGCCCTCCCATCGCTGTCCAAGCTTATCCATAAGCATCTTTGAGTCAGTCCAAGTTGTTTCATAATGAAATCCATCCCAAGTTGTGGTATGAGCATTAGTTTTCAAGGCTTGAAAACTATGGAATCTCCAGTCGTTGCTGAAGATGTTCTTACCCTTTTGAATTTTCATCACAGTGTTGCAGATTCTTGTTTGATGTTAGACGAGCCGACATCACCTCCAAACAAAGAGATGAAATGCAAATACGACAAATATTAGAATGAGATTGCTCCCACTCAAGTGGTCTCTCTCATTGATGAGATCTGTGGCACAGAG
Organism: Cryptomeria japonica; assembly: GCF_030272615.1. Classification (NCBI taxonomy): domain Eukaryota; kingdom Viridiplantae; phylum Streptophyta; class Pinopsida; order Cupressales; family Cupressaceae; genus Cryptomeria; species Cryptomeria japonica. Next base: position 639,316,190 of record NC_081406.1, read on the forward strand.
ATCGGACATGTGGACATGTTTGAGTTCTTGGAAAGGACAGAGGGTTTGCCTACACATGGGATGTAGCTGCTTATGAACAGTCATTCATTTGGTGTCTTCATTTCCAATGGCTGCCGTAGAGCTTGAAATTGTTCTCGCATGTGCTGCTCATTTTGATCGAGAAACGAGAACAATTATGGATGAAGATGGGAATGTTATAATCAAATTAGATCCAGAAACAATTGACAAGATCTTCAAAGTCCCCGCAACTCCTTTGTATGTAGACATCACTATGAAAGGTGCCTTGGATCATTGCAATCAGAGAAGGTCAAATGCATCAGGCATATTAATGCTAAGTGGCTGAAGACTCCCAGAACTTGTTTTTCCAGATGGCCTAAGCTTTATCGCTGTGACTTCATTGAGGAAGTTGGCGATATGATCACCCTTCTCAGCAGGATTATGGGTTTGAAACACTAACGTGTTTGAGATCTGGATGTGCAAATATATTGTGATCATGAGAAAGGGGCAATCTCACATTTTCTGGGGAGAAATCGTCAGCGACAACCTGTGTGAGCAGCTGTTGCAAGTTCCCAATACCCTCACCTTCTATATGAATTCATATTTGGTGTATATTGCAGCATCACTCAGACAATTTCCTAGTCTTTCCACCAAGGGTAACAGATCACTGGTACTTGTATGGAAATATTATGATCATCTGACTCTTAGGCCCAACATGATTCATTATAGAAGAGTGCAGGATGCGTTCTTTGGACACTTCATGTGTCTCTTTGATAAGACCCTAAAAAATGGAAGACTCTTCAAGGCAGCCTGGAACAAGGTAAATGAGTACAGTTGCCTGTTTCTGCAGTTTCCAACTCTCACCTACATGAGAGTTGGATGTTTTGAAGGCCAACCGTACATGTTGCCAAGGTACCCCACAAACAAGATCATCTTGATGGAGTTGGCAAGAAAGTTGATGGTAGTTCATGCAGTACAACTTGCTAATCATAAGCTGGGTATCAACTTTTCTTCGCACAAGCCATTACAGATTGGTCGGTACTCTTTGAATACTTCAGCAAGTGCCAAAGCAATCGAAATTGAACTTCAGGAGACTAAGTTGAAGAAGTTTGTAGTGAGAAAGGATTTTGATTACTGAGGAATGAAGGATAAGATCAAGAAGGCCTTCACCCATGTCCATCGTTTGGAAGATATTTGGGTTGATCTTTGCACTGAAGAAGAAATCAGAAGGATGGATTACAGTCGGCTCACCTTGGAGTAGATTGTTGATCTTGATTTGACCCGGATTCCGGAAGGCATGATAGATGATGGAAAGATCCTAGATCAGGAGTACATACAACAAGGACTTGCCGAAGCTCCTCTTCCTTCCCCTCAATGATCAAAGAAGGAATGTGACTCTCTCTTTGATAGATTTCAGCCTATTCTCGCAAACACCAATGCTTGGCTCAAAAGCAACAATGTCAGAACTATCAAGATCAAAGGTGGAGCACAAGTCGTTTCAGCTGGACTTGTTGGACGAAGATCTGAGGTCAAGATTAAGTCTAAGGAGGGTGCCTCCTCTTCCGGCACAAGAATCAAGTTGAGAGTCAATAGAGCTTTGGTTATCCCTCCTCAGGAAGTTTCACTAAAAGGAAAGGAGAAACCAGAAGTACAGATTCATGTCCTTGAGGATGCCGACAATGATACTCGTGAGAATATAGCAGGATCACCTCCTTTTGTGGGTTCGGAGTCTCCTCATACAACCCTTCCCCAATTATCATTGGATGTACCTATGTCTCCAATTGATACGGATGTAGATTCTTTCTCTACCGTTCATGTGGAACCTGTGGAACTAAGTACATTTGCCTGTACTAGCATGGAAAAACCTGTTGAGACCTCTCACGGTGACTTGGAGAATGTCTTTAATATAAATCCCTCATACGCTGTACTGTCTAATGTTTCTCTTCCTGAGATCGATACTTCCAAAACAGGTTTTGATAAATTCATGAGGGAGGCAAGTCATGGATTGCCACCTGAGCAAAGGATCATCGCTGTCCAGACAGAAGCTTCTCCTCGAGTCACAACTATGGTATAGGTAGAGCCTGTTTCTTCAGAAACCACAGTTGCTGTCTCTAATGTGAACTCATTAGAACTACCCCCTTGGTTGAGTTCAATCACACCTAAGAGGAAGAAGCAGGAGATCTCTCCTGATATCTTTGATTTTCGACAAGTTGCGAAACTTAAGCCCATAGCTCCTAAGAAGGCTAAGACAGTTTCGCGGGTGGTAGTGGACAAGAACAAAATGAAATATGCAGAAAGCAGAGCCACTAGTTGAGAAGCCGCTAGAAGAGATGCAGTTGTCAGATTACAAGCTCACAAGGATAGAACCTGGGAAACAAACACATTCTGGTCGCAAGCATGATGCCCAAGATTCTGTCGCTTCTTTGGTCTAAAGTTATGATGAGCTGCTTGCAAAGAAGGATGAGCTTAAAGAAAAGAATTCACAACTCATAACAGTGATTCAGAAGATCACAAACTCTTCAGAGAAGGTTGATCCTTTGACCTCGTACACCTCTGAAGAATCTATCAAACAATTGGAGAAAGCTGCTTGAAAGGCTAAGGCAGTGGATTCTTGGGTAGATCAGCTGATTGATCAAAGTACCCAAGTGGTGAAGAAAGCATTGCACGCATTGAGTAATGTAAGAGCAACAAAAGTAAAACTGAATCAAACCTTGGAAACTTTTAACCAGAGTCTAGTTTCAATTGAAAATGACTTGAAGATCTGGCATGAGATGGATCAGGTCAAACTAGAAATTTTATGCAACAATATGGTGATTCCGAACAGGGAAAGATACATAGAATTTGAAGAACTCATGACAAACAAGTCATTGGTCATCAAGGATCTCATCAAAGATGTGCAAGCCACCCTTGAGATAAGTGATGAAGCTGAGCAGGATATCATCTCCAGTTTTGACAAAGTATCTTGCAAAATCATAAGTCACAATGGAGAGCTACTCGCTGAAAATATGATTCTTAATGACTTAGTGTCGAGCCTTCATCAGGAATAGAGCCAGAGCAGTTTGCTGTAGCTTCTATTCACAAGTTCGTGAATTACCAGGTGTTCTTTGATAAAATGCAAACCACTCTTGAAGAACACGAAGAAGCAACAGTAAGGTGTTTTCATGTCATCATCAAGACTGTTGTAGTTGCTAGAAATACAACAGGCCCAGATCCTAATGAGTTGCAAAGATTTATTAGCAATTTCTAGTCTTTCGGAGTTAGGAATGTAAAGGAATAAAAAGTGTGTCATGACACTTACTCTTCGTTTTATGTATTTTGTTTTTTGACAAGTTACATGTAAAGACAAATTTTGTGATTGCAAGTGTTACTTTCACTCGCATTCTTGAAAATGTAATTACATGTAAGGCAACCATAAGTTGAGTTAGATTAGGACTGTAGTTGGAATAAGTCATGGTGGTCGAGATAATTTCTCAAGTTAGTTAGGATATTCCCACCTTTTTCTCAAGGCTCCTCTCCTATATATACTGGAGAGGGTCTATTGTATTTCTTATCTTTTTGCAAGCAAGTAAATTCTGTACTCATAAAGAAACTGAGCTTTATAGTTGTAAATTGTTCTCTTTTGAGTAATATAAAGGAGTGGGATTTCAGATTTTGTGTTGAAATCTTAACTTGTTCCCATTGTGTTCTTGTGTCATATTGGGGCAGTTCTTTGTGCTTACTTGAAGATTGTAGAAGGCTGTTAAGAAGAGCTTCACCCCAAATACTTGCAGACTTTGTGTTGCTGATATTGAAGGCGTAATTAGTTTAGTTTGTGATTTGAAATTGAGAAATGTTGCAAGACTTTGTGCTTGTAGTAATTCCCATCTGAAGTAGTTTTTAAAGTGCATCATATTTGTAGACTTTGTGCTGCTATACGCTGTACTTTGTTCCTAAATTATCATTATAAAAGGGTAGATAGGATTTCAGATTCAAGACTTTGTGCTTGTTATTGTTTTCCCGTCTTGAAGGAGTTGACGAAAGTCTTTGTGCTTTCAGGAAACTTTATTTCCTCTCGTGGTTTTGCTTCAAAAAGTTGTTATTATTTCTTTACAACTGTCATTACTTTTCTATGAAGAGAAAATAATATAGTCTTCCTTGAAAAAAGAGGAAAGATTGCTGTCCTACCCATATTAGATTAAATTAGTTAGTAGATAGGGGAGCCTTCCCTAAATTAGGAGAGTATTATACTCACACACTGTGGCTGAAACCACAATTTTGCACATCCCTCTAGGTGTACAAAATTTCAACCAATAGTTTTTGGTGACTTTGTTGGGGACACGAACGCATTCGAAAGTCTCACGCTTTCGTTTGAAGTCTAGTGTCTTGTTGTTTTCAATATATTTCCTTGGGTTTGTGCTAACTCTCTATGTTGGAAGGAATTCATTATTACATTTGTCGTAAGAAGGGTGAAAGATCTCAAGAGATTACTCCAGGTGAACAAGCTAAGTTTCATTTACTCACCAGTACATCCTCCCTTTCGTGAACTACTAGTTTCCCACCATCAAAGAAGAAAAAGCCTATTCCAAGTGAAGCCCCACCTTTCTATTTCAAGCTATTAATATCTTCCATTCCTGTTATTTCCAAGATGGCTGTTGCTGCTGCCACTGCTGCTCCTACAGGCCCTTGGGGGGTAGCTTTTGGTCCTTTGGCTTTAACACCACCTCTTCATCCCCTTCCACAAGGCTCTCGAAAGAATCTTCCTAAGTTCTATGGGGATGGTAAACAACATCCTGATGAACATGTCAAGTCTTTCTATATGGCATGTGGTGTTCGGGGAGTGGAACATCAAGATGTTGCTGTTCGCTTGTTTGTGGAAACTCTACAAGGTATTGCAGCTGATAGGTTCTGTAATCTTTCTGCTAGTTCAATCATATCTTGGGCCACGCTGAAAGACAAGTTCGAGGAACGTGTGAAGCCCGTAGAAGATGAACATGCCTTTTTGGCTCAGTTGATCCAGATGAAGAAGTATATGCATGAAGGCATGCGTGAATTCATTGCTAAGTTTAATAAACTAGCAAATAGAATTCCCACGACCTCTCAGCCTACTCCTAAAAATCTCAAGTGCTTCTTCATCAACACGCAGCTCCCAGAAGTCAATTTTCTGCTGAGACGAGCTACTCCAACGGATCTGGCCACTGCTCAGACAATGGCTACAAAAACTGAGGATGACTTGATCTTGGCTGGAAAAATCAGAAGACCCTAATCGGTCAAAAGGAAACTCATTAATAGAGGCGTCTTCCTCAGGCACTACTGATCCTATGGTGCAAAAATTGGCGAATCAACTTCTTGCTTTGAAGAAGCAAATATCCCAAAATTCTTTTGCTACACCTTACAAGGATATTCCAAGACAGACATATCCTAATACTGTTGCTAGTTATGCTGCCAAAAATCAGTCCAAGCTTCCTCCTCCCAAGAGACTTGCGCTTGAACCACCACCGCAGAAGGCAGTAGTTGGTTATTTTGAGATTGATCAAAATGAATCTTCATCCTTTGATTATTAGTCTGATGATGCTGCTGTTCCTCAACAAGAGGTAGAAGAAGCAGTTGGCGACTCTACCATAAGGTACATGCACTATGATGATTCAATAGCAACTGAAAGAGTTCATAGTCAAGCATTTGCTGTGATGACACGTTCCCAGACAAGGTTGGCTCAATGTAATGTCCCTACTAGTTAGAGATCACTGTCCTGTAAAACAGATTGTTAGAAATACAACAAATATACATATATAACTAATCTAATTTGCAATTAAACTTAAATTACTTAATTAACACTAATCTCAATTCTTATTTAATAAAAAGGATACGAGTGCAGTACTGGGACATGTCCTTAGGCGGCTGTGAAGCTCACCTTCTTGGAACCCATCTTGGTTCCAAGCCATCCAAGAAATCGAAGGTTAATTCGATTCCTGTCTTGGATGTAATTTCTTACACCCAAGCCATCCAGGAAATCAAAGGTTAATTCAATTCCTGTCTTGGATGTAATTTCTTACACCCAAGCCATACCAAGGAAGACCATCATATATGATCCATTTCTTGCCTTGGATGATGCATCTCATCATCCAAGTCTACCAGAGAGGACTGGCCAGATCCGTCTCTTCTTGGACGAGCTTTGTCAATCAAGCCATAACATATATGCATATAGATATTCAGTATATACTGCCTACCAGGGATTATCATAATCCCTCCATTAGGATAAGGGACTTTCCTCCCTATAGCCTCCATCACATTTATATAACATTTTACAATTCATTACTATTTTCCATTCCATAATCTACATTTACATATTCCTAGTATTCCATAACATATATTCAAAAAACTATTCATTAACATATATTCAAAAATATCCATTATCATATATTCATAATTATTTATTAACGTATATTCCTAACTATTCATTAATATGTATTTATTAAAATATATCTACACATATTCATTAACATATGTTTACACCTATTCATTAACATATTTACACATATTCATTAACATATAAAAACCATTCATTAACATATATATTAAATATTCATTACTTATATTCCTTAACATATATATATTTTGTGACATCCTTACCTGTTCGTAACCCGCAGCAGTAGTTTCCAGACCTCCTTCTCTGTCTACGCAGCAGTCCTCCTTATACCATGCGCTCCCCTCCTTCCCATTCTATGTGCTGCTGTTCCTCCCTTATACCCCGTGAAGGGTTGTATCCCTCCATGGGTCCCCTTCCGCATGAAGGGATGTGATTACCATCGCACCACTTCGTGCGGGGGGGCCTCCTTTGGTATTTTACATAGTTTGTAATTTATTTAATAGCGTTGATTAATAATAGTTTCCTTATTACTAAATATTGACATTTTAAATATATTAAATATTAAATAATACTTTTCTTTATTATTATATATTAAATATATTACCAGTTTAATCATTTATTTAATACTTTTCCTTTATTATTTTATATATTAAATATATTAACATTTTAATCATTTATTTATAATAACCTTATTTAATTAATTCGTATATTAATATTATTTAATAATTTTACATCAGGTGATACCGTAGGGGTTATCACACTCAACAAGAAGAAGCAATAGAAGCTACGGGTGATTCCCAGTTGTTTTTTACTATTGCTAAAAGAGGAACACCGCTGCCTACCCTTCCTAAGGATGTAGCGAAAGGTCAAGTAAGTGGTAACAATCCTCTTTTTGTTTCTTCGAGTGATCCAAAGTCCGATATGCCTAATCTTAAGCCCCAAATTGATAATCCTCATTCTTCCTTAGCTGGTTTGTTTCAAGCTTTTGATATTATTGATCATGCTAGGAAGACCAAAATCCAAATGTCTGAAGTTGAATACTTACAAGCTAATCCTGACTAGTTTGATAGGTTAGCTAGTTTTGTGAAAAGTAAAGACACTCGTCCTATAGTTGAAAGTACTCCTATCTCAGAACCTAAGAATCTGCCCAACCATTTGGTAACCATCCCATCTGTTGTCCTAGGAAAATAGAGCCCTTCTATATTTCTTTGCTCATTAATGGTTTCCAATTAAGTAATTGTGTCTTGGATTCTGGCGCCTCCGATAATGTCATGCCAGCTAAGTTAGCTCATGCCTTAGGGCTGACCTTGACCAAACTTTTGGTCTTTGTTATTCCATGGAGAAGAAGCAAGTGCCCTTAATTGGGTAAATCAAAGATGCTCAGTTTACATTTGTAGCTTTTCCAGAAAAGAAGATAAAGATGACTGTTTTGGTAGCAGATGTTTCTGCCTCTTACGGAATGTTACTTGGCCGTAACTTTTGTAAAGATGTGGGAGGTGAACTCAATACGGACATGACCAAAGCAAGGATACCTGTCAAAGGTATTGTGCAGAAGTTAGTACCTGAAAGGGAGACCAAGTACATGGTTGTCAAATCAAATGATCCCCATGCCCAAACTGTTTTTGAATTTGCCGAGTTTGGGAATTATCATCTCCATATCGATGAAGTCTCTGAGTTTGCTGAAGATTGGCCCTGCAGTGGTTCTGATTCTTCATTACGTTCAGCCAGTGAAAGATTTGCTGATGCTGATGAAAATCAAGTGTCGGAAGTAGGTTCTTCCGATTCTTATGTCATGGTCGAAGATGCCTCATCTTTTATTGTTGGCGGAGATGTTCAATCACCTACTCAAATAGAAGAAGTTCAGTCTTCTCCTATTGAAGAAGAAGGTTCATCTTCTCCTATGGAGGAAGAAGATTGTTTTTCTTTTCAGAATACGCCTATTTCAGAGGAAGGTAGTACCAGTAATTCTAATGAAGGTAGTAGCTCAAATGATGTTTGGACTCTTGAGTTTGATGGTAGTTGTGCTGCTAACGGATTTGAAGTTGGTGTTGTTCTCATTTCTTCCAAGGGAGAGATCTTCCCTTATTCTTTTAAGTTGCAATTCGCCAATACCAACAATACGACTGAATATGAGTTGCTCTTGTTGGGAATGGGTGTTGCGCTGAAAAGAGGAATCACGAATCTCCATGCCCAAGGTGACGCAAAGTTGGTAGTTTGTCAAGTAAGGAATATATATCAGACAAGGAATGACAGACTCAAACACTATTGCAACCTTGTGTGGGAAAATATTTAAGGTTTTGATGCTTTCAGTATTTCAGTTGTACCCCGTGAATATAATGATAGAGCTGATTCTCTTGCGGTTTTATCTACTCTTTTGATTCCACATCTTGATTTTGGTCAAGACAAGTATATCATTGAATTGATCTACAGACCTAGTGTGCCTGATAATTGAGATCATTGGCAGATTTTTAATGATGATAAACAGATTATTAATTTCTTGCAGACCAAAGACAATTTTAATAATCTGTATTTTGAAGGGAGTAACTCTTCTTCCTCATCTTCAGACTCAATGTTAGATACATCATCCGAGTCGGATGAAGAAATTCTTCAACTGAAAGGGAATAAAATTCCTAAAGGGCTGGTTTCGCTTTAGAAACCTTTTGATAAGCATGATCGCTATATCAAGAGGCAATAGTAGGAAACTTCTGATTCTCCTATGGGATACGAAAAGTATAACAATGGATCTGATGATGATCCAAAGTTTGTCAATATTGGCAACAATTGCACTCAAGTAGAAAGAGATCAGTTTATTCAGCTTTTACGCCAATACCGAGATTTGTTGCAGAAGTTGTGGAATAGAAATATAGAGGCCATTGCACCTTGCAAGGTTTTCATCAAACTACTGATCGTGGCTGTTCAATCTACTAATTGTTGTTGAGCTTTGCTTGTATCTAAATGTCATGGGAGTTGTGAGGGAGGTCATGGAGCTTGCTGGGAGGTTAGGAGTCCTTTTTGAATGCTATAGTGGTCGTGAGTAGTGCTGCGGCTACAGTATTTGGTTTCATTTTTTGGCATGGATTAATTCCTTTGCTTGGCATGGAGCTTGACTTCATATCTTTGTTGTGGGAGCTTGAATGATCGATGAAAGGCAAAGAAATATTGAGCTTTAGCTTGCTCATAGTGATGAAAAGATTGCTGGTAGTGAAGAAGACTTTCCTGAGAGAATACCAAGTCTTGGCATTGAAGCTGAAGGTCAAAATGGATTGTCAAACAATAATTTTCTGAGTGTGGCAATTTGCTGTTACCTTAAAACTGTTACATGCAATTTAAAACTATGCAAAATAAACTATAACTTTTCAATTTGAAACAGAAAGGAAGGAAACACGAGCATTTTTAAAAAAATATTAATTAACTGAAAGGAAACTTGAACTTAAAACTGATCTTGAATTGAACAGAGATCTAAGCTATGAGCAAAATTAGTAGATACAACTGAAAACTTTAACATTTTAAATTAAACGAAAATAGAGGTTTAGAAGATACATTATTTCAGATGCCAATATTCTGAACTTTCATAACTTTACCATTAGACCAATGAGGAGGGAAAGTATCATCAGGGCGCTTTTCTGCCCAACCCCGGACTTACTAGTCTCCCGTGCCATATCCAACTGGATTGTCTTGACCCTTCGCAGGGAGGTAACGAGAAGTTGAACTCATGCCATCTGAGACTTGGTGTATAATCCTACACAACTCCCTAGATGATCATACACTATAGGATACCCCTAACTAGTATGACCTCTGAATGGGGTGTATATCTGAACTTTTTAACTGATTGACGCTCTTGATATGAGAACCACCTTGGCCAAAGGTTTTCAAATAGATGCAATCACACTTAAGTATGAAGTCAAAGTTCCATCCTTCTCGGCTGCAACTTGAGGTTCTAGGACATAGGTTTTGTTTCAGAGTTTTAAGTTTTGGATGACCATTATCGCAACCACTTAGTGACCAAATGCCACTAATAAGCAAATACAGAAATTAAGTAGCCAGACAATAGTTCTTAAGCAGTTTCCTAATTTGTTTCTCTCTCTATTTATGGTAACATGGGTTTAATTTAAAATAATGCCTTAGTTACAAAAGGTAAGATAGGCTATAGTTGCCTGCTCTCTTGTACTCTCAATACTCGTATGTTTATCATTCATGACATGACTTTGATGTCACTGCAATGTTTATGTGCTCTGTTATACTGATATGCTAAACTGCATATTTGAGTACTGAAAAGCTACTCTTGCCTGTCCTCCCTTTTCCAACTAAGGAGAAAATTAGACATCTTATCAGACAAGGTTAATCTCAAGTTCTAGAGCTGCTTCCCAGCTGAAGATTAGTACCTATTTCTTGTATTTCATAATGTCAGAACTAAAAAGGCAATCTAAACAGCTCATTCATTTCCTTCTTGGATAAATTCAAGTATTAATGTACCTCAATGGTTATAAGTGTTTAATTGAGAACCCAACTGGGGTTTCTTAATACCAGACTACAAAGACCAGTTTAACAATTTAGGCAAATATCTTTCCTATTCCATTTAAGAACTAAATTCTGCCATAATTTAAATGCATGGCCATACTGTAAAATTATATACTGTAAACATTTTCCTACTGTCCATGGAATCATACACAGCCATACTGCATAATGAACAGTATAGTATATTCTTCAACTTCAGAAGAATGTATATCTCCATCAGTCATTATCCAGTATGCTGTGGTTAATTTCTTTATCAAATTGCCATTAGTAATTGCTTACTACATAATACATCAAAGTACATGCATTTCTTGCCTTTAAAATTAAACTTACAGCCATACTTAGTATATCTTTAGAAATATACATCTATCATACTACCATTTGCTTAATACACAGTCTTACTGAATTTTAATTACTTTCTTACAACCCTTTTCCTTCATAATTCGAAATTTAGAGAAAAAGATTAATTGCACAAAGCTGTCTAGGCTTGGAAAGAGTAGCATGACCTGGTAAACAGAGAGTAATACGAGTTGCTGTGCCTTTCCTTGCAGATTGAGCAGCCCCACGCATTCTCCAATGGATGCCACAAACAGGTTTGAACAAGGCACCACTTTCCAGAACAGTCGCTCTTATTCTCCCAAATGAAGAAACAAATAAACTGTTTTGTAGAGCCGTATTTTCAAAACCAAACAAAGCTGCAGAAGAAGTGTTTTTATTCTTTCCCAAAATAAATTATCTCTTATGATATGAGAGGATTAAATTAATTCTAACCTCATTTCACTTGCATTACAACAAATTTCATTACCAAAGATCACACCAAAACTGCTGCCCTTTTTCTTCCCGGAGAATATAATACTCACGCCAAAATGCCTTCTTCCCTTTAGAAGCTTCTGGAAGAATCACTTCATCACATTTTGACTTAATTTCTTATTAATTTCAATGCATTTGCCAAAACACATGAAAGGCATGTCGAGTTTAGTCTTGCCCTTACGGTGGTTTCCAACACAAAACATTTTCCTTATTTTATGCCCGATGGAGATATATAATGAAATTTCCCTTTCATAGAAATCGATATTTCCACATATGACTTTATGCTGTTGCTTTCAATATAAAGTCTTCATAAATTAAAATAAGATAAGCTTTCAAAGAAGCTTTTATTCATTTAAATAAAGGTATATATATTCGGTGTTAATGATAAATCACACTAGACTCGCACAACATTAATGAATACATACATATAAGTGCTTGTATAGAGAAATACGCATATAATATGTATATATATTAATATAAACATGTATAGATTATATTAAAGCATGAACGATAAAATGATTAAATTTCATTATTAAAATAATAATAAATTAGCTTGGAAACGAATCTACAACTTAGAGTCGTGAAACCCTAAAAACTCCTATTCAAACCTAATTAGGGTTACCTGACAACCGATTGACGAAAGACATGGTCAATATGAGACGACCTGACTCAACTTACAATTAGGGTTTCTAGATGGCACGAGTTCTCTTTCCTTACCTCCCGACCTGATGATACTTCCCCTCCCCTGGTTGAAGGATGACGAACTCCTGCACACACTTGGCCAGTTCAAACAGTTAGCCTGAAATCTTGTCATAACTTTGACATTTCAAAAATGTTATCAACAAAGGTAAAACATCTTAAATGTCATCATGTTAAATTTTAAAACATCAATTTAATAGTTATGGTTCATCATTTCATTATACCGAGCACAAATAACATCATTCAATTATAAGTATAACATAAAACATCTTGGGCATCATCATTCAGTTAAAACATAAAACATCTAGGGCATGATTTACTTCTCGTAATTATAGCATAGAACAACTAGGGCACATATAACATGGCGTAAAGTAGCATAAAAATAACTAGGGCACAAGTGGGATGTAACAAAAACAGGTCTGAGATCATAGCTTATCCTCTGTATTTTGCATAACAAGATTTAATGAAATATTTATCCATTGCTAGTTCATTATGTAATGCTTGATATGCATATTTCCTTGGGAATTATAGCATGGACTTATGTACAAACACAAGCAAATATGAATACCCTTGCAAAGAAAATTGAAACATACATCAGCAACTTCAAGCAAACTGTTTGTCTAAATGTTTGAGTACTAAATTAAGGAAAAGAGTGCAAAAAATTAGTGGCACACGGGGGTAGGTCATTTCATAAAGTATGACTTACATTTGCAAGATAACTTAGGTACCCGACTGTGAAGGATGACATGCATGTGCAAGATGATATACTTGGTGGGAAAGTGACAGTTTGAAGGGGAACCACCTGCTCTTTGGGGTTTTAAATGGATGTTTGTTGTGTTAGAGCCTCTCAATGAAATTGTCATAAAGTTACCTAAACAACTCTTGACCTATCCATCCTGAAGTCTATTTTTAGTGCACATCTTTGAGAGTGATATTGTATATCTAGAGACTTTCAAAATCCAGATTATACTCAAACTTTCGTATGTGGAAAGGCTATCGTTTGTTAATAGGAACCTCCATTATAAGAATGAGAATCATGTTCCCGTTCTGTACCCACATGTTTAGGGGACCAAATTTATATATTATATAGCAATACCCTTATTCCATTACTTATTTCTCCTAATTTTAATGTTGGTCATGCCCCCTTACTGGTATCCGTAACCCCACATCTTCCAATAATTATATGGTAAATTCCTTCCAAAGTTCTCCTTGATGATAAATTGCCCTTGAAAAACTGGTTCTCGTATCCCCTTCTTTTCTTGAATGTAGTATTTACTTGCTACCAGCAAGTTTGGCATCTGACAGTATAACAAAGTTCTGGTAATTGATATTATTTTTAAAAGAGTTGGTAGAGCGTTCAACTGAATTGATTCTCTCAAAATTTGTCAAGAGTATATGCTTGTCTTTGTAATTAGAAAATTGTAACCCTTGCTTTTTTCAGAATGTTATGTATATTTCACTATTGATGACTGCTTTTACCTGTTTGCTATTTTAAGGCGTTTGCACAATGCTCAAATATCCTATACAATATCTTTGTAAATTAGAAAACAGATTTATTGTAAAGAGATCCCAACAGCATGCTAAAGATCATAAAGAGTTTTTTGCAATTTTCAGTGGAGAATTTATGGGCAGTTGATTGCTAGAAATTCTATCAAAGTTGAAATGTGTGTTTGCTGTGATTTCATTGATGGGTTTTTTCCTTGTAAACTATACACTGCAGGTTTAGTATTCAGCGAGTACCTTTATAGTGGCTGCATCCCTACTGTGAAGGAGGTCAATGATGAGGAACCCATATTTACTCGAGTACCTTTCCTCAATGCTCAATTTAATTCATGTCTAGTAAGTTCTAAATAAATTTTCCTTTATTATTTCTTTTTCTTTGCAGCCAGATTTGAAGTACATTATTCAACAAGGCCATCGTAAACAACTTTTTTTTTTGGTTGAAATGATGTTTATTACAAAATTAGGTATCTGGATTCTGTCTATTGAGGTGTGTGGAAAACATATTGTCAGGAAAATATATGGTTATTTTTACAAAAATATATGGCTATTTTTTTATTGATAACAAATATATGGTTATTAAGATTGTGAATAATAAATTAATTAGTAGTCTGGTATGGACCAAAAGGGTAATATTGCTACAGACCTAAGAAACAACTGCCAATTGAGGGACCAAAATGGTAATATTGCTACAGACCTAAGAAACAATTGCCAATTGAGTAGGAGAATGTGGCTTATGGAGTAGTGTACTATGTGGTACAAACTCCAATATGTGTAGGGTGCAATTGTCAATGTATGGGGAAGTTACATTGGTGGTTTTAATTTCCAATACCCTCCTTGATAACCCAACTAAAAACAACCCCAATTTAGTCTAAACATTATATCATATCCAATACCCTCCTTGATAACCCAACTAAAAACAACCCCAATTTTGTTTTGAAATTTAACAAACAGAATAAAAACAAGAGATTGGGTGATCAGATCAGCAGATTACTCTGGAGATGTGTAGTAGAAGAGAGAAGTGTCTCCAATATCAACCAAATTTTGAAGGTAGTGATAAATTGTAACAACTGCTACTTATTTATGAAATTAAGAAATATGCTGGACATAATGTTGACCAAAATCAAAGAGTCAACATGTGAGAAAAAAGAAAGAAAAAAAAGAAGAAAATTATCATATAGAATGATTCTACAAGCAATACTATTAATACTGGTCCATTTACAATATTGCAACAATCTAATTATGTCAGCCTTGCTCTTTCATAAAGAAAAAGAAAACAAAGTTCTAGTACCATAAATAAATGACAAATATATGCAATCAAGAGTCACCTACTTGTTGACGTGTTTTTTATGACAGCGCCTAACACAGAATAAAGTTGCCTAACGGTCACTTCACTCTCTCTTGATCAAAGTGTGATTGCATGCTAAGATTGCAGGAAGTTCAAACAATTGACTCCAAGGTTCCTTTATGCTACGGACGTGACTCAGTTGGCTGATGTGATTGCTGGTAATCCAAGGGGCCTTATGTTTGGATCGTTCTTTCACTTCTTTGCTGTGGTTTGAATTCCATCATCGGATATAGCGATTTTGTGATGTTTTTGCTTCGAACGAACTAAAATGAACTGAAAATAAAGGGGAAAGGGTTAGAAAGATCTAAATCTACTCCTAAGGGCAATGATATCAATAGATAGTGCTCTAGTGGACAAATTCCAAATAAACCAAGCTCTGCTTCGCCAAGATCAACTACAACTCCGCAAGAACCGGTGCAATCTTCTGAGGATGTTAGAGGATTTTCAAATCGAGAAAGTGCATTTGAATACCCAAAACGACACAATCCAAACGACTATCCACAATCGAATTTAGCACAAATTTAGGGGCTCGGGCTAACTTTACACTACGACTTACAATCAGCAAGATGCAAAAAGTATGAACCATGGAAATTCATCAAACACCATTACATTCTCCATTGAAATCAAAGCACTATTCTACTTCTACTCTAAGTGAGGAAGGTGAAACCATGCAAGTTTTGAAAAATAACTTAAGTGGACACCATCAGAGAACAATGTTTCACTGTTATTATCTCAAAAACTTATTGCAACAATTTCATACAAGTCTCTCTCCATTACAAATGAGGGGGGTCACCCCTTTATATAGGCTTCATACCTTGAGGACACATGCAAACCCTAATTAGGGTTTTCCCAAAAAGATTCTCCACACATGATGCAACAAGGTGGTGTTGATGTGTTTTTTATGCACATGCGAACACAGAATAAAATACCGAAGTATCTTATCCTCTCTTGAACAAAGTTCCCGACTGCTGAAGATCTTGCTGAAGGATCAGTTGGAGTAACTCCAAGGTTCTGTTATGTAGGATCTCTACATGTGGATAAGCTCTCTGTGGTATGATGTGATTTTGCGGGAATCACAAGGGGACTTACACTTGACGACCTAAACGTCTGATTTGCAGGAATCACAGGTCCTATTAACTAACTGGAAGACAAACAAATGGCAAAAGATGCAGGGTTCAGGAAGTTTACTCTACTACCTAGAATGCGAGAAGATGGATGAACGACTAGGTGGAGTCCTACTGGGCTGGGTCTCACCATCAAGTTGAACAATTCAACACCAACTCAGTGCGATCTTCTGGGGATGCTTCCAATACGTTCAAATCGTACACCATCCGACAATGATCACCATTCAAGATAATGCATGAACAATAGACGTGTAACGACTTAAGATTAAGCTCAGTTTATGCCAGTTGACCACGCAGAGCGCACTTACAATCAGTAAGAGGCTAGTGGTATGGACTAGACAGATTCCACACAGGTGCATTCAACAATTTTCTTCACTCAATCTAATCATCTATCATCAAAAATGAAGATTCAACAAGAGACCATGCACATTGCAAAGAAACAACATATTCCACCATATCTTCAATGAAAAGAAGTCTTTACAATTAAGGCAACAATGTCTTGCCTTCTCTTCTTAATCTACTCTAATTGCTATTCTACTATTCTGGCCTCTATTTACTAACTATTAACTATTAGCTATTATTGACTAACTATTCCCTATTAGCTAACCATTGACTAACTATTAGCCTTTACAAATGAGGAGCCAGGGCTTATATAGCGCCCTCAATACAATTCAATGGCTCAGATCACTTTGAGATCAATGGCTGAGATTTTACAATGAAACCCTAATTAGGGTTTGTCACAACAAACTCAATTCTGGCCAATGAAATAATTGCATTATTTGGACACGTCTTCTCTGGAATATTCGACCAATGGAGAACCGGGGTAGGTACATCGAAGTTTGTGCCATCTCCCATGAGTTAGGTACATTGAATCCGGACATGTTGAATTGGACCAACCCGATTGGAGGAGTGATGACTGGGATGCCACTTTGTCTTTCCTTCAAATGTTGGACTGGAAGAGGTCGCCCTTGATGAGGCTGGGCTGGAGAAGGTCGTCCTTGTTGATGCTGGGCTGGAGAAGGTCGTCCTTGTCCTGGCCTGGTCTTCTTTCATCTGCTAAAACAAACCAAAAGATGATTAAGGACACATGATAAATTCATTTCAACATAGCATTTTCAACTTAAATCATCAACAAAAAGATATTATCCAAATAGCCTTTCTCACCCTAGTCCAGGCCTGACTTAGCACAAAATTTGGAGAAAAGGATGGTTTTAGTGTTTTTCGCTCTAGACCCTTTGGAAGGGTCAGGAGCGATTTTCAAGTTTTGAGCATGTTCCTCCATCCTTTCAACTTCAGTTCTCCTCCAAGACTAAGGACACATTGCCTCACTCCTATCTAGGCCACAAAAATCAAAATTTCAACTTGTCTTGCAAAGAAAGTAGGTGATCCTAGGATTTTCGCTTTGGACCCTTTGGAAGGGACAGGAGCGAAATCCTTGGTTTGGGCTAATTTCCATCATTTTCAACACCAACTAACTTCAAAAGGAAAGATCATGTCTCCTCGCACCCATCCAAGCCATGAAAACCTAACGTTTGACTAGACTTGCAAGGAAAATAGGTGGTTTTAAGATTTTCGTTCTGGACCCTTTGGAAGGGTCAGGAGCGAAAATCACTTTTTGGCTCAATTCCTTCAAGTTTGATAATCATTGTTAAGTCAAAGTCATTCCTGAGGACCTCTCCCATCAAAACTCGCCCTAGTCAACACTTGGCTTGGCACAAATTTGGGAAAAAAGGTGATTTAGAGAAAATTCGCTCTGGACCCTTTGGAAGGGTCAGGAGCGAATTTCTTAATTTAGGCTTATTCCTCCATCATTTCAAGTTGCACTCACCTCAAAAGGCTAGAAAACACTTCTCCTCTCACGTCCAACCCAAGTTTAACTTGATTTTGCAAGGCAAAATAGGTGATTGAAGGATTTTCGCCTTGGACCCTTTGGAAGGGTCAGGAGCGAATTTCCTCCTCTGGCCTAAAATCATCATTCCTGGAGACAACAATCAACTCAAGGGCAATCTTAAGGGCATCTTTCACCTTGGTCTAGGCATAGCTTAGCATAAATTTGAAAGGAATAGGTAGATTTTAGGTTTTTCGCTCTGGACCCTTTGGAAGGGTCAGGAGCGAAAATCTTGTTTTAGGGCTATTTTGCCATCCTTTCAACTTCAAATTACCTCTAAGACTTAGAACATCTTGCCTCACTCCTCTCCAGGGTATAAAAACCAAAATCTTGACTTGATTTGCAAGGAAAAAAGGGTGATCTTAAGAATTTCGCTCTGGACCCTTTGGAAGGGTCAGGAGCGAAAATCTCATTTGGCTTCAAAATTTGCATTCTTGGTGACCAAAATCCACTCCAAAGCAATCCAAATGACCTCTCTCACCTTTGTCCAAGCTTGGCTTTGTTCAAAATTTGGAAGAAAAGATGACTTTAAGGATTTTCGCTCTGGACCCTTTGGAAGGGTCAGGAGCGAAAATCTCTTTTAGGCTCAATTCCTTCATCTTTCATGGTCTCTAGCAACTTCAAGTCACTCTTAAGGGCAACTTCCTCTTGATTTTGCCTTATCCCACACTTGACCTAGCAAAAACTTGATAGCAAAAAGAAGTTTTGAGAAAATTCGCTCTGGACCCTTTGGAAGGGTCAGGAGCGAAATTTTCATTCTTGACCAAAAATCATTATTTTTTCAACTTGAAACTTCTCTGCAGGTAGGATTTCATCTTTCATTGCCCTAGGAACAAGGTTTCATGTCCAAGAAAGGTCAAAAAAGTAGGCTAATAAGGAATTTCGCTCTGGACCCTTTGGAAGGGTCAAGAGCGAAATTTCCTTTCCTGGCTAGAATCCTTCATTTTCATAACTTCCAAACATTCTCAAAGGCTAAATCATGCTCATTCTTCTTCTCATCATGTCTTGGATACCAAAATTTGGCCAAATAAGGCAAGAAATGTCTCTTAGAGAGATTTTCGCTCTGGACCCTTTGGAAGGGTCAGGAGCGATTTTCCTTTTCTAGCCCAAAATCATCATTCTTTCAATCCCAATCTTCTTTACAAGATACATTTCATCATTTTTCCTCCAAGGAACAAGGATTGAAGCCTAAGCAAGGTCAAAAAACTAGGTTTACAAGGAATTTCGTTCTGGACCCTTTGGAAGGGTCAGGAGTGAAATTTCCTTTCTAGGCTTGAAATTTCATCTTTTGTTGCTTTCCATCATTCCTCAAGGCAAGAATATGTTTATCCTTCCTCCAACATACCTTGGACACTAAGGACTTGGCCTAACAAGGAAGACAATGAGGTCCATGAAGATTTTCGCTCTGGACCCTTTGGAAGGGTCAGGAGCGATTTTCATGATTTGAGCTTGATTCTCCATTTCTCCAACTCCAAACCACCTCGAGAGGCAAAAACATGCTATCCCACTTCCATCTATGCCATAAAAAAACTAAGGACTTGACCTCCTCCAATGGAAAAATAGGTGTTTCTAAGAATTTCGCTCTGGACCCTTTGGAAGGGTCAGGAGCGAAATTCTCCTTTAGGCCAAAATCTTGTTCTTCAAAATCAATCAAACTCCCTCTCAAGGCAAAAACATACCCATTCATCTCCCATCAAGCCAACGCCTAGCCAAAATAAGGAAGAAAACAAGAGTTATAAGGATTTTCGCTCTGGACCCTTTGGAAGGGTCAGGAGCGAAAATCATGTTTTGACCTTGATTCTTGATTTTTCAAACTCGAATCTTCCTTGGGGGGCAAACATAGATCTTTCTTCATGCATCTCCACCTTGGTCCTGACTCTTGCTAAAGGAAAAAATGAGTGTTTCAAGAATTTCGCTCTGGACCCTTTGGAAGGGTCAGGAGCGAAATTCACATTCTTGGCTAAAATCTTCACCTCATCCACCTTTACTCACCTCCTAAAGTTAGAACATGTCAAGACACCCCCAAACATGCCTAAGGAACTATGAAATTGGTCTTGACAAGTGATAAATTGAGGTGCACAAAGATTTTCGCTCTGGACCCTTTGGAAGGGTCAGGTGCGAAATTCCTAATCTTGGCCAAGATCCTGATTTCATTTTCACATTTCTTCATTCAAACAAGCGTTTTTGCCTTCATTCAAGCCTAGGAATGCATTAGTTCTAGGTTTTGGTCAAAGTAGAATGTCTTATGGAGAATTTCGCTCTGGACCCTTTGGAAGGGTCAGGAGCGAAATTCGCTTTGGACCCTTTGGAAGGGTCAGGAGCGAAATTTGACATTTTGAACTCTCCGTCAGGATCATTTTATGGAATATAACATTTAAGTATAAGTGAGACATTCCTTATATCCTTCTTCTCACTTATACTTTAAGTTATATTCCATATATACTTTCAGGATGTTTGAGAGTGGTTTCGGACCTCCAGAAGTTATATTGCAAAATCTAGTTTTTGGAGGATTCTTCAGTTTTCCAGACTTAGTCAAATTTCAGGATTAGGACATTCCAGACCTAGCCAAATTTCAGGATCAGGACATTCCAGACTTAGCCAAATTTCAGGATCAGGACATTCCAGACTTAGCCAAATTTCAGGATCAGGACATTCCATACTTCATCACTCACCAACTTGACCTAGCTCGGACCTTCAAGAATGATACCCACTCACAAAGCAAGACACAATTAGCAACGAGAGCAAAACCAGGCCCTAAGGAAGACTTCTCAAAGAAACCCTAATTCTGGGGCCCTGTGGACTCACCCTAGCTCAAGCAAAGCCTGTAATCCAACGATCCCCTCGACAACACTCATCCTGCAAAGGCTAACAGACAAAACCCTAAAAGACCTAGAAAACAAACCCTAGAAAGCAAAAAGCAGGGGTCCCCATTTGCAATGGGGCGATGTGTGAATACGTCACAACAGGTGGGAATCAACAATTAATGACCCATCATGCCCATATACAATTAATTTTACGTGCCCAAAATGGCATCCATTGTGCATTAAATGCACCACTTCTTTCAAATTCTCCCAATGTGTAATAAATGCTCCATCATCTCTTGAATACGATAGTTACATGCGAAAGATGCTCCACCACTGCATTAAGTATGACGGTTGCCATGCAATGAATTAGCCGCCACCATGGTCAAATATTCCAGCAATGAATGCGCCACTATACCTTCACGCGATGGTTGCATGCAAAAAGAGGCTCCATTGACTCAACATGCGTTGACCCAACTGCCACTTGGCAAGAGACCCCTGGAGAGAGAAAAAATTGATCCATGAATTTTCTTGAAGTTTTTCGAACATTCCTTGCTTTGGAGGAGATTTTTAATGATTTTCCACCATCTCCTATTTTTTAGGAACTTTCCAAAAATAGGGTTCCAGGTTCTGAGAGAGGAAATTCTATCACGAATCCAAATGTGAAAGAATTTTGAAATTTGGATGTGATTTGATGCTGGAAGATGGATTTTTCAAAATTTTTTCCCGGGGGAAATTTCTTGTTCAGTTCATCCTTGGTTCCTTCGTTGCCTTAGAAATTTTATCTTTAATTCATCCTTGGGTGTGAATTCTTCCTTGCTTGGAATTTCGTCTCGAAGGAAGGAATTTCCAACACTTATTTACAAAGATGACTATGGGGTAGACCCATTCAGTAGTTTCAACCTTGAAAGCCTCAAACGTCTTTTCTATGTCCTCTTGGACTTCAACAACATAATTCTTACCTGTTTTGTATGGGTTGTGCTCTTGGCACTAGAGGAATCCTGTGAACACAGTTCTAGGGGTATCCCTTTTAGGTCCTTGTACGTCCAAGCAAAAGTGTCCTTATATTCCACGAAGATTTTGAATGTTGCTGCCTTCAACATTTGGTCCCAATCATCTTTGACTATAATTGTCTATGGATTACCTTCGTCTCCCAAGTTCACTTTCTTCATTCTTGTTTTCTTGTACTTGATCACTTTGCCTCCCTCAAAGCTATGAGCTAGCGTATCATCAAACCAGGCTACCCCCACCTTGTATTCTTCATACTCCGGAGGAAATGTCAAACTTGTGGCTTTGTCATCTTTTTCTTCAATCTCCCTAATCTACAACATTTTTCAATCAGCTTGGAGCACTTTGTAGTCTTCCATTTGCCAATGAAAAAGTTCATTGAGAGAGCTTGTTTCATCCTTAGAGCAATGTTGGAGGTCAAGAATTCCTTTGTTGTTTGGTTCCATGAATCTTATGTCTTCTACTCTTGATTCTCCTTTCAACTCCAAATCTAAGGAAGCCATCGCTTTACTCACCACCTGGTTCCTCAAGTTGATGACATACTTCCTCCCATTATTCTCTATTGAGAGGGTGTTTTGTTTCCAATTATGATTTGCTTTGGTTGCAATCTACTATCCTCTCCCGAGCAATGCATTTTACTCTTTCTTTTACAATGGAATAACCACAAAGTTTAGAAAGAAATGTTGGGTCTTGATCGTCACCTTCTGCACTATCATTATCCCCAATAACTTGATTCCATGTTGGTTGGTGCCTACTAGTTGGAATGTCGATGGCTAGAGGGTTGGTTTCTTGAGGCACTTCCATGTATCTTCAGGCAATATGTTGAATCCCAATCCTCCATCGATAACAGTGTTCGTTAGGTTATTCCCCATCATTTGCATTTGAATGACAACCGACTTCTTCCCTATGTTCATCATCAACAACATCGGGTACTTTTTCTCCTTGGGGTGGTAGTTCTAATATCATGTCTACACTTGTGCTTTTCTGTCACAGGTTTTGGTCATCACCGACTATGTTGGTGATTGCCGCTCTCAGTTGTGGCGTAGTTTGAAGGTGTGTAACCTTGATTGGTATGATTGTTTGTAGCACCTACTATACTATGTTCTTCTTCGACTCCAACCGCAATGAAGTACTTGCAGTTTCATTGGAGGTTCTTCGTTCCTTGGCCATCACCTATTCTACTTCTGCTTTGACTTCTTAGAGTCGTTCCTTCTTTGTATGAGGGTTTGGGCATAGTGCCTTCTTCCTTTGTGCTTTGGTGATTGCCAAAACTACCTTATCTTGTTCCTCCTTTGTGCTTTGGTGCATCATAATTCTTTAGTCTCCTTTGAAATTTCTTTCTTAGCTTTGAGCTCTTTCATCATTCTCATCATTTCTCATTAGAGGGCTTGATCTGTCTTTGATTCTTGATCGTTGTTGTCTTTTGTGCTCTCTTCATTGCCCGTCTTCCACTTCCCTTGGGGGGATGTCTTGTCCTTGCTCTTAAGGTCAATTGTCCGATTGTAGGTGTCAACATTCGAGGATGAAGGCACAACCTTCACTTTCTTACACAATGAAGGGATCAATCCTTCAACGAACCATTGTTTCTTGAGTCCATCTTCTAGTTGGTTCTCCAACTTCACCAACAATTCTTTAAGCCTACAATTATAAGCTTGTAGGTTGTCATGCTTTCCTTGCTTGTTGTTGTAAATCTTTATGACAATCTTGTTATCATCGTGCAACAATGCGAATTCCACCTTGACTGCTTTCTTTAGTGCGTACCATAAGGTTATAGACTATGTGTCAAGCTTTGTGAACCAGTCTATGGCTATACTTTGTAGCATTGCTGGAAACACTTTAAGCCAATAATCTTTGTCCTCTGGTCGCTCACTATCCATAAGGTGTCACATGTTTTACAATGTTGAACAAGATCCTTAGACCCATTCCTCGTGAACTTTGGGAGTTTATGGCTTTTAATGTTTGGACTTGTTGAGGGAGTCACCATTTTCCTTGACTGATGTGTTCCTTGCGTGTTGGACCTGATTGGACTTTTTTGACCTCTAAGTTCCGGTGCCTGCCTTACACTCTTGGCCATGTATGAGTCCTCTACATGTCCTCCTTTAGTGTCGCTTGCACTCTAGTTATCTTCAAACTCGTTTTTGAACTCACTACATCTGGGGGTCTTTGGGTCAGTTCTTCCAATTCTTGGTTCCCTTGAAATGAGTATCTCTTGGATGTGGTTGTAAAGTGGAAAAATTGGGGCTTAGCAAATTCACCACATGGAAGGGTGTAATGTCCCCGATATTATTAAATAATTTAATAATTGTGTGTATGGCCCCGAAAGTTAAATTTATTATATCTCGGGCCCTTTTTACTTTTGGCGGTAACATTTTGTTCGTGTCGACTCTTTTTGTAATCATTCGGGAAGTTTCCTCGAAGCCATATATATGGCCGAGTTAGTCATTGTTGTAGGTATGTGAATTTGGTGTTTTCTCTGTGTGTGCGAATCCTAGTTGGAGTTTAGTCGTCTGCCATTTCGGAGGTGGAAGATCCTCCCTACTTGGCATCCGTAGTTTCGGAGGGATTAACTCCTCACCCTACTTTGCTCAGCCCTCAGTCCGAGATTTTTTTGTAATCTGAAGTGTTATTATTATTGAATCTGAATTTCTACTTGCCTGGTGTGTTCATTCCTGTGCCAAATCGTGTTAAATTAATTATATTGTCCAACATATTGCATATAACGGAACCATCTTTTCGAGGCCGTGATTATTAGTTCATACACAGAGAGTCAATTGACTGTATGGAAGGCAAGGAGCGTACGGAGTGTAGGGTCGTACGATGGAGGGTGTACGAGAGTTGTGTTGGCTGTACAGTGGGGTTGGCCCTACGGTATTGACCGAACGGTGGAGGGTGTTGGCCGTACGGTGGAGGTAGCGTTGCGCGTACGGTGGAGGTGGAGTTGTCCGTATGGTGGAGGTGGTGTTGTCGTACGACAAGAATGCGTACGGTACATTACAGCTGTAATGTCCCCAATTTTAATAAAGTGACTTAATTAAGTGGTCCTAAATTTTAAATAATATCATAAGGACTTATTTAATTAATAAATTTAATTATTAAATAAAGGGGCCCAAATTAATAAAATAATAAACTAGTGTCGGCCTGCTTGTAACCCTTCGGGAAACTTCCTGGAGCTCTTTATAAGGCCGAGTTTGGCATAGTTGTAGGGTATGCTGAATTTGATGTTTTCTTTGTATTTGTGAATTCCAGTTGGAGTTCCGTTCTGTTGCAGTTTCGGAGGTGCAAGATCCTCCCTATTCTGTAATCGCAGTTTCGGTGGTGCAAGATTCTCCCTATTTTGTAATCGCAGTTTCGGTGGTTAGCAACCACCTTAGTTTGTCGTTGGAGATATCATTTTTGATATTTCACTTTGTACTTCATTGTTGGATCTATCTCTACCGTGTGGAAATATAATTACAAATATTTAGTTCTTGGCCATTCCATGTTGTTGGTGTATACTCTGTGTTGATAATTCATACCCGTACCTGCAATAATCTTTTCGACGAAGGTAATATCTACGATTGGTAATCTTGCTGAGTGAAACCCGCCGAAGGTGTAGTACGCTGAGAGTGTAATCTTGCAGAGAGTGAAACTCGTTGAAGGTATAGTACGTCGAGAGTGCAATCCTGCCGAGAGTGAAACTCGTTGAAGGTATAGTACGTCGAGAGTGCAATCCTGCCGAGAGTGAAACTCACTGAAGGTGTAGTACGCCAAGAGTGAAATCCTGTCGAGAGTGAAACCCGCCGAAGGTGTAGTGCGCCGAGAGTGTAATCCAGTACGCCGAGAGTGTAATCCTATCAAGAGTGAAACCTGCCGAAGGTGTAGTACGCCGAGAGTGAAATCCTGTCGAGAGTGAAACCCGCTGAAGGTGTAGTACACCGAGAGTGTAATCCAGTACGCCGAGAGTGTAATCCTGCCGAGAGTGAAACCCGTCGAAGGTGTAGTATGCCGAGAGTGTAATCCTGCCCAGAGTGAAACCTGCTGAAGGTGTAGTACGCCCAGAGTGTAATCTTGCCGAGAGTGAAAACCTGCCGAAGGTGAAATTCGGGTATTGTGCGGTTGGGTACATTACAGTGGTATTATATCAAATGGTGATTTTGAACTCACTACATCCGGGGGTCTTTGGGTCAGTTCTTTCAATTCTTGGTTCCCTTGAAATGAGTAGCTCTTGGATGTGGCTGTAAAGTGGAAAAATTGGGGCTTAGCAAATTCACCACATGGAAGGGGGAAATCACTAAGTCAATTTTCTCTTGGAGGACTTTACATTCAAAAGAGGGGATGAATCTACTAGATCCAATCCTAAATGATACAAGGACTGAATACTAAGTAAATGTGTTGTGTTTAGAATGTGTTTGACCCTCTTTTGTAAGTTGACTAGTTGAATTAAGACTAAGTGCTGGAAATGAAGACAAATATGAGAAAACAACAAGCTATAGATTCGAGATTTTGTCGTGCACCCAGATTTGAGAAGTTTGAGATGATTCAGAGCTGCTCTGCAAAATTTGCCAAAAGTTGCCGGGACTGTGTCCAGACCAGTTCGCCCCCCTCTTGGTCCTTCAAAATTTTCGCGCGTCGAAAAGGGTTTTTCTGTCTCTGCAAATAAAGCTTAACTCCAGAAGAACAGCTACGCACCTGCTTCCTGCACACATAGGAAAAGGGAAATGTGTTGGGAATAGGGGTTTGCCTTTAGGTCAAACCTCGGTTTTGGAATTAACCAAGTGGTTGAAACAATGCAATTGAAATGACTGAAAGTAGAAATCCTCCTCTTTGAGGGGATGTTGAATTGACTGAAAATGAAATGCTTATACCTCCTTGTGAAGTTTTGCTTGCCTCCACATGGAATTATGATTTCATGAATTAGAATTACGATCTCCTCTCCAATGCTTGAAATCTTGACTCTATTGCTGCTCCAAAGCTTGAAGGAAGATTGAAAATGCTCAATTACTCTTGAATGCTTGATCTCTTGAATGCTTGGATGCTTGATTGAATTTCATGTATGATCTATATCTCCAAATGAGAGGGGAAATCCCTCTTATATACTTGCCCATAGGATTAATTGAGTAATTTTTTGACATGAGCCGACATAGAGGGGTTCTCCTGCTTCAAATTTGAGATAGGTAAGGAGGAGGGGCCCAAGGATAGGTCCCCATTAAGGGGGACCAGGGCGCCACGCCCTGGTCCTGCCCTAATTTGGGGTAGGATCAAGGTGGCAGCTGGGTGCATTACTGAGTTGAATAAAGTTTTTGACATGTGTGAGCATGATTAGGTGAAGCCCCAAATGCGGTTGGAAATTGCAAGGGGTGCAATTTTAG
This sequence comes from Cryptomeria japonica, assembly GCF_030272615.1. Lineage (NCBI taxonomy): Eukaryota > Viridiplantae > Streptophyta > Pinopsida > Cupressales > Cupressaceae > Cryptomeria > Cryptomeria japonica. The sequence goes on from NC_081406.1 coordinate 639,343,568, forward strand.
GACGCTACAGTGGCTTATGTTATTCTCAAATGTTTTGGTTAATTCAATTATGGAGTTCACTTCTTCCTCCTCTTCGTCCAATGCTGATTGTACGTATGAATTGTCTGCTTGGTTAACAAGGTCCTGATATGCTTCGTTAGGGAGTGGTAGGTGTTTGGCTATCTCCTCCCACTCTCCCTTTGTGTGTGCTTCGGTGAAGGTTTTCCTTTCTTCCCAACTATGACTTCGATTGACGCTTCGACTTTTGCTTCTTGGTGGGCTTGGATGTTTTGTTAGAAATCCTTCAGTTTCTTTGACTATTCTCCTTAGACATCTTCATCATTCTCCTTGTTCTCTTAGCCGAAGGGATCTTCTCACTGATCCTTTTGTTGCTTTGTGACTGCTTGGAATATGTGTACTGTTTTTGTTAGGATGCATGGGCATTAATTCCTAGAGATGCATTTGTTGTTGGTGTCATGTTCCTCCTCTTTCCATCGGTTCCTCTCTTCATACAATTGCAGTATTTGTTGCCTTCATTGCTCTTGATCCCTTTTAGCCTGAAGGTCTTGTAGGATGATAAAATGGCATGCGATAAGCCTTGGCACTCTATGCAACATACGACTTGTTCGTTGATGGTTAGATTGTCCTAGATGGCATCTTGAGGGATGTCTCTTCTGAGAGCTTCCCTTTGAATGTGTTCCTTTAATGAGATTTTCCATAACTTCACCAGGTCTCGTGTAAGTTGGTTTTCCCATTCCTCATTGGCTTGTAAAGGTTTTGTGTATAGGCTGTCCCTTACATCACCATGATTCTTGTCTATGAGTTATACTTTGCTAGGGTTCATATCAACAATGGCACTAAATGTTTACTTGGTAATTCTACTTGAATGATTAACATAGAGTAAATGGAAGTGATAGAATAACAAAGTATATTAGTTACTTGCAATAATGTTCTAGAAAGATGTCTTTTTAGTCATTCATTTATTGGATGTGCAATAGATACAGGAATGTCATGCATGTGGTCCCCTACTATGAGTACAATAAGAAATATATAACAAAACTGACATTGGTTGAGAACGCCAATCGTCAATAACTACCAACTAGCAACCAATTGTCGGGGAGTAATTCCTTAAATACAAAATAACCAATTGTCAAGGAGTAATTCCTTAAATACAAAATAACCAATTGTCAGGGAGTAATTCTTTCCTTGGTCATGGCGCAATTCTCCATTTGTGAAGGAATTTGGTGATTTCCATTTTTTTCATGATGTTTGTCATTTGGCGCCTTATGTATTCCTTGGGCAGATTTTTGCATTGGTGGAGGAATTCATGATTTTAAACATTTTCCTTCATCACCTCCCTTTAGCACCTTCTTCTCTCCTAGGGCGCTATTTAGCCTTTGTCAAGGAATTCAATGTTTTCCACGCTTTCCTTGCTACCTATGTTTTGGCGCCCACTTGAAGACCTAGGTGCTATTCTCCACAAGGCGTGGATTTTCAACTTTTTGAAACTTTCCTTGGACACTCCATTCTAGCGCTCTCCTTCACTACTAGGGTGCATTTTGCACTTGGTGGGGGAATTCAACATTTCCTAGGATTCCATGGATACTTGGTTTCAGCGCTCTTAAGCCTTCTTGGGCACATTTTCACCTTAGGCGTAGAATTCTGCATCTTTTCATGAATTCCTTGGCTACTTGAGTTTAGTGCCCTATGTTGCCTTGGGGTGGAATTTTGGACTTGGCATGGAATTCACACAATTTTCCATCTCTTCATGCACACTCCGTTTTGGCGCCCTTACTTGGCTTTGGGTGGATTTTTGCAGTGAAGGAGGAATTCATCATTTCCTTGCTTCCTTCGGACTTAGGTAAATTTTTGAGCTTTCCATTTCAGGAATGGGCTTCCAACACTTGGCCATTTTGACTCACTCTATCTGCTTTTTTGACTTTCCGGAATTAGAAGTAATTGTGAATGCTTGATCTTCATCGTTTGCCTGAATGGTCCTATCAAAACAAACTATCCAAAAATAGAAACTTTTCAAAACGTCAGTGTTAGACCCCAAAACAGGACACAGGATGACTTACTATGAATAGAAACTTACTAAATATAGTAAGTTTGATTTTTGGCAAAATGAAGATATTTCGAGACTCAGTAAAATCCCTAAAAAATAGGAACTTTCTAAACTGGGAGGTTCCTTGAAGGGTCCTGATTCCAGTTATATGTTCAGTTTTTCCAAAACCCTAACATAAACCCCTAAAATCTAGGAGTAAAGGTAGAAACCCTAAAATTGACGAAACAGGCCCTAGACTTCACCAAATTCACTCAAACGAAAAGCAGACTTAATCAGTTTGACCCCCGAACACTCGCAAAGCAGAGAGACTGACGAGACTGCCACCAAAAGACCCAAAAACCAAAACAAAAGACCGAGAGGGCCTAAAAAAGTAGGGGGTCCCCATCTGGGATGGGGTTATAGAAATTTGATACTCATTTGTTGGGGACTTGAATTTGTATGAAGCAAAGCTAATTACCATGTATATATTCAAATAGGTTGGTGATTGTTTTGCTATCATGATATTATATGTTGATGTGTTACTAATTGGAAATAAGCAAGGACGTTAAATCTCAGTTGTCATCACAGTTTGATATGAAGAATTTTGGTGCTACAAAATTTTATTTTGTGCATGGAAATAGAAAGGGGTCATTTAATTAGGTTGAATCAGAGGACATATGTTAAGATTATGCTACAGAAGTTTAGAATGCAAGGATGCACACTTGTTAATTTTCCCATACATGTTTTAAAGTTATCTATAGAATAGTTTCCCAAAACACAAGATGTAATGTTCATTATGCAAGTGTTGTTGGAAGTCTAATGTGTGCGATGGTTTGTACCAAACTAGACATGGCCCAAATAACTTGAATTTTGAAGAAATATATGTCAAACCTAGGGAAAAAACATTGGATTACAATAAATAGTCTTCAAATATTTGAGCACACTACTGATTATGTAATTTGCTACCAAGGAGGTAGTAGATGTACAAAGCTTTCTTGATTTAAATTGAACCTGAGTTATTGATTGCCAGAGATCTACAAGTGGTGTTTATTTTATTTGGTGGAGCAAGAGGCAGTCAATTTTTGCACTTTCAACTACGGACTCTTATGCATGCAAGGACATTGTATGTTTATAAAGGTGTTCAGATGTTGGTTTCTTACAGAAATCTATAAGGATAGACTGCAATAGTTAAAGTGCCTGTCTAGCAAATAACTGTACTTATCATGCTTGGATGAAGCATGATGATGTGCAATTATATTTTGTTAGAGACATGGTTGAAGACAAAAAGGATAGCTAAAGAAGCTTGATACCTTGGAGAATGTTTGTGACTTGTGACAAGTCAGCTAGCACTGAGAAGTTTTCTTGATGCAATAAATCAATGGCAACTGATTTATGAATGCATGACCCCTTATGCAAAGTATTTAACAAGTGGGCGAGTTTTTGGATGTGTTGTATGATATTCATTTTCTAAGCCCCTCATAGACACTACAAATTGTCATAATCAGTGAGGTTCAGAGCAGCTCCCTAGCTAGGGGTTATGGGGGCTAGTGTCTCCTATGCAAGGGTTTAATTTTTTTTTTTGCAGGGAGAGGGGGACTCAGGTGGGTAGTGGGTGGCGCATTATATATAGCTTTTTAGGCCTATGGTTTAATACCCATTGGATTATAATAGCAGTTCGATATGGTGATGTTCCTATAAATATTCACAGACTAATGTCAAGCATACAGTAGAAATATCTTATCGTGTTGTGAAGGTTGAGTTTATACAATAAATGAGTGCTGTTTTTGCTGGGTTTTTCCTCTCACAGGGTATTCCAAGGTAATATCTCTTGCTGTACTGTGAGTGTGCCATTTATTGTTTCTGCTGCATTTAAAATTTTGTTAGCATTGCTTCTCCTATGCAAAGTTTGAAAACTCAGACTTGGCATCCCAAAATAGGACTCGGCACAGATGTGGCAAAAAACTCAGCTAGGAGTCGGAAAAAAATAAAACAGAAGTTTTACCATAAAAAAAAAGAAATTAATTCATTTAGAGAATATGAAAGCCTAATTTGACTATCATTTTGTCATAATTCAAACATTACACATGTCATATGATCTTCAAACACTCAATATTTGAAATTTGAAATTTCATAATTCATACCAAATGTATAACAGCATCATAAATTTATAAATGTTTGCTTACAATGATATGTCAAAATGAGAAAAACAACCAAATACAATCTACATCTTCCTCTTTTCCCTTCTAATGTAACTCAATTTGTTAGGCGTCAAACTAAAAGGTGCTATAGTATAAAAATGATGACAAATTGTTTCTTCAACATTGTCTTTTTGGATCTCAAATGCTCCTCTTCTCCTCTCCTTTCCTATTTTGGTGTTCAGACCTGTTTTAGTCAAGATTAGACAAAAATTAAAGTGAAGAAAAAGTCACTTTTTAATGTTTTTTTTTTCTCCCTAGCAGCACCCAAGTGGACCTGAGAGTCCGTGCCCAAAATTCGTGAGTTTGAGTCTGGGACTCGGATAGTCCTGGGGGGAGACTCGGACGAGTACTCCCCATAACTCTTCTGGACTTGCTTCAGGAGTCAATGGCAAGTGGGCTCGGCTAGAGATAGGACTCAGGAGTCTGGAGAGTTCTAGAGAGTCCTTGAAGAGTTCTCAAACTATGCTCCTATGAATATTATTTCTCTTCATTTGGATACTGGTTTTACTTTTAGCTTGTTCTTTGTTTTTGCTCATGTGCTCATGTTAAAGAGCCAATTTATAAATAAATATCAACTCAAATCTTAGTAAATTTTAGGAATGAAAATGTGATCTCTTTAATGCAATTTTTCTCTGTTGCATCTGTATATTAATTTTGCATGTCTGCTGTTCCTATCCAGTAGAACCACTGATTTGTATTTTCTACTTTTCTAGTTACTGTCTGTAACCTCCATCCATGATGAATCAGTTAGTGCATTCAATGATTTTAGCTAACACCTTACATGGATATCTATTATAACTGAGAACGGGGTCCACATACAGATGCCTGGCCATCTTGATGTTTTTAGACTCTTGATTTTGACTTAATTTTCTCAAACAAGACTTATATTTGTTGATATCTGTTCCCCTTTTTAAGTCTAATCTTAACGTTTTGATCTTCCCTGGATGTTGTGGCTCTCAATTCAGAGTTATATATTATTTTTCTCTTTTTTGACATTTTATAACATCTCAGTTTCAGATATCAAGTCAGGTACTTTCCCCAGAAACAAAGAAGGCAGCGGAAGAAATCAATGCAAAACTGCAATTGGGATCTAAGTTCAATAATGTCATACATAGCAAGGGGGAAGCAGATGCTCTATTTGATCTATACCAAAATGAAAAGTATCTTTTAGCTGAAAATGCCGGTAAATTTAATGTAAGTACTAGGATCCTAACTTGGTTTTCTTCTGCTTGAAGTTTGTTGAAGTTAATTGGTAGTATCTGATAAGTTAAAAGAACTTTTGTTGAAGTTAATTGATAGTATCTGATAAGTTAAAGAACAAGTGGTTTGTAATCGAATCTGATGGTTTTTTGTTACTCAGGTTATGCTTAAGAGTGGGGCTTCTCCTCAAGATATGTTGAGAGCAATGTTCCAAATTTGTTACCTTTATTGGCTTGAAAGGCATTTAGTTATCAAATCCAGAAATATCATTAGTGATTGTGAGCCTGGGGGGAAACTAACACGATCTCTTGAATACATGCAGAGGGAATTTGATGCTCTCCAACAAAATGCAACAACAGTAGGTTGGCTTCCTGATGGGCTAGTTGCTCGGCCATTGCCCTTTAGGTTGCATGTAGATAATATCCTTCCTGGCCAGTGACATTCAAGTTCTTGATTACGATATTCCTTACTGATTTCAAATCACATTGTCTATTAACGTATCTCTCTTGAATAATTCTTGGAGCTAGTGGTTTGTTTCAGAACCCTGGGAGTTAGCACCAGCAATTACAGTGAATATATTTTTTTGCATTGGGACAGGGTTGAAGCTACAAAATCCAAATTCAGGGCAACATGCAGAAGTTGGTTATACCAAGGCCAGAAACTCGACTAACCATAATTCTCTTTTCACATGTCTTGGGCTGTAATGGTTCAGTCATATGAATGCCATGAAAACTTGCTCTATATACTCTAAATTACAAGAGTATGGAACATGGTGGAAAAGAAAGCTCTTAGCTCTTATGTTTAACTACTTCTGATATCATTCCACATTCATATGGTTCTTTGGTGATATAATTGGTTTAAGATGTTCATTTGATCATATAACAAGGAAGTGCTGTCTGGTTGAGCTTATCCGGAAACAAACAAATTCACATTAATTTTGCCCCAACTGGAATTTTGGGGGCCATAAAAATATTTATCCACAATCATTTTACTTATTTCTAATCAGTTATTCATACAAATCTGGTGCAAAATTTCACTTCCATCAGTTGTAGAACACGTGACTTGGAATTGTACAACAATCAGTCCTCTAGAAAAATTCTAGTATTTTGTGTCTGTAATTTCACATTTTCCTATACCGATATTAATGAGTTGTGAAATTGGTTAATAATTGCTCTATTTAAAGATTTACCGTTTTTACCTGTGTATGCCTTAAGTAACCATTGTGGCAGGGGCATTTGTGTTTCTTCTCAAATTATATGTTTGTAAACCAGTGAAATAAGGGAAAGAATGATGATAATATGAGTTCTAGCCACGTCTTGATGTTGAACAATTTTCTTTAAGTTGGAGGGTTTTATATCAAACTCACAGAATCGTTTAGCTCCGTGATACTGGAGTGTGGGCCTTGACTGAAATCTCTTTGGCTAAGAGCTAACGACTGAGGGTATCCGTTGCATCAAAATCACCTGGGTTATATCAAACTCACAGAATCGTTTAGCTCCTTGATACTGGAGTGTGGGCCTTGACTGAAATCTCTTTGGCTAAGAGCTAACGACTGAGGGTATCCGTTGCATCAAAATCACCTGGGGCATGATACCAATCTCATCCCCTATGGTGTTGGGGCTTTTCACTTTCGGAGAATTGATCCCTGGTGGACTCATTTAGAACCACTCAACTTCACTGGTAGACAAAGGACCCATTGACAAGTCCTGAACAAATTTGAGAACATATTTCACAAAATTTGAGCTGCAGTTATTCTTGAACAGCTAGAGTAGCTGGACCCAATAAACCAGCAATCACAATCCAAGTAGTTATAAGTAGCTATGCGTGAACTTGAAACCCCCTATTTGCAATAAAATTGTTGACCTCCCTCTGCACTGGATATCTTGTCTAAACGATTCAACGTGTTAAATGCAAATTGTACAATATCCATATTATCATTTATAAATTAGAACTTTAAAAATAAATGATTTTGGCTCAATGATGGATTTCGCAATTGTATTGATTTTAAAGGACTATTAGCTTTATCATTTAGAAACTTGAAACATAATTAAGCTTTGAGATTTCTCATAATTGGTCGTATCTGGGTCTTGAAAGCAGTCTTATGATATCAGAAAATTATGTCATTTTTTCAGCTTTATTTATCATGAAGTGGAAAATTTTAATGCCTCTTATTGAGTCCGTAGAGTTGTCTTATGTCTTTCAAAACTGTGGTCCTTACAGAACCTATTAGTCTCAGTGGATCAAAACTCACCACTGTCATCCATCCTGAAGCACTTAATTTTCCTACTAGTCTGATTTTCACACAAGGACTTAAATTTCTTAAAGTGACTAAAAACTTCATATTTGGTTATGAGGAAATAAACAAATGTCCTTCTAGAATAGTCATCCTTGACTGAAACAAAGTACATAGATTTATATAAAGAAGGCACATTAACAAGACCAAACACATTGGGATGAACATATTTCAAAACCCCATAAGACTTACGAGAACTAGAATAGAAAGAAACCAATGTTCTTTTCCATATGGACAATGTTCGTGAAAGTCAAACTTGAGATTACAATCATCGGTGCCTTCAACAAGGATATGATGGTAAGGATGGAGAGTTCAAAGCCCGTTTCTTGGACTTCATTGAAGCACTATTGCGTTATATTGTGCATGCATCTAGCTTATATAGAGTGCCTTTTCGAACTTCGTTAGCAAGCCCCATAGAACCTTTAGTTATGTTGCATCCACCTTGTGAGAAAATAATTTGCAATCCCACATCGATCAACTTACTGATTAAAAGAAGGTTTCGTGCAAAACTAGGAATGTGCAGAACACCATCAATCAACTTCACTCTACCATTAGGGAATCATATCTTGACTCTTCCATGACCAACAATTTTCAGGTGAGACATCAGCCAAGTACACCTTCCCACCATCATATTCTTTGTACATTGAGAACCAATCCCTGTAAAAGGTCATGTGGAAGGAAGCACCCGAGTCAATCAACCATACATCTTCAAATGCATGGGTTGCTAAAGTAGTGACAAAAACATCTGCATCATATTGAAAGGATTGGTTGGAATCAAAATCAGAGACTTATTTTTCTTTTTTGTCTCCTCTTTATGATCATTCTTGAAATGATTGGATTTGTTGCAGTTCCAACATTTATCCTTGCACTTTTTACCAAGAGACTTAGGTCTCCTTAGAGACTTAGACTTACGTTTCTTGTCCTTCTTGCCTTTCTTCATTGATCTTCCATGAGAAACAAGGGCCTCCTTGGCCATCTCAAAAGATTCCCTCCACATTTCTTTAGACCTTAGCGAAGTAACCACATCCTCCATTTTGAAAGTGGTTGTTGTACTTCCAATAGCCATTACCAGGTGGTCCTATGAGTCCGACAAAGAACACAACATGAACATGAATCTCTCTTGATCATCAATCTTTACACCAACAGAGTTTAGTTGGGCAACCAACATGTTAAAATCATTCAAATAATCCAAAATGGATCCTCCTTACTCCATTCTCAAGGAATATAGCCTTTTCCTTAGAAAGAGCTTATTTAGCAAGGATTTCCCTTGATAAATGTCACCAATATTTTCCAAAGCTCATTTGCAATCTTTGCCTCATTAACATTCAGGAGCATAGAGTTAGCCATACAGAGTCTTATTAGACCCTTAGCTTTTTGATCCACTCAAACATCTTGCTCTATGACTTGAGGCTTAGATCCACCTATCACAACCCACAAGTCTTTGTCAACAAGCATGTCCTCTATTTTGAGTTTCCACAACTCAAAATTGCCGCCATTGAATTTGTCCATCTCTATTCTTCTAGATGTGTTTGCCATCTTAGATCTACGAGGTTAAGAAACTTCTACCTACAAGAAACTCCCACTAAAAAAGACATGCACAAAAATCCCTACAACTCACTAAGGATAACAAAGATGGCTAGACTCTAATACCAATTGAAAGGAAAGAAGAGGAGGCGAAATAGCCTTCCTAATACAAATTCCCTAGGAGAGAATGCAATTTTTTTTGCAAACCTATGAATAGCGTTATAGATAAAAGAAAACACAAAGAATTGAATTTCGGATTTCCACATTAACACATAAACATATAGATTTGCGTGGGAAAACCTGTAAACTTGTTTGGGAAAAAGTCCACCTCTCCAAAGAACAAATCAATTGTATTAGAGTACAATATGCAAAGATTATGTTCTTGCAGATGTCAACAACTATGAAATAGAAATCCAGAATAATTTTGGCAGCATAACGACTTCTCAATCAACAATGCATCATACAACTCTTCTAGCAACACTTGTATTTATAGAGCTTACAATGCACAAATTAGCAACTTCTCAAATGTGTCCACATTTAATGTATCTTCAAGTACGTAATTAGAAACTCCTCTTTTTGCATAACTCTTGTATAAATAATGTTCAATACAAATATTTAATCGTCACATACAAAGCGTCCAAGATGAGAAAATCAAGCCTTTTGCCAATTTCAAATTTTCTATTTTACACCAAGCCTATCTAGGTGGAAGATTTGATCTTGCTGAGAATCTTTCCAAATTCATGCATAAGGATAAGACATAACAGTAGGATTTTGCCAAGATCAAGGGCACAATGAAAAGCATAAAAGAGACAATAGAATGACAAGAACAAACTATATTCTCATCAATATACAAATGATCAACTGGATTAACCAATACAATGAATAGAGGCCTGCTTATATAGGCAAGGCCATATGGATGTATAAGCACACAAATATGACATGTGGCTCAATGAGAAACAAGGGTAGGTAAGAAATACTAAGGGTAGGTAGGAGAAATAATATAATATTCCACAAGAGGTGGATGACCCACCGAATGTGGAGTGTAACAGCAAAATAAGACCACAAAAGGTGGAATTTCTCCTACAAGCTTTATCCCTAAGTGCACACTTCCCTAAGTGTCTCAAATCCAAACTACGAAGAGATGCATTATCCTAAGTTAACTTAAGTAAGTGTAATAATATCCATAATGAATATTTATTTACACCAACACCCCCCCTTAAGTGCAACTTAGGGGAATGAAGACTCAAGTCAACAATGCAAGATGGGTCCCGGCTACTAGGCCATGATAGGTACCCATGTACAATATGCAAATGCAAGCAAAACTATGCAATGCAATCTCTCACAAAGGGAGAAAGGGAGAAAACCCAGTGGGAAAAAACTCCCCCCCAAAAGAGAGATGAATGTACAAAAGACTCTCAAAGAAGGAGGACAAAACCTCAGAGGAAAAAGTCCCCCCCATAAGAGAGGAAGGAGAAGTCAGTTGACCCCCCCTAATGACACAACCCGCACTCCCAAGAGAGCTCGCAACTGCTGGAACTTACTCTCGGTGAAAGGTTTGGTGAATATGTCAGCAACCTGCTCTGCTGTAGGACAATACTGCAAATCAATGACCTGCTCCTGGATGAGCTCTCAGATATAGTGCATATGAATCTCGATGTGTTTGGTCCGCTGGTGCTGGAACGAGTTCTTCGAGATCGCAATAGCACTCTGATTGTCGCAATGTAGAACTGTCGGCCGTGGAGTGGTGAAACCAAAATCTGTGAGAATCTGCTGGAGCCAAATGGTCTCAGTCGCTGCATTAACAGCGCCTCGATACTCAACCTCAGTCGAAGAGAGAGCAATAGCATGCTGCTTCTTGCTCTGCCAACAAATGGGGCCCGAACCAAGGTGAAAACTGTAACCAGAAGTAGACTTACGATCAACTAGATCGCCAGCCCAATCGGAGTCTGTGTAACCAGCCAAGCGAAGTCCTGTGCCTGCTGCATAGTGAATCCCATAGTGATGTGTACCTTGGATGTAATGAAGGATGCGTTTGGCAGCTTTCCAATGAAGCTCATGTGGATCTTGCATGAAGCGGGAAACCATGCCAACTGCAAATGAAATATTAGGGCGTGTGTGAGTCAAGTAGATGAGACTACCCACAAGCTGACGATACAAAGTGGCATCAACTGGTGGAGAAGAACAATGAGCCTCAAGCTTGACTCCTGAAAGAAAGGGAGTCGGGGCAGGCTTACAATCAGCCATATGAAAGCGTGCAAGTAGATCAAGAGCATACTTGGGCTGCGATAGTGTGATCCCGGAAGGTGACTGTGAAATCTCTATCCCGAGAAAGTAGTGCAAAAGACCCAAGTCAGTCATAGCAAATCTGTCATGCAAAGCAGATTTGACCCTGCTAACGATGGATGAAGTACTCCCTGTAATGATCAAGTCATCAACATAGAGCACAAGTATCAAGTGAGAATCATCCTGTCGCAAAATGTAGACATTCGGATCAGAATGACACCTGGTGAACCCTGCAGAGAGAAGAAAGGAATCCATCTTGGCGTACCAAGCCCTGGGGGCCTGCTTAAGGCCATAGAGAGATTTCCTTAGTTTGCAAACCAAGGAAGTATCCTGGATGAAACCCTGTGGCTGCTCCATATAAATCTCCTCATCAAGATCACCATGAAGAAAAGCACTCTTCACATCCATCTGATGTACAACCCAACCATGAGCTGCAGCAATAGCAAGTGTCAAACGAATGGAGTTCATCTTGGCTACGGGGGCAAAGGTCTCAGTATAGTCAACACCTGCAACCTGAGAAAAACCTTTTGCAACAAGCCGAGCCTTATACTTATCCACACTACCATCCGTTGCAAACTTGGTCCGATAGATCCACTTACATCGAACCATCTTTCTCCCCTTAGGGAGATGGACTAGATCCCATGTGTTGTTCCTCATCAAGGAACTATACTCTTCCTCCATAGCTTGGTCCCACTCAGGAACCCCTGATGCTTCCCTAAATGTCTGTGGATCGGAAGCGGTAGCAATGAATGCATGTGGAAGATCCTGATGTTGTGATCGAGTTCTCCGTGTATCCGAAGGATCCCCAACAAGAGAACCCGCGGACTCAAGTGTCTGTCGAGCCCAACGAGGTCTAGGTGGAGGTGGAGAACGAGGCTCCTCAACTGCAAGTGGACCCTGCGGAGGTGGAACCCTGCGAGTCGGAGTTGAGGGAGTCTCATCATCTGAATCACTAACATCACTATCCACAATGGAGGAAGGTGGAGGAGGTAGAGAGGCTAAGCTAGGAGAGCTTTCCTCAAAGTGAACACTCCTTTCAATGAATACCTCATGTGTCTCTGGATCCATCAATCTGTATGCCTTAACACCCTCAGGATATTCAACAAATATGCAAGGTCGACTCTGAGGTTCCAATGCCTTGCGTTTCTATGGAGGTATGCGAGCCCATGCTGGACACCCAAAGACTCTGAAATGTCGCACAATTGGTTTCCTACCAGCCCAAGCTTCAAAAGGAGTAATACCTTGTAAAGCTTTGTGAGGAACCCGATTCTGGATGTGTGTGGCACAACTGATAGCCTCTGCCCAAAAGGCGGGATCAAGAGAACGTGCATGTATCATACAACTAGCCATTTCTTTGAGAGTTCTATTCTTGCATTCTGCAACCCCGTTCTGCTGTGGAGTGTATGCTACAGAATGTTGAAGATCAATCCCCTCAAATGTACAAAAATCCTCAAGTCTCTTGTTCACATATTCCCTTCCATTATCTATGCGAAGAATCTTGACCACTTTCCCTGATTGCTTCTCCACACGAGTCTTGAAGTTCTGAAATTTGTCAAATACTTCACTCTTATGAATGAGAAAGTAGACCCAAGTGAAGCGGGAGTAGTCATCAATGAAGGTAAGAACATAGCAGGCCTTACTAAATGAAGGTGTTGGAAATGGACCTGCTACATCGCTGTGAACAAGTTGAAGAACTTCCAAAGCTCTCCAAGTTTTCCCTTTATCAAACTTCTCTTCGGGATGCTTGCCCATGGAACAACTTGAACATACACCCTCTGAAAAACTGATTCGAGGTAGACTTGTGACCATGTCTTTAGTGCTTAGCTACTGAAGATAGCGGTAGTTGAGGTGACCAAACCGTTCATGCCATAGCTTACTTTCTGAATTTGAATGAGTAAGCAAGGCCCTAGAAGGTGAACTTGGCACAAAGTGGGAGAATGAATAAAGCCTTGAGTTGTCATTGACTTGTCCCACTGCTACCAAGACATCATCATCAAGTTCCTTTACCACAACTGAATTTGGTGTAAACTCAACCTTTTTCCCATTCCCATAGTGAGAGATTTGGTAGATGGAGAGAAGGTTGGTAGACAAGTTAGGAACATAGAGAACATTCTCAAATGTTCCATCATCCATGTCAACTGAACCTTTCCCTTCAACCTCTACTTGTGTGTCATCACCTATGTAAATGTGAGGTACCTTGGATGGCTCCAATGAAGAAAACTGCTCCTGTGTAGAACCCATGTGATATGAGGCACCCGAGTCAAGTATCCATTGGTGTGAAGAACCTGTTGTAGCCACAAATGCTTGCCCTTTTCCCTTAGACTGTGAGGAAGAGGAAGGAGTTGAATCCTTCTTTGTGTAGGCGGATGGCAAGTTGATGTTGTTTTTCTTGAGAAGATTGGTTAACTCATCAACTTGCTTTGCGTGGCATCGATGCTCATCATGACCATACTTCTTGCAATATGCACAAGTTGGTTTATCCTTCTTAGGTGGTGTCCCCTTCTTGGAAGAGGATGAAGAATCACCTTGTGATGGAGAGGATGATTGTCCTTTTTCCTGGTGTGGCTTAGACTTGGATTGCTTCTTCTTCTTGTTGGAATCTTTGCCTTGACTTCCTTGATTTCCTTGATTTGCTACCAAAGCCTTGGACTTTGAAGACTTGAGAAACCCCATGTTCAACAACTTAGATTGTTCCAATATCAACATTTCTGTGAAAGCATCAAATGAAGGCATAACATAAGAACTCCCCACTGTCAAACGATGAGTTTGGAAGCTAGACACAAATGCTGCATATTCTGGTGCAAGCTTATCCAACAAGTTGAATATCAATTGAGCATCCTTTTTGTCAATTCCACAATTCTTTAGCTTTGCTCTTAGCTCATTTGCTTTGGTGACATAATCTTGGATTGTATCAAAACTCTTGGGATCTAAGTTGGTGAGCTCATTGTCAATCTGATAGCCTCTGATTTCATCAACTTGTCCATACAATTTCTGAAACATATCCCAAGCCTCTTTAATTGTTTTACACTTCTTAATGTGGAAAATGAGGTCATCTGATACATACTTGCGTAAGGTTCCAAGAGCCATGCAATTCTTTGTGAGCCATTCTAATTGAGAAATTGGATCAGCCTTAGGATCAGGTGGTGCTGTTATTGTTCCATCTATGTAGTGTGTGAGACCCTTTTCCATTAGTTTACTCCATACTTTAATTTTCCATGATGCATAATTATATGGAGTTAAAGGTGGAAACTTATTAGGACTCATTGTAACAAGAATGGAAAGAGCACAAAGAGAGGCACAATCACACAAGACAACCCCCCAAATTCACTCAATCAAAGAACCCCCCCCAAATGTGATGATTTGGCACTTTATAAGTAGTGCGTATACAATGGGCCACTTGCAAAAAATGGCAAAGTGGACTTCTGATTTACAATTTTACAACTGCCTCAATAAGGCCAAAAGAGTCTCAAACTGATAATGCAAGAGATCTAACTAAGATCCAACCAATTTACAAGTACCTAATAGGCCAAAGAAGACCAATATCTGAAAGTACAATTTTCATTCAAAATCTCTGAAATTTGATCATAGATTCTGAAAGTAGACGGAAAAATAAGCACTTAAAAAACAAACGGCACCTGAAAAGGAGGTCGTGTGAGCTCAAACGAGGCCTTTGAAGTTGCAGAATTGAGAATTGGACAGGTACAGCTGAGAGAATCCGAAAATTCCGAAAAACCTCTGCTCCAAAATCAGAAAATAACCACACCACTGCGAAGATCACGAAATTTTAGCCCATTTCAAAAAAAATTGCACCAAAAAAGGAGCAAAAATGAGCAAGATATGGCCTTCCAAAGTTGGACTGCAAAACTGAAAAACCCAATGGAGAGGGGTCAAATTTTTTTCAAAAAGTGCTGATGTGGCGCTGACGTCAGCAAGTCACTGTGTTAATTTTGACGGCCGTATGACTGTCGCAAAAACTTCGCCTTCTTGCTGACTGGGAATCCGTACTGTACGGACTGCTGACTGTGCAGGCTGTACGGATGACGTGGCACTGTACGGACGAGTTGTGTGGCGCAGTGACGTGGTAGTTGACTGGGCTGCTGTACAGAGCTGACGTGTCAGACGAGGTGGCCACGGGCCAGTGGCCTCCTGCCACGTGGCGGATGTGGATCGCCGGTTTTAAATACACCGGCGGAAGGAGGTGCTGCCGGAGATGGGAGAGCGGAGACCAGCGGCGAGTGGCGGCAACGGGCTCCGGAGGGTGTGGGCGGTGGCGTGCTCGGCAGTGGCGGGTCTCGGCGGTAGGTCTCGGCAGCGGCGGCGTGCTCGGCAGCGACCGACGGGAGGAGAACCAAGGCGTCCGTCGGGGAAGCGAGGTGGCCGACGGGTACACGGCGCGGCGGCCGGGGTCCCGCACGGTGCTGATAGAGGCCGGACGGACTGCACGGCCTGCAACTGCAGATACTTGCAACCTGTGCACAGCGGGTACGACTGAGTACGGGGGGTCTGCGGACCCCTCAAAAAATGCAAAAAAAACTTTTTTTTGCTTTGTTTTTTTAATTTTTTTTTTGAAATTTTTCGAAATCTTTTTTTTGAAAAAAATAATTTTTTTTTTTTTGTAAAAAAAATTTCGAAATCCGTACGATAATAGCCAAAATGGGGAAATTTTTTTTTCTCACCAAAATAGGTAGACTTTATAGTCAAAATTTATGGAAATGGCCTCCCAGATTCAACGGTGATGTCCAAATCGCTGTATGATGCCCCCCAAAAATGAAGATCCCCAAATCCGAAAATAGAAGCCTTCCACGATGTCTCCAAAAACCGATCAACGAAGCCCCAATAGCTCTGATACCATGTAGGATTTTGCCAAGATCAAGGGCACAATGAAAAGCATAAAAGAGACAATAGAATGACAAGAACAAACTGTATTCTCATCAATATACAAATGATCAACTGGATTAACCAATACAATGAATAGAGGCCTGCTTATATAGGCAAGGCCATATGGATGTATGAGCACACAAATATGACATGTGGCTCAATGAGAAACAAGGGTAGGTAAGAAATACTAAGGGTAGGTAGGAGAAATAATATAATATTCCACAAGAGGTGGATGACCCACCGAATGTGGAGTGTAACAGCAAAATAAGACCACAAAAGGTGGAATTTCTCCTACAAGCTCTATCCCTAAGTGCACACTTCCCTAAGTGTCTCAAATCCAAACTACGAAGAGATGCATTATCCTAAGTTAACTTAAGTAAGTGTAATAATATCCATAATGAATATTTATTTACACCAACAATAACCACTGACACATGTCACTTGGAAGCAACTTTGAGGAGCTCCTATGCATTGCTCTTATTCAAAATTCTCTCCTTGTGACAAGTGTCACAATTTTCCTACTCTCCTCAATGCTAATTGCAACTCAGCTTGCCGTTGGGTCTTGCAATGTAGCATAGAACTTTGGAAACTTAAAATATATCATTAAATGAATACAATCAGCAACATAGGACCATGAAATAATTAATTAAATACTTGGGACACCTAAGGTTGAGACACCTCAATCTTAACAGTTTTCTTAGTACTAATTTCCCAAATCCCAACCCAATAGATAAACTTTAGATGCAAATGAATCTTTGTAAAAAATATGATATGTATTTAGGGTACTTATTTATAAATCCTCAAGAAAATTTAAAGGGAAAATAAGAATAAAATAATCTCAAAATACTTTGCTTTACAATAAAATTTATCCCTATCTTCTAAGATATGCAAACAAAACAATCTTACAATAATTAAAGCCAAAAGAATATAGACATATAATTGGCAAAAAATAGGCTCTCATTTTCTCAAAAAAATTAATGGGCTCAAAATATAATATGATAAAAAATGACTTAATATCAATCATCGAATTCTATTTTAGTATCTAAAATTGAATTTTCTAAATATTTTAGAGACTCTAGGGATGGTACATTACATTTCTCCCTTGCCAGTCAATCCTGATCTAGAAACTCTTTGACTTCATAAGAGGCTTTGTAGTGATCCTTCTGTAGCTAGTTGTTGGATAAAGCTTCTATTGTTTATAAACATTATTTGGTACATTGACAATTGAAAGTCTATATGTGACAATCTTGATTACAATCTATATTAGGTTAAAAATTAGGGTTTCACCCAATGATGTAGTAAAACCATTAATTTTTGCATAGGAACCAATTACATTAAAGGGGTGAATCCAATAGCTCTATCCTCAAATCAACAACGATAGGGCTGCGAATTTTGATTAGATTAACTGGTTGGAGTTTGATTCCCTCTTTTTAAGTTGAATTGCGAAAATGTTGAATTTAGGGTAAATGTGTTGAAATTGAAGAGATTGTGCATAAACAGTGAGCTACTATCATCAAACAGAGCCACGAACCTGGATATGAGCAATACGTGAGTGTTTGGATCTGTTCCCACAAGGTCGTATTGAATTGTCAGGACCAGAATGCCCGTCACTCTGGTCCTTCGCACTTTTCGTCATCCAAAGGGGAATTTGTACGTCTCTGTGAATTATGTCGATCCTGAAAGTTACAGCTTCACATATGTCCCTGCACACAATATAGAAGGAAAATGGTTGGGAATAGGTGTTTGCCTAAGTCAAACCCTCGTTTAGGAATTAACCTTGAATGAAATAATGCAAATACTGAAATAAATACTCGAAAGATATACCTCAGATTTGCAATTGTTGATGATGCTTGAATGTAATCACATATGTTGTATGAAATGACATGAACATGACAAAACCCTAATCACACACAAATGCTTGCCTATGAATGATATAATTTTGCTCCACAATGGTTGAATGAAGAATATGTAGCCTTGAAGATCTCTGAAAATGCTTAGTAATGAATGTTTCATGGATGCATGGATGCTAGGAATTGATTGCTTGAATGGATAGTTGAAATTAGGTTGATCGAATGTCTTTATATAGGGGTATCTAGGTCATTTACTGATTAGGCCGATCTCCAATGGTCATGCAGAGCCACAAAGTTGAATTCCTATTGGAGAGATAAGACCCATCTCCCATTTCAAAATAGGGCCCAACGAAGAGACCAGGGCACTAGCATCCTGGTCCTTCTTTGTTAGGGACCTCAGTTTAGCCCTAGGGAGAAGCACACCCCTTTAGGAAATCAATTAGTGTGTGTACATGGCATCAAAATAAGAGACAAGACACATAATGAACCTAAATAGGAGATGAGAAAGGGACATGCTAAAGTAGGGGCACAAACATGAGGTATAAATTGGCACAACGACAATTTGTGATGCTACATTTATCCCTCACTTTAACGAGAGTATGAGCCTATGCAAATACTCGTGGTAAAGTAGACGAAAGAGATGAAGGAGAGGATAAATTAGGAGCACAATCACTAGGAGTATAAGACATCACTAATTTCATGGAACCAAACCCTCAATCTTAGGATCTTAACTCACTCAAATGCATGCAAGGTCACACAAAACAAGACAAAAACAAAAAGACAAACAAAGATAGTCAAAGGCAAAAAGACAAAAAACAAAGTTAAAGACCAAAACAAGACCTCAAGTCAACTAGGCGAAGAGACCTCGATATCAAAATGTCTTAACCAGTAATATCTCTTGAAAATGCCATCTCATGAACACAAGTGATCACATAAAAGAGCAAGAGCACGCATCATCCATGAACTACAAATAATAAAGCTATGAGCTCATGAGAAGCATGGATACACATTCTAGATGTGTTTTTCTAGGTGATCCATGAGAATGTTGGCATAATTGTCATTGATGTCGAAATGATGTCAAATGGTTGCAGAGAAGCAGGTAGATGTCAAGGGGTATCCAGAGGTTGCAGGTCGCTGAGAAGCAGATAGAAAGCGATCACGCATAACATGTAGGTTATGCTGTGCAGGGGTTTGGACCAAATTCGTCGTCGTCATTATGTTGTGCAGGGGTTTCGATCAGATAACATGCAGGTTATGCTATGCAGGGGTTTCAACCATATTCATCGTCTTCACATGTCGGTCATGTCGGCAACAGTCACCGAGTCGATTTCCACGTGGCAACAGTTATTTGGCTCACATGTATCAATGCCTCCATGTTGTGTTCACGAGCAGGGAAGACTGTGCATGATAACTTTGATGAATAGCAAATGATGTTTCCTCTTATCCCAGAACATGTTGGTTGAGCATTGAAAGCCTCGCGAGATAACACAAAAGTAGTGGTCCCTCTTATCCCACGGTGTGGAAAAGGTCATGTGTTTTTTGCGTGGGATAACTTAAGTTCGTTGAACAAATTGGTTCCTCTTATCCCGCGTTGTCAAAAGTGATCAACAATGGTTGTTTGGGATAAGTAAGTCAAAGAGGTCAAAGCAGTGTCAAATGTGACTAACAAAAGTCATGCAGGATAAGAAACTAAAGCGAAGATTGCTGATTCCCTTATCCCACATGGGGTAAGATGCACACAAAATATCACGCGGGATAACAAGTGAAAGTGTTCCTTGAAGAAAAACTTATCCCGCACGAGATGAGGATGATGTCAGTGGGCCCACGGGATAAGAAAAACAAAAGGAAGCGAAGGGCTTGCTTATCCAGCGAGGGTTCACAACAAAAAGAAGAGTGTTGCGCGATAAGAGTAGAGAGGATAAGGAAAGGGCTGCAAAACAACAAGATTCTTGTTAAGGATAAAGACAAAGCTTATCTCGCAAGGTGAAACAAGATTAAGGAATGTATTGCGAGATAAGGACAAGCAAAGACAAAAGGGAGAAATCTTATAGTGCGTGGGTTGAGAGACCATGCTAATGTGGTGCGGGCTAACAAAGAAATAGGAAGGCCTCTTGAGAATAACATAAGCTTATCCCGCATGGGAAGAACATGCATGAAGTTCAATGGATTTGAGCAGCTCGATAGTCCATCTGGGCGTTGACCAAGTTTGACTCGACGACATGGCATATTAGAGGACACCTGTCGAAAGATGAAAGGGTATTTTATCGATAGAATTAAAGTTTGTGATCGACTTTGTGGCCATGTCTACAAGTTGATAGACTCAAAGGTCCATGTAGATGATTGATCAGGATTGACCAAGTGACTTGGACGCTGATGAAGAAGATGTATGCATGCCGATTGGCACAAGGTTGTTAAGTGGAGGCCGACCGACCTTGACCATTTGATCTGGACGTATAATATGACGACATGAGGCTCCCTGATGAACATAAAACAAATCAGATATGTTGAAGGTGACGGTGGATTTCAGTTGGGTAGGTCAACAGAGGATGAAAGATGCATTAATGACGACCGTGTTGTAGGCAGGCTGTGTAGCTCGAGGAAAGATTGCAGATAGTTTTGGGAAGAGGAATATTACTAAAATTAGTAATCCAAGTACATAGTATGATCTGACGACATATAGAATGCATTTAATTCAGTCAGCTAATCTGAGATATTATTCAAGATAGAGAATAAAATCTCTTGAGTTATAGACCTCCAAGACAACCGACTTGAATAAAATATTCTGCAGTAGAAGAAAGATCTGGTATGTACAAAGTCGATCTAATCTAGTAGAAGTTGTAAATGTAATTCGACTTTGGTCGGTGTGATAGAGGTAGAGAGCATGTATAGAATATACAGTGTGCTAAAAGTTGTGTTGTGTAGAAATTAGTGTGTAGACAAAGAGAGTAAGTGTGAGAGCAACTGCAAAAACATAGTAGGGAGGACAATTATAGAAGAAGTTTGAGAGCAGAGTAGGTTGAGAAAGGTGAAGATGATACAGAGAGAAGAAGACTACCAGACAGAGGAAGAAGAAAGAAACATAGGAAGAATACCAACAGACAGAGAAAGTCATTCTCAAGATATGAGAATTTAGTAAGTGTTACAAAATTCATTTATAACAGGGCTTTATCATTGCATTGTAAATTTGAACAATCATTGCATTTCTCTGAGTGGGTGCTCAGAGTAGTGGTAGGTGTGTTGGTATTTTGGTATGGTTTTGTCATTGATGTCAACACCTATCAACACTTATCAACTCTGGCACTTTGGAGAATTGACAATGTTCACCGGCAAGCAAGTGACTTATGCACAGTCACCGGTTTCTGGTACACCGGCAGGATATATTGTTCATCGACACTTGGAATGACATGGAAAACATCTGGTTATGTCGAAGACATTGTTTGGACACTTTGTCTTGGAAAATTTCTCATTGGTATATTCGTATTTGCATATTTGCTGTTACTGGCAAATAGGTCCAAGTTATGCACCGACAGACTTATCTATTCCAGATCAGCATGACACGCTTTGGAGATGATTTCATTGTTATTATAAATGCATTAAGCCGACATGTTGAATCGGATATTGCATCGGTTATTGATTTACTTGTAATTATTTTATTGTAATATCGTTTAGAGCCGACCTACTAAAATTGTTCTTAGGTTATGGTATATATGTAAGATCTTATTTGTAAGATCGATATGCGATTAGGAAAAAGAATTATAAGAAGGTATATGCGAGAATAAGAAGAGCTATACATGCAGACATCATTTGAAGGTGAAACAAGTTTTTTGTGAAGGCAATCAGAACTACATCGGTACTGAATCCATCATATGAAGATGCTATTTTGAGCAGTACATCATTATTGGATTTAACCATCCAATTGTAGTTAGTGTGACTCCTATTTGTGTTTGAGCAACGAGCTCTAGGTGCTTGGCCTTTCTGCATGTGCAGACCCCATTTGTATACACATACTATCTGCAGTAGTATCATCTGATTGTGGGTAAGGTTTCCCACTGTGGTTTTTCCCCTTACATGGTTTTCACGTACAAATATTGGTGTTATGTGTTGTGGATTTTATTGTCTTTCTGTTTCATGCATTAATCTTTATCGGTACTATAATTAACTGATAAACTGTCTACCAACATAAAGTCTGATTTACCGGTATTAAGCATTAAGGTTGGTTGCGTTGTTTTTGGTTTGAATTTATTTGACAACTAATTCACCCCTCCCCTCTCAGTTGTCTCCGGGACCTAACAATTGGTATCAGAACTTAGTCCTCTTTTTGCAGAAGTTTAACAACTTGGGGAGATCTAATGTCTACTAACTATTTCAGGAAGGACAGTCCTAAACTTGATGGAACCAACTATGACATATGGAAGATCAGAATGGAGACACATTTGAATTGCATTGGAAAGGACATCTGGGATGTTACAAAGAATGGCTATGCTGCTCCTACATCCGGTCAGCCTAATCCACCTACCTTAGGAAAAGATGAAGAAAATGATTGCAAAGCAAGAGAAGCACTTTTGAGCTCATTATCAAATCAGCAAATCATGAGATTATCAAATAGGTCTACTGCTAATGCTATTTGGGATCATTTGGAAAGATTGAATGAAGGAGATTCCACAGTCAAAATTGCAAAACTTGAAAGCTTTTCGGGTCAAGTATGAAAATCTAAAAATGGAAGAAGATGAGCGGATTTCTGCTTTTATGGAAAGAGTAAATGAAATTGTTTTGGGTATTAAATGTTGTGGAGGAACCTTAAGTGAAGATGAAATTGTTTCAAAAGTTTTAAGAGGATTGCCACCGGCATATAAAATGAAAGTTACTGCTATAAATGAGTTGAGAATAATGCTTAATACATCAGCAACTAGGGATACATTGATTGGAAAACTTTCAACTTTTGAAATTGAGGAATTTGGTCCTGTTGCTACTATAAGGATAGATTTAGCTTTTAAGGCATCAACATCATCTGCACCATCATTTGAAAAATCTAATTGGAAAGCCTTTTATGCAAGAGAACTTGAAGAAAGCAAGAGAGAAAATAAAGAACTTGAAGAACTTGAAGCACTATTTGCAAGGAAAATGCCTAAAGGTCTAGTTGGAAGTAATATGAAGGTAAAGAACCCTTTAAATGTTTTAACTGTAATAAGATTGGTCATATGGCTTCAAGATGCCCTGATAGACATGCTAGACTAAGAGAAGAAGCTAGAAGAACATACAAGCCTAACCCTGAATATCAGAGATACATATTTAAGAAGAATAAAGATAAATCTTGTTATCTTGCTGATGAAGGAGTCACTGATGATTTTGATGAAGATCCGATAGACAATGGATGGGTTTTTGTTGCTATAACAGAAGATCAACCAACACCTAATGTTCAACTGGTAGAGCAGGCCCTGACAGCTTAAGTTGAAGTTAAGGATGAATGGATCATTGATTCAGGATGTTCACATCACATGACTAGTGATAAAGGTAAATTATTGAACTTTCAGGAATATAATGGAGGTCTGGTAAGATTTGGAGATGATAAAGCTTGTTTGATAAAAGGAAAAGGTACTATATCTCTTGATGGTTAGCATAATACTGACAATGTCTACTATGTAGAAGGTTTAAAGCATAACCTTTTGAGTGTTGGTCAATTAGTTGAAAAAGGATTTCAGTTACAATTCAAGAATGGAAAATGCAAAATTATGAACAGAACTGGTTTGAAAATTGCAACCGGTAATCAAACTAGAGGAATATCTTTCATTTGAATAATAGTGAAAAGACATGCTTGATTGCACATATTGATGAAAGTTGGCTATGGCATAAGAGACTCTGTCATGTAAATTTTGATTGCATGTTAAAAATCAGTACTACTAAGGCAGTTAGAGATTTACCTAAGATTGTTAAGCCTCACAATCCGATATGTAAGGAATGCCAATTTGGAAAACAAGTTAGAGCATCTTTTAAAAGTATTCCAGAAAAATCCAATAATGCTCTTGACTTAATTCACACTGATTTATGTGGTCCATCTAGAACTAAAAGTTTACAAGGTGATAGATATTTCATTCTAATCATTGATGACTATTCTAGAATGTGTTGGGTTACTTTTCTTAGAGAAAAATCAGAAGCACTTGGGAAATTCAAACTATTCAAGGCAATGGTAGAAAATGAGACCGGTAATAAAATCAAATGTCTGAGATTAGATCAAGGAGGTGAATTCACATCTAAGGAATTTAATGCATTCTATGAAGTGAATGGAATCATAAGACAATTATCAGCACCCCGAACACCATAGCAAAATGGAGTTGTAGAAAGGAAGAACATAACTATCTTGGATGCAACTAGAAGTATGTTATCAAAAACAAATCTACCACATGTATATTGGAGAGAGGCAGTAAGCACAACGGTCTATACATTCAACAAAGTTCACATCAAAGGAGAAACTGGTAAGACCCCTCATGAACTATGGTTTGGTATTACTCCTACTCTTAAATATTTCAGAATATTTGGAAGTAAATGCTATATTAGAAGAGATGAGTATATTGGAAAATTTGATCCTAGAAGTGATGAAGGAATATTTCTTGGTTATTCATCTAAGAGCAAGGCATATAGATGTTTTAACAAAAGATTACAGAAAATTGTTGAGAGTACAAATGTGAAGATTGATGAACAATTTAGAGGAACTTCAAGGTATATAGACTCTGAACCGGCAACAGAGATATTGACAAATGAACCTACATTGAATCCATCGGTATAGAATGAAGATCTAGTTACACCGGTATCATCTGAAAATTCCACTGTAACTGAGGAACAATAGCAAAGGAAGACACCCCGGTATGTAAGACTGAATCACTCTGAAAATCAGATAATTGGGAACAAGTATCAAGGAGTTATGACAAGAGGAAGACTGAAAAATGAAGAGGTATGTCTTATTTCTCAAATTAAACTATCATCAATTAATGAGGCATGTGAAGATGAGCACTTGATTAAAGCTATGGAAGAGGAACTAGAACAAATTGAGAAGAACAACACATGAACATTAGTTCCCTGGCCTAAAGACAAAAATGTGATTGGAACAAAATGGGTATTCAGAAAAAAAATTAATGAAGATGAGAAGGTAATAAAAAATTAAGTAAGACTAGTGTGTAAAGGATATTCTCAAAAAGAAGGAATTGACTATAATGAAACCTTTGCACCGGTAGCTAGAATTGAGGCAATCGGATTATTCTTGGCTTTTGTAGCACACAAGAACTACAAAGTACATCAAATGAATATTAAATGTGCATTTTTGAATGGAGATCTTGAAGAAGAAGTGTACATTGAACAACCCAATGGATTTTCTTTAACAAATAACAAAGATATGGTTTGCAGGTTAAGGAAAGCTTTGTAATGGTTGAAGCAAGCTCCAAGAGCTTGGTATGCTAGATTGGATAAATATCTTTTGAAGATTGGATTTTCTAAAGGTAATGCTGACAACAACTTATACTATAAAATGACTAATGATGACATCTTGGTTATAGAAGTTTTTGTTGATGATATAATCTTTGGAGGAGAAAATGGATTATGTAAAGACTTTTCTATTGAAATGCAACAAGAATTTGAAATGTCTATGGTTGGAGAGATAAAATTCTTTTTAGGATTGCAGATTTCACAGACTGATAAAGGTATATTCTTAAGTCAATCCAAGTGCTTGAAGGAGCTACTTAAGAAATTTGGGATGGAGAACTCTAAACCGGTAAGCATCCCTATGACTACAAATGACAAATTATCACTAAGGGATGAATCTACACCTGTCAATCCGACTAGATACAAATCTATGATAGGAGACCTACTGTATTTGACACAAACAAGACCTGATATTATGAATGCAGTATGTATTGTATCAAGATTTCAAAGTAATCTTAGAGAAAATCATGAATCAACAGTAAAAAGGATTTTCCGGTACTTACAAGGCACTACAAATCTTGGTTTATGGTATCCTAGAGATGAGAACTTTGAATTATGTGCATATACAAATGCAAATTGGGCAGGAGATGTGGATGACAGAAAAAGCACCACCGATAGAGCATTTTTTCTTGGAAGCAGATTAATTTCTTGGTTGAGTAAGAAACAAAGTTGTACATCTTTATCAACAACAGAATCAAAATATGTTGCAACAACAACTAACTGTACACAGGTATTATGGCTTAAGAAAATGTTGAAGGACATAAAGGTAAAATGGAAGGAACCTATAACTATCTATTGTGATAACACTGCAATAATTGATATATCTAAGAATCCGGTATTACATTCTAAAACTAAACATGTTTCTATCAAACTGAATTTTCTGAAAGAGAATGTTGAAGCAAAAGAAGTAAAAATGGTTTATGTGAATACTAAAGAGCAGATTGCAGATATTTTCACTAAGGCTTTGCCTAAGGAGACTTTTGAATATCTTAGAGACCAGCTTGGGGTCATACCCCCACCGGTAGAGACTTAGACAGTTGATGTTTGTCATCAACCGACATAATTAACAGAGAAATATTACTCCGGCTTTGATGAGGAGAGCTACTTCTCAGGGGGAGTAGTTGGCATATCGAATTGGTTGGTATTTTGTATTTGAACCTGGCTTTTGTATTAACTTTGGCATTTGATGTCAAAGGGGGAGAGATTGATATGGAAAAACATAAGGAAATCACATGTTACTCTTAGGGGGAGAGATTGTTACTTTGGGAGAGATTGATTACTCTCTGTATCTGAATTTTGATCTCTTTTGGGAGATTGTTGGTTTTTGGGATTTGACATTTTTGTTTTGGCACTTTGATGGCTTTTCCATCTTGTGTTGCCATCAATGCCAAAGGGGGAGATTGTTGGTATTTTGGTATGGTTTTGTCATTAATGTCAACACCTATCAACACTTATCAACTCTGGCACTTTGGAGAATTGACAATGTTCATCGGCAAGCAAGTGACTTATGCACAGTCACCGGTATCTGGTACACCGACAAGATACATTGTTCACCGGCACTTGGAATGACATGGAAAACATCTAGTTATGTCAAAGACATTGTTTGGACACTTTGTCTTGGAAAATTGCTCATTGGTATATTCGTATTTGCATATTTGCTGTTACCGACAAAAAGGTCTAGGTTATGCACCGACAGGCTTATCTATTCCAGATCAGCACGACACGCTTTGGAGATGATTTTGTTGTTATTATAAATGCATTAAGCTGACATGTTGAATTGGATATTGCATCAGTTATTGATTTACTTGTAATTATTTTATTGTAATATCTTTTAGAGCCGACCTACTAAAATTGGTCTTAGGTTATGGTATATATGTAAGATCTTATTTGTAAGATCGATATGCGATTAGGAAAAAGAATTATAAGAAGGTATATAAGATAATAAGCAGAGCTATACACGCAGACATCATTTGAAGGTGAAACAAGGTTTTTGTGAAGGCAATCAGAACTACACCAGTACTGAATCAAGCATATGAAGATGCTATTTTGAGCAGTACATCATTATTGGATTTAACCATGCAATTGTAGTCAGTGTGACTCCTATTTGTGTTTGAGTAGTGAGCTCTAGGTGCTTGACCTTTCTGCATGTGCAGACCCCATTTGTATACACATACTATCTGCAGTAGTATCATTTGATTGTGGGTAAGGTTTCCCACCGTGGTTTTTCCCCTTACAGGGTTTCCACGTACAAATATTGGTGTTATGTGTTGTGGATGTTATTGTCTTTCTGTTTCATGCATTAATCTTTACCGGTACTATAATTAATCGATAAACTGTCTACCAACATAAAGTTTGATTTACGGGTATTAAGCATTAAGGTTGGTTGAGTTGTTTTTGGTTTGAATTAATTTGACAACTGATTCACCCCCCCTCTTAGTTGTCTTCGAGACCTAACAAGGTGCTCATAAAACTAGGGGTTGGTGCTCCTTGAGTTGGTGCTCAGAATATCAGGGGTTGGTGCCCTAAAACATATTGTAAACTGTTATTTCTTGTGAGGCTGGATTGTAGTAGTAGACTCCAGTAGCTATTCTCACCGAGGTTTTTACCACATTGGTTTTTCCTCATACATCTAGTGTTATGTGATGTGCTCTTGTGTGTGTGCGTTCTCAATTAATTTGCAGTAGCAGTATTAGCACACATAATTAAACGTTTTAAAAATACTGATTGACCCGCCCTCTCAGTGTTCATTTGTGTTCTTCAGAGAATAAGAGAGAGGACATGGATACACATTCTAGATGCGTTATTCTAGGTGATCCATGTTTGGGAGGAGAGTAGGAATAGTCTAGCTTTGTTTTGCTAGTTCCACTCATCCTCATACGCATGTGCAAGTAATGTCTGGTTTCATGTGTTAAGCATCCAACATAAGAGTTTTTTTTCTCTGGTTTCAAGCATGCAACAACTTGTGTAAGAAATGCAATGAAAATGCAAATGCGTGTCTAGTATCGGGAACATCTCGTATAAGAGTTTGTTTGCTTTGTTTCGAGAATGAACACCCCATTTAAGACATGCAAAAATGTAGTACAATATAGTATAAAGAGGTTGATATGTATGCCCCCCCCTTAAAATGTCAACATAGCCCTATGTTGATGTCTTAAGGAAGCTTAGAAAAAAAGATAGCTACCTTCAACACCAAGGAGATATCCTTTTAGGCAACAATGTTCATAAGTCGAAACTAAAGAGGGTATTTTCTTATAAGCAAGGATAAGATAGTTGAAAAAGAGATATCTTGCAACAAGTGTAAAGAGGATCCTTGGAGGAGAAGAGATCTTTGCTCAAAAGACATATACCTAAACATAATATATTCTACCAAAATAAGGGAAGGAGAACAATAATGTGTACCTTCTCCTAATTTTTAGGTGAAAGGGATTCTTGATGAAGGATGACATACTTTTGACCCAATGTGAGGGGTAAGTTTATAATAGATATACATTGCCAAGTGAATAAGAGGTTGTAGTCAAGGACACACACCTCTTGTATAAGAGAGAATCCTTGAGCTAAAACATAACTTTACACAAGGAATGAAATCAAATCATAATCAAACACCACTCAACAAATGAAAAGTGGATCCTTACAAAGGGTAGGAGAGATTAATGCTCCCCAAGCTTAGGGTCAAAGAGAAGGACTGCACAACTTCCAAAGAGAGATTATTTATAAGAGACGTACCATTTCAAACAAAGAATAGGTCCTAACTAAAGAACACAGATGTACTCACATGAAGGATAATTCTATGCAAGAAAGGACACCGTGTTATGAAAAATGCAACCCATAAAGGAAAAAGTGAATCCCAAGAAAGAGGAAAGAGAGAGAAAATTATTCTTGCCCCCTAGGAATAGAGACAAGAATAAATAGACTATTATGTTACTTACTAAGTATGATTGCACCTGAAATCGTACCACCATGAATGACAATGAGCCCCCGATAGGTAAGCTAACAATGTCACATAGTGAGGAGCAACATAATAGGAACTTAAATGTTATTTGAAATGATTATGAGAAATATGCCATTCATTGTCAAATGTTTCTTTTATGATACCTAAATCAATATAATGTATTTTTGTTTTCAAAGCTTGACACTCATTAGTAGAATGGTCATGAATTTGATGATACTTGCAAAAAGAAGAATTTTCAAGATGTTGTCTACGTTTCCTTCTTCTTTTAGGCCAAAGAAGAGATATTAAATTGACGTGAATAAGATTGGACAAAACATTCTTATTGTAATATCATATTGTAATGACAAGATGTAGATTCATTAGACAATGGAGGAGTTTGGAAACCTAGCTTTTTCATTAGAAAAGTGTGATTTATCATGACTTTCAATACTTTGTTGCACACATCCTAAACCATGTCCATTGTATCTATGTGGATTGTTGGCATTTTTGATGTTTATGTTGTGATTGTGATTGATGGACACACACTTGTATTGAGATCCCCTTTATATGTATGAGCTTGTGCTCAACCGGTATTTGTTCCAACCGGTATGTGGTATACTAGTCTTTAGACTAGTGGTGATTTTGCAGAATGTACTTCCCGGTCTGAAGCGGCATGTCGACCCCAAGCGGTTCGTAGATCTCAAGCGGTACGAGGGAGCAAAGCGGCACAACACATTCTTATCAGTCTTCATTTTTGTCAAACCGGCAACCGGTATTTTGTATGGACTGGTAATACTCTGTGATAAGTTACCAACCGACATTTTGTGATGAGTTACCAATCCACCGATTGTTTGATGGTGCCGACACATTGACGGTGCTTCTTGTGTCGTGTTACTGAGTATGTCTAGATTCATTGAACCTAGGAAATTGTAATGTAATCCTATTGGACCGACATGAAATCAGATTCCTTTAAAAGGACATCATGTCTAGGGTTTTAAGTTGTTGCTGAAAGGGTTAATGTCAAGCTAGGGTTTAAGGTGGAAGTTGAGAACGATCTTATATGAGAAGATCAAGTTGTAACTATGAGAGAGAGAGAGAAGACTGAAGTAATGCTGGAATGCATTAGCTATGAGCAATACTGGATCTAACCAAGCAATTTGTGCTATTAGATAGATCTAACACTTGTTGATTACTCACATCTTTGACAAGTCTGTAGCCCTTAACCGGGTAGGCCTCAAAGCCTTTGTAAAATCCTCTAACAAGGTGGTTCACACATGTGAATCTAAAATCCTCTAACAAGGTAGTCTTTTATCGGACTTATCTCCTAACAGAGATTGAGATTCCTAACAGGATCTGTTCTGATGAAGAACATTGTAAGACCTTAACTGGTCTGACCTTAACCGGTCTGGTTTCTATTTTGCAGATAGTGACTTGTGAGTTCCATCTCACCGTGGTTTTTCCCAGTTGGGTTTCCATGTCAAATATCTTGTGTTATGGTTGTATTGCTTTTGTGGGTGAATGCTTTATTCACATTTTGGTTTGCATGTGTGGTAACTGGTTTGACTGTTAGACTGCATTACCGGTTTATCTTTAGACTGTGTAAGTGTTTTAGTGCAGAGATTTTTGGCATACTAATTCACCCCCCCTCTTAGTATTCATCAATTGGTATCAAAGCCTACCTTTCTATAAGTTTAACCACTTGGAAAGAGATATGGGGGAATACACCTTGAGGGAACTTACTCAATGACTCACTAAGTCTGAGTAAGCCTATGATAATCTTATGGTCAAATACAAGGCATCTCAAGCAAAAAGGAGAGAACATGCAGAGAGGCTGAGGGAACTATCTAAAAGTAGTTCTGAAGATGAAGCTAACATGGAAGCCATGATTGCTGAAGTGAATAAGCTGAATGATTCAAACTCCAATCTGAGAAAGGATTTGGAAGGACTGACTATTTGGTTTAGTCAAGAGCTTGAGAACCGGAGAAAAGCTGAAGATCTGGTAAAGGATAGAGATCATGAGATCTCCAAGTAGAGATTAGTGCACTGACTGCTCACCTTCATGAGAGCAAAATTGAAAAAGAAGACATGCAAAGAGAACTGAACATTGCCATCTTTGAAAATGCAAGTCTAATGGAGACAAATACTGCTATTTCCAAAGAACTCTTTGAGTCAAAGGAAATACTTGCTAAGTTTGGCAAAAGTACCGTCAAGCTAGAGCAAAAGCTTGAGTCATCTAGACCGGCAAAGAATACCAATGGTCTTGGTTTTTTTGGATATGAGGAAGGAGAATCCTCAGGAACAAATGCTGAAGCATCAAAGAAGAAACCAACACTCAAAGGAAAAGGTAAGAAAAAATTCAAACCTGTTTGCTTTAACTGTCTTAAAGAAGGACACACTGCCAATGTATGTAGGAGCAAGGCCTACAATAATTTTCCTTATTTTATCAACAATTTACCTAGATCAAATAAGTTCAATGGTCATTGTTATGCATGCAACAAGTTTGGGCATAGAGCATTTGAATGCAGGTATGTAATGAATAACACTGGAAGATATCCTCAGAGGACCCAAGGAACTGGTCTTGAACCTTTTATGAACCGGAACCACAGCCGGTTTAATGTCTTCAATCATCAGTCAAGAAGCGGTGGCCATCAAGCGGCAATCGAATGGAGAGAAAGTTGTATGATCTATCATGGTCATGGTCACACTGCTGCAACATGCAGAAGGAAGAATGGAAACATGTACAATGGACCTTGGAGAGCACCTGGACTTGTTTTCTATCACTGCAACAAACTGGGTCACATTGCAAGATTGTGCAGAAGAAGAAAAAGTATATATGATGATATACCGATCACTCAGGAAGGAGAAATAGATGTTGAAAAAGTTCAAGGAGACATGAATAAAACATGGAAGAAGAAACCAATAATGTCAGAAGAGGAACCGGTTTCTGCACCTAGTGTGGAAATATCAGAACCGACAAATTAAGCCTTAAAGGCTTAGGGGGAGCAAATGGCGAAATGCTTTCGAACCCCTAGTTGACACCGGTAAAAGACCTTAACCGGTATGCGATACCTGCCGCTTGGCAGAAGACTGAAAATGGTAAAAAGGCAAATTAGGGTTTATGCCCTAATAGAGGAGCATTAATGATGGTAGGTGAGAAACATGTATAAATGCATTTTTCAAATCATTTCTCACTATCTGTTTTTGAGCGAAGAAAAGTTTTCAAGTGCAGAGAGAAGAAAAGGCGATTTGAGCTTAGATTTCAAGAAATTGGATAACCTTGAAAGAGATTCAAATCCAGTTTGCAAGCGGTAGTGGAGAACACAAAGCGGTGATTTGGCATCCGACGGAGAGTGAAGTGAAGCAGAATCAGGAAGCCCTAAATTTGCGTTTGAAAGGTATTTTTCATGTTCTTGAAATACTCTTCAATGGATTCCGCATCTCATACCAGTTCAAGTACATCCATTGAGTCAGAAAGTTTCATTCAGAGGAAGTCCAAGTATAATGCTTCATCACAAGTTCTAGCTGGAGTCATAGTCGAAGAAGGAATTTCTGATTATATTGATTGCAAAATAGAAGACCTAGGGTCTTTAGCTATTCATACTCAGTTAGGTCTATTTTGTGGCAAGGACAAAAAGATCAAACCAGAATTTAGTGTCATAGAGAAGAAGAAATTCCACAATGCAGTGTATTTTCTAGAAGACTTCATAGAGGATCACATCAGGATCATTTTGAGCAAAGTCCACAGTGACAAGATGTACCTGGAGAGGACGCATGATATCATGCCTCAGGCAATTCATGCAGTCACTGGTTTCTGCAACACAGGGGAAGTGCCAGCCCTGAGAAAAGTGAGCAAAATGGAAATGACCAAGCTCACCGGTTCAACAAGTGATTCATGGGGTATGACAGTCAATCCTATCAAGGATGATCTGGTGAAATACACCTGCATGGTGATAGGATACAAAATGTTTTCAGCTAGCAGGATTAATTCTGTATCTGTTGCAGCGGTAAATGCCACTTACCGAATGATAAAAGAGGATGCATCTTTTGACTTATGCACCAGTATGCAGAGGAAACTCCTGTTAAATCTTAAGGAAATCAAACAGGACAACTCATTGAGGTTTAAGTTTGGACAACTACTGGTAGGGTTATTCTTTTATTTCCAAGGCAACTTTCCGGGTGTAGGAGATGTCCAGTGGTCCCCTGACCAACCGATAACCAAGTAGATAAAGGAAAGCGTACAAGCCATTGGAACTGGCTACCCTGGAGGTACTGAACAAATATTTTGATGAATTTAGAAGAAATATGAGTCAGAGGGTAAGAATCTCAGGTGACATAGTGAAGAAATACGAAGATGACATCTGTTTCACTATTTAGGTGGACAAATGTCTAATGGAGGCTGTTGAGCCTAGAATGGAGGAGGTAGAGCCAATGGGCTATGAAGTTATGTTTGACATGCTGGAAGGGTATGCCTCAACCCTTATTGCCTCGCCTCTTGATCCAAAGGCTAAGAGGACCAAAACCTACTTGGAGAGGATTGCACAGGTGGAAGAACCATCGATAAAGAAAGGAAAAGAACTGGCAACTAAGAAAGCTAAGGCAGTGCCTGCAGCATCGGCACCGGCTACCACTGCAACTCCAAGAGTGACGAAGCGGTCACCGACAAAGAAGAAACTGGAGGTAACACCAGCAAAAGTCTTCAAAAGAAAGAGGAAGACTAAGGCAAATGAATCAGACTCTGAAGAAACCAAGTCTGATGAACAGCCAAAGAAGGCTAGACAGACAAAGAAGATGAATAAGAATGAACTGACAGCATCTACACCGGTAAATATATATATCTCCTCTTACAAACCTTTGACACATTGTCAAAGAACAGTAAAAAATATTAGGAGAAAGCTACTTCATGATTTAATAGATTATTATGATGAATTCAATAGTGAGGAAAAAGATGAAGTACTATAGGAAATCATTCTTTATTTATGTAAAAATGACCGGTCACCATCAGAGATTAAATCTTAGACACCAGATTCATTATTTAAAGCATTAGATAATAAATGGCACATTTCCATTGAAAAGGAACAGGAGATTAGGGAGAAAGCCTTTGCACAGTACTTTCCCGAACTCTCAAATTCAGAATTATTTGATGCCCTGGATCAAAATAAAGGTCTCTTCTTCACAAGGAGAAGAAGACTCTGGTTGTTGGAGGGGAGAGTTGATGATGTTGAAAAAGATACACATCAGCATATGGCTCATGCTATCAGCTCTCACAAAGCATGAATGGCCAACCTCCAAGCGGAAAAGGAACCGGTTATTTCCAAACAAGATGAGGTCTTTGATGAGGAAGGAAACCTGGTTGAAGAACCAATTGACACCATCGATGTCGATGCCCTGGATGTAGATGATGTCACCCAGGACATACCTTCTGAGGGAACTGAACAGGGGCAACAAGCTGATCAGGGTGGTGAACAAGCTGAGGACACACAACAAGTGGCAAAGGAATAGGAAGAGAAAAAGAAGAAGGATGAAGATGAGAAACAGAAGAAAGAGGAAGAGAAGAGAAAAGAGGAAGAGGTGAAATGGAAAGATGAAGAAAATAAGAAGCAAGAAGATGACAGGAAAAAGAAAGAAGAAGAGGATAAGGAAGAAAAGAGAAAGAAGGAAGAAGAGGAGAAGAAGAAGAAGGAAGCGGAAGAAGAGAAGAAGAAGGAAGCGGAAGAGAAGAAGAAGAAGGAAGAGGAAGAACAAAAGAAGAAGGAAGAGGAAGCACAGAAGAAGAAGGAAGAAGAAGCAAAGAAGAAGGTAGAAGCAGAGCAGAAGCAGAAATAAGAAGAAGACAAGAAGAAGATGGAAGAGGAAGAGAAGAAAAAGAGAGAAGAGAAAGAGAAGGAAGAGAAGGAGAGGAAAAATAAGGAAGAAGCAGACAAGACAATCAAAGCAATGAAGAGCACACAGATGGAGACTCCTAAGGCAACCGGTAGCCAAGCCAAGCCGGCTGCTATCTCGAGCCCCATTGATCTCCAATCTGCAAGTGAGTCTGAGCATATGCAGAGCATCAAGGTTGCCCAAGAGCGCCTTGAAGGCATTCGCAGGAAAAGAGAACAAGATATTATTCAGGTGGCTGTAGACACACTTGCTGGTTTAATCCCCGGTACTAATCTTCCTGACACCGAATCATCACTAGCACAACTCAAACTTCTATGTACTGTAGTGGATGATCAGGTGCAGAGTCTAGAAGAAGCAATAGAGGCCAATGTAAAGAAAGAGCGCCAAAAGGCTCTTAATGTTTCTCTAGTGAAGAAGTTGAATGAGCTTAGGACTGAACTACTAAAAGATCAAAAGGACATAAGGAATGCCTTGGATGAGGGAAACTTGCTACTCAGCAAAATCTGTCAACCTCATCTGTTCTGTGATGATGTGATAGCCAAGAAGCAATAGCTTCAAATGGACTTACAGTCCTACTTGGGCACATTCAAGACTCCTTATGACTCCTTTGCAGCATATGGGCAAACCGTTCATCGGTTCCAGATCCAGTCAGCCAAGATGGAGCAAGAGATCAGTACACGGTCTAGGGATTTGCAGGAGCTTCAACTGCTATTACTTCCACGACTGCAAATTCTTCAGAAGTGTTATCTAAACTTGGATGCCCTGACAATCACATAAGAACTGAGCACAATAGATGCCATGGAGGAACAGGTATCCCAGATGCAGACAGAGAAGGAAGTGGCAACCTCCCTACTTGAGTCTTGGTCCCTATCCATGAAACAATTTTTGTAGGACTATAAATCGGTTTTTGACAAGTATTATTCATTATTGTCATAAACTCTTTTATATATATATGGAAACAGGGTTTTTTAGCGGTACTTTGTCATTGTTGGCAAAGGGAGAGAAGTATATCTGGTTTTTGTTTTTAAAATTTTGATCTTCTGTCATA
Organism: Cryptomeria japonica; assembly: GCF_030272615.1. Classification (NCBI taxonomy): domain Eukaryota; kingdom Viridiplantae; phylum Streptophyta; class Pinopsida; order Cupressales; family Cupressaceae; genus Cryptomeria; species Cryptomeria japonica. The sequence continues at coordinate 639,380,143 of NC_081406.1, forward strand.
TGGGGGAGAAGTATATCAGGGGGAGAAGTATCTGTTTTGAAATTTTGATATATGCTGTGATATATGCTATATGCTCTGATGATTATGCTCTGTATGCAAAATTGCTATACATTGTGTTGATTAAGGGATAGTGTATATGCTTAGGGGGAGCAATTTTGTTAATGGCAAGTTTTTATTGTAAAACACTTAGATGTCAAAATTTTATTTTCCTAAGTGTTGCCATCAATGCCAAAGGGGGAGATTGTTGGCATTTTTGATGTTTATGTTGTGATTGTCATTGATGGACACACACTTGTATTGAGATCCCCTTTATATGTATGAGCTTGTGCTCAACCGGTATTTGTTCCAACCGGTATGTGGTATACTAGTCTTTAGACTAGTGGTGATTTTGCAGAATGTGTTTCCCGGTCTGAAGCGGCATGTCGACCCCAAGCAGTTCGTAGATCTCAAGCGGTACGAGGGAGCAAAGCGGCACAACACATTCTTACCAGTCTTCATTTTTGTCAAAATGACAACCGGTATTTTGTATGAACCGGTAATACCCTGTGATGAGTTATCAACTGGCATTTTGTGATGAGTTACCAATCCACCAATTGTTTGACAGTGCCGTCACATTGACGGTGCTTCTTGTGTCATGTTACTAAGTATGTCTAGATTCATTGAACCTAGGAAATTGTAATGTAATCCTATTGGACCGACATGAAATCAGATTCCTTTAAAAGGACATCATGTCTAGGGTTTTAAGTTGTTGTTGAAAGGGTTAATGTCGAGCTAGGGTTTAAGGTGGAAGTTGAGAACGATCTTATCTGAGAAGATCAAGTTGTAACTGTGAGAGAGAGAGAGAAGACTGAAGTAATGCTGGAATGCATTAGCTGTGAGCAATACTGGATCTAACCAAGCAATTTGTGCTATTAGATAGATCTAACACTTGTTGATTACTCACATCTTTGACAAGTCTGTAGCCCTTAACCGGGTAGGCCTCAAAGCCTTTGTAAAATCCTCTAACAAGGTGGTTCACACATGTGAATCTAAAATCCTCTAACAAGGTAGTCTTTAATCAGACTTATCTCCTAACAGAGATTGAGATTCCTAACAGGATCTGTTCTAATGAAGAAAATTGTAAGACCTTAACCGGTTTGACCTTAACCGGTCTGGTTTCTATTTTGCAGATAGTGACTTGTGAGTTCCATCTCACCGTGGTTTTTCCCAGTTGGGTTTCCATGTCAAATATCTTGTGTTATGGTTGTATTGCTTTTGTGGGTGAATGCTTTATTCGCATTTTGGTTTGCATGTGTGGTAACCGGTTTGACTGTTAGACTGCTTTACCAGTTTATCTTTAGACTGTGTAAGTGTTTTAGTGTAGAGATTTTTGGCATACTAATTCACACCCCCCCCCCCCCCCCTCTTAGTATTCATCATGGATATGGTGAAATGTCTAGAGAAGAGGATTAATTCTTAGTATCAAAATATTAAGAGCCCCAATAATTATTAGACGTGTTGGAAGGAGAGGTGGGAATTGGTTTAGAAAAAGCTTGGATATAAGACACAAAAGGATCTTTCAAGGCTTCACTCTTAGATTGAGGGATCTTATACCCATTAAAGTGTTGGGATCCAAGAACACTAAGAGGGGTGGGGGGGTGAATCAGTGTTCTACTAGAATGAACAGTTTTTAGCTTTCTAGACCATGCATATATATATCGATAAACAAATAAACATATAACAAGAAGCAAAAAAACATCCACATAAATGAACACCATAACACAAAGAATTTATACGTGGAAAACCTCAATGAGGAAAAACCACGGTGGGATTTGTGACCCACAATATCAGTTCATTGGCCATATGAAAAGATATTACAAATAAATAGGGGCCTGCACTTGTAGGAAGGCACACTGCCTAGAGCATACTGCTCATCACTAAAGAGCCTCACTAACTACAAGCTTTCTACCAAAGTAAATTATTGAAAATTGAACTCAAGAATGCATCTGCTATGCCAAATAGAGTTCCAGTTCTCGTTCTGCTCTATAATGGTTAATAAACCCTGAACTGCTACCGATATCTCTTCTCCTCCAAGAATGCTTTCCAAGCTATCTATAGATCATTGCATGGTATAGCATTCACATACAAAATGATCTCCATACATATATTTCACATCATATAGTTCTGCTATATTCTCCTATATCCACACATTTATATATCTTGCTTCATTACAAAAATAACCTAGCAGATTGACCTATATACCTATTACAAATGATATGCCTTATGTCGGCTTACAGTACATTTACAAAAATATCACCCTTGACAATATTAATTACAAAATGATTTAAGTAAATCCTCCTTGATGTTGGCTTCCAAAGAAGTATTGATGCCGGTGCCGGTATTGGTGTAGCCCTGAATGCTCCAAAGCCAGTATCTGTCGGTATATGCTTCCTAGTGTTGGTTTATGACTTCCATCATATCTTGTTTCCATCAATGACAACAAAATAAATCCAATGAGTGTCAATTGCCAACAATCTCCCCCCTTTGGCATTGATGGCAACACTCATGTGAAAAATGGATTCCCTGCCGATATGCTCCCCCTGAGCAATACACTCCATCTGAAATGTGTTTCCCTAATATTTTTCACATATGAACATACTCCCTCTTTGAGATTAATGCCAAAGACCGGTGAAAGAATTGAAAGAATAAAATAATACTGTTAGTTTCACTAGAGCTTAGTCATCTTCAAGATTTCTGGGTATGCCTTTTGCAATAACTAAAGATATGTATTCCAACCGGATTTGAACCGGATTTGAAAGTATCAGAAATAGATGCAAGTCCACTTAGTAAGTGGGCAAGTGTTCCTTTCTCTTGGATATCTATCAGTGTGGGTTTAGCTATCATATCCATGCACTCTTTCTTGTGAACACCCAATGAATCTAGTCTAGGACTTACCAATCCTCTTAGATTTCTTGCTCTTCTCATTATTTTATCTCTCTCTTTCTCAAAAGAAAAAGTTTGGTTCTCTAAGGACAAAAGCTGTCCATCAAAAGAGTGAGCAATTTTAGCCATCTTATCATATAACTCCTTCAATCTGCTATCTACATTAGCTGTAAGACTTTCTATGTTACAACACACTGTAGATACTTGTACATTGTTTTAAACAAACCTCAATAGGGATAAGTTTTTCCTCAATTTTCTTCTTCCCTATTTCTATAAGTTGATCAAAAGCTGTTCTTTTTACTGCTGTGAAATTGTACAAAGCCTGTCTATCTGCTATCTGCCTCAGAGATTGAAAATTGTTGGATATGTGCTGTGTTAGAGTCTTGAGCTTACCGGAAGGGCTTGCTCCATCTTCAATCTGATAGTTAGGTAATAATCTGTGCAATACAGAGATTGATTGATCAATTAATCCTTTATCTAAAGTACCTTCCTTCAGTAATTTCTGAATAGCCATAATCATTAATTAAGTTGGACTCAACTTAGAGACTGATTTCTTCTCAATCTAAGAAGTGTCAATTGCCAAAACCTTTGCCGAGGAATCATTTTTACCTGCTGGTATGGACTCAGTGGCTTTTACCTTGTCCATCTCAACCTCTATTGTACCGGTGGCTTTACCACTTGGTGCAGTGTCAATTACTGCCGGTTGTGTCAAAACTAGAGTTGGACTGCCCAAAACACCTTTCCCTTTTGATTTGTCAGGAACGGTGGAAGATGTTGCCCTTGCAAATTCTTCTTGACATGCGAGAAAGTCTGGGTTTTTTTGAAAGAATTTGGTCCATCCCTTGTCTCATTTACCACCTACTCTCCCCATAATAAGGCTTATCTGTCATGATTTACTACTGAAGATTGTCCTATTTGTAGTGTCTATACATATTTTCATTTCCTCGTTATTTACAGTACCACACAATTCCAAAAGTGCTACTTCTTTGATCTCCTCATCTCTCTTGACAACGTCAAGTCTCCTAGCCTCAAGTTAATAATACAAGGATAAAGGTATCTCCTTCAAAATTTCAATTAAGGCTTTGATATAGATGTCTATATACAACAAAATAGCCTCTTCTAATTCACTTTTCTCATTCTCTTCTAAATATTCATAATACTTAGATATATTTTTCAATATTCCATGTTTTGTAATTTCATCAATAAGCTCAACACAGGTTATTGTGGTCTTACCGGTTCCAATGTCATCACCCTTCTACTTTTTGCTTGTGGTTGCTAGTGTGACTGGTTTCCTCTTCTACATATGATTCCTTGCCGGTGGTGGAGGTGCAGTAGGATTTGTTGCCTTTCTAACAAGTCTCCTCCTAGGCTCTGCCTTCTTCTGCTCTATCGATGGTTTTACCACATTCTTCCTTTGTACCCTTCTGAAAGCCAGAGGTTCATTATCCTTAGGATCAGAGTCTAAAGTAATAGGGGAAATGTGAACTTGTGGCTTCTTCACTCCTGCAGTTCTGACCTCTGCCAGTTTAGCAACCTGTTTTGATTTGGAACCCAGTTGAGTGTCTATCTTATAAAGCACATCTTGTACATATGTAGACATCTTTTCTATTTTCTTCTCTTCTCTTCCTGTTAAAACTAGATTTCACTTCAAGAGCCTTCTCTCCTGCTGTACCAAAATGTTCTGTCTTATCATCTAATGAGACATTCAACAACATCTTTGCATAGAGTTCAAAAATGCTATCATCCACCTCATATCCAAGCTTAGTAATCCATATTTGCCTAGGTTCAACTGCTTCCATAAGAGTTTCACCAGTTTTTACCATGAAACAGATATCAGTGGAATACTTCTCCACAATGTTCTTTGAAATTCTCTCCCTTTTCCTCATGTTTTCTTGAAAAGTCTTAAAATACCCCCAAAGTTTCTCATCTCTGTCGATACCAAGACTGGTGATAGCTTCCTTGATTTGCATACCTACCGGTATGTCATGAGCCCAATGCTTCTTCCCTATACCAAGTAGCTCATTTAGGAAGTAAAGCATTAAAAAAACAATCAAGTTTCCATATCTAAAGGTGCCTTTCTTGATTCCTTTTATATTTCCAAGGTTTAACATCAACTCACTCCTCATCCACTCACATAAATCATATTTCACATTATTCCTCTGCATCTGATATGCAGCATGAATGCATGAACTAGCAACAAAATTCAATCAGTTGGATTGAGTTAAGTTACCTTGTAACCTATGATCATGCTTGCAAACTTTATATCCATGTCAGTGATTGTGCTTATCCTCATTGATCTACTATCAGGTGTAGCACCAGTGAGTTTTTCGACCTGTGTGTTGGAAATTTTCTTGCCAGGTTCTTGTCCGGCCCTGGGTAAGCCAGTCACAGCTTGAATTGCCTCCTTCGTGATCATGTAAGGCCTATCTAGCCAAATAAATTTGTTGTGAACCCTACTCAGAACGTATCTGATCACCTCATCTTTAAATCTGGTATGTACAAAATATCGGTTAACCCTAGATCCTCAATTGCTTTGAATTCCGGTTTGATGGTTCTGGAGTCTCCTAGTATCATGGATTGATACATGCTTTTGATGTCTTCAGTGCCCAAATCCTCAAGGGTACAGTGAATGTATGCCCTCACATCTTCAACATACATTACGTCATCAAGAACCCTAGAAAATGCTCCCGTAGAGTCTTCCTTTTTAGCAATCTTGGGAACCTCCTTAAATACTGGCCTTAACCTATCCTTGAATTTGACAATGGTGAGATTTGCAATAAAAGTAGGAGTTGAAGATCCAGAGGCCATGTCAAAAGATACCTGAAAGTAAGTGCCGGTGGAAGATTGATAAGTGCTCAAAAGCTTTTCACAATCCTTCTGCTCCCTGTTGACTCATCTTTAGTTCACTTTGAATGATTGAATGCTCGGTGAGTGAAAATGAATTCACTTACCCTATTTTATTAGCAAATATAACCCTAATTTTCTGTAATAAATGCTTCACCAACAACCGTACAGATGCCGGTTTCACAATTATGTGCCGGGTGAACCTTCATCGATGATGAACACAATTCTCCAGATCTCTTTCCAGATATCCTTAGATCTCTTCCGGGGTAATATGCAAAATTTATCAATGACTTTGCCAACCCCTAAGGCTTATCTCAGTTATTAGTGGAATTTCCCGCCAATGGAGGAATACTCTATTCTACTGATGCAGTTACCGGTATAGATCCATCTCCACTTGGTTCTTCAGATTTTCTAACCCATCTCTTGGTGTGATCTTGTTGTATTTCATCTACCTTCTGCTTTCCTTTCTCATTATATTTATCATTATTAATCGGTTGAGTCTTGCTTCTGCAATACTTAGCAATATGACCTATTTTGTTGCATGCATAACATGTAACAATGTTCTTTTGAATTGCTTTGACATATCCGGTATCATTTCTTGACCTAAAATGATTAGCAAAATGTCCAAACTTTCCACATGCATGACATTTAACATTCATTCTGCAATCTTCTGATCTATGACCATATTTCTTGCAGTTTGTGCATTGACCGGGAATAAAATTATAGTTTTGATTTTGCCTTGTTTCTACATTGTTTAGCCATATGCCCAAATTTATTGCAAACAAAACATCTACCATTGAATTTATAAGCATTAGATTGCCTTATTGGTTTCCTCTGTTCTGATTAGTTCTGCATACTGGTTGTCTGATCTTCATTTGCAGTACCAGAGAATTCACCTTGTACAAATCCAAGTCCTCTCGAATCATCAATCTGTCTTTGTCTTTTCAATAAGTCATCCAATTGTGCAGCACTGATCCTAAACTTTTATTTATACTCACTTGCAGTAGTTAGATCATCTCTTAGAGTGGTTACTTGTCTTTCAAGTTCTTGTTCATTGTTATGGGAGTGTGCCAAATCAATTCTCAACAAATTATTCTCATGAGTCAATCTGCCACATTCATCAAATTTGTTTTTCAGAGATATAACAAGATTATCTTCCTTCTTCTTTCTATCCTCAATATCTTTTGATAACCTCATAGTCAGATCTTGCATTTCATTCTTCATGAGCATGTTTGCTTGACTTAGTTTCTGACATTGTTCCTTAAGAGCATTTTTCTCCTCATCATTCGGTTGTTGCAAAAGTTCTTTTCTCTTGGCTTGAGCAGATAATAACCTTTCTTGTAGGATAAGAATGAGTTCATTTGCAGAATTCAATTCTTCTTGCAATTTCAAGTTCTTCATCCTTTCAACATCATAATCCTCAAGAGCCATCTCAATTTGCTTCTCCATAGCCATGTTCAAAGATTACAGTTTCAAGATCTTCCTCAAGCTATTAAACTTCTTGCGAGGTACCAGGCTCTGATACCAATTGTTGGGATCCAAGAACACTGAGAGGGGGGGGGGGGGTGAATAAGTGTTATGCCAGAATGAATAGTTTTTAGCTTTCTAGACCATGGGTATATATACCAGTAAACAAATAAACATATAACAAGAAGCAAATAAACCATCCATATAAATGAACACCATAACACACATAATTTATACATGGAAAACCTCAATGAGGAAAAACCAAGGTGGGATTTGTGACCCACAATATCAGTTCACTGGCCATATGAAAAGATATTACAAATAATAAGGGCCTGCACTTGCAGGGAGACACACTTCCTAGAGCATACTGCTCATCACTAAAGAGCCTCATTGACTACAAGCTTTCTGCCAAAGTAAATTACTGAAAATGAACTCAAGAATGTATCTGCTATGCCAAACAAAGTTCCGGTTTTGGTTCTGATCTATACCGGTTCATAAAATCTGAACTCCTATCAGTATCTCTTCTCCTTCAAGAATGATTTCCAAGCTATCTATAGATCATTGCATGATATAGCATTTTCATACAAAATGATCTCCATACATATATTTTGGATCATATAGTTTTTCTATATTCTCCTATATCCACACATTTATATATCTTGCTTCATTACAAAAATAACCTAGCAGTCTGACCTATATACCTATTACAAATGATGTACCTTATGTCAGCTTACAATACATTTACAAAAATTTCAGCCTTGACAATATTAATTACAAAATGATTTAAGTAAATCCTCCTTGATGTCAGATTCGAAAGAAGTATTGATGCTGGTGTCGGTGCCGGTGTAGCCCTGAATGCTCCAAAGCCGGTATCTATCGGTTTATGCTTCCTAGTGCCGATTTATGACTTCCATCATATATTTTTGCCATCAATGACAACAAAATGAATCCAATGAGTGTCAATTTCCAACATAAAGGAGGGTGTAAAGTCTATTTTACCCCAATTCCTTGCTAGAGAAGCATCATTGATAGGAGATGGTGTTGTTGAAGGAATCATAGTACTAAAGGGGGAAATATATTCCACTTCATCATGAGTGAAATTATAAGGATTAGGATCAGCCTTTGTTGTGTGAAGTTCATTGTTATATATGAATTTGATTGTGCGATGAAGGGTAGAAGGGACTGCTTTCATAGCATGAATCTACTGTCTACCTAGAAGAAGGTTATAATTAAGACAATTGGGAATGACATGAATAGGAGTAGGTAAAGTTATGGGTCCTACTTTAATAGGTAATATGACTATACCAAGTGACTCTCTAGGAACATTATCAAAGCCACACACACAAAGAGGATCAGGTTGAATAGAAGAATAATCCCAATTTATCTTATCTAGTAAGTCAACACAACAAATGTTAAGTGTTGACCCATTATCAATTAAAGTACCTATTATCTTTTGTTGATAAATACAATGAGTAATCATAAGGGTATCATCTCTATTTTTAACCTATATAGAAGGCAATTCATCTTGTGAGAATGTATTATCATTTGGTTTAGAATAAGGACGAGGAACCACTCTTTGTTAAGTTTCTTGGATCAACTTATGATGTGAAGGTGAAGTTTGAATCAAGTCCCAAAGGGAAATCTTAGCTAAGATATCATGGACCTTCTCAACAAGATTAGGTTACCTATTAACATTTTTCTTAGGATGAGGGGGGGAAGGAAGGAAAGTGAAAAGAACATTGGGATCTTTCTTTTTGGCATAAGCATTAAATGTGTGATGTATTTTAGAACATATTTTTCTTCTAGTTTCCTTTCCATATTACTTCTTTCACATATGTATTTTTCAACTTGTAGGATATTAGGAGGTTTTTTGGTCTAGGCATCTCATAACTAGAAATATGAATGGTATTGACTTGATTAGGTTTTTAACTCTCCAAGGATACATCTTTAGAAGGGAGAGCACCAAAGAAATTTCTAATAATTTCATCTTCTTTCTCCAAGGTATCTTTATGGGTAAGACAAGATGTAGGAGAAGGACAAACATAACTAATTAATGCTTCATTTCTAGTGGAAAATTCATTGAAATGATAAGAGGGTATGGTATCACTAGGAAAGGTAGTGACAATATCATCCACTTGCACCAAATGATCCTCATGGGGGAGGTACATTTTAGGAGGAAGATGAACATCATTCTTCAAAGATTCATTATTAGGAAGATTATATTTGAAAGAAGTATTCATAACCTCTTCTTGCACCAATGTGCCCTCATTGGTAAGACCAAATTAGGGAGAGGATAAAGCAATGCCCATCAACACTTTTTCTCTAGTAGAGGTACCATGAATGGAAGGTAAGGTAACATTAAGGAAGGTGTTTATAATATCATCACAATATCATCCTCTTCCTCTGATATACTCTCATGGGAGAGGCACATTTTAGGAGAAATATCAACATCATTATTCAAAACTTCATCCTTAGGAGGGAGAGTTTTGAAAGAAGTGTTAATGGTCTCTTTTTGCACTAAAATGTCCTCATGGATAGGAGGATATTTAAAAGAGGGATAAAGTGAAACAATGGAGGCTAACCCATTATCACATCTAAGAAATAAATTAATCATGGAACTAATTGAATGAAAATAAAATGACAATAATTTTCCTTTTCAAAAGATAACATATGCAAAATACATTATAAAAAGTGAATGATGTGAAAATTTTATGTTGTTTTCACTAATGCAAGTACATAAATAATGATTGAATGCATATAAATATGAACATAACACGTCATAACAATTAGATCTAAAAATGTAATTGAAAAATTATGAAAACCACAAAAAATTAACCAAAATAAATTAGGGTTTTTTATGAATTGAACCCATAAATTTATTTAATTTGATTTTAAAATGAGATCTATAAGTGCAAAATTAAAAATTAAAATGTTCCCAAATCAGATCTAAAATAATTAATCCAAATTAAGCAATCCACAAGTTCAATTTTAGAGTTATAAATTAGGATTTGTGTGAATTTAACCTCTAAATTTATGTAATTCAATTAAAATTTAAACTTGTAAATATAAATTTGAATTTGGAAATGCATAAACACTCAGATCTGAGAACATAAATAAAAAGAATAATGTGTAAGATGTGAGGTTCACCAAAATGTATTAGGTTAAAAATTAGGGTTTCGCCCAATGATGTAGTAAAACTACTAATTTTTGCTTAGGAACCAATTATATTAAAGAGGTCTGAATCCAATAGCTCTAGCCTCAAATCAACAAGGATAGGGCCAAAATTTTTGATTAGATTCACTTTTTTCTATCCAAAGGGGAACCTATTCATCTCTATAAATTATGCCAATCTTGAAAGTTACAACTTGACACCTATTCTTGTGCACAATAGAGAAGAGAAAATGGTTGGGAATAGGTGTTTGCCTAAGTCAAACCCCAGTTTAGGAATTAACCTTGAATGAAATAATGGAAATATTGAAATAAATCTTGGAAAGATATACCTCAGATCTGCAATTGGTGATGATGATTCTTTGCTTCTTGAATGTAATCACATATGTTGTATGAAATGGGATGAACATGACAAAACCCTAATCATAAACACATGCTTTCCTATAAATAATGTATTTTTTCTCCACAATGGCTGAATGAAGAATATGCAACCTTGAAGATCTCTAAAAATTCTTGATAATGAATGTTTCACAAATGCATGGATGCTAGGAATTGATTTCTTGAAGGAATAGCTAAAATTAGGTTGATCAAATATCTTTATATTGGGGTATCTAGGTCATTTACTGATTAGGCTGATCTCCAATGGTCATTGTGAGCCATAAATTTGAATTCATTCTGGAGAGATAGGACCCATATCCCATTTCAAAATAGGGCCCAACTAAGAGGGACTAGGGTGCTAGGGCCCTGGTCCTTCTCAATTACAGACCTCAATTTAGCCCCAGGGAGGACACCCCTCTAGGAAGTAAATTAGTGGGTGTAAATGGCATCAGAATTAGAGATTAGACACATAATGAACTTAAATAGGACATGAGGAAGGGACACGCTAAAGTAGGCACACAAATATGAGGTGTAAATATGACGCTACACAATCTTTCATAAATTCATCCATATTGTTGATATTGAAAGTTGACCCTCTGAATTTAGTTGTGATGCCCTCCTAAATGGCACAATGTTAGTTTAAGATCAAAGAACACAAAACACACAAGACGTTAGCGTTAGTCAATCAAAAACTAAAACATATGAAGGCATTCCAAGAGAGACACTAAAAACATGCTAATGAATCTAACTAAAGAAGTAAAGACAATGAGACATCTCCAACTATCTCTTAGCATGAGATTAGCTCCTTTCTCCCTTGTTCCTCTCCTCTCCAAGTTCCAAAATAGTGTAGCTCTCAACAGCTTTTTGCACTATGGATGCTTATGGAGGATTGAGATTGTAGTATAGCTCCAAACATGAAATGAAAAAGCTATTTTATGCTAAAATGATATATTTTAACCAAAAAGACAAGATTCAGTTATGCTATGCTAAATGCTCTCTAAAATGGCTATAGTCTAAATGCTTACAAGTTTTCAGGATCTAGATTATGAAGGAATGGGCTCTATTTATAGGAAAAATGGAGCAATGGATGGCCAGGATTGAAAGGTTTAATCAAGGGTCAAGCTTGAAAGTTGGGGATCCATGTGCACAATTGGCACCAATGAAATGGTGACAAGTGTCAACATAGGATTGGGTTGAGAGAAGAGGTTGGAGGCATTAAAGGCCTGAGAAGACCTCATGGTTATCTAAAGGCTAAGGGTCAAGTCTAAATTAAGCTTACCCACTGGATTAGGAGTTAATGCAAGGATAAACCTTTGTGCAAATGATTAAGAGATAATCATGGTCAAAGCATTGAAGGCTTGATGAGACCCTTGGGTTGGGTAGAGGTTGAGTCAAAACAAATGTTTTAACCATGTGGGAGAGTTGAATTAACCATTAATGGTTATTGGAGACTTTGTGGATTAAGTGGTTGAAAGTTGGAAGCCTTTAATGGTTTTCAAAGACTTTGGGGTTTTTGGTGGTTGAAGGTTGAAAACCTTCAATGGTTATCCAAGACTTTGGGCCATTTGAGAAGTGACTCCATTTTGCTTAGGAATGTGACAATAATTAGGGGATGGATTAGGCTAATTAGGAAGGGGTTAGAAGAATCTAGAAGGGGATTAGATTTTGCAAGTGGATTTGGTGGGTGAGGGAAAATAGGATTTTATTAAAATAAAAATTCATTTATTTCAATAAATATGTGCAAGTTGCATTTGTAGGAAAATGCAAGTGGGGTGGGGGAGGATAATGATTTAAATAAATGTTAATTTATTTAAAAGAGGAAAAAAAAGGATTTAATTAAATAAATTGATTTTATTTATTTAATTGATTGGAATTTGATTTTAATGAATTAATTAAAATAAATTGAATAATTTATTTAATTAATAGAAGAATGTTTGGGGATAAATTAATTAAATATTAATTTAATTAATTGATGGCTAGTGGATTTTTAATCAAATAAATACGAAATATTCATTTAATTAAAATGGACAAATTTATGTGACTACATTTGCCCCTCTTTGAGACGGTGCAGTTTATCGCATCGTTTCAAAGAAAGAAAAATAGGTGTGAAGAAATGCCCCATAAAATGTAAATTTAATGGGTGGTATGCCCCATAAAATGTAAATTTAATGGGTGGTATGCCCCCTTGAGAGATAGGCCGAAAAATTTCGAAAAATCGGGCGATCTCTCGAAAAAGAATGAAAATTGGCAGGGTGATAGAAGAGAAGAAGTTAGGGATACTGGTTAAAAATAGAAGAAATCTGGGGAAACATGGAGAAATGGGGGGCTCGGGAAGTTCACGGGGACCACGGCGATGAGCGGGGTGAAGTTACGGTGACGGCGGGGTATAAATGGGGTGAAAGAGGTGAAAATAGGATCATTTGTGACCGCGACCAGTTGAAAACTATAGCTCTGACAGTGACATTTGGAAGAACAAGGAGGAGCGACGATGCCGTTTCCGATCACCGAGCACCGATTTGAGCGAGTCCGCCGGTACCAGCGCCCAGCCGACTATGGACCAGCGGTACGCAAATTCGAAAACTCACTTTTCATGCATTTTTAATATGTTTTTAGCTGAGTCCAAGTCAAGTCGGAGCAACAGCGCTGGAACTATGTTTTTAGCGCTTTTGCTCCATGAAGTAGCGCTATTGTGCCGCAATAGCGCTTTTGTAAGCTAGTTTGAGCGCTTTTGCTGTTAATTAGCACTTTTGTATGCAAGTTTTAGCGCATTTGGCAAATTAGCGCTATTGTAGGGTTAATTGAGTGCTATGGGCATATCGAACTAGCATTCGGACCCCTACAGGTGCAACTCCTTATTCATTGGTCTATGGTGCTGAAGCTATCTTACCTATTGAGGTCGAGATACCATCATTACAGGTTTCTTTGTATAATCTCATTGATGATGAAGCATACAGAGTCTCACGCCTTCAGGACTTAGAGTTACTTGATGAGAAACGACAAGCTGCATACAATCACCTCAAAGCCTATCAGCAGCGCATGAGTAGAAGCTACAATCATCGAGTTAGATCTCGTACATTTGAGGTAGGTGATCTTGTTCTTCGAGAAAATCCTCGCAACCAACCAAACAGAGAACATCAAGGCAAGTTTGAATCAAATTGGCTCGGCCCATATGTTGTCACTGCTGTATTCGGGTCCGGGGCATATCAGTTGGCTACATCAGAAGGAGAACCACTTGCAGATCCAATCAATAGCATGCACCTCAAAAGGTTTTATACCTAAGGTGTCCAAGGCATCAGGCTCCCTTGCATATCAGAAAATACCAAAAACATTCAGAAAAATGTCCTAAAGAAAATACAAAAACATTCAAAAAAAGTAAAGAAAAATCATGCATCCAAACGGTGAACAACCACTCCGGTGGCACCTTGGGTAAGTGCGATGGCGAAAACCTGGCAAACAGGCGCCACTCGTAAAGGCTATGGCTCCATTATCTTTTCAGACTTGTTGCGATCACATTTACTTCATACATACATCCATCCATCCAAAGCCATGGCTTGTTATTCATCTGTCATTAAGAAAGTACTCCATGCGTCTAGCATCCCACCTTTTCATAGTCAGGTCTAAAAATTGGGGGCAATACCCTTAACCTATTGATGGAAGTGGATTCTACATTGTCTTATGTGTCATTACGCTCTTCATTCAGGCAATCATCAAAAATATCAAAAACATTCACAAACAATACAAAATATCAAAAACATTCAAAAACGACTCTCAAAATACCAAAAACATTCAAAATTGTTTCACAAAATCCAAAAAAACATCGAAAAACCATCGAAAAATCACACAAAACATGGCAACACCTTGTACATACCCATCCATGCAGATACCAAAACAAACATTGACAACTACTCACACACTGACCATTTACCAATCAAACCAACACAATCGACTTCAACAATCCAACCTGTCTTTAAAAACAAGGATGCATCCTTCCTTACCAAAACAAAGACAAGATGACATTTTCTTTGACAAGAAAATTATGTTAAGCTATCAAATACTTGGTTGATTTGTGAGTACAATTGTTTGTTTATCAGTATCGGGATCTTTCAGCATTGTTTTGTATCATTTACGCATTATTTCCGATGAAGTTCTGGGGCATGTACTAATGGTGTCTACGCGGGAAGTTCACTAAGCTACGTAATCTTATGCCAAAATGCAGTCATAGATCACTACGACTTGTTGACTACAGCGTATACCTCGACCATATGAGCATGAACCATTACCAAGGATCCATATTCTTTTATTCTTTATGTATATACTATTTGTTTGCAGGTACAATGCTCATTCTTTGGTTCCTCCCTATCCAAATTGGATAAAGGTTTTATTTCTTAGTACGGTATGCACTTGTCTCAGGATATGATCAGCCTAAGATCAAGGAGGACGATCCAAGTCATGCATGAAAGGAGATAATCCTTGTCTGTTCCGCAAGCAATACTCTGATCGACTTGACCCTTATATCAAGTCGTTTGTATTAACTTGCTATATTAAAATCCATGAAAGAAATACTCAGGTCATCTTGAATCATTGTGTCAAGATGCTTGTATTCTCTTCCAACATTTTAAAGCTCAATGATGAAAATAGAGCACTATGGATCGTCATTTCATCTCATCTATTTATATATTGCATTCCGTTGCATATCACCCATCCGTTCACTTATTCATATAGATGTTTTATATGCAAAAATGAGAAAATTAAGCTGGTCTTGGATACAAATCATGACCGAGTACTCTGATACATCATCAAGTGCATCATGCAAAGTCTTAAAAACCTTGCATTCCTCATGATCATATCATCCTTGCATTTAGGTGCATCTTGCATTACGTCCATTCATGTCATTTTTCAAAAACATTGCATATAGTTCATTATTGACATTACTTTTCATTTAAAAATCATTTTCATCAATCATAAATAATTAGATTCATTCATGGGATCAAATTGTCTTTGGTTGTATTGCATCATTTAATAAGCATTCATTTCATATCAATTATCCATTATCATTTTATTAACCTTTTCACCATTTATCATTTGCATACATTTCTTTATAGTAAAAAGATGCATTCATTCATTACTAAGTATCTTTTTATGCTCATTGTAAGATTCATTCACATTGCATTCATTATCATTACATTTAGGTGCAGTTATTATACTCATTAGTTATAGTATCATCCCATTATCATTTGTACTTACAAACATATTTTAAACGCATTTTAGATTCATAAAACACCATTTGTTTACAAAACATTCATTCATACCATTTCATATATCCCTTTTACATCTGCATTCATTTAGACATTATCATATAAACATTTGTACTTTACCTTTTGTTTATCCATTTGCATTCATTTAGACATTATCATATAAACATTTGTACTTTACATTTGTTTATCCATCTGCATTCATTTAGACATTATCATATAAACACTTGTACTTTACATTTGTTTATCCATCTGCATTCATTTCGGCATCATCATATAAACATTTGTACTTTACCTTTTGTTTATCCATATGCATTCACTTAACATTTTGTTTATCCATATTACATTCATCTAAAACACATCTAGATGCATATCCATACATAAAATCATTCATCTAACCATTGCATTGACATCATCACATAAATCATCTCATCATTACATTGCAATAGGAAACCATCAAAATCCTATTCATAAACTCCAGCATACGCATATTATCATCATGGCATTCCATACATAAAGCATTACATCACAAATCAAATACATCATATATATAACCATGCATTCATATGTCAGTATACAACATCATAACTCATCATAAAAACATGCATAAAAGAAACATCTCATCAAATGCATACATGTACACATATACATCTAAGTAATAAATCATCATCATGCATAAACATCCATACATCATCACATGCATAATCATCACAATATGGGATCTCCTCATATATATCAACTCATATATCAGAGTACAATGAAGTCTACAAAATCGGCTACCAAGAGCCATCCAAGATACAATCCAAAACATAGACAATGATACAACACATGTATGCAAAAATGCTCTCTCAGATGCCGCTCTGGCCAGATGCTGTACCTGCCCCACCCCTACCTACTCCACCGCTGGTACCGGCACCACCTGATCCATCTCTCCGTGGAGGCCTCATCGAAACCCCACTCCCTCCTGCATCTCCTGATCTATCCCGCCTCAACGGACCCATCACTCCCCCACTACTCTGCATCCTCTGTGATCGCTCGGATCTCGTCTGCCGCATCTGGGTATAACTGAGAGCTCGCTGACTGAATGGCACAACCTGCTCATATAAACCTCGCCAGTACTCTATCTCGGCCTGTGCTCGCCCAAACTGCCTCATAATCTCCCCTGAAGGCCCCTGTGCTCCTACTCCAGCTCGGACTCTCTCCTGCAGCTCCGCCAATCTCTCCACTGCTGTATCTCTCTCTCGCAGCACCACTGTCAGCTTTGACTCACGTGCAAATAGCTGCACATCCCTAGCTACTACCTCCGCCTCTAATCTCTCTACCCGGGTCTGCAAATAACCTATCATATGCTCCCGCAGATCCCCTGCACCACACTCCCCTATATCCATGGCTGCTGCACCTGTATCACCCCCTCCACTAGGTCCCTCCCCTGCACCACACTCCCCTACACCACCCTCTCCTACACCTGTATCCATCGGGATCTCTCTCTCCATCCCCCTCCCACTCAGCTGCACTCCTCCCTGCATCAACGGTCCCTGTGATATCTGTAGAGGTAGTCCACCTCTCCCTCTCCGCTGCCTCGGCATCCCCAATCCTCCTCCTCCTCCTCCTCCACCTCCTCCTCCATCTCCTCCTCCTCCTCCATCTCCACCTCCTCCTCCTCCTCCTCCTCCTCGACCTCCTCCTCTCTGTCCTCGTCCCCTCTCATCCTCAAACGCTGGGATCGGCTCAGCTGGGTTTGATATCCGTCGGATCGGATGCGCCGCCCGATACTGGGTATACTCTGCTGTAACCCCTGCATCAACGACCCTCGGTCGTAGATCCCATGGCCTCGCCTGCAGTGTCCGGAACTCTGCCAATGCCTGATCATACGGTAGCACTGGACCCCATGCATACCGCTCTCGAATAACTTGAGCATACTCTCCCTGATCCACTCGGCAGTCCCTGCTGTCGTCCAAACTGCCTCATCACCCGTCCCGGCACCTGTCTCTCTACATGATACGAGGTCCTCCCAATGAGGAATGTGACAATAATTAGGGGATGGATTAGGCTAATTAGGAAGGGGTTAGAAGAATCTAGAAGGGGATTAGATTTTGCAAGTGGATTTGGTGGGTGAGGGAAAATAGGATTTTATTAAAATAAAAATTCATTTATTTCAATAAATATGTGCAAGTTGCATTTGTAGGAAAATGCAAGTGGGGTGGGGGAGGATAATGATTTAAATAAATGTTAATTTATTTAAAAGAGGAAAAAAAAGGATTTAATTAAATAAATTGATTTTATTTATTTAATTGATTGGAATTTGATTTTAATGAATTAATTAAAATAAATTGAATAATTTATTTAATTAATAGAAGAATGTTTGGGGATAAATTAATTAAATATTAATTTAATTAATTGATGGCTAGTGGATTTTTAATCAAATAAATACGAAATATTCATTTAATTAAAATGGACAGATTTATGTGACTACAAGTTGTGTTTTAGCGTTGAAAACTCTTCATGATATCTAGAATAGTTGTAGTAAATGTGAATGATATAGGTGTCAAAATATAATATTCAATTCAATATTTTTTGCCTCTCTATGTTCTATTTCACAATCTTAAGAGAATCCTCTTATAACATAGATAACTCTTGGCAATAACTATCCACTTTAGAATTTGATAACTTTTAGAATTAACTATCAATATTAGTCTCATTAATTCTCCTCCCAAAAACTCCATTCGATCATGCCACTACATGAGGAAACACAAGAAATCATAGAACATTCCAATTCAAAAGTAACTTGGGGCTCTTTTAACATATTGATTAGATCATCAATTGTTCTTGTGCCATCTTCACAAACATTCTCAATCGATTTTACAATCCATCATTGAATCTTGCTGGTGAAATTTTTCTCTTTGATATCAATTTCACAAGATGAGTAATGTATGTTATGAACTCCCTATTTTTTGCACTAACTTTGTCTCTACCTTGCCATATTTTTCTAATATTTCTTTTACGATTTTTGAGGCAAAGTATAACAAATCAATGCTATCACTTTCATTAATTGATTCTAGATTAGCATATAAGAAACGAAAATCAACAACCTTCAAATCTTAGACATTTTTATGCATGGAAAGAATGGCGATTTCAATGATGTGTTCTTCCTCATTCTTCTTAAATATTGTTTATTTTGCTTTGAAATTATATTATCAACTACTTTTATGTTAAGTGGTGGTGCAACCACTACTATTCTTTTTCACGCTTTTGTAGATATGTTCCTCATTACTTATAATTGGCTTAAGCCTTGGAATTCTTATCTCTATGATTGTAGTTTGTTCACATGGCTGAATTTTTGGAGTTGGAAATATGTAAATAGGAGACTTCAAAATTTTGGGAATTTTCTCTAGTTGAATAAAAGTTGAAATTGTAATATTTTCTATTATTGTGTCACTAGTTGGAAAATTGGTGAAGTGAACTAAAGAAGGAGATTTCACAATTTTTTAAAGAACTAACTATTAATGTGAAATAATTATTACCAAACTAGTTATCTTTTAGCCTATCTAGAAGTGCTCTATATTGACACTACTCTTAATCTCACTTGGAAGAGATTTCTCTTTTTGTCTCTTCCCATGCAAACTCACCAAGTTTTTCAACACTTTTCCATAGTCCTACATGAGTTTCACTTTTAGAGGGGTAGTCAAAGTTTCACACCTACCTTCTCACCTTCTTATCCTTGCTTTTAAATGCAAGTGTCTTGTATACGTTTTACATGATGTTGCATGTTGGGTATGATAATTTATTTTATCTTGTATATTCTTGTCTGTGGAATTGTTTTTGATTTTACAAGAGATCTTGGTTTCTCCAACAAGGCATTAGACTCTCCTTGTAAATCACTTCCCAAATTGGCTTGAATTTGTAAGTGTCACGCACTTCAAATATTATATGGTTCATCCTAGAGAAAAATAGACATCACCAATGCGTTTAGAATGGCCAAGAAATGAATATTCATATATTAACACTTATATTTTTGGTGACAAAAAAATTCTGATTTGTTTCTTAAAATGCCTTTAATAGATGTTGTATGAAATTCCATATAGTTCATATCGGTTCACATGACTGTACAACTTCAGTGTAGTTTTTGTATTGTTATTTTGTTAGATTGTGTCATGTTTGGTTTCATTTACATTGCATGGCATTTCTTGAACCATTGTACACGCTTTATTTCTTTGTTTTGTATAGGATATTGCCTACATAGGCATGATGTCATCCTACACAAGTTTGACACCTATAGATTTCAATGTCACCAAATAGATATTCAATATAATATTCCTTTCCAAAATCACTTGCAAGTACTTATAATTATTTGATGAATTTCCTGATGAGCACATGATTATACTGAGTCGAGGATGAATCAGTATAATATAATCTTTTTCTTTTTCAAAACTTAAACAACCACAAGAATGGAAACCACACAAGATCTATTTGTAGACACTAAAAAATGGTCAATGCTCACGTCTCCTATGTTTAACATGATTTTTCAGTGTTCGTCAATCCCATTTCATTCCTCTCTCACATTTCTTGTCCCATTGATATCATTTTGTCCCCATTTCTATTTTATGATATCAATTTGTCCCAAAACCTATCTCGTTGATATCATTTTGTCCCCATTTCGATCTTATGATATCAATTTTTCCCAAAACCTATCTCGTTGATATCATTTTGTCCCCATTTCGATCTTATGATATCAATTTTTCCCAAAAACTATCTTGTTGATATCTTTTTGTCCCCATTTCGATCCTATGATATCACTTTGTCCCAAAACCTGTCCCAATGATGTCATTTTGTCCACATTTTGATCTCATGACATCATTTCATTCCAATTTGATATCCATTGGCATCAATTTGGTCCTATTTCATGTCCTATGACTTCTTTTCATCCTCATTTCATGTCCTTTGACTCGTTTTGACCCAATTTACCTATTTGACCTAATTTTACCCAATTCTCCCAATTCTTCCCATTTTCTTTCCATTTCCTCCCAATTCTTTTTAATTTTACCCAATTTGATTCAATTTGAGTCAATTTGACCAAATCTTGGTCTCTAGACATCAAATTGATTTATTTCCCTCCTAGGTTTAATTAACTATTTAATTAACTAAACCTTTTTCATGTCAACACTTCTTCTAAAATAAATAATAAATATTTATTTATTTATCCCTTTTATCTATTTAAATAAATTTATTTTATTTAGTTGAGGAGAAAATTAATAAGTTCTATTTATTAATTTATGATAAATAATCTTCTTTTAAGATAAATAAACAATACTTTTTTATTTATCCCTTTATTTATCACTTCCACAATTAAATAAATCCATTTTATTTAATTGTTTAATTGATAAGTATGTTTAATTGTCTTGACATGATGAAGGGTTCAACAACCTCTGAGGGAAGTTGACAATAATAGTTAAATAAAGAGTTAAGATTCAAGCTGTTGACAATTTTATTTTGGATATGTAATGATTTTTGACATACTAACACTGGTATGGGCTATTAGGTGTGAAAAGGTTCTTTTGCAGAACTGTGGAATGGGGATGTGTCAAAGCTTGCAAGATAAGAGTAAAAGAATTCAAGATAAAGGATAGCATTCTGGACCCACTCTTTAACCTAGTCAACTGGGACTACCAAATCTCACCTCCCCAGAATCCTAAGAGGGGATTTTATAGGGCTGGTGTTGGCAATTCAACTATTTTTGGTCATCACCAACAAGGACATCATTAACAGGGAAGGATCGAATTACAACGCATAGGAAATCTAGGATGGTTATTAAGAAATCTTTCAAATAGATTAACCTAGACGTGAATTATCCAGGGATTCATGTATCTTGTACTCTGTTATTTGCCAATTGTAGCATTAGATTTGATTTCTGGTCCATCAATCGATCTGGGCTAGACCGAAGGTTTTCTTCCCTCCATTCTTTTCTACCGGTGCCCACACTGAATGGAGTTGTAATTATCATTTTTAAAATTAATAAAATTTCTCTGGCTTAGGCCTTTTACCGATCAAAATAAAATAAAATTTTGTCATAAATATCTTCTACTTGCTAATTTTATCCTCATGTGGAGATAATTAATGAATTTAATTTGTTAAATCTCCATATTATCCTCCTTTCTTGATAGACTTGATCTCTATGACTTTTTCCATTTTTTCTCATCTTCTAAATGGAAGCTTTGAGTTGCATTTGATCGTGTCCATTCAATTTCTTAAAAATCAATTCAATCTCACCCGTTCATCAAAGTCCAAATTTCTATAAAATGAGGCCTCATTCTTCACTCAATACAACTAATTTTTGAATATTAGCAACGTTATTTTGTTGAATTAATTTCTAGTATTCTTGATATCATCGTCCTTGCTTTCATTCGTATTTATGCACTTTGTAAATTGAGAGCAACATACCCATATTAGAGAAGAAAGAAGAAGCGACAAAGAGCCATTGAAGGAGTATAATGATTTTTCATTATGAGTTTAATGTTGTTTATTTTAGTTATGCTTCGTTTTGATAGCTTAGTTGGTTAGATTAGGAGTTTCTCATGCTATTTAATACTCATGGTTAGCTTAAAAACTACATGCTTTGTTCGTCCTGAATTTCCTAGTCGACAGTAGTAATTATGCAACACAAGAGGAACACACAATTTATTTGGAAACCCTTATGGGAGAAAACCATGACAAAATATTTCTTATTTATAAACCTCTCTTACAATCTTCCTAAGCACTAACCTACAGGAGACATTGTCAACCCCCTCTTCTATAATTTGTAATACCAACACACCAGAGACACCAATTCATAATAACTGAGTGCCAAATCAACAAAAGACACCAATCTCTTATTATGGTAGGCACCAACCTTTTTTGTTATAAACCTCTTCACCAGTCAACTAAAATCTCTTCTCAAATATGATGAAAGATCCTTTCACAAATTTGCTCAAAATCTCTTTACAAATATGCCTTGAAATCTCTCATGAATCTACTCATAAGTATCTCATTATTTAGCTCATATGTTGGCTAAAATATTCTATGTAGGTGTGCTCAAATATGTCATATAGTATGCTCAAGGTATGCAATTAAAAAATGATGTCATGAATGCTATTTATAACTACTCCAAAATTATGTATTGATTACACCAAGGTATGCTCCAAATTCATACCCAAACTTGCTCCAAATTAGGCACAATGTCTTCTATTAATTTGTAATGAGTTCTTCACAAGTATTTGCATATGTTATTCAAATACACATGCACTTATTTTTCATACAAGACTGCATTTATTCTTCATAAGTATTTGCATATATTTTTCATATACATTTGCATTTATTCTTCCTTCAAATTTTTTCTCACATATACACTAGCTGCTCAATTATTCCATGCTAATACTTTAAACTTATCTCTTCTCTTCATCTTTTCTAAGTCTGATTTTATTATTCTTTTAAATCAAATGATATAGCATTAGAAAAATTTCTTGATGACTCTCCACTCATCTTCTTTGTGTATCTTTTTGTGTCTTTTCACCAAAGGAGGTGACTATGTCTTTTCAAGTTGGCCTTGATTTATTTTAATATTCCTTATGGGGAGTCAAGCTCCATAAAAGAAATTTAATTTACTCAATTTTTAATTCTCTTCTTTTGTAAGGAAGTTAAGTAGTGGAACAACTTCCTACACTAACCTTGGGATGAGGGTAATACAAAAACTTTTACAGATCATTATAGCAGTTACAAAAACTTAATAGAAATAATCAAAATATCATGCATACCACAACTCAACAACATAGTGATTTACGTGGGGAAAACCCTTTCGGGAGAAAAACCCCACACTCCAAAAGCAACTCAATATATTATTCATCAATAACAGATTATAATATACTTGCAAAGAAATCTCTTCACAGGAGTACCACTAATTGGAGACTCAGAGTTAACTCAATAGCCATAAGACTCTTACACACAACCTCTATCCCACACACCTCATACATAGGAGATGCAATACAAGAAACCATCAAATGATATTACAAATCCATGGGCTAAACCACCCAATAAAGTAGAGCCAACCTTATCTCCATTCTAGATGTCCTATGATGTGTCAAAACACACATCAACATGTTTTCTTCCCTTTTACAACTCATTTATGTGTCCGATGCAATTTATATTTCCTATTTTAGGAGTCCAAACTTTCAGAGGCCATAACTTGTGAACCGTGTGTTCGATTGGCGAATTGTTTGAAGCGCTGGAAAGCTCACAAAGTGCTATATCACCTCATAAATAACTACACCATTTATGCCCACTTTTCAGGGCGTTTTGGAGCCTCAAAAGTCCTCAAAATTAATTTTAAACCTTTCATCGTACCCTCCAAAAATGAAAACTTTAATATCTTCAAAACTAGCTATGATCTTGGGACAAAAATTTATTGGCATGCTCATCTAGCCAACCAGAAGCTTTGGGGATAATTTCACACCATTTCTTACTAAAACAAAAAACTTACTATAAATAGTAACCTTATGTAAATGCAAGGTTGAGACACCATTTTCCCAACATTCTCCCACTTGTCGAATACCTTGCGAGAGCAAAGGGAATATAAACACAATAATTTAATTGCTAGGGGCCATGAGACCCATAGACTCCAAACACCATTTGAATTTCTCTGTGCTCATAGCCTAGTTAAAGAATTTGCAACATTCATCAAAGTCTCTACCTTAACCAGCTTCACCCTTCCATCTTCGACCATATCTCTGACAAAATGATATTGAACATCAATGTGCTTGGTTTGGGCATGAAATGTCAGGTTCTTAGTTAGGTAGATCACACTTTGACTGTCACAATAAACTGTCACTGTACCTTATTTTATTCCAATATATCTGTAAGGAAGTTAAGTAGCGGAACAACTTCCTACACTAACCTTGAGAGGATGGTAATGCAATTTTTCTTAAAGATCATCACAACAATTATAGAAAATAGAAATAGATATAGTAACATTTAAACCATAACACAATGATTTACATGGGGAAAACCTTTTCAGGAGGAAAAACCCACTCTAAAAGCCACTCAATATATTATTCCACAATCAAAACATATTACAATATACTTGCAGAGCAAGTTCTTCACACGAGTACCACTAATCAGAGATTCAGAGGTAACTCAATAGCTATAAGACTCTTACACACAACCTCTATCTCGTGCACCTCATATATAGGAGATACAATACAAGAAACCATCAAATGATATTACAAAAACATGGGCTAAAACCACCCAATAAGGTGTAGCCGAACTTATCTCCCTTCTAGATGCCCTATGACGTGTCCCTCCCTTTTTACAACTCATTTATGTGTTTGATGTTTTTTATATTTCCTATTTTAGGAGTACAAACTTTTGGAGGCCATAACTTGAGAATCGTGTGTCCTATTGACGAACCGTTTGAAGTGCCGGAAAGCTCGCGAAGTGCTCTATTGCCTCGTAAAATGCTACATCATTTACACCCACTTTTTAGGGCATTTTGGGGCCTCTAAAGTCCTCAAAATCAAATTTAAATCTTTCATTGGACCCATCCAAAACATAAAATTTAATATCTTCAAAACTAGCTATGATCTTGCGACATAGCTTTGCTAAAATGCTTATCTAGCCAACCAGAAGCTTCAGGGAGAATTTCACACCATTTCGTACTCAAATGAAAAATTACTATAAATAGTAACCTCATGTAAATGCAAGATTGAGACACCATTTTCCCAACAAATCTCCTAGTTGTCAAACACCTTGCAAGAGCAAAGGGAGTACCAACACAATAAATAAATTGCTAGGGGCCATGAGGCCCATAGACTCTAAGCACCATTTGAACTTCTTTGTGCTCACAACCTTAGTTAAAGAATCTACAACATTCTTCAAAGTTTCTACCTTAACCAACTTCACCTTGACATCTTCGACCATATCTCAGATAAAATGATACTGAACATCAATGTGCTTGGTCCGAGCATGAAATGTCGGGTTCTTAGCTAGGCAGATCACATTCTGACTATCATAACTCCTTGTTTGATTCCAATGTTTGAACATAGTCTCTTAAGCCAAATGGCCTCTTTACAAGCATGAGTAGCTGCCATATACTTTGCTTCAGTAGTGGACAAAGCAACCACATCCTGTCACTCACTCATCCAACTAACTGCACCACCAAATAAAGCAAACACATAAGCACTGGTGGATCTTCTGCTATAAATATCACCTGCCTAGTTTGAATCCAGATAACCATGAATATTAAGGGAAATCACGTCTCCAACTGAATTACCATGATAACACAAAGAGTACTCTTAGGTACCCTTCAAATATCTGAAGACTCTTTTGACTGCATCCCAATGAACTCTACCGGGATTAGACATATATCTGGACAAAATTCCCACTGCTTGGGCAATGTCTGGTCTAGTACAAAACATATCATACATCAAAATTCCAACTGCACTTTGGTAAGGCACTTTGATCATGTCTTCCATCTCCGATGGGGATTTAGGACGATTTGCAACAGATAATTTTGTTTCAACTGTAAAAGGAACACACAATGGTCTACAATCTTGCATGTTGAACCTTTGTAATAGTGAATTCACATACTTACTCTAGCCTAGCCATATTTTTCTGTTCACTCTATCTCTTCTAATTTCCATCCCAAGAATGTGTTTCGCTTCACTAAGATCTTTCATTTCAAATTTAGCAGCGAGCTGAGACTTCAGTTCTGAAATCATACCTTTCCCTTTACCAACGAATAACATATCATCAACATATAATGCAATGTACATGAAATGATCACCATTAGATTTACAATAAACACAATGATTTGATTTAGAACACTCGAATCCCAAACTAAACACATATGTATCAAATTTCTGATACCACATCCTAGGACTCTATTTGAGGCCACACATGGATTTCTTTAATTTACGAACCAAATTACTTTTACCTTTCACCACATAGTGCTCCAATTATGTCATATAAATATCCTCATCCAAATAATCATGAAAGAAAGCAATTTTCACATCCATTTGCTCAACCTCTAAATCATAAGCAACAACAATAGAAAGCAAAAATCTAATGGGCGTCATTTTGGCAACAGAAGAAAATATCTCACCATAATCAATACCCTCAACTTGAGAGTAGCCTTTTGTAACCAACCTTGCTTTATACTTCTGAATGCTTTCATCTAAACCAATCTTTTTCTTGAACACCCATTTGAAACCAATAGGCTTTCGTCCTTCAAGCAATGGTACAAGATCCCATGTGTCACTCTTTTTCAAAGCTTCCATTTTTTCTTCCATAGCAATCTTCCATGATTTTGCATCAT
The DNA here is from genome assembly GCF_030272615.1 of Cryptomeria japonica. NCBI lineage: Eukaryota > Viridiplantae > Streptophyta > Pinopsida > Cupressales > Cupressaceae > Cryptomeria > Cryptomeria japonica. The sequence continues at coordinate 639,407,512 of NC_081406.1, forward strand.
TCATACCTAATGCTTCTTCTATAAATTTCGGTTCATTCATATTAGTATTCAAAGAAAAAATACATTTCCAATCATTAGCTGAATACCTTTCAAGTGGTTGTCTATGTCTTGTAGACCTTCGAACAAGATAAGTTGGAGGTTCTTCCTCCTCTTTTGAAGATTCAGAGCTAGATGAGATCTCCTCAACTTCTTGCCTATCTAGGGGTCTCGATTCAACTCTTTCAGGTGTAGAAGGAAATTGAATCACATCTTCCTTTTTAGTCTGTTCTGGCTGCAATGTAACAAAAGAAGACTTAATTTCTCTAAAAATAACACTTCTACTATGAATTACCTTTTGTACAACATGGTCCCAAAGCTCGTATCCTTTCACACCATAACTATATCCGATGAAGACACATTCCTGGCCTTGTTCTCTAACTTTGTCCGCTTCTCCTTTGGCACATGTGCATATGCATCACAACCAAAAACTCTAAGATGTTTTAATGAAGACTTGTGACCCGATCATGCTTCCATAGGCATTTTATCAATAAGGGCTGATGTAGGAGAGTTGTTAATAAGGTAGAAAGCAGTGGCAACAACTTCAGCCCAAAATTTTTGTTCTAGACTAGCACAACTCAGCATACTCTTAGCCTTCTCCATCAGTGTCATGTTCATTCTTTCCGCAACTCCATTCTGCTGTGGAGAATATAGAGTTGTCTTCTGTCTATTAATGCTAGAGTCTTTACAAAATCTATCAAAATCATTAGAGCAAAATTCACCGCCATTATCAGTCCTCAAACTTTTAATTTTCTTTCTAGTCTGCAACTCAACCATTGCTTTAAATTCTTTAAATCGATTGAAAACTTCAGATTTACTCTTTAAAAAATATACCCATGTCCTTCTACTAAAATAATCAATAAATGAAACATAATATGTGGAATTTCCAATCGAAGGAACATCTACAAGACCAAACACATCAGAATGAATAAGATCCAAAACAATAGAAGTTCTATAAGAACTCGAGTAAAAATGAACGCAATTTTGTTTTCCATAAATGCAATGCTCATAGAAATCAAAGTCAAGATTACAATAATTCAAACCTTCAACAAGGTTTTTATTTTTCAAGGTCCTTAGATCCCTTTTCTCCAATGTGGCCAAGCCTTTGGTGCCATAACAAAGTCTTCCCTACAAGTAACTTTGCTTTAGAAGAAAGAGCACCCTTAGGTACCTAAAATTCATTTCCATCTACTAAAGGTGAAACTCTCAAATCTTGCAAAATTTAATTTTTACAGAAGTGCTATTATACTAAAAAATGTATGTGTCTAGCTTATACAAAGTGCTGAACCTGACACCTCTAGCAATTACCATAGCACCCTTAATCATCTTACATCCTGCTTTAGAAAAGACTACCTCCATGAGTCACCAAATATGCAATAAATGCATCACCATCTTCCTTCTCAGACTTAGAATCAGAACCAGTCTTCTTCTTTTTCTTGTTTTTTTCTTCTTTGCAGTCCTTACGGATATGACTTGGTTTACCACAAATCCAGCAAATGACTTTGGAATTTCTAGGATATTTCGACCTCCCTCTTGATTTTAACTTATCACACTTCTCATTCTTCTTGCCTTTCTCCTTAGGTCTTCCATGAACATTTAGGGCTTCCTTCAAACTATGGGATACCTTCATTCGCATCTCTTCACCAAGTAGGGCACCCACCACATCTTTAGACTTTAAAACAACAAAAGTACTACCGATAGCCATAACAAGAGAGTCCCACAAATTAAGAAAAGAACAAAGAAAGATCTGGCATTTCTCCTCTTCGTTCATCTTAACACCGACATATACTAATTGAGCTACCAACTTATTGAATGCTTCTAGGTGGTTCACAACTCGTCCACCCTCTTCCATCTTCAAGGAATACAATTTCTTCATCAAGAAAATCTTATTTAATAAAGATTTTGCTTGATACATTTCACTAAGCTTAGTCCATAGCTTCTTTGCAATGTTTTCTTTGTGGACATTGATCAGAACAAAGTCTGCCAGACACAGTCTGATTAGACCCTTGGGTTTTCGGTCGATAAAAACATACCGAGTCGCCGCAATAGGATCTGAGGGCCTTTGGACATTTGCATCAACAACATTCCATAGATCTCGATCTATTAGAAAATCTTCCATATTCAGCTCCCACATCTCAAAATTTGTTCCATTAAATTTCTCCACCTCTATTTTCCTTAAGGAACTTGCCATCTGAGAATTCCTGCAAAAAGATCAAAAAGTGTCTTCTGCAAAAGCTCCCATTCAAATCTGGATTAGTTCAAAAACCCCAATAACCCACAACTAAAACCAAAGGTGATCAAGCTCTAATACCACTTGCAAGGAATTCAAGTAGCGGAATAAATTCCTACACTAACCTTGAGAGTTTTTTTATAGATCATCACAATAGTTATAGAAAACAAAAATAGATATAGTAACATTCAAACCATAACACCTTGATTTAAGTGGGGAAAACCCTTTCGGGAGAAAAACCCCACTCTCCAAAAGCCGCCCAATAAATTATACTGTAATTATAATAGATTACAATATACTTGCAGAGCAAGATCTTCATAGGTGTAGTGCCCCTACCCTAGTCAGCTTTGTAAAACCAGTTTGACCTTGGTTGACTTTTTATGTGGCATTCTTGAATAGATTGATTTACCGTGATGTAATGTTGTAGTTAGATATTATGATTATTGTGCGTACCTATTAATGTTCTTTCGCATCGATTCTTATGTAAGTTTAATTGTTTCCCTGATTCTTGTTATTGATCTCGAGCTAACACCTTCATTATATATATATATATGCTTGTGTGACTCTTGGTTGTAGGTACAATACCGCCGTGGTGCGAGGTTCGTTTTCACTTGGATTCGCAGGGTTGAGTATACCTCTTTCGTCCTTAGAATTTGGATTAGGTGGTCGTAAAACCCTCATCTTACCCTAGTCATGCTAAAGTGAGCGTCGTTTGTGGTCTGTCAATTTCCCTTTTCGTTTGGGTTTGCGGGTCGTGTATTTGGTTGTCTTTCTTGGTTTGCGTGCCTTTGCGAGTGGTAAAATTGAGTATTTAACCCTAAGTATTTATTTTGATTTAATGTGTTCATTTACGCATTAGTAATTGAGGAATTAAAATAAGTAGGTTTCTTTTATGTGATTAATTATTAATTAAAAAAGATCGCTGTATTTATGTTATAGCAAGTTTAATTTAATGGTTAATTTAAAATTGTGAATTTATTTAGTTTATGCATTTTGAAAAGGGAAGATTTGAAGTTATTCGAAATAAAAATAATTTAATCCCTTTTTACTTTTTGGTATAGAAAAGTTAAATTTAATTATTTAAGAAAATCAATTTTTATTAGAAAGCAAGTTTAATTTATATATATATTTGATATAGTGTGAAAGATTGATTTTGGGAATTTAATTTAATTAAAATATTTTACCCTCATCAATATTGCGAAATATAAATGTTAGCTTTGTTAATATTGAGAAGATTAAAATTAAATGGGAGAGAAGCATTTTAATTTTAATTAGAAAAGCAAGTTAGATTATTTGAATAGTTGAAAATAATGATTTTTCATTTCTTTTATTTAGAAAGTGTTTAAATTCGGAATTAGGAGATTAGGTCAAATTTGATTCCATTTAACCTAAGTTGGAAAATATTTGTGGTTGTTGATTTTTTTTGGGGAAAAATATTTTTTGGATGGAAAAAATTGGGGATTTTGGAGGAAAGGAAGGTTTTCTTGAGTTGCAGGTTGGGCTCTCCATCAGATCTTGCCAGGAAAGCGAAGAGAGGTAGGATTCTTATTTTGTTTCCTTTGTTGAAAGAAAAAAAGAAAAGAAGAAAATGAAAATAATGAAAATAAAATTTTTGGTTGTTTTCCTTTGAAGAAATTTCTTGATTGAAATGGGGTTTGGGTTTTAAATCGGTGCATTTTAGTTTAAAGTTTGGAAATTTGGTGGATTCATTGTTTGAGAAATGATCTTCTCTATGCCCAAAATTTGTAATTTATTTGATGAAATTTTGACTATTTTAGGCTTGGTTATTCTGGAAAAATTTAATCATTTGTTATCCATGGACATTCTGGAAACTGTTTGAAGTCTCTGTTTGAGATTGTAAATATTAAATCGAACTAGGGTTTGTTCTTTTTTTGTAAATCTATTATTAAATGTATAATAAAACATCAAAAAAATAAAATTTGCAAATAAAATTTTAATGGCAGATTTTAGGGTTGTAGGGCCGAGGAGCCAAGGCTCAACCCATGCTCCCTACCCTCCGTAGAGACCTGCGACCCCATGGCGGCCACAGAAGCCTGCGACCCCATGGCGACCACAGAGACCTGCAACCCCATGGCGGCCGCAGAAGCCTGCGACCCCATGGCGGTCGTAGAGGTCTGCATCCACAATGGTGGCCGTAGAGTCCCGCGCCCACAACGTGGAGGCCGCGGGTCTACGTCCACCATGGTGGCCGCAGTCTTCGCGGCTAGGGCACAACCTCCACTCCTGTGGAGGGAGGTGGGCCCCTTAGTTAGCTTACAATCACCTTTTTACGATGTGGGTTATATAAAAAGTTTGTTTTTATATTTTATTAAAAGTTTTAAAATAGCATTTTTTTAATCATTAATTATTAATTAGTATGCATGGTATTAATTGGGAATTAATATGCATATATATATATATATTAATTAATACTTAATCTGTAAGGTTATTGTTAATTATTAATTAGTATATATTTTATTAAGGGTGGATATATATATATATATATATATATATATATATATATATATATATATATATATATATATATATATATATATATGTTAATTAATATTTAATTTCTATTTTTCTTATATGTATGCAAGGAGGTATCAATTTATTTGGGGAAATGATCATCGACTTTATTTCTTTTAAAATTTATATTTCCATTTTTGGAAAGTCTATATGTGTGTTGCAAGAGATGAGATCTGATTATCGTTTTTGATAAAAAATAGAAATGATGTTTTATTTGAAAATGCATATCGTATTTTTAGTTGATCAATGTTTATTTAATTATATTCTTGTGATTGTTGTTTGGAAACTCATAATAACGTAATTATGTTATTGTATGATGTTAATGAAATATAGTGATTTAGTAAACCATAAATGTCATGTTTTTAGACAAAGTAGAAAAATAGAAAACAACTTAGATCTATTAGAAAACTGGATCGAATGTAACGTTTAAATAATATGGAAGTAGATGGCCATTTCTGATTCCTGCATTTGCATGTTTAATTTTTTGTGTTCGCATTTGCTTAAAAAATGACAAGTCTATGATTTTGAATTGTTGGACCATGTCGTATGGATTGAATTGGGGTGCCTGCTTTTGCCCTCAGTCTCGAGTTTGATTGTTGTTTGTGATGGTGTTATAACTGGTCTTGTCCTTTATGTGGGTGTCAAGTGTTGATTTGTGGTTGACCATAGTTGGTCAGCTCTCTAGTTAGAGTACCATCAAGAAATGGACCTTTGTATTTGCTTTTAATAAGATCAATTGGATCCTTTTCTATGTAGGGATCATTTATGTATTTATTGACCGATGTGGTCATTTGTATATTGGTTATGCTCTCCTTGATGGAAGGAATGTAAATGATGTGAAACTTATGTACCCATAACTTATTTAAATGATCATAGGGGTCTTGTAGTTGAGCAGACCTGGAGATGTAGCCCTTTAGGGGTGAACTCCGATACCATTTGGTGTTATGTGATGCTTTTGTTCTTAGGTATCATGTTTAGTGTTAGCATGTATGGAGGGTATTTTGATAGAATGTATAGGTGGATTAGATGAGATTTATCATAATGCATGTATACAGTCATCCCTTAAATGCAATAAATTGGATCATGAAGGAATGTATTCTGTTAATGTTAATGAAAATAAGTATGCATGAAAAGACCTCATTAGTTATGATGAAATTATAGTGCGTTTTGGAACAAGATGCATGGCATGTGTTTAATGTAAAATTGAACGTAATGAATGGATAACAATTATTGGATGAACTCGTCATATTACCTAAATTGTAATTCTAATAGATGAACTTCATTTGGTTATCTACATTTTAACCTTGATAAATGAAATTCATCATAATAGCTATATTTTAACTAAAATGGATGAACTCATTTAGTTATTTATGTTTTAACCTTGATAAATGAACTTCATTATAATAGCTATATTTTAACTAAAATGGATGAACTCATTTAGTTATTTATGTTTTAACCTTGATAAGTGAACTTCATCATAATAGCTATATTTTAACTAAAATGGATGAACTCATTTAGTTATTTATATTTTAATCTTAATAAATGAACTTCATCATATTAACTTTGTTTTAACTATAATGGATGAACTCATCAAGTTATCTATATTTTAACCCTAATGGATGAACTTCATTATGTTATTTACATTTTAACCTTAATATATGAACTTCGTCATATTAGCCATATTTTAACTATAATGGAAGATCTCATCATGTTATCTAATTGTAACTCTAATGGATGAACTTCATTAAGTTATCTATTTTTTTTTTTACTCTAATGGATGAACTTCATTAAGTTATCTATTTTTTTTTTTACTCTAATGGATGAACTTCATTAAGTTATCTATTTTTTTTAACTCTAATGGATGAACCTTCACATGTATCTATGTTTTAACTTTAATGGGTAAATTTCCTCATGTTAGCCTCATCTTCAACCTTAATGGATGAACACATCCTATTATCTATTATTTTAATTTACTGAACAAATTATATCCATGTTTTAAGTAATATCATGTAATTAAGATAACCTGCTTAATTGGATCAAATGTCACGAGTTGAGTTAGGCGTTAAGTTACGTAATCACGTTGGGAAACTCCTGAGGTTTGTTTAGTCTTCCACTGTGTTATCAAAGTTTTAGATAACTCAATGTATCTTAATGTTGTGTCTTATTTAAAAAAAAAAAATTTGCACTCCATTATGTGTTTTAGCTTTATTCCTTCGGGGTTTCCTGGCAGGGCATTACAATAGGAGTACCACTAATCAGAGATTCAGAGATAACTCAATAGCTATAAGAATCTTACAAACAACCTCTATCTCACGCACCTCATAAATAGGAGATAAAATACAAGAAACCATCAAACGGTATTACAAAACCATGGGCTAAAACCACCCAATAAGGTGTAGTTGACCTTATCTCCCTTCTAGATGCCCTATGACACATCCCTCCCTTTTTACAACTCATTTATGTGTCCGATGTATTTTATATTTCCTATTTCAGGAGTACAAACTTTCAGAGGCCATAATTTGAGAACCGTGTGTCCTATTGACGAACCTGTTGAAGTGACAGAAAGCTTGTGAAGTGCTCTATTGCCTTGTAAACTGCTATGTTGTTTACGCCCACTTTTTAGGGAATTTTGGGGCCTCTAAATTTCTCAAAATCAAATTAAAACCTTTCATTAGACCCCTCCAAAACGAAAAATTTAACATCTTCAAAACTAGCTGTGATCTTGCAATGCAACTTTATCGAAATTCTTATCTAGCCAACTAGAAGCTTCAGGGTGAATTTCGCATCATTTCGTGCTCAAATGAAAACTTACTATAAATAGAAACCTCATGTAAATGCAAGGTTGAGACACCATTTTTCCAACAATATGAACATAGTCTCTTAAGCCAAATGGATTCTTTACAAGCATGAGTAGCTTCCATATACTCTGCTTCTATAGTAGACAAAGCAACCACAACTTGTTTCTTGCTCATCCAACTAATTGCACCACCAAATAAAGTAAACACATAAGCACTTGCAGATCTTCTACTATCAATATCACCTACCAAGTCTGAATCCACACAACTGTGAATATCAAGGGAAATTACATCTACAACCAAATTACCATGATAGCACAAAGAATACTTTGAGGTGCCCTTCAAATATCTGAAGACTCTTTTGACTGCATCCCAATGAACTCTACCAGGATTAGACATATATCTGGAAAGAACTCCCACTACTTGGGAAATGTTTGGTCTAGTACATACCATAACATACTGTTAGGATTCCCAAAGATACTGAGAGGGGGGGTGAATCAGTATCTGACCAATAATAATATTTTCTTAACTTATAACATGGAAAGCATATTAAAACTGTGTACCGCTAAACCAGAAATAATGCAAAAAATAAGAATAACAACCACAACATGAAAAGCACACCATAACACAATATTTTAACGAGGAAACCCGGTGTGGGAAAAACCTCGGTGGGATTTGTGACCCACAATATTCACTTACTGGCCAATAAGAGAATATTACTGCTACAATAGGGGCCTGCACATGCAGGAAGGCCAAGTGCCTAGAGCTCACTACTCAATTACAAAAGAAGTCACACTGACTTACAAAAATGGATTATACAAATCCAATGTCTTGTATTGCTTTAGATTAGCATTTGCTATGCCAGATTCAGTACCGGTTTAAGCTCTGCTACATACATAAACCCTTAACCACTAATTTGCATATTAGGTCTACTACCTTCTATTCATATTTTGCATCTTATCATATCCTAAATGATCTACAATGATCTCATACATATATGAGTCACATTACAATCCACCATGTTGTCTTACCAAAGATTTTACAATTAATTACAAAATACATTAATACAAAATGCTATCGGCCAGGGTGTCAGTATTCTTCTTTTCGGTACCGGTGTTCTATATGCCAGTGTAGAGTCTATTGGTGCTAGTGCCGGTGTCTGCCTGCCGGTATCACATGATTGTAAGGTTGCCATCAATGACAATACCTTCAATCACCTACACTATCTCATTGGAGTGTGCATTTGCCAACACATACATCAAACATCCAACTCCACTCAGGTAAGGCACTTTTCTCATGTCTTCCATCTCTAGTGGAGATGTAGGACAATAAAAAATAGATAATTTCATTCCAACTGTGAAGGGAACACATAATGGTCTAAAATCCTGCATGTTGAACCTCTGTAAAACTGAATTCACATACTTACTCTGGCCTAGCCATAGCTTTCTTTTCACTCTATCTCTTCTAATTTCCATCCCAAGAATGTGTTTCATTGCACCAAGATATTTCATTTGAAATTTAGTAGCAAGATGAGAATTTAGTTTTGAAAACATACCTTTCCCTTTACCAATGAATAACATATCATCAACACATAATGCAATGTACAAGAAATGTTCACAATTGGATTTATAATAAACATAGTGATCTAATTTAGAACACTCAAATCTAAAACTCAACACATATGTATCAAATTTCTAGCACCACATCCTATGACTTTGTTTGAGGCCATACAAAGATTTCTTGAATTTACAGACTAAATTACTTTTACCTTCCACCACATAGTGCTCTGGCTAGGTCATATAGATATTCTCCTCCAAATCACCATAAAGGAAATAAGTTTTCACATCCATTTTCTCAACCTCTAAATCATAAGCAGTAGCAATAGAAAGAAAAAATCTAATGGATGTCATTTTTGTAACAGGGGAAAATATCTCACCATAATGAACACCCTCAGCCTGAGACTAGCGTTTTGCAAACAACCTTGCTTTATACTTCTCAATGCTTCAATCTAAACCAATCTTTTTCTTGAAAACCCATTTGCAACTGTCATGCCCAAACTTTTGGGCACAAACGGGATAATTTTTTTTTTTTTTAAATCACAACTTAAAACATTAAATTAGCAAATATGAAATGCTCTAACATATTTTGTCTTAACTATGTTTAGAGTTAACTTTATCTACTAACTCAAGTAAGTAAAAATAATTTAAAATTAGATGTGGTATATTAAATGAATAGTTTTATTGTCTCATCGATTTTAATCAATAAACTAATTTAGTCAACTAATTAACGTAGGTAACAATAAATCTCCAATATCCATTAATTGTTCTTAGGATCTAATTAAATTAGTCCTAGCACTTAGATTTGTAAGTGTCTATATTTTATTTTAACAATAATTAAAATGTAGTTTAAACTAAATCGACTAAAGATGTCGATTAGATTCATAAAGAAAATTCTCTTGTAAAGTTTAATCTCATCAAAATAACTTACCCTATTTGTCATAATATTTCTAAAGGGATTAAACTTCATAGTATTTTAAATTTAAACATTTTATTTTCTTCTTTAATTAAATCCATATGTTTATTAAAAACATATATAAATTATAAACACTTAAATAAATATTAAATCTAAAATCTCTCTCTCTCTCTCTCTCTCTCTATATATATATATATATATATATATATATATATATAAATATATATCTATAACTATATATTTAAAAACTATAATAATTTCCACATATTTATAAAAATCTTTATGCAAACCCTAACTAAGAATGTATATTATAAAATACCTCATAATTTATAATTTCCTTACTCTCTTCTAAACTACCCTAGTCCTACCCGGGCTAGGGTTTTATATATATTTTTTTCGATTCTTAATGTTATGCAGGGGCTGAATGTATTCATGGTGGAGTGACGCCCATGATTGAAGGTTCGGTAGGCTTGGGGAGGCAGCGACGACGACCCCGGGGGCGTCGCTCACTATGGTCGCCCACAGTGGCGGTCCTCGGGTTGTCCACTGTGGCGCCGACCGAACACCAACCACTGTGCTAACACAGTGTTTGGCCCGAGCCCTACCCCATTATTATTTTTTTGTTTATTATTATTAAAAAGGGCAAATATATATATATATATATATATATATATATATATATATATATATATATATATATATATATTAAACAATAAGTTTATTTTGTTTATTTTTAAGAAATGATTTCATTTACACATTAATATAGACATGCAAATTTGTTTATATATATATTTATATATAATGTATGTTGTATCTAAGGCATAAGCTTTCTACGTAAATACATACAAAATGTTTTTTTTTTTTTCATTCTGAAACATATTTAGCAGTTTAGATAAATTCTTCATATTCAAATCATTGTATTTAATTCCTTTTTTATCAAAATCCTAGTTGCTAAAAACAATAGATAGATTATTTAACTATAATTTTACTTTCTGCAAAAATAAGGTAAATAAAAGAATTAAATATACTTAGAACAACAATTTTAGAAAATATTTATTTCAATAAATCTGTATAACCATAGATATTATTTTCTGCGCATATCAAATGATAGTATTTAATAAATTCTAACAACAACTATTTAGATCTAGGAAATATTAAAAAGAATCGTTAGAAATGACTAGAATATTTTTTTTTTTGGTTTTATTTTCTGCAATTAAAAAAATGACAGATTTAAATAAAACTAAATATGCACTTCCATATAAAGATCTAAATTTTAGATTCTATTTTATTTCATAAGCATAAAGGAATAAAAAAAATTTCTTGCCTTTCAAAATATTATATACTCAACAATATTGTTTTCAAAACTTTAGGAACTAAATCCAAAAATATTCATTTCTTTTCCACATAATAGCATAAATAAATATTCCATTACATTAAAACATATTTCCAAAACACTATTGTCAACTTTACAAATAGGTCTCTCATTTCAAATAAATGAGGACTTCCAAGAATATTAATCACATTTACAAATATTTTTTTTTCTACAACAAATAACTCCAACGACATCTACATGTCCTATTTTTTTCTTCTAACAACCTGCAATAAATCAAAAGCTATGACCATGGAGTGCTCACCTCCCAGCCTAGGCTAACTAGTAGCCACCCCCGAGCTTGAAGAACCAAGCCCTAGACAGGTTACACACATGCAAACACAATAAACAAGGGGAAACAATCACAAACATATTCCCATCCCAGGGCTACACTGCACCACACAATGTGATGTCTATACACGGGTGGTAGTGGACCAAATACCCTGAGGAGACTGCAAGTATGGTAAAAATCAAGGCCACCTCATGGAAAACAGTGATAAATATTAAGTATAACAACCCCACAACCTTATGCCCCCCAAGGCATTCATGCCTTATTTCCCTCCTTATGACCCCCAAATGCATAAACAAGCCATGCAGCAAGGGTTACATAGGAATCCCTTGAGATCACTCTCTTAATGAGAGCCTCTCACTCGAGGGCTGTCAAACTTCTACCACCCACAAGACCATCCTCTCTCCCAAGAGTAGGAGGTCTTGGTTACTCCCAAAACATAGTATATACGCAAAAGTAAAATGTAGAACACGAAATTAATTTTGATAAGGAAAAAATACAAGAAACAAGCCTTCTCACACATGCAATTATTTTCAACATAACATGCAATATAAATACATAACAAAGGGAATTTTAACCAACCTTCAACTACCCAAAGGTATGCTAGATAAGTTGAGGATGAGCAGCCCAAATCCACAATCCCTGGCTTCTCTACACTTAGCCAAATTCCTAAAACCAAATCTGTCTTTTCTTTCAAAAATTCTTGTCTCCAAAAATGGAGAGTGGGTGATTACCTGCAAAATCTCTCATTCTTGCCTAAAAAGGCTTCAGTGAGAGTTCTCACAGGTTTCTAAAATTGAAAAAGGAAAAGTCAGAAAAAGATCCAAAAGGATCTCTCATCAAAAAGGAAAGTTAACAACTTAGGTGATGCCTTCTAATTTTCAATTTTCGCTCAACTTAGGAAATCCATTTTTTAGGGTGTCTAAATGGTCACATGGGAGTTGAAACATGCCTAAAATTACTCCTAACCCTTAGGTATACCGTATGGGCTTTAGGAAACACTCTTAAACTACCCCTAGGTGTCCATTTAACCCCTTTTAAACCCCTCTGAAGTTAATTTTCGGGTCAAACTTAAGTTGACCACCCCAAAGATTCTCTTCCCAAGGCAATTATGGAATCACATTAAATTAAAAAAGCTATGGTTAAACAACTCCCTCCAAGAGACAATTTAAAAAAAAACCAAAACATAAATCAACACATGTGTCAAGTGACACAATAAAAATACTTTTACAAAATTATATATGAAATCTTGTCTCTTGTTGGATTTACACAAATAAATAAATTCAATCTAACACACATGCAACATCCACTTTTACAAATACAATACTATACAAATGGGGTGTTGTCTCTCCAAATAGACAAACCCTGGTTTTACGAATGTACATAGGTCTAGGTTTGGTTCTCCATAATATTTCCATGGTCACATGGATAATTTTCCTACACATCTCAATTACACATTAGTAATTTCAAATAACCTCATATAATATAAAACTCATGAATAAGAATACACATCAAACACTCTACATACAATATACATTTAAACAAATCAATACACCTTATATCCAAACAAATCCACATAAGCAAATATCATAATTCTCATAATTTTGATCCACACATAAAACATGCATCCTATTTCTATCATCATAGTAAAGTCCTGCAAATCCAATAATGACATATATCATGTCAAATTCATCCTATTCTAAAATCATGTAGAGTTCTATATCATAAAGCATATAAATGAAGCATCAACATATAGCAATGTTATCCAAATCATGGAATCATATAAGTTCTAAATCCATAATGCATAAAAATAAAGCATCGATAATAGTCTCAACATAAAAGTCACTGAAATGCTAGATTGAGTCAGGGTAGGGCCTCACACCTTCCCCCTCTAGGCATGAACTTCCTCTTGGAGTTCATCAAAAAGATGGGGGTACTCAGATCTCATACGTGCTGCGTCCTCCCATGAAACCGTAACCTCATCATAGAAATCCCACTGGACCCTAACCTGGTCCATCTCTCGACCTCGAAGGGCCAGCGTCTGGCGTGCCAAAATGTGAATGGGCTCCAAAGCTAGCTGCCCTCTAACTCCACCTATAAGGCATCCCAATCTAAAATATGAGACTCATCATTGATATACTTCCTCAAAACTGATACATGAAACACATCGTGGATGCGTGACAGGCTAGGTGACAATGCTAAATGGTAGGCAACTGGTCCTATCCTCTCAAGGATATCAAATGGTCCTACAAAGCGAGGTGGGTGCTTAGAACCCTTTCCATAACGGATTGGACTCTTATGTGGTCGCACTCTCAAGAATACTCTATCTCCAACCAAGTAGCTATGATCTATCCTCTTCGCATCTGCATATTTCTTTTGTCTATCCTGCGCCTTTCTAAGACACTGCCTAATCAAATCCACCTGTTGTTCCATATCCTGAACTATCTCAGGACCAATAGCAACTCTGTCCTCTATGCGGTCCCAACTCAACGGTGTCCTGCAAGGCCTGCCGTATAATGCCTGATAGGGTGGCATCCCCAAAGAAGTGTGATGCCCATTATTATAGGAAAACTCCACTAAGGGAAGGTACTCTTCCCATCTGGTCTGATGATCCATGACGCACATGTGAAGCATATCCTCTAACACCTGGTTAACCCTCTCTATCTAACCATCCATCTCTGGATGATAAGCTATACTGAAGTTGAGCTTAGTGCCCATAGCTACCTGTAATGCTTTCCAAAAGGAAGAAGTGAAGAGGGAATGCCTGTTAGAAATAATCTTGCATGGAATGCCATGAAGTCTGACAATGTCTCGCAAGAACACTTGTGCTAGTGCTGGTGCTGTGAAGGTAGTCCAAACTGGTGAAAAGTGGGCCACTTTGGTCAACTTTTCAACTGTCACCAAGATGGCATCATGGCGACAAGATGACATAGGAAGACCAATGATGATATCCATGGATATAGTATCCCACTTCCACTTTGGTATAGCATGAGACTGGAGCAACCCACCTGGATGGCGGTGCTTTGCCTTGATTCTCTAACACTCGAGGCATTGGGCTACTAACTCAGCAACGAGCTACCGCATTCCTGGCCAATGATATAACTGTCTCAAGTCAACATGCATCTTCTTAACTCCGGGATGTGCTACATAAGGAGTTCTATGAGCCTCCATGACAATGAACTCTCGCAATCCCCCGAAAGAAGGTACATAGATGCACCCTCTATGGCATAATAGTCCATCAGACTCTAAGGAATAATCCACATATTTTCCTTCTAAAATTCCCTGAGATCATATCACCTAACAAACCTCTGAATACCATCCATCCTCTGGCAACTATTGCAGTATACGGTCTCTCAAATCTGTGCCCATAGATATGGTGTATACCTCACAACGTCTCCTACTCAAAGCATCAACAACTACATTTTATTTCCCTTTGATGTAGTGAACATCAAAATCATACTCGCACAAGAACTCCATCCATCTCCTCTATCGCGCATTAAGGTTTGGCTAAGTGAATATGTACTGAAGACTCTGATGGTCTGAATGAAGCTCAAAATGATGACCCAAAAGGAAGTGTCTCCACCTCACAAGTGGATGCACTATTGCTGCAAGCTCAAGGTCATGAGTAGGGTAGTTAAGCTCATGAGTATTAAGTTTCCTAGACTCAAAAGCTATAGCCCTACCATCCTACATAAGAAATGCTCCTAAACCCTCTAGGGAAGCATCTGTGAAAACCATGAAGTCAGCCGAGGGATCTAGTACTACAAGGATAGGTGCACTAGTAAGTACCTTTTTGAGTTCCTGAAAGGTCTTCTTGCACTTCTTTGTCCACTCAAATTTCTTCCCTTTATGCTGAAGAGAAGTAATAGGATGTGAGACTCTGGAGAATCCCTCTACAAAGCCTCGATAATAACCTGCTAAGCCCATGAAGCTCCTGACCTCTGTCACACTGGTTGGCATTGACCAATCTATAATAGCTCTAATGTTGGATGGGTCTAATGAGATCCCATCACCAGAAATAACGTGCCCAAGGTACTTGACCTCTGATTGAAAGAAAGCACAATTTGACAAACTGCCAAACAACTAATTGTCCCTCAAACACTGCAAAACCTGTCTTAGGTGTTTGTCACGTTCTTTCTCATTCCGAGAATATATCAATATATCATTGAGGACCATAATCACAAAGTGGTCTAGAAATGTATGGAATACCCCATTCATGAGGCTCATAAAAACAGTTGGAGCATTCGTAAGACCGAATGGAACCACGGTGAACTCATAATGGCCATATCTAGTGCAAAATGCAGTCTTGTGGATATCACTTTCCACTATTTTCAACTGATGGTATCCTGACTTCAGATCAATTTTGGAAAATACTTTGGCACACTGAAGTTGGTCGAATAAATCATCAATTTTGGGCAAAGGATATCGGTTCTTGATGGTTACTTTGTTTAACTGACAATAATCCATGCATTATCAGAGAGATCCATCCTTCTTCTTCACGAAGATGACTGGTGCACCCCAAGGGGATAGGCTAGGACGAATGTGACCCTTCTCTAGTAGTTCCTCAAGCTACATCTTGAGCTCATTAAGCTCATTTGTGGTCATCCTATAAGGTGCTCTGGAAACTGGCTTAGCTCCTGGTACAAGGTCTATATGAAAGTCAATCTCTCTAGGGGCGACATTCTAGGTAGCTCTGAGGGAAACATGTCTGAATATCCCTTAAGGATAGGATGGTCATCAATTGATGTTTCCTTTTCATCCTCTTCCTCCCTATCACTAATGGTGATGATAAAAAGCTGACATCCCTTTCGCATGCTCCGCTTAAGATGCATTGTGGAGATCATACGAAGAGACACGGGTCTTTGAATCCCGGTGATTACTATGGGTGAACCAAGATCATCCTCACACTCGATTTCCTTCCTGCGGAAATCCATCTTGGCTCTGTGGGCATAAAGCCAATCCATGCCAAGTACAATACCTAAGATCCAAGTGGTGTAACTCTAAGGCCTACTAGGGTGGTGGTATTGCCAATCTGTAGCTGACATTCCCTAACCTCTGATTCCACTGACACTCTAGCCCCTGAAGCTAATTCCACTTCCCAACTGACACCCTGTCTAGTTGCCACTAGCCCGCAACGCTCCACAAGCAATGGAGATATAAAGGAGTCAGTAGCTCCTGAATCAAATAATATAGATACACTATTACCTTTGATCATACCTGCAGCCTCAATGACTGTGGCCTTGTGCTCAGCCTAGCGGTTGTCCACCACTGTGAAAACTCTATGGGACCTGCCCATATCTCCAACAATAGGCTCTGATGCGGCCATCCACTGATTCCTTACCATCTAACCCTGAGGACAATCCCTCGCCATATGCCCCATGGCTCCACATGTAAAGCAAGCACTGCGTGCCTGAAACTGAGCACCCTAAGGCCTAGAGAAAGCCTATCCCCCTGTCCTGCTAGATCCACTATACCCACCCCTGGAGGATTGTTGAGTCCTTCCTGGAGGTGTGTAAGGAACCCCTGATCATTGATCTCACCTCTGACCCTGAGACTGCCACTGCTTGGGCTTTGCGCCCTACTGATACTGTGGAGGCTTCTGCCTTTGGTTCTGTTGTGACTGTTGTGGAGGAGGGGGTTTGGAGAACCCCTGTGAGTTTCTATTATTTACCTTCCAATGGGGTTTCTGAAACCCGTATGTCTGGGGTGTAGGGTTTCGGTTCTGAAACCGATCTCTAGTATCCTGTGGTCTGACATGAATCTCCTCTGCTATTAGTGCCTTCTCCACGACAACCCGAAGGCTCCCTAGAGCGAACATCCTCACTAGTCCTGCTATGCCGACATTCAACCCTCTGATGAAACAGTTAATGAGAAATTTCTCGTCCTTTAGGTAGTCCACGTAGGGCAAGAGCTCAAAGAATTTTCTCTCGTACTGGGTCACTGAGAGACCCTTCTGCTGGAGGTCATGGAACTCATCTATCCTACACTGTCTGTAATGCTCTGACAAGTACCTCTCCCTGAACCTCTCTATAAAAATATCCCATGTGAGAGTATCAGCAACTAGACCACACTTGTATTCCTCCTATCTCCACGATGTGGAGGCCGTCCCTCTCAATAGGTGGACTGCTACATTTGCCTTTAGATTTCTCTCGTAAGAGCGCAATGCAAAGCACCTATCAAGTCTCAATAGACAAGCCTCAGCTTCTACCCTATCGGTAGATCAGCCAAAAGATGGTGGCTGGAGGCGCATAACCTCCCTGATAAGATCCCCCAGCTCCCGAAGAGCTCTCTCATAATAAACTGGCTCTACCACTGGAGGTGGTCCTGGTAGGTGCACAGACTCTGACTCATTCCCACCCTGACTCTCTACGGGAATAGGAGGTGGACTCCTGCTCTGTTCCCTATCTGCCGATCTATGACTCCCTGAGTTCTGATTTTCAACATGATGATCCTCTACTGGAAACCTATTTTGGACTGTACCAATTAGGTTCTGGAGTGCTTCTAATATGTTTCGGTTTGTATCATCTGGCTATTCGGGAGGAGCCTCGGGGTTCATTTCTGGAACTGATTCCTCCCTATCTACCTCTTCACATGCTATGCATACACGCCTAGGACCCCTTCTGCACTTGCGAGCTTGTCGTGTAGTCGGAGGCATCCTAAGAGAAAAATAAAATAAAATAAATAAAATAACTAATTTATTTGGAAAAATATTTAATTAATTAAATTTAAATATCCTAAAAAATTAATATAATAAAATTAATTAAATAATTAAAGCGAAACGTAATGGAGAAAGGTTCCTAGTGTTGGACACCTTGCTCTGATACCAAAATGTCATGCCCCAACTTTTGGGCACGAACGAGATAATTTTTTTTTTTAAAATCACAACTTAAAACATTAAATTAGCAAATATGAAATGCTCTAACATATTTTGTCTTAACTATGTTTAGAGTTAACTTTATCTACTAACTCAAGTAAGTAAAAATAATTTAAAATTAGATGTGGTATATTAAATGAATAGTTTTATTATCTCGTCGATTTTAATCAATAAACTAATTTAGTCAACTAATTAACGTAGGTAACAATAAATCTCCAATATCCATTAATTGTTCTTAGGATCTAATTAAATTAGTCCTAGCACTTAGATTTGTAAGTGTCTATATTTTATTTTAACAATAATTAAAATGTAGTTTAAACTAAATCGACTAAAGATGTTGATTAGATTCATAAGGAAAATTCTCCTGTAAAGTTTAATCTCATCAAAATAACTTACCCTATTTGTCATAATATTTCTAAAGGGATTAAACTTCATAGTATTTTAAATTTAAACATTTTATTTTCTTCTTTAATTGAATCCATATGTTTATTAAAAACATATATAAATTATAAACACTTAAATAAATATTAAATCTAAAATTTGCCTTATTCTCTTATATTTTCAAACTCTATATATATATTCACACACACACACACACACACACACACACACACACACACACACACACACACACACACACACACACACACACACACACACAACTATATATTTAAAAACTATAATAATTTCCACATATTTATAAAAATCTTCATGCAAACCCTAACTAAAAATGTATATTATACAATACCTCATAATTTATAATTTCCTTACTCTCCTCTATACTACCCTAGCCCTACCCGGGCTAGGGTTATATATATATATATATTTTGATTCTTAATGTTATGCAGGGGCCGATTGTATTCATGGTGGAGTGCGGCCATGATTGAAGGTTCGACAAGCTTGGGGAGGCGGCGGCAACGACCCCGAGGGTGCCGCTCACTGTGGGTTACCACAGTGGCGCCGACCGAACGCCGACCATTGTGTGTTCGGCCCGAGCCCTACTCCATTATTTTTAAGAAATGATTTCATTTACACATTAATGTAGACATGCAAATTTGTTTATATATATATGTGTGTGTGTGTGTGTGTGTGTGTGTGTGTGTGTGTGTGTGTGTGTGTGTGTGTGTGTGTGTGTTGTATCTAAGGCATAAGCTTTCTATGTAAATACATGTAGATGTTTTTTTTTCATTTTGAAACATATTTAGTAGTTTAGATAAATTCTTCATATTCAAATCATTGTATTTACTTCCTTTTTTATCAAAATCCTAGTTGCTAAAAACAATAGATAGATTATTTAACTGTAATTTTACTTTCTGCAAAAATAAGGTAAATAACAGAATTAAATATACTTAGAAGAGCAATTCCAGAAAATATTTATTTCAATAAATCTGTATTTCCATAGATATTATTTTCTGTGCATGTCAAATGACAGTATTTAATAAATTCTAATAGCAACTATTTAGATCTCGGAAATATTAAAAAGAATCCTTAGAAATGACTACAATATTTTTTTTTTTGATTTTATTTTTTGCAATTAAATAAATGACTGATTTAAATAAAACTAAATATGCACTTCCATATAAAGATCTAAATTTTAGATTCTATTTTATTTCATAAGCATAAAGGAATAAAATAAATTTCTTGCCTTTCAAAATATTATATATTCAACAATATTGTTTTCAAAACTTTAGGAACTAAATCCAAAAATATTCATTTCTTTTTTGCAGAATAGCATAAATAAATATTCCATTTCATTAAAACATATTTCCAAGACACTATTGTCAACTTTACAAATAGGTCTCTCATTTCAAATAAATGAGGACTTCCAAGAATATTAATCACATTTACAAATATTTTTTTTTCTGCAACAAATAACTCAAGCCACATCTACATGTCCTATTCTTTTCTTCTAACAACCTGCAATAAATCAAAAGCTATGACCATGGAGTGCTCACCTCCCAGCCTAGGCTAACTAGTAGCCACCCCCGAGCTTGGAGAACCAAGCCCTAAACAGGTTACACACATGCAAACACAATAAACAAGGGGAAACAATCACAAACATATTCCCATCCCAGGGCTACACTGCACCACACAATGTGATGTCTATATACGGGTGGTAGTGGACCAAATACCCTGAGGAGACTGCAAGTATGGTAAAAATCAAGGCCACCTCATGGCAAACAGTGATAAATATTAAGTATAACAACCCCACAACCTTATGCCCCCCAAGGCATTCATGCCTTATTTCCCTCCTTATGACCCCCAAATGTATAAACAAGCCATGCAACAAGGGTTACATAGGAATCCCTTGAGATCACTCTCTTAATGAGAGCCTCTCACTCGAGGGCTGTCAAACTTCTACCACCCACAAGACCATCCTCTCTCCCAAGAGTAGGAGGTCTTGGTTACTCCCAAAGCATAGTATATACGCAAGAGTAAAATGTAGAACACGAAATTAATTTTGATAAGGAAAAAATACAAGAAACAAGCCTTCTCACACATGCAATTCTTTTCAACATAACATGCAATATAAATACATAACAAAGGGAATTTTAACCAACCTTCAACTACCCAAAGGTATGCTAGATAAGTTGAGGATGAGTAGCCCAAATCCACAATCCCTGGCTTCTCTACACTTAGCCAAATTCCTAAAACCAAATCTGTCTTTTCTTTCAAAAATTCTTGTCTCCAAAAATGGAGAGTGGGTGATTACCTGCAAAATCTCTCATTCTTGCCTAAAAAGGCTTCAGTGAGAGTTCTCATAGGTTTCTAAAATTGAAAAAGGAAAAGTTAGAAAAAGATCCAAAAGGATCTCTCATCAAAAAGGAAAGTTAACAACTTAGGTGATGCCTTCTAATTTTCAATTTTCGCTCAACTTAGGAAATCCACTTTTTAGGGTGTCTAAATGGTTACATGGGAGTTGAAACATGCCTAAAATTACTCCTAACCCTTAGGTATACCTTATGGGCTTTAGGAAACACTCTTAAAGTACCCCTAGGTGTCCATTTAACCCCTTTTAAACCCCTCTGAAGTTAATGATCGGGTCAAACTTAAGTTGACCACCCCAAAGATTCTCTTCCCAAGGCAATTATGGAATCACATTAAATTAATTGAAAAAGCTATGGTTAAACAACTCCCTCCAAGAGACAATTTAAAAAAAAACCAAAATATAAATCAACACGTGTCAAGTGACACAATAAAAATACTTTTACAAAATTATACATGAAATCTTGTCTCTTGTTGGATTTACACAAATAAATAAATTCAATCTAACACACATGCAACATCCACTTTTACAAATAAAATACTATACAAATGGGGTGTTGTCTCTCCAAATAGACAAACCCTGGTTTTACGAACGTACATAGGTCTAGGTTTGGTTCTCCATAATATTTCCATGGTCACATGGATAATTTTCTTGCGCATCTCAATTACACATTAGTAATTTCAAATAACCTCATATAATATAAAACACATGAATAAGAATACACATCAAACACTCTACATACAATATACATTTAAACAAATCAATACACCTTATATCCAAACAAATCCACATAAGCAAATATCATAATTCTCATAACTTTGATCCACACATAAAACATGCATCCTATTTCTATCATCATAGTAAAGTCCTGCAAATCCAATAATGACATATATTATCTCAAATTCATCCTATTCTAAAATCATGTAGAGTTCTATATCATAAAGCATATAAATGAAGCATCAACATATAGCAATGTTATCCAAATCATGGAATCATATAAGTTCTAAATCCATAATGCATAAAAATAAAGCATCCATAATAGTCTCAACATAAAAATCACTGAAATGCTAGACTGGGTCAGGGTAGGGCCTCACAACAATCAACAGGTTGCCGTCCTTTAGGCAATGGTACAAGATACCATGTATGATTATTTTTCAAAGCTGCCATTTCTTCTTCCATAACAATCTTCCAGGATTCTACATCATTCATACCTAATGCTTGTTTTACAAATTTAAGTTCATCCACATTAGTATTCAAAGCAAAAATACATCTCCAATCATCAGGTGAATACCTTTTAGGTGGTTGTCTATGTCTTGTATATCTTTGAATAAGCTGAGTTGGAGGTTCTTCCTCCTCTTTTGATGATTCAAAGCTAGATGAGCTCTCCTCAACTTCTTGCTTATCAAGTGGTCTTGATTCAACTCTTTCAAGCGTAGTGGGGAATTGAATCATATCTACCTATTTAGTTTATTTTGGCTGCAATGTAACAAAAGGAGACTCAATTTCTCTAAAAAATAAAACTTCTACTATGAATTATCTTTTGTGCAACAGGGTCCCAATTAAGCTTATATTCTTTAACACCATAACTGTAACCGATGAAGATAAATTTCACAACCTTGTTCTCCAACTTGTTTTATTCTCCTTTGGCACAGTTGCATATGCCTCACAACCAAAAACTCTAGGATGTCTCAATGAAGACTTGTGACTTGAA